>NC_065405.1:6293979-7710306 GCF_024362695.1 Pectinophora gossypiella
ATACAAAGTTTCTACCCTTTTTTAATGTTTTGGGGAACAAACTTCCTAAAAAAATAAATATCCCGTCTTAGTGAGCACCTACGTCCTAAAAAGTACCCCTACGCAAAATTTGAGTTATTCGTCAACTCGTCCCATATGCCTACGGCCCATTTGGGACGAGTTGAAGAAAACAGAAAAAAATGTCATTTTTATTGTGCAACTCGTCCCATTTATTTTCTGTGTGGAACTTTAAACCTTATCAACGTTGAGTACTGTCAGCAAGACAAGTGTTAATATAAAATGTATTCCTTTAAACTGTTGTCTTCTTAAAATTTTTTTATCAACATTGTTTTGATTATATTAATATTATAAAATTTAAAGATTTAAAGATTTTCTGCGAAAATAGTTCATTGTTTCATTTTACCGACGTATGGACAAATTTTATCAAAGGTACAAGTGAATACAATAGATATTTATGGCTTTTGGTTACTTGCCGAAAACAAACAATGGTTGTGGCGCTTGCTTTTGAAGTAAATGATGCAGGTGACCTATGAATAGAAAAATGAGACCGCAAAATATTTTTTTGTTTTTTTGTTGTCCAGTGATGTTTTATAGACAATAAAGTAATAAAATTACTTTGTTGATCCTTCTCTTATCTTTGCACGTGCCGCTCTTGGAGAGGGAATATTACATAGATATGATTGATTTAAAAACAGGGTTAGTATGCTTTCTACTTCCCGACAGGAAAAGTGAAGTGCTACGTTATTCAGTGCCTGTGGAACATCTTCAAAAATATTACCGTTGCTTTGAATTTGGACTCCGATCCCTTTGTGAAATCTGTGACTCTGGCTTCGAATTTTGGACTTTGATTTGAATTTGATTACTGTGTGTTTAAATGGTGTAAACTCTGTGATGAAAATCTTTTTTAACTGTTTATTGCTTTATAATTATTACTTTTGTAATTTTTTATTATTATGTTCATTCAGTGACAAATCGGTATGATTAAATAATTTGTAACAAACACATAGTTGTTTATTATTTCTATCCTTACACTTTTGCTTCTGATTGTACATTTTATCATGTCGATACTAACGTGGGCCGAGTTGCAGAATGAAATTTTTGTTTATTTTGATTTTCTGCAACTCGTCCCAAATGGGCCGTAGGCATATGGGACGAGTTGACGAATAACTCCAAAATTTGAGTGAAATTACTAGCACTTGTAATTTCTAAGATTGCGTGATGAGTGAGTCAGTAACTTTTCGCTTTTGTATAGATATAGGCATACGGAAGTGACTCTGGCTGTCTGTCTCCTATTCACGCTTAAACCGCTAAACCGATATATCTAACTTATGAAGATATTTTGAGAACTACATTTTTATCCTGGAATTCGCAGCTTAATAGGATGAAAACGAGGCTGGTGTGACCACCGAGGTCCACGCGGGCAAAATCGCGGGCAGTAAGAGTCACCTTCATACAATGACGGGTTAATATAAATATAAATGATTACCTACTGTTAATCAAAGAAGAAAGGAAGGGAAGTCAAGGAATTGGCCTTTGATAGACTGGAATGGAAAATGCTACACCGACAAGAGCGTGGCTCTTAAATTGATGATGATGACCTACTGTTAATAAAGTCAGGTACTTAGGTACCTATATATTAATAGCACCTTGAAAGAAAGACACCAAATAGTCCGTTTCGTTTCTAACTGCATATTGTCGCCTTAGAATTAAAACCTGATGTGATTTCCTTCAACAAATCTTCGACACATTCATGCTAGTGTCATTCCGGGGAGAAATGGTGACTACATAGGTATTTACATGGATTGAATATGACTTGCTTGTTGCACGTACATTGTAGTATCAAGATTTCAAATCCCGCTTGCATTCAAACCACCGAATTCGATTTTATGAGTTTTTGACACTTTTTATTGACACTTTGATAATTAATAACACGTGGTTTCCAGGATATGTGTAGGCAAATAGACTTACTTCTTATTACACGGGACTTAAACATAGCTGGCGATGGGTGCGTGTACTACACACCTCTGCCTACCCACTATATTATTCACGTAGTAACTTCGACGTGCTTTTGTCATCCCGAGTATGACAAAACCGATGGAATCAATACATGGAGTATTTCTGCGTAACAGATTAACATTGTCGGTTTAATGGCAGGAAAATTTACACAAGAGGACTATGCCACAGTTGTTTACGTGGAATTGAAAAACGTGATTGAAAATAAATTACTTTTCATTGTTTATTTTCATGTTGAATCTAATGAATGTTGTGCGGTGCTTTCATTCTTTGTTTATAAATTAATATGGGCTAGGAAAACCTCAGGCGGGTTATAAAAACCACATTGAAAGAATGCCGCATTGAATTAACGGCCTCCGTGGTCCAGTGGTTGAGCGTTGTGCTCACGATCCGGAGGTTCTGGGTTCGAATCCCGGTGGGTTCGTTCGATAGGGATCACTATCACAAAGTGATAAATATTATGAATTGTATATACCTACAATTATTGCATTATCATTATAAAGTCAACTTCTACGTAATACCTGAGATGAAATATGGTTTATAATTATAATTGTGGTCTAAAATCAAGGATAAAAATATTAAAGTACTTATTGGTTAGTTATATAAAATAAATAATTAGTTATTCCCGGTGGGGACAAATCCCAAAAATCACTTTGTGATCCCTAGTTTGGTTAGGACATTACAGGCTGATCACCTGATTGTCCAAAAGTAAGATGATCCGTGCTTGAAGGCACGTTAAGCCGTTGGTCCCGGTTACTACTTACTGATGTAAGTACGTAGTCGTTACATGAGTCATGTCAGAGTCCTATGGCGGGTCTATAATAACCCTGACACCAGGGTTGATGGGGTTGGTAATCCACCTCACGACCCACACGATAGAAGAAGAGAAGATTGAAAGAATTCTTCTAATAAAGCAATATTGCTATTTAGGCACACTTACATAATGTATTAAAATTCAAGTTACCAAAAAAACGTAATTCTAAGATAATTAATCATTTTCTTATCAAATGAAAAAGTAACCGAATTCTTTTTTTATCATTTCCACAATAATGTTGACTGGTATACTTACTCGTAAATATCATAGCCAAATGAAACCGTTATGAACCTGTAGATTTTATAAAAAAGAAATCATGATTGATGAAAATCACTGACAATCCCTTATTATTAAAAACCCTGCATTATGCGTAATTCAATTATGCGCTGCACCCAAAGTGTTTTCAGGGGGGCTTCAGTAAAAACAGCTTTTGACAGCACGGCTTCGGAGCTTATGCGAAAATTTATAGAAAATTGCATGGAACACGCGTTGCGCCCGTAGGGTGCGCGGCACGGGGGGTGTATATTTAGAAAAGCTCAAAGCTTCGCCTCCGCTATGTCAGTCCACGCTGAGCGCACGGCACGCGCACACGCGTCAGTCTTCCCCTCCGCTCTCGTTTCGAACTCCCGATCCACAATTACCATAAATGAAAATTAATTAATACATTATTCGTGTGTTGTGCCCGAACTGGATTTGATCGTGTACACCCCCCCGCCGGCTTTCAGTGACTGTTGCATGACTTTAACTACTGTTAACGGACTTGTGTTCAATTGACTTTGTACGTGGATAGTAAGGTATGTCCTAGTTTTAATTGATGGTTTTAGATTGATTGGCGCCGGCAACCCCTTTTTAAGTTTAAAAGGAGTTTCAACATGGCGACAAATGAATTATCAACTACCAATTACAGTCATAACATTCTAGTTAAGTGTTCAATTTTGTTTACGATATCGGTAGTAGTTCATTGGAAAGATAAATGAGTGTATCGTGAGACCTAACAATAATAGTAGCAGTAAACAGTTCAACATTAGGCAATCGTAATTTATTGCTTTCCAGAGATAAGAGGCACTTAAACTTTTTTCTGTTTGTCTTAACACTTTCCTGCTACTTGTTAACGACTGTTTATTTTAAATGTTTATCTTCGAGTTCCAAGTCCAAATGTAGCCCAGTGTCAACTTTTTCAATAAATACTATTTTGTGTATATTTGCACATAAATTAGACTCGAGGTGACAAGTAAGACATCCGATATGAAGGCAGGCGTATTTAGTTTCTTGTTATTGCCCATGTAATATCAATATTGCTCAAATATAAGATATTTATGAGAGTGTCATACTATACTTCGAGAAGCATGACAATATTTATTGGATAATCTTAAATTCCGTAGGCAGGTTTAAGTTGCGAATGTGATAGGAACGTTGTGGTAAAATATGCAAGTTTGAATTTTCATCATGTGTCCAAACTAGTACCGTAAGCTGATTATGACTGCCAAAAAGCTCTGATTAGCGTCTTTTCTTTCCGAGTTAGGCACGTTAAGTCTTTATTTTACGTTCTGAGAAGTTTTTACGGCAGACGCGCCTTTCCTCGGCCGGTAAACCGTTTAACCTCATCACTCTGGAAGGGTTGTTATCTTTACTTCTATTTCATTTGTGAGTTGCAAATATTCATAAAGCATTACAGAAGTGAGGATGGTTAGTAACTAGACGTATATATATCTTAGCTTAGTAAGTAATCAGCATTTGTCTAATTGACGGGTTTGAGTCTGGCTATTACGCCGGCGAAGTGTGTGAGGGTTTAGTCGTTTAGCTAAATGACAGAGAGCCGGTTAGTGTCTGCAGCAAGCATAAATATTTATTGGCGTACCCAGGGAGTATTGTTGAAATATAATATTCTTTTAGAACATGTCCAGGGAACGACGGAAAGGATTTCCTTACACGTTCTTGTTTGCAACATCTGGGATACAACACGAAGAACTGAAATAACTGCAACATGGAAACAGCAAATGTTTACATAAATAATTTACGTTGGAGAAAAAGAAAACATGAAATAAAAACCTTCGCAATTATGATTTTAATATCTTTTGTAGTAATGAGCTTATAAATGAGTATATTATGCAGGCCAACGTTAATTATAATGCAAAACTCATTAATTGTCGCGTATAAGTATACTTATATCTATGTGAGACAACCTCACATAATTATATTTTATTTAAATCATTTCCGACTAAACTAAGGATAGTTGAAAACGGAAAAGTTCTTCTTTCGAAAATATAGAGCTAAAGTATGCTTTGCACGGAAACAAATTTTCATAATAAAATTATTTTCAATTTAATTCGCATGCAAAACTTGTTTATGAAGTAAAGAGCTTTCTTGAAAGAACATTTTGTATTCGTGAAAATTCCTCGAAAAAGTATCGCGTACTTTTTGCGAGTGAAGCGTGCCATCCAACCGCGCGTTTCCGATGCTTCATCCTCCTTTCTACTCCTCAATCCTCCTCCATCCTCCCGAGTGACGTCTTGTTTCCAAATTACTGTGTCGGCGGCCTCTCACGATACTCTCTCGAGCAAGAAATCGTTAGAAGTACTTGTACTTCGTATCTTGTTCGGAACATGTTCTTTAGTTTTATATTTCCTTCATTTATGCTTCATAAGCACACGAGATAATATTTTTCTTCTCGTAAACACAAGATGTTCATAAATACGCGTACATAAACTGTCATAAAATCTTACCGTGTGGTTTATTGTTTGTATAATAAAATGTTCATCATCTTTTAGTATACCAAAGTCTACCTGGAACGTTAAATCCTCTACACTTTTAAAGCCGATAATCTGCATTAAGTTGTAAAGTTTACGAGCGAAAATTTTATTTTTCTTCACTTATCGACGAAGTTGTTCCAACCACTCCTTTTCTTACTAAAAATTTAATTGGAAAACTACTTGTAAGCGGAATTAGCTGTCCGCTCTTCAACACAGCGGGGTTTTTATTGGAGTGAAAAATGTATACTTAGAATAAACAGTAAAGTAAAAGAAACAGTATTTATACTTAATCAAATTATATAAATTTCAAACTGAACGGAATAATGAGTTTGTATAATTAAGAATAACATACTGACTTTTTTTTGACTGAGACTGAGTTTTTTTGTTTATAACGTATTTGTAACACGTAAGTGAGTTTAAAATGAAATTGGGTAAATAAGTTTTTGTAATAAGGCCGCCTATTGTACTCATTTTATTTCTCTTTTGTTTTGTATTTCGTTTTTTCCTGTTTGTGCAATAAAGTATTTGTTATGTTATGTTGAGTAAACAGCATTTTATATGACAGTATCCATCCAAACACGATGCAAGCCCGAAGCTCGTCGACGCAAAATCGCGGGCGGTCGTATTCAATAGTGTTTGGCCTCAAACTTAATGGGGCTCAGTGATGGTGAGGTCCGTACGTCTACCATTACCACCAATTAGTCGACCGAAGGCGGTTTTCTTTGATAGCCAGCGGTTGTAAACAGAAAATTGATCTGACCGGACCGCCCCGGAGTGCCCTGTCGCTTCTAATCTGACCAACCAATCACTCTACAAACGTAAATACCAGTAAATCAAAGTTCATCAAACTCAAAACTCGAAATCAACACCTTTAAATCCTTAAGTCATAATTTACAGCACTTTAAATTGGTTCGCTTGGCATTCTCAGCGTAAATGATATGAATTTTTGCATAATAAATTCAAGCTTGTAAATAGAAAACAGGATTAGGAAAAGTAAACCCGTGTATTTGTATTTTATGGTTGTAATCCGAGAAATAAATATAGTTGATATTATATGATATAAAACAGGATTCCTAAGTAGTGCTTTTATGTTGCGCGTGCACATGTTTAAAATGATCTCATCTTTACAGGCAGTTTATTTTCTAGAAGGATTTACAACATTTACAACGCATATTTTGAAATTATAACGTACTCTATTCAAAATTGTTCTGACCTCCTTTAATAGCCTTAATTTAGATCGATAAATTAAAAGTGTACCCTATTCTTTAAGCTAAAACGTTCTCGATTTTATCCATCAATTCTACCTACTATAAATCTCCATCTTAAATAAAAACCTGGAATTCCATTGGCACGTTAATAAAAGGTGTAGATCATAATTTCATAATACAAGTCCGTTCGATGGTTTCTATGAGTGGAGCGGCCCCTTAACTTTTGTCCTGAGGCTACGCGTTAAGCACCGGGTGCGGTTCAAATAAATAGCGCAATATATTTCGGTAATACATACCTAACCTTCTCTTCCAATTATTACTCTTAATTGGATACCTGTCAGGCAGCTTCGGTTTTGTTTTAGCCGTTATTATCATTGGCCAGCAACTACTGCTGGTCGGATGGAAATTGGAACTGCGAGGTCACAGCGGTCGTAACTCCTAACGTGAGCTCTTCATTTTAAATTTAATATGTATGTAAATTGAAATCTTCATAACCAGGATCTACAGCGCTTCTTTAATGCAATGAGTTTGCATCTAAAACTGATATAAAACTAGTTTCGAAAGAAGCGATGTTCATTTGAGAGTGGGCGTGATTACACTTCGTGTGTGTTCCCGACATCAAGGTTGGTCGCAAACTTTTTGATTGACATCTCAGTTCGGTGATTCGAATTAATGCGGCGTGAAAGTTCACAATTTTTTTCCATTATCGGTCGGGGAGCAGAGGTTGACCTAACGCAGTTCCCGTGTAATCCCGCCGCCGAGAGAGGCGTTAAAACTTCTCCACCGAGCTCCAAACTTATTTCTTACATTCATAAACATTTTACTTTCCAAACTCCCGCCGCCTCAAATTTGGCACTTAAAAAACCAAAAGCGTTCTTAGATGGAACCACGTCGCGTTCAGCCATGTTTTGATAGCCGAGATTATAATCAAATACTATAATATCGAAGGTGTTTGATTTTATAGTGTTCACAATAAAACATGCATTTAAATGCCTTAATAACACGCTCTTAATGGTTGATTTTACAGCCTTTTACGAAGACAATTTTGAATATATTATGACTAATGGATGGGATTTCTAAATATCTGGGATGCTCATCTGCAGGCGGCGGGACCTTATGAAATATTTATTGAAACTTGAAACGTTGCGTACGTTTGAGGGGAGAAAATAAAAGAAAAACTAAAGTGGTTGGAGTGCCCTATATATTAGCACACGGCACACGTTCATGCTAGCATAAACACATATGATATGAATAAGTTATTTGTACACAGGCCTAGACTAGCCGCCTACAAAGGCAGTGTACCAGTCATATTTTAATACTTAATAGTTTGCATTCGCGGCCAGAACGTAAAAATAGGGCTTAATAAAATTGTTGTGTATTTTTGGATCCTTTTGTCCTTCTACAAGAATAAGTAAAAGGACGGTAAAAATGTTGTTACACTATTACGTACGTTCGACGTCGTTTGTCAATTATTTATGAAAAAGTAAATGATTTCCAATGAAAATGGTTATAAGTACGTGTATACCCGTAGAATAGGATATTCGTGGAAGTACTTTTAAATGAAAACGAAGGGCATGTTTAACTAATTGGTTTTTCAGACAGATATAATTGGATAAAATAAATGTCTTTTAATTTCACATCTTACTTGGCAGATATAAAGATGATATTAGGATTAATAGAAAAATATTGATGAAAATATAGGTAACTTTTTTATAGTTTGAATCAAGTGTTTTGACCATTCACAGTGTGTTTATTATAACGTCGTTGTTGAACCTAAAATTGAGATTAAATATTTTGAAACCAAAATGTTATAAGCGTACATTCTTATATTAGGGTTGCTGCACATTAGGGCTGCCAAAATATAACGTTATATCCTAATATATTCGATTCAACTCCCGTGGCCGTTAAGCGAATATCGTTAGGGATAAAAACCACGGAGCTTACCGCTCAGGCAATCACTTTCTTGCCATGGAAATCTTCTTATATTGTGTTTTTTGCCGTACACAATTGAATAATCGTCGAATATCCCTTTATCGTCCCTGGAGGGCCTGTAACGACCGGCGATACATCAGGGTTAAGGGTGTGCGATCAATATTCAATATCCGGACAGAATTCGCCTCTTCCGATCGGCGGATATTCCGGATATACCAACTACATCGACCGGATTTATGTATCGACTCCTTGTTTATAGTAATCACAAATATTGACTTGATTAAGAGAACAAATAGAGTGAAAAAAAAACAGTATTACCCGCGTGTGAAGTCTGGCGTCAATGCTGTATATTTCACTAGATATTTTGCACCAATGTAATAAAAAAAATACACGAGATCGAATATCTAGAACTTGCCATGTTATGCCTTTATAATCCTAAAAGGTCTTTTTTTAATGCTCCGTACATTATTTTTATTTTATTTAACTGCCAAGAATAATCTGCTAGCTTCGTTAGTTATTGTCACCTATGGTTGTTACAAAAACGGGGACCCGGGAAACTCGTTCGACAAGGTACTTATTGTGACTGACGCCACTATGTCAAAAGTTATCTGATTTTTGGTGATTTCCCCTTTAGTTAAACTGAACTTTTTGAGTTGAATTTTTTCATAATCAAATTCCAGCCTGTTTCGTTTGTAACAAAATTCAATATTGGATTTGTGTTTAAAATAGAAAACGATTAATGGACAGTTGCAGTGGCTCCTTTGATTTTAAATTCCGTTATTTTCCGTTTGATATTTATTTCCGATTCTTATTGAATGACAATAATTTATTGTGACAGGTTAAAATATGGATAGATTCATCATATATAGGTCACTGTGGACCTGTGGTTTACCGACTTGCTTTTCAAACGGGGAGCGCCTTAAATCATTACTGGCGTCTTCCTTCTGTGACCATAAGCATAAGCTTGGGAAGAAAATTTGTGTATTTTTTAACATGTTTTTTATTATTATTTTAGGTAAGATCCCGTGGCTGTGTCTTCTAAAGGCGGTAACTATAACTTCCATAGCTTTATCCCGGTTTCACTGGGTCCGTTACATAACCTGAAGATTTGATAGGTCCGGTCTTTTACAGAAGCGACTGCCAATCTGTCGTTCCATCCCGAAGGGAAAACCTGTTCAATTATAAATTACATAATCATTTAAATTTATATCACAATAGCATTTTTTTATCACTATTTATAACTGTCTTATTACTGTATTGTTTTTATATTTGGATCAGGGGGGCTAAAATGGCCACATCGAAGCAATTCATCTAAGAAAGCAATGTTGCAATTTGACATTAAGTAAGTAAGTGAAAAGTAAGTGCGCAATGCAAACAAATGTCAAATATCAATATTGCTTTCTTAGATGAATTGCTTCGATGTGGCCATTTTAAATCCCCAGAACTCTTCTTTATTACCCGACTACCAAAGGACGAGGGTAATATTTTTTACATAATAAAATAACTAACTGAATGCCATTTAACTTATTAGGTATAAAATTGTATTAATATTAATTCGCTGTACTTTAAAATCGGATTTATTTAGCTTAACGAAATCATAGATTTGAATTAATAATCACATAGCATTGGCAGTTCGTATTACGGTTCTACAAACAGCAATTGTTTAATTGGAATACACATTGTGGCTTCATCGTATTAATATATGTTATAACCTATATTTTGATCGTCAATGGCGCTTATTTTTACGCGATTACGGCGAAGCAAAAACGACGGTTATGTAGTTGACCATTATGTATGTGTACGGTCACGAACACATACAAAATATGCATACACTTTGGTACCATGTCTCATGATGATTTTTGACAAATAACACTGAAGTCTCACTAAATATCAAATAATGTTAGTGCGACAGAGCCCTAAAGTGGGTACACTATATTGCTCATGACTGTACGTGTGCGAGTTTCATACATTTTAGAGCACGATTTATTCGGAGTCGGGTTTTAGTATATTTTTTATCCTTGATCAATAAATGTATGTGATCTTTTTTTACAATTTAAATAAATATTATGAATTGTATACCCCTACAATTATTGCATTATCGTAATAAAGTCAACTTCTACGTAATGCCTGAGATGGAATATTGTTTATAATTTTGGTCTAAAACCAAGGATAAATATATTAAAGCATTAATTAGTTATACAAATAGTTTTTGTATTCATTTAGAATTGACAATTGTTATTTATTCTTACAAGGCGTGTCTTACATATTATATATGTAAGTGAGTAAGTATGACTATTAAGTAAGAATGAATATTATTATATTTTATTTAGATTATGGTTAGGTTAGGTTGGGTTAGTATTAGAAATTATAATTTATATTATAATGAGTATTATAATTATTAATATGTATACAGTATTTACTACACAAGTCTAGACTTCTTCTTATCGTGTGGATTATGAGATGGATTACAAACCTCATCAACCCTAGTGTCAAGAATTCTATTGAGCCGCCAAAGGCCCCTGACATGGCTCATATAATGATTACTTACTTACATCAGTAATTAGTGACTGGGACCAACGGCTTAACGTGCCTTCCGAAGCACGGATCGTCTTATTTTCGGACAATCAGGTGATCAGCGTGTAAGTTCTGCAAGTCTAGTAAATGTTTGTTTCCCGGTAGTGGTTGCGTGGAAGAAATTGCTCTAGAGCGATAAGGCAGCCCAAGTTGTACCGTATCCGTATGTTATGTCTGTTAAAATTAAGTTCGGTGCAATAAAGTGTATTTGATTTGAATAATAAAAGTGTGACATTTTGCTTTTCAAGAGTCAGTACGTGCCTACTTACTTTTATTATTTATTATTCATACTCTAAGAAAGTTTCTTGGAAGTTCTTGCGACGCAGCCTTGGTAATCAATCTTGATTTAATATGGCAGACTTTGTGTTGAAAAGTTCCTGCTATTACCGATACCTATTTTTATCTTGCACATTTTATCAAATATTTAACCTATTATAAAAATATAATACTGGCCCCGTTTCCTGCAGACACATTCTAATTTAATTTTAAGTTACACCTGTCTATTTCTTGTCCGCCGGAAAGAAAAGAACTTGATGGGTTAAAATTGCAATGAAAGCAATATTGTAATTTGTCATTTGTGCATATAAAAGTAAGTGCGCAATGCAAACATTAATGTCAAACAGCAATATTGCTTTCTTAGATGAATTGCTTCGATGTGGCCATTTAAATCCCCCAGATAATTGACAGATGTTAATTTTAAATGAATGAGTGAATCGATGAATAACCCTGGCGAGTAAAATGGGTATCTCGCTGATATGCAATCCGTTTGACGTGTGCTATCAACTTAATTCTGTCGGCCTATTGGCCAATGTAAAATTTTGAGAAGGTTGTTTAAATATCTGCATAAAATTTACGCGTGTTCTATAAATTTTATGCCTGTCCATTACCCGTTCCTTTCCTTTTCGGCGGATAAGAAAATACGGCGGATGAAAATCAGCACCATTTTATTTAGTAGTTATATTTTTTTATTAAATCACAGTCTTTTTATTTTTACCGATATAAACATTAAGAATAAAGATTTCTTAACCAAATTATTTAACATTAAAGTATTTTCGATTTTCGTAGCGGAATTAATGGAACATTTGGGCTAATTACATGCAAATTGACTCAATCGTCGTGGAGATCCTTGGGGGAGGCCTATGCCCAGCAGTGGGCGTCATACGGCTGATGATGATGATGACTCAATGTACCGTGCTGGATCTAGAATACTGTTTACAATATTAAAGACATTTAGCTACCTGGGTTTTATAACCTTATATTTCTAGACCAACTTCTAGTCGATTTGTTCTATGAAAATTGAGGTATAATTTTCCATGGCCATCGTTGTATGACTTAATCGTGTTCCAGTGCACCACGTTCTTAGAACGAGTTCATTTTATAGGTATAAGTATGAGATAATGTAGCAGAAATAAACAAACCTGTATTGCACCTGGAGCTGGGATGTGGTGCTTTTATTTTGCAAGTATAGCTTATGATTCATTATCCCCGGCAACTTTTCTTGTAAATTTATTTTCGAAATAATAATCAAATAAATATTTCGCGTACCAACTTTAACGAGACTTCACAGATTAAGAGATGTCGAGTTTCTAAGAAATTCCCTCGATAGCGTGTCTCGACGCCGCTGCCTCGTTATCCGCACCGCAGATCTGGCGATGTAAAGCGGCTACAAACAGAGTTATCCCGCCTTCTTCACATATCATTAGCTAATTTATGTAGTGTTCGGGTTGGAGTTATGCGACGGCTTTATCTATGAGATACTGGAATAGTGGTCCGAGTCCGGAGTGGCGGGAGCGGGTCGACGTCCCCGCGCTGATCGCATCTCGGCGAGCGCAGGTGCATGCCGTACACCTGCCGGCCCGCCAACTTACCATAAAATGCGATTCGAACCTATCCCCCGTGAAACAAAGCCCCGTCTCGCTCACACCCACTCCGCGGAAAGGGACGCATTCACAATCACGACCGACATTAACTCAATATACGACGGACTGAACGCGGTCGAACGGAATATCAGTTTTTACCGACGCAAAAACTATCGGAATTCCAAGTCTGGGTTGGCTGCCGAGCCGTAATCACCCGCCCGGGACTTACTTTTAAAACAATATCTCCGCTTTATATTTCATCGAGGCAGGTGTAATTTATGGGATATTCTCATCTTTTTTCACTCGGACTTTTGAGTTTTCACCGGCGTCGCTCGGATTGATCGCGTTGCCGAGTTTTGTTTTTCTTCTGTCTAGGGCTCGTCTCGACCGCCTTTAGCGCGGTTTGCTTAGGAGTTTAGATTAGATTTCGCCGCCTCGCTTCTTTCTCTTTGTATTCTTTGCGGATAAGTTGTTATATGTTTGTTTTTTTATTAACAGCAACAGCTAATGTAGATTAATAGAAAATCAATTATGAAGTACAATAAGGAGGGTGAGATCGAAAAACACGGCGCGGATTTGGGCTTGGCCATTGTTGTGAAGAATTAATAGGCAGTCAAACGGATCGCGATATCAAAATATCGAATCAATAAAGAAGCGAGGCTGAATAGCCCATTCACAGAATAACGGACCACTATTTTTTAATCTAGGGCGCTTATTGCGCTCTCGGAAACTTTTCTGTTGATAGAGTTGCTTTATCTCAGCTATGAGCAAAAGAAAAATCTCACGGTTGTCGTTCTCGGTTTGTTCGCATTTACACTGCACTCGGAATTCAGAGAAGCCCATTCAATTACATTTGTATTACTTAATTACTCCAAACAAAGCGAGTTAAATTAAATAGGTACACAAACAAGTAACGTTACGGAAGGTAATACGGCGTACTTAATGGAGCAATTTTAAACGCGGCCAGTCTGAGTTTTTAAAAGCAAAGTCACGCCTCGGTTCGATGAACAATGCGTCTTAATTAAAACGTTCATCGTCCCGAGACTTACCTACTGGCATATGACATATAATTATATCAAATTATGAGTCGCCGGTAGAAATCAATATAGCAGGGCGAGGATTTATGTTGGAGCGCGAAGGAAATACTGAAATCAAAAGACATTGCAGGTGCAGGGGCATAAATAAAGAATGAACGCGGCTTAACGTCCTCGTACCGCGTGAAAGAGGAGTAGATTAAAATAAATGTTGCCAAAGGGACGGCCGCAAAGCTATTCCATCGAACGACGCACGTTGACGCCCGCCTGTACCGGCGCTAGACTAGGAAAAAATTAATTCTCCTATGTCACGAACAAGCGCAGTCACGAGCGTGATAGTCGCAATTTTGAAGTCCGATAAACTGATATGTGGGGTGAGATGTTTGGTCGTATCGTGGCATTACACGTAATGCGATAGGGACCGGGATTCATTCCTGTAGTGTGTTTTTATTTGGTTGTGAAAGCTGGAATATTTATGGTGTAATTATATGTGGTAATTACGGTGAGATGGACGCGAGTGTCGGTGGTAGGTGGATTTACAGCGGCGCGTCACGCTAACAATAGGCCTGCCTGCATGCCCGCGCCGTCCCAGAGCCGCATACGTTTTGCTCTCGCCACGTTCTTGCCGGTCTAGACGTAATATTTCTAATACGAACAATAATACAGACATAAAACGTAATTTGTTACGCTCAGTGATCAAGACCACTTTCATGGCTGTCCGATGCCTATTTAGGCTTGCAATTTCAAAGATTCCGCATTCATCTGCGTCCTCTCAGGAATTATTATTGCGTGCATTCTTGTCCGTAAACACTGCGGTTTAATCTCTTTCTCACAAAAGCTTTCTGCGCTTAATTTAAAGTCTGCTCGGTTAATAATATTCAAATTGAACTACATACTGGGATCCGCAGAATCAATCTTCTTGTAGCAAAGTCTTTTGTTTCAGTTTAAATTGTTTCTGGTCAGCACACGTGCGCCTCGGCGGATTCCAATAAAACGGTTAGCTAACTATTCCATTCCCTTTGAGGCGAAATTCCTAAAACAAACTCAACCTCTCTTTTGTCAGTACATAACGAAGTTTCAGCCAGTAATCGCCGTGTAACTGGGATTCGTTAGGTCGGGCGAATAAATCAAATAAAAACCTTTTACTCTGAAGGCAAATATGTGAGTTTATTAAAACAAAACATCAACCGCACACATTTCCAATTCCAGCGAGTGACTGGGGCGTCTTAACATTCATGTAGCGGCCGCGAGCTGAGAGCAGCGCGGTAGGTGTGTTTAATCTGAATTATTCCGAGCTGACTGACAATGTCTAAGCGACACTCTGAAAAAAACAATAAGTAAAGGAAAAAGTTACGAATAAAACGGCTCCTATGTTGGGAATATTAAAATGGCAATGGTAGCGGATGTCCTCAAAGTCGTGTCTCGTCGCGGCGACTTGCGAATATTAACTGCTCGGCTCGCGACTGATTAAAAAGAAGCGATTTTTCGACAGGATGGATGACGCACGTGATTTTGAGTAATAAGTTGTATATTAAATCTGAACGGAAATTGTTATTCGTGATGGGAAGGGCTCATTTATTCGGTGCATACAAATGAAGGTCCGCATTTAAAATCGAATAAAAGGACTATTTAGTCGTAATTTTATAGCGCACTTAAGATTTATAGCTCCTTAGAAGAGGAATGTTGGCGCTGCCTACACTGTGTCGCGGTGAGTGAGTGAGTAGCGACGGGTTCCGCGGGCTCGGGCCCGTCCAGTCCCGGAGTGGTCTCGATAAATTTCTCGGGCCCACGTTTGCGTTTGCTGGGAGCGTAATTATCTCGAATTAAGCGAGTCATTACAGGAGCGGCGGCTAACGAAGTCGCTCGACCTGCGCCTGCCTCATAACCGGAAGGTTCAGTTTCGCCCCCGAATACGACGATCATTAACGCAGTGCTATCGTTAGTCGAGGACGATTCGGTGGCTACATTTAATTTCGTCGTCTTTAATCCTTCTCATAAGTACTTCTATTGCGAATAGTTTTAAAATTTCATGTAACCCTTTTTCGAAACAGTTTTCTTGGTATTTGTTCGAGTAACATTGTCACGTTGTTTATGTTTCCAATAACTAGCGTTCGTGTGTCGGCGGCACGCGTGGATGTGGAGACACTTTGCACCTTGCACCGTGGCTAATCCAGTCTTAACGCTTATCTAAATATAGACTAGCGTGCAGCAAGATGATTGCGCCGCGAACGACTCTGCGGCTGAACCCACTCTTTGCGGTTGCACGCCTTTGCTCACACTTGCGGTGGTGCGGTCGCCTCCAATTTCTACACCGACAACATTCTCAAACCGATTTGTTGTTTGTAATTTTGTTTATCTGTTTGCCCAGATGAGTAGGTAGGTAGGTACTCCACGAAACGACGAATTCCTCCCAATTACATCTATGTCAAAATCATCACCCATATTGTATACCGAATAGGTCATAAAGACATTATTTATTTTCGTAAGCAACAACGAAAATCTCGACACATTTATCCCAGGCATTAAAACTCTAAAATCGCGTTGTGCTTCTGTCGTCATAAATCATTATCATCAAACAGTGTCGGGCGCGACGTCGGCTTTCATCGAACGCTTTCAATCTAGCTCCTTTATGTCATTACAATAAGTAATTCACTCGCCTCCCATTCAGTCACTTTTCGGTAAACATTCCCTGAAAATTGGCAATAAATTCCCTTCTAAAATATCGCCTGGGCCGTCGGGAACGTAACCTTTGTAACAATAGAGTTGAACTGAGATGTCGTTTCATGAAGATGTTCACTTAGCTGTTTTGTTAGGCGCAACAATAGTTTTATTTAGTTGTGAGCCCACTGCCCACACGCCTCGGTTAATGGTCAGGATTGTATGAAGATGTAAAAATGAATGGCGTGCGTTATAAAGGGGCTAATAATAAGTTCTCAGGCGGCTGCGATCGGGCTTATTGTTCGGATTTTTTTTGGTCTATGCGAGGCTGGTCGTATATAATGGGGTAGGTGTCAATCGCGGCCGGCCGGGCAGGTGTATGCTCGTAGCCGACCGTGGCGCGGCCGAGAAATAAAAATGCTCATAATTTCATTCTGCAGCTGCCCGTCAAGCGAGCGTCGATTCGACCGCCTCGTCCTTTTGTAACACCGAATTCCACAACTTTACCAGACAGTCATTATTTTTAATTTGTGTTCGGTTACGCTCCACGTACAAAATGATGGGTAATTACAAGATCTTTTCTTGTGTTACGCCGAATTAGGTTTAGACGACGGAGTTCATGAATATTGAAGGAGTAGGGGATACGGGTTTGCTTAGTTTTCGAAATTGCTGTCGGTCAGCATAAATATATGGAATACAATAAATTCATTCACTCTGAACAATAAATTATTTCACTCTTTTCAAGAAAACGTTCAGTAAGGAAAATAAACAATAAAAGTTCTTACTTACGTTGAGTTATGTGTCATTTGGACAATAAGAAATTATGAGCCAATTAGTTTTAAAGTTAAATTAAATATATTGTAAAAATACCAATAAGTCGGTACCTACCGCTTTTAGTACAAGTCTTTATTATTTCGTTAAACAGACTTTAATTAAAGTTTGTTCAACTAATACATTTCTCAAGATAAGTAAGTAAAGCGAACACCCGAAATCCAATTCTGTAAGTAATTTATCAACATCAGATGGTTTAATAATAAATTTAGTATTTCAATATTATACGATAGCAGCCCTCCCGCTGGGCTTAATTCGGGGCGATTTTCATATTGGAATATTATGTCAGATATTAACATTAAGAAAAATCCTTGCTGAGCGCGTGGTGGTGCGCCCACTGCTAATCTCCTTTGAATAATACATAAGATGCTCGATAGGGTACTATTAGGGTTAAGGCACATTAATACGAGCTTCCCATTACCGAGTCATACAAGCGTTTGCGTAAGGCTCGTCAGTAGCGTCGTATAATTCCGACGCACGCGCGCCTGCGTCCCCTGCTTCCGCCCGACACTTAATTAAATCCTAATAAAAAGATCTCGACCTCCATAAAAGGGGGAATCGGTAGTGTTTTGATAACGAAAAATGTATAAGCTCTCGTCCTTATGTTTTATGAGTGAAGCGAAACGTTTGGGCGGAAACGCTCACGGCTACAGAATGATGAGCCTCGAGGTAAATCTGAGGAAATTATACTCAGTCTCAGCTAAACATGATAATATTGATTTCCGAGCTTACTCGCTTAATATGTTTAAGACAATATCGCACACTCGATATTGTTTGCTCGCCGTCGACGCGGGTACATAATGAGATACGGGTCTTGATGGATGTAATGAAGAGGCATCATTTAAATAATCTTTTCATTGCATGAACAGCCTATATACGCCGGCTTATCTAAATAATTATGCATTAGGCCCCTAAATAGGGACGTTAAATATTAATATATGTGTGTCGTCATTCGCACAATCTCATCGTATCAATTAAACCCGCCCACGTGAGACATAAACCTTCCAAAACTCAGTTCTATTCCCCGATCAATTTGTTTTATCTGTGGATGGCTGCTTATCGCCATATGAAATATTTACAGCACAATAAAGGCGTCCCCCGAAATAATAAAGCTAATAACGGCGATAATGAAAGCTCGAGACGCCCGCGATTGGTTCATGTCGTGGACAATCGCATACCTAGTCAGGCGTATACTGTCATAGAACAGATAAGATTAGCGTGCTAAGCGCAAAGATGTATGTTTACCCATTTTATAGTTCACGACTTATCACGCAACGACGATTTATCCATATAATGTAGCGATGGGCGTTATTAACCATAACTGGTTATATATGCAGTTACGAGCTCGAACAGTGATCACTCGTTTTCCACTACAACAAAAACTAGTGATATTCATAACGCCATTTAACGATCGAAATAGGCATCAGTCTTCAATAACTCTTTTAATCACAACGCCATAAAGTTAAATCGAATTCACTCTTATGTTTAAGGCATAGCGTCGATGTTTGGCTACTTTCACTACTCACGCAAAATCACTGGTTTTACAATATTCGTAATGACAAGATGAAAACGACGTTTTACATTGACCACCTTACACATAGCTTTGACAACGTAAAGGAGTAAAACGAGTAATGTAAAACGCGCCTAAAAAAAAGGATCGCAACAAAATCGATCCTTTCTTTCGTGTATTAAATGAAACACGAGCGTAAGTGTGAATGAAACAAGTATATGTTTTTTGGCTTTCGGTCTACGTGTGCGTGAAGAAGAATTAAGTTATACTGCTACCTAACCAAACGATTTTACGTTACAATTATCACGTTTGCTTCAGAACGTTGTGAAAATAACTAGTTATAAAAATCACTAGTTAAGAAACTAGTTATTGGAAATCACATAACGCTTACGTTACGTTATCTCAAAAACCGATAACGACCCATCGCTAATATAATGCTGTTGCCGTATCTGCTACATCATAATCAAACGCGAGTTGAATAGCATTCTTACGTACAATGAAACGACGTGAGCAGTAAAAATGTAAGCGAAAATTCTGTGAAGAGCTTATTTGTTATCGTGTACAGGTTCTATAGTATTTTGAACGAGTTCGCGCTTCGCGTGGATTCCTTTAATAACAAAATAAATTGCATTTTTCGCTGGGAGCTAGATGCAGTGCGGAGCTAGCAAAAAGTTTCGCTTATATTGCAAGTATTTCATTTATCGTTTGCGCCTCCTATTGATATTCTCGAAGCATTCGAGGTATCAGCTAGCGTGGTCGGTGAAGCCGGGTATTATTGTAGGGAACCACGGCACTGACAGCGGTCGGTGATCCTTTATCCTTTATTAAAATATTCATCGCTTCATTATATTGTATGGAAAGGTAGTCAATAGACTTGAAATGAGTATGTGAATGTTGTTTAGGAACCTAATGAATGGAACTTGCTACGTTTTGAATATATAGCTTTGTTTATCTTGCCACGGATTATTAAGTAGTTACTTGCTATTAATTGTTTATTCTGCATACAATGAAGCACAACTGATTATCTTATATGTATGTACACACCTATCACAATTCTGAGGTTCTTGCCAAGACAAAGAAAGTTAAGACTTCTATAAAGCTTTTTATACCTTTGTATGATAATCAAAAGCAATAATAATAAAATCTAAGTAGTTTCTCGATATCGCTGGATCTCTATAGATCCGAGAGCGGAACTCATGCGCATTGTTCGGTGCCACAATAGTTGGTCGTGTCCACAAACCGCCCCTACGCGCGCAGTGGGCCCGACCCCACTTGCAGTAGGCTGTGCTGATCACGACCACTCGGTGGGCGGCGATGTCTTTTGCAGGGACGTACTATTTTGTGTCTATCGCCCCTTGCACTTTGGGCCCCTTAAGTTTTTCTTGCGCGCTTTATTCAGTATTCTATTTTTTCCAGAAATTTGGAAAAAAATACAGAAAGCCTGACAACTTATATTTTTTTTTAATTGACAGAGAGAATAAATTTCTTGATAAGTAAATATTTTTTCATGGTCAGTTCTGTTTGGGCTAATTAAAGTAAACCTATAAGATAGGGTATCGAAAAGTTGTTATGTATTGTATCGAAAAGATGTTACACTGAGCTTCTATCATGAATTCTTAGATAGACAACACTGAGCTAAAAAAAAAGTTGTGTTTATTATTTCTAAATACATGGAGTTCTTGATGAAATATTCTACGTATTTTCAGGCCTATTGAAAAGACTTGCTTTCCTTCCACAAGACTGCTTCTACAGCATCTATAGACTTACATCTAAGTCCCGACCTGGCGTCACGTGTAAAGACGATACTGACTCCGAGTATGTTCTGCGAGGGTGGCCAACAATTCACTTACCGCTCTGTTTGCTCAGAATTTCCTGTTATTACTTCGAAATATTTATCCAGTAACAAAAGGCACCCCGTGCGTTTTTATTTTACTTTTAAATTACATAGGGTTGCGTGCCGCCAGTACCTTGGAATGAGCGTAAAACTTTATAAGGACTACACGTTTATTATGGAGTTTATTACGTTGTTACTTGGGTTGTTGAGTAATAAGCTTCTTAAAGTGCCTATATGTTTCATAAGCCACTAAACAATGTTGCGTGATAATACATGATACCGCGCTAATGAGAATTTTGTATACTTAAAACTAAATCCACATTCAAATCCCGTTGTAGGTTATAAGCAAATAATACGATTATGAAACCGATCACACCGGATCCGATGTTAAAGAGGGAGTTATCTGTCTGTAGAAATTGTATGTAAATACGCGGACACCTGCTGAATATATTTGGGTAAGCGTCTGTCCACATGG
Source organism: Pectinophora gossypiella (assembly GCF_024362695.1). Lineage (NCBI taxonomy): Eukaryota > Metazoa > Arthropoda > Insecta > Lepidoptera > Gelechiidae > Pectinophora > Pectinophora gossypiella. The sequence goes on from NC_065405.1 coordinate 6,315,472, forward strand.
CTTGTTTGAGAATGCTCAGTAGAGTGCACTTGACTAAGTAAACCTATTAATATGGACAGGCCACTATCATGCCGAGGTGTTATGTAAATTAACTGCAAGATCTACGTGTGACAAGTTGGGACGACTTTTGGATTATGGACCCCGATTTGAATGGGGCGGGCCGGGGGCGTAGCATCGTCGGTAGAAATATCGAATGTATTTCACTATTCAGTTTGGATTGTTCAATGTAACTTGACATAGCTGACTCTACAGAATATTAATGCATCTGCTCCGTAGAGATAGGTATTAACATATTATAAGTGAGTCTGTTTTCTAACATATCTCCGTAGTAGTCCAATTGGATGAACACTTGACTGTTATTGTGAGGTCGCATGTTCGAACCCCAGCACAGGCCTAAACCAATGTTTGTTTTTAATTTATTTTCGAATTCATGTTTGAATCATAAATGATTTTCACGTGCTCAACGGTGAAGGAAAATATCGTGAGAAAACCCACATTCTCGGGAAACGCGTTTCAGAGGTAAGTATGTGGCCTGATTGAATTTTCCCTTTGCGGGTTGGAAGGTCAGACAGGCAGTCGCTTCTGCAAATACCGGACCTGTGGAATCATCAGGTTAGGTAAGCGGACACTGTGAAAACGGGATAGCGCTGAGGAGATGATAATGATTGTAAAACATAAATAAATGAGTTTACTAGCATGCTAGGTAACACACAAATTAAGTACACTCCAGTTCATATGAGACAAAGAAAACAAAAGCTCGCTCATTAGCAAAATTTTCAAATTACAGCGCGGCCGTTTCATTCTGGGCCGAACTAAATTTCTAGTGGGTCTATTTATTATTGTTATACCAACAAAAGCCGCTAAAAGTTTGGGTTTCGGATAATACAATGGAAAATAATGACTTGACATTTAATTCTGTGCGCCTCCTTTTTGCCTTACAAAGTAAGACTGATAGAAATACGTTTCTACTTAGTAGCGAGTTCTTGCGTTACATATATTATACAAATTATACCCGGAGTAAAATTAGAACATTATCTACATACGTAGCCTACCATCTTGTTAAGTAAGTCCGTGTTGGTACACGTATAATGATATCGACAAGGTTTTTTATCACGCGGTTCCATCTACGGCACTCTACTCACCGCCGCGATTATCGTAATACAAGAAAAAAGATTTAAAGTTATCGTCGCTGTCAGTTACACTAATCTTGCATCTCACGGAATGTCCGGACAGTGACATTTCGAAATCGTCACTAGACGAATTATTAGCCGTTAATGCGGTGTCGTAACGTTTTAGTGGCCACAACGCAGCCACTTAGGACCAAAGCTCGAATTACTTTTACTTCGTCCTATTATACGCTTCCACAGTTATCGCCCAAACGCACTTACATTTAGCTTTCCGTTCTTTTGTGATCATTATATTAAAAAGCTCTTTCGTAATCAGCGAGTCATCGAAGGACCTTAAATGAAGAGGTTCGTTATTGGAAAGTAATTAATTACGAGGAAAAATTTCTATTCAGCGCACATTAATGATGAAGACGAAATTAAGGCGAATACACTTAGTTGAGTTCGACTCAGTCTCAAAGTCTTTAAAGATTTAATGGAAGCACGGTAGCGGGTTACCTAGAATTTGAGAGTTGTTTATTTACCGGCTTTTCAAACTTTGTACCGTTCCAACATGAAGAAAATAATCCGGCCCCGGCTGTTGTATTCACCGGCACAACACACGTGTATGAAGTACGTAGTTAAATGACGAGAGATATAATTTGTTACCGATAGCACCGAAGCATTTGGACCGACAAAATGACCGGGATTACCGTTACCAGATTCAGTTGATGACCAGATAGAAATCTATTAATAACATTCGGCCAGTGCCGACGGACAGATCTATAAATGATGAGTTTCATTTCAGATAAGATCATATCCGATATCTCGGATGATTGATGGAGAGCTCGATATTAGTTAAGAATTCTATTACCTACTAGTGTATTGTTTTCTGGGCCATTATAGTCGCATTAGCATACTTTGCTGCTTGTAATGTTGCACGATTTTTTATTGGAGACCTCTCACTTGGGAGTACTTGCAACCCGTGCATTTTGTTGCAAGCTTTTTATTAGATACTGTTACATGCTAACGTTATATCGAATACTTTTCTTTGTAATCTTTATTCGTTAGTACACTTTTAATTTGAAGAACTCTCACTCGAATTAGATCATTATTGTTATTTTTCGTTCCGTTATTTGAGAAAGTTTAGAGAAAGAGTAGGATTTTATTATCTTAGGTAACATAGGAATTCGTTACGATGATAATACCAGTAGTTGAACAATGGACGTGTCTATGCGGACAGCATATCGAATAGTTGGTATTTCTTCAGTAAATAGACGTTTAGTTTTACGTTGACGCGTGAAGGATCATTGTCCTGGACATGGTTCTTCAATGCACATTGACTAAGCAATTTTAATAACATTTACAATCGTGGCATCAGGCCAGGTGTGTAAGAAATATGAAATGAATAAACAATAGGCATTCTAATCATGCTACAACGCCGTTGTTTCTGCTTCGTCATTCCATCACGAAGCTTAGAGCATTATTGTTAACAAGAATAGCAGAAAAACAAAACTAAATAACCCTCTGTATGTAACCCTCTTTCAACATTGAGCTGTAATAGATTTTAATCATCTTTTTGTATGTTTTTGGAATTTCTTATAGGCATTAGAAATGTGAATCACTTTAAGCAAGACATTTCTTATTGGGATTCGTCAGCTTAAGCCTTAATTGGCGAAGAAGTTAACTGCTAATATCATTGCATCTTCACTCTTGATGGGATAGCATCAAACATCGATTTCGTCGAATCGGTACAGTCACGGAGTTTCCCTGCGGCCACCATTCAAATAATAACTATCATTTTAGTTAATAGCCGTTAATTAATTAAAGGTTCCATTCCAAAACTCAAGCCTTCTCTAATGATCCTAATGACTTAAATGGCTTACATGAGTCTTAGCTTGTAGCCCATTAATTGATAGGAATAAAAACTTTTTGGTTTGTAAAAAAGAAAAAGGGTTTCGATGTGGGACCACACAGTCTCTTGCCCGCGCCATCTCTTGTTAGTGTAATGATATGCACATTTATTTGAGACTTATGTTTAGATATAGTGTGTGTTGTGCACATATTGTGTAGGGTATTGTGGTGCGAGTCACTAACGGTTAGCAATATTTAAATTAGATAAGAGTTATTGCATGTTCTGAGCATATAACTTTGGGATCGTACATCTGGCACCTTGCCAGTACGCTAGACTCGTTTATCTTGTTTATTCTGTTATGCACTGCCTTATTCTATACAAGAAAAATTGCTTTCTTATAAAAGTTTGGACAACTTTATAAAAAGTAGTCTTTTCTTTCACGCGATTAAATTTTTGCCAATTTTTAAAACTTACAGTTTTTGTGACGGACAGTTTTAGCAATTCGAACTTTTATTAAACTTAAATAGACCTAATATTGTGTTGTTACTTATTTTTTTTTGTAAAGTAGTTTAAAAAGAGTTCTAAACGGCAAAATGACTTCGAAAATCGGAATGCAGATCTACATGAAAACCAATGTAACTACAATCTATTGTGTCTAGTTATTTCGACAGACCAAGGATTAAGACCTCCAATTCTAGTCATACCAATAATACATATTTTTGGTAGAGTTTTTGGGGAATCCTAAAATGGACTATTAAATGTATTTGTTTGTCTGACCCTCATGCGCTCTTCCCTTACACCGTCTCCCAGCTATCCCCCATACAAGCTAAACAATGATAATTTTCCAGACCAAAGCCACGGTACGATGATTCGGATCTCGCCGCGGCCCGTACAAGTATCCCTTCTCTAATCTGCATACGAGTACCGACAGATTCGTGTCAAAATAATTTAACATCACTAGTGTTGTACCACGAACATTATAGTACGACGTATAAGTTACTGTGTAACGGTATGGTCGATCTCGTATATGTTACATTGTTGCACAGAATAATCTTTTAGATTTATGAGTAATAAAATATTGCAGTGTTGGACCGAAATTGACAAACTCGACTTTGAAGGTGCTTAAAACAGACTTAGACCGGGGTTCGTCTATATGGAGGTACATTTTTGTAACATTGAATATGATGGTGGCCTTTTTTCTTTGCCCACTCGTTAGCCCATATCATGTTCAGTTAAACTATGTTCTGGAATGGGTAGTAAGGTAAATTTACGAAATATGTGATATTTTGTTTCACTTTTATGTGTTTTCAAATACATATTTTCCATGTAGATACTTCAATCAGCTATTAGAAGTCATCACACGCTTAAACCAATCATAAATATCTACACATATAATTATGTTATATTATAATACTAGGTATATATTTGTCCGAGACCTCACAATACGACGCCGTGTCGCGCATAAGTTTTAGGATTCATGAGTTCAAACAATTACGTGTTTTGTCAGCAAAAGTTTTATGTGCACTCATCGCTTTGTTCTCTTTCACTTCTGAAACTCTTAACGCACACGCATATGCATAAGTGTGAAGATTTAATTTGAGCGACGCATTCAAAAGAGACATTCCTTTTTTATATCTTTTCTTGTCGCCAGGTAAAAGGCAAACGTGACAATTGACTGTTGTAAAGCCAGATTGTCATTTCATTAATTTACGACTACCATTAATATCGCCGTCCTACATACAATGTTTGCAAATAAAGACGTAAGCCTCCTTTTATACTAAAATGGTTATTCCTAGAAATGTAATATAAAACGGACAATAATTTCTCGTTATGACGTATGATGGATGGCTCGTTCCAGGTAGCCGGGCGTTATTAGCTTTTTTCACCAAACTGCACCCAAACGTAAACACTTCTATTATTCGGCGAACAATAGCCGCCCAAAACTGCCGAAGCGAATTTCAATCAGTCACGGTAGTTTAACACTCTTAATCGTTATTTTTATTCCGTACCGTTATTAATGATATCTGAACATTAATAAGCAGTGAACCGAGAGAATATGCATTTCATACGCACACTCTTATTGCAGGCTGCGTACACATTCATTACGCTTTATGGTTTCACCAATGATATATTATTGTGCCAATAAACAAGTTAATTCGCATCAAGGATCATATTTAAAACGGCTGGGTTAATTAAAACGAGAGCTTCTAACGAATTCGCGTTGATGCCATTTTGCGCCTCGGGGAAATTTTGGCAAATTAATTTCCTCCCATTATAATCACGTCACATATAATTTAATTTCCTCCTTTGTGGCTCACTTGATCAACAGACCTTAGACCAGTGTCAAATATTTGTCGGATCTCGGCTATTTGCTTGTGAATGCAAAACCCCTCGAATTCAATGCTTCCTTTGGTAGCACAATGGATATCGTTAATTTATTTCGACATGGAGGGTCTGCGCACAACGTAGAAAAATTAAGTAATTCATTCGGGCTGAAAGGGTAGACTGTTTGTATCTGACGTAGAAAAAGTCGGGTATAGAGCCATCAGGGCACGGGGGAAAGATAACTCGTATTGACTGAGGAGGCAGCATTACACTCTGTTGCTGTTGAATTTATATTTTACAATTTCTGACGTAATGGTAAAACGTACGATGATAAATAAATTACTTGTGATTTTACAGATATACGTATAGGTGACAATTTTGTCATGTTTCAGATATAAGTAGGTGTAAAATGTTAATCATGGTTAACAATTATTACAAGTTATCTATTTAGCGAAATTAACAACTTAAAGTCGTTAGTCATATTTATTATTTTATACATACATACATAAACTCACGCCCGTAATCCCTAATGGGGTGGGCAGAGCCACAAGTAATCAAAGACAACTTGCAGCCACTGTTGATACGATGTCACTGATGATGTGATGTTGTGTTGTGTTGTGTGTGTGTGTGTGTGATGTCTGTTGATATCGATGTGGTGTCTTATTTTATAGTAGACCGATATATTAATTGAAGTAGAATAGGCTCTCCATTAAGCTAGTTCATAGGTTGTCAAATAGAAAAGGCGCGCTTGGCTGCGTTCCTGGTCCCCTCGAGCTCGCGCCGGCCGCCGCATTCTTATTCTGATGTTTAGATAAACATTAATAAGTCTCCACTATTCCACTATTCTCTATTCGCTTTGCATCTAAAATAGCGGTAGCTAAGTTAAATTGTTTCCGGAAAACGACTTATGTACACCGAGTTCAAGTTAAACGATGTGAAAGAATGTTAATTCATTAACCGTAACGTATGCTCGTGTATGTTTTGTATAATAAAATATGTATCAATTTAAGCATATGTGTATGCATAATGCAGTGTTGTGTTAAACTTTATGGTAATTAGGACATTTCAATGCAGATCGTAAACTTGAAATTTTGTTTCGATCAAAATTCAAGTCGAGTTGTGGAAATGAAAAAATGGTAATGATGGTTGGTGGGTATGCGGTGGGGGTTTGTGAGGAGTTGATGCGCGGCTGGTCAGCTGGCGGGCTGGCGCGGAGTGCTGAGCAAGCAGGCCTGGCGGCGGCGGCTCCTAATGAGCCCCGGCGAGCGCACTCGACCGAGCAAACAAACCCCGAGGCCAGCCTCTGTTTACTCCCACGGGATTACTAATTTAAAAGTCAATGCGGACACTCGAAAGGGTCAATCGTATCGCGCACCCCGAGTATTGAAAACAGATACCCTTTTCTGTATTCCGGTGGTAGCCCATGAAAGTTATAAGGGCTGAGTTGTTGAACTATGTAATTGACTTGGTTCTGCGGTCACAAGCTTTGTTCTCCGGAGGGCGGATAATCGAAAACGCCTCTGGTTAGCCCCGAATGATGGGAGAGAAACAATGCAAAGTTGATATGTGGATTCGCCAGACGGTCCCTTGTTTGATTTGCAAAGAGCTATTTGCTCATCGAAGACTGCGGCTGGAGCCGGAAATTGGACTTCGCCGGGCTTCGATTCGACTGCCCTAACACTTGTCCAATTACTTCCACCTCTCCACAATTTAACAGTTAAATGCGCCACCACTTCTTTTAATAAAGGACACTCTGTAGGCGTTTAACTGTAAATATTTTTGACAGTACAATTTCGGTGTGACAGGAATACTACATGTCGGAAAAATAATATGTTACACGAAAATAAAAGGAAAACATGGAGCGGAGACGTGACGCCAGTTATAAAATAGACAAAAGCGTTTAGCTCCAACACAAATACTGTGCTATTTAAGTCTGGAGCGGTCCCTGAGCCATCAATTTTGTTTTCTCGCACAAAACACGTCGGCTGTCGCTACGCATTATGCCGAGAGCGCCGCACGCAACATTCAAACAGCGTTTTATTTTGGGCAAACGCTGGACGTTTTCAATGATTGACTTATCCGGGGGTAATTTGAGCAGCACTCGCTACAGCCCGCGGTCGCCCGCGCACTAAGGCCGCACCGCGCGCCGGGCGGTGGCCCGAGCGATGCGGTAACACTACACCCGCCCTCACGCACTCTCTCAGCGACAAATATCGTTTAGCCGGTGACAGGTATTAAAATAGATATGCTTAAATAACTGATACACGTATCTACACTTTCACAACAGCCGTATGCAGACAAGCTCTCAGTGGCACACCCAGCACTTACATTGCAACAGCTGCACCAGATAGTCGTCCCTTGTATTTCTACCTAGATTTATTCCAACTACGTTTATCACTATCTAAGTACTCCGCAAATAAACGAGAAGGCGAGCTATTGTTTTGCTAATCTGCTTTTACATCTAAACGGCAAACAAAAACATGAACTAGAATGTATACGAGGTGAAGCTCTCGGTCGGAGTTGGAGGCTATACATATTAGGATTGAGAGAATTCTCTACATCAAAATCTGAACAATGTTGTGTAGAAACTGAGCTAGATAATGCTTACAGTATGCTACGGGCGGTGTCCGTATTCCATGGAATGAAAGGCAGTGCATAGAATAGTGGCCAGCGCGGTACATGGCGGTCGGGTCGTGTCGCGCGCGGCCACTACTAATCTATCTTAGTTTAAAGCGGACTTCGGAGACGTGTCTTTGTTTTACTAAGGAAATATTGACCGTCCCTTGTGATTTAAAAGTCTTCTGTTTTAAGAGAAAGCCAATACGGATGTACCATCTGTGTGTTGTCTTTTTCGAATGGGCGGGAGGACTATGTAACTGGATACGCTTCTCGAACAGGATGTGTGCAGCAAAATAATCTTATTGTACTGACTTTGTCCAAATAGTAAAGGACGTGACTTCGGGGAACACGTGAACGTAATGATACAAAATGCAAGGCAGGCTTAACGCGAAATGAAAAGAAAATAAAAACGCCGGATTCCAGCGGCGTTCGCTGGCTTAACGCATCACCATAATTCAATCGTATGGACGTTCCTTTGCTACCCAAAAGAGCATCGAATTTATTACAAAGCGCGTTTGGTACGGGAACCCCTACCTATTATTTATGGCACTCTGTTGGTCTGTCACAAAAAACGGACGGGTGCTTCGAATATCTCAGCAGGCGACTACGAAACATAAGCTGCAATAACACGCACTTCCTCACAACACAATTCTGACGGACGGAATCACATTTCGAAACAAATTCGAACTTATTTCGTTTGAAATAGAAGTCTGTTTCGAAACCTAATGCTCTTAGCTAAGTACATTGAAAAGTATCGAAATGACAAACTAATCCGGATTTATTGAAAGTAGAGCCGTGTTCGCTGCGAAACATGTGGTGCCAAATGTGGGAACCCCGCCAAGGCGTTGCCCTACTAATGATTTCGTTAATTCATTGTTCTTCTCTTTCTATATTTCTTTGTCTATCACTTAAATGCGCGATACAAATACACGTTAAAAATCTCAACCGAGACGAACAAAAACAGGAAATTAGTGAAATATATAATATATTATCAACACCATTTCTTATATCTACAAGTTGAGGTAATAAAAAGCGACTGTCGTTAACGTTCTACTAAAATATTTTTGAGTCGATAAAAGTCTTACAAATTGTCAATTTAAAAATTAATTGTTTACAAGTTTGTTTAAAGACTATTCTGGTATTTATATAAAATGGCAATTGCACTTATCTTAAGATAAAAAAGTGTAGAAATGAAAGGATTTATTCCTTTGAAAATCCAGGTGTGTAGCCTATTCCATCCACTTTTACGTTTTTTGCCGTTTGAATCGGAGGCACACTCTTTCTAAATGAACCGGATGCGTATTCAGAAAACATTGCCCGCCTCCTAAAAACCCATAGAAAGAGAGATATTATGTCATTCAAAGGTTATTTGAGGATCAACGGGATATCCTTGTACGAACTGCCAATAAGTCCTTCTTTGTTATTGAAGAGCTCTTGAAAAACAGCGCCATTTTGAAGGAGTCTAATTAAATATACTCCCCAAAAGATGGCTGGGATCCTTAAACTAACTACGTTATTTATTATAAAGGCGCGGCCAAACAAACGGAAGACATTGCCGTTCGGCAGGCATCAGTTTTAATCCCCGAAATGAGTCAAATATCACGAACCGGGTCAACAGCTATCTTCTCACGTTTGTTGACGACTTAAAGTGTGATAATATTTATTAAACGGTTCACTCGGAACGACCGTCGACGATAAATAAACCCTTAAAGCCATTACGCGTCACACAAGATTTACTATGTATGGTAATGACGATTTTTTTTCGTTACCAACGACTCATTGTAACTTTATAATGCTCGGAATGTCGATTCACATTTCAGTCGCGATGTTATCGCGTTATTTTACCAGTAATTAGTATTTATTACCAACTGGTTCCTGCGCTTGCGGCTAACGAAGCCGGAGCGATCTCTGCTGGGTGTGAAAGCGGTTTTAAAGGTGAATTATGCGTTCACGGGACGGATGAGTTAAGCAATTAAAGCTGCTTTTTATGTGAATAACACCGACGTCTAAGATGAGCGACACGATAATCACAGAATTTATAGCTTTGTAATAATTTTGAGAGCAGTTTGTTGGTGTAGCCTTTAAACTATCCCAAACACAACATTCTAAACGTTTTGTGTGAAAAATATTTTAGTTATTTAACGTTACACGTGCTGCTTCCATTCCGGATATTAGTAGCTGTTAAAAAGGGAACATATTGGAAATATTTTGCATTCCGCTGTGAAGGTCCTGGTCCTGGCCCACACAAATCGGTAGCGTGTTTAACAGGGGAAGTTTTGAGCAAAAAACAGCTACCGTCTTGTGAGAATTCGCCCATAACATCTGCCGGGAATGCGATCCGCTGTTGAAATTAATGCGATAGTTAACGCTTAAATAAACTGGTAGACGGATACCCCCGCCTCCGACCCTCATTCCGTATAAATCATATGATAATTGAATCATATGCTGCGTGTCAAAAGTAATTAACAGACGCTGCGATACGCATCTCGGGCCACATGTGCTTTTTTAATAACGTCGCTCAGTTTCCTCTCGTGCACGCGACTCACGCTCGAGATAACATCGACATAGAATTTCTTTAATACTCATACATGAAAATTATTACTCTCCAACCAGTAGGCTGTGATGACTTCATATTAAGGTCATTGTGAGAGTAAATTGATCCGTGGGCTTCTGATGGGTGCGGGTGCAATCGCAATTACACAGATGGAACGACGACATTTTTCATCTTATGATCCCCCAATGAATAGTTGAAGGAATATTCTGATCGAAATAGTTCCCGCTGCACGGTTTATGGATTCAAATTACACGTTCGCCTTAACTGGTACGTGACAAATGGTCGTAAATTCTTATGTCTTTAATTTGAATACATACATTTGGCAGTTGTTGTTCTATAAATCTTGAGGACCAATTTATCCGTTGGATACTTAAATTCGTTCCATTAGCATCGTATCCCATATTACATTCGGCCGGCGGCTAAGACTGACAATGATTGGGCTAGCGCAGCCCCAAACGACCGCTGCGATGGGCTATAAAAGTGTTTCGCAGCCGTACACCAATTACCTTAATGTAACTACCATCAAAACAGCCTTTTTAGCGAATCGCTCTTCCGCTCTTCCCACGGAACGTTTCCTTCTAATGAAATTAAGACTAGGTAAATATTCACAAAAAAGTACGCGTCGAGGAGGAATGTGATGGGTGTTTTATGAAAATGAGAAAACTCCCAGAATTCCCTTGTATCGCTTAAAAAGAAGCTGTTACGTCGAGTGCAGCTTTTTCGTCGCAGCCCTTGCTGAGGATGAAATATGGGAGGTGTCACGTGCCCGCCCCGGCCTGTAATGAGGCCCGGAGGAATACCAAGCAATATCTTAATACCCACCTTGGCCCGGGGTGACAAATACACCGAATTCGCATGGAAACTGTAAATAATTTATAACCGCCCGCTTTACGATGTTTCCAACGCGCCACGATGACAAGACGGGGCGATGATATTGCTTGCCGAAATATACTCGCGTTAACTAGAATTATTGCTGACGAGCCTCCCCGTACCTACCTTACCTTGGTTCCAGTTTAGCAATTTCGCCACGAAGACACTTCAAACATATTTAGTAAATAGCGATAATATTTCAACGTAAACGTAGGTAAGCCGTAGTAGAGTACCAATAAATATTACTCGTGTTTCATGTGTGATGTCAGTATCGCGAACATCAAAGGTGACGAAATACCGTTATGACGCTGAACTTCAAAGAACAATAGTCGTGATGAAGCAGGACGGAGCGTAAAATAAACAGTTTTATGAGCCGCTGGTATTAATTTATTTGTTGGAAACAATCGCGCCACCCTTAAGAACGTTGTGACTGAAAGTTGAATATGAAAGTGCTCATAAAACGATCGTAAAGTTGTGAAGAGAAGCGAGCGTGAGTGGCTTGAGTAACGCTTTGATTTGTGTACAACAGCTGTCCTGAGCGTTAATAACTTAATTCGTCAGAGTCGTCGGTACGGGAAGAGGGTTTTTAACGTCGCAGGCGCCGAGGAAGCGTCACGCTAATGCGCGGGAGCAGCGAGGATGAACTTGTCACACCACGCGTTACTTTTGGATCGCGCCGAGTGCCCGCTGAACGATTTGTGGTTATCGACGACTCCTTCAGACGCACTCCGTTTAATTGACTACTAGCCTCGAAAACTACCCATCAAAGAGCGTTGATGGTTCGTCCGATCCGTCAAGTGGTCCCTCAGTTAAACAGTTGACAACTCTGTTATGATGACGTTTGCCTCTATAAAATCAGTAAACACGTATTGTCACTCGTATAGTTGAAAACTTTAAACCTAATCAGCAGTTTTGGTAAGTACTATATTTTGTTTCAAGTACCCACTAATCTTTAAGATTTTATAGGTCGTTTACAAAACTATTAGCTGAATGAAATGCGTCCATAGGGAATATGTAATAACGACTGTTTCAAATTTATGTGACTTTTGTTGCGGGTTAGATAGTGTTCTGGCGTAAGCTAAGTTGCAAACGCTTATGACAATTAACACCTGTCACTTCCATAAATTTTTAGAAGTGTCACTATCAATTGTCATAATTGTATGTAACGTGGCTAAGGCTCCAGGTTGGTAGGTCTTCGAGAACAGAAATAAAACATACACACTCACACTGCTGAGCACAGCAGTATATAGGCTGTGTACGTTGATTTTTAGAATATACTTATTTGAGTATCAAATAATGATACAAAGTTAGAAATGGCTGACCACCGTTGCTGCTGTCGACAGCAGACACTCAAGCTTCATTCCTGTGAGAACTGTCCTCTTAATTATTTGTACACATCAACGTGGGCAGGGTGCGGTGAGCGGCGAGACGTCAGCTTCAAAACACTACTTCAAATTTAGATACTCGTTCCCTCGTAATAATTCATATCCGAAGCGCAGTGACGTAGGAACCACTTCACTACTTGTTAAGTGTCACTGGGCCTCACCTCTACATTATTTTCATAAGAGCTCGCTATAAATAAGCATGAAAGCGTCGCCACGCGTTAAATTCTTAACGATGTTCTTACGTATTCTCCGGATGTTACCTTTAATTGCAGACACGCTTACAGTTTTAGCTCTGAAATCGATAAGTCGTGTTTGATGCGCGTGGCAGGAATTTACAACGAGTCATTCTGCTACTCGTATTTTGTACGGAAAGCGCTCAATCGACATTCAAACATACCGCAACACATTCATATACTGTTAATTAACGGATTTGCATTCCAGTGACACGCGGCAGTAGGTAGAGTGCGAGTGAGTATGGAGTACTGACTAATTATTTATATTCCAGCACTGTCCTCATTTAGGGGCACAGTAACATCCCAACTTTTCAGGAATCACCATTTTTACGTCAAAGAATTGTAACTCCATTAAAAGTTACCTTGTTTTCAAAGTAAACACGGCGCTTCTCCTCAAAGGAAGTCCTTAAAAATTAATGGAGACATCCTGATTACTTTAAAGATCCGAGTTATGCGTTGTATTTAGTCACTCTGCTTTCCTATTTTTGTTCAAGACGATTTTATGGCTATATTTTCAAGTTTAGAATAACTTTGGATTCCGGCCCGTAATGTGATAATCCAACGTGATATAAATACTGGTGCGGACGACGTGACAGCGGTAAAGAATTGGATAAAGAACTCGTATGCGGGTAATATTGTGACTGTCGCCGGTATTGTACTGTTAATATCTGAATCCCACAAAGGGAAATACAGTCTCGATTCCAAAAAACGATATAAAAGTCTAGTGAGCGAGCGCGCGTCAGATTATAGGAATAAATTATTGGGCACTTTTGTTCATGTCAAAGAGGTCGGTCGCAGCCCATTCAATTACTCGGATCAGCCGTACAAGGAGTGCCGAGTCTTTTTCAGATGTTTGTGTAAGGGATTAGTTAGGGATATCTGTGCCGGTATCTCAGTGAGATAAGTACGTATATACGTCAACGTCGGACGACTAAGCCGATTATTTTAAATGTATTCACTTCCTTAATGGACGTCGTTTTTCACGTCGCGGTTCGTGAGCTCGTACTGACTTACTGAAGATTTTCGGTTATGATCCGGTCACTGACTGGTGGAATTAAAGCTCATTTATCCGACATTTATTAAATTGTCGCTCCACTGGTTATACTTGATGTACGAATGCATTTTATACAGGTTCTTGTCTTGTGACAGATGTCCTGGACTGGTATTTTATAAATGGATTTAAAAAAGATAATCAAGCGTTGCCTAGTACATACAAAAGAATCTGAAACATTAATAACGTAACCCTTTCCATTCGAAACAATCTAGCACCCGAGACCACCCAAAGTCAGAACACAGAAAATACATCGGTCCAAGTCCCGGGAGTTTAACAAGTAGCGATATATTATGAAAATGAACCAAAAAATAAAGTAATAACATCATAGTTGCCGCCCACCTGCGCAGTCATTGACAAATGTGGGGCTGGCTCCCACCGCGGGGTCCTTGCGCGCCTTCTAAGACCCAAATAATATACATATCATTATTTTGCCTCGTGCTCCCATAAATATTACTTACAAATTCGCCCATCCAAGGAGGCAACGCGGCGGCAATTTTTCAAGGAAATAAGCTCGTAACGGCGAAGTGGAAGGAAACGGACGACTTGCATTCTTACAGGTCAAGGATCATGCTCACTTTACATTAGACAGGACGGTGATATAATTATATATACCTACCTTACTTTTTCTTTTCCTCCGCTTCTGAGCCAATGTAAAACTTGTCTTACAAGTATCGTCGACAGTGTAAAACGTAAGCAAGGCTTTTATGGAAGCTTTTTGAAAATACGTTTCTAAGATTTTACATTAGGTATTTACATCAAAGGGTATTTATTTGACACACATTGACACTATTCGCAGCACCTACTACAGCACTTCATTGAAACCTGATAGTCCCTACCTAAATATTCTAGAGTAAGAGTCACAACCAACTTTAGGTGTTCAAACTCAGAAGGAACCTTACGATAGATGTTTGTACTACATTACGTGCGAAGACACATTTGTCCCTTTAGTGTTAAGCAGAGCTAAAAGTCTTAATAAAACAAATTGCCTACAAAACCAATTTTGCTGGTTTATTAATCTTTTTTTTCTTACAAAATAAACTTTTCTTACTCACTAATTTAATAGCCACGCTCTTGTCGGTGTAACGTTCTCCATGCTACTTGTTTAGGGAAAAATAAGGCAGTGGTTTCCCTCTTGCCTTCCGCCCTGCAGTACTCTGTTTGACGCGAGTGGGATGGCGCCCAGAGCAGTCTATTTCAAAGCCGTATTAGGAATCCTGTCCTCCGCCTCTGAATAGTACTGACAGTTACTTCTACCCTTTGTTAGTTTCCAGTTTACACTTCCTATGACTTGCCCCTATCGTCCTGCATTACCATACTGAAGGCTTCTATCTCTGTCTCTGCAATCGTTGAGGTCTTCACCCGTATCCCAGGGCAAAGGTTCTACGTTATACCCCGTAGGTCTGGGTCCCTATCCGAACTTAGCCACCATCTCACTCCGGCATACTGAAGTAAGAGGCGCCCACCCCCGCCGCAAGGACGCGCCGAACAGGAATTGCTTCAATGAAGGACAGAGAAGATGACTCTGTCCCCCTGGGGCTAGTTTAATGGTCTTGTATGAAATCAAAAGCAAAAATAAACTTATTTCAACCTGAATAAAAAACCTAGGTACCTACTTAAACAGAGTATGTTTATTACGTCACAATTATTTCGTTACTAGCAATGTCACTCAGTTAATAACGTTAGTAATAATTGGCATGACACGTAATTAACGACCGTAGTTTTTAGCGTCGCCGCAACGCGGGGTGTTTGGCAGGTGGTTCTCTAATTAATTAAACCTTATTCCGACCAAATCCTTTAACCTTCTTACTTCGGAATAGCGTTGAAAATCGTTTGAGGTAACGTTATGTAAACTGTATATTTAATACTAGTCGTTATTCCCTTCTGAAAGAGCTCGGAATTAAATGAGTATTTTGCATTTTTTCAACCCCACAACGAGAGCGTAATAATTATTAATAATCCAAATACTAACTGTAGCGTCAGCAACACGCTGTTTGTTTCGCTATTAATTATTTATTTGTAATTCTCGTTTCAATATCGAGTCAGCTATTTCCGACATTATATTTCGACTAAACAATTCTCATAAAGCTAACAAAGTGGGGTTTTGAACAAATAACATCATAATGTTTGTTATTTTTCTCGATTCAACCGATTGTTGTAACACAAAAAGGTTTTCCTTGGTACTATAATGTAAATAGAATTATAAAGTCATAAAGGGAACATAATAGTAAAATAATATTTGTATGATTTCTGACAAAGAGTAAACACGATGTTCTTTAACGTAAAAAATCTACGCTACTACTAGTAATATTATGATGTCTCATACCTACTTTTCTTGAATACACCAAGGTACTCAATATAATTGGGGAGATCAATGCTCAATATAATTAACGTAAGAAGTCTTTGACGTCAGTCAGAAATAAATGGTTTTGGTTTGACATAATAATTATTACATTATGTTACAAGTGAGCTATGTTGGACATTACAGTCGACGCTAGAGGGGTTTCGTTCCTTAATTTCTGGATGTAAGAACTCTATGGTGGGATTTAGAAGACTGTAATAAAGAAACACTAGTGCGGTAATGTTACATTACAGCACGGGTTTTTATAGGGTGCTTTATGTATCTAAAAGCAGTGCATTAAGAGTTATTTTACAAGCAAGTGTGTTGAAAAAATAACTGTAGGTAGGTACATGTATTTTTCCTCAGTCATTACCCCATTCGACCCCTATCGCGTGTAGTGGCATAACACGTTGCCACCTACGAGGGTTGGTCAGTTTAGGTTATTGCATACTAATTCACGTCATGTTACTCTACTTGTCATATTTTACCCCCATTTCAAATGTATTTTAGTTTAAATTAGTTATGTGTGAAACGCGAATTACTTTTAACAATAGGACGTTTTAGTTACGAGTGCCTAATGTTGATAAAAAAAGAATTATGCTATGAGCATACCAGGGGTCTTAGCCAAGTTGCCAACTACGAAAAGCGATAGTGACTGTATTGGAGTGACAGTGATAAAAATACCTCTATATGGGATTGACATGTCCAACTTATGTCAATCCCATACATTTTTCTCACTGTGAAGTGACAGTGATAAAAATACAAGGGATTGACATTTACACCTTATGTCAAGTGACAGTGATAAAAATATATGGGATTGACATGTCCACCTTATGTTAATCCCATACATTTTTCCCACTGTGAAGAGACAGTGATAAAAATACAAGGGATTGACATTTACACATTATCTCAAGTGACAGTGATAAAATGTATGGGATTGACATGTCCACCTTATGTCAATCCCATACATAATTCTCACTGTCACTTTTCGAAATCGTTTGCAGCTTGGCTAACCCTCGCGATTACTTTTTATCATACTATTTCAGATATTACATGCATGGTGTATAGAAATGTGGAAATGTGCAAACCAACATGACTATTTACACCATGTAAAGTCATATATATATATATGTCATTAACGTATCTACCTCGCTACTGTAATGAATGTAATAATACACTACTCTGTGCGTTCCTGTTTTTACGAACTGCGTTTATTTTTACAATTTAGTTAGTAACTAATAAATTAGGAATTTGTGATTTGGTTCTTATCACATACACTCTTTTAAATTCGAGGTCATACAGTAATAAAAATATGATTTTATATTTTTTAGTTTGTATTCGACGCAGTCCTGATAATAAAACCATGTTTTATAATTAATAAATTCTACTATAAATAGTTGGATTTAATTAAATTAACTGGTTACCGCAGGTGATGTAAACTATCCGGGTTGAAAACACAAATTTTATTAATGATATGCATCAAATTACTACATCTGTATCTCACCTGCTGCTTAACAGTGTGTTTATTTTAATACTGGTTTCAGAAACCTTGGTTAGCCCTCATAAGTGCAGGTGTACACAACACAGTAATTATACGGCAGGGCTTGGCGAGTGGTTATTAAGATGGCAGACGTAGTAGTTCTCGGAACTACGGACACGGTATGTGTTCTCAGAACGAAATTCTGATGTTTTGACGGCTCCTAAGGCGAGTCACTTTAACTTTTTTTAATCGCCCGGACAGTGGCCCGGATGACTGGATTATTTTTTATTACCTACAGACCTCCCGTCGCTCGTAGATTAATTACTAAATTTTAATCACTCAGAAGTCACACACAAACCTCCGAGTAAACAAAGACTGACTTCTTCAAGAAATGAGCCCATTTATTTCGTGTCTTGGCGGCTCGAATAAAATTTTAATAACTTTGGTGGTCATGCTCGGATTTATGCGCCACATTTACATACAAACCATTGGTAAATCTATAAATTCAGGCATTTTGGAGATCCTTACGAGTAAATGGAGATAAGTAAAGCTATAAACTGTGGGGCACCGATATAATCGTTGAAAAACTACCTGTTCTACATAGAAACTGCTCGGACATGGGCCTAAGCTTTAGCCGAGCGATATACAAGTGAATAAATATACTACCCACGCTAACTTATCGCCGGCCCACGTATTACAAAACACTTAATATCGGCTCAGGAATAAATCTGTGAAATACAACACGGTAAAAAAGATTTCATTTGGTACCACAATGCTTTTTACGCTGAGAAACCCAGTAATGTTAAACGATACAAAGTGTCTGTAGTTGCTGCTAGCGAAATATTCGTTTAAGACAGTTTCAGTAAACCGTTTGGAGAGAATCTTGAAGGAGATGGAAAATTTAAAGAGTTTGAAGAGAAAATTAAGGAACCTGGGGACGTTGGATTCTTTAAGCACTTGCTGCCAAACTCGTTGCACCGTAACTTTGTTAGGCGAGCCGGGAGTTACCTCGTTAACGTGCAGCTAAAAAATTATACAAGTAAAACTGGAATTAATCTGCGATTTTTTTCTAGTTATGCAAAGGAAATTCCCGGCGCTAATGAGCTGGATTGTTAGCTCGCGCCTGACGCCGCCTTTGTGGCAGGTGCTCCTGTTTAGCTTTGCTGCAAACTTCATTAATATTAAAACTCGCGCATTCTTTCGCATGGGACAACTTCATTCGCGTTTCAAGAGTTACTCTAGTTAACTGGAGTGACGTTCAGATACACAAAACTAAACAATGTACGGAAGTTACACGACATGCTCATTTTAATCAAAGTCGATGAGAAAATTACAGGGACATAAGTCAGAAACTACTCACGCGAGAAAACAATTTCTTTTACCATACGTTTAACCGAAGCAATTTTTCAATTTGGCTATCATTCAAACGCACCCCCCTGCAGTGCGTTTACCATTGTTATTGGGTAATAAAGACGTATAAAGCTGGTCCCCTAAACGTGCTCTTATCTAACGTCCGATCGATCGAACAGTTGTAACGGGCGCCACACATTATCCTAACGCAATTAAACGTGTAATGTATGAGGGTGGTCGACCTCTGGAAATTTAGACCTCTGCCCGCCCGCGGAACCCTGTCAATCCGTTTTGTTTCGTCTAATTAATCAGGTGATAAAGTTAGCACGCACAAAGGTTGTCCCCAATAATTCAGTTCAAAAACTTCGCTATTCAATAACGTATGCGTAACAATGTCTCCGTCCCCTTACCTAGTTTCAAAACAAAGTCAGTGCAGTAGTGTTAGTTTAGAACTTTTCCAAATGCCATGCCGGTACTAGTTCGTCCACTTTTCGGAGCTCATACATAGTTTTAGCGATGTTTAACTGCGGAGGTTGTATTAAAATAGATGCCCGTCGGCCGCTCAGCAACGATACACTGCTGAGATAAATTCCCCCATTTTTCTCCCGCTCACGAGCCGTCACCGTATAAATGCTTCGAGTGTCTTTTTTTGTACCATCCGAAAGAATTACAACATTAATCAGCCGAAATGAACCTTTTAGCGAAATGTCAAAAGGTTTACGAAGATCTTTGCTATAACGAGCTGCGCTTATCCGTAATGAAAACAAAAGAATGTTCACTGTTAGTCCAGGCCGCGGCGCGTGCGTCGCACTTTGGACGGACGCTTTCTCTCAGATAAGCTGGGTGGTTCCGACTCATTGTCTGACCACGCATTAATTCTGCTATGATGTAACTGCTGTTAAATTGATTGTAAAAGCTTATTCATTTTGGAGCTTTTGTTTCGTTTGGTCTGATCCGTTGTACGATGAATGCATTTTTATAAAAGGAAAGAGAGTTGAGTTTTAAGGAAAACGTTTGTGAAACAGATCCAGCGTGTAAACAGCATGAGTTGGAGTGCGGAGTGTATTCAAATTCCGCCGGTTCGCGGAATGGCGGCATTCAGGTGCGCGGCACGCGACCCGGTCGCGCGGTCGGCCGGACGGTCGCGTTGCTCCAGATCTGCTGCCCGTCCGGTCGTCCAAGCACATATTTCCGCTTGATTACACGAGTTGCCTGGGACACCTGTGCCATCTGCAAGCCGACTTTTCTGCGCGTTTATTTCGGAATTCAGATCGCTCCCTAACTTTTATCGCTGAGTTCCGAGCAATGCGGGCTTGAGTTAGAACACTAGATACCCATACTACAACAATTCATTCGTATTAAATGCCGAGTATCATTTCTGTTTTATTGTTTTATGACATTTGTAGATGCTGGCTCCTATTTTTTTATTGTGCAAGCAACGCTTTCTAAAGCCTATTCAATATGTTTGATCATACTAAAATTAATTGAGCGAAAACATATTTTTTTCTCTGTATCATCATTCGTGTTTTCCCATCATACTTTCGGGAAAATGAGAAAGAAAACGAATTATGAGGATCTATAAAAGAGATATTGCTTGTTTATGAAGGTCTGCTTTTATAGGGCCCTAAGGGAGAATCTTTTATCGATGGTTTATAATGCTGGTAACGGCTATTCAAAGAGAGAATAAAGTTTGTGAGCTTAATACGTTACAAAATGTAGAGTGATAATTTAGTTTATTGACTCGCGATGTCTTTGTCAGGAGTTGTGTAGTTTGAGTGAATGCTGTTGTTGATAATGGAATTTCCTTGTTGCAGATTATGTCCGCGGTTCGAGTATAAGTGGGGCCCATGATTGCGCGTAACGGAACGTTATAACATCAAGCTACTGCCTACACTTAGGTGAGTGGCTGTTATGATTGCATTACCGTAGGGCACTGCAGACTGGCGGCTTCGCAGACCACCGGCCACCTATTGTGCCCTAGTCCAACTACGTGATTTTGCTAGCCGTCAGTCTGTTCAAGCCTTAATTGTAATAGACGGGCAGAATATTGCCTAGCCTACAATGCATCGTTCATGAGAACTGCTATTGTAAGTTCATGCTGTAAAATTCCTAGCTAGATGCTTTTCTTAGCGCCAGAGAAAGGATCTGAAATATTTGATAGATGGAGATACCACTTTTCATGATGGATAACTGTTAGGTCTTTATATTTGTTACGCCATTTATCAAACGGAGTTTAGATCGTTTCCGTCTGACGCTTCTGTACTTCTCTCAAATTTAAATACGCTTTATTACTCTATGTTGTTTTGTTACTTTCTGTCTCCAATGCTGGTACAGTTTGGTAAAATATTTAATATCACTTTAGTCTTACAAACTCTATATTCCCTTATAATATTCCCGTTAAAAAAAAAAGATGAGATATTTTTTTCCAAACCACAAAAAAGAAAAATAATCAGTGACGAAACTGTAATGAGCCCATTTCGAGCAAAGAGTTTCCTCAAACGCACGCTAAGCATCAATCCGCAATAAGACCCGAAAGAAAGGGGTAATTTGTATCTTTTTTTCAATAAAGCAACACCTGTGCCTGTTTCCTCTCTAAGCTGTAAGCCTTGTAAATGTTGCACCATTTGTACCGAGATTGAAAAACTGCTTCGTATCCAGACTGCAACAGTTTGTTGCTACTGTTCGCTCATATATCACCCTCTTGTTGGACGGAGCTAAACTCCAGTATGGGGCTTTATAGACATAGATTTTTAAGCGGTTTTGAGATTTTTTTCTGCTTATAAACGAAGACAAAGCCATTCACTCTGTAACAAAAGTTCAACATCCTACAGTTGTTGTTGATCGACATATCTACTGCAGATAGATGTTATATCTACAGCATTAATATAACATTTTGCAACTTACAACATACAAGTAAAATTACACGTAAACGTATTAGCTCAATACGAACTCTCCTTAAGATGATACGTGACTAAAGTGCGAAGCTTTCGACGAAGCCACGGAAGATATAATTTATATGTTCACAGCTACTTTAATTGGTGTTAGAGAATTTTTATAACCCTCTACAGTCGTACGTGAGTCTTGAGTATGAGTCGGTAATATTTCTAAATGTCTCTTAGCGACTGGAATTGTTCTTTACCTTGACAAACGACTTCTTTACATTAGGTACCAATATATAGGAAATCATCTGCTGATTTTTTTGCAGCGCAATCTAGTCTTGTTTATAAAATCGGGGAATAAATCTGTCAACTGCATGTCGTTATTTAGGCTTGCCATACACCGCATCCGTCGATGAAATATGACCAATCATTTTTCAATGACACCCCTTTCGGACAGATTTAAAGCGTTATGTTTGAGTGACGCGTATATCCAATGCGTCAATCGTACGAGTGGTTGCGTTCAAATGATCAAGTTGATTGACGTGTGCTTGCGATTCGCTAAACCGCGGATGAGACCCAGGGTCATGTTGCAACAGGGTTAATATCTATAAAATTCAATACAAAATATGAATTAGGCAGGATTTTATTTTCCTTATAGTATATTTATGTATACCTAATTAATATAATATATCATTACGTTGCGGACAGGCGGCGCCTATATCATACTTAGTGCTACTAAACGCAGCGTTATGCAACAGCAGTACAGAATAATTAATGCGTTCTAATATGTGGTTAACGTCACTTCCCACAAAGCGGGCATAAAACTTAAATGTCACAGGAACCGTTTTATTAAGAACTATCATTAAGTAGGGCATATGCGTCTAACATCTAAGAATTGTCGCACATGACGACATTTTAAAATAATAATGTTGAATAATACAGCTGTTATTACGCGTCATTTTATTTTTTCCTGTCCACTCACCGTGTAGTTACGTCAAGTTAACGACGCCAAATCACCGTGGAAGCTCTGTATACGGTGCCCAGTTTCATTATCATACAAATTTTAGTTGGGCTCTATTACTTAGCAATTTGCCTGATTAAGGATATCGTATCGGCGTACCTCTGTTCGGCGGCGACGGCCTGGCAAATAGGGTGGTTGTGCTCCCGATGAATATTTATACCTCTAACTAACCCTATACTCGGATATGGAAATACGTTCCTGTTATAATTGTTCTCAAAAGTTTGGATCAAAAATATTTTATCGTGTCTTTTGAGCTGGTCAACAACATTGACGGATGTGGGTGTCATTCAAGACATAAGTTTGTTTTGCAACGCTAACGGTCGTGCAGGTGTCGCCATAATTACTGTACTTGTTTCTTCAAGTCTTCTCCCTCTTTGTTACCTTTCAGAAGCTGTCATTACGTCCACTAGTAATAACTACTAACTAAATGTAAGGGTCAACCGAAACTGCCAATAGTAAAATTTTATGCCCCATTCTAGTAACGAATTGACGTTTATAGTAATAGCCTGCACAGTAACTTTCTAGGAGCACTTGATTCGTCCGATAGTATAACAGTAGAGGCGCTTGCTTCGTTATTCCATCGTTGATCTTTGCCTAGGCCATGCGGGCTCTAAATCGAGCCTTCGACGGCCACCCAGACATTATGTTCTACCATCGACATGCTTTGTCAGGGCGATTCAAAGGTGGTTATCCGAAAATGGGTCAGCAGGGATTTCAGAACAGTATATTCTGTTATACATACCATCCAGCTCTTGTATCCGCTTTGTTCCCTCGTTTAGCTCAGCGACAACTATTTTGTGTACGTTCTACGTGCTCTTTGTTGGAAGTTAATCGCATAATCTGGCCATTTGGGAGTTCCAAACAAAGGTAAACGGGAAATATGCTGCGAGCCATAGTGATAGGTTCAAACGTTCTTGCTCTCGCCGCTTCCAATAAAACGGCCCGTTAAAGCGTAGTCGTGACTTTTGAAAACATTTACGTCAATATTAATAAAGTGATAATATTAGCTTTTGATATTCATGAGGTCTTTGTGAACCACCAGGTAAACAGCGAAATGGAAAGGTGGACAATCAAAATAGCGGCCGCGAAGGGAAACCAAAAATCGCTCTTCGAATGGCCCGTAGTAAAAATATTTTCGAGCTGAAAACCTTCATGTTTCAGGAATGGCCCGTCAAAACAAATGGCGGATGAAAAATTCGACGAAATATAAACAAAGGCTTGTTTGGTTGTAGCTTGTAGCGAGGGTGGCGAGCGAGCGCCTCATTTCGGCAGGAGGATAAGTGCGGGCGTAATCTGTGCTTGGGCTCGTGTAAATGCAAATTGTCCCATAAAGCCATCGTCCCGCCCGGCCCCGCTCCCCGCCCGCGCTCTTAATGAAGAGTAGCTCCTCGGACCTCGAACCCCACGTCCGTCATCTCAACAGCGGTTTGCGTAGCTTGTACTAGA
Source organism: Pectinophora gossypiella (assembly GCF_024362695.1). Classification (NCBI taxonomy): domain Eukaryota; kingdom Metazoa; phylum Arthropoda; class Insecta; order Lepidoptera; family Gelechiidae; genus Pectinophora; species Pectinophora gossypiella. Next base: position 6,339,984 of record NC_065405.1, read on the forward strand.
CAAAATTAGGAGCGTCCCTAAATTGATCTGTTGAGGAATTTGGGTTTCTGTAACAGTTACTTGATGAAACCGTCGGCTCCGTAATCAAAGTTACTCACCACGTTAGCCTGGAACGATTATAGTCTATTATTTTAACGATAACGTCTGGTTTAATTACTCGAATTACCTTCAAAAGCAATAACGATAATAAATCTACATTGGTTACATGATACTGTTTTGTATTCTCATTTCATATACAATCGTGAAGTGGCGTCATTTCAGTTTTGTCGTCTGCAATTTGTTATATATTCAGAGACATTTAAGGAGATATTCCTTTCGTTATCATTCTTTATATGATAAATTGTTCATTACCTTTCTGTTTACGTAATTGAGCTTATAATTCCTATTTATTGAAGTATTGAACTAATTTTGAACGGTTTAATTTAGTTGATTTCTGGTCTTATTAGAGTTAGTAGGTTATATAATTGGAGTTGTAGAAGTAATTGATTGAGATTGATATAAACGACTAATTGGCAAGAATTATTAAGGTCCCAATCAGCGTTTCGCGTGACGTCCGAACAAAAGGCTTTCCCTTAAGTCGGTAGGTGAAACAATACGTACGTACAGGGACTTCCATGTTGAATTACAAATACGACGACTTGACGTGAATTCGAATAGGGCGGACTGTTCGCTCCTACGTACGTCGGCTATAGTTTCTTTATTATACCTATGTATGTATGACAATGCATAAGTGCTGTGTTTGTGGTAAAGCGGTGAGGAAAATTATAGGTGCTAGCTTGAAAGCTTGATATGGAAACCACTTAGGCCCTATTACTAATAAATTTACGATTTCTGCGTCCTTTTATAAATATTGAAGTCTAATAGACTAACCTTTTTGAAACATTAAATAGATTGAAAAGCGTAGAGAACAACAGAATAATATTTGCAAACATCAAAACGTTAGTAAAAACGTAAATGCCCGTAAAAATATAGATAGGTGTGAGTTTTGTTATAAAAAATACTAATAGCCAGTTCAATTACAAACCATTCGGAACAGTTTTTACTGCAAGTAATATATAGAGTTAAATCAGTGAATAGATCGTGACGAATGCCCAAGATGCTGGGATTCAATCGCAGTCGTAAAATGTTTGTTATATTGGTTCACGAGAAACAATTATGGAACTTTGAAAAGACGTTATATTCAAGGGCAGTGGAGCGAAACGGTGAGAACATTTTCAATTGGTTCAATCTTCATTTGATACCGAACGGAACTCGTCGGTTTTTTAGACCACAAGATAGCACTTAATTATTTTTTATAACAAAATATTTACGAAAACATTTATTTTTGCGTCGTCACAGTCAACTGTTATTTTAAAATTGAAATTCGTCAGTTTTTTGAAGGCCAATCATGTATTGTGATTTTGCTAACAAAAAGTTCGTCATTCTTTAAGTTTTTGGCGGTTGAGATTTTTGAATGTTCAGTTTTATGTTTGTCTGTTTTTAGTATTTTTTTTTTATTTTATTTGGCGCGGCGGCGTCTTTTCCTCCTGTATCGCTTCACAGGGTGAAGAGCTGCGGTTTTATGGTCCATGAGCCCACGTCAGTTCTTTTTAATTTGAATATGCTGGCCTCGCCGCGTCTGATATCCGATATCCGCACCATTGGGTAATGTATCGTGGTATAGAGATCATCGGATAACGGGCGGCCACTGAGGTAGGCGGTCGGTTTCGTGGGAGACCATTTAGAATCGCTTATAGACATGTATTTTGACGTTTACTAGCATTTCATGGGAACAGTGTATCGATTACACCGTGGAAATTCAGATTGGAGTTTTATTTACTACCGGCACTTCTATTATCGTAGACCAGATGGGATAATTGTTCCTCCCGTCTATTAATTTGGCGTAACAAATTTTATGGAGTCAATACCCGAAAACAATCTCTCTCTCTCTCTATTTAAGAGCAGCGCTCTTGTCGGTGGAGTAATCGCCATTCCTCTCTTCTTCCCGCCTAAACCTTCACCTCCCGATACGACACGACCTGCACCTTCTCTTTTATTTGTTTCATAAATGTTATTCTAGGTCTACCCCTTCCTCTCTTCCCTTCAATTTTTCCTTCTATAATGTTTGTTATAAATGAATCGTGTCCCGAAAACAATAAGATTCTTAAAAAGTTGTTTTGATTGATTTACATTGCTTGATATGTTTTGTACTTGGCCTTCCTCTGACAGAATAGATGGCATAGCTATGGTAAACTAAGCGACTACGACTTACGAGTATATACAGTAGCAACGGAAATCCTGAACAACAAACTTGGCTCCCAACAATCCTATTACAGCACTTACAATTTTAGACATTCAACTTAACAAGGGCCACTTTTTACTTCCCTACTTACATTAGAGTCAAACAGCTTACATTAGAGCTATTCAAGAGGAAGCAGCTGTCAGTGAGGACGGGTTGTGCTTGTAAACATGTAGAACGGTACTGCCAAACGTTCAGCCATGCAAGTTCCACACATACAACATGAACGTACAACTCAAAATGGTCTGGCAGAAGCTACTGCGCGGGAGCACTTTTTACCGCCACGCGACTAAGATCTCGTTCAGTGGAATTCAAACGTCTTGTTAGAATTTATACTTGGATATTATATATTAGAAAAGCTCTGTTATAACATATTACATTCAAAACAATACATTTCATTCAATGTTGTAGGTAATTATAACCTAAGCAAATACACAATTTATGAAGTTAGGTGACGAGCTTCACGGATATCTCTTTTTTTGCTTGAAATTGCTTTATTTCAGCAAAAATACTTAAACAGACAGATAAACTTGTAAAGCAAAACCTAATTAGAGCCGCTTCCGAGATACATCAAAATAACTTATTACTTTTCTATAGTAAGTACATAGGTACACGGTGTCCTAAATAATAAATGTTTCTTTCTTTCTTTCATTTACAACTTTCAAAATTTTAGATTTTGAGACAAATATTGGATATATGTATTATGTAAATTATATCTTCGACACATTAAATAAACTCATTTTGTCATTCATTAAATTTTAATCACATCAGTGCACTCACAAAATTCCACCCGTAATTGCAAATTAACTGCATGCGTCTGTGGAACTCAAAAATACCAATTTATCCAAGTTCGTTTATAATTAAAATGCGCAAGCTTTTATTTATTCTTATAGCGATAAAGGTCTAAACACATCATGGACTGGCTAGAACGGGGAAGAAACATTTCAAAGAACGACACAATATATCGCCATCGTAACTGATGGGAATCTGCATGGATTCATAATATTAGGTATAAGTAGTGAGGATACTCTTCGACCTGTTCAAAGTTATTTGGCAGAGTTTCCTGCTTAGCTTTGAGTCGCCTTTTATAATTTTCTGGAATAAAGTGTTTGTGTAGTATTCTTCTCTCTCCGATCTTGTTTGTTTACAAACTTACGATTTCGATACTTTCTCTGAGTTAGTAAGTAAAATAAGTAAGTACTTAAGTAAAATCTTTATTTCCTCTACAAAAAATAAGACACATAGATACATAAATATATACAAAAATCAATATATGTAGAGGCTGGAGCCTAAACTAGGATACCCTGTGTTTTAGGACTCCAGGCCTCCACCCCCAGAAAGTCATGGTCAAGATTTTTTTTTTTTTTGACGTGACTTATTGTAGATTTGCCGCAGATGGCATTAACTACTTGGCCGGAGCATGGTCAAGAAAAAATAACAAAATATAAAAAAAAAGGAATTTTTGTTCCTTTTTGTTTATCAGTGATATCTGTTATTGGTGAACATACATTGTATTTAATTGCACATGTGATCACTTTATTAGCACATATAGCGTAAGAATGTATATATGCATTTGTTGGGGTTTTTGTTTTATCGACCAGCTGGTGGATATCCTCAATAAATATTCCTGAGGCCAGTCCATGTGTATTTATTCCTTAAGAGGAAACAGCGTCAGTCTTGTAGCAATCGCAATCAGAGCGTCCAGAGGGCAAATCGAATTAATTTACCCGCGGCCTTTGAGCGCCGGAGTCCGTTTGCAGACACATTGATTAATAAATACGTCGGCAAATGGAAAACGCATGGCCCATGTTTTCTAAAGACCTTCACAAGGTTTTATCTACTGTTGGCGATAAATATATAAACATACAGTATATGTTACTAGATAGACTTTTTCTCAGAGTTCTACGGGGTTGTTGCGGTATAGGTTTAATTTCCGAGGATCAAGTTTCTGTACATCTTTTATGGATTACATGACACCCTTATAGACTAAGAATTTAAACATAACATATATAACATAAAAACCCCATATACATCCCACTGCTGGGCACAGGCCTCCCCTCAATCAACCGGAGGGGGTATGTAGCATACTCCACCACGCTGCTCCAATGCGGGTTGGTGGAGGTGTTTTTAAGGCTAATAGCCGGGACCAACGGCTTAACGTGCCCGTTAAGCCGTTAACGTAACGTGCTTAATTCCGAAGCACGGAATCATCTTACTTTTTCGGACAATCAGCAAAGTCCTGCCTCTCAAGCCTGAAAAGTCCTTACCAAACAAAGGACAGTCTCTTAAAGTGATTTCGACAATGTCCCCATCGGGAATCGAACCCGGACCTCCAAATCGTGAGCCTAACGCTCTAGCCACTAGACCACGGAGGCTGTTAAGAATTTAAACACATACATAAAATCACGCTCGTAATGGGGCGTACAGGCATGTACTTGGAAAGTACAGGTTGTACAATAAAATGCTTGACACGGTATTTTGAAGATTATTATTGTGCCGAGAAAAGGCAAGAATTAGAATTATTTATTTGTTTAATTCAGGCAACTAAGGCCCATATAATATATTCTTTAACCTAAGAACACATACATAACATAAACAGCCTATATACGTCCCACTGCTGGGCACAGGCCTCCCCTCAATCAACCGGAGGAGGTATGGAGCATACTCCACCACGCTGCTCCAATGCGGGTTGGTGGAGGTGTTTTTACGGCTAATAGCCGGGACCAACGGCTTAACGTGCCCTCCGAAGCACGGAATCATCTTACTTTTTCGGACAATCAGGTGATTCAAGCCTGAAAAGTCCTTACCAAACAAAGGACAGTCTCACAAAGTGATTTCGACAATGTCCCCATCGGGAATCGAACCCGGACCTCCAGATCGTGAGCCTAACGCTCTAACCACTAGACCACGGAGGCTGTTAAGAACACATACAATTTTATAATTATAATTAAAATATTAAACTATTTAGAGAATTTAATGGCCTCGATACCTGCTGACACCTCCTAATTTTATTTTAAGTTATTCTCCCGTCATTTTCTTATAAGCCGAAAAGGAAAGGGACGGATGATGGACAACTGTTCATTTTAAAATGAATGAATAACCTTTGACGTGTGCGGTCAACTCAATTCTATCGGGTTATTGGCCAATATAGGTATAAATTTGGGAGGGTTTTTAACATTCCTGCCTAAAATTGATATGTGTTCCATAAATTTTATGCGTGTCGATTACCCGTCACTTTCCTTTTCGGCGGATGAGAAAATGACAGGTATAACTTAAAAAAAAGAATTATCAAAATCGGTTTATAATCTACGAAGTTATCCCCGAACAAACATAAAAAAAATATACGGTCGAATTGAGAACCTCCTACTTTTTTGAAGTCGGTAAAAATAAACTAAGATGGTGTCTACAGAAGTCAGTACCATTATTCATCTTCGCCTCCCTGAAACGTCGGAACACCACTCCCTCTGGCCAGAAGTCCCTTCCCCTATATACCTTCTCCTATATGATTAAATGTTATAAACCTTGGTAGTATCGGAATACCTATTCAATGTTTCATTTGCATTACTAATCTCCTGCGGTGAACCAATTATTCAATAGCTCTCTAAAATGACCACTAAGAGGGACGAGTACTCATTAATTACAATATGAAATGCAATAAGCTCCAAATAAATATTATTTTCAATTCAGATATGCGAAATATATTGCAGTAAGTATTGAAGCCCTGGTGGCCCAGTTGGTAGAACGCTTGCCTTTCACTTTGACGTCGTAGGTTCGAATCCAGCACAGCCCTAAACCAATGATTGTCGAATTTGTCTTCGAATACACATGTATTTGGGTCATAAATGATTATCACGTGCTCAGCGGTGAAGGATAACATCGTGAGGAAACTCCATTCCCAAGAAATTCATTTTCGGAGGTATGTAACCTAACATGTATGGGTCTAGTGAAGGTCAGACAGGCAGTCTTTTCTGTAAAAAACCGGACCTGTCAAATCTTTAGATTAGGTTAGTGGACCCTGTGAAAAACGGGATAATGCTAGGGAGATGGTGATATTGCAGTAGGTAACATTTTAAAGTAGCATGCAGGTTTTATTGCGTACGCAAAGTTAGAACTGCACTTAACCAAATGGATAAACGTAAAGGCAATGACTATAATTCTGATTTTAGTGTTTTTTAAAGTTATTTAATGCATTTTTGAGCACTGGAGAGCAAGTCTACGATCGTTCTGTAAATCACTTGACATAAATACGTGTATTACCTTTTTACAGTCTGTTGTCAAGTGTCGTAAACGTCGTAAATTTATTCGGTACAGCTCTAAACTTTATGTATCGTAAAACTGCACCCGAGCCCGAGCGACACGCTGCACGAAATTGCGTCAATACCTTTAGATATAGTATCCTACATTCAATTTAATATACCTGTAAACCAAAGTTTGTTTTAAAGAAGTCGCAAATAAAATCTTCAAGCATTGGAGGCCATTAATCACAAACACTGGGTTTAAAACAATATAGTTGGAACTGCGAACGATCTCGTTTTGAATTTTTTGTTGGAATACACCCGAAAAACTATTCAAAGCTACTTGCCGAAATTCAAAAAGCGAATTCGAAATTTAAAGCCTATGGAAGACTAGAAAGCACGAATCTTTTGCCAGCAGCCGACTGCGCTTTTCCTCGACCCAATGGTTAGTTGGAAGTGAAATCCTCCCATTCATTCGTTCATTCATTCATAAAACGCATTTACCGTTGCCGCCCTAACCCGACGTCTCGGGCAAACTAGGAATACGTTACCGGTTACCGTGGATCCCACACTGCAATACGGAATGAGAACGGAAACGCGGGATTTTGTTGCAAGTTAGGGCACAGTCAAACGAAACGTTGAATACTGATGCCGAGCACTCGGGAGACAAGATTGTAAGAGCAAGCTCCGGTAATTGCTTCAGTGGAGTACCACTGCGGAACTGTTTCATTCCATTCCTTTGCACGTTGAAATGTGGTAATCTAAATATCTCAAACAACAAGAAGCTTTAATCACAATATTCACATACCTACATACAAACAGAATATTCACAGATACTAACTTTTATTTTTTCGCTGAATAAAATTGTTTCTCAAAGCTTTTACGATATAGCTTCAGAATTTTTTACACGAAGTAAAAGTTCTAGTACTTGCTTCGAATTTCCATTATATACCAAGCGTCTGAACAATATCAACAGCGAAAAACTAGTTCACTCTAGTTGGTTGTAGCGCAGTTTAGCACTCCCCTTATGTACGGGTGAGCTCAGCTCAGACCAGCCTGCGAGGGTATCAGCCCGCGTTTTGTATTCGTCTCTAATAAAACCAACGGAAAAATGAATACGCCAGTTGCTGCAAAAGATTGAAACTTCGATATTTTCGGCCTTGCACAGTTTATCTGCAGTTGAAAATTTCATTGACCTGATAGTTTTTAAACAATTCCAAAAATTGAGCTAACTATTTTTCTATTCCTTTCTATTTGTATTTGTTCAAGAAATATACGTAGTGTAATTTATATTGCGTAATATTGCCTTCGCGATTTGTCTGTGACATCTAATTTCATGTGAAGGTTGACAGAGAAATAAAGTAGTTTACGGGTACATTACGGTCCTTACATAAATAATGTTCTCGTTTTTCTACAATGTATTTTCCCTGTTCCCATTTTAAGATAGAAAATTCGTAGAAAATAAAGTTAATTCTGTCACACGTGATACCAGCAAAAGGTTATAAGAACATACTAATATCATACATGTTGTCACGCAGATCTGAATTCCTGCATATTTGTCGAGCGAGCATTATGCAGTGTCTTTGTTCAACTCTTTCGCTGGAATTCAATTACAGTCGACTATCATCGTTTCATTTCCAGTTGTATAAACAAGAACAACGGCTCCAGCGATAACTGTTCCAGTTCCATTCTCCTTATTGGCACCACGCCATAATATGAACGTGTGGATTTTCCTCACTACGTGCTGCTCCACCCGCAATGAAGACAATATATGACCGCCTAATTTATCTCGTGGGCATTCTTTATTTAACGAAACGGGGATTTTTCTATCGCCTGGGGTGAGGCGATTTATATCCGCAACTCATTTCCCTAAAACCCACTCCATTTAATAACCCTAAAAGAGCCGCTAGATATCTCACAGGGAATCCGCGGGATTTTCACCGGCTCGGTGTGAGTACGATCGCGTTCCAATGGCCGCCGGGCCGATAGCGCCTATCCGCCGTCTCAACGAGCTATTTCATTATTCAGCCTCACCGACTCCGTAGAGATGGTTGCGATAGGATTGACTAATTTCGCACTCGGTACTCCTTAAGACGAGCGCTCCGCGTCTTCATTTGGGCCGAGACCGTTTTGCGGGCTTAGCGTGCGATCCGCTCGATAGCTCCACCATAAGCACGTCATTTGCAGCCCCCGTCTACGGTTCTTCGAAATAGAACACTTACTTACCCACTCGTACCTCATTCAACTTATCATAATGGAAACGGTAACTTTTAATTTTTAAGACTCCACTCCCCAAAGGAAAAGTTTTAATAACAAGCAAACAATTCATAGGAAGTTGTCGGTTTTTTCTCCGTTCTGTAACAGTAACAGTCGAAGTTATAAGTTTGGAAATGTCTACTGCAAACCGTAGACTTGCGGCATAGACCTCGTACCTACTGTGAACTAACTTCTATTCCTGAAAGCTCTTGGGACGGAATAAAGCTGTACTTCATAAAACAAAGTTTACCGCCACATACTGGCGCTAAAGGGCGAAGGCTTAATAGGCAAGAAACTCAGTCGGGCGGACATGATTCCGGCCGAACTACGAATTCAGTCTAACGTGCAAGTTAAGAAGGATATTGTTCGTTACTTATAAAATCATGTATAAGTGTATATGTCAGAACGGAAAGCGCTTTTACGGAGATCAATAGGTGAGATCAATTAAGTTCACATTAGCCCTTCGTTTACCAATTAGGAACAGGTAAACAATTTTGGAATCGTAGATCAAACAAACGTTTAATCGGAGTAATCGTGTGTTGCTGTATACCATTGGCTATTCATCCGTAGGCCGCGCCCAATCGAGGCTAGCTGTAATCCTCGTGCGATGAAAGTCAAAGCGAGACCAAGTTGGTGTTCGCTAAAAGCCCTTTGGCGAGGCGGCGAGGCACTAGCGTAGAAGCATGCTAGCAGGCACGTAGCCAGGGAAATCCTTCTCTACCAAGTCAATATTGGCTGGCCAGTAACACACGACGCGGGGTAAAATCTTTTAGCGAACATTAAATAAAAAGATCTCATAGAATTTGAAAATGTCTTTCTGTTACGAAAACTGTATTTAAGTAATCGTTATGTCTAACATGTTTAGATGTGAAAGCCTGTTAAGCCTTTATTAATGTTTGTTATAAGGAAATGCTTGAATTCATATGCAATACAAAGTCTGACTTTGGAAGCAAGGAGAACTAGTATAATATAATATAATATTATATCGTCATCATCGACCACCGGTTAGATAAAATTCTACTCTGGATTGGTGTCTGTGGGCCGCTAAAGGCGCGTGCGGGCGCGCAGCCCACCATTACGCTATGAGAGCCAAGTTTTGTGCTCAGCGATTCATCGGCGCCTCTCGTTAGAACACGCCTCAATGCCGCCTCACCACTCCTCATTATTGCGTTTATAAAAGCCCTATACAGACCCCTGATTCACTAAGACGCGCTCTGTTGCCGTGAAAGAGAAAATGGAATTGTGTAGACGTTTTGTTCGGTAAAGTTCCCCTTTTATTCCTCCAGCTGTAAGAGTATCTGAAGGAAGATTATGTAGCAGTTCTGTTCAGTAACAACACTTCTTCGTCTTTACGTTTAGCATGTTGTACTATTAACATTGTAGCGTGTTATAGGAGGATATAAACTAAAGTCGGTTGGCATTTATACTTTAACTAGCTTTTGCTCGCGACTTCGTCCGCGTGGCGTGTTATAAAAGAGAGATCTTTGTTGAGAGAGAACTTATGCAGTTTAGATTTTTTCATACAATTTTTTTTCCCGCTAACTCCCGTTTCCGTGGGAATTTTGCAATATCCTGTTGCAACTAAGCTTTAAGTTAACTAAGGTACCTGCATGCCAAATTTCAAGCGTCTAACTTAAGCGGTTTAGATTTTTCATACAAAAGGATTTTCCCGCTAATTCCCGTTCCCGTGGGAATTCCGGGAATTCCTTTCTTAGTGCACCCCTACGGTACCTAAGCTACGTCCCTTCCAAACAAGTGCCTACGTTTAGCCGTTTAGGCTGTGCGTTGATATGTCAGTCAGTCAGTTTCTCCTTTTATATATTTAGATGTAAACTTCAACTTGGCTGTTTGAGTTCCTCCGTTGATATATTATTATTTAAATAACTACTACATTATTAAGCTTTGAGTTATTTGAATTGTCGCTTGCCTGTAATTAAATTACAGGTGAAAACGGGGTGGTAATTGTTTGTAGAGTTATTTCATAAGATAATCTTTGAGTGTAGGATTAATTGAAAATGTAAATCAGATCAGATTACTGTGAAATGTCTGACGAACAAACAATAACAGTCTTAATGCAATGCTTGCGATCAAACAAGGCTATCAAACTATGAGTAAGTTACACTGTTCAGAAATTAATAAATCTGTTTTCATTAATGGCAGCAATGGACGAGCTGTATAATCTGGGTTTGATTGCAAAATCAATATAGGTGCGCAACTATTGGCAGGTGTGCTTCCCTGGTGATATTAAAATTTGTTAGCATCGTTAGGGCGCGAACACGCCATCAACGTTTATTCCCCATAATTCTGATACCTACTCAGTTAATTAAAACGATCAACAGCTGTGCCCCTCAATACAACTCTAGTTAGGCTCCACTTCTATTAAATATAAACTTTAGCAATTTTAGAAATGGTCTTCGAAGCAATCTGAGGCGTCGCGATTAATATTTACATACAATTATTTTCCTGTTCCGGTGAAAAACTTGTTAGAGTTGTTTCTCGGGAGGAGTTGGGCTGTGGAATGGCCGCTGGTCGCTCCGCTTGGTTTTTGCGCGCGACCGGCGCTGCCGGCCAAGTTTTCTCATTATGCCCGTTAGTGCTCGCCTCCACTCAGACTATTACTTACGACCATCAAACCGGAGCACGTACGCACTCCATGAACGAGCTGCAGTCTTCCCGACTTCTCAAATGAAAGACGAACGAACGTGGGTGCCGTAACCTCCTACAAAGTATTCTATTTCAATACGTTGAGTATAAAAGTTTTCGGCTTAAGCCTGGAGACTATTTTAAAAACGGCAGCGCACGACTTAAGCAACTCATAAAAGCGGGAGGGCAAGATACTTTGCCGGGGAGCGAGAGGAGCGGTTAGCCGACTTTTACACTGGTTTTATTGTCTCGACGCCCCTCGTAAACCATCCTTTGTGCTAGTAACGTCTCAAGTTGTATTAACACCGTGATAAGTTTAGTGGGAACGGTTCGGTTCCGCGGGGACGATTGCCTCGCCCACAATTAGGGCGAACTAAGCGGATAGTTTTGATAATAATTTAAATGGTCCCGGTGACGTAAATGTTATTAATGTATAAGGATCTTAGGGGTACCCTTTGATATTGAATTTGCTGAATGCGGAAACTGGAGGTACTTCAATAAGTAGTAAATTACGTGCCGCCCTCCGCACGGCCGAAGCGGTGTTTCGATGTTATGGCATAATTAGGAAGGTCGCCAATGTTGCAGCGTCGAATGCTACCCTAACCGTTAAGAGTCGCAAAAGGAGACAGGGGTGAATAACCCTCAAGTCGAGCCTACTTATTTAAAGAAAACATAACACTGAAAAAATATTTCTTGTGCATTAGCCAAGCCAAACAAATCGAAGCCCTACTTACTGAAACCCCATGTAAATACGTCAACAATCTAACTTTTCAATAAGAAAATATTTAATTTCCATTTGAAGAGCGCAAACAGAGAGAGAACAAAACAAAAACTCCAAACACACTCGATCTATGAAAGGAAAATGAGCGTCGTGTTCATTTCGCCGGGCGAGATTGAGAAGATTTCGATTGACATGAATTTTCCAACGAATTTAGCGGTTTCAATCGATGACGTTGGTAATGGAAAAGTTCAATAGGCAACAACAAAGGGCGATACAAGTTAACGAAGCTCACGAAAGCGAAATTCACGATGGGAGCGTACTCCGGCGGACAGGAAATTAAAAGACAAAAGAGTGCCGGTCAGAGCAGTTTAGGTTCGGAAATGGAGGCGCGCCCTCCCGCGCCACTTCTTTCATCGCCACCTTTGTGTGAATGCTTAATGACTGCGATAGACATATCATAACAACGCCCTTTGATGACTCAACATCAACAACAACGCCTATAGACGAGGATTTTTAACTTAATTTAATATAAAATATTATCTCAGATTAACTTCTTCAGCACGTATGATTAAGTATACCTACTTATATAAGGCCAAATTATACTTGCAATCTTTTCGGTTCGCGTGATCTTGAATACATTTGGGACGTATCAGAATTAATCCGGCTTAATACGCGGATCTCTGATGTGTATCGAATGTGCGTTTACGTATGGTTTCTGTAATTCAGGCGGGCTGGCGTAATCCATTGGTAGCGGCTGTATCGGGTTACTAGGGGCGGATAAAGGTCGTCTTCCTGCGTCTTCAAATATTCTCCAACTCAACACGTCCCCAGTATAACCTAGCCTCAACGAGGTATATCGATCAATCTATTCAAAATATGCTGACTTGAAATTTCCATCCCTTAATTTACATCAAAAATGACAAGTATTAGGCCTGTTATCCATATTAATAAGGTGGTTACCGCGTTAAGCACAGGGTGTTGAACATTTGGCATAATACAGTCAACAATAACCGACAAAGCGGCAGAACAAGCTCGGTACTCACAACTTTGTTCTCTAATTTAATTTGCATTCGAAATCAAAAACTTTCCGTGACACTGTTTTGCATTATTAATACTTTAGCATGCCGTGATCTCCCGAGAGGCGCACTAGAAGCCATAAATTGAATTCCAACCTTCGCAATTAGTTATTCCCGCGCGTGAAAACTTTCGAGATCGTTCGCCTTCGTTAACAGATGTTACGGTGCTATTCATTATACATTCCGTCGAATTGTAAAGCCGAACATTTAATTTAAAGTACCAAAGGAACCTTTGTTAAATCGGCGAGCATTTCGGGAGGCATTCTGGAAGAAGCGCTCGGGCGGCGGAGGATTAGCGGCGCGGGTGCTGCCCGCTAGTTTCCCGTTTACAGAGAACATTTGTCTTGCGGAGAAACGCGAACAATAAATAAAGGTACGCAATATCCTTTCACGAGCGAAGCAAGCTGGCGGACACGGCTGGGAGCGCATTAACCCTCGCGCCACGTGGCCACGCGCGTCGCCGCCGCATCCCCACAGGAACATCACGAGCAATTCTCCCATAATGGCATTTTGAATAACAAATCAAGGATAATAAGTATCCATCTCAAAGCCATGCAAAATGCTCCCACGAAACTCATGTCGTTCTATGCGCCAGCAACAAAAGATAATAAAAAAGTTTTTGTGGCAAAGTTACCATTCCGTCAGAGCGGCACGTCTCTTATCGGACTAATTTGGATCAAACAATTTCATTCCCCCTCATACAAATTGCGGAGAGGCACATTTGTTATCTGCAGTTTTCGCCAGAAATTATATTAAGATTTCGTGGAGCGATAATGTTGTGTATTTTTATTTTCGTTCTACTACAGTGCGGAGCGACAAACCCAGAGGGAGCGTCCGGGTTTTATTATAACGATAAATTCAACAAAAAAAAATAGGCTAGATCTCATCTATGGGGGATGAGATTTGAAGTTCTTTGTCTTTATGCGGTGATGGTGGTATTTAATTTGGTTTAGTAGGGCTTTCAGTCTAATCTGGTTACCAGTATAAAGTGCATTTTATTATGATTAACAGATTTTAGGATAATATCTTGTCATTAATAATAATAATAATATACTTTATTGAGCACAATGGACACAAAATACAGAGATAAGGACAGCATATACAGAAAAGCACAACAGGCATAGCATAGGCAGGCATTATTGTAGACTACCAAAAAAAAAACTATCATACAAGTAACAGTTTGTTTTCTTTATTTTACAGGTACCCGGTGGCGTATACATGAGATGTTATGGGCTCACGCGGCATAGCGAGGTGGCGTTGGTGGGTGGTAGTGGTGGCGTGGGCATGGGGCGCGGCGGCGCGAACACTATGCCCCACGCGCTGCGCCTGCGACGATGCTCTGCGCGCCGCCTCCTGTGCCAACGCCGGCCTCGAGATCGTGCCTATACAGCTCAACCCAGAGGCCACCCACATCAACCTCACTCACAACTCCATAGACAATCTACTGTACACCTTCAACTTCTACACTCAGCTCACCATTCTCGATATATCCTACAATCGAATACAAGACTTAGGTAGTAAAAATTTCGAGAGCAATATGGAAATGACTCATCTCAACGTGAGCCACAACCACCTGAAGCGATTAGACAAGGAGACATTCATTGGTTTGAAGACGCTCATCGACTTAGACCTGTCCGACAATGAAATATCGACTATACACGCACAAACTTTCAGAGATTTATCGGTTCTGGAGCGCCTCGATTTGTCAAACAATAAGCTAGTGAGCTTCGAACCGGAGAGTTTCGAGCCCCTGTCATCGTTGAAGATCTTATCCTTGAAGAACAATTCTATATTAGACATACCGTCTGCCAATCTCTTCTATGTTATTCAGTTGGAGTTTTTAGATTTATCAGAAAACTTGATACAGATAGTATCGAAACATGGTATACCATATTTGAAGGAATTGAGACATTTAGATATGAATAGTAATATTATTGGTAACATAGACCAATTAGGTTTCCATAATTTACCTTCATTACGTCATTTGGATCTCAGCGATAATAACATGACCAATATACCAACGTCTGCTCTCTCCAAACTATCGAATCTAACACATTTGTACATGAGTGGAAACTTTTTCCAAAACGTAACGTCTCTGTCATTCCAAAGCTTATTTCACTTGAGACATTTGCACTTGAGCAGACTTTATGATCTTGAGAAGATCGATTCGAGAGCTTTTGTTGATAATATAAATCTGCAAAAAATATGGATGAATGAGAATGTGAAGGTGAGGGAAGTGCCTCCGAGACTATTCCACGGTAACCCAAAACTCACTCACATTTACATGAGGAATAATGCGTTGGAGACCCTTGAAGCGTCACATTTTCCTATCGACCGGCTCCAGGAGCTGGAAATATCTGGCAATCCATTCGTGTGTAATTGTTCAATATTGTGGCTGTGGAAACTTGGTATGGAGTGTGAAGTTAGTACCAGGAAGTCTGGTAACGCAAGTGCCATATTGAAGATAGACTATGAAATGGTGAAGTGTGCCGCGCCGGAACATTTAAAGGGTGTCTTGTTCGTGCAAATTCCCGAATCGGAATTCGGGTGTTCGAGCGGGTGGGTGATAGTGGCAGTTGTGGTGCTGACTGTGAGTATTGTTATAAGCGTCGTCGGTGGAGTATTGTATTTCATGGGACCTTTGAAGAAGTGCAAGGGAGATAAGTCTAAACAAGTTATGACGAGTGTCATGCTGAACGGTGACGTGTCTAAGTTAGGGAACGGATTAGGGTATTCTACAAGAAGTAGAGAGCAAGAAAACAAAAGAGACGTGGACCGATATCTGATGATCGGTTCGTCAGTGACTAACAATTTCCATTCTTTAAATCCACCTTGGCACAGCGTGGATAAGAACCCTTATTACCAGGAAGATGGTGAAGAGCATATTTACCAACAATTCGCATACGAAACTATTCCACACCACAGGACACCTGAAAAACCACACATAGTGTACGTCTAACATAAGTTTTGCGCAAGGGACTATGTCGCAAAAATATTACCTTTGTTGCGCGCAAATGAAATAAAGAGTGCGTATCGTCGTCAAAACGACGAAGAACATTGAATTCGCAATAATGTAAATAGTGATACGATTAAAATTGTAATATGTGATAGCTTTGTACATAGACTTGTAAATATATTAATCAGTGCAGATAAAGACATTAATAAAGACATTTCAATTTTGTACTTAACTCGTTTAGTCATGTCAAGTTGTAACTTACCGTCTTGGTTTGACATTTTTGTTTAATATAGAGTAATACTCATTAGGATTGTTTTGTTTACTAGTTCCTCAAATATTATGGGTACCGACTAATGTAAAGTGCTTTGTAATAATAATAATAATAATAACTAATTGAATATTTATATATTCATAATATAATTGTATATTTATACAATTATATTTTCTGAATTAGAACACCAATACTTGAAAACTTTGTACAAAAATGAGCAATATAGAACTAATTTCAAATACTATATATTATTATGTCGTTAATTTTATCGAGACATTGTTATAGCAGATTAGTTGTATTTAGAAAGATGCTGTTCTACATTTATCCGTCGTAATTAATAATTATACCTATACTTTGATAACAAACTATAATAGACACAATACAAACCAGTTGCTCTGATGGGAAGGGGTACAAATAAAACTAGATGTCGCGTGGTTCGCTCGCAGCAAGCTGCTCGCGTGTCCTGTATTAGTTTGAAGCTTTGTACGGCGGCCATATTGTTTTTATAGAATTTGACCAAGACAAATAGGTCTCGTGAAATCAAAAAAGTTCTAGGTGCTATAGTTTTGCGAGGCCGTGGGGTGTCTCCCTGATGCGGAGCAGTTTTCCAAGATGACGGTCCGATCACACCCCTATACATCATTTTTACACCCGAGACATTTTCTGGAAAAACAAAAATTTATATGGCGGCCATCTTGTTTTTCGGCCATTTTGTTTTTTTTTCACCGGCGATAAAATTTGACCAAGATTTAAATAGGTTTCGTGAAAATAAAAAAGTTCCAGGTGCGATAGTTTTGCCAGGCCGTAGGGTGTCTGCCTGATGCGGAGCAGTTTTTGAAGGTCGGGAAATATTTCCATACTCAACATGACATTTTGATCACATCCCTCTTACATCATATTCACCCCCGAGGCATTTTCGAGAAAAACGAAAATTTTGTATGGCGGCCATCTTGTTTTTCCGCCATTTTGATTTTTTTTCACAAGCAATAAAATTTGACCAAGATTTAAATAGGTTTCGTGAAAATAAAAAAGTTCCAGGTGCTGTAGTTTCGCCAGGCCGTAGGGTGTCTCCCTGATGCGGAGCAGCTATCGAAAACCCAGACATACTTCTATACTCGACATGACGTTAAAATCACACCTATATACATAATTTTTACCACCGAGACATTTTCTGAAAAAAAAAACAAAATTTTGTATGGCGGCCATCTTGTTTTTCCACCATTTTGGATTTTTTTCTCCCACAATAGAATTTGACCAAGATTTAAATAGATTTTGTGAAAAAAAAATTGATCCAGATGTGATAGTTTTGCCAGGCCGTAGGGTGTCTCCCTGATGCGGAGCAGTTTCTGAAGATCAAGAAGCATTTGCATACTCAACATGACCTTCCGATTACGTCCCCATACATTGTTTTTGTCCCCGAGACATTTTCTGGAAAAACAAAATTTTGTATGGCGGCCATCTTGTTTTTCCGCCATTTTGTTTTTTTTTCACCGGCGATAAAATTTGACCAAGATTTAAGTAGGTTTCGTGAAAAAAGAATTGATCCAGGTATAATAGTTGCGCCAGACTGTAGGGTGTCTCCCTGATGCGGAGCAGTTTTCCAGGATCTGGAAGTTTTCCCATACTCACCGGAAGGTCCCGGTCACACCCCCCATACATCATTTTCACCCCCCGACACTCCTTCTGGGAAAACAACTATGTCAGTCAGTCAGTCAATAGGTACATGGGTTTGTAGCTTTATATAATATAATACATTTTATTGGCTATTTTTGTAAATTAATTTCATGAGACTTAATTTAGGGTACTTTGTTTTAAATAGATATTTTGAAATTAATATTTTTATACTTAGTGAATATTATGCGTAGGGAGGGTCGAAAACTTTGGTGTTTGACAGAAACTAAAATGAACCAAAATTCTAATCCGAATTATTTTCAGTAATATTGCGGTTGTCAGGTCAGGAAGGAATATCAATTTCCTGTCGGATATTGTTTTGTCGGATTTATATTTGCCGTTTTCCTTATCTCTTAACTCTTTCTCAAGCCGAAAGTTTAGACCCTCCCTTTTAAAATGTTCTAGCTGAAATATCCTTGCAGTATACATAATTTTTATAACGATACAACTTATTATATGAATTTCATAACCGAAATACATAACCAATTCAGTCGATACATACAGTCATAATGATAGAGTAAGGCTATTTATACATCTTACTACTTTAAAAACTTTTGTTATGGAACTTATTTAAATATATAATGCATTAAAACAAACGACAAATAAACAACATAAAAACTAAATAATGTATTTTATTACCGTCCATTAGTATTATTGTCTACAACACACATTTAGCTGGTTATTGTCCGCATGGAGAGTAAAGTACAGTCATTAATTGTACAATTACTCGTTTTCGACTAAAATGAGATACAATAAATGAAATTCAGTTATCGAATTTCGGTTGAAGGCAACAAGTTGATTATGATAAAGTTGCATTCAGTTGGGATGGAGCGGCCAATGGATGTCATTCGGAAATCATTATTGTGAACGGGAAAATTTCACTCTCAATCATACATGGCCAATTACCTATCGTGAATTCGATTCGTAATGATTGATGACGAGTGATTAATTAAGACCGGAGTTCAACTTGGAGATGAATAATTGAGGTGAAGTCCCTATTTGCTGTTTTGTTGACAATAATCGTCAAAATACCGAAAGGTTTTTTACAATGCCAATCTGTGTCCGAGTTAACTACATCGACACCAAGAAATAGCGATGCAATTCATACGCTTTAGTGTGCATCTTCACATCAGAGTGCATCAACACTTTCTTCTTCTGTCGTGTAGCTGTGTCAAAGGTCGACAAGCATCGGTAAAAAATAATCCTTCGAAACACCTCCGTAAGTATTCTCTATGATTAACACTGCACTAAGGCAGTCGAAAGTCGAGAAACTATGACATTGACATTTATAAACGAATTACAAATCTGATATTTCACAGTTAGTGTAGCTTTACTGATACACACTGGTGCTATTTCCTGTAGACACCATCAAATTTTATTTTAAGTTATACCTGTCATTTTCATATCTGTCGCATATGAATAAGACGGGTAATCAACAGGCATAAAATTTATGGAACATACGTAAATTTTAGGTACAAATCTATAACAATCTTCTGAAAATTTTATAATGAACCTACAAAATTAAGACACGTCAAATAGTTTGGATACCAGCGAGATACCTATTTGAGTCGCCTGGGTTATTCATTTATTCAATCTTTTTTTTAATTAAAGGCTGTCTATGATCTATCTATCTATCTCTTTCCTTTTCTGTAAGAAAATGACAGGTATAACTTAAAATAAAATTAGATAGTGTCTAAAGGAATTACCACCATTATAATTCGTAACGATAATGTGCCTTAAACCCCCTATTCCCAGTAATTTTACCGAGTAGTCGTACCAGTTGAATTATTATACAATATAGTTTCATTTCGTTTTGATTATACAATATAGTTTAAAAGTACACCTGTAGGTAGTTGTTTTAGAGATTATTATTAGAAACCTAAATAGTTATATGAAAGTGCGTCAACCCCGCACACTTAGATAATACCAAATACGAATGTAATACCAAAATGTACCTGCCAATATCTACCTACGTATCTACACGTCAAATTGAAATATACACAAATAAATGACCCGTAGTAGGAAAGTTGTCCTATAAAGGTGTCCACACACCTCCCGCATTCTCATTACATTGGTAGCCGTTAGGGTAGTACTCACAAGGGAACCATCCCAACTGGCGGCAGATCTGTAATGGAGATAAATTAATGTCAAAGCACTCAAATTGCCATGCCCGGCTCAAAAGTAAAATAGCACGGGTTACCCTGTAATGGAGTAAACGTGTAGGACATTTATTTCCTAATTAGACCTTCAAATATAAATGAGGATATAAATGTTTATTAGAACTGCCCAATGGTAAAAAGGGAGGTTTTAATTCGATGCGTGCAGACGATTAGGCCTGATTATAAAATGTTTACTGAAGAATGAACATTGAACGAAAGTGACAGGAGATATTTCAAACTAATCATGTTACTTTCTAAGTTCTAAGATCCATGATAATTAATT
Organism: Pectinophora gossypiella; assembly: GCF_024362695.1. Classification (NCBI taxonomy): domain Eukaryota; kingdom Metazoa; phylum Arthropoda; class Insecta; order Lepidoptera; family Gelechiidae; genus Pectinophora; species Pectinophora gossypiella. The sequence continues at coordinate 6,360,533 of NC_065405.1, forward strand.
TCGAATTAACAGAATGTCAACACATCTTTCCACGTGCCAATGACGAACCTTCTGAGAGTAACTAAGCAAGGGCAAGTACTAAGCAAAATTTATACACGAGTAACGATAGAAATATTCATATCATATCTATGACGAATGTTGGAGCTAAATCTAATTAGTCTAGACGTTAATTCTATCTGAATTTAGGTCCTTGAAGTCTAAAAAACGAGACACGACATCGGCAAGTCACACTATTAAATTATAGTCTTAACTAGCAGAACTATTTTCAAAATGTTAATTCTATATTGAATTTGGTTCTGTACTATCATGAAATAAGTCATTTAATTTATCTTTTCTAGTGGTATGAAGTTCATTACGCAGTAGAATTACGCGCTACCTGAGAAATATCGCCAATTTGTTGAGCAAGAGTAGTCAATTCTCGTTGTCCCATAAAAACGTCTGTTCTGTTAAGCAAAACGGCTTTTCGACAGCACACCGCTCATATTTCCTATTTACGTGACTGCAATCACCACAGAGGCCATAAAGTTCCCCATCCTAGGTTTACTTAACAGGATCCGTGAAAAATATACTGGTAACACGCTCCTTACCCACCGCGATGCGTGGGCGGAAAATCGAGAGTGATAAATGTTTTTTAGATTCGTGACGGCAGACCGTTTGGTTTAAATCTGCAAACGGATGGACGGACAGTTTTAATGGTCTATGTAAGGGAGTGAAACTGTAGCATAAATTTTGGGAACCTTTTGCGTAGCCATTCCAATTTTTCGAAATACACTCCCCGCCCGACGCGCTCTCTATTGGCTTTTAATTTATTTGTCTGTGCCGAATGAGCGTACGTGACACGACCGGTTTGATTGAATCCAAGTTACTTTTTATGCAAAAATGCGTTGTTCAATTCGGCGCTTCAAAATACGCTCGGATAAAGTATGGAGGGGTAAGAATCGAAATCGTTGTTTAATTGTGTAGCCGCGTATTGTCGCTGGTTATTTTTTTATGCACCGTTTATTTAATAGTCATTGAGTAATAAAATCGGACCAATCAAACGTAGCTGAAGGGGCCTCAACGAGGAAAAATAAAGAGCTTTTATCCGCGTCCTGAAAGGCTGTAGCGCGTTGGGGTGGCAAGATTTATTTCACGACGGTACTCGTTATGGCACCGAAGGGACAGAATGCAGGCTGCAGGGGGACCGTCTCATTCCCGTGTTTATAACCGCAGATCAGCGGATCAGCCTCGGTTGTATGGGGATAGGATGATTTGTTGTGTTATTGTTAATTAAATGCGGCGATCCAATTATAACGAACTCGATATCTAAACACGATAAATGGGGAACGATTGTGTGATTTAAATTTATGATGAACGCGTTTGTATTTTGTTCTCAATTTCACGCACCCCGCAGGGCGCAGAGCTTGTTTTAATATCGTGTTCAATATCAACTGTCAAAATGTAAAATTAGTGTTACCTATAGAATAAATATGACGAACTGATTTTAATATCCCGTTCAAGTGATACATAGAAAATCCATAGTCGAGGGGTCGAGCCGCTGATGTAGAAACTATTTTCATTATTCAAAAAAGGGCAGTTCGCGCTATTTATAATCTGCGTTGTCGGGACTCTTTAAGGGAGCTGTTTAAAGAAATAAATATACTGACGGTCGCAAGTCAATATATTTATGAAAACATTATGTATGTGCGTAAAAATGTATCTCTCCTTCCGAGAAACTGTGAAAGGCATACTTACAATACTTACAAGGAATAAAAATAAAATTGTTGTTCAAAATTCTAGATTAAGTAAATTAAATTCATCTTTTTTGGGGTTATGTATACGTTTTTACAATAAAATACCAGATAATATTTTAAATTTGTCAGAGAACAAATTTAAAGCTCACGTGAAGCTTACTTTATGTAAAAAAGCCTATTATAAGATTAATGATTACCTAAATGATAAAAATGTCTGGTACTTATTGAATGTGTTCCTCTAGTTATTAAATAACTTGTAATGTACCCTCATTGATTTAAAAGATGTGTTGCTGTTGCAGTTTCTTGTCATTTCTTCTCCTCAGCCATAACACCTTGCGAAATCACGTAAATTCAAAAATGTTACATTGACCTTCAACAAGTTTTATCCATGATAATTACGTTGAATAAATGATTTTGATTCTGATTCATATATTATAATTATATAGATCACGCCTATTTCATGTGAGGTAGGCAGAACAAGGAATTCCTAATTTACTTATCTATAATCCTAACACGAGCCTCATAAAATCGAATTCAATGGTTTGGAGAACGAACCTGGATTCGAACCAGTGACACTGCTATGGAAGTCACGCGATCTCCAAACAGAGCTATCACGGAGACCACTATAAGTTGACTGTCGCGGACGCCGTGCTAGAGCGGGACCGCGCCGCTAGAAAAGGACGGAACGAGGAAGTGCCATTAGCGAGACGTCACTACTGTTAGAATATGATAAGAAATGTAAATAGCACGCAATACCTAACTAGTTGTGAACCCAAAAATAGTACCTAAGGTGGGCAATTGTGCCGAATACGCTTGGAATTCGATCGAGTCTTTAATTTGAACTGAAGATCCTGATCCCGAACACTCTACATACAGTCTACATTGACAGTGTAGTCTAATCACTTCTACAGCGTGATACACTGAAACTTTCTCTGTATATACCATAACATGCATGGAGAAGCGGTTATTACGGACCGGGTGCACTAAAACGGTCGTGAACCGAATATGTTACCTACGTCACATCTTGCGAAGAACTCATATCATAAATGAAAACAGTCGCGTTTAAAGGAGCTAAATATACCTATATTAGGTATATCTTCAGTCACATACTTACTGATTCTTACATTTTTTGACGTTCCTTTTCTAGTTGTCTTTGATACTCCTTAACACAGAGGGGGTGAGATAATCTAGCTTAGCGCCCGATACGAATTGCTGCGAGGCAGAGAGGTACCACACTGTATGTAGGTAGTAAGTATACCTAATTATTTATTATATGATTAGATTACGTTAGCATATTACGCATGTGATTTCCACTTCCTCTGCAAGTTAGTATAATGAAACCTACGCACAACTTCAGATAACACATAAATATTACATTCAATCTTTATTCTATCACTTGCTGAAAACTATTTGATAGGGTATGAAATTGTTTATCAGCAGTATACAGTAGATAAACAGTCACCACAATCGCATTGTTCTTCAGGGTTATAAAATTACAACTCGTTAAAATAAAGAAATAGTAGGCACTTAACATGCACTTAGACACTGGTGCTAATTCCTGCAGACGCCATCTTATTTTATTTTAAGTTATACCTGTCATTTTCTCATCCGTTGAAAAAGAAAGGGACGGGTAATCGATAGGCATAAAATTTATGGGATACACGTCAATATTAAGCAGAAATCTAAAACAACCGTTTAAAAAATTTACATCGGCCAATAACCCGACAGAATTTAGTAGACAGCATGTCAAACGGATTGCATACCAGGGAGATGTCTATTTTATTCGCACGGGTTATTCATTCATTTTAAAATTATATGATGGGTATAACTTAAAATAAAATTAGGAGGTGTCCGCAGGAATAAGTTCCTAAAAACGTTTCTAAAAAGTGAAATACACAAATAAGTACACCATACATTATATAAATACTTAGCTAAGTATACTACGCTACACCATCGCTTGTTGCAGGACTCTTAATTGCAAAACCTAAACTCCAAACTTCTATGGAGTAAATGTATCGCACTTTACAAAGTGGATAATTATTTAAACTCCATGTCGGGAGCGTCCAGACAATATCCACAAGAAGTGCAAATACATTTTATAGTCACACTAATAATATAAACGTGAAACTATTTTTGCGCTTGCATGTCTAAATTGCTGTATGAATTTAGAAAATTTAAAATTTGGATGAAAATTGTTTAGAAACTAGTGAAAGATCAACCATGTGGTGATTTACCTAGTTACTTTTCAGGGACAGACGTAGAGAGACACAAGAGCACTGCCGATGTCGACGTGAGTGTTGTTTGTCCTGCCAAATTGTCACGGAATAGAAGAAAGAAGTTGTAAGGGCCAAATGAGCGCGAAACGCACACCATACAAGTATGAGCAAAGTTCATACTTCAACTTTGCACTCCACTCGTACGCTTTACGACACACGCGCTATAGTATATTAAAAGATCTTCTTGTGTATTAAAACCTGCAGGGAAATAAGCTGAATATCGACTCATGCAAGGAGATCCCTTCTTATCAAAGGAAAGCTAAAAACCTTAGTATGATCTGTTATTTATCAATAAAATACTTCTGTATGTATCTTATGAAAAGTAATGTTAAAATCGCAGCCTGTCCCATAAAATCTACATTGCCGGTAAAGTGGCTTTGGAATTTAAGAAGCAGTAGAGCTGTGTTAGTTATCTGTTTGCAGGAGTAGTAGTAAAAGAGAGCGGGGTTGAACCGCCGACAGCGGTTCTCATACAAAATAAGCGTTAGGGCCCTCTCCAGTAAATGTTGTACCGGGTGAGAGCCTTCAGCGCTCCCCATTTGTCCGGCCAAGTAGTTAATGCCATCTGCGGAAAATCTACAATAAGTCACGTCAAAAAAAAGGCCTCTCCAGCCGCTTTCTTCCATTCCGTGCAAATTGTTAATGCCATAATAATATGCGACAAATCTACAACAAGTTACGTTAAAAAGACAACTGAGTGAAGATTGTGTGGCCTCTACATCTGAAGTCCACACAGATGAAGTCGTGAACGGAAAGCTAGTGGTAGATAAAACCCATTAGGGTGGTTTACGAGTGGCAATCCCCTAATGACGTGCGTAATGCAGAATGCATGCGGATACGTTTTACGGTTATAGAATAGTTTGTACGTAACTCTATGGAGGTATATAGCGTTTAGGTATTATAATAAACTATCAATGGAAATTTTAATTTAAATCATCATCATCATCATCACCAGCCCATTAACGTCTCCACTGCTGGGGTACGGGCCTTCCCTATAGATGAATAGGGAGATCGGGCCTTAAACCACCACGCAGGCCCAGTGCGGATTGGTGGTTATTAACGACTGCTAATGCAGCCGTTACCAACGGCTTAACGTGCCTTCCGAAGCACGGAGGAGTTCGAGATGAAAACTTTTAATGTGGTCACCCATCCTATGACCGGCCTTTGCGAAAGTTGCTTAACTTCAACAATCACAGACCGAGCGCGTTAACCGCTGCGCCACCGAGCTCCTCAATTTTAATCATATTTATGTCGTAATAAAAATATTTGCAATGAAATTCAAATGTAAAACAAAACATTATCTTTATTCTTTGAATCATATTTTTTTAACATAACGAAGGTCTCATTCGCCTAAATCTACAGCAGCGTCTCAGAACCTAGAAACACAGGCGCTCTCGACGTTCTCTAAAGATAACAAAATATATTGTTATACATATTAGTATCAGTTCCCAGACAGTTAATCCTATGCGTTCATATCTTCTAACTAATCACTAACCTGATATTCACTTTTTTACTAATTTTCTGTTTAATTACTATCTTAAAACTGTTCAAAAGTTATTCTATTGTATAAACGTATGTGTTGCCCCTTAAATAAATATATAAGTAGGGTATGTTTTCATGGGTGCTAATAAGCAACATAACATAAGCTCACGACTCTATCCTAATTGGGGTAGACAGAGGTACCTATATCTATCGCAAGATGAACTAAGTACTCACATCTCACCGAGCCATTAAATGTTATTTAAATTAATACTTAAGGCCTCTGTCTATTATGGCATTTAAAACATAACCACTTTTACTTACTTAGCATTAGCCTTCAATTTTAGAGGACTTGTCAGAAAATATTGACTTAGCTTCAAACAAAAGCACTTTGACTTTAGAAAGTTAGGGGCCATGTTAACTTTTAAAATATTTTAATGAATCGTATTTAAATATGGATATAGAATACTTTGAATACTAAATTGAATAAATCTATTCGTAGGCGAAATTTTATATTTTTTGTAATAGTGTTTTATTCTAACAATGTCAGCATGTTTTTCAGGTGGGTATGTTTACGTTGCATTCTATACCTGTCTTCTTCCCACAAATGCACATAGTCGCTGCGTCGAGCAAGAAGCAAGATCGAGTAATAGTTTCGCCTTATCAACGCTAGGAGGCGCTGTATGACTACAAAAAAATACATTTATATACCTACGTATTATAAAAAAGGGGCAAGTTTTGGTGGCAAAGACTTTTCGACAGTCTCTGTGTGTGATTATTTTATGCCATATCCAATTAATATTGATTTTCATCACCCATACAACCTTCAGTATTGCGACTAAATGTCAAATTAAATTTTTCATTAAATATAGGTACACTTTAAGTATTTAATATTTTTTAACATTTCTAAAAACTAAGTAAGTAATAGGTACTACTATACAGCCGTGAAGTAACAATATAATATACAAATTATTATAATATTGTAAAACGTAAACTATAAAAATTCAAAGACGCGTTCGTTTCCCGAAAAGTAGCATAAATTAAATGCTCTACCAACAACTTTATCTTGTCCCTGCCATCGGCATACTAATGCTCCGTCCTCTATCCTCCAGGGTGGCCTCTGCATCAATAAAATTACCATTGTAATCCACTTACAGCTACAAAAAATTACAAGTAAAATGCTATTTCATTTTTCACAGATTTTCGGGGTGGAATAATTTATTATCGTTATTTAAATTAGATTACTTAGTAGCGTTTGTTTACGTACAGGAGAACGGAGAAAATTAATGTTTTGGTAAATATAATTATCTACATAAACGATATTATGGGAATTACGAAAGAAATTGATCAGTTTTTAAATAAGGTTTATGTTATAACCTATCGAAATGGACTACCTCTACAAGTAGCATCAATATTTTGTAATAAGTAAAGAAATATTTTACGAAGTCATACTTCATAAAGCCGATTTTGATATAATTGCCTCAAGATAATAATATCGTCACTGGAAAGGCAAAATTACGTAAGCGCCAAAATAGGTATTTTGGGTTTTTTATATATTCGGAATCAGCGTTTCATTCTGCGTCGATCTGTCTGGGTAGCATTGCGATACGAGCACTTTTTTGGCGCTTACGTAAATTTGAAAATAGTTGACTTTTTTCAATTCCAGTTTCTTAAACGACAAGATTTTGGTGTTTTTTTTTGTGACTGGTGTATAAGTAATATTGTGGTCCTATATAATAACTACATATTAACTTTAAGTAAATTTGGCATTCTATAGTTTGAAAAGTATCATTTTATTAGTAATTTTGGACTACTGAAAATAAAAAATAGACTATGTATAAGTCATTTTTATTTACAGCTTTTAAAATAAGTAAGGCGTATAAGAAAAAAATGTGCTAGCATGTTTATGCAGTGAATGGCGAATAAGTAATTTTGACTTACAGTATTTAGAATAAGTAAGGCGTGTACGTAAATTTGCCTTCGCATTTTTATGCTGTTATTAAGCAAGTTTGTGGGCTAGCAGTAAGTTTCCCAGGAAGTTATTTTTTAACAATAGATCTAAAAGTAAAACTATTTTAGAATTGATTTTATAATTTATTAGCGACCCGGCTTCGCTCGGATGCAATGCTGAGGAAAAATGAAATTATTTACGACATCACATTAAAATCCTCAAAAATAACAGTATTTCTACACTATTTATTGGATGTTATTATACATACCTATAAACTTTCCTCTTGAATCACTCTATCTACTAAAGAAAATTGCATCAAAATCCGTTGTGCAATTTTAAAGATTTAAGCGTACATAGGGATATAGGGACAGAAAAAGCGACTTTGTTATACTTTTTAAGTTCTGTCGTTTGCATATTTAGCGCCAATTTTGAATTAAGAACTCTAAATTCAAATTTGTTGGAATTTCGAATATCAAAACAATTGAAAGCATTAGGATTAATGCAATTGTTTAGTCACAGCGTTGGTTTGAATCTGTCAGATCATGTCCGAAAATGAATCTTACAAAGAAAAATTTTCTATAACTTTCGAAGAGGCCTACTGCGACTTCAGTGTTTCAAACAGTTAAAATCTCTATTCCACGATGAAGTGCCATGTCTGCGAGCCATCGAACGCTGGTATTTAGAATTCGAGCGTGGATATCCGCCTTCACTGAAGATAATATCGTTGCTGTGAGACAACTAATCCTCAAAAATCGTCATGTGACATACCGAGAATAGAGGCGTTATTAGGCATTTCAGGGACAACCATTTAAACGATATTGAATGAGGCACTTGGTGTGAGAAAACTAGTTTGCCGTTGCATCCCGCATTTTCTGACGATCATAAGGTAGCCCGCGTCAGATGGTGTAAGAAAACTCTTCAGAGGTTCAACCGAGGAGAGTCAAATCACGTGTACGACATCATCAGTGGTGACGAATCTTGAATTTATGCTATTATCCTGATTCCAAACAACAATCCACAGTTTGGGTCTTCCAAAACGAGTCAAAGCCGACTAAAGTTGTTCGCTCTCGAAGCACTTCAAAGAAGATGGTGGCTACCTTCGTGGAGAAAATCGGTCATGTTGCGACAATTGCACTTGAAGATCGTAGGACGGTTAATGCAGATTGGTATACCACAATTTGTTTACCACAAGTCATCGCCGAACTTCGAAAATGTAACCCAAAGCGACGCATGATGATGCGCAGGAGTGCAGGATGCTGCACCATGACAACGCAAGCTCACACACCGCTCGTCAAACGATTATTTGAAGCAGGAAAACGTAGAAATTCTTGACCATCCTCCATACAGTCCTGACCTAAGCTCCAATGATTTCTTTACATTTCCTAAAATTAAAAAAGAAACTCTTCGTGGTCAAAGGTTCCAGTGCGGTGAAGAAGCGGCCAACGCTTTCAAGTCAGCCATTTTGAACACTTCTACTTTGGAGTGGAATAAATGTTAAATAATACCTGGTTCGAGCGAATGGAAAAGTGTATTAAACTTCGTGGTAAATACTCTTAAAAACAATAAGGGGAATTATTGAGGAATTAAAAAGACTTGACCCTTCCAGAGACTTGACTCGACTTAGAGCCACGTATGCTTGTCCTAATTCAAACAATTTTGAGCCCAAATATACTACTGCATGGTCGACTGTGCTGCCCTGCATATGTTATGTTATGTTAGTGGGCTCTGTTTTCCGCATTTAGACTCTAAGGTGGCCCATTATGCGTGTAATTGTTGACTACGTAAGCCAACCTATCTCCTTCCAGAAGCTCAGAAGCCTCCTGGGGATTTCACAGGCTTCGCGGAGCGACCCCACCCAGCGATCCACTGTGCTGCCCTGCATATTATGGACGGTGGATGACAATGACAAAATTAAGGGCAACATCCTTCTTTCAGTCATTTTGTAATATCGTCCATCTTGGATTTGAAATTTTGACATAATGACAGTATTCTACTAGTGTAGTCCTATCTTTGATACCCATATTGAGGGGGTTGTGGAAAAATATGTAATCCCCCATTATGTACCGGCTGCCATCTTAGATTTATAATGTTATTGATTTTATTATATTGTATTGACATCGGAATTAAAGGTGCGTACCAAATTTCAGATCAATCTGACAACAGGAAGGTACTTAAATTGCAATATCTAATTTTGATACAAATATACCGTACGGGTTTAGCTAAATAAAACCGTTTAACCCTTTCACGGACAGAGACCATGGGTCATTGGTGGTTCATAATAGGTAGTATGGCACCTTGGAATCGGAACGTCCGTATACGTTCTGTCTTTGAAAGTGTTAAAAAGAAACTTTTACAAACAGATAACGGGTTGTACGCTATTATTTATATTTTATGAAACTTTATTTCTGGCACTTCAGTATTTTAATAGCCATTTTTATAAATCAATTGAAGTAATAAGTAGTTTAAGGAGGTATTAAGAATAATTATTTGTCTCTTACGTCTTTTTACCCATGTAAGATATTACAAAAACTTACTTTAAAGAATTTTTGGTGAACTGACATAATCAATCGATCACTTTGTAGGCAATTTTTACATAATGAGAGCAGATGTGTAAAAGTCGTTACAGTAACTTTTACTCCGCTAACATTACAGTATTATTATATTTAAAGAAATATTGTCGTTCTCGTATGCATTGTCGTAAGAGCTGTAAGTAATTTTGCTTCCAAATAATATTTTAACCAGATGGCGGTTAAGTAAATTTGCTTTACTGTAAACTGAAGTCATTTTTACGTAAGCGCCACTATATCCTAAAATAGCAATCCAACAGTTATAATATGTATTGCTGGACATAGAAAATTAAAAAACAATGTAACCTTACTTTGACATCATCTAAATTGGATAATTGGGTAAAAAGTTATGATAAAAAAACGAAAAAATGAAACTTTAAACGGCTTTTTCTCGAAATGGCCTTTTGGCGCTTACGTAATTTTGCCTTTCCAGTGACGATATCGTGATAAAATTTTGTAAGCATGAAAGTGAATTGGAACGGAATGACTCAATACCCACTCACAAACTAAAGATGAACATAATTCACCAAGATGTTCAAGAACTAGGCGTGTGAACATGCATCTGTAGAACATATACAGGGTGTTAGTGATATCGTAACGAAAACTTTGAGGAATGAATCAGGCCATGATTCTGTCGCAAAAGTATGGAGCGAAAAATAATTTAAAAAAACAAAAAAAATCATAAATTTTCCGACAGGAAATTCCACTTAATATCAACTCAGAATCATGGTCTGAATCATCCCTGAAAGTTTTCGTTACGATGTCACTAACACCCTGTATATATTTCCTAACGGAATATTCGGCATTACAATAATACGACCTTGATAGAGGTACTTAGGTGGCGTGGGGTGGGTGATACTATATAATATACCTTTACCTACCCCTTCGGGGACACAAAGGTGATGCTTTGTTATATGTTCAGTTCGCAGAATACTTACTACATAAAATACTATACTTTGGTAGATATAAATAATTTTATTATGGCCACGACATGTCAAATTTCAGACATTTTGTTTCAGACATTATACACAGATAATAATAACGTTGAACTTACGTTACCAGCGCCTCCCAGTAGTTCATCATGTCACATACGACAGCAGAGTAATAACATTCACTCTAGCTTCAAGTTATATTACCGCCCATTCGCGAAAACTTCTATGTAAACCCGGAGCGTCTATTGCATTCGTACGATGCTTAATTTGTCGAACGGCTGCAGCTGCAATTATTTTAGTGTCTATTATTTGAGCAGGAAGCGGCAACTTATTCAATTTAATGTGACAGAAATGTGACGTCGGCAACGGAATCTTATTATACTGCCTCCCCGTCTATTAAATCCACTAACTGACGTTTGCGTGGTATAAAATGCATTTTAGACTACCGAATAACGGACTAATGCGAGATGCAATAATGCAGGAGCTTTCTTAATGAGTTTCACCTCGGATTCACAAATTGGATTAAGTATAACGTTAATAATCATGATTCTGTTGTCTCTCCGTGGGGTATATTTCGACGAGTCTTAGGGGCGTCTGGGCTTCTATTATCCTCATTTCAATAAGAAATAAATTACGATTTCTTATTACGTTTCCCATTATAGAGGGAAATTTATCATGTTTCATTCACCGGCTCGTGTTAGCTAGCTTAAGGTATTTTTATGAATATTTTCGGGAGTAGGTGTTAACAATTTAAAAAGGTAAGGTAGACTTTGAGTGGGCAATTATAGCGATTCTGTGCACAATCTAATACTGAAATACGAAAATGTACTGGTAAAGAAAGGTTTTAATCAAGTATATTGCAGTTGCATACAGTTGCAAGTTGATATCAAGCCAGCTTTAAATTACTAAAGCAGATCTCGGATGGAAATCTAAACTGCTACCAGAACACCATTAGTCTTTCAGCGAAAATTTGTAAATGAGTTTACAGATACTATACATTGCTAGCGTGGCAGAAGTAGGATCGGGCGCGCATAGCAGAGAAGATTTACAATCTGTAGTTAGCGTCCACCAACAATGAGGTACAATTTAACTTCTCTACAACGATATTTACAGAGCGTCGCTTCTGTCCGGCTATATATTTTGCTAATGTTTTTTGGCCAGCGTTTACAAACTTCTGTGCCGCTATAAAGCGTTTTTTTTCTGTCTGCTACGGGTCGACTTAATAACTTTATTGCTTGTAGAATGCACTTCGAGTTTTAATCCGAAAATGGAACGCGAGTTTGACCTAAATATGATTGGTTGTCGAGTCTTGTTGCGTGGAGTTTTGTTCTACGAGTGTTTTATACAGTGTCATTTTTTTTTTGAGACGTGACATATTTTAGGCATTAACTACTTGGTCGGACAAAATTAAATGAGGAGCGTTGAAGCCGAAGCCTCTCTCACTCTGTACAAAATTTAAGACAACCGGCTTGAGGGTGCCGAGTTGGGCGCGAACCTCGGCTCAGGGCGTTGTCTGAGACGATTATATTTGAAAGAATTAATCGACCATAGTCGACAGTGATGAGCACTGAATGAGGGAAATCGTCGACCACGCCGGCCGGGTCAGTATCAACGAACCGTGTAATCCGTGAATCATCTTTTTATTTGAAAATTATTTGCTTTCGAAATAAGGATCCAGTTAAATGCAAGAGATAATTGTTTCGGAGTTACCAGAGATTAAATGTCGTATGTATATGTTCATAGAAGGGAAGCTACAAGGAAAAAGAGGAAGGGGAAGATCAAGAACAGCTTACATGGAACAGATTAAAGAGAAGGCGAACGTCGTGTCTTACAAGGAAGTGAAGGAATTGGGCTTTGATAGTTAAGAATGGAGAATGCTACACCGACAAGAGCGTGGCTCTTAAATTAGTGATGGTAATGTATGTGTTCAACTCCAGTTTCATTAATCATCCCCTGATCATGGCACTTGCAACAGTGTTGTAGAGGTAATATCGGGAGCTCATATCCCCGATTTTAACGCGGAAAGAACCCGGTATTATGTGTTTTAATTATGATAATAACCGCGTAAACCTCAAACAATGTAAAAACAAGACTTGTAAGTATTAGATTTACTCTGGTGGGATGGCAGCTGTTGCCTAAGTTATATAAGCCACCAAAATACATAAATATTTATAAAATTCATATCCATACCATAAAATTTGCCGTTGAAACATTTCTTCATTAAATACTCAACAATAAATTTCATCAGCGGGAAAATAAATATTGGAATAAACGAATCTTTTCTGTAATAAGTAATTACAACTACCTACAAGTATTGTTAAAGGAAATTGTCTCAATCGTTAATATACCTCTAGATTGGACGAGTAAAGATTACAAATTGTAATTGAATTGAGTTTCGACCCTTCTCTCTAGACAAAGATGGAATTATATTTAACGTCGGCAAGTAAATCACTTTCACTTCATTGATCTATTTTATTGTGGCGCTTATTCATCTTGAGATCAGATAATGCTCTCATAATGAAACCTTATTGACTTTTTACTGTTACCCTTAATAGGGTCATTGAGTTATTGTTTGAGGGTTACAATCAGGTAGGTTAAGTAAACTTAGAATGCTACATTTCGCTTATAATCCAGGGCAAATGCCATTACATGTCACATGTCGAAGTCAACTAGGGTCGCCTAATGTTACGGACTAGAAATAGGCATTCTATACATGTCATCATAATAGTCCGGCGGCCTTCGTGGTACAGTTGAGCGTTGGGCCCACGATCCGGATGTCCCGGGTTCGAATCCCGGTGGGAACATATCACAAAAAGGACATTGCAAGCTGATCACCTGTTTGTATTCGTTTGTCCGAAAGTAAAGTGATCCGTGCTTCGGAGGGCGTGTCAAGCAGTTGGTCTCGGCTACTATTTACTTTTATTTCTTTGACGTCTTGCGACTTTTATTTACTTGAGTATGTAATTGTTACACGAGCTATGTAGGGACGGCTCAATAGTAACAGAGACACGGGTGTTAACCCTTGGGTTCATGAGATCGGTCATTGACCTCACAATCCACACGAAAGAAGATAATTTAGTATCAACAGTTAGTGCAAGTCGTTTACAATCGAGTCGTAGCGTAGCTCTATCTTCATTCTTTCCCAATTATGTTATAGAGATTTCATGTGGATTTATGCAGTCATTTAAATGCAGCGTGTTAGTGACATCGTGACGAAAACTTTAAGGCATGATTCAGACTATTATTCTAAGTTAAATTCAAGTGGATTTTTCCATCGCAAAAGTATAGAACTGAAATTAATAATTAAAGAAACTAAAAAAAGAGAGATAAGAGATAAGTCCACCCTTGTAAACGTCCATTTCTTGTTTGTAATGTAACTAGTTGTTAAGTGCAATAAAGTATATTCTAAAAAATCTTGCGACGGAAAATTCCACTTGATATTAACTCAGAATCATTGCCTGAATCATCCTCCTCGGTATTCGCTACGATGTCACTAACACCCTGTATTATTAAGTTCAGGACTTTAAACACAATTTACTTTTTGAATTATCCAAAGCAGTTTTCTTCTAAACGCAGTGGAACTAGTAGGTATTATGTTCCGCCAACTTGGCGTTTACCTAATTAGGAAAATCCAAGAAGCGCTGTTGTCCTATATGCTAACGAACTAGGTTACGCGAATTAGGATGAAATATGTTTAGAACAAATGGGACTGGCTGGTAGAGGAAAATTGAGGTAAATATTTAAGAAATAAAATTATAAAATTGTGTTTTATACTACCTTACACGACTCACGCCTGCAATCGTTATCAAGTGGAACAGAGCTAGAAATCGTCAAAAGTTAACTCGCACTCAAATCTCAAGGGACATTTAGAAAAAAAAAAAACTTGATTCAGACGGAATGATAAATGCTGGCTGAACAAAATATAGGAGCTTCGCGAGAAATTAATAATAACGTTGGGTATATAATTATTAAAAAAAAAAAACCTTAGATAGACTTTTATCGATATAAAAGCAGCCAGTATGCCTAATTTATTAGGTCCTGAAAGGAATTTTGTCTAAAAGTTGGTGACCTAAATTATCATTAAATATAAATTATGATTGCTTTTCTATGAAAATGTGAAATGACTGAATAAATACAGGCCCATAGAGACTTGTAATTAGCTTCGTGTTAGTAGTATGAAATTTTACATGCGAACATAGAGTTCATAATATTATTATAATGCCGCGGGAGCATAGCCGATGGGACAGAAATATGCACAAAATTATCATATTATGAGACAATGATTCTGATCATATTGTAAAACTCTCAACAACATTAATTGTTTCTTTGGCATCATCTCCCTAGCGTCATCTCGTTTATCACGGAGTCCGCTTACCTAACCTGAATATTTGACAGGCCCGGTTTTTTACAGAAGCCACTGCCTGTCTGACCTTCCAACCCGCGAAGGGAAAACCAGCCCAATATAGGTTAGGATACCGAAATGCATTTGTCAGGAATGTGGGTTTCCACACGGTGTTTTTATTGATCATTTTTAACCAAAGAACATAGTTACGAGGCGGTTCTAGCTCGCTATCACTGTTACTGGGTGAAGCCTTGTTTTAATTTTAAAAATGGAATGGCAATAGAGTGTACTCTAGGTGTGGGGTGTACGATAACCTTGGGCTTGGTGGAAAAATATATCCCTTTGTCATAAAAAAACCTGAGAGAAAATAATAAATTAATCATAAGTAAATGAAGAGGTAAAATCTCGATACAAATTGGGTCGTATACTAGGTACAAGATAAATTATGAAATTCTTATTAAGTACTAAATAAAGTACTAACGAAAAACTTTTTCTTTTTTTCTATTTAACTTATGAATTTTAATCACGAAAACATAATAATAAGTACGACATTTTATCACGTATTTCTATGACGTCACTGTGTGCTTTTTCTTACAAATTCCATAGTAATTTCATGTTTTGACGTTTAGTAGAAAGTAACTAATTCGTCAAGTAAGAAACTAGCCTATTGGTGTGGGCAGAAAGTAGCCGTCCTATACGTATTCTTCAATTTTAGATAAAGGTGAAAGTTCTAAAATTGCCGTAATTTTTCTATCGTGTGGATACTGAGGTGGATTTCCAACCTCACCAACCCTGGTGTCAGGGTTATTATTGAGCCGCCAAAGGTCATTGACATGACTCATGTGACGATTACGTACTACTTACTGATGAAGTGTTACCAGGACGAACGACTTAACGTGCCTAATTGGTGTAATGTACTGTGGTGTCCAATGATCAGATCACAAGCACTTACAAGTACACACACACACACACACACACACATACAGTTCAGGTTAAAGAAATATTTATTCTCAAAATAAATTTACATTTCACTTCATGAGAACTTATAAACTAACTTAATGTATACATACAAACGGTGAGCGTGCATGAGTTGTGTGAGGCTACTTGATACTCAGTGAAACGATAAAAACACCTTGAGTAATTTAAATAAACTTATTTCGTAAATAAGGCAAAAGAACAGTTAATAGGCACGCTTCTCAAGCCAATTTTTTATTAATTTCTACTGCTTGTTTATCTCATGAACACGTTTATGCGACGGTAGGGCTACGTGTTAGGCCATTCTCATATAATGAATGGACGCTTCAGGCAATATGGCAAATTTGGCGTTGGCTTATTATACCGTAATGCTGATGGAATTTCGTTGTCACAAGTCCCGTCCGAGCGGCCACGTGCCATAACAACGTTACGCGATTCTGCATATTAGTGCGAAACCCCGTGGAAATTGCGGTTTTCTGAGTTTGGTAATTTTTTGCTTGAATGACGACCAAATAATGTTTCTATGCTGAATTAGGAGCGAACTATAAGCAAAGTCCATCGCTTATATGGTAATGTAACAAGTTAAATAAAAGAAATATAATATATAAGATCATGATGCACCCTCAATTACTGCCTTTAAAGCTCTATTGAAGAAGTATTTTCTGGAAAATTGACTTTGAGCTAAACTATACCATATACAGGGTGTTAGTGACATCGTAACGAAAACTTTGAGGGATGATTCAGACCATGATTCTGAGTTGATATTAAGTGGAATTTTCCGTCGCAAAAGTATGGATAGAAAAATAATTAAGAAAAACACAAAAAAATTCATGAATTTTTTGACAGGAAATTCCACTTGATATCAACTCAGAATCATGGTCTGAATCATCCCCCTCAATATTCGTTACGGTGTCACTAACACCCATACCTACTTGTATGGCTACCGTATGTACTTGTACGGGGTGTAAATGATATCGTAACGAATACTAAGAGGGATGATTTAGCTGATTATTCTGAGTTAATATCAAGTGGAATTTTTCCATCGCAAAAGTATAGAATTGAAAATAATTTAAAAAAACTAAAAAAAAAACATGAATTTTGCGACGGAAAAATCCACTTGATATTGACTCAGAATCGTGGTCTGAATCATCCCTCAAAGTTTTCGTTACGATGTCACTA
The DNA here is from genome assembly GCF_024362695.1 of Pectinophora gossypiella. NCBI lineage: Eukaryota > Metazoa > Arthropoda > Insecta > Lepidoptera > Gelechiidae > Pectinophora > Pectinophora gossypiella. Next base: position 6,377,967 of record NC_065405.1, read on the forward strand.
ACACCCTGTATTATATCATATCTGTTTTATATATGTATATACTTATCTTGTAATATACTTATTTATGTAATTATCAATAAGTAGTCTATATACGTATTTAGTAATATTAGTAATAAGTATACATTTAGTTTACTTGCTATTCATAGATATTAACTCATTTGTTGCGTGATAACACCGGCCCACTGAGTTTCTTTCAGGCTGTCCAAGGTTAGCTGGAAGAAATCCCAATTAGGGATAAGCTCGCCTATGCTTTATCTAACGATAAATTATATGTAAATTTTCTTTGTATTTTAAAGCAATAAAGAGTATACAAACAAACAAACAAGATCATGCTTATTTCCCGTTGGGGTAGACAGAGACCAAAGAATTCCACATACTACGATCCTGCCATGCCATTTTCACTTCTTCCACTTTCATCAATGACCTCATGCATGATCGCCGATCTAGAGCTTTCTTGACCTGACCTACGTTTAAAAAATTCTGGGTCTGATTGTGGTATGTTCATTTAGGCCTTCCTTTTCAAACCCTACCACTTACACCCATATCATGAATCAAAGAAAGAAAGAAAAAATCAGAACAAAGAGAATGAGAAAAAGAAAACGAAAAAGAAAAAGAAAAAGAAAAAGAAAAAGAAAAAGAAAAAGAAAAAGAAAAAGAAAAAGAAAAAGAAAAAGAAAAAGAAAAAGAAAAAGAAAAAGAAAAAGAAAAAGAAAAAGAAAAAGAAAAAGAAAAAGAAAAAGAAAAAGAAAAAGAAAAAGAAAAAGAAAAAGAAAAAGAAAAAGAAAAGAAAGATAAAACTTTACAAGTTGAATTAAAATAATGTTCTATTAATATAATGGTGAGGGATGAAAAGAAACTTTACAAAAACATGGAGTTTATGAAGGACATTTTCAAAATTATGTACTTATTATCATCATCATCACCAGCCCATTAACGTCCCCACTGCTGGGGCACGGGCCTTCCCTATGGATGGATAGGGAGATCGGACCTTAAACCATCACGCGGGCCCAGTTCGGATTGATGGTTATTAACGACTGCTAATGCAGCCGGGACCAACGGCTTCACGTGCCTTCCGAAGCACGGAGGAGTTCGAGATGAAAGCTATGTATGTAAGTACCTAATTATAAGTAAGTGGACGCCAAATATAAAATAAAGTTGATGGTAGGGCTGGCAGAGGAAGACCGAGAAGGACTTACGATGACCAAATTGGAGATGTCCTTAGAAAAGGTTCAATACGATCTACTCTGAACCGGCGTGCGTGTATGAAGAGATTGATGAATGTGGAGGAAGCAAGAGAAGTGTGTCAGGATCGAAGCAAATGGAATTCTATAGTCTCTGCTTACCCCGGTGGGAAATAGGCGTGAGTTTATGTATGTATGTATGTATGGACGCCAAATATAAATAATGTAAGAATTATAGCTATCCAGTAGTCGAATAAATTACAATAAATTGTACAGTAGCAATCACCATAATAAATGCAATATAAAAATCTTTGTAGAGGCTTTATTTAGTTATTTTGCTTATAGTAGGTTAGTAACTCTTTTTATTAATAAGCTGTCAGCCAACTTCGACTGCTATGAAATGTTTCATTTAGCTACGTACGATGAAAAAGTTGAAAATGCGGAGGCGTAGTATTTGTTTATATGCAACCTTGGCAAACTTTGGGGCAGAGCAGAAAAGTTTTTATAGTTGCGTAATAAAAACAAGCTTCAGTAATTGCTAGATACAGCCCACGTAAATATAATAAACTAGCAGTAGCCCGCGACTTGGTCTGCGTGGACTTCTGTTCTCGTTGTAGGTAAGTAAGACAGTTATCACACGAAGCGGTCGCGTTGCTGTTGACAATGAAGTGGTCAGTAAGGTGGTATGGACTTGTATGTAAAAACTTTGGAATCTTAACACACGTGCACGCGTGTCACTGCGCTGATGACCGCGTCGTGTGATAACCGCCTAATAGTTATCGCGGCAAGTACAGTCATGAGCAATATAATGTACCCACTTTAGGACTCTGTCGCACTCACATATTTGACATTTAGTGAGACTTACAGTTCAATTTGTCAAAAAAGTTAATGTGACATGGTACCAAAGTGTATACATATTAATGCTCGTGACCGTACTTAAAGCCCTATGTGACTAGGACACCACAGTAGCGCAACCACAGTATGTAAAAACCCTACTTTACATGCAGAGCTAACATACGTAACGTGATAAAATTATCGATCGATTAATTACATTTTGTCGATATTGAAAAGTTAGTTTTTTTCCTATCATTCATGCCATGTGATTTTGTTCGTATTTTGATAGAACGACATGACTTGATGAACGAGTAAGGCGATCTGTGCTTCGAAAGGCACGTTAAGCCGTTGGTTCCGGATACTACTTACTGATGTAAGTAGGTACGTAGTCGGTATACCTATGAGTCATGAACCCTCACACCAGGGTTGATGAGGATGGTAGTCCACCTCACAACTCACACGATGGAAAAATAAGATGGCTTCCATGAATAGTCAATCTATAATTAAGTATAATAAAATATCGTACAATTTCACGCAATTTGACTAAAATAACTCATTCCGTACAAATTCCCTAAAGGTCTTCCTTAAAATTACAATTCATTTTAGATAAGCAAGCACATTCTTTTAAACATTTCAAATTTCTGAGAATAAGGTTATCATGAAACATACCAAATACCTAAAAATGACAGAGTTGAGTCACCACAGAAACCATCGAACTTTATTAAAATACTTACCTATCCAATAACACATGAACATCTAGTTCAATTCAATTAGTGGTTAAGTATATTATGTCAATTTACGACAAGGTGCAAAAGTCCAATCAGTTTCTTACAAAGTAATAAATTAATGCACTTAAGACCTCCTGGTTACATGTCGTTTCTGTAATAGATCAAAAACACCTACAAAGATTTTTATAATTATGACAACAAATGGTTGATAATTTCATCACTGTGTACAAATAATTCGTTGAGCTCAGTGACTGCACTTTTGCTCTTTGATTGGACGTAGATAGTTTTACAATACTCAGCGACAATGTACGGTACGAGTCAGTTCTGTCAAAGTGCAAAAGCCAGTGCTGTGATGTTCATTTATAGTGATGTATCAGTCGAGATTTGGCTGATCGATTCTGTTCTATCTTACAGGACCAATTTAGTGACAGATGTTCAGCCCATCACCGGGTGAGAGCCCTCAGCGCTCCCCATTTGTCCGGCCAAGTAGTTAATGACGTCTGCGGCAAATCTACAATAAGTAATGTCAAAAAAAAGAAACTCAGCCCATCACCCATATTTAATGGTTTATCATGTTAGTAAGGGTACGATCTCTCTGTCGCTTTTTACGACATGCCCGGGAAGATAAACAGCTGAATGTGTTCGCTCCGAGTCCAACAGAAAAGCCAATGAATTTACCAATATGATCTTCACGTCACAAATAGTAACCAACCAGTTAATACTGGTTTGCACGGACTCTTGTCATTCCCCCTCCTCGTGGTCTGTTGTCGCGTTGTTGGAGTGGCGTCAATTTGCATCCTCTCCACTGGAGGACTCAGTGTTGTCCCTTTGTAACAAACGGTTTTGCCTCTTTCACTCCGTAATTATCCTTTTCATTATTTTTATTTTATTCTTTAACAGTGATTTTTCCCAGTTGATTTTTAATTAAGTATGCGATTTATTTGGGTAATTAGTACCTTATATTATAGTGGATTCTTGTTTGTGGTTGTCTTATAAGAAAAAGCTGCTCAAGTACGAACGAGTCCGACTCGCGGTTCCGTGAGTTTCACAGGTATCAGGTAATTTTTTTTATTTATTAAAAAAAGAAATATTTTACGAAATATTAAATGGACACCATCTTGGATTTGTTTTGGCATGACATCGCTACATTATAAAATAATGATTTATCTAAGCGCATGTGCACACCTCCACGTCACGACGCCGTAACGCGGAAACTCACGCCGACGCGATTTCTCAACACGAATTTGAAAATACATTATCGTTGTCGATCTAGACCAGCGACCGGAGCGTCTGTCGACTTCGACATGACAGATGACTCTTCACCCTCGAGGTGACGAAACCCGTACAAACTAAAAAGCAATATTGTTTGCCATTTGTTGCCATTGCGCACTTATTAATATGAGCAAAAGTCAAATAGCAATATTGCTTTTCAGATGAATTGCTTCGATGTGGCCTCTTTAACCCCCCAGTGCTGTGTAGTATAGAATCCAACCTGGGTTTTAAACCGGCAACCTTCGAAGCACACGTTATGCCCACTAGAAACTAGTAGCCAAGAGTCAAACCGCCATCAATATCCATCTATGAATTGCGAAATGAATTATCGCGATGTAAGCATTTTCGCAGTGCAGTGTGATATGTCGTTCAATCCTCGCTGTTCATTCCTGACCATCGAGCTTCAAATGTTGCGAGATCGTAAATGAAATATTCGCTGCGATTCCCATGTTACTGCCACAACAGCTGATATTCCGTAAAGTTAGCTTTGGTATCAGTCAACATGTGTCATTTAAGATAGGATCTCTACTTAGTTGACAATTGACAGTGGTCAAAAGGGTAGCATACTAGCAAGATGCCTATTTTATTCGCCCGTGTTATTCATTCATTTTAAAACTTACAGTGTCTATCATCCATCCCTTTCCTTTTCGACGGATAAGAAAATAAAAGGTAAAACTTAAATAAAATTAGGAGTTGTCTGCAGGAATCGGGGCCAGTGACAGTGATTAACGTTTATGAGATTGACAGAAGGTGTCATGCGAATCTTTTCGAAATCGTTTGCAACGTGGCTAACCCCCTGGTATTGTTGTACCGAGAAGTATCGGCGTCCGAAGGACGTAACCCCTACGACCCGATTACTCTGGCCATAGAGGCGGCTAATCAGCTCGCGACAATAAACACTTCAGAATCCCGATACCGACCCCGCCCACGTGGTCGACGATTTTCCTCATTCAGCGCTTACCGCTATCGACCCATTAGGGTCGATAAATTCTTTCAAATATTATTCTCTTAGACGACGCGCTGAGCCGAGGTTCGCGCCCAAATGGGCACCCTCAGGCCATTGTCTTAAATTTTGTACCGGGAGAGAGCCCTCAGCGCTCCCCATTTGTCCGGCCAAGTATTTATGCCATTTGCAAATCTACGATAAGTCACGTCAAAAAAACGATTACCAACGAATACCAGGGGGTATTGACTGGCGTTAACCCAGTTGTATTTACAGATTTTTAGTTATTCTGCTAAAATATAACAGGTTATTAGACGCAGTTTTGTTCAGTAATTAAAGCATATAAAATTATATTATAGGTAAGTACAGAATAAGTGCACTGTGACTGCAATGTTTTTCATGTTTATTAATTAATTACGCATTAATTAACATAATATAACACCGTATCACGTCTGTTTCCCCGAAGGGATAGGCAGAAGTGTATTAGTAAGTATATACACCCACTTCTCGCCTGATAGGGTTCGAGTCTATCGCCATTAACCCGTCACAAATCCAGGAAAACACGTGATAGGTATCAATTATCCATAATCTAAACAAACATAGATATAATTACGTATTCAGTTTAAGTATACTTCCTTGGTTTTAATAGAACTAGATATACAAAAATATATCCCTGAACAAATAATCATCGCAAACGTATCTTCATTCTTATTCGAATTTTACTTATTTGCAAAAACTAATCTATTCCAGTGATTTCACCTTAATCTTTTCACCACCAACCAATACCTTTTTATTTTACAAACCTTAATAAGTTGGAAATATCTGAGTTAATAAGGTGCAGTGTTGCTATGAAAACACTTTAGCTGCCATCGTCGAGTCTCTGGACTTTGGCAAACTGCTGGAATGCAATCTGTGGTGGAATGCGACCTTAAATTGCTTACGTTTCAGACACCTTTTAGAGAGAGGTCCCTAGTGCGTTGCCGGTCCATTGCGTCGTCGCAACGCTGTAATATCAGAGCGTAATGAGTGCTGCGATGTCTCATTGTCGTATGTAGAACGCCGGAGCGTCACCCACGATGCATCGTATGGCCTAATACATACACGTGCCGTGGTCGAGTTATGATGACCGGAATCCTCCAACGCGCGGCCAATGCCTTGGGCAAGTGGTTTCGCAAATGGAGAATCGAGGTAAACCCGGAGAAAAGTGCAGCGGTGTACTTTTCAAAGGGCTATTATAACACGCCACGGTCACGCCGTCAACTTAAAATCATTAACATGTTTGGCAAGCCGATCCCTTGGGAGAAGCAAGTCAAATATCTCGGCGTAGTCTTAGATAGACGTCTTACTTTCAAGGCCCATATCAAACGTGTGCGCGATCGCGCCGCGTTTGTAATGGGCCGTCTTCATTGTCTCCTTAACAAGCGAAGTAAATTGTCCCTTAGGAATAAGGTGAAAATCTACACGACTTGCATCCGTCCGATCATGACCTATGCAGGGGTAGTTTTCGCTCATGCGAGTCCCTCTCAAATCCACCGTCTACAGGTAATACAAAATCGTTTCATGCGGAAAGCCACGGGAGCTCCGTGGTTCCTTCGCAATGAAAATCTGCACATTGACCTAGGTCTGCCAACCATTGCCCAATGGCTCAAATTAGCTTCCAAACGTTTTTTCGATTCTGCTCCGCACCACCCGAATCCCCTGGTAGTTGCGGCTTCCGATTACATCCCGCTTAGGGACGGTACTGAAAAGTATCGGCGTCCGAAGGACGTAATATACGATCCCGACGACCCGATTACCCTAGCCATAGAGGCAGCCAATCAGCTCGCGACACCAAACACTTCAGGACCCCGATACCGACCCCGCCGGCGTGGTCGACGATTTCCCTCATTCAGCGCTTATCGCTATCGACCCACTAGGGTCGATTAATTCTTTCAAATATTTTTCCTCTCAGACGACGCCCTGAGCCGAGGTTCGCGCCCAACTGGGCACCCTCAGGCCTGTTGTCTTAAATGTTGTACCGGGTGAGAGCCTTCAGCGCTCCCCATTTGTCCGGCCAAGTAGTTAATGCCATCTGCGGCAAATCTACAATAAGTCACGTCAAAAAAAAAAAAAAAAAAATAATACATACATTGATTTGTTTCGGTAAATAAAGATATTTTTCTCTAATGTAATTTTTTGTACTTTATGTTTTATTGTAAGAAATTGCTGAATAATTATTGGAATAATGTACAAAATCAGGCCGGTCACAAAGGGGGAACACCTATTTATAAAAATGTAGGTTTACTTAGCCAAAAACTTTATTTTTAGGACTATATTGTAAATTTTCCAGGTTACCTATCCTTTATAAAGGTTCTTAAATCTTGGAGCAGACCTTGACACTGCCAAGGGTCCGATCAAAGTCTATACTTAGAAGTTCCCTGAGACCGCAATTTTCAGTGAAATATCTAATGTTCAGTGATAAACTTGTAAGACGAACTGTTTGGAGTTAATAATTCATACCTTTGAAAGTTCAGCTCCCAATTCTTTAATTATATTACAGCCTACTTAGGTTAATAAATGCAAAATAACAAAACAGGGCGGCTTCAGGGAATAATCCTTAAACCCCACACACATTCAAGTTTCTTCAAGTTGGCTTCTTGCTTTGATCACTACATAAATTCATTAAAGCACTCCAGTGTTATTAAGCGTGATTATAACGCCGGAAGAGGTCCGGAGGGTGGCAGAGCCGACCAAGGCGGCGGCAGTTTCATTTCCCTATTTGCAATTCAAAAATCCACTACCTTCTAGCTTATTCGTCTGTCTTTACCACTAACCCCATCCCTTTCCCACCAACAACCCAACAATAAATCCATCCCGCTTTCACCACTACTTTTTGCCAACACTAGACACTTTCTTGCAGCGCGATGCGTAGAAATTCAGACGGACACCGTTTCGAGCAGTTTATTTCGAAAGGATTAGCCATAAATAGTTCTTCCTCATTACATTTTCATGAAGGCTCCCTCTAGTTGAGGATTTATGCCGGGAAAAGTTTGAGTTTTACTGAATAAAAGATATCTATTTGGCAGTAATACTGGCGCGCCGCCAGGCGACACTTCGCGGCCGAGTTCTGTTCGAGTGTGATGTGTGGTTGTCCCCAAATTGTTTTAACTTATGAATTTGAAGAGTTTCAACTTTAAACATGAATAAAACTCCCACTGTTTTTATTTCTACATTGTACTGTGTTCCAATTGCTTGAATATACAATTTAATATTCAAACTATTTTATTTAACATTAACTTTGATATAAATACTTTATAAATTTCTATTTTCCTTTATAAGTAAAGGGCGCTGCGCGTGTTATACACGTGGCGTAGCGAACTATACTTAAGCAGACTGTATTAAATAGTTCATTGTTTAATTTTACTTCCTCCTAAATGAGAAGTAGTTTTACTATGACAGTTAGTTTTGCCTTCACTAATTGCCCTTTAGTAATATTCTGTAAGGATTAATAGTTCACAGTAAGACAAGTATAATTCCCCTCTCGCTGATATGCTCGAGATAAATATCACTCTAATACACAACACGAAATACATTATGGTAATAGCAAATGTGACCCTGCCTCGGGCCATACCCTTCATAGGGTTTTTGCCCACAGAGAGTTTACTTCATAAATACAAACGCTTATCTTATTTACGATAATTGTTGTGCTACGGCTGACAAGGTCTTTCGGGAAAACTTTGAACGTTTGTTATATTCCTGCCTATCTGCGCTCAGAGATAATAGTCTAACGTAGAAAAGAGCTGTGTTACAATTTGGCTCAGACACGAGATAAAATTTTGTTTTACGTCAGTGAAAGGCCCCTTCGTGCCTTTTTTGTTTAGCCCGGATCTTTCTTGTGTTGTAGAATAGCCTTTGATTGTGATAAAATTCCTCTACCGATGTTAGCTTAGGTATTTTCTGAATTAACAAAATCGTTGCTTGGCAAAGCAAAGTCTAATAAACTCTTACAACCTAAGAAAGTTAAAAAATATATTACCTATTCGGTTCGTAATAAAACTTTGGAGAAGGATGGTAGAAAAAGTAAAATGAAAAACTAGTTCATTTTATAAAAAAAAAACAACGTTTTATATACTTACTGGGATAATTTTAATTATTCCGTCCAGAAACTTCCAATGTTTCAATGATTCCAAACGATATAAGAAATAATATTTGAAATAAACCCAAGAAACTTTAGAAACTATAGCACAAAACTTATGTGTTTTTGTTGCAAATTGATCCTTGAAAATTTACTGAGTGAAGTAATTACATAAGTTTTGGTATATGGTGAGAAAGGTGTGAAAAATAAAACTATTACCAACATTCTCAGAAATCGACATCATCGTGGTAAGAAGTTTATAGAAACGAAATAAAACATCTCGTCAGAAAGAAAACTTAGAAAACCGATGTTACGTGACTAAAAGATTGCAAAAATTCTAGCTGTATAAAAGTTATAATGAACTTTCTAATAATTGCGTTGCACCCGAGTTCGGGGTGTTGAGATAAAAGAAAATCTTTATCCAGTTTAATTTAATAAATTGTCTCCATAATCAACTTTTTTGTTTCGGTATTTTTTTTTGTTATCCCCTAGTGAATCTTCAAAGTACTTACTTACCTATGTAAATTTATCAAATTTAATTTGACCAACGTAAACATTTATATTCCTACTAAGTAGTATGATAATTATTATTGCTTTCAAAAATGTCTGACAAAAACATTTCTAAACAAAAGGTTCAAAATTATATTCAAATAGCTTTTGCCCGCGACTTCGTCCGCGTGGCGTGTTATATAAGAGAGAGATCTTTGTGTGTGTGGCGTGCATATCAAATTTCAAGCATCTAACTTATGCAGATTAGATTTTTTCATACAATTTTTTTCCCAATAACTCCCATTTTTCAAAATACAGCCAAAAATAAACTTTATATTTACTAAGGTATGCATGCATGCTAGATTGAATCAATTGATTGAATTGATTTTTTTTTAATTGATTGTTCATTGAGTTTTAATTTTAATACACACTTCGTCTCTTCCCTTCAACGTTGCGTTAGTTCCTATGCCTATGTAACACCCCATTGTACTACATGGAATGCAATAAATAATTTAATTGAATTGAATTGAAAACATCTATCTTACGCGGTTTCGATTTTTTCATACAAATGTTTTTTTCCCGCTAACTCCCGTTTCCGTGGGAATTTTGCAATATCCTGTTGCAACTAAGGTTTAAGTTAACTAAGGTACCTGCATGCCAAATTTCAAGCGTCTAACTTAAGCGATTTAGATTTTTCATACAAAAGGATTTTCCCGCTAATTTCCGTTCCCGTGGGAATTCCGGGAATTCCTTTCTTAGTGCACCTCTACGGTACCTAAGCTATGTCCCTTCCAAATTTCAAATGCCTACATTTAGCCGTTCAGGCTATGCGTTGATATGTCAGTCACTGAGTCAGTCAGTTTCTCCTTTTATTTAGATTTGATTTTTTCATACAAATGTTTTTTCCCGCTAACTACCGTTCCCGTGGGAATTTTGTAATATCCTGTTGCAACTAAGCTTTAAGTTTACTAAAGTACCTGCATGCCAAATTTCAAACGTCTAACTTGAGTGGTTTAGATTTTTCATACAAAAGGATTTTCCCGCTAATTCCCGTTCCCGTGGGAATTTCGGGAATTCCTTTCTTAGTACACCTCTACGGTGTCTAAGGTACCTGCGTGCCAAATTTTAAACATCTTACTTGAATGGTTTAGATTTTTCATACAAAAGGATTTTCCCGTTAATTCCCGTTCCCGTGGGAATTTCGGGAATTCCTTTCTTAGTGCACCTCCGCGGTACCTAAGGTACCTGCATGACAAATTTCAAACGTCTAACTTGAGTGGTTTAGATTTTTCATACAAAAGGTATTTCCCGCTAATTCCCGTTCCCGTGAGAATTTTGGGAATTCCTTTCTTAGTGCACCTCTACGGTACCTATGGTACCTGCATGCCAAATTTCAAACGTCTAACTTGAGTGGTTTAGATTTTTCATACAAAAGGATTTTCCCGCTAATTCCCGTTCCCGTGGGAATTTCGGAAATTCCTTTCTTAGTACACCTCTACGGTATCTAAGGTACCTGCATGACAAATTTCAAACGTCTAACTTGAATGGTTTAGATTTTTCATACAAAAATATTTTTCCGCTAATTCCCGTTCCCGTGGGAATTTCGGGAATTCCTTTCTTAGTGCACCTCTACGTTATCTAAGGTACCTGCATGCCAAATTTCAAAAGTCTAACTTGAGTGGTTTAGATTTTTCATACAAAAGGATTTTCCCGCTAATTCCCGTTCCCGTAGGAATTTCGGGAATTCCTTTCTTAGTGCACCTCTACGGTATTTAAGGTACCTGCGTGCCAAATTTTAAACGTCTAACTTGAGTGGTTTAGATTTTTCATACAAAAGGATTTCCCTTCACTACTCTGCTCCTATTGATTGTAGCGTGATGAAAAGTATACTATGACCTGTCCAGGAGTGTGAAGAATAATTGTACCAAGTTTCATTAAAATCCGTCTAGTAGTTTTTGTTTCTATAAGGAACATACAGACAGACAGACAGACAGACAGACAGACAGACAAAAATTTTACTGATTGCATTTTTGGCATCAGTATCGATCACTTATCACCCCCTGATAGTTATTTTGAAAAAATATTTAATGTACAGAATTGACCTCTCTACAGATTTATTATAAGTATAGATGAAAGCAAAAAATATTTATTAATTTGAATGAATGTAAAAATACCACTTCATTCCCGTAATTTCCAAAGGAAGGGGGAGATTTTCATTGAAAAGGATTCATTCGATAAAAAGCACGGAAGAAATCAGGCATGCGGCTCAATTTAAGAAAAGAAAATTATAAGTGGAAAAGTATTCATAAAACCTCCGGAGGAGCCATTAGGTAATCGGTTTACCTTCTGGCCCTGTTTCGGTCCTTAGTTCTCTGAATTTAATTCGCTAAAAATCAAGTGTTTATTCAATCTGTATGGATACGTCCGACCGGTCTCCCCTCTGTTACTTTCAGTCACTGAGGTAGGTAACTGATTAGTGATGGGTATTTCAGTCGAATAAATTTGTGGGTCGTATATAGATGAATTTGACCTTTAAACATTTATCTTTTCTCTAGCAATTACCGGCAAACAGAATAGCAGTCGATAACACCGAAACCTCAAATCAGTATATAAACATTTATCTTGGGGTTGTCTGAATAATGGGCCCATTAAGCTGGATATACACGTGGAAGTTCATCAAGTTGGTGAATTAAGGCGGCCTTAAGTGTGCGGCGTCTACCTCCGCGTTTTATATCGCGCCTTATGCCAGGCCTTAATTAAATTACGTTGCGTGCCTCAAAAGCCGCAAGTGACGCCGTAAACCGGTATACGTGCTTTTTATGACCAGCGAAAATATAACAGATTATGCGTGTTTAACTCCCACTGAAATAAAACTTTTTAACAATCTTTTTACGGTTAGATACACTCCTTGAAACCACTAACAATAATTTATTAGACATAAGTACGTTTTAATCACGGTCGTGGCTTTTGAAACGAAAAAATCCTTTTCAAATCCTCTATTGGCTTCGATGTCGTCGAGATTTTTACCAAGTTCATAACAAATTCGAAGTCTCAATTTGGGGTAAGAAACGAGAATTCATGGCGGCTTTCAAGTTCGAGTATAAAAACTGTAAATTTGGGGTAACAAGAGTGTTTAGTGCGGTGACCGAGCAGAAAAGACCCCTCGGTCGACCTCGATTGTGAAATAATGGACAGCAGGGCAAGACGCCGCAAATAGCTCACACACAATCGAATTAATTAATCATGGGAACTGAGTTCGAGAAGTTAAAAAACTTGTGCCAGTAGAAGTTTTGAGGAGAAGCTAACGAGGAATGGGACCGTGGATGAGAGATGAAAGTTCAGCTGGAGTTTTAGGCTGTGGTCGCACTGAGACCGCACTGGTTAATGCTTTAGTGTGTGAAGCGAGAGAGCTTGCGGTTTAATAATAATTGGCAAACTTGAAATTGCGAATCACTCTTAGCCGCACAATTTTGATGTTCTCGGATACTCCTACATAATATGTCTAAGTTTTTCGTTATCTATGTAGTTGCTCACGCTAGTGCAAACGCCTTTGCTGAACTTATATATGAGAATTTAAATCTATTATGGCGAAATAAATGTGATATTGCGATAGAAAGAAAGAAGAATAGTCCAATGACATGCTACTTTCTTACTACATATTGATGTAGTTTATGTAAAATATCATTTCTTGATGATTCATTTTCCACTTTTCCAGTAAATGCATATGCATTATTATTTAAGTCTTTTTCTTAAAAATATTGTATTTCAGATTGTTTTATGTTCTTGTTGTGTCCCCAACTTGGTTGAGCGCACCAGACAAAAATAGCTGCAATTTAAAACTCGATTAGAATTTGAAAATTGAGAACGACTTTATTAACAAATCTGACTCGTGGAGGAGTGCATAGCATAGGATATGACACCATTCGATATTGAAGTTTAAGTGATAGGATTAAAACAAGTACAAAATTACCCCCATACATTTTTGTGGAATATACTTATTTTAGAATAAGCAGACCGCGGGGCAATAACTCCGAATAGAATACATATTAATTTTATTGGGTAAGTTTGTTTAATTATATCTAATATTTTGCTAATGTAGAGAAGTACTTTACATGGATCTTTGTGGTAAACTTTCTAATATCTGTGGATAAAGTTATATTACCTTTAAAGTACATGCTAAGTTATTTGAATGACACAAGTTTACTGTTTTATTCTATCGTGTGGGTTGTGAGGTGAATTACCAACCTCATCAACCCTGGTGTCAGGGTCATTATTGAGCCGCCAAAGGCCCCTGACATGGCTCATGTAACGACTACTTACTTACATCAGTAAGTAGTAACCGGGACCAACGGCTTAACGTGCCTTCCGAAGCACGGATCAACTTACTTTTGGACAATCAGGTGATCAGCCGGTAATGTCCTAACCAAACTAGGGATCACAAAGTGATTTTTGTGATATGTCCCCACCGGGATTGGTACCCGGGACCTCCGGATTGTGAGCCCAACGCTCAACCACTGGACCACGGAGGCCGTTGTGCAGATTTTACTATTATGTAGATAGATTAATTGTATATGGATAAATTGAACTACTAAAATTGTGTGACATGATGGAAATTACATTTTCTTCGAAATTTCTTAAGATATTATTTATTGAGCTAACTCTTAAAATCCTTATTGTTTATAACGCTGCATGTGTAAGTTACCTGTACTAAAATAAATTAATAAAATAAACAACATCAGCTTTCATAACTACCAAAAACCATTCAAGTTTAAATAACTTTTAAAAATAAATGTTTTTTCACTTGTTTTTTCTCTCTCAAACACGGTAGTGCGAAATAAAACATTTTATCTTTAATACTATTAGCATGTTAAGAGAGAATGGCAAAAATGAGTTCTATTGGATATTCGCGTTACGGTAAAATCTTATTTACCATAAAGTGTCAAGCGAGAGTAGAGCAAGTTTCAGATTTATTTATGACCTATAAAATAAATCGAATAGAAGCGACATTCATGGGTCTTAAGGCAGATTCAGTGCATGAACCGTAACAGCCCAGAATTATTTATGACAACGCAGTACTTGTTCCCAGCAGTGGGACGTTGAGTTTACAACGCGTTGCGAATATCTTTGAAATGGTATTCTTAGGAAACAGTCTCATAGACTAGCAGTGTAATTGGTAATAAATCCATAAACATAAACAGATAATTTTACTAACACTTTAGGTACTTACCTAGTGTTTACTAGCTTTTGCCCGCGACTCCGTCCGCGTGGCGTGTTATAAAAGAAAGATCTTTGTGTGTGTGGGAGAAAGGTAAAAAAATGCTTAATTTTATTATTTTTAAATGAGGTTACAGTATAAGTAGCTCAGTTAAATAATGAATTGTTATTAATTTCTAGATTATTAGTTTATGATTTGGTTTGATATTTTAGGAAAATACGATCAGTTTCGAAAATATAAACAAAATTTAAAAATTACAGCAGAAATACGCCGTGAAACGTCCTGGAAAATTCAACAGAAAACTACCTACGAAAGATTGGACCATCTAAGAATAGTGAAAAGTTCGCCCGCAAAATTCAATATTTGACACGACCATCAACGACGTCTTCCCTCACGCGTCTGCCGCGTTCCGGTTGCTCAATCGGGTATCTGCCCCGCCTCCGCGCCTCGCCGCCGCTGTCGCCGCCCCACAAACGCCGCCGCGGCCGCGACGTTTCTTGGTTGCCACTACCGCGAGCTATAAATTTCAAGCCTCTAACTCGCTTCCCGTTCCCAGGGAAATTTTTAACTTTGCATTCAATAAGGTATATAATATATGCATGTCAAATTTCAAGCATCTAACTTATGCAGTTTATATTTTTTCATACAATTTCTTTTACCCGCCAATTCCCATTTTTCAAAATACAGCCATAACTAAAATTTATATTTAATAAGGTATGCATGCATGCTTTTATTCGTAGCATGCATGCTAGATTGAAAACATCTATCTTACGTGGTTTACATTTTATCATACAAATGTTTTTTCCCGCTAACTCCCGTTCCCGTGGGAATTTTGCAATATCCAGTTGCAACTAAGCTTTAAGTTAACTATGGTACCTGCATGCCAAATTTCAAGCGTCTAACTTAAGCGGTTTAGAATTTTTATACAAAAGGGTTTTCCCGCTAATTCCTGTTCCCGTGGGAATTTCGAGATTTCCTTTCTTAGTGCACCTCTACGGTACCTAAGCTACGTCCCTTCCTAATTTCAAGTGCCTACAATTAGCCGTTTAGGCTGTGCGTTGATATGTCAGTCATTCAGTCAGTCAGTTTCTCCTTTTATATATTTAGATATTTCCGTCATACATGATTTCTATTTAACTTTAACCATTAAGGCTGCTCACGCGACGGAAGCTTAAAAAATGGAGTAACTTCTCCCGTTTCCCAAAATTTCCCTTCACTACTCTGCTCCTATAGATTGTAGCGTGATGAAAAGTATACTATAACCTGCCCAGGAGTATGAAGAATAATTGTACCAAGTTTCATTAAAATCCGTCCAGTAGTTTTTGTTTCTATAAGGCACATATAGAAACAAAAACTACTGGAGGCACGAGAACAATGTCACGAAAAGTTATTGCTAACTATTTCGGGAAGGTTCTTTAAAATACAGGGTGTTAGTGACATCGTAACGAATACTGAGGGGGATGATTCAGACCATGATTTTGAGTTAATATCAAGTAGAATTTTCCGTCGCAAAATTCATGGCTTTTGTATGTTATCTAATTATTTTCAATTCTATACTTTTGCGTTGGAAAATTCCACTTGATATTAACTCAGAATAATGAGCAGAATCACCCCCTCAGTATTAGTTACGATGTCACTTACACCCCGTACAAGTACGTATCTACATGTAGCCATACAAATGCATATGAGTGTTAGTGTCTCCGTAACAAATACTTAGTAAATACAGAGAAAATTTTAGTATTTTTATGATTATTTTGAGTTCAATACTTTTGCGACGGGAAATTCCACTTGATATAAACTCAGAATCATGGTCTGAATCTGCCTTCAAAGTTTACGTTACGATGTCACCAACACTCTGTATATACTAGATTTAAACTCGTCAACGAATCTCTTCATTTGAGAGCGTACCTACTAATGATTTAATAATAATTTGCGCGGCCTCTAACTGTGCAAATTCAGATAGCATAGCAGCGGCAATCAAAATTGCAAATTTGTGCAGCATTGCTTCGTTAACTACGCCAACTCGTATTAAAAGGATTGTAACAGCCAACTGATAAAAATGCAACTGGGAAAAGCTAACGATTGTCTATCGAATTAAAATCATCAATATTCAAATTTATTCTTCGTGATTTTATTTAATAAAATGTCCTGCTTCCCCTAATTACAGTGAGTAATGTACCGATATTAAACATCTCTTCGCGATAATGACGTTACGGGCAAAAAGTTATAATATTTTCACAGCAATAAACGCTTTTTAACAACTTAATACAACATGCAGCGGCCAGGTTTATGTCGACGTTTATAATGAATAATGATCAATAAAATCCACTCAAATGCGACCGCATAATCCCATACTGCTTTTAGTACGCGTCTGGGACGCGTATACCATATTTCTTTCGGCGATATATGGCTCTCATCATCACGGGTTTGATCTATGTTATTTTGCCCCCTTAACTTGAAATAATATTTATCGAAATGGACTTATAGGTAGGAGGGGACGGTAATTAATTAAATTAAGTTCGGAATACGTTAGGAACAAAGTTAGATGCGGCTACCGGCGACTTGTTAATAGCATGGGGAGATGATCCCTGAGCGACGTCGTGTGTAGTCCCTCGCTCCCAAGGGTGTTGGTGTGCCGGCACCCTACATGCTAATAGCCAATCATATTCTGTTTACATTCCATCACCGAGTATGAATAATTTGTTATTGTCTGCGCAAACACGGCGCTGCGTGCGTCACGGTCAGCATTGTCTGCTGGATTAATTTGCGTCCACAGCCAACACAATCGCCGATTGGACGAGGAATCAAAGAATAGGCCTGTTGATAGGATTATGAAATTCGAAAATTGAATTTTTGTTATTAATCCAAAGTGGCTTTTACTTTACATTAATTCAAAGGCATTTTTTACTGTCTCTGTATTAAACTTCTGTAGTGAACGTACTGACGTAATGAATGTTGTGTGCAGTAGGTACCTACTGTCGAGCATTGTCGATGTAACAAATAGCATGTTGGTTTCACAAGTGCCGGCGTCTTGCTCCCCGTCGTGAAGGCAGATTAAGCGGGCGTCGAGCGAGCGTGGCTCCAACCAATCAATTTTGGTTAGACAATATTGGATTTTAATTAACTGTATCGCAGGCACCCGTGCCGACTAATCGATGGACCGAGCCGCGGTGTCATCGGTTCCGTGGCCTCTATTCAATTTATTATAAAGACCAATTCAGGTCATTAGGTAAACTGACTATTTAAGAATCAGACAATCAGGTCACTTTGAAAGCTTGGTTTTATGCGATATTTCAAAAGAGTTTTTGTCCAAAAACGGTGGAGCGTTGTATGAAACAGCGTTATGGGAAATAAAACGATGACAGTCGATCGCGCGTTGTCGATAAAATAAAACTGGTCTATTCGTACGAAGGCAGAACTGAAATATTGTTAAACTTGCAAAACGAGAGAGCGGTTAGCGTTGTCCTGCAATGCGAAACTCCCAATTTTATTTTTCTCTTTCCATTTTTTCCTGATAGTCAATATTGTGACATATCAGTTTAACTTTGTGCATATAGGTACATAGCTGTATCTATTGTTTCTTTCTGTTTTGTATACCTGCTCGTATTATAATTGCAGTTTGACATCATCATCATCAGCCGTACGACGCCCACTGCTGGGCATAGGCCTCCCCCAAGGATCTCCACGACACACGAAGTTTGACGTACCTAATAGTTATAAGGGAAATGACAATTCGCACAATATTTTTTATGTCAATCAGTGCCCGCGGCACGGAAATCATATCGAGGGCTTCGAGTAATAGCCGTACGATGTTTATCCACGTAGATGACATTCGCTGTGGCTATTGGTCAAAACCTTCAATATAACTAACGCCGCCCGGGAATGGTACCCGTGCCGCCTATGCTGGTGAAAAAGAGGAATAGATATAGGGGCAATGCTTTACAGCAGTTAGTTATAGGTAGGTATGGCATGATAATGAAAAAACCACAGGAGACATCAGAAGTTGGTAGTCATTTCTTCCACAGATATGGATATGTTAATCTGGAATAAATGAATTTATTATTATTATTGTTATTTCAACTATTTTCTTAATATTCTTCTTCAATGCACACAAATAGATTAATTATAAATATAACAGAAATGAGCATGTACGACTAATCCAGTTTACGAACTAAGTTTTTAATCCGTGCGCAAATCCGTTTCTTAAGACTTTTCTTAAGGAATTCTTCAGAATTCAATCACACCTTACGGGTAAATTTTAGGACCTTTCCTCTTCATTCTCTTGTATTTACTCCTTTTGTAGTGGAAACTTAATACTTACCTAAGGTTAAATTTAGCACATGCATGGGTAAAGGTAGAATCACTTATGTAAATTGGCCGTCATAGCTCACCCACCGAGGTAGCGATAGCTAACGCCTCACAAATATGCAAATCATAAAATTTCACCATTATTAAAACGTTCCGTAAAAGAAGGAACATTATGCCGTAGTGGTTCTTCCGTAGGGCTGCAAGTTGCAAAATTTATTCAATGTTCATTTATTTTGTTTTTTTTTTTGCTCTATCCTATCGTGTCTCACTGCTGAGCAGAAATAAAAAAATAAAAAGAGAGATGATGATGCATAAATTATGTAAAGAATTTTTTTATATTAAAGTAATCATTAGCAGCATTTATGTAAATAATGATATTTTTTTATTTAAGGACAACAATGGTCCAGAAAATGTGTTAGTAAGTACAATGAGTCTTAAAATGTTGTTACATACATACATACATAAACTCACGCCCGTAATCCCTAATGGGGTGGGCAGAGCCACAAGTAATCAAAGACAACTTGCAGCCACTGTTGATACGAAGTCCAAAGATGGATATGATGAACCTTATGGTGATAAGGGATCAGCCTATCGCCCATAACATTAGTCCATCATGTTAGAGGACACAGTCCCTCTGTCGGTTTTTACGACATGCCCGGGAAGAGAAGCAGCTGAACGTGTTCTATGTTTTTTATATGCTCCCAGAACAGCATAGAAGCAAAAAAAAAAAAAAAAATAATAAAATGTTGTTAGCAAAATTAATATATATAGAATAAGTTTATTTGAAATGATTGTATTTATTATTCAGTAAATAAAAACTAAAAATTCAAGTAAAAGTAAAGTAAAGTAGTAGTAGTAAGTAAAGTTATGCTAAGTCCTTAAAAGATTAATAATGTTTTATGTTACAGGGTTTCATAATATACAGTAAAAAAACATGAATTTGTTAATTTCTACTAAATAAATATAAGAAATCCATAAATTATATAAATAGTATTTAAGAGTTCAAATATAATGTTTGGAAAGCGTAAAATTTAATAGTAACTATTTCTAGATTTGTATTTACAGAGACATCACACGCGATGACTAACGAATAGATGGCAGTAGACGGACAACGTACAAATCAGATGCCGAACAGACAAACAAACTAAAAGTAAACTTGAAACAATTAACTGGCAACCCTGGCGTGGGTAACGCGTAAACACAAGTCGCTAACGAACCGAAGCGGCCCCTGCACAAATTTGCAATTTCGATTGCCCTGTTTGCGTTTACCTGTATTGTACCACGTATGAGTGTTGCCATTTTTAAAATGCAAATCCTGAGTCGCGGGTGTTCCCGCATTGTTCGCGTAATGTGAGGTGCTTAGACTTGAGGTGAAATAGTTGAGGTAATAAACTGTAACGATATCGCTTTAGTGCGGTCCTGTATGCTGCTAGAAAATTTTCAGGGTAAAATAGTAGGTGTACTTACGTGCTCTTTGAATAAAAAAATATTCATAATAGTCACATTCCGAATCATTTGACCATACTTTCACAGTAAAAGTGACGTTAATACCTAAGGTGGAAAGCGTTTGAAAATTTACTCTAGCTATTTGAAGAGAAGGGAGACAGCATAGTATAAGAAGACCAGGTATGCTCAATCCTATGATAAGCCGCCATTGCTAGCCCTTGATGTCGTAAGTGTTACCATTAAATTGGTATCTCCAGTATTCCAAGGACGTAAATGTTATTATTGAAAATTTTGTGAATTCCTGACTAATGTATTTAATTATTATTATTTGTCACATATTTAAAATCATTAAAACTGTACGTAAATCTTTTACTAAAAGTACAAAATTTCCTTGCAAAGTAAATTAAAAATATTGAACTTGGGTAATTTATTTTTTACGAAATGAAAACATAGGGTAGGATGATTAGCTGGGCTAACCTTGAAATGCTAGCTGTTATTAGCATACCTGGTTTTCTTATACCATGGGAGACAGTTTACATGACTAACACTATCACTCGGATCCTTCCCCTCATATTTTATGTTTCAATGCTGGTATGAAATTTTGATACCCAGTCAGAAACTTATTTCATTCCAAATACGTATTTGCTTGCAATGTCATTTGAATGCATATAAAAGCCAGTTGACATTAAAAAACACAGCACATAAAATAGTTCAGCAAATGACTTTGTCTTCGATCAAAAACCGATTGAGTAAGTATACAATGTTGCCATCATTTCGCTTATAACTACAAGAGCACGTGCGAGGAAGCTCTAAATTTAAAATTCTACAATAAAATGTACATCCTACCATTTACAATAACTTTTATGTATGTTTTATTCATAAACAAGAGTCTTCGATTTACGCAGCCGTGATAGAATCGTAAAATCATTTTTATGTGATCTCTCGAAGAGTCTCCCATAGGATTTTGTCACAATGTTGTTTTTACGACGAGAATGTAAAATCGACTCGAGGTGTTGGCTTTATTCTCTTAGTGACTTTAAGCAGTCTCGGATGTTCGCTGTCAAGATGTTCTTTTAATATACACAGCTTTTATAAAGCTTCTCTTTAATGTGGAAATTAACTTAGTTACAAAGGAACAACATTGTGGAGTATGTTCGATTCTCCCTCCTGTTTAAGAAATTTTACGTGCATGTCCCATATGTGGGGCACTAAGAAAATGGAAAAATGTGACGGGAGACGTTTCTGATTATTTTCGATATCTAATTTTTAGTTGCACAGTGAACTTGTTAACTTTTGAAGGAGATTGAGCGTCGGTTACCAGAGAGCGGTGTGGTGCTCGCGCCGGGTCATACCTGATGCAAAGGTTGTCCATCGCCATTTAATGTGGCAACGCGGTGATTGTAATGCCCCCCATGCCATACC
Organism: Pectinophora gossypiella; assembly: GCF_024362695.1. Taxonomy (NCBI): domain Eukaryota; kingdom Metazoa; phylum Arthropoda; class Insecta; order Lepidoptera; family Gelechiidae; genus Pectinophora; species Pectinophora gossypiella. The sequence continues at coordinate 6,399,919 of NC_065405.1, forward strand.
CGGGGGTGCCGGGTGAGGCATGGGGGGGATTGGGCAATTTGACTAAGCAGAGATCACTGCTAGAATGTTTTTTAACTTTATTATTTTTATTTTGTTCTTTTATTTTATTTTTATTTAACAAATGTTAATCTTGATAAAAAATATTTCAAAAAGGAAAAAAAATATATAGAACGTGTGTAGGCTTTATGAATAAATAAAAAGGTTTGCTTAATCTAACACCACATCAGAAAACGTATTTATCAAACATGCTAGGAGCGTATCAGTTACGCAGGCGATAGAATTCCGTACGTAGGTATTTACTTTTGGCTTTCACATTCCGCTACTTAATTGCATTTTGAAAAAATTACCTATTAACACCTGAGATCGTATCTTTTCTAGTATTTTTTTTCCATTTATGTACATGGTTAATTAATAAACAACTCCACATATGAGTAGGTATGTATTAAAATGTGCTGTGATAAACTACTACTGCGGGTAGACATACATTGGTGCTAATTCCTGTAAATACCATCTAATTTTATTTTTTAGTTATATCTGTAATTTTTTTATCTGCCGAAAAGGAAAGGGACGGGTAATCGACAAGCAAAAAATTTATGGAACACACGTCAATATTAAGCACAAATCTAAAACAACCGATTTAAAATTTTACATTGGCTAATAACCCGACAGAATTAAGTTGACAGCACACGTCCAGCGGTTTGCTTACCAGCGAGATACCTTTTTGATTCGCCTGGGTTATTCATTCATTTACTCATTTTTCCTTAAATTAAGAGCTGTCAATCATCCGTCCCTTTCCTTTTCGGCGGATAAGAAATTGACAGGTATAACTTAAAGTAAAATTAGGAGGTCTGCAGGAATCGAGACCATTTCTAAACTATAAAGACTTTTACTTATACACGGAATCCTAAAGGGCAATGTACAAAAGTAGGCATAATAACAATAACCATACAGTAGACTTTTATAATTATGAGTTCGGTGTCTGAAAACTTGGCCAATTTTCTAAAACAAAAGTAATATTGTTGGTATAATAAATCAAAATCATATTTTTGGGCCGTACAAGACATGAGACATAAAAGTCGTGTATAAAAAAAAAACATAAATTTACGCTCTTAATCCCTAACGGGGTAGGCAGAACAATAAGTAAACATAAGACAAGATGCAGCCATCTTTATTTTATTTTAGTTTATTTGGTAAACAAACAGCTGTGTTTTAGAGGTTTAAGAAATTTAAATAAGTCCATATAAGTACGTAGTTTAACAACAAAGCCGTTTCCATAATCCATTGTATCTACTTTATTGAATACAATGTTAGAATCTAAATTTTGAAGCCGGCGCAACCTGCAAATGCTTTACCCTGATTATTTATGACAACGGCTTGAACATGTAGGACAGTCTTTCTATTTGGATAAAATTGATAACCTCTTTCTTCATGGAAGTCGGTTAAAATAGTCAGATATTATCATCATCATCATCAACCTATTAAACGTCCCCACTGCTGGAGGACGGGCCTTCCCTATAGATGGATATGGAGATTGGGCCTTAAACCACCACGCGAGCCCAGTGCGGATTGATGGTTATTAACGACCGCTAATGCGGCCGAGACCAACGGCTTGACATGCCTTCCGAAGCACGGAGGAGCTCGAGATGGAAACTTTTTTTTTTGGTCACCCATCCTATGAGCGGCCTTTGCGAAAGTTGCTTAACTTCAACAATCGCAGACCGAGCGCGTTTACTGCTGCGCTACCGAGCTCCTCACCAACAAGTCAGATATAACATTTGGTATTTAATGCGTTCATCTGCATTGTGATCCATTATGCTCATATTCCCGTGCGTTGTGTGCTTCACTGTTTTAACGAGGGGTGTAACGAAGTCAATTTACATTGAGTCAGTGCTTCAGTCTACGTATGGATCTCGTTACGTATTTCGGTACTTGTGGTACGTGAAAAATGCTCTTGAGTCTTCTTGTTAGAACGCATTCATTGCCATGTCCAGTGGTTGAGTAAGTAATTATAAATGCATAATATCATAGTAATTAGGTAATAGATTTCCTGCATCAAGTTGCGTTTTACTAGATCAGACAGACATATTTTAGTCTAGCATGAACCGGTTTCCAGACGATGTACCTACTTACATTTAGAAACACACATGTGGCCTAAATACACTAGTTTAAACTATCAAGCCTCCATAAATACGTATTCAAATGTCCGTTGAAACTTAAATGAGAGACTGGCCGTAGTGACCGCAGTACTGTGTGCAGCTTGGAAAATAATTCATTCAATTAATTTACTTACAAGTTAGAAGGAATCGTGAGGAAAGCCACATTCCCAAGAAATGTCTTAAGAACGGAGGAAGTCGCTTCTATAAAAACCGGATCTGTTACATCTTCAGGCTAGGCAAGGTAGGCGGACCCTGTGAAAGACGGGATACGGATGTGAATTACCAATTAGAAGAGTTTGTTTCTTAGAAGTTAGGTTACTTTACCCATTTTAAACATACATATTACCTACCCGTACAATTCAACTTATAGATTCCTCGCGGGACTGCGACCTCTTTTGAGTAATATCGAGACGACGTGGTCAAAGATGGGACATGCTTACCTAGAAAGTTCCTGTTCACTCTTGCCTTAAAGAAGCTCAGGTTGTAGTTTTCATGGGGAGAGAATTCCAGACCTAACTCGTTCGTGTTATGTTATCATTATCAGCTCATCATCGCGAAAACACAAACCTAGTTCAAATAATCTTTATATATATAATCTTAATAACTATACCTCAGGGTAGTTGCAAATTGATTTTACCCACCACGGTAGGGGCGTAACTTGTGTCTCTAAAGTCTCCAAATACCAAAAGGTCAGTACGTTATTAATATGTGGTTTATTAATATTTCTATAGTCCTGTAAGCGAATTGAAAGATCTAACGGGTAACAATGGTATTAATATCAGTTAGAATTTTAATGTTACGCCCACAGCCCGTCTAGGAGGTTGCTGTGCTGCTAACCAGTAGTAAGTAGGTACTTTATAAATCGCTATTCAGTAGCTTGTTAACTTTATCAGTCTTCTGAGACCGAACAAACATAAATTACGATATTGTTCCGATATTACACGAGTAACACTATTGCGCAAATGTAAGGGCTGTTTCAGATACTACTTCGTTTCTGTTATATATTATGATAAAAAATAAACTTGCTTTACATGTTAGTCGATTGCATAAGAACACTAAATCCATATGAATACATGTATTCATAGTATTCATACATGTAATACATGTATTCATACTAATATCAGTTCCCACATATTAGGCAGCCAAATTACTTAATTTATAATATGTTTTTTTTTAAAGAACGTCTATGGCCCCTTGCCGAGGTTTTTCTTGCAGCTTGTATTCCCCGGCTATACACGTTGTGAGAAGTTGCAGTAGTTTTAAACGGAAGACACGTTCGTTATGTAAAAATTTGGATTCAAAGTGTAGCTATGTTACCTACCGAATAAAGATGTTTTTGAATTTGAATATAACACCATTTTTTTTTGATAAGACGTTTATTCATTTTTCAAACTGATGCTTTATCAAAGATTTTATTGGGGTCTGTATAAGTATTAATTTGTAATTCTTCTTCTTCTTCGTCGTTCCCTCGCTGCTGAGGATCGCGACCACAGGTTATGGTTTTCCACTTGGTACGGCTATATGCAATTACGAAAATACAAACTGTGATGTTCAAAGGTATGTCTATATATACCTTCTTATATTAATAATTTTATTCGTACTTATATAAAATTATAGCTTAATTTTGGGATCCTTCACTGTAACTGCAGTAACTCTTTAAGATTCACAACAGAAATATTGAATATACTACTAGGTATAATATATTTTTTAATCAAGATATATTTTACGCTTCATAACATTTTTGGATGTCTTTCAAAGCCGCTTTATTTATTGCATATCCTTACTATATCGGTCTGAAACCTCGTATTTATCACTAGGAAATAGTCCAGTTTCGAGCAAGCTTTCTAAAGCAATAAACACATTCACTAAATAAACAGTGTCTCAGTGTATGGAGGATCCCTGAAGGCGCGTGCAAGACAACTGCAGGCGCCATGGGGCTGCGAGCTCATAACAAACAAATAAGCTGACGTGATCCTCTTACTCCGAGGATTAGGTCGGAGAATATTTCTATGCTTCCGTACGACGTCAGGCAAGGAATTCATGATGTCTGTACCGGCGTTATCTTATCGTCATGAGAAATTGTCTACAAGAAAACCCAGACATGGGTGTAATTTGAAATATGGTTCAAGTATCTGACACGGAAACTGGGTCTGCGACTTGATATGATTTGCTATTGCTATTCATATAAACCGGTCAGCACATGCTATGTAAGCTCTGACGCATATTTTATGTGGATTTCATATCTATATGAATATAGGATTTATGTTTTAACAGCACTCACCTGTGCTGAATCTCACAAAGCGAAATTTAAAATCGATATAAAATCTGTCTCGGACATAGGACTTGAACCCGCAGCTCTTGTCAAACCGAGATGACCATGAGCGGGAGCGAGCATCTTGTTAATGACGAAATATCATCATCATCAATTTAAGAGCCACGCTCTTGTCGCTGCTTTTTTAGGTAAAAATAGGGCAGTGGTTTCCCTCTTGCCTTCCGCCCCGCAGTACTCTGTCTGACGCAAGGGGATGGCGCCCAGAGTAGTCTGTTACAAAGCCATACTAAGACTCCTGTCCTCCGCCTCTGAATAGTATTGACAGTGAGTGACGAAATATAAATCAAAGAATTTCGCATGGACAGGTGGAGGACCCGGCCGTGTAATGGTTTACAAGAGCTGCGGGTTCAGACCCCGTTCGAGTCAGATTTTTTTTTAATTTTAAATTTATCTACATGTATTTAAATTGGAATTTGTACCAGTAATCAATAAATGATAAATTTTATGTCGATGAAGCATAGTGAAGCCTATATACCTATAATGTTCGCCGTATTTCACTTGAGCGGATGAAAATAACAGATTATCGAAATGTAATAAATTTTGTAAAATGAAATCGCCGACCGCAGACTGTTGCGGTCGCGTGGTTGTTTTTCATCTACCTCCAATTTGGGAACCATTTTACGGGTTTTCTACACCTGTTTATTGCAAAATGTTTTACAACGTTTCGCGTAATTGTTAGGAGCGTTTTATGTTACGTTCGCTGAATGTTATCTCGTGAATATTCTACCGTTTTGCCGCCTTGTAGACGGTTAAGTAGACTCGTAATAATACAAAGTATGTGTTCTTATCTAGGTTGTCAAACTATACGGCTTGTCTAGTTGAGAATCAGCATTCCGCAATCATCAGATGGGGGCCGTCAGACGGGACACAATCCAGAGCGTTTCTTTAGCCACTGACAAAGAGACATATATTGTACTACTATGACATAGAGTCCGAAGTTCATTAACCTCGTAGATATAGTTGTCAGCCAAAATCCATGTAGCCTGAATAAACCAGCACACGCTTGCGGCATACAGTAAAAAGGTTCAGTTTAAACAACGACCTGCCGAAATTGTCAGGCGTACCTCTTGGGGCGTAAACACTATTGATATAGGCCTAACTTTATTCACGTCGCATGTCGAATTCCTTTATATCAGCGAAAGTCTAGCAAATAAAAAATGAATGTGGGTAAGTTTTTCCGACATTCTTTGCCAAAATTGTCTTTGGTATTTGTTTGGTTGTTAACCCCGTGGGTCTCCGGAGGCGAGAGTGATATTTTTGGCGTGGTCAACTAGTCAATGGGTCTCTATAGAGAACCCTCGTCATGGATTAAAGACATAATATTATGTAAACTTATCTCCATCGCTAATAGACTTAGGTTAATATTTGTTTACGGTTATTTAACTGCTAGTGAACACAATTTACTTAATCATTTCATTGTAAACTTGTAGGTTTCTCGGAATTATAGGTTTCGCCACTTTAAGGTCAGTGACTGTCGCTCACTTATTTGGTTCTATAATGAAAACATGTATTTCTAAGTCTACCGGGCTAAAATGTGGGAAATCTGGGAAAGAGCGTACATAAAAATACTTTTATGTTCATACAGGGTGTTAGTGACATCGTAACGAATACTCAGAGGGATGATTCAGACCATGATTCTGAGTTAATATCAAGTGGAATTTTCCGTTGCAAAATTCATGTTATTTTTTTAGTTTTTTAAAATTATTTTCAATTATATACTTTTGCGATGGAAAATTTCACTTGATATTAACTCAGAATAATCAGCTGAATCATCCCTCTCAGTATTCGTTACGATGTCACTTACACCTCATACAAGTACATACAGTAGCCATACAAGTAGGTATGGGTGTTAGTGACTCTGTAACGAATACTGAAGAGGATGATTCAGACCATGATTCTGAGTCGATGTCAAGTGGAATTTCCTGTCGGAGAAGTCATGAAAATTTTAGAGCTTATTTAAATTATTTTCCGTTCCATACTCTTGCGACGGAAAATTCCACTTGATATCAACTCAGAATCATGGCCTGAATCATTCCTCAAAGTTTTCGTTACGATGTCACTAACACCCTGTATAACCCACTACATAATATTGTCTTTAACATAACATAACATAACAAATACTTTATTGCACAAACAGGAAAAAACAAAATACAAAACAAAAGAGAAATAGAATTAGTACAATAGGCGGCCTTATTGCTAAGTAGCAATCTCTTCCAGGCAACCTTTAAGTATAGGAGATATTGAATATTAGGTAATATAGCGGGATAGTGCAGCATGGGAATACTTGTGCATATAAAAATAAATACACTTTTGACTACATAAACTACATAATAATAATACACATAATTATAATTGTTATAATAAATAAATATCACTACTTAAACTACTACATATACTATGGAAGAAAAGGAGTAGATAGATTATGAAGATGAAGAGGAAATAGAGGTAAGGAAATGCGCCTTGACTTGCCGTTTAAAGGACTCCAATGACGAAGCTCTCCTAATGCTTTCAGGCAGAGAATTCCACAAACGGACAGCTTGCACCGTGAAAGACTTGGAGTAGAAAGTTGAGGAATGGGAAGGAATATTTAGAGACAGATAAAGAAGACAGAGAGACTTTAAACCACTTATAGCACAAAAATCACATCTTATATAACATCGTATTCTTTTAATTAGTAAAATACATTCAATTTGTTTGGTATTTATTTATACCAGCTTCAAGTTCGGTCTTTAACAGAGAAGATAAAATGAACTCCATTGTATCTTTAGCTGACGAGTCTGAATAAAGAAAACATACTTACTTGAAAGCTGGATCGTCAGTATCATTCCGTAAAAATCCTACCATGTCTTTGGTAGCCTATAAAACTGGACCGACGTTTGTCCTACAAAGCCTGCGTGGCTTGAGAACATCGTGATTGGTTAGTGTCCCGCTGGTAGCCGCTATCGCGAATCGAGATCTGCTCCCGGCTTCGGCGACTTATTCTGATTCATTTCCAAGTTTATGTTATTTTACTATTTTCTTATGTTAGTCATAAGAGCCGTGGTAGCCCAGTTGGTAGAACGCTTGTCTCTCAATCCAGCACAAGACTAAACTAATGATTGTCGAATTTGTTTTCGAATTCAATAAATGAGCTTCTCAATAAATGTTTCTTGTTTCTTGTTTCTTGTTTCTTGTAATTCAAATTTGGATCATAAATGATTATCACGTGCTTAGCGGTGAAGGAAAACATCGTGAGGACACCCACATTCCCGAGAAATGCATTTTCGGAGGTATGTGACTGTATTGGGTTGGTTTTCCCTTCGCGGGTTGGAAGGTCAGACAAGCAGTCGCTTCTGTAAAAAACCGGACGTGTCAAATCTTCAGGTTAGGTAAGTCTGTGGAAATCGGGAATTATCCCGATTTCCACATTTTCTAGCATTAGCTAGGGAGATGATGAGCAAGATGAGCAAGAAGCAATTCATCTCATAAAACAATATTGTAATTTGACATTAGCGCATATAAAAGTAAGAGCGCAATGCAAAAAACAAATGTCAAATAGCAATGTAGCTTTCTTAGATGAATTGCTTCGATGTGGCCATTTTAGCCTCCCTGAACTGATTATCTATAGATATGGTAAGTAGTAAGTAATAGAATAAAACTTTAGTCATACAAAAATGTCTCGATACTTTTTCAGCTGTAATACCATAATAATTGTTGGTGTAAAACTATTCGAAAGAACATTCACCAGAATATTCCACCACTAGAAAGTCCACTAGCTGATACAAATGCAATTTTGCTGAAAGTATGTTGTACTTTGAACTCAATATGTCTAGTTTCGTGTTCGGTACAAAAGCTACTTCAGATAAGTAAGTAGATAATTTAGTAACTGTTGGGTAACTTGTTAAATAAGTAATTAAGCACTGGAATAGATTGGATTACATAGAAAATACAAGAGTTATAAGTTATCGAAGTTCGTGACCTTTTGTTACTTGGTGTAAAAACGAGTGATTGCCCGTGGTTTCGTTCGTGTTAACAGTAAAGTATGTTATTGTTAAGTTTAGACACAAAAACGCCACTTGTAAGTAAACCTTTTTGATTAAAATTGCGTCGGTAAAAAACAGAACATCCAAATAAAAAGCATAAAAAATTACTTTGTTAAGTGTTATTATATTGTGCTTCTTAAAAAAAATGTTTATGTATCTACTGACAAATTCGCATTTGTAAAAATGTACATGGTGTTAGTGATATCGTAACGAAAACTTTGAGGGATGATTCAGCCCGTGATTCTAAGTTGATAGCAAGTGGAATTTTTCGTCGCTCGTCATCCCCCTTATAGTTTTCGTGACGATGTCACTTGCGATGTGCTCACGATCCGGAGGTCCCGGGTTCGAATCCCGGTGGGGATAATCGCAAAAATCACTTTGTGATCCCTATTTTGGTTGGCATATTACAGGCTGATCACCTGATTGTCCAAAAGTGAGATGATTTGTGCTTCGGAAGGCACGTTCAGCCGTTTGTCCCGGTTACTACTTACTGATGTTAGTACGTAGTCGTTACATGAGTCATGTGAGGGGCCTAAGGCGGCTCAATAATAACCCTGACACCAGGGTTGATGAGGTTGGTAATCCACCTCACAACTCACACGATAGAAGAAGAATGGTCTGAATCACCTCCCTCAGTATTCGTTACGATGTTACTAATATCCTATATATGCGATACTGTTCATTAGACGTATAGTATGAAGTACCTGCAGTGTAGCAATGTAATGGAGTACATCCCTGAAGAAGTAAGAACTTCGTTTCACAACTTTATCCATTTAATAAGTCAAATTTTGTGTTACCTTCTCCGAATATTGAGCACTTAATATTGTTATTGTTCTCTTGTTTCACCATTTCATTATTCATCCCTGGTTGCCCGTGACATTGACCTATTTACGGAAAGTATACGTTCAGGCAAAATGAAAAGATATATTTTACGAGTTTTAAAAGTACTACGTCATTTAATTGCTTTGAAAATCTAATTTTCTGCTTCCATCATTCGTGCTTTATCATTCCGCTGTTTTATGGAAAGTAACAAAATGACGCCGTTTCTCATACCATTATAATGATTGCCAGTGACTTGTGAAAATATTTGTACCAAGGTATTAACATTTTTAATACTAAGGCCGGCAGTCGTAGCTTCCAAACGTTTACCGACATATTTTATCAAATTTCCATAGATTACAGCGGGTGCGCTAAAAGCTATTTATATTGTCGTCTACGTCAGCGTATCTTAAAGCAATTTATTGGTTAGTATTCCAAACGAACCCAACGTCTTATTATTCTTATTAGTATGTACGGGTGCGGCTTGTTGCTCTTTAGACATAAGAAATTCAAGGCAGCGACAAGGCGTTCCGCAAAAAAGGCTGCAGATAACAGGAGAAAACGCAAAATGTGACTTGTGATAAAAATGTAATTTCCTCGGGTAAAACACCGGTCTTTATTCCGCAAAAATATTGTGCCTCAGGGCAGCTTTCCCATTGTACAACTGTCACGAAATCCGACAATCGTCTGAGGGCACATTCAAATGATAATCTGGCCATACGCTTTGCGAATTATTCGTGTAATAATACGTGGCGGCCGACGCCAGAAATGTCACATTAGCTTGATTTAAGCGTATTATCTGACGTTTGCAACGATGGAGACTGTTCAGTTCATCTTGATTCTGCCTCACGTTTACGTCACTAACGTCGACACTATTATGTTTTTCATAACGATAAGTACTTAGACTCTCAATGTTGGTTCAATTTATGTTTCTCATTTCAAAGAAGTTTCCTTCGTCTTACCTGATGGTAAATAACGATTTAACGCTTATTTATGTAAAAAATACTTGATTAATACGCGAAATATTCATTATGTTTCTGACGTGAAACGAAAAGTGTTTTGTTTCGGGCTAGGGGCGGTTTTAAAAACATCAGACCCGTGTTCGGAACTTCCAACATCGTCGTCAGTTCGAAGTGCGAGCATGCTTTCAGGTTTGTGTCGAAAAATAATTTCGCGGTGTGGTGTAGTGAGTGGAGGTCTGGGGGTACGAGTGCGAATCCCCATTAGAGCGTCTATGGGTACGCCATTAAATAAACATCTCTGGCAGCTTCCCCGCTAGTTATTAGCGCTCGCTCCCCAACCACTCGAGCCTGCCTGATACGGCACGCAGTCGGATGCTGGGGCAAAATCAATTTCATTTTTCGACGCGTGCATTAATGTTATGGCGATTGAAACCGCAATCTTCCCGTGCCACCGGAAAATCTAATAGGTTCGCATAATATATTGCCACATTAAAAATATCTTCATTATATTTTTGTACAGAAAACTCTGCAAGAATATTCGCACGATTAGCCTGTAAAGCAACATGTGTTTCAAGCCAATAACTTTCAAACAGCAGAATCAAAATTAGAAAGCGATTTCCATAATCCCCTTTATATTTATGTCGACATTTCCTTTCAAAGTCCTCTCGTTTCGCGTCATTATAGCTAAACGAGCAGATATATGAGTGTACTGGAACTAACACTATTTGCAGTTTAGGAGATAACTCGGCTTTTACAGCCGGGACCTAGGGTTGGGAATGGAGTAAAAAGCAGTAAGAAGTTAGTAAAAGAAGAGTAGCGGTCGTCCTTGTTTTTACTGCGATTGATTCCGCCCGCAAGACGGACGCCGGACGTCAGACCGTACCAAGACGATCCCGTACTTATCTAATTTTATTGTCACCGGCGTGCGTCGAACCCTCTGCCACGGAGAAAACTAGAAAATTCTTTCTTCCCCTCCGGTTTTATCTCGAAGGACATCTTTATTCGCAAGCAGTTAAACTCAATTTAACATCTCGGTCGAAAGATAAGCAGGCTATTTCGCTTCGAGGAAAGTTATAAAAATCGGTGGCCTTAAAAAATCGGTCAACCTATTTACTATCTTTGGGCCTTCAAAAAATATGAAACGTCAAACCGGCGAGCGTCAACTTCGAAAATAACCTCGCGGTACCTACTAAGCTTTTAACTGGGGCGAGAATTTTCAAGTCATTAATAGAGGCTTTACGATTAGGTACCTATCATAAAACTTTTATTGTACTCGTATAATATGAACTTTATATTAAAATGTATTGAGACTATAAGTTATAAAATTTCTAGAGAACAATAAAGTAGCTATTATAAAGAGTGCTGCAGCTGCAAAGAATGTCAAGCGCACTTGTAGTACACGCGAGAATAAAGTGATATACGACTTGTAACGTAATGTTGCGCGCTAAATTGCGAGTCACCGTGGCAAAACAAATCCCGAAACAAAAAGCCGAGAATTATGCTAAAGAAGCTTGTAGCCTCAGTATGTTTTGCGGGCGCCGTCTCTTCGGCACATTAGCTATGATAATTGGAACATTTGCTTTGCGAATGGGATGAGATCGGGACACAGTGTAATAATAATGTGCTATCCCGTGGCTCGGTTTACGGTGTACGTGTTTATGCTTCCGAATGTAATTTAGCGCCACTTTGTTTGGTGAGCGCTTGTGGTAGGTTGTTTGCTGTGATGTTGTTATAAAATTAATACTATGACATTCGGCGGTGGATGTGCCTAACCAAATAATTATGTTAGATGTACATAGGCTGTAGTATAGTTATAATACAATATTATTAATTTATATTTACTCAATCGAATTGAAATGTTTTCCGAATCCTTTCTTACCCTGGTATCGTCACTGAAAAGGCAAACATACGTAAGCGCCAAAATGTCATTTCAAGAAAAAGCAGTTTAAAGTAGCTATTTCGTTTTTTTATCATAACTTTTTAACCAAATTATTCAATTAACATGGCGTCAACGTAAGATTACTTACATGGTTTTTCATTTCCTATATCTAGCAATACATATTATAAAATGGATTGCTATTTTAGGATATTTTGGCGCTTATGTAATTTTGCCTTTCCAGTGACGATATATATTTGCTATCACCTATAATTGACAATGTGTTTATTAGTTTTAGTAATTATACCTATAGTAGTATTGTATAAGCTATGGGTGTTAAAAAAATATTAAAATAAAATAAATAAAAATAACACTCGAGACACAGCCACGTTCCATTCGTAGCGTCCTAAAATAACAAAATATTTCTATCTCACTTTATTCCTTTCAATGACGCGGCACTTGTTATCCAATAACAGTGAAGCATCAGCTTTCGTGTTAAGAACCAACGAGATCACTTGGTATTATTGACCATTACGGCAAAGAGCAGACAGCACCATCGTAATCTAGCCTTTAAGCCTGACTTTAGCAAGCCTAAGGCGACACAATAAAGAAGAGCTTATCTCGCCAACCGAGTGAGTGTGCTGTGAAATGAATTTCATCTCTTTGTCAGCGACGGCCACTCCACCTGACTGATGGGGTGCGCTGCAGAAAATGCACCTTAGCTTGGTTTCTAGACGCCTAACGCTGCAAGGGTTTTGAAGAAAATATGGAATAAGATTTTAAGCGTTTAAAGCGCTGTATGTCGTAAAAGTACTCGTAAGAATTGAAAAACTTTAATGTCATAAAACCGTACTCTCCATCTCTGAAAGTAAATATCTGAAATAAAGGTTTTAGAATTATTCTAATCATAACGGAGAAATATAATAAATTTTATGGTATTGTATAGTTACAATACCTAACTAGATACGATACGAATAAATAATAAGTCATTAGGTATAAGCCAAAAATACCTATCTAAAACTTCAGATTATATATAAGCGGGCCTAGAAATAAAACTGAATAAATCTTACAAAAGTACGAAGTGGTTTATATAATAATCTTTTTATATAATAATTATAATTATAAAACAGTAAGCAGTTGCAGTGCAATTAAGGTAGATACTTTATATAAATAAAGAGTCTAGGTACTGATTTTGTAAGAAAAATTGTGTAGCTTACTTGAAGCGCTTTATAAGCTAGAGGTATTGCTTAGTGGTCAGACGCACACGTGAGACATGCTCACGGGAATAGAGCTTGTTTTCTCTCAAAACATGAAAGGGGCTCTCACAATGAAATCAGAAGCTACACATTTTTGGTGAGAATTTATGGCTAAGACGAGTTTAATGTGACCAGTTCGGTTCGCAAATGGTCAAGTCATTTACGCTAAACTTCGTTTTGAGTGGTCGTTGTATTAAGATACTAAATGTTATTTAAACTACGAAAACATTGCAAAAGTCAAGGTTAGGTAATAAATCTTCATAATAATAAACAGCTCTATGATTGATACGTGTTACAGCTATTTCATACAAAGTTGATGTATAATTTTATGGATTATGTTCATCGTCAAGAGTCTTGCCGTTAATATTTTCTTTTTTATCAGATTTCATCGCAACTCACTGAACGAGTAACTAGCCTGAAACTAATCTGACGAGACATCAGAAGTTGCTATAGTATGTGGTTTATTTTTCCTGCGTTACTATCTAGGGTAAGTAAACCTTTAAAATCGATAATAGAATATTACCTATTAATTTAACAGGAAAACCACTTAGAGACACGTCCGAGACATGAAAAGACAGACATTACTCTTCAAAGAACTGGATTGTCCAATGAAATTCCTTTCACCCATTGGAAATTCAAATCAAAGAGCTCTTTGACAGCACGGGCATGACAAACGAGGGTGGAAAACGAAACGTGGCGAACTATAAATTCATAAAGTAAAAGTGCACTGAGGTCCGCAATCCCCTGTGTCTGCGCGGTCGAGTGGCAGCCACTTGGCTTGACTGATGGCCTGTGGCCCGCTCGAGAAAATGCCACGGTTGTTCTTGAGAAATAAAAAAGTTAGAGACATTTTTAATTCGCAATCCTCGCTTCCACATATTGCAGCGCACGCGACGTTGGAGATAAGTTGTTAGTGTTGTTTTAGCTCTGAAACGAGCGATAAATTCATCTCGCACTCGGAGAAAGATGTTGTATTGGTGTTGTGGAAATAACTTTACTTTTGAAGTTGGTAGTCTTATATAAATAACATTCTGCCGATAATGTTAGAAAAGTGAGCGCTAGTATTTAAATACAAACTACTTATACGAGGACGCATTTCGTATTATCTGTAGCAAATAAGTTTTTTATAGATTTTTCGTAAGATCAGGAGGGTTAAAATGGCCACTTCGAAGCAATTCATCTAAGAAAGCAATATTGCTATTTGACATATTTGTTTGCATTGCGCACTTACTTTTATATGCGCAAATGTCAAATTGCAATATTGCTTTCTTAGATGAATTGCTTCGATGTGGCCATTTTAACCCTCCTGTAATCACTTCAGTGCTTAGAAAAGAATTTTAATCAGTTTTTACAAATCGCACAGGTTAATTCATTAGGTATTACTTTGGCTCGTGAACTTAGTAAGAACACTTGAATCCGTTGCGACACAAACTTGTAGAAAGAGCCGCGGAAGTTGGTATCATATCACAAGAGGAAGGCTCTAGCGGCTTCCACGTTGCTGATGCAAATGTTGTGAAGACTTATTAAGAAGTTCCTACACATAGTCGGTAATCATTCTTGTCAACTTCCCTCGAAGACACGCAAGGTAGAACGTGTGACCGAAAGGCCTTTAAGTTGGCTCCTGCGCCTCGCAAATTACGAGCTGAGGGTCTTGAAATTTATAACAGCAAGGTTGAATATTGAACCGAAATTGCGGGACTTGAGACTGTTTGGCTGTGGATGCGGCGTATAACTCTGACGGAGTAGTCGGGAGCCGCAACATGGTAATAATTTGATCAGGCACCCAGTACGCGCAACTTTATGCCAATTGAAAAGTTCCACTGCAGCGGAATATGTTGTAACAACAGGGTTGAGTGACGTTCCCACGCGGACCTTTTAAGTTGAGTTATAATTGGTTGCTGCAAACATTGACTGTTTCTTTCGTTCAACGTGTCAAAAATGTCTGAGGAAATTTACTACTTAGTGCAAAAATAATAATAAGGTCAAACAATTTGTATTCATAAGTTTTTTAAGTAACTTGCTCAAAAAGAAAATTTGCACTGAAATTTATAAACCTTCTCAAAGCCAACACATCATAGACTTCGATACCTCTACATTACAAACAACTTGACTGTAATATTCCGTAAGTTTGAAAGCTAACCAACGAACCGATGGAGCGAGTCTACACGAGGTGGAATAACAAAGATAATCCCACGTTGTCTACCATGTCGGCAGTGTGAATTCAAATGAAGAGGCTGCTGCCCTGAGGCGTGTGACTCGTCTCGGTCCGAAGGCACTGTCGGGTTCGGTTGAACGACTGTGCTTTGCAGCATTTCAGTATGTTCCTTTTTAGTCATGTGCTCCTGGTAACCGTACGTGTTAACTATTATTTGTTTCGGAATTATACTTGAAGGAGAAGCTTTCGTCCAAATTTTTCTAGTCATTTACATACTTACCATATACTCATCTATGTTAGTCGGTTATAGAACAAAAAATTATGGGATCGTCTGTTAATAATTTAAAAAATATAAGAAGGTTTGGATAGTTGCTATATTTTTAGGAGTAGTTTTTTATATCGCGTGACTTATAAGCATCCAGTCTCTTACGTTGAAACAGTACCGTAATGTTTCGGATGTTTCCTATATTAATTCTAGACTCAAATGAATAATGTATATTCAAATGAAGTGGCTGGTGCCCTCAGGCTTGTGGACTTGTCTCGGCGCGGAGGCTGCTTCGGACTGAGCGAAACGTCTGTGTTTCCTGCCATTTCTAACTACCGCACTACTCATGAGTTATAACAGTATATAAAAAAATATTAATATACAAATATGGAGCATACTTCCTCCGATTGATTGAGATGAGGTTTGGGTCCAGTAGTGGGACGTTTATAGTCTGTTTATGTTATTATTTTGTACTTAGGAAAACGCTCAAAATAGCGCTCAAGTCAGTTTTTACAAGTTTCGAGCGTAACGGTTTCAAATTTCGAGATCTCTTTTACATTTTTGCTTTCTTTATTAAGTTACAGTATAATGATATATTGCTTTTTACCATTGTGTCTTTCAAACTGAGATGGTATCTCCCACCAAAACGACTTGTGTAGCAAATCGCTTAATTATTTTGAAAGTTCTCATCGACTTTGATACGAGCCGTACGTAACTACTTAGTAGACTGAAGTTACCAATGTCTAATATTCAAATGAAGTGGTTTGGTTACTTCAAGAGAGGGCAGTTTAGACTTAGCTTTTGAGAGCTGTTAGTTCTATGTAAGTTTGTTTTGCTGTAGGTAGTTTAGAAGTAATATACAATATTATATACCTTAGCTAGAAAGTTAGAGCGAAATATTGTGTTTCATCTACTACCTAATACATTTGTAAGTCCAATTTTCACTTTATTCTTGACCTAACTTGTAGGTAAGTATGCATAATGATATTATTACCTCTATAATAATATCATTGCAAATTGCCCGGAAACGTACATAATTGACTTTATATATTATTATACTATACAGGGTGTAAGTGACATCGTAACGAAAACTTTGAGAGATGATTAATTTAGGCCATCATTCTGACTTGATATCAAATGGAATTTTCCGTCGCAAAAGTAAGGAACAGAAAATTTAAAAAAACATAAAAAATTTCATGAATATAATATAATATTGAATAATAAACATTTTTAAAATATTATATTTTAATTGACTTCGCTATCACAAAAAAAAGACAGTTTTCATCGATTTCAGCCATCCTAATTTTACATTTTTTATGAACTAGACGAGATCCCGGAAATTTCGATTGATATTTGCAATCCCGCGGGATTTCGAATTTGCGATCATGGTGACTGACTAAAAAAATTTTGGACGAAAGCTTCTCCTTCTAAGTATAATTCCGAAACAAATAATTGGGACCATAACCTGACTAACGCTCTCAGTCATTGGACCACGGAGGTCAATCCCTGCTACTATTTACTTTAGCAAGTATGTAGTCGATGTTTGAGCCAGGTGCCTTTGGCGGCTCTATATATTATTAACCCTGACACCAGGGTTGATGAGATCGGTTATTGCCCACACAACCTACACGAGAGACCAAGAAGATAGAAATGACATAATCCTTCTATTTGCATTTCTTCGCTACCAGTACAGCATAGACCATGTATACCAGTATAGGACTGCATAGAGACCATGATAGTATTAGGTATAATATAGCTGTGAATTTTAACCTAGCCAAGAGAAAACACTTACTTCGAATCCTGACTCGTGCTCTAAACCACTGAATACGACTTTATGAGTTTGAATTCATGTAAGGCCGCCTATTTGTACTGTTGCTAAATGTTTTGTTTGTATGCAATCTTCTTCTTCTTATGGTTTCGATGGCATTCAGATTTTTTCAGCCCAGTATATTGCCACTCAGACAGCATTTTCGGCGGCATTCATCAGCTCCTCTCGCGTACAGGTATCAGGGTACGCGAGGCAAGATGTTAGATGAGCCATAGTCTGTGGCGTAACACCACACACGCAGCTCAGGTCCGATTCATTGGGAAAACCCCACCTGGAGAGGTTATCTTTACTGTATGCAATAAAGTATATTTGATGTATGATTTGATTTCGATCATAGATAATTGATATCGCATTGTATCCAGGATTTGTATGGCAATAAGCTCGCCCCTTAATTACATGGGATTTTAACTATAGCTGGCGAGGATTAGTGTACTTATTATTTATATTATATGTATATATACACTTCTGCCTACCCCTTCGGATATACGCGCGTGATTATTATGTTAAGAAATACTACCCACTTTGAGTGTTCCACATTCGCAATAGTACCTAGTAGTTGAATTTCAGAGCAGTTAATAGTTCAAACAAGAATAGTAGCACGAAGTAATCTTGTTAGCAACAACCTGAGAGTAAGGGCTCTTGTAAGTTAAGGCAATTCCCTTTACTTGGTAACTTCACGCCTAACACCGTACGCGGGGAGCGTGATGTTATTACCATATAGCACTCGTCGGATACCCTTGCGGCACGATGGGTGGTGAGGATGGTATCCCGACGTGCCGGCAGAGTAGAGGAATGATTGGTGATAACGATGACAAAATAACGTATTAAATTCAGCAGGAATAATATAGTATATAAATAACACTACACAAACAAATCCAGAATTAGAGAGTACGACCAGAGCTAGACAGTATAGGAATATAAATATAGTTTATTAATAACACTTCAAAAACAAATCCAGAATTAGAGGGCACGGCTAGAGCTAAACAGTATAATAATAATAAAATTTTTCAAAACGATTCTCATACATATTAGGCTCCCGCATTTACAATAAAATAAACAAAATGATCAATATACATAAACTAAATAAACATGACCTTAAAAATCAACTACAAAAGTGGCTACTAAATCTAAGTTATGATGATACGGAGAAAATAATAACTTTTTAGTCCTGATCCAAATTCCTACAAAACTAACATACAAGTTAAGCAGGCACGCACACACACATACACCCCCAAATTCTAACACATACACACACACACACACACAAACATACATACATTCACACATACAAACAAACACCCATCCAAACATACCTTCCAAACATTTTAACATTTTAACCCAACAACAGCATAAACTTGTAAGTTAATAACAAGCTCACGGATGAACACTGCCTCCTAAGACACAGGTTCCCCTAGTTTAGAAGGCAGGAAAGCATTGACTATGTATAACTTCAACTTATATTGTTTCTTTATGTAACTTGTTAAAAATGTTTTTGGTAAATAAATATATTTTATTATTATTATTATTATTATATATTTATGTTGTTCTTATGAAGGTCGGGGATGCAATGCATACATACACATTTCATTGCATTCCCGACCTTCATATGAACACTACTAAACCATCACGGCTTAATATCTGTATTAGATACAAACTGCAAGGGTGTAGCAGAGTACAAACTCTGCACATACTGGCCCTTGGTTCTGTTCTTATGAAGGTCGGGAATGCAATGAAATGTGTATGTATGCATTGCATCCCCGACCTTCATAAGAACAGAACCAAGGGCCAGTATGTGCAGAGTTTGTACTCTGCTACACCCTTGCAGTTTGTATCTAATACAGATATTAAGCCGTGATGGTTTAGTACTCAAATGCGCGATTTCTACCCCGAACGGTGTAGATTCCAATCCCAGCTCAGATCTATAGACCTACTTATTTGAATTGTTGATTATATCAGTATAGTTTCCTTATCTGTGTTTTTCTTTATTTAAATTTAAATAAAGCATTAGAATAAAATATATAATGCTTCACAATATGACAATGTAGCTTACAAGCTAATAAGCAATTTATCTTTAACCTAATCTACTATAAATAAAATATTACTTATCTATGGCAAAAGAGAATTTATTTTGTCTTTGAATGATTTGGCGAATTTCTTTTGGTTGCGATTGTCGGGTTAAGGTTTGTATAGGTAGGTACCTACTTAATATTTTTTTTTAAACCACAGGCAACGTCAAAAAAAATCCGTTTAACGAGAAATAGAACACTATCTATAATACTTTTACTGTGCCATTTAACAAGTATTATATTATTAGGAAAATGCTAACATAATTATAAAATGCTTCACATTTTTAAAGTGTTGTTTTGATGGCGGCCACTTCACCTGAAAACCTTCACTGGCTCACCTTCCTCTGACCTTATAAGACGTTTTCAAGAACCTCTAGACTTCCATCTTGCTAATAATTTATGAAAAATTTGCTTTTGGAAAGTTTAGATTCTTGAAAGTTCTTCGTAGTTTGATAATCGATTTTCAGTACACAAGACTTAGGCTCAGACATAACTCAGTAAACAAATATTTACGCCAGTTTAGCTTTGCCAAACCAAATTTGGGAAGTTCACTTCATTAGTTTTGGAGGTTCTGGGAATAGTTTGGGCTTAGTCATCCATCAGTTATTCAGATAGAAATTAACTAGCAATTAGGCAAAGTTTTATGGTCTCAGATGAGTTTGTACGCGTCGCATCGATGCTTACCTAGGCTTAAAATTGAGAAGTAACTAAACCTTGACATTATAGTTTTCTTTTCAAAATGGCAAATTGAATTGCGCGACTAAGGCTCTAGACAGCGGACCGCATTTCAACTGCAATCCTGTGCAAACTGTGCAGCACGACTGCACGCTGACTTCAATTGAACTGCAATCGGACTGCCCGTTTGGTTTGCAGTTCTATTGCAGTCGTGTCAACTGCATTCAAACTGCACCTGAACTGCAATTTGCGGTTGGATTGCAGTTGAACTGCGGTCCGTCTGTCTAGAGCCTTAGGGTGCTTACAGACCAACGATAATAGTATCGACGCCGTTGAAACTTTAGAATGCTACTAGTAAATTGTTTAGCGGTATTTAATCGATCCTCGTTTGTCTTAGCTCGGTTATTAGTTATTCAAAGACTAACTATCTTTTGTTAATTTGATATTCGACATTTCGGATTTACACTGAGGTTTTGTTATCGGTAATTTACACAACCAAGTCTGTTTATTATTGACAATTGAATTACAATTTGTGTAAAGTTTTTGGAGTAAATGGTTTAATATTGAAAAGTATTATAGCAGCAAGAGCTTAGGCGACGGATTAGAATAAAAACGATTATAAAACACATTGTTTTAAGTTTACGCGGTTATTATCATAATTAAAGCACATAATAACGGGTTCTTACCCCGTTTAAATGGGAATATGAGACTCCCGATATTTCGACACTGTTGCAAGTGCCATGATCACGGGATGACTGACAGACAGACAGATATGTCTACCCGTAGAAAATTATGGATCTACCTACTCCACTCCAATCTCATCAGTCATCCCGTAGTTCATCTTGCGGTGGTGACCTCTGACTACCCCAGTTGGAATATAGTCCTGAGTTTATGTTAATATCTCTGTTAGAGATAAGCTTTCCTGGGGGGTTAAAGCAATTCATCTAAAAAAGCAATATTGCAATTTGACATTTATGCATATATAGATATATACGCTAGTTTAGCTTGTACGGGGTGTAAGTAACATCGTACCGAATACTGAGAGGGATGATTCAGCTCATTATTCTGAGTTAATATCAAGTGGAATTTTCTATAAAACTAAGTGCGGAATACAAATTTCTATGCAATAGATTGCTTTTTTGTGTGAAAATTGAGAAAGGCCATGAAGTTTGAATATAAACAACGTAAATGCGTACAAGTTAGTCGGAAGAGGTATTAATAGAGCCTAATGTAAAGGTACGTTGCCACTTGACTGAGGGTTGAAGAAGAAGGTATGTTGCTAAAGTATGTTTCCGATGTTTTCATACTTCCTTTTAATAACTCTGTATATATACCCTGTGGTATTAACTGATTATTCTGCGTTAATATCAAGTGGAATTTTCCATCGCATAAGTATATAATAGAAGATAATTTTAAAAATATTTAAAAAATCGTAAATATTGCGACGGAAAATTCCACTTGATATTAACTCAGAACCATAGTCTAAATTTACGATGTCACTAACACCTTGTATATTTTTTTATTGCAGCACTAGGTGCTTATAGTTTTCAGTGATACATCAGAACAACTATTATTTATAACTGTACCTAAATTTATACACAATAAAAATCTTTATCTTTAAACTTGCATTTGACCTGTAGACAGATGCAGACAAAAGACTTTCGCATTATCACTACATACATAGTATAAAACAAAGTCGCTTTTTCTGTCCCTATATCCTTATGTACGCTTAAATCTTTAAAACTACGCAACGGATTTTGATGCGGTTTTTTTAATATATAGAGTGATTCAAGAGGAAGGTTTATTATGTATAATAATATCCATTAAATAGTGGAGAAATACTGTTATTTTTGAGGTTTTTAATGTGATGTCGTAAATAATTCCATTTTTTCCTCAGCATTGCACCCGAGCGAAGCCAGGGCGGGTCGCTAGTTTAAGATAATTCTATCTTGCGGCGTGCGGGTTGTTTCCTGGCGCAAAGGTTGTCCATCGCCATACAACGTGGTAACGCGGCAAGCGTGATGGGGACCTTTGCGCCCGGATCCACCCGCGGGGGCTTATTTGACTAAATAGATTGTTATTGGTGCTAATTCCTGTAAATACCATCTAATTTTATTTTAAGTTATATCTGTCCTTTTCTTATCCGCCGAAAAGGAAAGGGACGGGTAATCGACAAGCATAAAATTTATGGAACACACGTCAATTTTAAGCACAAATCTAAACCAACCGTCTAAAAATTTTACGTCAGTCAATAACCCGACACATTAATTTACTCATTCTTCCTAAAATTAAGAGCTGTGAATCATCCGTCCCTTTCCTTTTCGACGGATACGAAAATGACGGATATAACCTAAAATAAAATTAGGCGGTGTCTGCAGGAATCGGGGCCATTGTCTATTTTATATAATGTGTATTTTTGTTTTGACTGTAATGTTTATTACGATAACAATTATAATTAATATCTTAGACTTAGTTCTGTTTAAGGCTGGCTTGGCTTTAAATTCCAGTCCAGTGTTTGTCTGGTAGATATGAAGTATTATTTTGATATTTTACATGTGGACGTTTGTACGCGTAATTTAGAGGTCCACAGTCTATTTATAATATTTCTGCGAAGGATCTCGGCGCCGTGCATTGGCGAAAACAGTAATTAAACAAAACCAAAAGTGTACCTCTTCCTCGTTATAATTATAAATGTTATCGAAAACTCAATGTTTCAAACAAGCAACTGCAAACAACGCCGTACTAATGATCAAAATTCTGACAGAAGGGAGTTGGTACATTAATTTGATCACGGCAATGTCATCAAAGTTGTTGGCAAGAAGCAACTTAGGAACTTCCAACGCTGTTCGTATTCTGTCACCCGTTTCGCAAACTTATTACGAGCTTTACCTACAATTTTGGTTGCATTACTGGTTCAGTGAGATGTGGAGATGCGGGATGTGGTAATAAATAGGTAATGTATGTAGAATCGTCGACATTGGAAGTGAGTGGGTCCGGATTCCGTAGCATGTTTACTTACTCTACCCTTGTGCTAACATGCCGCTTCAATTTTAAACTAGTCACTCTGTTCGTAACTGGGGGAAGTTAAGTAACTGTTTGTATGCTGTTTGATATTTTTTAATTCAAAAACATTATACTTAATAAATAATACGAATATGTGAAAGCATTAGGACAGCTTCGTCAGTCAAGTCAAGGCGTATTTCCTTATTTCTATTTCCTCTTCATCATCATAATCCATCTACTCCTTTTCTTCCATAGTATATGTAGTAGTTTAAGTACTCGAAAGTGTATTTATCTTTTATTTATTTTTATACGTACAAGTATTCCCATGCTGCACTATCCCGCTATATTACATAATATTATATACAGGTTGTGAGAAGCTGCAGTAGTTTTAGGCGGATGAGACGTTCGTTAGGTAAAATTGACGATTCAAAGTGTAACTATGTTACCTATTGAATAAAGATATTTTTGCATTTGAATTTGAAAATTTGAATTAAATATCTCCTATACTTAAAGGTAACCTGGAAGAGATTGCTACTTAGCAATAAGGCCGCCTATTGTACTCATTCTATTTCTCTTTTGTATTTTGTTTTTTCCTGTTTGTGCAATAAAGTATTTGTCATGTTATGTTATGAATATGTCTTTATGACGTTCTACATCACATACTTCAGCGATACACACTCGCTTAAAAATATCCCAAAGGCTTTTGTGTCTTGGTAAAAATAGGTATTTATCATACAGTAATATTTATAATTAGTTGTCATGTTCAGAAGCCCATGTTATTTGCTAGCGTTATTGAAACGCCTGGAAAATGGAAATCTAATTGCATTTTATATATTGGAATACCGAACAATAAAAGATTTCAGAATTCTTTAATCCATTTTTTTTCACGCCATCAACAAAAACATCTCTGTGTTCCCTGTGTAGTGTTTAAGCTCAGTAGCTTAAAATAAATACCACAGGGAATTCACAGAAATGTTATCGCCTTAAGCAATTTTAGCATAGGATAAAGCCTAAAATTGCTTTAAGCAGAATTAACAGTTCCCATTTTAAGAGCTCGGTGTCATGAGATGACGCCTATACGGAGTTAAGCCTCCTTATGGCTAATAACAGAAGTGCTAACAATCGGTTGAGCCTACCCAAACAGGGGCCTAAGTAAATTTCATATCTGCACCGCATTTTGTTATTTCAGGACTAAAGGTTTATATAGCGTGTTAGAGGATTTTGTTCAGTGGCGTCGAAAAGTATTTATATTTGTAGGTTTTTTGTCTACACGACTGATCAAGTTATATACTATTTTACGATACAAAATCAAGTATACGTGTATAGTCAATGCAGTCCCGTGGTTTTTTTTTGACGTGACTTATTGTAGATTTGCCGCAGATGGCATTAACTACTTAACTACGTAACAATCTCATAAACCGACATATTTTGAAATACGGCCATTATTATGATTTAGCCTAATACCGGTTTTAATTATATGATTAGTGAAATCGAGGATAATATTAATACGATCATAATGAGCCCACGCTAATCCACAGAAACACAGGTTTATGCCAAATAAATTCAATTTTGGTTCAATTTAATATGAATTTATCTGTACAGGCATTAATAAATGACACATAGGAATGGTCGTATGTTTTTTTTTTACTCTTGAAACTCAACAACACGTCTGCATACTTATACAATAGCGTAAACAACCACAATTCGAAATTACATTGGTACCTTTAACATTTAATTTAAAAATCGATCAATTTCGAAACCGAGAAAATTCAATCAAGGATCGTTTAAAAATCGAACCATTCTTTTCGTTTAAATCGAGACAGTAAACAATGCAACATCGGAACGGTTGTCAACAGCATTGGTTCTGTACCAATGATTGTGGAACTCAATTATCACGGGTGGGGAACCGACCATGTATCGGCGGATGTCACTGCCACTTAAGCCGCGTTTTCATCATAAATTGTTTGGTTGTATACAAACGTTTTGACTGCTTGAAAGCAGTTTATAACTATAATAGTTTCCAAAACAATTTTATTTATTAATATTGTTTATATGCTGCATCTCTTTCATGATAGGCACAAACATATTATGGATAAAGTTACATTTCCTTTGGGTGAGATAGTTGTTAGTGCAAGTAAGTATAGGTATGATATATTGTTGGGAACGAAATATTTGATTTGTACTGACTCTTTGCACAAAAACTCTATAATATTTATGCTTTATTTATGAACATCAAGGAGTTATAATTTTACCATATAATTCTTGTACTTTCTCCAGTTGGAAAGCAAAAAGAAAACAGTTTAGACAGACCGTCCGTCTGTCTGACAAACAGATAGAGTCGCAGTTAAAAGTAAGAGAAGATTGAATTTTAATATTTATTACACAAGCAAGTTACTTGATCAAAGTGAATGCGCATTCAGAGCATTCAGTTCGGCACTGGTTGACAGCTGCTGCCTCATTGGACACGATAATAAAATTGACGGATCAGGAAAGGGTTGTAACTTGTAATGTGAATTTTAGCCATTCAAATTTGGAAGGCATTTCGGATTTCGGATACTATTACAGAAATTTGGATTAACGACTCCTGTCTGTGGGTATTTAACGGTATTGATTGGTCTTCAATTGCCAAACTGTAGAAGTAATCCTTAATCATTTTAGCAATGTATATTAACGCAAATGTGCCTAATATTACCGAAGTGACACATTATACTATGCAGATGCATATAAGCAGGTCGCCCATTTCGAAAATAAATATATTATGATATTATTTTCTAATACTTGGTGGCGATAACTTGGATAATTGCTTGGGATGGTCCCCTCGCATCCATTAGGGGTGTAAGGAAATTGGCCGTCCCCACCAAATATCAGATTTCACGTTGATCTGCCTAACACTGATCAATTCTGGCCGGCGACAATTGAATTAATGTCGTCTGGTTCCTATACGATTTTTCCATTTCATCCCCAAACCTATTTGGTGCGAATTATTGCCAGAGATACGCTTAATTGGTTTGGCGTTGCGGTCGCATGACATTTTCGGTGCATTGCCTTTGTCATCGGTTTAAAATTTTCGCGGAACCATTTACGGTGAATTAAATAACGATGATAAATAAAGCCGGTGCAAAAAACCAATAGCGCAATCGTTTTCCAAATAAATGACTAGTGGAACAGAATTCTGCGCTCACAGAAATGATTTTTCCGGAATTATCAAAAACGGGAGATACGCGTTACGTGAATACAGCGTTTTGTAAACAAATACGATGTTTTATCTGTAACAAACATTGAACGAAATCCAGCTTATGGGATGAAAAAAAAAGCGTGAAACAAAGCGCTTCCGAAAAAGGAGTGCTGTGTCGCAATGAATATTAACACTCAAATAACGGGTGCGTCGCAATAGTAGCGCGAAGATAAATTTATCCCGTGTCGGGAAATGGTCCATTTTTCACGACGCCTAACGCTAGGTGTCACACGCGAGCTGGGAAGACGGCGTTACTTACGCGAGACGTGAGCGGAATGTAACGCGAGCCACGCGCCGCTGAATTAGCTGCCGTGTATTCTTTTAGATATTGCTGTTTGTTTCATTACTTTTCGCGTCTTGAATCAACAGGCAATTTCGCAGAAAGATGCGAGCGATAATTCTAAAGCATGTAAACAAGGAAGTAGACACAACAGCTGTGTAAGGAAATAGAGTTTGTGAAGATAAACACAATATACATTTACTTGTGATAACAGACGCAACTCACGCGTCTTGTGATATTGAAACAAATAACTCGCGATTCATTGATAGCGATGCATCAATAGGCATTCATGTTAATCATAATGGATGAACATACTTTAACGTATTTTATTTACTAAAGTGATTTGTAATCAAATTATTAAAGGAATGCAACTACTTAATTAAAATAGCTCGAATGTTTTGATTCAAATGAATATAAATACGGTAATGATTGAAACAAATGAATCACAGATTGGTTAACGTACTGACAATTGCCACCAACATTCGACAATAATCGTCAATGAATGATGGACCAATGAAAAGTCAATGGGTTATTGTTTGTTATTGCAAAATATTTATGTATTACAAAAAAATGTGAGGTGGATTAACAACCCCATCAACCCTGGTGTCAGAGTTACTATTGAGCCGCCTAAGGCCCCTGACATGACTCATCTAACGACTACTAACTTCCATCAGTAAGAGTAATCGGGACCATCGGCTTAACTTGCCATCCGAAGCACGGATTATCTTACCTACGGACAATCAGGTGATCATTATAAAAAAAAATCTTTGGTGAAATCACAATAATATATTCAAATTGAAAAATATCTTTATTCAGTAGGTAACATAGTTACACTTTGAATCGTCAATTTTACATAACGAACGTCTCATCCGCCTAAAACTACTGCAGCTTCTCACAACTTGTCATCATCATCAGCCGTACGACGCCCACTGCTGGGCATAGGCCTCCCCCAAGGATCTCCAGGACGATCGGTCCTGCGCTGCCCGCATTCAGCGGCTTCCCGCGACCTTCACCAGATCGTCGGTCCACCTTGTAGCGAGCCACTGAGCGTTGTCCGACACGTGGTCGCCATTCACAACCTGTATAACCGGGGAAAAGAAGCTGCAAGAAAAACCTCGGCACAGGGCCCTAGACGTTCTTTAAAAAAATAAATAAACATAATATATTTTTATACAATTGAGTAATTTAGCTGCCTCATATCAGTTCTCAGACAGTTAATCCAATGAATTTATATCTTCTCAATAATCACTAACTTTATAATAACCTTTTTTGTAAAGTTTCTGTTTAACTACTGTCTTAAAACAGTTGAAAGGCAAATTCTGAATGTTAATAGGAATCTTATTGTAAAAACGTATACATTACCCCTTAAAAGATTTAGTGATCTTTTGTAATCGACTGACTTGTAAAGCAATATACGTGCAGTGTAGTTATTCTGCACCTTTCACACAAGTTATACCACATTATATTAAATATTACAGTCATGTTTGGGATTCTACATTTCAGAGTAATATCACCTGCTCAGTGTCCCATTCACACCCTGTTATTTCAGGCGGGACAGTGTGGAACCAGATATTGTGCCATATTATCGCATGGCATACGGTCCCGGATTTAACTTGAAATTATAATGTACTTTAAGCAGATTTCCATAGGACCGAAGAGGGTGTAACATTGTTGTGTGAATATAAAGCTTTAGTCGGTCTCACATTGAATGCGTTTTCGTACGAATTTGATACGTGCGTACATGTCCAGTACTATGTCAGACTACAGGGGGGTTAAAATGGCCACATCGAAGCAATTCATCTAAGAAAGCAATATTGCTATTTGACATTTGTTTGCATTGCGCACTTACTTTTATATGCGCAAACGTCAAATTGCAATATTGCTTTCTTAGATAAATTGCTTCGATGTGGCCATTTTAACCCCCCAGTACTACGTGTGTAGTTTTGCCGCAAATGCGAAAATATGAACATCACATAACCTTCAAAGTACCTACTATTACTTTGGATAAGTCAAGTCAAGTAGTAGTATTACATCTAGTTATATAATATGTAATTTAATTTTTTGACGTTCAAAAAGCGCTAACTTTGTAAGCCAATTTTGAAAAATAAATATTTTTGAATTTTTTTGAATTTTTTGTCACGTCTATAAGGGATGTTCGTACGCGTACAGTCATAAGCAATATCATGTATCCACTTTAGAATCCTGTCTAACTATCATATATTATTATTATTTTTTAGACTTACGGTTTAATTTGTCACCAAGCTAATGTGACATGTTTTCAAAGTGTATGTACATATTAGTACGTGACCGTACGGTCACGAGCATTAATATGTACACTTTGGTACCATGTCACATTAACTTTTTTGACAAATTGAACTGTAAGTCTCACTAAATGTCAAATATGTATGTATATTTTAGTTCTGTGCAATAAAGTATATTTGATTTGATTTGATTTGATTTTGATATGTTAGTGCGACAGAGTCCTAAAGTGGGTACATTATATTGCTCATGACTGTACGTACGAGCCGAATTCGTACAAAAACGCATCCAAACTGAGACCGAATTACTTATTAAGCACTGGTACCTGGTTAAATATACAAAGGAATAACAATAAATATTGATGCACAATTCGTAGGAAAACGTTCATATCTCTTCAATGATAAACTCTTTTAACTGCGTATTTTTCATTCAAATAGCAAAGTAAAGCAGTCAACGTAGTTAAGCAGAGTATCATTGTTTAAACCCATTGAAACATTATCTTTCTGTAGTGCTGCAATCGAGAAACTATAGTGTAGAGAAACGATTTATAAACGGTATAACAGAGCATACTGCATCACTGCACTCCCGACTGCCGGAGACTTAACCGTACCATTATATCACTCTTGCTATGATAAATCGAGTTCCTTTTCAAAGTTACACAACAGCTTCGGGGGTAATTCGCTTCATTTCAACTGATAACGGAGTTGACGTTTGGAAAGTCACGATTCGAGACTAGGGACTCGAGAAATGAAACTCGCGGCTCGAGTCAAGATTCTCGAGACTCACGTCATTTGTCACGTAACCCCGGCATCAACTATCTCAAACATTAACATCTGTCCTAATTTGAAATACACAAGAACGACTAAGTTTGGAGGTAAAAGCAAACCCGGAACGTTGGGGAATGCGGAAAATTATCCAAGTTCCACTTTTGATTGAAACTACCTGGAATGGATTCCGTAAATTGAAGCGGGTAGCATTGTTCTCGAGTATATACGTAATGTGTGGTATATACCTACTTAATTAATTATACTTACATTCTTTGAATTGATAATGTTGAATGTAAATCACTATAAAAATAATTGTTGCTTGATATTTGGATCACATTATTTACGTATATAATTATATTGCTACCTACTTATATTGCTTCTCTTTATTTTGATCAGAATAATAATGGGTGGAAAAGAAGTAATTGTTCGTGGGTGTAATAAAAAGGGTCATCATTTATACTCAAAAACAAAGGTGCATTATGTCTGGTGTCCATGAAATTAGAAGGTTAAACGAAGGAAAACATTTACAGCACCATATTGCCTGGATAGTCCGTCATTGGTATTGACATTACCAAAACAAAAGTAGAAAAATAGTAACAACTGTGCTATTTATTACCTAAGAAACGTCGTGAAAGTTGACTAAGAAATGAATGACTTTTGAAATACTTATTTTAAGTATTAGTTCTTTGAGAGCCGTGGTAGCCCAGTTGGTAGAACGCTTGCCTATCACTTTGAGGTCGCAGGTTCGAATCCAGCACAGGCCTAAACCAATGATTGTCGAATTTGTTTTCGAATTCATGTTTGGATCAGAAATGATTATCACGTGCTCTGCGGTGAAGGAAAACATCGTAAGGAAACCTAAATTCCCGAGAAATGCATTTTTGGAGGTATGTGATCTAACCTGTATTGGGCTGGTTTTCCCTTCGCATGTTGGAAGGTCAGACAGGCAGTCGTTTCTATAAAAAAAACTGGACCTGTTAAATCTTCAGGTTAGATAAGCGGACCCTGTGAAAGAGATGATTTTAAGTATTAGTACTTTAATATTTCGACCACAATTGCCTTTAGGCAAATAAACACGGGCTATACTGTACACCTTTATTTGTATACCTTTATGTAGGAGGCATGAACATAAACAAATACAGACTTTAAACCTATTAATATTCCAGGATGTTTATATAGGCAAAGATCAAAATTGGCAAACAAGTATTGGTTCCATACAATCTTGTAAAGTCGATTGGGTTTTAAATGATATCCACTCGAAAGCATAGGAGCTTTTAATCAAACAACTTGTGTGATTAGTGTATAAATTAATAGCGATTCATACGAAGGCACCGCAGAAATCCAATTTCACCCTCACAAGTCTTTCGTAACGCTATTTGATCGGATTGTGATAGGTAGGTACATAATTATTTTATCTATAACATTCCTAATTGTTATCAGCCACAAATAATACAAAGAGCCTATACTCAAATTGAATTTCAAACATATTACTAGTAAGCTAAATTTTCACCGGACTTGATGTATATTTTGAAGCGAAAATTGTACCTTATTGAGCCACTGTGATACAGCGTGATTCCTAGTGCAGGGCTAGCTGTTAATAGTTTAATTGTTCCTTGTTTCACTACACTTCACGACCTGTATAGCCGAGGAAAAGTAGCTGCAAGAAAACATCGGCACAGAGCTTTAGAAGTTCTTAATATATATACAATTTCAGTAATTTGGCTGTTTAATATTATATACGTATATAAATATATACGAGCTTTCGACCAGTACTTCTGACTAAGTGCTTCTGTTGTCTTTTGGCGATTGCAACTCTATCCACACCGATTTTGATTGCGAAGTCAGTATGTCTGTAAGTACTTCCATAATTTGTTATTTTCTTTCTTGATGTTTATTATATCCTAAAGCACTAAAAATCGTTCCAACATTCACGAAATCGCTTCACCCATCACTCGGCCGCAGCTGTAGCATGTAGATAACGTTGTGACACCTGACGTCATTTGTCACGAGACTTGCTGTTTTTTTTTTTACAGAAACTTACCTACTTGAAAAGCATTTTTAAGAAATAAGTATTATTCTCGCAACGCCTGGATTTCCAGATAATAGTTAAACAATTTGATTTGAATGGGAATTGGATTTTAAACATTACGACCTGAGACGCCCGCATAACATGTGCATAAAAGTATACAATAAGATACCTGACAAATTTAAAAACGGACGTACTAAGATACTTGTAAATTACGTGAATGGCTAATTACTAATAGTTTTTATAGTACTTATAAGGGAATTTTTGAACTTTTAATATTTGCATGCTAACAATAATTAGCAGGAAAGAGATTCTGTGACACTGACTGACATTTTGTGACTCTGTACCTACCTATCCTAAGCGAATAAATGATTTCTGATTTTTGACGATACATTGAGGCGGCAAATTCAATCATATGGCGCTGTATAAGAGCGTTCACGCTGCGCCGGAGCGTTGCGTTGCAATGGTGCCCTCGACGCGCTATAATAGATTTAAAAAAATTGAGAAAACTTTGTTAGCGCGTTGTTTGGCAGCAATTTTATAATGGTCTCCTAGATTCAAAATCTCTATAAATCTGTATATTTTTCGAATAAGGACCGAAATAATGAATACATTTTCATTTATACTGCTGATCAAGTATAGTACATGTACAGCAGCATGTAAGTATAATGTACAGCACTGCCCATATGTTCGGCCTAGCAGTCAATGCCATTTGCGGCAAATATATATAATTATAATCTATCTATAAGACACGTCAAAAAATATTATATTGTCGGAATTTTTTGGCTGGGTGTACTGATAGTATTTTAATACGGTTTAATCAAATATTGTGACGAACGCACACGAATATTTGAAATAATTTTGAATTTAGAATTTGTCTGCCTGTATAATTGAAGAGTCGTTTTCTAACACACACGAAATCGGTTCACCCGTCAGTCGCCCGCATCTGCAGCGTGTAGATAACGTCGTGACACCTGACGTCATTTGTCACGAGCCCTGTTGTTCTTTCCACGGCTAACGTGTTTGCTTTCTCGTGGTATCACGTCTCGTCTCGTCTCGTCAGATTGAAGGGAGACGGTGCTATGGGGTTAGGGACGCGATAAATTTTGTTTGGTGGTACAAATTGGAGAGGGATGTAAATTTTTTCGAGGGTAATCGGCTGTTGTAACAGATTTTATAACAAATCAAATCAATTTGAGAACGCTAGTTTGAGAGCCGTGGTAGCCCAGTTGGTAGAACGCTTGTCTCTCACTTTGAGGTTGCAGGCACAGACCTAAACCAATGATTGTCGAATTTATTTCGAATTCATGTTTGGATCATAAATGATTATTATGGTGAAGGAGAACATCGTGAGGAAACTCCGAGCATTTTCGAAGGTATGTGACCTAACCTGTATTGGGCTAGTTTTTCCTTCGCGGGTTGAAAGGTCAGACAGGCAGTAGCTTCTGTAAAAAACCGGACTTGTCAAATCTTCAGCTTAGGTAAGCGGACCTTGTGAAAAATTATGAGTTTGAGAACGCTAAACTAGACCAGAAGGCATATTATACTATTAAATACTATAAATATAATATACTATAAATCTACAAAGGCGATAGTGACTGTTGTAGGTGTTTTGTAGTCTTCCAGCTTATGTGGATACTTAATATATACAGAGTGTTAGTGACATCGTAAAGAAAACTTTGGGGGGTAATTCAGGCCAGAGAAGCTGAATGTAAAACTGTAAAAATAAAATAAATAAATAAAGATTCTGAGTGGATATCGAGTGGAATTTTCTGTCTAAAAGTATGGAACGGAAAATATAAAAAAAAACACTAACACTTTCATTAATTTTCCGACAGGAAAATCCACTTGATATCAACTCAGAATCATGTTCTGAATCATCACCCTCAATATTTGTTACGATGTCACTAACACCCTGTATTCGTGTATGAAAGTTTACTTCACTTTCGAAAAGTTGGGCTTCTCTTTAGGTCATTGTCTGGCGTCGGGTAAATGAAGTGGTATGAGCGTATCTGGCTTGAGCCGAGATGCGCCTGACAGCCCCCTCGTCAGTCTGCCCGGTCCTCTGCCCCTGACGGCCGATATGTTATGCCCCTGTGAACTTTTGACAGTACACTGACTTGCTAAATTGATTGAAAGTTACACAATAGTGCCCTCCGACACTTATTTGGAGACTCCAATTTATTTATTCGAGGAAATAAGCATTTTAATAATATAGAGAGTGGAATAATTCATATCAGTGCCGCTGATGCGTTGTTGCCAACAAAAAATTGTCTTTATTAAAACTAAAATTTGTGTCTAGCAATTGCCAACCACTAGAGCGGCATTCGCGCTTCGCTCGCTGTTGTTATGAGCATGCACATCTCTCCTAACTAATTTGGTATCGAAGATAACCTAACCTAATATATAGCTGTACTTAACTAGATAATTCAAGTTTTAGCAAAGGGATATAGTAAAAATTTGATTCTATTAGGGAAAATGCCTTTAAATCAAAAACAGTTTTAGCTGTGACAGTTATATTAAATTAACATCAATAAATAAATGTGAACGTATTAACTAAACTAGTAGAAGGATGTATATTGATCAAATTGGAGATGTCCTCAGAAAAGGTTTAATACCTACGATCTACTCTGAACCGGCGTGCATGTATGAAACGATTGATGAATGTGGAGGAAGTAAGAGAAGTGTGTCAGGATCGAACCAAATGGAATTCCATGGTCTCTTAAATTCATACTACGCCCGTGGGAAGTAGGCGTGAATTAATGTG
Source organism: Pectinophora gossypiella (assembly GCF_024362695.1). Classification (NCBI taxonomy): domain Eukaryota; kingdom Metazoa; phylum Arthropoda; class Insecta; order Lepidoptera; family Gelechiidae; genus Pectinophora; species Pectinophora gossypiella. Next base: position 6,434,668 of record NC_065405.1, read on the forward strand.
TGTATGTAGTGAATTTTTTTGTAAATGCACATACGATATAAGGTATCTACACATATTAAACAAATTCGCTAAATCATTTTCAGTTTATGTAGTAATCGCATTCAAGTTATTCTACAATATAAGTAGGTAGTATAATTTATGGAGCATTCTAGAATCTAGAGCGTTCCAATTTTAGACGTGAAACCGGCAGTTTTGATTTCCAACAACTCGAAACTACACAATGAAGTGTCTACGACTCTACGTACATCTGCAATAGTTTTCAGAGAATTTATCTTCGACGCCCAATAGGAAGGCATTAAGTTAGGCGGTCTCAAAACTTGTGCAAGTTTGTTGGAAGTAGGTTATCGGCTGCACTCGGGTCTTGCGGAGGCACGCCCGCGAACTTCTCTAATGAGATGAATAATTAAACAGGGCGGCACGTAGGCGCGTGCATTTATCGCGGCTTCGCATATGTTAGACGTGCTGAAGGGTTTTGTCTTCCTTCCACCTGCATTTTAACAGCTCCGTGGTCTAGTGGTTAGTCTTGAGTTTACTAGGTTGGGACATGTGTAATCATCTCGACAACAGGGTTGGTGATATTGGTTATTGGCTTTACAATACAAGCGAAAAGAAAACTAAAAACACTAGTAGCTTGGACCAGTGATGTGCCGTTCCAGCAAACTGTTTACTGATTTGGAAGGATAATACGCTTCACACATCGCCAGAGAGTGTAGGTATGTATCATCCACGTCTTGCTATATTGGTAAGTCCTAGAAGTACCGTTTAATCTGATGAATAATAGTTGACCACGAGTTTCTTTTTGGAACCACTTTTTGAAAGAAAATTGTTGTTGCCTCCTCACTAATTTAAGAGCCTCGCTCTTGTCGGTGTAGCATTCTCTATTCTTGTCTATCAATGACCAATTCCTTCACTTCCTAATAAGACACGACGTTCGCCTTCTCTTTAATCTGATATATGCAAGGTCTTCTTGGTCTTCCCCTTCCTCTCTTTCCTTGTAGCTTCCCTTCTATGATGTTTTTAATAAATTCGTCGTGTTTTATTAAGTGTCCAATCATCTTGCCTCTTCTGTCCTCAATAACTCTCAATGTTTCCCTTTTTTCCTTTACTCTTACTAGCACTCGTACTAGCACTAGCACAAAGTCGATGAACACATTAAAATTAATTTATTTATTGAGTTACAATAATCATTATCTTCGTTATTGACTACAATACTGTAAATATATAGAACATAGAACAAATAATTAATGTATAAGATACAATATGTATGTGAAGTTCAATGTACCTATTTATTGAAAATAAACACAAAAAGAGCCAATTCAAAGTAACAAAGGTTTTAATATTGAGTATCAGACTATCAGAGTGCATGACCGATTAGAAGTTTTATTATGAACAATTTTATAGTAGTCTGAGCCTATTTTATAGACCTGAAACTGTTTACTGCATGGATAAATATTTTATAAATTTAATCCTCTTTATTTTATTAATTTACATCATCAAATTTGTTGTATGTATTTATATATCTCCAGTCTACTTTAGTATTTATTCTGTTGGAGTTATAAATAATGAGTGGACAACTAACCTACGGCCCAGAATTTCTTAGGGCCATCGATTAAGTAGATGCTTTATTAATAGGTCTGGATTCAAATTGAAAAAAGTCGAGGGTTTGTTGAAGAAAATTACTTCATATTGTATATTGTCAGAATAGCGATCATAAGTAGGTTTTTAAAATCTCCCTAGCATTATCCCGTTTTTTACAGGGTCCGCTTACCTAACCTGAAGATTTGACCGGACGGATTTTTCACAGAAGCGACTGCCGGGTTTAAGTATTTAAAACTTTTTTTTATAACTATAATAATAATATTTATATAAGGATTAGGTGTGTGATGTAATTGAAAGGTTATAAAATTCTATAAATTAATTATATACTTACTTATAACTTGTCCTACATGCAAACTTTGACAACAATACAAATAGTACAAATCATGAACGGAACATTATTGTACCCCTTATAAGTAAGTGTAATTTGTTCCTTAATATACTTTTTTGTTGTTCAATAATAATTTATGGGCACTCGTATATTGCCGAGTCGCACATATTCAAGACAAGCTTACAAAAATAAAACATTTTCGGCCTATTTGGCTTAATAACACGGGATTTTATATCCGCAAAATAATATTTCAACATTTTTAAAGGATTTAACCGAGCTTATCCGATATATTCATTTGCGTCTCATTTGTTGCGTTCTTTGTTCTAAAAATGTTCTTTTGCATTTTTAATTATAATTTGCGCTTTTGTTTTTATCGCCTTTGTATTACAGGTTTAGGACAGAATAGACATACAGTCATGAGCAATATAATGTACCCACTTTAGGACTCTGTCGCACTAACATATTTGACATTTAGTGAGAATTACAGTTCAATTTGTTAATGTGACATGGTACCAAAGTGTATACATATTAATGCTCGTGACCGTACATACATATGGTTAGGGGTAAGCAGAGACTATGGCTTTCCAGTTGCTTCGATCCTAACACACTTGTCTTCAATCAAATCAATAAAAAACCTAAAACAAAAGTTACGTAAGTTATAAAACTACGTATTTTTAGCTGTTAAGATATCTATACCATTTAGTAAGAAATAAATTACATACCAAGTCAATTATTTAGTTTGAAGTTTTTCGTGCTAGTTTTTTTAACAATATAGCTTGAGCATGGAAAAGTTTGATGAAACGTGTCTATATCACCACACCTGGTGTTCAACTTGTGTACAACTAATACTGCAAGTTTTGAACTATTTTAGTTCGACGGTGTGGTCAGCTTCAGAAGTAAACCTTGCTATTATGAAAGGTGAAAGACCTCAGAATGAAGGAATTTCCAGGCCACGTTCCCCAAAAGAATATACATGGCGCTGTACGGTCACGAGCATTAATATGTACACACTTTGATACCATGTCAGATTAACTTTTTTGACACATTGAACTGTAAGTCTCACTAAATGTCAAATATGTTAGTGCGACAGAGTCCTAAAGTGGGTACATTATATTGCTCATGACTGTACATTGTAAATCTTGACTTACCATCAGGTGAGATCGTGGCCTATTTTATTAAAAAAAAAGAGTAATTCAGTGAGGGCCTTTCCAGGCTACGTTTCCCAAAAAGACTATAGATGGCCTTGTACAGATTTGTCTTCGTTTAACCTTCTAATTTCATGGATAACATACATATTTATGCATCTTTTATCTTTGTTTTTGGGTATAAATGATGAGCCTCGTTATTACACCAAGGCACAACACATCTTCCCCTCATTATTCATCATCATCATCAGCCGTATGACGCCCACTGCTGGGCATAGGCCTCCCCCAAGGATCTCCACGACGATCGGTCCTGCGCTGCCCGCATCCAGCGGCTTCCCGCGACCTTCACCAGATCGTCGGTCCACCTTGTAGCGGGCCTACCCACTGAGCGTCGTCCGACACGTGGTCGCCACTCCAGAACCTTTCCGCCCCATCGGCCATCGGTTCTCCTCGCTATGTGTCCTGCCCACTGCCACTTCAGCTTTGCAATTCTCCGAGCTATGTCGGTGACTTTAGTTCTCCTGCGGATCTCCTCATTTCTGATTCGATCCAGCAGGGAAATACCGAGCATAGCTCTCTCCATTGCCCGCTGAGCGACACCGAGCCTCCTCACGAGACCCATAGTAAGCGGCCACGTCTCACTGCCGTAGGTCATCACTGGCAACACGCACTGGTCAAAGACTTTCGTCTTGAGACACTGAGGTATTCTGGACGAGAAGATATTCCGCAGCTTCCCGAACGCTGCCCATCCGAGTTGGATCCGACGAGAGATCTCTTTCTCGAAGTTGGACTTACCTAACTGGATTATTTGTCCTAGGTAAATGTACTGGTCTACAACTTCGAGTGTAACGTTCCCAACCTGAACTGGAGTGGGTGCGACATGGTCGTTGGACATAATTTTTGTCTTTGCCATGTTCATGCTAAGACCCACTCGTTGGGATGCGTTACTGAGATGCTCGAGCATGGTGTTCAGGTCTTCCAGGGTCTCAGCCATTAGGACTATATCATCGGCAAATCGAAGGTGCGTCAGGTACTCGCCGTTGATGTTGATGCCAAATCCTTTCCAGTCCAGAAGCTTAAAAATATCCTCCAATGCAGCAGTGAACAGTTTCGGAGAGATGACATCTCCCTGTCTCACTCCTCGCTGCAGTTGGATCGGATTAGAGCTCTGGTTCTGTACTCGAACTGACATAGTGGCATTTTGGTAGAGGTCCCTTAGCACTTCGATGTACCTATGGTCCACTTGGCACCTCTGAAGAGACTGCAACACAGCCCAGGTCTCGATCGAATCAAAGGCTTTCTCATAGTCCACAAACGCCAAGCAAAGTGGCAAATTATACTCTTCGGTCTTCTGTATAACCTGCCGCAGCGTATGGATGTGGTCTATGGTGCTAAAGCCTTTTCGGAAACCGGCTTGTTCGGGAGGCTGGAAGTCGTCAAACCTGCAAGCGAGACGATTCGTAATGACCCTCGAAAACAACTTGTAGACATGGCTCAGAAGCGAGATAGGTCTGTAGTTCTTCAGTAGGGCTTTATCCCCTTTCTTGAAGAACAAGATCACCTCGCTTCCGCTCCATGCCCTCGGCGTTTTGCCCTGAAATATGACGGAATTGAAGAGCCTCTGGAGGACTTTAAGTATTGGCGTTCCGCCCGCTCTCAGAAGTTCTGCTGTGATTCCGTCATCTCCTGCCGCTTTGTTGTTTTTGAGTTGTTTGAGGGCCATCCTAATCTCGTACAGGCTGACGTCCGGGATATCTTCAGTGTAGTGTCGGGTAAGCTTGGCTCGAGGGTCTCGAGCCATGCTTTCGCCTGATGTTTTCGTGGAATATAGCTGTCTATAGAAACTCTCAATCTCTCTCAGGATTTCGGGAGTCGACGAAATGATTCTGCCGTCCTCAGTTTTCAGTCTCGCTAGTTGACTTTGCCCAATAGACAGATCTTTTGCGAACACCTTGGAGCCCTTGTTCCGCTCTATAGCCTCTTTAATACGTTTAGTATTAAATTGGCGAAGGTCGCTCGTCAAAGACTTCGAGATCTGTCTATTAAGTTGTCTATAACGTACGACATCCGCTGAGTCCTGCAGCCTCATTTCGTGTCTCTTATCCATGAGTTCGAGTGTGTGTGCGGAGAGTTTCTGCGTTTTGGTACGGCGGGTTCTAAAGTGTTTAGAACCTACCGTACGGACAGCATCCACCATCAGGTCGTTTATATCGTCCACGTCTGCGCAGTTCTCAAGGTACTCGAAGCGGTTTTGAAGCTCGAGCTGAAAGCGCTCGGGGTTTTGGATCTGGGCTGGCGCCGGTCGGAGCGTGGATTTTATCAGTCGCGATCTTTCTAGCTTGATATTGATATTCAATGTGCCTCTTACCATGCGGTGATCGCTTCCCGTCTTAACGGCATTGATCACAGAGACATCATTGAATATGTGCTTTTTCGTCGACATGATAAAATCGATCTCATTTTTATACCTGCCATTGGGACTTATCCAGGTCCATTTGCGGGTCGCGGGCTTCCTGAAGAAGGAGTTCATCATATAGAGGTTCTCCTTCTCCATAAAGTCCGCAAGCATCCCGCCTCTGGTGTTCCGGACCCCAAATCCAAATTGCCCCACTCTCAGCTCGTTACCGCAACGTTTCCCCAACTGTGCATTAAAGTCCCCCATCACAATCGTGTAGTGGCTTTTATGGCTTTAGAAATTTCCTCATACATAGTCTCCACTTCGTCATCATGGTGTCCCGAGGTCGGAGCGTATCCCCTCATTATTATTCTGATCCAAATAAAGAAAAGCAATATAGCTTGCAACATAATTCTGTACAAATCTGATCCAAATTTCAAGCAACAATTATTTTTATATGCTTCTGCAGTAGCGTTACTTTTTTAATAATTATGGACCAGAGCAATGAGCAACCCCCCATTTGTCCGGCCAAGTAGTTAATGCCATAAAGTCGCGCCAAAAAAAGCAATGAGCAAAATAGGTAATTATAACGTTAAAGGTACACAGCGCTATCTACATTTTGTTTGGGCCTGGAATATTTCTTATTCACATTACACATAACATACAGACAAGGGCACTCATATCCTTAGGACCTTAATCTTAACCTTAAGACTCTAGTTCTAAGCTTGCCTGAAGAAGGGGAAAGGTTTCTCTAAACAAAGAAGAAACGAAGAAAGTATCGTTTTGTTTGTTTGAACAAACTACTTATTCTGCGTGTTCTACGGAGAGTCTGTAATGCTGTCTGTTTCGTTTTTTGAGGAGAACTACAAAAGATCAAATGTAAATTATTATTATAAAATGATAATTTAGAAATAGAAATGACCTGGGGGGGGGGGGGGGGGGGGTTAAAGTGGCCACATCGAAGCAATTCATCTAAGAAAGCAATATTGCTATTTGACATTTGTTTGCATTGCGCACATACTTTTATATGCGCAAATGTCAAATTGCAATATTGCTATCTTAGATGAATTGCTTCGATGTGGCCATTTTAACCCCCCTGGCGACGCTTAGAGTTGAAAACTCTCGGCATGTCATGGGAGCAAGCTACAGATGCTGCAAAAGATCGCGAGGAGTGGAAATCTGTTATTCAAGCTCTACAGGGAATTAGAAGAAGAAGAAGAAATAGAAGCTACTCTAAAATTTCTAACCACTTAACCTAACCTCTTGTTTTGAATTTTAATAGGTACGTAACTACCCAATATAACAACGTTTGACCACGTTTATTGATAACGTCACCGTTTTGTAATTTCATACATACGCCATAAAGACTAAACGCCTAAATGACCCCTTTTGACGTTTCGAAAAAAGTATTTCATTTGACTAGGTTGTCATCTAGCCATTTATGTATCGGGAGTAAAGCTATCGGTTCATTGTTTATGCCGTTAGACTTTTTGGCGGGAACGGGAACCGGACAGTTGCTTTCTTCATTAAATAATCTAAATAATTAATACGAATTGTTGTTTTATGGTTAATGATCGCACAAGTTAGTCCGAAAACTTCCGCGGTAGTGTCATTATATCAAATATTCAATAATCAAAGTGTACATATCTATTTTCGCTTCGTGCCAAGAATCCGCTTCATAACTGGAATGTTTATGTGGAGTTTTGAGTTAATTCGTTTTGGGGTTCGGAGTAGGAGTCTATTCCGAGGATGGAGGGTTAGGTACAATCATTCATCGTCATCACCTTTCGTCATTTCATAATTATCATCAAGAAAAAAATGCATAAGAAATGGCTGTATGGGCATATGTAATGGCTGTATTCCCCTTGCCTTGCCCTTTGGGGAAAATCAACCAAAAAAGCTGTTACATATTGATGACTTCTAACCTACAGGGTTTCTGTTCATCCAAGTTGTTTACTGTAGGTACTTATACAATAACTCACTTTCACAAAATATGACATTCTACCGAATAATGTTGACATCATTTCCAAATATATATATTGTCCTTAGTAACTAAACAATATCATAAAAGCACATTGGCTGTGTATAAAAATTTGCCTTCAATAAATTTTATCGGCACGTATAAATAATGTCAACGCGACCCCCATATTTCGCGTTCGGCCGATCGTAAAGAAGAACCATGTTTGGCCGAAATTACTTTAGTTTCACTCCGTTATGGCAACGTCTTTTTTGTACGCAAGAAATCGATTTCATTGCTCATTAAGTTTCTTGAAATAGAATAATAAATTTATCATTGACAATGTGGTGTGCGATAGACCGTATTACTTGTTAATTGATGTATACAGTCGAAGTAAGCAGCCTATTATGTAAGCGTGTTTTGAATTGGTTGGTCTTAAAATTGACACCATTTTTGAATCATTATACAATATTATCTGCGGACACGGTAGTGCGCCAAGACGAGCAAAGCGTAGCGCAAAAACAAGGCACTACCTACCTTTACTGGAAACGTTTTGCCGATTTTTTGAACCTACACAACACAGGTTTCGATTTTGGATTATACCAAAAATTTGGTAGCATTAATACACAAACAAGGAGACAATTCTAAAACGTGAAACTTTCGCCTTCCAAAGTAAGACAAATTTATTGATGCGGTCGAGCTTCAAACACATATAAAGCAACTGTATTGAAAGAATTGAAAAGATAAGTTCGTCGCGCCATAGCATGATTGATAGCTTCTCGCTAGCGCTACTAGAAAAAGTCAAACCTTGTTTAGGAAAATTATTGTTTTGCACGCCCAGGATGCATTCTTCCTAGTATTTAGGGTATTCCGAAAACCTTCTGTTTAGCCCATTTTAGAAGTAATTTTCTTGCTGAGTGAATATGGATTGTGAAGACGAACTTTACACGTTAGGCAAAATAAGTGGCTTGGCCGTTTTGCTACCATCAAAGTGCATAAGGTGTAAAAATTGACTGTTCATTGCCATTCTGTTATATCGTTGTTAGATCTTATAGTAACGAAACGGGCAAGCCTCATATTTTGCCTAACATGAAAAAGAGTTGTAAACTTAGGGATAGTATAGTTAGGGCGTGTAAAGTTAGAAGTTTGACTCTACATGACGCCTAATAACTTTTTGTTCGATATGATCTCGCCTTGGCAACATTTTACAAGAAAATGTTTTTGGTGGGATACATTATATACATCGCACATATCATCACGTATTATTACAATTTATTTACTTATACTCAAGTACTTATGGCTTATAGACGAGGATTACAGGCGTACGGTTCTGTGTCTGCCTGGTTCAATGTTACCACAGCGCCATACATAAAAAAACATAATATTGTTGTGTAAAAAGGTAGGTATTTGAATACAATAAAAACGGAAAAAAAGTAAATCCGCTCGGGTGACCCTTGTGTCCGGCTGTCATTCTGTGTGATTGTCGTAGGTTCGGGATTCCCCTGGCTTTCGTGACATTTAAATAATAATAAAACATTTTTACATACATTTTTATTCCGGTCCTTTTTCGAAATGCTTTTAACTGTTATTTACGGGAACTACTCGCAACAAAACCCTTACTAGGCTCATAACTGGCTAATCCTTATTGTGAATATTTTTTTCAGATGTTTCACGCTGAATATTCTCGAGCCTTTTACCTGGTTTACAAATCGTGACTAATTTCGTTAAAAGATGCTCAAATTGTAGAAAGTCATTTAAACATAGTCATTTATTTTTTTCATTATAGATATTTCAATACGTTATAACATAACCATCAAAATAATATCAGTCATTTGAAAAGCACATGGGACTTGATTACACAGAAATGTATTCAAGAATTTCCCCTTTTCTCCAAACCAGGCTTCACACGTTCATAGCACATATGGAACAGACTTTTCCTAGTCACATTTTTATATCTAAATGTGCGCAATAACACGTAAAGATCACGTTACTTCGCGACCGTATTCGCCACTTTCCTTAGACTCGTCACTCAAATATTCATGAGTGCAAGTGTTGGCCCAGGGATTCCTTCACCTCGGAAAAAGGTCTCCACACACAGAAACGGTGTTACCAAGAGCGATCTGAGGCGGCAGTTTATATGGTACCGCGTTGCGACGCGTGCCTCGCTTTTAATGGCTACGGTGAACAGAAACTCGATCGTTACAAAAAATTCCGGCTTCGGTAACGCCTCTGTGTGTCACCATCTTAAGGGTTACCAACGAGGGGAGAAAAACTAATGCATCCACTTTTTTTCTTCCCACAAACAAACATCACAGAGCTTTCAACTTTGAATAGTAATTCAATTTCTTATTTCATCTCTCTTTCTTTTGAAATGGAGGTGGATTTTCTTGCTATTCAGTACTATATGTCAAACGCATATAATGTGTAGGTACACTTATGTTAGTAATTTATTTTCGTAACTTTGAATCGTAATGTGTACGGCTTATGAATTCTTAATATTAGATACCTACCTACTTAAGTGATATTGAAACCAAAGTGCGCAGAGTAATAATATTAATATTTTACATGATAATAGATAAGATATACGTTTCATCATATTAGATAGATGCTTAATGAAGACAGAGTAAAAAGTTAAATAGCTTATAAGCTATTAACTGTACGTAGTACTTAGGTATAAATGCGTCCATAATATAGAATATCTTGATATTAGTTATACTTATTTATTAATTTTCTTTTCAATCTCAAAATCTTATGATAACAAAGGCATAAAACATTCTAGTGAAGTTATTTTTCAGAGTCAAATAATATTGGTCTTTATTATACATTAGAATCTAATTATTTATAGGGTATTTGCGCGCTACGCCTACAGCTGCCAGTACGTCGTACAAGCAATTGAAAATATTAAAACAATAATATTGCCACGGAAAATTCCACTTGATATTAACTCAAAATCATAAGCTGAATCATCCACCTCCGTATTCGTTACGATCTCACTAAACACTAATGAAATATGTCTGAAATATGTCTTTAAGCGAATAGGCCTTTGCCAATTTTAGTAAAGGCTTTTACCTCCATTTACAAAAATATCCCGGTGGGGACATATCACAAAAATCACTTTGTGATACTTAGTTTGGTTAGGACATTATTATTGAAGGCACGTTAAGCCGTTGGTCCCTGTTAGTACTTACTAAAGTAAGTATTTAGTCGTTACATGAGTCATGTCAGGGAACTTAGGCGGGTCAATAATAACCCTGACACCAGGGTTGATGAGGTTGGTGTTCTACCTCACAAACCACACGATAAGAAGATCTTGTAAATCTCTGTGTGTATGTGTGTATTGTAAACGGTTTGTTCATACATCCATCTTGGTAACAAATGCTTATATATAAGTTTATAAGGATGCGGTATACAGGTTCGTGTCTTGTCTTATGAGTTAGTCCGTCGCCTGAGGTGCCTCAGGTGTTGGATTACTTTGTTCCGATTCCCCTGGGCTTATCGGGATAGAGCGAGTCTAGTACGTATTTACGGGGTCATGGGACCGGATTCAGAGTCTTGGCATGGAGAGCACAGCTTAATAAATAGGTGAATAAAATACCGAGGAATTGACGAAAAGGTTATTGTCACAGATAGAGACACGCACACACACTCGTCCGCACACACACGCGCACACACGCGCGCACACACGCACACATACACATTCAAACACAGACAGAATCTTTACGTTTACTTTACATAGTTTGTGTACCACTCAATTTTGATATTTATAATTTTGTTTTGGCTTTACATTCCTATACAGGGTGTTAGTGACATCGTAACGAAAACTTTGAGGGGTGATTGAGGCCATGATTCTGAGACGATATCAAGTGGAATTTTCCGTCGCAAAAGTATGGAACTGAAAATAATAAAAAAAAACACAAAAATTTTCAAGAATATTCAGCCTGAAAATTCCACTTGATATCAACTCAGAATCATGGTCTGAACCATCCCCCTCAGTATTCGTTACGGTGTCACTAACACCCATACCTACTTGTATGGCTACCGTATGTACTTGTGCGGGGTGTAAGTGACATCGTAACGAATACTGAGGGGGATGATTCAGCTGATTATTCTGAGTTAATGTCAAGTGAATTTTCCATCGCAAAAATATAGAATTGAAAATAATTTTAAAAAACTAAAAAAAAAATCATGAATTTTGCGACGAAAAATTCCACCTGATATTAACTCAGAATCATGGTCTGCATCATCCCCCTGAGTATTCGTTACGATGTCACTAACACCCTGTATTTAAAGGTTATAAACTAGGAGTTCCGAAAGAGGTTGGGAGCCAGGTGATCTGTCACACTTAGTATAGACACCAGTCTCTCACAAAGGCACTACAGTATGTATCATTACCCTAGTTAAAATTACATAGTTTATGTTACCTTTGTGAAGAGAAAATCAAATAAAAAAAAAAAGATAAAAAAATTAAAAAAAGAAAGAATTTTATATATTTCTTTATTGGGCTTTTAAACAACCGGTTTCCTAACAGTCTCGGGCCTAGACCAAGTGACTACCATGTTGGGTGCTACTATATTGGTCAGTCAGCCAGAGAATTCTGGCCGGTCCGTGTATTGCACGCTACGGTGTAGTCGGTGACGGAAGGGTTTTGTGGGCGTTGCGCCATAGAAACTCATACAAAGAATATTTTTTTTGCCAATGCCAGGACGGATACAGTCCTGGTATCATACGGTGTAGTGGGCACAGACCTTTATTGTAAAACTTTATCTATATTGAAATATGAACACTAATTATACCTAACTAGATGTTCTTTTTAATATTAGTATGGAAGACATTACACGATATTAAATAGGAGACGATGGTCCTTATTATAAATGTTCCTAACTCCATACCTGGCAACACCGTCGCCGTTGCTTGTTATAACACAACAGACACCTAGTAAGTGTTTAAGCTTATGAGACGGCAGGTCGATAATCCTTTAAAGGGAATTTGTAATAAATAAGACAATTTAAATTCATTCGTGAATAATTTATTGATACCTTGATAAACCCTTTGCAGAACTGCACATTTCATAATGAAACTTACTTAAATATGAACAGAGATTGCAGGAGATAATTAAGGAGTGTTTACTAGTTTAATCCCTGGGCTATTAATTTTATAGTAATGTGAAGAGGGATAGGCGGTGTCGGAATGTCCGTAGGTACTAAGTTGGGGAGTGAGTACCCTTATTTTATGTTGTGCTGTGAATTGTTAGAAATCACAACCATTTATGATGCTGTCTGTAAAAGTTTCATAATATGTATTTCTGTATGTGTAACTAAATAAATAAATATTAATAAATAAATAAAGAATAAGAGTTTTTATTTATATTTGTTTTCATTGTTCACAACATTTTTCTAAACTTATTGAAACGGCTGAATGACGAGCTTTGTTTCCAGTTACTAGGACAATTCCGCAAGGTTTATTCAAAGCATTTCCGTTCTGTCCGGTCTGCCTGTTGTCATATGACAGCCCACTGTTAAGCCGAGTTAGTCGTAGGAACCTCGGTCGGATTGAAATCTGACGACTGCTCTGACCACAGTAACTGAGGTTCCTACTTACTTATCCTGTACAATCTATTGTGAAACTGTGGCGTCCTCTAATAATAAATACTTTCTTTCTTTCTAAATTGATTTTAGAAATTCCTGCTGTTATTAATACACACATGTAGATATAAGCACGTTATGTTTTCCTTCACATCGTGAGGTAACCCACATTCCCGAGAAATGCATTTTCGGAGGTATGTGACCTAACCTGTGTTGGGCTGGTTCTTCCTTCGCGGACAGTCGCTTCTGTAAAAACCAAACCAGTCAAATATTCAGATTAGATAAGCGGCACTTTGAAAACGGGATAATGCTAGGGGGATTATGACGTATGTATTAATAACAGCAGGAATATGTATACACAAACTGACGCACGCAATCCCTAATGGGGTTAACTTGCAGCCACTGATGATACGATGTCCTAAGATGGATATGACTTTATGGTGACAAGGGATTAGCCTATTGTTCGTAACATTAGTCCATAATATTAGAAATGCAGAACACAATCCTGTTTTATTTCCCTCCCAGCCCAAATTTCACAACAACGGGCGCAAGCGTGTGCGGCCTCCACAACATTGCTCTATCAGATAGATCGTTTGGATGTTACTGAATCGAAAATGTTTCTATAAATATAACGGACGATAATTCAAGTGTAAAACCGTTGCGATTACAGTACGGGCAACACGAACTAAGTCGGGGTTTACCGCGGATTTACCACCACATCTGCGTCGGTCGCACATGCAGGTCATTAAAAGCGCTGGTGCGGCGTACGCGTCAGTTAGGTGAAAATTTTACGTATATTACTTTGGAGCATACATAAAGATCACGGCCCCCTAACTGCCTCCGTAGTCCAGTTGTCAAGGTTTGAGTTTTCGTCTCGTCAGTCGGTCCCGGAGCCTATTTTCTCAAGTTTGTAGTCGTTACATGAGCCACGTCAGGGGCATATGAGGGGCATTAGTAACCCTAGAATTATCCCGTTTTTCATAGGGTCCGCTTACCTAACCTGAAGATTTAACAGGTCCGGTTTTTTATAGAAAAGACTGCCTGTCTGACCTTCCAATCCGTGAAAGGAAAATCAGGGCATTAGTAACCCTAACACCAGGAATGGTGAGCTTGGTTATATTTCTTAAAAATCGCTACAAATAACACGTGTCAAAAATTATGTTGGAAAATTAGAACAGCATTGTTCTCCTTAGACAAAAACTTTTTCCACCTCTTAGTTACAATTTTAATTGAATATAAATGTTGAAAAGGAAAATGGCTAGGTAGTTACTTAGTTGTTTTTTCCTCTTTTTGCGCAGTTCAGCAGTTGTTATAGACATGTCGCTCCTTTGAGCCGGGTAAAAATGTTTTAAATTTTTACAACCAAAGATCTTACTTGTGATACCACAAAGGAATTGCAAACAACCGCAGCCGCTTCCTATCTGAATCTAGATTGCTCTATATTGCCGAATAGAATATTCCTCGGGGTACATTTTCGCTTTTCATTACGTGCCGGGGTTGGTGCGATTTCGCGCGCATTCATTTCGCCGGTGGAATGCTTCGGATTGCAGTGCACCAGCAAATGGTTGCAAACAGATAATAAATTCAGGATTACCCCGGATTTAGCAGCGCCATCTGGCGGCCGCATACGGTGTCCGCTGAAAAGTGATTCGGACGTGGCAACACTGACACCCATTGTAAATTATGTCATCCATACGTAACCCATTTTGGATTCGGAATGAATTATTCATGGATTGTATTACAACGCTCATTCTTTAGCGCCGTATACGGAGATAAATCCTTCAATATTCATTTGGTTCGTTAAAACCTAAACGCGCTTGTAGATAAGAACCGTCATATATCGCCTATCATAAACTTGCATCTACCTACTGCACTACCAAACTTCAAACCACGAAACAGAGCACACATTGAAAAGCTTTCTAATTGATCCCTCGTCAAAAAATCCTCTTGCATTTTATAATGCCTTCCAGGAATAATCACTTACGTACTTTAATCTCAGTAACAAAGACAATTAAAGCGAACATAATAATATCTCTCAAGAAGACCAGGCCTAAAAGGTAAAATTCTAGTTATAATTTACAAACTTAGAAGCTCATACTTGTCCATAGCTCCATCTAGTGCACACATAATACTCCGAACTACGAGATTCGTAAAAGTCCCTTTGTGCCGGAATAAGTGGGACGTTTTAAGTGACTGGTGCTTTAAGAACAATTGTCTCTACAGTTCTGCTGTTCTCAGTTCAGATGGAAATAGGCTATCGAGCGATGCATTTGCCAAGAGGCAGCACTTTCAGATGAGAGTTATGCACAGACTTCATGATTTTTTCGACGGTTTTATGAAATCTGAAGTCGCTTTGTGTTTTACGAAATATGATGTTGATTTTGTGGTTTTGTGTTATTTTTGGGTGTTTTATTGTAAGTTGTATGTTAGTGTCAAGCCTTGATGTCATATTCTATTATATTGTTTTATTTAATATTATTAATAATTTTACATTACATTATTGTAATGAGATCGATGTCTGTTTATCTTTTCGTGTTGCGTTCAATACATCCAAATCCCGTAAAACTGAAAAAAAATCTTTATGATAAAATGCTAATAAATCTTTAAACATGTATTGTACTTGTATGTACAGTAAGCGTTTATTCAAAACATTTGACACCATGGACAGTAACATGGCAACAAAAGTATGTGAGGAACTCGGAACTATCAAATAATTCAACTGCCTACCTGTTTTGGCTCGTGCAATTCAATAGGGCTGTCGATTTATTTATTTTTTTATTTTCTATTAAATATAGTATAGCATAAGCTCACTACTTTATCCCAATGGGGTAATCAGACATACAACGATCGCAAGATAAACTAAGTACCTTCACCTCACCGAGTTTTCTGTTAGACCAACGTGCTAGATGGTGAGTTGTATCGCCGTCTATAAATTAATAACTCATAGGTCTTCTTCTCTCGTGTGGGTGGTGAGGTGGATCAACCTCATCAACCGTGGTGTTAGGGTAACTATTGAGCCGCCAAAGGCCTCTGACATGGCTCGTGTAACGACTACGTACTTACATTAGTAAATACTAACCGGGACCAACGGCTTAACGTGCCTTCACATCTGGTGATCAGCCTGTAATGTCCTAACCAAACTAGGGATCACAAAGTGATTTTTGTGATATGTCCCCACCAGGAATCGAACCCGGGACCTCCGGATCGTGAGCCCAACGCTCAACCACTGGTCCACGAAGGCCGTTAACTCATAGGTGTAAGTCCGGTATCGGGGTTTGAACCGGTGCTCCCCGTTCCAGAAGCCTCCTATTAATCCTTCTTTGAACACTACTGTGGTTGGTTATCCACCTCGAGACCTCGTTTGAATAGATTAATTTTGAAATACCAAAAGTGTTTTTGACAACTCTTGTTGTAAAGCCAATAAGTCATTTTACCTGAATGAGGAGCGCAGAGACCTCTTAACCGGTTAACATTTTTAATATTACCAATGATCGCCCATAAAAGAAGGACGGAAAGTGCATTTTACTATTAGTTTAACTTTTTTGCTCAAGTATGATGGTCTTTTTGAGTGTGTCAGGATCGAAACAAATGGAATTCTATAGTCTCTGCTTACCCCGGTGGGAAATAGGCATGAGTTTATGTATGTATGTATGTATGATGGTCTTTTAGTAAAAATCAGGTGGATTCGGTGTACAATTCCTTCAAGTGATTAAAACTTCTTTCGTTTCAGTGTCGTGCCAACCCTGGCCATCCAGTTTTATCACGTTGTCATTCCCCCAGTGTCATGACACGATACGACGTCCACGACGCAAACATCAAATAAAGTTGTTTTACTTACTTATCTGAATGTGAGGGCCCCTCCGAAGGGTGCATTAATGACCTCTGCCAAACACTTGTACGTACTTAAAAGGTGTTTTTCGTTTTTTTTGCGGTAACAAGTTTTCTCCATAATGTGTTTGCTATGAAAACTCACTTTGGAGAAGTCACTTTGTTGTCTTTTCGACTTTGGGCCTTAGGGGCAGTGACGTGTTGCGTGAGTTTTGACATTAATAGTAAAAATACGTGAAAGTTATAGTGTTTCCAATAAAAATGTTCAATATAAGCGCATGTTATTGTAACATTACATTCGTAAACTTCTTTTTTGTGGAGAAAATTATGAATACGGTCCCAACTTTTATTTTGGTAAAGGTCATTTCGTGATTATTATACTTCATAACAACATATTAGTATGCTTATGAATAATCATTTTTACTTTATTATCTATATTTAATGAAATTCGAAACAATTCTTACAGTGGGTTTTTTTTTTTATAATTCTACTTATACTTTAGAAGCTGGTGGGTGCTTCGAGACAGTTGGCAGAATATTAAAGAAATTAAGGAAATTAATTTAATAAAAAAAAATTGCGTCTTCCTTTTCGTCATTTATTACTGGCCAGTGAGAAAGAATGATAACTCTAACTCTTTATTTCAGACATAATAATCATGGCTGAATGCATATCGAAGCCATAAAAAAAGACTTAGTAACAATGACTACTAAAATTCAAATAATAGGGCACTTAGGACAGCACAAAATAATTAGATAAAATTAAATTAGATTAAGTTTACAACTATCCTGTTGTCTCATTCACCTTTCCAACATGGGCGAGTCCCACCAAAAAGAAAAACGGTTAGTAGGATTTATATTCTCCTTTATAATGAGAAAAACAAACAACTGACCAACGCTATTCCGCAATGAAAGCATTTAAACAAACATATTCGAAATTCGAAATGTGATTCGTAATTCCGCAGTAAGTATTTAGAAGTGAACTTTTGATGTCTGGCGATGGCGACCAATGGCGACTGTCAGTTGTTTCCAGTCCACTGATTATAAAAGGAGTAAGTTATTGAAATGTTTGAATATGGAACGATCATAAGATAAATGGCCTGAATTTAATTTTTCAGTATTATCAGCAGCATAGAGCTATACATCTAAAACATAGCACTAAGTATCTGTTTCAGAATCCTGAGGCCGGCTTCCTAGCGATTACTTGTAAAACGCTGCGGGCAGTTCTGACCACATGTGTCTCGAGACAGCCGAGCTATGCGGCTGGCATTACTATGCAGATTCTCTGGTCAGGCATAGCCTATGTCCTTAACACATCCTATGTCTATGTCCTTAAGTGACATAATGTACTTATGTTCAATATTTTGTGATTTTGGTGACTTGGGTGATAATTATAATTATTTATCAGTTTTACTAAAAACTGCGCCATATTTCGACTAGACTTACACGTGCGATACCTAAGTGTACTAGATACATAACATAACATAAGCTCACGACTATATCCCAATTGGGGTAGTCAGAGGTACATCCATCATCGCAAGATAAACTAATTACCTCACCGATCTTCCTGTTAGACCATCGTGATAGTTAGTAATCCGTATCGCCGTCTATATTTTTTTACTGTTGTTAACGGTCTCTGTTGTCATCGTATCAACAGTGGCTGCAAGTTGTCTTTGATTACTTGTGGCTCTGCCCACCCCATTAGGGATTACGGGCGTGAGTTTATGTATGTATGTATGTAACGGACTCATAACCTTCTTTTGGGATAGAATGCGTCAATCTAACAACAGTACGTTAAGAACCGTGTGTGAGGACATTAGTAGCCCCATTATAAAACATTGGCGTAATGTATACCGGAGCCCGAACCAGAATTGTGTCGTAATGTCTAATAAATTGACAATAATATTATTATTAAGAAATCAGAAATCAGAATCATTTATTCAACGTAATTATCATGGATAAACTTATTGAAGGTCAATGTAACATTTTTGAATTTACGTCATTTCGCAAGGTGTTATGGCTGAGGAGAAGAAATGACAAGAAACTGCAACAGCAACACATCTTTTAAATCAATGAGGGTACATTACAAGTTATTTAATAACTAGAGGAACACATTCAATACCAGACATTTTCATCATTTAGGTAATCATTATTCTTATAATAAGTTTTTTTACATAAAGTAAGTTTCACGTGAGCTTTAAATTTATTATCTGATAAATTTAAAATATTATCTGGTATTTTATTGTAAAATCGTATACATAACCCCAAAAAAGATGAATTTAATTTACTATATCTAGAATTTTGAACAACAATTTTATTTTTATTCCTTGTATTGTAAGTATGCCTTTCACAGTTTCTCGGAAGGAGAGATACATTTTTACGTACATACATAATGTTTTCATAAATATATTGACTTGCCACCGTCAGTATATTTATTTCTTTAAACAGCTCCCTTAAAGAGTTCCGACAACGCAGGTTATAAATAGCGCGAACTGCTCTTTTTTGAAGGATGAAAATAGTTTCTACATCAGCGGCTCGACCCCACAATAAAATACCGTAAGACATTATGCTGTAGAAGTAGCTGAAGTAGCCAAGTCTAGCAGTGGGTACATCTGTGAGTTGTCGGATCCTTCCTGGATTCATTATGGATTATGCTGCTGAACTTAGCTTGCCCGCTAGTGATACAATATGTGGGGCCCATTGAAGTTTTGAATCTACAGTAATTCCTAAGAACAAATTAAGAACAAAATAATATTATTATTTACAACTAAGCATAGGTAGGTATATCATTATTATTAAATGTCGAGCCAATTACTTACTGTACTACTACTTAGATAAAAATAACCAATGGCAACTGCAGGATATTGTATGAGTAACTTATGTTATCTCACTGCGAAAGTCAAAGCTGGGTTAATGTTTTTTTGCTAAAGGTAAAAGTAAGTTGCTATAGCGGTAGCTAACGAAAGCATTATCATAATATCTACTTACTCCCATACAGTGCATACCCATTTATTTTTTAAAAATATCCAAGCAACCTATACTGAGACGTTCTGCTATTTCAAATAGGGAACGCGATAATGTTATCTGGCTGCTCTACAATCGCATAGCGAAAAATACCATCACCAGAGGGGGATGTTTACCGCGGCAGTACGAAGCCATTAGGTGTAGGAACAAATTTATAATGCAAATACGATTACATGGCGCTCTACAGCTAATGCACTCGACGACCGCTATGAATTGCAAAATGCACGCGAAATTCTTTCAATACGCCAAAATAAGCGAGTTGAAAAGGTATTTTCGTAGCGATGGAGGCTGAGCAGCTTGCTGGGCTGAAAAATAGTAAATTCTGTCGGGTTTCTGATTTTGAAGGTTATAACATAATTTTAAGTAAGTAAGTACCTAATATTAAAAAGAATATAAGCGATTTTTCAATATTCTTTAGTAGTTTGTTGTCCTAAATATTTAAATAGATTTGGAACCTATAATATAATAATTACTGCCATTTCTGCTCTTTCTCTAGGTATATTAGATATAAGAGAAGTAATAGAAACTGAAAATTTTAAGGATTTATACCTACGCTTAGTAGATTTATATTTACTCTTGCGTAGATACTTATAGAGTCTTCTAACGTTTATGTAAGACCTACTTCGACATATAATAAAGTTAGGGAACTAATCAAAAATATTTTTATGTAAGTAACTGTAAACTGTGCTTTACCATTTAAGTAGCAGGTACGAAAATCTTATATAAGGATTTACGGCTAAAATGATAATTTCACTTAACTGTACCTACATAAAAGCTTACAAGAAAAATAATTTCCCTTTGTCATTTATCAATTCTACACACATAATTGGTTTCTAAAAATAAAAGAATCCGCTGTAGGAGCTCATGAAAAGAAAGCACGTAGCCTTCCCTGACATCGGAATTTTTCGGCGTCGTTAGGCAGGTATTTTATTATTCAAACGCGCTGGTAAGAAAAATACGTCACAATGGACTAATTTGAATGTTTTCAAGCTTCCCGCTTGCCCGTAGAAGCATGAATGGGCCTTGATCGAGACAACAATAGTCCCGCAACCCGAAAGGGGTGAAACATTTTTTATCTTTCCGCGGAAAACATAACAGAAATGCGGATTTCGCTTTCTATTGTTTTTTTGTGAGTCTACGAGGTTTAGCTTTATGTGCTGTGAAAATATGTCAACTGAAAACTTTAAAAAGCGGAGACCTTTATGACTTTGATAGCTTTGTGACAAAGCAACAAAGGATAGCCGGGTGTCTATTACTAGAAAAGTGATGAGATTTACGGGTCTTATTTTACATTTACACAGACAAGATCATGCCTATTTCGCGAAGGGGTAGGCAGAGACCTCACGGAATACCACCTACTACGGTTCCGACACAGCACTTCCGCTTCTTGCATGCTCTTTTTTTTATTTATGTGTTTTTAATTAATCTTGACTTTTCTTTTAAACATCCTGCTTGCTATTTTATTGATTACATTATTATAATTATAGGTATTTTATGGTTGTGATAGGTATTCTATAGACTGCTTTTATGGTGGTGTTCTAACTTTAACATTAAGTTTACCCCAAATACTTTTTAGTCTTCGATTCAATCAGCAAAAAACACGTAGTAGTAGTTTGTAGGTAGCTACAAACTATCATTATCTTTATTTCTAGAAGACTGTGTATCTCTCTTAAGACCTTAGGAGACATAACAGCCAAGAAAAGAGTTTAAGCATTTACTAAGTAAGCTTTTCCATCTACTTTTGGGATAAGTATCTATCTAGATTCTAAATTAGATTGTGGTTTTTACTAAAGAAAAAATGGGCCTTTATCACACGCTAGTTGACTTAGTTGGCGCACTTACAACCACTAAACAGCTGTCAGAACCAAACAGCTCATTTCAACTCATAAAAATAAAAAGCGTTGCACAAAAAATACCAACTTACAATTACACTTAATCACGCAAGCCTTCCAGCGTTTAAAGACCGTTTTTTTCCTTAAGGTGCTTCCATTCTTTGCACAATTAGTCGGGCATCATTAATGGGTAATCCGTTTTTACATTTACAACCGTTTACATTGCCCTGTAATTATGCCAGGGAGAGACCCCGTAAATAAACTGGGATGAGCGCAGTTGTATAAATCATTTAGCATACCGCGAATCCTCCTTAATTCATAGATATAAGAACTAAGCTGGTTGAAATAAATAGTCGTACTCGGATAGTACTTTTTGTTATTTCATAATTTTAGCATGGAATTGTGGTATAACTACTAGAATAACTTCTGCAAAGTAAAAGTTTTGCTATATAATTATTTTCACTTTCTAATCCGTAGTTTGGATCACCCGATTGTCCGGAGTTATGATGATCCGTGATTAGGAGGGCACGTTAAGTACTCGATCCCGGCTACTATTTAAGTGTACAAATTCAAATTCAGTAGGTATTTATACCTTTATTCAGTTGGTAACATTATTTACACTTTCAAAAGTCATTTTTTACATAACGAACGTCTCGTCCGCCTAAAACTACTGCAGCTTCTGACAACCTGTATAGTACTCGTTGCATGAGCCATGTCAAGGGTCTTTAGCGGCTCAATATTAACCCTGACACCAAGATCGATGAGGTAGATCATAGGTCTCACATACCAAACTTAACGGCCTCTGTGGTCCAGTGGTTGTGGTGGTAGGGCATTGGACTCATGATCCGGAGGTCTCGGGTTTGAATCCCGGTGGGGACATATCACAAAAATCACTTTGTGATCCCTAGTTTAGTTAAGACATTATAGGCTGATCACCTGATTGTCCAAAAAGTTTGATGATCCGTGCTTCGGAAAGCACGTTAAGCCGTTGGTCCCGGTTACTACTTACTGATGTAAATAAGTAGTCGTTACATGAGCCATGTAAGGGGCCTTTGGCGGCTCCGTAATAACCCTGACACCAGGGTTAATGAGGTTGGTAATTCACGTAACAACTCACACGATAGAAGACATCTCATACTAGAGAAGAAGATAACTTCTTTCGTGTGACTTGTCAGGTCGATGACCGATGTCACCAATTCTAATGCTAGGTTGGTAATTATTGGATCTCCAAAGGGCAAAAGAAAGTAAAACAGCTCACGCAGGAAACTTTACAGTAAAATGCTTATAAATATTTTGTGCTGTTTTAGTTGGATAAAAGGTCAAAGGGACTTCTTTTCATTTTATTTTTATTTGTGGGCGTAGATAAATACTTAGTAAGTATGAAATGTTTACGACTACTTGTCAAAATAATATTCTGACATGCTTATTAACATTAGCTCTTTAAATATACAGGGTATCAGTAAGATCGTAACGAATACTCAGGGGGATGATTCAGATCACGATTCTGAGTTAATATCAAGTGGAATTTTCCGTCGCAAAATTCATTTTTTTTTTAGTTTTTTGAAATTATTTTCAATACTCACTATATTTTTGAGATGGACAATTCCACTTGATATCAATTCAGAATAATCAGCTAAATCATCCCTCTCAGTATTCGTTACGATGTCACTCCGTAACGAGTCTGAAAATTCATGATTTTTTTCTGTATTTTTTTTTTGTGACGGTAAATTCCACTTTATATCATCTCAAAATCATGGTCTGAATCATCCCTCAAAGTTTTCGTTACGATGTCACTAACACCCTGTATACCTTTATATGTACTCGACGGTCAACAAACACTTTTATAAGTAATAACAATTGAAGTAATTTTGAATAATAAAATACTAAATTGTACTAACTTCACTGAACAGCAGCACTTTCCGGCACATTAGCATACCTAGTGTTTTCAGATGCAATAAATATTTACGACATTTGACCTAACACAAAAATTTAAAATCACAACCGCTTTTCACCTTTATTATCTTAAGTACTTACACGGCCCCAAATTGCTACAGCGTTACTCCATTATTCAAATTGTGTTTCCAACGCAACCAAATTTATTTTCATAACATTTTTTTTAGAAAATACCCGGCTATTCCCTGGCACTGTTCAGTGAATTTCTTAAAATCACCGGTTTTGTTGGAAAAATTGGTCCAATCAGTTCTAAGAGAACCCGTTTGATATTCCCCAATCGTAGGCATTCGCACAAAAGAAAATTGGTCAAGCGTTAGATGTCCACTAGGCTGAACCGTCCTATTGTTCAACTGAAGGGGACCTTAAAAGATATGGTACAGTTGGCTACTTTCGCAGATTTCTTTAGGGGCGCCTTTTACTGGCATAAAAGTTTGAATCGGGTGTGGAGATTAAATTATTCCCTCCTTTGAAGCCTTAAACCTAATCTAGAAGGAAAAACGGGACTAAAAAATAAACTTACGATAGCTACAGCAAAATTTCGAGCACATTGTTTTTAAAGTTGAAAACGCTAGAGCAACCATGAAGTCGACGACCTTCTCAAATGCATTTGCAAATTCTGATAAGTTGTGGCTTTAAATTACTAGTTTACTTGTGTTTTATGTAAGTTAAACTATATCCGTATATAGGCTGTTTACAAAACTTTTATCCTAAATTAACTATTCAAACAAAAGTCAGACTTATACGTAGGTAGTTGTTTGATACCTATTAGGTACAGTCATGAGCAATATCACGTATCCACTTTAGAACTCTGTCGCACTATCATGTTTGACATTTAATGATACTTACGGTTTAGTTTGTCAAAAAAGTTAATGTGACATGGTTTCAAAGTGTATATTAGTACTCGTGGTCGTACGCTACCTATTATTTTTTATACCTACAGAAAATAAACTCACTTTGGTTAGGTACCTACTGGGGCATTGGCGAAGTTGCAAATGATTACGAAAAACGACAGTAACAGTTTTTAAAAAAAATGGGATTTACAATACATTTTCATCACTGTCAGAGTCGCTTTTTGATTGTTTTTTAAAATCTTGATATCACCTGATGGTAAGTGACCATGTGGTCTAGAGAGGATCACGCTTACCTAGCACGTGCCTGTTCACTCTAGACTTGAAGCCTCCCAGATTATAACGATTTGGAAAAACAGACAACGGCAGACAGCAAAAAACGTTCAATCTATGCAATTTAACCGCTCAGAACACAAATTCCGAGAAAACGACTACAGTGACAAAGTTATTAATAGATTTTGTTTTAATACACAAGATTACATAGTACGTGATCAGGATAACACCCGAATATAAGCTGACTGAATATAACAACATTGAAAATAGTCAAACCCCACGTGTTCGCAATGTCAGATGTGACGGTTTTGATACTTGATTTATTTATTACCCGACTGCCAAAGGAGGAGGATAAAGTTTTTTATTCCGTATGAGGGGAGTTTCAAAATGTGGATAATTTTACAGCTTTAATGTATTTTACAGGGAGTATGTATGCAGTCAGAAAAGTTTTCTGAAAGTAAAAAATCGTTAGTACCTACAGGTATCGTTGTTTGTTGATATCCAACTTTAAGTAAATTAGTTTATTTTATTTTAAACATTATTTTAAATTTTCGTTGCAATTTTTGCCTACTTACTTACGTAGCCTTTGATTTTACGAGGCGAATAAAAACGAGAATAAAAATCATTCGCCTTTACGTAAAGTGTAAGTAATTAATTAGGTGAAAAAAAAACTTTTGTGACATTTCATATTTTTTAAGCTAAAGGCTTCTAAAGAATACAAAGAATTGGCCTTGGATATACAAGAATGGAGAATGCTACACTGACAAGAGCGTGGTTCCTAATTCGATGGACATATTTTACTGCTACTTAAATAATAAATACCTACTGGAAAATATTACCAATTAACCTTTGGTAAAACTGACATAAACTTACAAACCCGTTTCATAATTATTACAAAAATGAATAACAATGTATACAGCTTGATGAAGGCGTGGGATTGCAACCGTCAAGAATACATTTTCGGCGTACATTTTAGTGCAAGATACCCTGACAGCGGATTTCATTAGATGCAGCTTAGCCACCCAAAGTAAACACAAGGACGGAATCTCGGATATTTTCTTCTAAGAGATTTTTTCCCTGTGTGAAATGAATTTTTATCACATACGTAGGTATCGCGTTTCACCCTCGCCGGTAAGGATACTCATTAGAATTCGGATCCTGTGTTATAAACGTCCTGTTCAATTGGTTGGATTTTTTTGTCTGCCAGTTTATTGTTTCATTGTGGTGAGTCAAAAAGGTAATTTGAACCACATTTACACTTTCCGACGTCGTTAGAGGCAACAGAGATTGATTTTTAGAGCAGCTAAGGTACCTAATTGTATACCTATTGCAACAATTACTAACAAAGACGAGATAAGTAAGTAGTTACGAAACGAAATATTTGAATAACTACTATTTATTTAGGTAGGACAATTATATCTAATACGTACCTATGTATTCAAATCTGTTTTGTGAATCTGTTTTAGATGTCAGTTGGTTACATGGTAAAATCCTTTTTTTCCATGCGACCACTAGTTATCTGTTTGAAGTATTAGTAGAAAGAGAATCGGGTTGAGACGTCTACAGCGGTTCTCATACAAAGTGCACGTTAGGCCTTCCCTCAATTAACCGGAGGTGGTATGGAGCATACACCACGCGCCACTGTGGGCAAAATACCTGTAACTAACCAACAAAAAAATGTGTATGTAATCTTTATTAAAACTCATAAATAAGTGTTACAAAAAACACATGTCATTGACATAATAAATGCCTGTTGGATCACCAAAACATTCGTAATGAATGAACATAACAACATTTAACACAATCGTTGATCCTTTCGCTGCCTTCAAAAGATACTATCACTAAAATCAAAATCCTTTCGCGTCCGCACTCACTTTGCATTTGATATATTGTTTTTAAAGCGTTTCTTTCATAATCCACGCTAGAACAACCATTAATGTGATGCAGGGTGAAACGTTGACGTATCTTGAGATCAAAACGAGAATTGATGATGAACAACTAACGTCCCCATCTCACTAAGTGCTCGCATTTGAGATATATGACAATGAATAATGACGTGTAGTCCTAGAACAATAACTTTACCGAAAGAGTGAAACCAATCGGATTGTAGATCTAAGGGGGACGTCAAATAGTTCGCAAGTCTGCAAAAATCGTTTGAGTCATAGAATGAATAGGTCTTTGTTCTGTGTGACTTGTTTTGAGGTAGACTTCCAAACTTTTCATTTCAGACTAAGTATATTTGTTTTAAAAACTTAGTGAACTTAGTCGTGTCAAAGTATTTGAGACTTTGTGGCCTTTGTGGAAGTCAACGATTATCTATCAGTTTGGAGAGGTAGAACTAAACTTACCTACTAAGTATCAATTCCAAATTGACCCGTGTGAATAGTCGTTAGCCGACTTCTTGCTTAGGAACTAAGACGTTTACAGCCCACACGCAAAGGTGTAGATCATCATCATCATCATCAGCCCATTAACGTCCCCACTGCTGGGGCACGGGCCTTCCCTATGGATGGATAGGGAGATCGGGCCTTAAACCATCACGCGGGCCCAGTGCGAATTGATGGTTATTAACGACTGCTAATGCAGCCGGGACCAACGGCTTAACGTGCCTTCCGAAGCACGGAGGAGCTCAAGATGAAAACTTTTTTTGTGGTCACCCATCCTATGACCGGCCTTTGCGAAAGTTGCTTAACTTCAACAATCGCAGACCGAGCGCGTTTACCGCTGCGCCACCGAGCTCCTCAACTAAATATTGTAAAGACATAAAAACATAAAATACATACTTATCTGTTTTAAAAATCTTATTAAACCATAGTGCTAATTTCATAAGCACGCCGTCCTCGTACAAATACTGGTTAAAACCGCTATAAGGGAAGTTGTAAAATTTTATCGCCTCTTAACAGATACAGCCGCCAATTAACCGTGTTTGGAAACAAGAGGCACTTAGCCAAAACAAGGGAATATTATTTAGGGAATCGTAAGCCAATGCGACAAGTTGGCGCCCTTGTGGAACAACGAGGAGAAGAGGGGAAGGGGGCGCATAAGCTTCTGCTATTGTCTTTCTGAATTTGCTGATGTCATTTATTAGCTGCTAACATAAAACATTTTTATAGCACTGATATGAGGCGTCCTAGTAGTTGGCTTGTCTGCTCTTTGGAATACGCAACCGATTTACTATGTCGCATAAAAGTGTATTGCGCGTCAGGCCATTTTGTTGCCTCGTTAACATATTCAGGACGTCTGCAATTTCCTACGAGAATTTATTGTGCTTACTTATATTTAAAGCTTTGAGTTTAATCAAAATATTGAGTGAACCATCTCGTCGTTGAAGAATGCAATAAGTACTGCACATAATTTAACGACGTATTGGATTACTTCTTATTGTTTTGTATTTCTGGTATATTATTTTTAATCCCAAAATTAATAAGACCGTGATTGTTCAATCTCCTGTGTATGTTTTTTACATTAAAAAGTCTATCACCAACATAATCAATCAGCCCGCATCATCTCACTGCTGAGTACAGGCCTCCTCCATTTTGCACCACCCTTTCCGGTCCTGCGCTAACCTCATTCACATCTTTCCCGCCGTTGCCACGATGTCATACGACCACAGGGCCGCTGGAAATAGCATTAACACATTAGTCATTTATATAAAATCTATTTGTAATACATTACGGTCACGAGTACTAATATGTAAACACTCTGCAACCATATCACATTAACTTTTGTGACAAATTAAACCGTAAGTCGCGTTAAATGTCAAATATGTCATTGCGACAGGGTTCTAAAGTGGGTACATGATACTGCTTATGATTGTACATTAGTAAATATGTCAAAATAAAAATTGTTAAACTTTCCCCCTAATCCCAGTAGTCTTATCGAGTAGTCTTACCAGTTTAACTACTGGGAATTTGGTCTTCTTTTATCGTGTGGGTTGTGAAGTGGATTACCAATCCCATCAACCCTGGTGTCAGGGTTACTATTGAACTGCCAAAGGCCCCTGACATGGCTCATATAACGACTACTAACTTGCATCAGTAAGTAGTAACGGGGACCAACGGCTTAACGTGCCTTCCGAAGCACGGATCATCTTACTTTCGGACAATAAGGTGATCAGCCTGTAATGTCCTATCCAAACTATTGATCTCAAAGTGAACCCGGGACATCAGGATCGTGAGCCGAACGTTCAAACCACTGGATCACGGAAGCCAGAGGGAATTTGTTGATCTTACCAGTAAGTCTATTGGGAAGGAAATTCCCAATAGTTAAACTGGTAAGACTACTCGGTAAAACTACTGGGAATAGGGGAAACTTTCGCTGTACTTTCAACACGATCCGCGTAGCCTCGTTAGACATTCCCTTTCTCATTTGAAATTATTTCATTCTTTATTATTTTTATTTTTTTGCAAATATTTTCTTCAAGTGTCGTTTATATCTTATTAGCAAGAAAAAAATATACCAAACAAAGGCACCGTAACTGTATGAGGTTTACGCGACCGGTGTTGTTGGTTCGCAATTGAAGAGCCGTCGTCTGCGACAAGTGACAAGCCTCGCGACGTGTGGCGGATAAGTAACACCGCCAAACGGATAGATCGTTTTGATACTTGTGTGGTAGAAAAATAAAATTTTACATTAAAAAACTCCCGAAGTTGTTGTAGAGACGTCCTGAGCGCTTTTGAAACCCAATTGATCAGCACAGGGAAAAGTTATCCTAAAAGATGAGGCACCCGGCAGTGCAACGATACGGAACGTAACTTCCGGCCAAGTAGTTAATGCCATCAGAGGCAAACCAACAATAAGTCACATAAAAAGGAACGATACAGGCTAGAAAAAAAAATATTCGTAAAGGAAGTATAAAGAAAATGGAGAATGCGAGTCAATCAAAAACAAAAACGGATCGATTGATAACCATTAACACATTATTCTGTATTGTAGGTACATATTAGGTACGCACTACTTACACCATAAAATATACAAAAAAGTTTTTATTTGTACAATATTATTATACCCCCTCCGATTGATTGAGGGGAGGCCTGTGCCCAGCAGTGGGACGTATATAGGCAGTTTATGTTATTATTATACAATAAAGGCCGCCATATAAATAGAGAAATCCATAAATTCGAATCCTTGAAAATGAAGGTGATGCCATTTTGTCACCAAAAGCCACCTAAAGCATCAAAACTAGTGGCGATGTATAAATTTTCCTCGCGCCTTCACCCCGACGCTGCGTTTCATTATATGCAGCTTATACCCACCGAGAAGTAAATAAACCGCCCATATTGCTACGTACTCTTTCTCAAATTCTATCCTCACCGCTCCCGTATAATCCGCTTTTTACGATTCTAGTCGTCTACTAAGAATTTGAAATGAGAAAAATAACCTCAAAATTCTTTGTGAGTGACATGTAGATGCTTTCGTGTTATGAATGAATGAATTTCACCTTATCTCTTAACCCTGGCGCGAAGGATAATGGTTGAAAAAATGTAGCGTTGTAAAAAGAACGAACTAAGAGCGCGAAAGATGCTATTTGAGATCAGCTGGAAAATGTATTCGCTACTGTTTTAAAATGTATTCTAGAGCTAAAGCAACGGCATGCACAGCGCGTATTTATATTCATCTTAACATTTTTATCTTGTTATTGTGTGAATAAACTGAAATACAATCATTACGTGCAGAGTATCATATTATATCCATACACGTCACCATTACAATTTTCAACATAAGTAATAAATTATTGTAACACTAAGATGATAGTTGATGCCTATGCCACAGGCTTGAGTCTATTTTATCAATTAGCTGAAAAAAATATTTTGTGAATTGGCCCTAACTAATTTTGTGATTTCTAACATGTAAAATTATTGGTTATATCGTCTACTTACTTGCTTGTCTTTTGTACTATGGAATTGCCATCAGACTTTTCTTTTCAATTTATTTATTAAAAAAATATACATTGCAATTTTACAAAAAATATATTTCGCCAAACTGCAAAACAGTTTGTTGGTGAGATATTAATAAGGTATTAAGTAAGATATTAAGGAAAGATAGTAAGGTTTTCCACAGTCTTTATGTCAACTTCGAATGCAGTATTTTAATATTATTGGTACGTTCAGCAGTCAAGGAACCTTGTGTTCAGTTGATGAACCCACATGCGTGCTAGTGGAACGTGGATATACAGTTTAAAATATAGTCAGGTTTTTTTGTTGATTTACAAAAATACAAAACTCCCATGCTTAATAGAGCGTTCATTTTAATAACAAGATTAACATTATTTTTTAACCCTAAACAATCCCATGAAACAGTAGCTAAATCAGTGTGTGAATCACAATCAGAACAAAACTGTAATAACGAAATGCAACTGAAACTCTAAAACAAAAGTCAAAATGACACTCGGGACAAAGGGACATTATTTCCAAGAAGCTGTACAGCAATATGAAAATAATAAAAAGGGGGAAGCTAAGCCTTTCCCGAGACCTAACCGCGACATTGTCTCAGTTATTTCCTATGGGACTCCCGGGAACGCACCTATCACAAACTCGAACTTTAATAAAGAAAACGGTTTTAGCTATATCCCGCAAACAAGATTCCATTCGGTCCCCTCAGCCAATGTCTATAAAATACGTTTTGTAGTGGCTAAAACGGGTAACAAAGCTAGGCAAAATAATGTCTTTGATCTTGGTTAGACAATCTAGCTGGATATTGGTAAAATATGACGCAGTTTTCTGTAACGACTATCTTTATTACAAATGAATCGAAAAAATAACGCTGATTTTTAGATTCTTCATACATACATACATAAACTTATGACCCGACCCGACCCGTCGGGGTAAGCAGAGACTAAATAATTCCATTTGCTTCGATCCTGACACACTTCTCTTGCTTCCTCCACATTCATCAATCGCTTCATACACGCACGCCGGTTCAGAGCAGATCGTAAACCTAAACTTTTTCTAAGGACATTTACAATTTGGTCAATGTAAGTCCTTCTAGGTCTTCCTCTGCCAGCCTTACCATCAACTTTCTTACATTCTTCATGTGTGATTAATATAACAGCATATCAAAGTACCTTTTATACATTATCTATATAATACATTATCTGTGCTCTGTAAATCAGAAGTGGCAATTTTGATATCTGTTTGGTTATCATTGGGTTCACAGTGATCCGTTATTACGAGATTTCTCTTTCCATTAAGGCCTAATTTTGTAAACTATATTCTAGTTTCAGGTAAAGAAAAAGAAGTGTGACTTATATGGGCCGTTAAAATGTACCAGTAGATATGAATAAAAGGGAAAGAAGCCTTTTTATTATCTTCAGACGAAAATCAGAATTAAGGACCTAATATTTTTACACAACCTTTGCAGTAAAGTCAAAGATGTGACTTTTATTGTGTATTTCGATAATAAAGTACGGGGGCCAACAGCTTTTATGTCGTCTGCCCTACCTTTTATCTATCTGAGAATTCAGAACATTTAGCTAGTTAGTATTAATACCTAAATATCCGAAACATTCCTATAGATAGAAACATGAACTTTGAATGAAGTCTAGGACTCTAGGTATGTTTTGTTTGTACGGATATCAATATAAATAGAGTTTTAAATTGTTTTGTCCGTAGATATGTGTATTCAATTTATAAACATAGAGACTTTTAGTTTAAAATACGTTTGCGTTTGAGAGATGTGAAATTTATGACGTGAAAATTTCAATCTGACATAACTTGTAAATTTTCTACCACTGCTTATCTACTTTAGCTACTAAGCTCTACCAACCTGTGCTAACCTATCAAAACACTTCAACGTCAACTTAGCACGCGGTATAATCCTTCATGTATACACTAATGAAGTGAAACATATTCGACCGCGCGCGATGAAGTTTCCCAGTCATCAATCAACCGTGTGAAACATGTTCTATATGGCGCGTTAAGAAAATATGCTGAGGTTAGGAACCTTGGTGCTCAAAATGTTTATGTAAGTATTCATATTAACCCTTCCGTACGAATATACATATACTTTTAGCTGTCATCATGAGCAGCGAAATTTTTAAAATTCGTAAAATGATGTTAACTGCAGATGGCTGAGATTTAAATGTACGTTTTTTGCCTCTCTGAGTTTCATACTAACTTACCTAGTCGTTACTGAAATAAAGAATTACGATGGAAAAATCACACCCCCATTTGTTTCCGCTTCCGAACGAGTTCCGAATCTGCCATGAATGCCGAGATTTTTTCATAAAACACTTCTTATAAAACTGAAATTTTCTGTGAAATGAAAAATTAACTCCAGCCCCTCAAGTTTAATATTCTGGCAAGTTATAAGAATTACTTCATCAGCTTCGGTTGGAGGGGAGTGAAAGAAAACTTGCTGCTAAGTTTAAAGTTGCCTTTGTTAAACCACGCAAGTTCGGAATCAAATCAAAGTTTTATCCTCACAATAATGGAACGGATATCGGAAGCGATATTCCGATAAAGTCATGGGGACAATAACTTGAGTAATTTGAGGAATTCCGGCAATGTATACATGCAGGTACCTTATACAAAGGAATTTTCAAAAGAATTTTTGGAAACTTCAAAGGAAGAGGATATCGAATGCGAGTGGGCTCTCTGCTATATCTATTTTAGCTGATCCATTGAAAAACCGAGTTACCCTCGGATATACGTATATCTTGAAATTGAAAAGTGTAAAAGATGTTCGAACAGCATGTATTTTTAATGTACTTACACATTTTTTATAACACACTTAATGTAGTAAAATAATGAACACATTATTTATTTTACTAAGAAACGAAAGGGAAAGGGTAAATATTATTTTCAAAGTCAATATACAAAGAGGTAAGCATTTTAATGATGCACTAGTCAGTTACTAATACTAAACGACCGTATAGCATTACAATGAGAAATCGAAAAGTAACAAAATTAAACATTCATCTACAGAAGAACGAAATAAACATCTAATCGTACGAGATAGTAGAATTGTTTTTATTTCTTTAAGAAAAATATTCACACGGCCAGTGTGCACCAGGAAGTTAGCTTCGCAACTAGTGAGTCGTGAAGCGAGTCGTTTTGTATCGCAGGCTTTCATCTTACGCGGCGACTGTAACGAATGATCGAGGGGTGGCTATCTACCCCCTCCCGCATCAACTGGACCTTTCATTTATCATTATTACGCTTTATTTCTTAGTCATAATTCTCCATATTGATGGATTCTAGGGAAAAAGATCTGGCGCTCATGTATTCTGAATCATGTAGTTTTAGATTCTTGGAATACGCTGTCTGGCCAGGCGCGCAGTACGAGTTTTTCGCCGCGCGGCAGAAAAAAGCAGCGGTATAATGTCGCACTGTAATTCTGTACCAAACGCGTGGCGAAAAACTCGTAGTGCGCGCGTGGCCTCTAACTTTATCCTCGTTATTATTGACTAATCTCCAGACACAATGGGTTTTAGATTTTAAAAGGATCTGAGCTTTACAACCTTTATTTAATATAATTTGTTTTAAAACATTTTTTTTCGATACAAAACTTTGCCAAGTCATTAAATCTATGACATTAGAAGTCCCTACGTCTAATAAAAGTAATTGAGCACCGATAAAACCAAGTAATTTTGTAACAGCGAACTTTTCGAAGACAACAGTCACCATTCCCTTCTTCGAACACAATTTATCAACCTTATAAATTTTCTTCTTGCTTTTATCGCTGGGAGAGATACTTCAAGTCTCTTTCTTTTAAGGTCCCAATCTCATATAAAGATCTTCGTCTAGAGATAGTGTATGCTGTGATACGTTACTGCACAGGGGTAGGTTTATGGAGTGAACCCCCACAGCAGGATTCAATTTAGATCCACCAAGATGATAAGAACTAAGGAATCTAGGGGTGGTGCGGGCATTAAAGTACCAGTCATCAGTTTCAAATGGCTAAACGGTAATCAATATCTTTGGAAGTCTCCTTGGTAACAATCCGCGTTTAAAGAATTTTGCAGAAAACATCTATATACAATTTTTTTCAATCTTTCTGTGTCCGAGCTATTTCTATGCTCGATTGTCATTTAATTATTCATCTCCTTAACGTTATCCCGTGTTTCATATGGTCCGCTTACCTAACCTGAAGATATGTCAGGTCCAGTTTTTATAGAAGCGGCTGCCTATCTGACCTTTCAACGCGTGAAGGAAAAACCAGCCTATTCTCATTCTCGGGATTGTGGTCGCGATGTTTTCCTTCACCGCTGAGCACGTGATAATAATTTTATCATCCAAACATGAAACGTGAATTCCAAAACAAATTCTAATTGGTTTAAACCCGTGATAGGATATAAGCCTGCGACTTCACAGTGAGAGTTAAGTGTTCTGCCAACCGGACCACTACGACTACACTGCCATGTAATTATATTTCATTTAAATATATTTCAATATTATTGTTTCATTAAGATAGTTTTACGATTTACTTCGCCTATTGTATTTGTTTAATATACAGAAATTCCTTTGGATGTTTGGTTAAATAAAAGAAAAGAGGAAAATTGAAAGGCACGTGTTTTGACCCCGATACTCGTTTTCCTTCGCAAAGAAAAAGATTAGAAATAATGTGTTCTCAATCATTTGAAACACATCAATAACTCGGTCTTTATTCGCCAGAAAAGGTGAGGTGTTAAGAAAATAACTCGTTTGTGTATATTTGTAACAAATTGCAGTTTTCCGGCAAAAAGAGAGACACAATTTTGTCCTAGCTCTTAGAAACAAGTTTTATGACAAGTTCTAAGAACGGCCTTTTGCGTGTCATGATTTTTTCCTTCTCAATTAAAGACATAATAATTATAATTATTATATGTGACATGGTTTCTTAAACTAGTTTCTGTTATTATGCGACAGTTTATATGCAACATGCTGCGTTCAAGGATTTCTATAAAAACTTTGCTAATCATCGTAACCTACCTACTAAGTGCCTGTTTGCAAAAAGTCAGAAGATATATAAATCATATATCATGTCAAATGTACTTTATCGCACTTAGATACGTTATAAGTACATTATAAAAACACATAACATTTTTTATATTGTGACTATTACCTATTACGAGTAGTTTGTCGCGTAAGACAGGTCGTGTTGTCGTAGGGTGGTATTAATAAACTAATCGCAGCTTTGAGACTGCCCTCAAAATCATGTTAATTTGTCAGTTCTTATATAAAAACAGAGATTTGAGATTGATCTTCACGGCAATCTCAGCTGAGTTTAGTTTATTAATACCACTATAAGTTATAAGGAAACTCGCGTCCGTTTATATAAAAGACAAATGTCATTCTCAAGATTGAATGTCAAAACATATCGCTCCATATCATCTCCCAGCACATGCGCGGAGAGTAGCGAAGGATAAATCGCGAAAACGTTGAGAATAGCCCGGCACAGCCCGTTCTATTACCCTAACGACGCGATATTACGTTTACCCAAAAATCTTTATAGCGGCAGGGCCATTCGCCGCCCGAGCTAATCAAGCGACGCTCCTCAGCGGCTGTAACTTCTATACTAAGTAGTGATGTGGACAATATTCGCTTCCGCATTCGTGTTGCGAAAATATTATATGCTTAAACCATTTTGACTTGTTTTACTTAAAGTATTACCTCCTGAGAGTTTTAGGTTCTCGTCATCTTTTTCTGCGTACACTAAGCGACGCGACGTATTTTATTGACGTATCCGGAAGACTCGATTACAGACTACCACAAAATATTAAGATATATCTCCACATAATATTTCCGTGAATGAAACCGTGGTTAAAGTCAGAATTTAAAAATAAAGTGACTGGATAAGAGGCTTCTATGTACGGTGTAACTAGTTACATCTACTAACATAATATTACTGTATTACATGGATATCCAAAATAACACTGACAGGGTGGAGTTGGTAATCGACCTTACAACTCCTAGTAAGAAAAAGATAACTAAAAATAGTATTTTGTTTACACAATATTCGCATTCGCAATCGTACAGTCATAGGCAATACCATGTACCCACTTTAGAACCCTGTCGCACTATTATATTTGACATTTAATGATACTTTTGGTTTAATTTGTCAAAAAAGTTAATGAGACATGGTTTCAAAGTACATACATACATACACACGTACATATTAGTTCTCGTGACCGTACATGCCCATCACTATTAAACTTACATGGGATATTGTGTTTGCAGGAGTCAGATAAGGTTTTATTTGCCATGTGGAATCCGGTCCTGTTTAAGGAGTTAGTACCTAATTAGATGGTGTAATTACGGGAGTTCCATTATGTGTAATAAGGTGTTTGTGGGACGATGAGTATATAATACATGTACTTACTCCCATAATCCCTGCAGAGTAAGACAGAACCACACGTTGAAATGAAAAATATTTTATGCGGTCACATGAGTATTTCCGTTCATGTTATAAATACTATAGTGCCGGGCATTTGAATTTTGAAGATGTGAATAATGATGTTAAAGTTCCATGCTTTATACAAGATGAAAAAATAATTGTCAACTATAAGCTAGTCTCCAAAATTTTCTTCGTTTTGATAACTTTGAGCGGAATTAATTTTCATAAAACCATTTTTTTTGACGTTACTTATTGTAGATTTGCCGCAGATGGCAATAACTACTTGGCCGGACAAATGGGGAGCGCTGAAGGCTCTCACCCGGTACAACGTTTAAGACAACAGGCCTAAGGGTGCCCAGTTGGGCGCGAACCTCGGCTAGGGCGTCGTCTGAGAGGAAAAATATTTAAAAGAATCAATCGACCCTAGTGGGTCGATAGCGATAAGTGCTGATTGAGGGAAGTCGTCGACCACGCCGGTGGGGTCGGTATCGGGGTCCTGAAGTGTTTGGTGTCGCGAGCTGATTGGCCGCCTCTATGGCTAGAGACATAAACCATTATAACTATAATGTTCTATTTGAAATCACTAATCAATGCAAGGATTAGTAGCTTGATACCAATTTGTCTGAGAACCACAATGGATTCTCAGAAGCAAATTGTAATCTTATTAAAATTTTAGCAAACACATTCACACTAAGTAGCTATTAGCCTGAGTGTCTATTGAATTTTCATAAATTTTCCCTATCGCGCGTCGCGTTCACGGGCAATATGACGTCTTTACACATCATAATACTTATATAGAACGAGATTGATGTGTGTAGAAAGCTCGTGAAATTGGTAAAAAGGGAGGCTAAGTGTTGGGGGCGAGAGTGATCGAAAAACGGTGGCAATACCACCGTACCCGTCGTACCCGCAATTTTGTCACGCATTTTACTCAACAAATGTTCCCTTAAGATTCGGCTTAACTTATGCGGCACACGTTTTATTGAAGGTTAAACTCGCTCCCGACTGCCGTATATTGACTTTTATATGGTTCTTACAAGTGTAAGTCGTTAATGGTTTGTGTGGATTTGGAAAACTTGGAACAAACGCAGGTGTTTAAGAAGACGAGTGGCACACATAATATTAGAAGATGGATGGCGGATGATATTCTATACCTACACGCGCTTGCTGCTAATAAATTATAATGCTAAATTACAGCTTTGTATAGGTACGGACTAAATTCTATCTGACATAAAAATGCTGGTGTAAGTGGTAGAGTCGGAAGAAGAGACCTAGGTGAAGATACCGCGATCAAATCCAAGATGTCTCAAAGAAGGGTCGGGTCAGGAGTACCCTAAACCGGTTACCATGTATGAAGACTTTGCTGAGAGTGGAAGAAGTGAAAGTGGCATTTGAAGATCGTAGTAAGTGGAATTCCGTGGTCTTTGCCTACACCAATGGGAAATATCATTATAATATTATGTACATCTTCTTCTTCTTATCGTGTGGGTTGTGAGGTGGCCACCATTACATAAGTATGTGACATAACATAATTATCGATTACTAAAACAGAGTTCAAAATGTTTTCTTTGATGCCGTTTATCTCTACGAAAGTGACACATCAGACAGATTTTCAATTTACAATACAAGACAAAATGAAAAACAACAAACAATAAAGTCTAGTCCAATAAATAAAACATACGATGGCGACAAATCGTAGCGACCAGTCACACTGTAATAGCACACTATTATCTACAAAATGACAGATCGTTGTAGACGTTAGCTAGCTGTGAAAACAGCAGAGCAACTCGGCGGATTCTCATAAAACTTGTAGGGGACATTAAGTTTGATAGATAGCAATATGTCACTGTTAGTTCATTTAATAATTTGGAAAATGAAAAATAAGGATCAACGATTTTGATTACTTACAATAGGACCTATATTCGGATGTAACTTATTTCTATTAACAAATGTATCGTAAAACTCGTTAATTACTTCTTCCGTAGTTTTCAATCAGAGAAAATACTACAAGTAGTGATAGCAATAGTCTAGTTGACCGGGTCAAAGATAAATCACAAAAATATAATCTAGAAATACTTAGAAGTATTTAATTTTGGGGACTTTGATTTGTACTTAGGAAAAAATATTATCTAGAAAATTATAAAATTTAATCTAAGTACTTACTTTACTTTTATATTTTAAAATGTTACTTTGAACATTTTACTTTAATTTTATTTTTTTTATTTATGTTTTTACTTAAACGAGTACGACCTTGCTACGTTTGGCCATGTCTATTGATGGAATCACACGCGTATATTTCTATACAAATTCCTTAGAAATGTATTGTTTTGACGTTTTGTATCTTATTTAACTAAGTTGTCAAAATATTGTTTCCATTTCACGACATTCTCGTTGATCTTTTCCGTTATCGTCTATCGTCTTATCGGTTTGCTGGAAGAATAATGTTCATTACTGTGTAATTTATGTGCAATGATGAATGAAGAGATGACTGACAGAGGTACCTACATCAGAAATTTACTTAGGTAGTGATAATATCAAAAAAAGTTAATGATGTCAACAAGATTTCGACTTCACACAAAGGTATAATAGGTATCACTAAGGCTAACTTCAATACCGCTTAAGTACCTGTTAGATTCTAGACGTCAATTTTGCAGTCCTTTCTAACAACACAAAGAAGTCGCCGTGTCTGGACTCTAATGTGGGGCAATTACCTCTATTGATGTCTACTGAGGTTCGCTGTACTAGCAGTTTCATTATCCTTCCCCCAGCCATCGGGCTTATTGAATCGGACGATAAGGTGCCTTGGTAATTTCCTGCCATTTACTATCATTACTCTCCCGATGATCACCTAATGTGGGCTGTGGTCAACAAAAAGTGGAAAAGTGTGTGGAAAAAATTTAGGTGTAAACGGTTCCGGTTTCCGATTGCTGGTTGGAACATGGATGGAACTGTGTGGAATAGTATAGAATCGTTTTGTAGAGATGTTAAAGCGGTAGCGTTAGTATGGCTTTTTTGACGTGACTTATTGTAGGTTTGTCTCAGATGGCATTCTTCTTTTTCTATCGTGTGGGTAATTACCCACGATAGAA
Source organism: Pectinophora gossypiella (assembly GCF_024362695.1). NCBI lineage: Eukaryota > Metazoa > Arthropoda > Insecta > Lepidoptera > Gelechiidae > Pectinophora > Pectinophora gossypiella. The sequence goes on from NC_065405.1 coordinate 6,474,832, forward strand.
GAAGAATCGACCTCCGCAAATGGCTTTAATGGTAGATTACCAACCTCATCAACTCTGCTGTCAGAGTTATTATTGAGCCGCCATAGGACCCTGATATGACTCATGTAACGACTAAGTACTTACAGCAGCACGTAGTAACTGGGACCAACGGCTTAGTGCTTCCCGAAGCACGGGTCACCTTACTTTCAGACGGTCGAGTGATAAGCCTGCAATATTCTAATCAAACCAGGGTTCACAAAGTGATTTTTGTGATATGTGAATTTGAACTCGAGACCTCCAGATCGTGAATCCAATGCTTAACCACTGGACCACGGACTTGGCCGGACAAATAGTGAGCGTTGAGAGCTTTCAACCGGCGTCAGTATAGCGCAATTACAAGTTGTATGTAAGAGTATAATCGTTTAGATTCTTCAACGATTCGAAGGTACCCTTGAGATTTCCACGAAATTCAACAAGATTTGTCTTAGACATCTTTGACACATGTCTGCTATTGTCAATCGATTCAGAGTCTGAGACATGAATAAGTAGAATCCAAATCTAAGCATTGACGTTAACCTATTTTCATAAACATCCAGACTTGTAACACTCCAAGAATGTCTTATACATATTTCCTTTCAACTGCTTTCTCTTTTATATCCTGAGAGATTTCTACAAAACAAAAGACTGCCGAGAGCGCAGCAGCTTTTAAACCCTCAGAGAACAAAGGGGAAGTATCTGCTGTATGCAAGATCGATTACTCGATCTAATTACGCAATTTCTGGCGATCTCTAATTGTGGCGCGGCCAGTATATTCCGCGTGACAGTACGTTATTTCCCCTGAGAGCGGTAAAGATAGCGCGTACCATGCCAACGTGAAAAATGCGCTAGATACGCCTTTAGGAAAATGGTGATGTTATGACACGCGAACTATAAAATGCTTTATCTTCTTTGAGATAAGTTTTTATAGATGAGACTAATTTATATTATAGTAGATTTATAATGTAGATTTTAGGTATAGATTTCTACTTTCATTGCTCGATATAGATAACCTACAAACGTGGATAAATTTGAATGGTTAGTTGGGTAAACTAAAATAACTCTTAAAACGCTCCGCCATTATTATATTTAATCTATATACCTAATATCCAAATATTCCAGTAATATACTATTTACTGCCAACTAAAGTAAAAGTTGATTCAGTGGCTGTAAGTTCTCTTTGATTACTTATGCATAAGTAATATAGCTAATACATAAGTAAGTATGTTGGCCCATGCCGTTGGTGGTAGGTAAGTAGTCGTTACATGAGCCATGGCAGGGGCCTTTGGCGGCTCAATAGTAACCCTGACTCCAGGGTTGATGAGGTTGGCAATTCACCTCACAACCCACATGATAGAAGAAGATAAGTATGTTTCTGCAAATAAAAAGTCTTTTTATATCATTTTGATACTTATGAAGTTTTGTTTTTAATTATATCATTTACGTCAATTACATCACCATGTCACCCTATTTGGCCTCTTCCTTTCCTTTACGTCCATGTTAGCAACAGCCACGTCGCGCCGATGCTGCGTCGCGCTAAAATTATCACTGACTCGTCGAGCATTGTTCTCTGATACTTTATTTGTCACATCACAGACTACGCCGAACGCACCCTCCACCGGGGGCGAAAGAGAAACGATTTCCGGAAAAAAATCGGTTTATTGTATCTGATATTGCAACACTATTTTTAAGCATAACATTGTCGCTGATGTCGCTAAGTGACGTACTTATCTGAATTATTTTAGCAAAATAACTGCAGACACGTCAGTTTGCAAAATCAGCCACGATATGCATAGGGTGTGATGTTACGTTATCTTATGTTATTTTTATGCAATAGCTGTAAGTACATTTTACTTTCTCTAGGATTTTGAAGTAACAATCGTTTCAGCATGAAATTAATAATGTTGAAATAATAAGCCTTTGGCTCTCTTTTAAGTTCTGGTTTAGCAAGGATAGGTAAGTAATGTTACCAATGTGAAGTATCTGGTATGTTGGAAATGATCTACGATCTTTTATAATTCTAATAATAGAAAGGCATTTTGTACTTGTTGAAATGGATAGGCAGATTGAGTAAACTATAACTGTGTATTTATAGAGTACATTAAATCTTTTACAGGACACCTATATGACCAGAATGGCTGTAAGTTTTTCTCTCTTTAACCACAGTACTGCTTACCCTAATAATAATCATACATGTGAGATAATTAGAATGTGGAAATAAAGTTATTACAGTGTCTATACCATTTATCTGTGCACATAAAATCTACTGTTCAAATCAAAATGAAGCTCTTTATCATTCGTAGTAAAGTCGCAAATGGCACAAATCAATTTCTACCTACCAGGTTGCCAATCGTTTAACTGCACTTTTTGGTTCAATGGATGTCTAACAGTGTAATGCTTCTTTATGTACATAATTTGTGATTAAAAATAAAACAAACCATCAAAGGAATACAAAGGGACAAAGAGGATAAGCTTTATTTCTAAAAACAAATGCCTACACTAAGTACAATTCCATTTGACTTTGGTGTATTAGTGGTCATATTCTATTTTTGTATTCGTTATTTTGGGATTCTTCAGGGCTTATCCTCCCAGGCATGACGCAAAATTCGAGTCATGTATTACGTTCTCTCTAATATAAACATATAGGATATATTATATTCAAAAAATAAAGGACAATATTTACGATCGATGACCTGGTAATCTATGCCAAGACCTCATAATTAGGACCCTTCATGAATCATCTTTAGAATACATTTTAAGACCAATAGAAAGAAAGAAAGAAACATTTATTACTTCCGGACACCACAGACACACACAGACAGGTACATTACATTCGACACGGGATAGAAACCACACGGAAATCTATAACGTGTCTTTGCAAGATGTCTTTTGACAACTCGCATCTCTGTCCATCTCTTTGGGGATTATGAGCATGCTTGTAAATTAGTTCATATTGCGATTGGATCTACCCACCTATAACTATAATACATATTACCACTCGTGAGCTTATGTTGTGGCGTAACGAAGTCAATTTCTTCTGTTGACGTTATTCTTGTGAGTGTTTATTTATTTACTAGACTTCGGTTCGGGATATTTTTTACCACTCCGTTTTCCTCCTGATTTTCGGCATATGAAAGAAATCCTATGTCCTTCCCTGGGCCTGAATCTTTCAAACTATCTCCATAACACGCTTATATCAGTTTAGCTTTAGAGGCGTGACAGGGTTACAGACAGACAGACAGAGTTTCTTTCATATTAAATTCGTATGGATTCACTTGAGACGTGGTCTTCGCAACAAAACTCATGGGCGAAAACCAAAGTTTGACGGATCTGGAGGTTTGAAAGATTTTTATTGCACGTAAAATAAACATACACAATATGATATAAGCAATTACACAACCGAATAATAAATTGTTGATCTGTTACCTATTATAATCGACGAATTTGCAGTGCACGGTAAAACTTTTTAAGTTTGTGATGTACTGTACTAAACATGATATTGTACTTTGCAATTGTTTATAATAATAAAAAAAAGTGGTACAAAAGAATGGTTGTCAGGTAAACAACCTGCCATAACGTAAAGATGGTGGACGGGAGCGATGCCAACTTGACGCCAACCAAATAGGTTGACTTTGTTAGAGCGATATAACATCTTTCTATCATTCGTCAATCATGCTTCAAGATTCAAAAAACTTCACTTAAGTAAATTAAAGACAAAAAAAATAAGAAAAACTTCACCTTGTTATTAGTGTGATAGTTATTTGTACGGCCAATTAAATGCTATTGTAAACTTTATTGAATTGATGTTGTCTACGAACTGTTTATTTAAATACTACGTTATTTTAGTAACTGAACTTTTGCCCCGCTTGTTAAATGTCAATTATTCTTGAACTATTATTTTTTAAACGTGACTTTATTTTTCCTTTGCTTTGTGTTATTTCAAGCGAATACTCTACACTCAGCATATTTGCTTCAGTTCACTCCCCTTTCAAAAACAAAGACGATGATTTTGCTAAAATTATAGTTTCGCCTATTGTGCGTCTGGTCTGCTTCCAAGATTTTGTCACTAAGTCCCGTAGTTGTATAGAAAATAATACAATTTACGAGTCTTCGTGGTCGAAAGTAGTTGTAGGTAAGTCAAATAATTTGTCACGAAGTCCCGTAGTTACGTAGAATTTTTTTAGAAAAATGGGACTTCATGGTGGGTATTTTGTGGTTGACGCGTGTCTATCGTGACTGAAGATTTATTGCCTGTGATAGAGTATTGTTTGTTTAGTCTTAAAACAAATAAGATATACCAGTTATGGTAAACAAGCTCATTTGCATTTGAAAAGTAGCCGCAGTCATTTTTTGTAAGGCAGATTCGGGAGTTTATAAGGAGCAGTAGTTGGAAGAACCTAGACCTAGTTGGAAGAATGCTTGACTCTCACTGTAAGGTCGCAGGTTCGAATCCAGCATGGGTCTAAACCTATGATTTTTGAAATCGTTTTTCGAATTCATGTTTGGATTATAAATGATTATCACGTGCTCAGCGATTTCCTTCACTCCACATACCCGTGAAATGCGTTTATGACCTACTACGGCTGGCTGTCCCTTCGCGGTTGGAAAGTCAGACAGGCATCCGCTTTTGTAAAAAACCGGACCTGTCAAACATTTAGATTAGGTAAGCGGAAAACGGAATAACGCTAAGGAGGTGATGAAATTCGGAAGTTTATAAAAACAATTTATGTTCAATTGAAAAGAGTTAGAACGTAAGCTATACGTAATAGAAACATAGTAAGAAAATGCAATTCTTTAAATCCCTTTAAAGATAACACTATCCAATAATATACGTTTAGACCATAGGAGAGCGAACTAACCGCCTATCCGTGTAAAACTACGGATCTTTTATCTTACGGCGCGTAAATTCCGGGCTCCTGCGGGATTGCAATAAATAGCAGAAATCCGGAAGTTTGGCCAGTGAAAGACAAGCCTGATAGGATTAGTCGCGGTTTTCCCTTTCTACTTGAGCCCGCACTTTTCTTTGTTTTGCAACTTTTAACTGGCTGCGACAGATGAAAAGTTTCAAGCAGCTCGAATGTTCGTAACATTTCAAAAGTTATACGATTGCTATGCATTTTCATATTAAATTTTTAAGGCTCATTTTATTCAGAAGTTGTAAAAGTTAATTTCGTAAAGAGCTGGCGCATTTAAAAATAAATGCACAATGTCTACAAATGTCAAATAGCAACACTTACTGCTTTTTTAGACGAATTACTGCAATGTGTCCTTTTTAGCCCGCCAAAATATGCTTTAGAAATCGATGGAAAAGTATAATACTTCTAATGAATATAATTTATAAAAAATATGATATATTAATTTTCCCCTTTGACTTAGATGTTAACAAATCAATTAGCTTACTTTGCTTGAATAATTTAATAACCTTTTCATAAAATATGACATCAATGAAGACAAAACAATTTCCTAAATAAAATTAATTTTACGAAGTCATATTATTTAGAAAATAATTAGAAAAAAATTTCGTGTCCATTTTAAATTTTCCTGGACATATCTTGGTAATTTAGTGGCATAATATACTTACCTTGGGTACTTTGCCCGATCTTTGTTGACGACCGAAAATAATTTTCATTTCGTAACTTGTTTTAATTCGCCACCTACATTATTCTCTAACCAGTTACTTTGCGGATATTTTTATGTTGGTAACATTCGCTGCTTTTACGCTACGGAGCGAACGATATCATAGAAAAAAAAATAGCAGCTTATCTTCCTAAGATAAGATCATCATCTCCCTAGCATTATCCCATTTTTCCACAGGGCCCGCTTACCTAACCTGACGATTTGACAGGTCCGGTTTATTACAGCTTTTACAGACTGCCTGTCTGACGTTTTAACCTGCGAAGGGTAAATCAGCCCAATACAGGTTAGGTCATGTACCTCCGAAAATGCATTTCTCGGGAATGTGGGTGTCTTCACGATGTTTTCCTTCACCGCTCAGCGCGTGATAATCGTTTATGATCCAAACATGAATTCGAAAACAAATTGGATAATCATTGGTTTAGGCCTTTGCTGGATTCGAATCTGCGACCTCAAAGTGAGAGGCAAGCGTTCTACCAACTGGACTACCACGGCTCTTCCCGAGATAAAATAAGATAAATACACTTTATTGAGCGCAATTGGCACAATGTACAGGAATAAGGACAACAAATATGGAAAGGAACAACAGGCGGCCTTATTGCTCATGTAGCAATATTTTCCAGTCAAATCGAGCATGTCGTAAAAACCGACAGATATTAACATTATGGACCGGTGGCATTTCATATTAAGAGATGCTGCAGTCCATCGTCAGATTGTTTACAGCTTTGCCCTGGAGTCATTGGGGATTGAGTTTATTTACGTATTTATATCTGGAATCTTCTTTGTGTAATGGTCGTGTGGTGTAAAGGAAATATAGGATTATAAAGGCGAATAGTGGGCGAAATCTCTAAAATATAATGTATGAGGTGGCATATTATAAACTTATTAAGTAGGTAACAGCCTCCGTGGTCTAATGGATAGAGCATTAGGCTCACGATCTGGAGGTCCGAGATCGATTCTCGATGGGGACATTGTCGAAATCACTTTGTGAGACTGTCCTTTGTTTGGTAAGGACTTTTCAGGCTTGAATCACCTGATTGTCCGAAAAAGTAAGATGATTCCGTGCTTCGGAGGGCACGTTAAGTCGTTGGTCCCGGCTATTAGCCGTAAAAACACCTCCACCAACCCGCAGTGCAGCAGCGAGGCGGAGTATGCTCCATACCCCCTTCGGTTGATTGAGGGGAGGCCTGTGCCCAGCAGTGGGACGTATATAGGCTGTTTATGTTATGTATATAAGTAGGTATAACATTGAAAGCAAGAGCTTAGACACTAACACGCTAATTACGAGGCATAAAATCACAGCGCAAAGCCTTTTAAAGCCGCGCGGGAATAATAAACTGTAAATTATTATTACTAAGTATAAAAGAAAAGTATTTAAGAAGAATTATATTTTTATCAGAATTCTGTGGGGGTAACGAGCAAAAATCACGATGCACTCGGTATGCCATCGTAACGGCTATTACCTGGTGGAGTTTGCGGAAAATCGTTATTGCTTTGTGTTGCTTTTGGGTGCGGATATGTTGGCGATTTGATAAAAAAATATATATTGCAATAATACCCAACTACACGGACTCAACTGAACTGGCAATAAGGCCGCCATTTGTCTGTTTTAAAAATAAAATAGGATCGCGTTTGACCAAAATCTCACCTGATGGTAAGTACAAAAAATATATAATATCAGGTTTCTCCAGGTAGGTTTCTGGAGCTAAAACAAATATGAAAAACTGTAATATTAATGGCTGTTTGTTTTTTATTGTTAACTATTATTTTCTATCGTTAGCAGTTGGTCTTCCAATAAAAATAAAAGAAATAAAAAGAAAAATTTCGTACCTCATGGTATGTACACGTACATTACTTATATTAAACAGATATCCTATCACCCAAAGTTTTCCTGAAAGATGCTTTTATAAGTTCGCTATTTGTAATTTCGTTTTATTTTCACTCCTCTGTTGTATCTTCTTTACTTCAGTGCAATAAAGTACTTAGTATTGTATTTTATTGTAACCTAACCTTAATGCGAGGCGAGAAAACTTATTTTCTGAATATATTATCTGAGTACTTAATAGTGGGATTTAAAAAAAATCTGTAATACGTAGGTTTTAAAAAGTCTGTAATATCTGTAATACAGGTTGTGAGAAGCTGCAGTAGTTTTAGGCGGATGAGACGTTCGTTATGTAAACATTGACGATTCAAAGTGTTACTAAGTTACCTACTGAATAAAGATATTTTTGAATTTGAATTTAGAAAAGCACTAGAGCGGTAATGTTAGATTACAGGACGGGTGATTTAACAAGGTGCTTTATGTACATAAAAGCGTAGCAATATGAGCTACTTTACAAGCAAGAGGTGTTGACAAAAAGACCATTATTTCATTTTCCGCTGTCACTTCACCTCTAGCAGCTACCTAAACATTTCAAGTGCACGACTGCTGAGCATGCAACATAATACTTTCCATTCACGCTGGAAGTGGTCAGTTGGAGGCAGCAAAACAAAGTCTGCGAAAAATATTGAACCAACCTACGGACATTGAAAGCAGTTTTACCAGAAACTAGTGAATTTGAAATTGCTTCTCTGGTGTGGCTGGAGATATTTTATTCGAACATAATGTATGTAGTGTTAGGTTATTACATAATCGAACGGCCTAATCTCGTCTGATACGTCACTATGCTAAATGAACGTAATAGCACAGGCGTCTGTGATTGGGTCGCGTTAAGATAAAATAATATGAAACTCTGATTATTAAAAAAAAACAATTCCTTTTTTAGATGAATTGCTTCGATGTGGTACTCTAACCTCCCTGGTCGTTCTGTCTACGAGTAAGTAGTAGAATAAACTTAGTAGATAACGAATCTATTAGTTTTCAAATTAGCAAATATCTACTAACTTAATTATTAACCTGTTTAATGTAAATGTCAATTACAAACAAATACAGGAAAAATGTAGCTTATTTTGAGTCAAGAACATTCTATAAGAAATTGTCAAGACGAGAATTATAAGTAAGTAATAGTACAAAACACTGGTCAACATTATATTTTTTTCTTTTTATTCTGGGGTTCACTTGCTGTAATTCACCGTCTTATTAAAAAATAATTTATCTAACAAAAACAACTGGTTCACAAATCCTAAAACCTCTTTGCTAAGAGCATTTTACGAACTTACTAATACGGAGATAGATATGGTTTTCTATTTGTCCTAGTGAATTGGTCCCATTTTGGTATTCTTGTAGGCGGATGCTTCGGGCAGACAATTTAACGAACCCTAAGGAGTAATCTCATTACCTTGCGTTGCTTCATCTATACAAACACGAAAGATTTTCGTAACTGATATTGATAGACGGTAAATAGAAGGATCTGTTGTGGGTATATAATATATATTTATTTTATGTATTGGCCAGACGGTCAATAGTTAAAGATATAATGAGACACAAATTATCCTTTTATTTATGATCAGTCTTGATAAGGAAGATAGTCGATTAAGAGAGAAATTACATAACTACGACATAAAATTAATAGTAAGATTTTTTTATAAAATAATAAGTAGACTATAAGTTCCAATTATTTCAGGTTATCAATGTCGACCCTACTGTACGGTTCGACAGTAAAGCCTTTGGATACCTGTCGCTTCTCACCGAATTCTAATTCTATCCAAAAAAATAAATTCAAAACGCACAAAATGAGATGTAGTTAATGGCCCTGATGATACTTTGAGTTTTTATGATACTTTAAATTATACCTGCTATTTTCTTATTTACCTTTTTGATTCACCCGGGTTATTCATTCATTTAGTCATTCTTCCCAAAATTAAGAGCTGTTAATCAACCGTCCTTTTCCTTTTCGGCGGATAAGAAAATTACAGATATAACTTAAAATAAAATTAGGTGGTTTCTACAGGAATTATCACCAATATTTATTGTACAAATTATGAAAATAATAAGTCAAACATTTTCATTGTGTAGGTATTTACGATAAATAAACTAAGGGATGATTTACGTATTAATGTAGGAGTACCGTCTGAAAAGTAGAACTCGCATTACTTTCATTGTATTTCAGTTCATTGAATTTACATTTATAAATTTTCTTACATATACCTGAAGAAACTGTAATCGTGGTAATTTAACGCTGTTGGATAAACGCTTGTGACGTAGCGGGTTTGCTCAGGTAAGGACCCAAATAAAAATATCTAGCGACCATTTTCCTACATTCGATCTATCAATTATCATTTTATTACCAAGCCGATTTTATATTCCATTCAAATGTTCGTAGGCGTTCAATGAAAGTAAATAACAAGTTGTGAATTTAAATGGCCCCGTATTTTTTCTGGACGTTAATATGCATTCCTTTTTAAAAGTATTTATGCGTCACTCACTCCTGAAAAGCATTTTGGAATTCTTATTGGTTCTCCGAAATGTCTTGTGAACAACAAGGCAGCTGTTTCTACTATTTAGATACACGACTGGCGACCGGCGACTCTTTCAGAATAACATATCGTTTTAAATACCGAGTGACAGATGACACATTTCGACATTCTTCAACTTGTCGGTTCTGAAATACGTGCGGGCTCCTTTTTACATTTATTTTTGCTTTCCGATGTTTAGAAACTCACTGAATCATCCCCGCTGAACGAATAACTTTGTATCTTATTAGCGTAGATGTAGAAGCCGAAATACAATGTTGTCATGAAGACAGATTGGTTATTTTCTTTTACAAAATCCAATTTAACGGGAACAGACAAAAAGTCACAGAGAGCTAATTCTTGGGTAGGCTAATGTGGGCGCCACGGGTTAGCCAACCAATTAGTACAATGTTACTTTAAGTAGCGCCTCATTTTCCTAAATTCCTAATTTTCTTTTGTTCCCTGCCACTGGCGCTATATCAAAGTCTTTTCTAGACAGCACCTCATTAATGTTTAATCACATAAAATTTATAGAGACCATTATTTTCTGACACTGGAGGTATAAATATGTTGTCAGTTTATTAATACTCGCGCTAGTGGGGTTACTAAAGACGTTACATGTGTTAAACAGTCGAGAGAATATGAACATATTTTTTTGGTAATTAATGTCCTTGTGGCTATAAGTATAACGAAAAGATAAATCAGATTTAAAAGAAGATGAAGAGTATCATAAGACATGTAAGACTGGTGTAAAGATTCAGAGAAATGCAAATAAGTCATGCTTAATGCTCCTACAGTCCTACAATTCTTCTCTGGATGAATTCGTACTGAGTCGGCGAAATAATTGAGCCATTCATAAGGCTTGTGATAGCAAGGCTGGAGCGGGCCCCGGCACAATGACTAATAAGAAGTTAATCCGCAAATAAAAGTGGAATTGAAACAGAAGTGGGCCGCCTCCTCGCCGTGTGGGTAGGCTAATGTCGATTTGTCTTTGTCGGCGTCACTGAACTCGTCAGAAATAGATTAAGCGCTCTCACTCCATCTAATGGCGCCTCATTTGTTTGGCTTTAAGAGAAAAATTGCTCTTAAACTCAGCACGATAGAATCTTGTCGATGAGTTTCGTTTGTTTGACTCAATTTGAGCATCCGCCCGCCTGAAGCTTTTACCTAACATTTTCAAATTCACTTAACACTTTCGAGTGCCGCTCCTGCAAATTGTTTTAAGTTGTTGTTCTCTGTTTGGTGCTCACCTGAAAAAATGTAATTTGTGTTTTGTTTCCCACTTGTTCTTTTGTTTTTGCTCCGTTTAGCTTCGAATGGTTAGCGTTCAGTAAATTTTATTCCGTGTTTATACGCGTCTTTTTTCCGTTTGACTTTTAATCAAGTTTTCTTTGTAAACACTCGAGCTAATTAAAGTTGTGTAACGAAATAATAATTGGATCCTTTGTTTCTAGCCAATTGGATTTGCATTTTAATTTAGAGCGGGTATCGGATTAATTGTGGAGTCCTCTCGTTTCTACTTAAAAACTGTTAAAAGTTTTATGAAATCACGCTTCAAGTGGCTTGTATTACGTAGTCGGCGAGCACTGAATTTAAATTCAAACTAGAGAAAGAAATTAAAAACCTGCTACGGGATGAGTTGCAGTATTCCGGCAGCGGCGGCGCACAAACCGACTAGAAGGAATTTCGGTATGAAGCTTGATATCCTGGAAATACTTTGTATTTTATTTCCTCTCCACTCTGCTTTTCTTTAATTAACAAACCTTGTCGGTTTTATTTCAGCTTCAATTTAAACAGGACCATAACTCTCGGGTATAAATAACATTCTTAAAGTATATTATATGAGATGTGGTGGCGAAGATATCTAAAATCGATTTGTCAGTCGTTGTCGTTCGGTGGTCGGATTTGGAATCAACACTTGTGTTGTGATATTACAGAAATTGATAAACAGAGTCTGGAAGCGTCTATTGAAAAGTTCTATCCCGGAGATGAAAAGCGGTAAATCTGAATCTTTGAATTTCAGACGACAATTTAAAATAGTTTTTCAAGGCGAATATTTTTTAATTTTAATAAAACCGTTTCTTTTAAATAAAGGTTATGAAAATAAAAATATTGGAATAAAATGATCAACAACTTATTCAATCGTTGTTGTTATTCAAATTCGAATTTCAAATCATTTCGGTAATGAACACTATATTTAATTCCCCTTTATACTCTCGCACCCCTTTTCGTTGTAACTATTTCCGTGTGAATACTTTGATTTTATTTGTAGTAGATTGCTGCGTGAAATAAGCGTGAAGGCGTCTGCCGGCGACCACTCGACCACCCAGCGAGTGGTGACTGCTTAACGCGCTTGGCGTCATTTCTTCTGATTTATTGAAACGCACAGAGCCGACGGCGAGCTCAACTTGCGTACACCACCGGCCGGGAAAAATGTAAACCCTTGAAACTGCGCTGCTTTTGATCCTAAAAGTAACGATTAGCTGCATATTTTCGAAAATAAACCTCCATTAGCTGGTTATGATTATGACTTATTTTTTTAAAGATCCTATGAACAAGATGAGCAATATAAAATAAATTGTAAAGCAAATCTACTACTACTTAAATTACGTTGGAAATACACAAAGTACAAAGTTACTACATTGTGTATTTTCAAGCTAGTACCTTCCCACACACATACTATTTCTTACAACTATATCCCAATTGGTGTAGTCAGAGCTACATCCATCGTAAGGTGAACTAGGTACCTGTGGGTCCGCACCAAGTTTTCTGTTAGACCACCTTTCCACGTAGTATGTTAAATGGAATTTTTAGAAACAATTTTGAATTGGCGCACGGTTTGAATATCAGACAATAATAGACTAAACAGGAACAAGTAACCGTCTCTATTATGAGCATCTGTCTTCCTATTCTTGGCTGTCACGCTCTCTGTCATTGCTCTGAAGGGATCGAGTTCCGTTTAATTGGCCCCAAGTGTACGACATAAGTTTAAATTAATTTCGAATTTGTGCTTTACATTAAGTTTTCTCACGCAAAGACTACCGGCTAGCTTTGAACTTAAATATTATTAAAATATGGTAGTGCTACATTGCTGTAAAAAATGTTTTAATACGTTAATGAACGAAGTCTAGAACTTGAGTATTACCTAAAAATAAATGTTTATTTGTATAAACACGTTACGTTTTATGTTTGTTTTGTTTGTTTGTTTTTTATTAATGTTTATGTTTTATATCTATTGTTATTTTTTTTTTGAGACAGATTTATTAAAGATTGGATGTTCCTTTAATTATAAATTATTTAATATTAATATTCGCACGCTGTATGGTTGAGTGATGGACTTTTATTGATATAATGTATATTTAATATCTTTTGTACCACTCTAGAGCGAATAAATTTCATTTAATTTTTTTTTTATTTATTAAGAATGAATAATAGGGAAAAAAACATGAAACAAAACTTACTCGTACCATTGGATTGTTGTGTAATAACGATGTATACCTACTAACCTACTTTATGGTGCTGATTCCAGTACAAACCATCTAATTTTAAGTTATACCTTACATTTTTTATCCCTCCTTTTTAACCCTCAGGCCTGTTGTCTTAAACGTTGTACCGGGTGAGAGCCTTCAGCGGTCCCCATTTATCCGGCCAAATAGTTAATGCCATCTGCGGCAAATCTACAATAAGTCACGTCAAAAAAAAAACAGACGTTTTACCTAAAAATACTCAATAATGTCTTAAAACATTTTATAACGGCAGTGTAACAGAACTATTGATATTATTTTAAAAAACGAGTGATTTTTAAATAATCTATAAATAACAACTCATCGAGGCGGTTGTTTGTTTGAGTTATATGTAGTTTTGTATTTACGCTGACTAATGGTAATAGGGTTTTAAGGAGAAACTTAAATTCAGGGTTTTAATTATTGTTTATTCGGGATGTCTGTTAGTTTTCATGTCGGCCGTACATATTTACACTTTTATGGTTGATAATGGAAAGTTATTTATAGCATCTTTTTATGTGAGAGATTATTTATATACACACATTATAACGAAAGTTAATAGGTAATGAAACTGACGACAGTTCTTGAGATAGTAAGTAAGTATAATCTTTATTGCCTTCAGCGCTCCCCATTTGTCCGGCTAAGTAGTTAATACCATCTGCGGTAAATCTACAATAAGTCATGCAAAAAATATCTACAAAAATACATGGTAATATTTGTAGAGGCTGGAGCCTAAACTAGGATACCCTGTGTTCTCCAGGGCTCCATCTCCAGAAAGTCATGCCAAAAGAAAATAACGAAATAGAAAAAAAAAGTGGAATAGTAACAGTTAAAATACATTTATTTTATTCTTATTCTTCTTCTTATTCTTAAATTATTACTTTTGAACTTTTTTTTACTTTGTTATTTTCTCTTGACCACGACTTTCTGGACGTGGAGGCCTGGAGTCCTGAAGATATGTCCTGGAGATATTTTGTCTGTGTTCACCTGAAGCTGATGAATAACTGTCGTCGAATTCGGTGTTGTATCTAGTATGCATTCGTACATGCATAAGATCACGCCTATTCTCTTTTGGGTTTGGCAGGGACAACGGAATTACACTTACGACGATCCTGACGCACCGCTTTAGCTTTTTCCACTCTCATCTGTGTATGCCTTAAAACCTTTTCTTTTAAAAGTTCCAAGTACAGTCATGAGCAATATCACGTACCCACTTTAGAACCCTGTCGCACTATCATATTTGACATTTAATGAGGCTTACGGTTTAAATTGTCAACAAAAAAGTTAATGTGACATGGTTGCAAAGTATATACATATTAGTACTCGTGACCGTACTTAGGAATGCTATACGCTAGTTCTTTATTCCACGACGCTACGACAAAGTGGTAGCACGAATAAGCTTACTAGCCAATATTATTGTTTTAAATTGCCTATTAAGTGTCCTTTTAATTTCCAAGTCGTTTTCATCAGTTCCCCTAAGTTGGCAAAGAAAACAATTCTGTAACTTGTTTATTGTTTAGGCAGCAAAACAGGGACGATCGTCAGTTGTTTGAATTGTCACACCCCAATGAAGTTGTCGAAACGAAAATAAGGGATTGGTAATAATTGAATAGGTTGTTAATTGGGTATCCATGTTTACTGTGTTACAATTACCGTTGAATAGTGAAGCAGCAACTTTTTTGAAGTAGTTAATATTAAATCTTACTGGCTTGCTTCTCAAATGGGGACCGCCGCCGGTTCGCACCCCGGTATCTTTTCAACTTTTACCGTTTAAGGGAATATTTTTTCACTAACACAGTTTTCTCGACCGCTATAGATGGCGATACGGCTCACCACCTATCACGTTGGTCTAGGTAACAGAAAGCTTGTTGAGGTGTAGGCTCTTAGTTCATCTAGCGATAGATGTACCTCTGACTACCCCAATCGGGATATAGTCGTGAGCTTATGTTACGTGATGTTATGTTATTCTTATCATCAAAAGCAGCTGAACGCATTCGTTCTTTGATTTTTATTTACTTTTTATCCAGCAGCGTTATACAATAACAATGTATTCTTGCATTTTCGTAAATAGTTACAATGTAACTTAGGATTAGGTGGTTTTTCCCGTCTCAAATTTTCAAAAACCCATTCCCAACTACTTGTACTTGAAAGCAATGTGCAAACAAGTAAAACCACAGACTGGCTGCATACTCTTTCGCACAAAATTCCGTAAACAACTGCGCAGTATATATAACTGCAGTAACAGCACTGCTCACATTGATTATGGCCCAGAGCGCAGTATAGATCTAACACTGTTTCAGGGTTGTCAAGCGTTCGGAAATCATTCGAAATTTTGGTTACTTAAATTGTTTAGGTTTATTTTATTTTATTTTTATTGTGAGCTACGATGATAGCTGATGAATATGAAGTGGACTGTATAACTAAATGAAGGAATAACAAATACTTAGCTTTGAGAGATATTTTTAATGTATTTTCTCCAATGTTCATGAAAAAAGCACAAGACGTTAGAACGAAACAAAACTAACATACAAAAAAGAAGAAATATAAAAAACATAAAAAGATTAAACGTGCTTTATTATTTTTAGTAGTACCAACCTTTTTAATGTAGGTAGATACTCTTAGGTTCATAACTATAAGTAATACGCAAATAATAAATACGGAAGACTCGACCGAAACCCTCCCTATAACTACACACTCAATTCGTCAGGCCAGCATTATTGTGTGCCGTGTGACCGGATCTTCAACTCGAAGTTTTGTCAGCCACATCAGAGCCCACCACAACAACGACCCAGGATAGATATTTAGAAGTCGCCAACGCCGGATACGATTTGGACGACATGATGATGATAAGTAATAATTTACCTACCTAAAACTAAGTCAAAAACCAGTAGTTTTATTTAAGATTATCTGTTCTCATTGTTATCGAATCTACATGATTATTTCTTATCTACCTCTAAAATGCCAGTGAAACAGGCATAAATGAACGTGGCTTATTAAGTATTAAATAGGTATATAAGTAAATTAGTAAATTTTAAGCCGTTGGTCCCGGCTATTAGCCGTAAAAACAACTCCACCAACCCGCATTGGAGCAGCGTGGTGGAGTATGCTCCATACCCGCTCCGGTTGATTGAGGAGAAGCCTGTGCCCAGCAGTGGGAAGTATAAAGGCTGTTTATGTATGTATGTAAGTAGTAAATTTTACTAATTTATTCCCTGCGTGGTACAACCGTTTGGCACAACTGGTTGTAACACAGGGAATTTTCCTCGCCAATAGGCCAATCGTCTGATGGTACATCATCAGCCCATTAACATCCCCACTGCTGGGGCACGAGCCTTCCCTATGGATGGATAGGGAGATCGGGCCTTAAACCATCACGCGGGACCAGTGCGGATTGATGGTTATTAACAACTGCTAATGCAGCCGGGACCAACGGCTTCACGTGCCTTCCGAAGCACGGAGGAGTTAACCGCCGCGCCACCGAGCTCGTATGATGGTACAATTAAACACACTCCCTAAGGAACAACCAATGCCAAATTGTTTCTCCCAAGAAGTTAAATTACGTCGAATATTTTTTTTACCATATCGCCAACCCTACATAGAGTAAGTACAGTGTACTTCGTCCACGACACTCTGCGGTCGGTAACGGGGTGTCATTTTCACGAACCCCGCCGTTCCGCCTTTACTTGCACGCATAAACGTTTAATTTTACTAAGGGCACAGGCTAAAGGCACATACGGTGGTGTTTCGAAACAAAATAGCCTTCTTGATGGCTGTTTTTGAACTTTAGAGCTGATGTTTTATGAAGTTTTATTTAGTTTTCTACTATTTACAGTAAGTATGTTTACTATGATGGCCTAGAGCTCGAATACCCGTGGTGACATATCACAAACCTCACTTTGTGATCCCTAGTTTGGTAAAGACATATCAAGCTGATCACCTGATGAGGCTGCTTTCTGATCTGTCAGAAAGTAAGATGATCATTGCTTTATTTAGTAGATATATACACAGCACATTACATTCATATATTTTATATGATGTTGTGATTAAATAATAGGCGTTAAGTAATAGGCAAACTAGGGATCACAAAGTGATTTTTGTGATATGTTGATTCGAACCCGGGACCTCCGGATCGTGTGCCCAACGCTCAACCACTGGATCACAGAGGCAGTTAAGGTTTCGATAATAACCCAACAAAATGATTAAAAGACAACGCTTTACATAATATCATTAAAAACTTTTATAATTTTAACACAAAGCAATACTGAAAATGCTATGGTGTGATTACACTTTATTTACTAATGTAAGTAGTTATTTAATAATTTTCTTATTATTATACAGTCATTATAATGTGAAATCACTGCATATTTTGCTTCTCCTCCGCTCAGTTTCTCCCTACAGGTAATTTTAGCATGAAAACATGAATGTCTGGATGAAGTACACATCCATCGCTGTAAAGTACAAACTCAAACAACGCCTGAAACTTTAGAAATAAAAGCATAGTAAACTTAGAGAGACGTTGCTCTACCTAAAGTGCAAGGCGCGAGACAGGGGCGCAGACGGTTGGGAGAGCAGCTGGTGTGTACCTATAGATGTAAGTACTTTGTTCTTGTGGGGTTATAGTTTTATATATTTTTTTGATGTTATTCCTTGGTCGCCCTCCCTGTTGATAAGGAACACCGTCGTGCATGGTATTTCGTCCATAACTAAACCCCTGACAGGATGTATCGAGCAAAGTGACGTACGTGTGTTTTCGTTGTTCTACTCTTTATTAAAGTTTAAGTAAACCTTCATAAGAATTGTCAATTCTTATTAGTACAAGTAGGTTTTTTATTTCTGACGTGATGTGATTTATTAGCTCAGACGGCATTTATGTCGTTAGTTCGCAAAAATAAATTCAACTTTCTTGCAATTCTTTTCAAATAGGAAATTTGAGTTTTATAGTTTCTTTAGAAGTAAAAGTTTTCTAAATCAATAAAATTAGAAAAGTGCAGTTTAAAGCAAACGTGATGAAGCTATAAAACTCTTTGTTGTACAATAGCGGATAGAGAAAGAGCAAGTTTCTTTATTGCTAATACAAAGTTTATGCTGGCCAAGGAGATTTAGTGTTTAGAAGTAGGTCACTTTTTTACGTTTAGAAAAAGACGGAACTTTAATAGATGAATATTTTTATAATTATTATAATATAATAACTATGCTTCAAACCTATTTAAGTATACATGTAAATAAAGTTAAAGACATCGTATCAACAGTGGCTGCAAGTTGTCTTTGATTACTTGTGGCTCTGCCCACCTCATTAGGGATTACGGGCGTGAGTTTATGTATATATATACTAAGTACCTAACAGTAAATAATATAAACAACAAGCATGCTATTTATCTAGTAGATACTAATCTACTTCATAAATCATCATAGAAATGTTTTTCTGAACTGTATTTTAATGTGGGCAGTGAAAAAAAATATTTTGCGGCTAGAGAGGGAAAAGAGAAGAAAAATTGACTAAAATAAAAAATGAAATCTTTCTTCCTGTGAAGTGCCGGGTGTCGATTCGGCAATTCAAACACTCGAAACTGCGTGGGTGCGTAGCTCCGTAGACAATGTTATGAGTGGTACGCTGTGAGGTAGCCTTCGGCGACAGTGCGGGAGATTGGCCGTCCATGTCTCCACTACTCCTCTATATTTCCCCACAGTCGTTTGTCATTTCTTACCCCGCCCTCATACAAATACACAAGAATACAAACAGCCGAGGCGGAAGCCGTGAAATTTAGAAATTCCTTTGTGTCGGCGCGTCGGCGCCACTTTGCCTTTATGCCTTTAGATCTACAAATTTTCAGATTTATTCTTTGAATAAATTTTGTGGTAGCTTGTCGGCTTTGAAATTCAATTGGCTCGGGGTCGACACATTGCTGACGAGTTCGTTTCCCTTCTTTTATTAAGGATTTGGTGGTTTTGTCTATGAAACACAGAGCGCCTTTGAATAACTCAGATTTCTTGTTTACAGAGGAAACATAAATTTTTAAATGTAACCCGTTTGATCTGTTGATAGTACTTCAAACGTTCTTGTTGCTTAATAATAGCATAAACACTTTTTATCTTAGTGTGTAATTAATTTAAAATGAATAACAACGTTTATTGTGTTCGATATTAGTTTTAGAATATTTATACAGATGTCGTAGGCGAAACATAAGAAAGCAAACAGATGAAGCGAACGCCACAGTTTTCTAATGCTTGATTCAATTTGTTTAGTGTTGGGGACACGAATAAGAAAACATTATACGGAGACTAGCTTAACATAAATATCTCACAAAGGCATGGCCCATCGAAGGCGGAAAAGGAGGAACATAATTCAATCAAGCCGGCAATTCGGTCTTTTGTATGTAAAGACCTCACCCGGGATTCTGTTCACATAAGTCCTCTGCACTAACTCTTTAGAATTATTCCGGGAAGCCACCCTTTCGATTAGATTTACTGTGCCGCAAATTAACATTTCAATTTTGCAACTTTATATAGATATGGAACGGAATATAGGTAGTGAAAAGTAAATGTCTATTCGTATAGATTTACATTTGAGTTTTTTATAATATAAATTTTGCAATGGTTTCCAGAGGCAAATAACCTTGTCATTTTTATGTCAAATCTGGGTGCACGGGAGTGCCCCTGACAAGACGAGCAAAGCGAAACGCAAGGGCACTACCTACCTTTTGTCGAAACGTTTCGTCGATGTTTGGTTTATCTGGTATAAACCGAACAAGAGTTATTGTTCGGCATATATCAGATAAACCAAATCTTCAGGATATTATGTTGTTAGCAGTGTACTTATTAAAGATATTAAGTTTCAAATGCATACTATTATAGTCTAGATTTTATTGATATGTGAAAAACCCCGATTTTGACAATTACTTACAGACTCGCTAATAATCATTATAATTATAACGTACTTCCAGATGTCTTAGATGGTAGAAATTTGGGATGTAACCTATTTTTAGGACATAAACAACAAGAAAATTATAAAATTTGGAATTTTCACCGATCTGATACCTATTTGACATTGCGATCATTGGTCTTGGCGACATTTTACATAAAAATGTTTATTGTTGGGATCATACCTAGACGAACAAAAGAAATTTTCAGCACACATATGCTTCCTATAAATTACCTAGGTACCCTACAGTGAACTTGCAGAATTATCGACCTTGGCCATTCTGTGGTACCCACATGGGTACGGGAGATTGCTTTGTATCTAACGTAGCTGAGGTAGCTATTATTATAAACTAAAGATTGTTCCATAATGATATATTAGCCCTTTGGCACACGTTTGTACGCCTCTATAAGTACATAACATAATACATAATTGACAAGGTTCCGTCACCAAACTGGCACATTTAAAAAACGGTAACTTCGTGACTTTAACGTCATCTTGTTAAAGTCACTCTAATTCTTCAGTCCCGTTTTCTATTTAATTAATTTTGACAAATTACCCTACCTTCTCAGTTTCTCTTTGCTTTCGTTTAATTAAATACTGAAGTGACACTGGGAGAAGCATGTCCGAGTGGCTTTAAGTCCACTGTTTAGTATTTTGTTAATTAGACTCACTAGTTCAAGAATCCTTCTTCGGGGGAGAAAACAAAACCGGAGATCTTAAGGGTTTCTGTCGTTTGTTGTTATTTTATCAAGTACGTAATCTGTTAAGGGGAGAAAATATCAACCTATCAATAATAACCCTGACACCAAGGTTGATGAGATTGGTAATTCACCTCACAACCCGCACGATAGAAGAGAGAAGATCAACCTTATGCAAAGTTTTATATTGGTTTTCAATAGTTCTGACGTAAAAGTTTTGATCTTAATTTTCAATCACAGATAATTTATGATTTCAACGCTTTCCTCAGGCGAGGTATAAATAATCTAAATTAACCTTAATTTTAATCTGATGTAGGTCATGCAGACATGGAGAAAATCAGGCTATTTTCAGAAATGGAACGTATTGATCCTTTTTATCCGTAAGTAAGTAACATGTTTGAAGCACCGTTGTTGTATCGGTGATATCGTTACTAATATTTCACGAACTAAATAAAAAGATACTAACAATTGTGCGTCGCTGGTGTTGGATATAAATAAAACCACATGCACATTGACTTTTAGAAATCAACTATATAATTTAAATTAACAAAAAGTGAAAAAAAGCAACACCCCATCGCCATGATGTTAGAAGGGTAGAAGGAAGATTAAAATGCGGTGTTGCCATAATATAAAACAATTTTTAGTGTGTACTACAGAACAATAGCGGCACTGTCAAATTTTATTAAAATTTACACGTGCTATATACAGAATGTTAGTGACATCGTAACGAAAACTTTGAGGGGTTATTCAGACCATAGTAAAGTTCTAAGTTGACAATCTATCGTTTACGTCGGAAAATTCCACTTGATATTAACTTAGAATCATTGTCTGAATCATCCCACTCAGTATACGTTACGATGTCACTAACACCCTGTATATATGATTAAAAAAATAATCACTGATAAACATTTGCATTGCTTAGGTGCCTACATTAACAAACGTAATATATTATGATTCACCTTTATCTTCTTCATAGCAATGCGTTTCCGCACATAAACAATGTTGACTAACCAAAATTGCCATTGATAGGTTTGCGTGCATCAATAGATAAAACGACTACCAATGACATACGAAGTATTAAAATTCACCCCACAATTTACTCGTAGATTTATCATCCCCTAGTATATTTACTGAATGCATAGGAAATTTACCTTATTGGCGTGATGTTCAGTTATCTCGGAAGACATGCGTCCTTGCCATATCTTCCCTAACATAAACAAAACGAAACGCAATTTTCATGTTGAAGTCAATAGCTTAGAATAATAAGCGATAGTAAGTAATATTAAGGAAATCCACATAA
The DNA here is from genome assembly GCF_024362695.1 of Pectinophora gossypiella. NCBI lineage: Eukaryota > Metazoa > Arthropoda > Insecta > Lepidoptera > Gelechiidae > Pectinophora > Pectinophora gossypiella. The sequence goes on from NC_065405.1 coordinate 6,497,293, forward strand.
GAGTCCCCTTTTTGATGTGGTACTTATAGTGTGACAAGTCACGAAATTCTCGTTTCAAAATTAAAGGCACTTTCGTAGATGAAAATTTAAGATCGATGTATTTTTCGTGTGAGGCATTTTAGTATATTATTACTGTCGTCAACCCAATGTATAATATACCAATAAAAGTATAATACTGAAAAAATAATTTATCATCTATACTCGTACAGCCCATCCTTTTTAAAACTTTCTTTTTTAACATTAATTTTTGAAACTATAATTTATCAAAAAGTGATATGAATATGAACTAAATTAATTCGACAATTACAACTTCGAACAGTAGTACCACCGCAGAGAGGAATATGGAGGGTAATTCTGGGGTGCTCTGCGTAGCTGGTTTACTTCACGAACCATTAAATTTTCCTGTTTGCATTTTTTAGCATACGTTACTCTCGAGACGGAGTTCTCCTACGGCTTTACGATTGTAGTTTAGGGGAACGGTTTGCTCTGTATATACTCACAGGCACTTGCAGCTGTGAATTTATTGAATTTTATGTTTATTCTGATGCGCTTAAGTGAATTATTCGCGAGTTTCCGTAGTAGGGTGATAAATTTATCGTTGTTTCTTGTTGTCTTTGTTTTTTAGTACTAGTGGAAGTGTAAAGAAACGAATGGGTCTGAAATGTCTTAAAGTGTTGTTTTAAAACAGACAATAATAATAGGTAAATATTTATTCTTGAAAAAAGAATTCTTCTGTTTATGTTTCATCAACTAGAAGGAAACACATATTAGGTAATAGTTACTACATAGATTGTCATACAAACGGGTATACGCGCCCCACTCTACGCGTTATATCTCAAGAACGTATGAACAAATAGTTGTATAAGACCAAAAATTAGCCCCCTAGATAGCTCCACCCCCACCCTACAGTACTTTAAGTATGTTGTTAAAAACAGCGAGGAAGACCTAGAAGGACGTACATTGACCAAATTGGAGATGTCCTTAGAAAAGGTTCAGATCTACTCTGAACCCGCGTACGTGTACGTAACGTTTGATGATTGTGGAAGAAGCAAGAGAAGTGTGTCAGGATCGAAGCAAATGGTATTCCATAGTCTCTGCTTACTCCGGTAGGAAATAGGCGTGAGTTTATGTTTGTGTGTGTTAAAAACACCATTTCGTACAATGCTAAAATTCGCTTTTACACGAATGATGACCTCTATTTTTCCTTCGTTGGGTGGACTAAAAATGGACACGTCACAATAGTCCAAATAAATTAAATTCAACTCAATCCTAACCATAGCATTAAATATGTACCGTATTTTTCTGTATAAATTGTTAATTAAACATAAATGAAAACGCAGTGGAATCAGAAGCCATCCACTAAAAGCTCTAAAGTGATTCGCAGTCCGTTAATGGTTTAAAAAAATAGTCTTTCTGTTTGAAAACGCTGTGTTATTTGGACAGTTTTTATTATTTAAAATATTTTAATGGACACTTTTGGTCACCGTGCCGCTATTGGGGCTGCGTTTTTTTCGGACTAGACCATGAATAATGTTATTTTGGTCTGGTATAACAAACGTACTCTATGTGTTAAAAATATAGGTACATACTTAGTTCTGCTCACAGCTCACGGGGAAATTCAATTAATCGACATTTCACGAAATTGCTAAAATAACCATTCAGAAAATACATTGTTTTACCCTTATTTTCAACTTTGAACATTTTGGTGGTAAAATTAATTGAAATTGGTAAGACAAAAATTCCCCGAGAATAAATGAATGGGTTTCCAGGAACTTCAAAATAGATATTCAGTCTAGTTAGTTTATAAACAATAGGTAATTGTTATCTATTAAAATATCTAAATCACGAATATGTGAAAATGTTGATGATATGGAACTTGATATGAACTTGATAATGATGATAGTAATCTTGTCATATTCTTTTTACAGATGAAAATATACGTAGGTAGGTGTTCTGATTTCTCAATTTCTATCGGAAAAAACGTGAATATCAACAAAGTGGCGGTCACAAATAAACTTCGTAATAATCATCCACAAATTCAATCCATAACCTATAAAACTCTGAGAGAACCACCGACTCCGGAAGCGAGCAGTTGGGCTTATCCCAACTTTTTGACATTCTTCAATACTGTATTTTCGCCTTTAAGTGGTCCTGTTAAAGTCGTAGAGGGTGGTAAAGGTAAGTTGGCCAGGGTATACAGTAGCCCCAGGCGGATGTCACCGACAGTTACCTTATTTGGAATCGGTCCAGGACTCGGCAAACTTTTATGTTATTTCAATGTGGTTAAACTGAAAGAATCGCATTTGCAACCCGATAGACCGGTTGCTAATGTAAGTGTCTACTTGGGGTTTAGAATAAGTTACTCGTATTTCGAATAGGGAACATTAATCATTTTGTCTTTGCCTTTATTTTACAGAATTTCATGATTTCACTAGACGTCAATTAAAAACTGAAAACATTGTATTTTCTTGGAAAAAACCGACAGTTGTAATTTATTCGCCAAAACGGGACTGGAGTGCCGATGACGTCATTCGCGTTTATGTCAGTTTGATAATTCGTTGCCATTTTGACAGTTTGATTTCGACCAAAGTACGTGAAATGAGTTGATCTCAATTGACAAACACAGATGACGTCATTGGAAGCCGAATTGTATTTTCAAATCAGAAGCATAATCATCATTATTTCCCTAGCGTTATCCTGTTTTTCACAGGGTCCTCTTACCTAACCTGAAGATTTGACAGGTCCGGTTTTTTTACAGCAGCGACTGCCTATCTGACCTTTCAACCCGCGACGGGATAACCAACCCAATACAGGTTAGCTCACATACTTGCAAAATGCATTTCTCTGGAATGTGGGTTTCCCCACGATGTTATTTCCTTCACCGCTGAACACGTGATAGTCATTTATGATCCTATCATGAATTCGAAAATAAATTCGACAGTCATTGGTTTAGGCCTGTGCTAAATTACTTAAATTATTATGCCTCCGTGGTCCAGTGGTTCGAAACCCGGTGGGGACATATCACAAAAGTCACTTTGTGATCCCTAGTTTGGATAGGACATTACAGCTGACCTGATTGTCCAAAAAGTAAGATGATCCGTGCTTTCGAAAGCACGTTAGGCCGTTGGACCCGGTTACTTACTGATGTAAGTAAGTAGTCGTTACATGAGCCATGTTAGGGGCCTTTGGCGGCTCAATAATAACCTTGACACCAGGGTTGATGAGGCTGGTAAATCACTTCACAACCCACACGATAGAAGAACAAGAAGATTGGGAACGGTATGTTTGTTATGACACGTGTGAACCGATTATGATTTATATAAAATACTTTTGCTCAATATGGAAGAACACGATAGCACCTTGAACTCTGTGTTATGACCTGCGCCGTGAAATAAATTTAACTTTTGACTTTTTGGTTGATATTTATTACAATTTAAATAATAATTATTATATTGGAGGTTTTCATTCCTTCTTATGAAGATATCAAATTGATAGACAAGGCTGACAACAGGAAGGATGATATTTCACATAGTTGTTTAAAAAATATATATGACGAATACAGTAATGCCAATTAAGATTTTTGAGTTCTTTAACTGTAGGCACCTACTTTTATCTAGATAATTAAATTTTACTTATTTAATACAGATATAGTTTTGTATTCCATACAATTATCATATCACTAGATATAAACACTCACAAATAAATTTTATTTTACTTATTTGCGCATTCCATACTTTGAACTTGAGTTCGATGATATTATTAGTTTCCTGGTTATTTTTAATACATACTTGTCTGTAGCCAACCCAATGATTCCGACAGTTTTGTACTGTTGACCGATATCTGTCAAATACAACCACTCATAATTGAATTACCAAGATTTCGTTATCCTCAACCTTAATCTTCGCAGACCCACTTCAGAATCAATGCATTCATTGTGCTCAGATAATGGTTTTACACATTATTACCGTTATCCGTTCAATGGCCGTCAATTAACACTTCGCAATTATGATATCAATCAAATAATGCAGTGCCTGAAAAGCAATGAATTCTGCGGAGTCATCGTCACGAACTTCGCGGTCAATGACACGAGACACGTAATACGATAATAAAAAAATATTGAGAATAATTTTAAATATTGGGGCAAAGAAATTAATAAGGATTAGGCCCGAAAAGAGAAGATTTTTTCAAGTTTTTTTTTAAGTTTTATCAGGATAGCAGACGCGAACCACAAGTTGGAACACATTTGACATTAAATGACATTTTATAGGACACAAATATAAAAAATCAAATTCTATTTATTTTTTTCCAATTAGACATAAAACCCACGTACTAGTTTCAAAAGTCAAAGGTCACTGGTTCGGTATTTTAGGAGAAGGTACCTAATTGTGGTACCATCGAGAACTTGCAATATTTTATTACCCGTGGGCTTTATGTTCAATTAATTGCTCCGAATCAAATTCCAAGCTATATGGTTAGATTAGGTTAGGTTAGTTAGTTACTTACTTAAATCTAATAATAACCTTAGCCAACATCATCACGTGAATACGAAGTTAAAAGTGATACCAATGAAAAAAAAAATGAAAAACTTTCTTTATCAAAGACGCATTGATCAAATGGGGATTAAAACAAAAATTGGCAAAAATGATGTAAGTAGTTTTTGTTCTTTTTCCTTTAACCGAATCACGTTCCGAAGCCTGGGGTTTTTGGAAGTTGGTTCGTGGCCAATTAAGCGACCAGGCGCCAACGTCCGCCCTTCTTCCGCTCGTAGGCAACCGCCAAATAGTTTGCGTCCAATCTTTATATATTTTCCTCCCACCCCATTGTCTTATGGCATTTTTCCCGACTCGTTGGCTTAAGGAATATTTATTTACTTACTTAGTATGAACATCTTTTGTTATGCTGTCTGGGAGGGTGTTGCTATTGAAATATTGCGATGGCAATGAGTGACAGTATTTCCCGGCGCGTGTTTCGCATAAAGCCAGTAAGAAATAAACCAATGATTATTGTCATTTTTATTATTCCCATTGGTTACAATGGCGTTATACTTTTTTATGTCGTCAGTTGTTAGAACGGTCAGGTTAGGTAAGCGGACCTTGTTGAAAACGGAATAACGCTAGGGAGATGATGATTGTTATATTGATTATTGTCTCAAGTATGACATAGAAGAGCTAGTCATTACTTCATTACAGGAAATCTTCAACTTACATTTATTTTATGACACTGTTTCGAGTTAATTTCCTAAGTGAAGAAGATAAAAACCATTGAACGGAACAAATTTGATGCAGTCGTTAATAACAATAATAACATCTAAAAAATAACTCATTAGAGTTTTCAAATGTCTAAAGAAAGTCATGACACAATTAAATGTAACGGACACCTTTTGAACGATGATTTGCGAATTACTTTCATTATTAAGAAGCGCTACAATTATCTATTAATAGTTTGTAATCGATAATTATATTCAGCTGATATGTCTTATGTGTTAATATGATGCTACCAATTATAAACGTATATAATGACTGGTTGTATGAAGACCACGTGCTTGTAAACGAAAAATAAAACGCTTTCAACAATGTAGAAGTGGAACAACGTTCAATGCGATGTGACTGATAACACGTAGATGAGATGAACCGAAGACCAAACCCAAGGCAGAACGTTTTAAGGTACAACTCTGGGATTGATATGAACTTATGAAACGTGATACAATGTTATTTTGAGGATTCTAAAGGATGAACGGAGCTCTCAGATTTGTACCTGGCTATGTCGATTTTTTCCTTAAGTTTCTGTGATTGTTAGCAGATATCCTCTAGCCATAAAGGCGGTCAATCAACACAGGGCAACAAACACTTCAGGACCAAGATATCGACTTTGCCGACGTGTTCGACTTTTCCCTCATTTAGCGCTTATCACTATGGCGATTCTCTCAAACATAAATACCTCAGTCGGCGTCCTGGCCTGAGCAGAGATTGGCGTCCAACTGGGCACCCTCATGCCTGTAGTCTTAAATTTTATACCGGGTGAGAGCTCTCATCGCTTCCCATTTGCTTGGCCAAGTATTTAATGGAATAGTTTAATTTGGTTTGATACTAGCCCAGGAATATACGCGTAGTTTTCTTGGTCTTTTAGTGTCAGCTTTTATTTTCATCTTGAACGAGTATCTACCTCACAAATTAACAATTTAAGTTTCCGTAAAAGCCGTTTATGCCTTATCTCGTTCCAGAAATTATCCGCAATACAAAATTGCATTTTTTATTTGTTTGTAATTAAGGCGTTGAGTATGCATTAAAATCCAAAAAATATGCAATGTTTTGAACCAAACCGCGATTCGCGTAATGTAGTAGCTATCAACGTCATATCGCTGACGATTGGCTAATCGTACTTCATTTGCATCTCGATATCATTTAAGCTTCAAGTCTTATATCAGAATTAAAATCTTCTGTTTACGTTTGTCGACGTCCTTTGCAAGTATTTACGGGGGTCAATGACCTGGAAGGTCGTAATATATATTGAAACGAATATGTTGCTTTCTTTTTGGAGAAAAAAAGAAACTGTGGAATTATCCTGTTGGCACAACCAGAGCTGTTTTATGGCTTAGAATTGCAAAAGTATGCGAGTATTTTATTTGGCTTATGGTATTGTACCGAGTTCTGAAGTGTCTAAAATGTATGCCAAAGTATCTTATGCTTTAGCTTTTAATATGTCAATAACGTCTACATTGTATGAAGTTTAATTGTGTATACGAATATGTGGTCTTTAGATGCTAATTACTGTTTGCATATGTAGCAATATTAGCTAGGCAATCAGATTCTCAATGAAGACATCGAATGCTTAGTCAATTAAATTGAGACCCAATTATTTCCAGTCACTTAATTATGCATGAGGCGGAAAGATACTGAATTGGCATAAGAAACAGAATGCAAAACAACAAGCTTTCTAGCTTTAAGAAAATAAAATTATAATAAATATTGATATGAAGGAGGATGTAGAGGGAATTTATCTGAGTATCTGAAACTAGTCCAACGAACAGCGATTTCCGCGTCCACAGAAAATGCAAAAGGATATAATGGACAAGACCTATTTGGCATGGCAAGGCATCGCTTGTATCGTAAGTTATTTCGTTAAAGAAAGAAGCAGGGCAGATAAGACGGTGCGCAGTGCAGCAGCCGCATCGCATTGCGTCGGGCAGAGCGGCGCCGGCCACTTGGCAGCTTGCTCGGTCAACGTCCCCCGCCTCCATAAAGCCTCCACAAACCCGAGCCAAAACAATTTCGCCAAATTTCTTGCCAGTGCCCTAACACGCATGACTTTACGATCCAACCGATGAGACCCGTTTATTTTCTCCCGCGTTATTTTTATTGAAATGCGTAGCGCCTCCTCTCGGTATTTATTTGCCGCGTTATCAGATCAAATATTGCTCGCGTCCCGAAGATTATTGCCGAATTTACCGTTTGAGGACTCGTTTCATATAGGGCATTTTATGCTACAAAATATACTGCGACAACAAAATATTTTTATAAATAAGTATCATCCACTCGATTCATTAGTAAGTTGATATGAAATAAATGTGGTGAAATTGTCCCAATTAAAGAAATATGAATTTGAATAAATCAAGAATAAAAATATGTTTTTAAAAGTTTGCTCAGCGAAAATTAAACCCGACTGAGAATTCAAGTTATCAAATATTTATTCTAACTAGAATGGAATAGATTCGAAAGTTACCATTTTTGGCAGCGGCGATTAGAAGTTCGGTCTTAACTTCGTTATTCAAATGTAGTATTGGAATGAAATAATAATTTAGTCGTCATTCTTCAAAATAAATGTAGCTCAATTATTTTTTCTTTATTTAATGGACATAAAATGGCTGTCTAGACGTTAGATATACAATATTATAATGCATTTTACTCATAATTTAAGAATTCAACAAGTTCCTTTGTTCATTCGCGGAGCTACAAAATTCCTTTCTTTACAATAAAAATGTATCGAAGTGTGAAAAATGATATCTTTTATTTAAATAGGTAACCTACTGGTAAGTATTTTAAAAGTAGAATCATTATTTATTCCGTTAATTACGTTACTATGTATTCTGAAAATAAATTACAATAATGGAATTGAGGGTGATGGAATAAAATATAAAATTATTTATGAAAATAAATTTATTATCACAATTCATAAATAGGTCCCTAAATTCGAGAAAGCTAGTTCTTATAACTAAATTATAAATTAAAACTCACCTAACAGACAATTTTTTATTTTAACAGGTCTTTGCAAAAGTACGTTTAAATCAGAAGTATATCTACGCTATATTATTGAACATAGCATAGATAACTTCAGGTAATATGTTTGACAAATTACCTTTAAAATCTGAACTAAAATGTCATAATCGTGAAGTACTAAACGTGATGATTGAAAATGATAATCATTAGATGGCAGTTGAAAATGGCAGTCAATTGAAGTATGAGGAAGTTGGATCGCTTACATTAATAAATACTGATTCGAATAGTAGCGATTAAGTTTGGTATGTGGTCCTAAATGTGCTTTGAAATTTGAGCTGAGCTGGTTTCAAAATAGGATTCAAAGAGCAGATTCATATTTAAATTAATGAATTTTCAACTAAGTTTGATTATTTCTTCGCTCTATTTCGCGATATCTCATGATATAATCAATCATATTATATCATATCATTATTATATCATATCATTATTATATTATATCATTATTTTTTTCACTTGGTAGATTTTGATTCAACCCTAGGTCATGGTATTTCAGAATTGCTAATCTGATCCAACAATAACACACGGAAATAGTTATTCCATTGCATGTGAGATCTGATATATCGATATGCCTCCTATTGGACTCTTTGACCATGAATCTAACCTAAGTCTTGACAATGACCTTTCGACCACGCTCAGCTCAGCACCACTTACATAACCTATAACCTAGTTCACTTTCTCAACCACCCACTTGCCCGAATATGGGGTTTCTAGCCGTTTCACTTTAGGCCTGAATCCATTCTCATCAGCAGTGTAATCTACCCTATACATGAAGCCATCAGGACCGATATATTCGTAGAAGCCCTTGGACGCAATGCCCTCATCGAGAGAGTTGGGGTTCTTCAGGACCGCGTTCTCTTTAGCTCGGATCTTGTTCTCGGTTTCGAAACTGAAATAGAAAAAGAAATGAGCGTTAAATTTCGTTACAGAGTACCTCCCGCTTGTAGTAAACATCGTAAATAATGGAAACTAAGAAGGACGGGAGGTGAAAATACTGACATTTATTGAAAGAAGCCTATAGCTAAACAATAATTATCCTAAAGCAGTTTATGTGTCCGATATTTTTTATAGTTAAATGACCGACTTAACAATCAAGTTTGCTGGTTTTCAAACATATCTGCTGAATTCAATAGAAATACCAAGACCATAATTAACGAACTTATCAGGTACAAATAGCTTTATAATAGCAGCCAGTTCAATTCAAGCGTAAAGAAGATTTACTGTTTGTATCGGAATCTTGCTTCCGGCAATTAACATTTTATATGTATTTTACTAACATTAGTGCTGTAAGCTTGACTTCCGATTGAAACGGATTATCGTTGTATAATCGATTCTGAATAGTTTCAATATCAATGGCAATTCCTCATTCCATTCAGGCGCTAATAAGAGATAGGTAAACTCGTGTCTTTTATTTAACAAACTTTGGTTTTGTATAATATTACTTCTTGATATTTATACTCACAGTTAAATGTTTTTCATGGTCTCAGTTATACAGTGCACAATAAGTTTAATACAAATAATCAAGTTTAATACTATTTGTGAATTTTCTGAAACTGAAAAAACTTTTTGGGAATCTATATTATAGTGCGAGGAACTTCCTAGCCTTTGGACAATAAAGATTTGTAGCTGATAGCGTACGATGTCAATCCGTTCATTTAATGATGATAAATTGTTTTGACGCTACGACTCTTGTAGCGCCTTGTTTAACTATCGGTCAAGGTCTAAATACGTGTGTTAAAAATTGATCTCCTTTAATGCTATTGTAAAACGAAGGTCAGTGACCTTTGTTAGGTACTTGATCAGCTGTTTATTGTTTATGATGTATATTAAATTATGATAATATTGAGTTCTTATAGTTGGTAATTTTTAACTTGCTATTTATATCTTTGTTGCATTGGTCCTCACTGACAGATTTATTTCTTGTCATTGAAGAAACTGTTGTAAATATTTTTTTTTTGACAATTAAGTATTCTAATGAATTTAGTAGCTTTAATATCAATTGGTCCATTGTTTTTGGTAATATTTCCAATATACTATTTCATTTTAACATGTTTTTTATCATTTTGATAATGTATATTTCCTACGCCTCTTCACGTCCAACAAGAATGCCATGATGTAGTTTAACTATTATGGTCGTGTTTAAGATAAATGTCGCTTTATTAATATTCCTTTAAAGTTTAGTATATTCAAATGATGCCTAACATTAAGAATGGCAAGGTCAAATGTTATGTAGGTGAGCCGTGTGCATTCATTAAATTAATAGCCATTAGAAATTGTAATTTTTTAGGTTTTGATGACGTAGCTTTGAATAAACATAAGTTGATTTTCTATAATAATAAAGTCGGAACTTACTATCTAGACAAAAAAATACTAACACCGCAAGCATCGCATCGTTGCTATAAATTTCTGTTCAAATGTTTTATTCAACCCCATTTTACGAGTGAGTCTATGACTGCGTACGCGATTGGTTGTTGACATAGAAATCTCGTCATCATTTACAGCCCTTTTTACAGACCTTTCTTTATTACTGAATGCCACTTTGCCAATCTCATCCATAACCATTGCTACAACGTCAAATGTACATCGGATTAGGTACCAAGTGTACAAGTCAACGGGCGAACATTCAAACATTAAGAAGCAAATAATAATACACTTACTCAAAGTCGTATTTGTCTTCTTCGTAGTTGTGGTTTTGGCTGAGGATCTTGATGCCGTTGTTCTTGTAGTATCCTTCTTTGAAGAATGGGTTCAGTTGCTCTGGTGGGACTCGAACGTGTCTGTAGATCGACGCTTCAGGAACGTAGGGTTCGTAGTCATGTGTATACGGTCCGTAGCCTCCATCATAAGGGTTGTCAATATGGATGTATGGGTTCGGCACGTGGATGTACTTGCCCTCGTCAGTCGGGATGTACCTGTGCACGAAACTTGACTTCGAATAATGCCGTAAATTTAAAGTATGAGTCGTTTTTTGGTAGAGGTTTTGCTGTGGGACTTATTAAGTAGGAAGAAATTGATAACCGTATTTGCTACGCATTTCTGCTGCTGCTGATTATGAAGATTTTGACCGAAATGACCGAAACCGAGCCAAAACTTTAAAGCTTCTCTAAAATAGTTAGATTATTTAAGTAAGTATTTTAAAGATCCTTCAATAAATTATAAAGTTTGTAGATCATGTTATTTAGTTTCAAAGTTCTTATTTTTCTTTAGGTGCGCAAAGTGCCAAAGCAGACTTTAAGATAACGTACTAAATAGTAAGTACCAAAACACCTAGTCTAGCTAAAATATATAGAACAAGTATTTGTTCTGTACACGCTAGTGACATTTACTTACTTGCCGTTATCACCATATTTGTAAGGATTCCAACGACCGTCCTCCACAGGTACGCCCACCACAGCCGCTATGCCGATGGTTAGGACACACACAGACTGCAACAAGAAAAAGGGAAATATAAGAAAATGATTCGGAAAATATAAAATAATAGACAGGTAATATGGGATTAAATTCAGTAAGTAATAGCCTGAAAGGATTTGGATGAAAATTAAGAAGAGAACAGATAATGCAATAATGGAAATCCAGAAAAACTTTTGGTGAAATATATACAGGGCTTTAGCGAGATTTATAAATTCTTAATTGAAAGTTATAAATTTTACAGATATATTTGAAAATTTGAAAATAAAATCACTATAATTTCTTCCGGAATTACCTCGAAAGAAAGCATCTTGAAACTTCACTGTTGGCAGTCTCGTAAAAATGGTCACAATTTCTACGCTACAGTTCCAATATCACTAGATCACAAGGCCGTGTCACTACGCGAAAGACCTGCACGTATGTACTCTCCTTAGGGGATTCCAAATGGTTGTGTTGATTTCGAAATCAACGCTTCGCTTTTATACATTTGCAACATCCAACTCATCTCCGCAGGAATATACGGCTGTACGTTGCCTGTGCGTATTTGTGCGTCATAGCTATGCAGCACACACACACACACACGCAGTAATGGCGTTCCGTATTCTTATTTTGTTATAGTAAAAAAATAGGGCCATGAGTAATGAGTAGGTGTATTCGATTTAGTAAATATTGTAAACAAAATTATGTTTTGTCATTTATAGGGACCGATTTTTTGCCACATTTATTTATTTATTAAAAACGTACAACATATTAAATTATACTGTTTGAGTCCAAATATAGTAAGTTTTAATTAAAAAGCAAGTGAATAACCCTCCCGTAGCCGAACAAAAAACTTTTCCCCATAGGGCAATTTATTATTAACGTTTTAAAATTAAAAATCATCCAATTATTCTGAATACTGAACAACATTGTTCAGAAAAAACTACACGTAAAATTAGATATATTTTTTTTTTAATTAATATCCAGCTTTTTCGGCAATATAGTTTTGATTATTAACATATTGCTCCTTGAAAATTTCAAGAGTCAACAGAGAACAGTTTTTGTAATCTAATAGATAAAATTTTATCATCACACCCGTATATATGTACCTAATTTATATTAGGCTTATGCAGAGCCACTAGCTGTCAAAATACATCTTGACGCTTGTGACCTAATTATTTTGAGATAATGCAAAATTGTGTATTAATAAAGTGGCCTATCCATCGTCTACAAACATCCATCATTTCAGACACGATATTGTATGATCCGCAATAGAATAATGACTAAATAAGTGCATAACGGTCATTTTTTATAGACATTCACTAGTTTTTTATCATCGGCGGCGCCGTCAATTGTTGATCGGATACTTTTTTTTATTAAATCAGTGTCATTCATGTGAGAAATTACAGAGGTACCGCTAAAAGCACCTTTCTTTCCAATCAACGAACTATATATTATATATATTTGTATATATGATTATGCAGATATACCTTTGTAGTTCATCAAAATAAATATGCAGACATTATATACCAACACATATTATGCACCTAGTCAAGTTTCGGGAGCTAAGAAAATGTTTTTTTAAAAACTAATTAAATTAAATGTAGAGTAAAAGAACCGAACAGATTTAGATGTCGTTTATTACTGATTCAAAAATACAGTCTTAAAACTAACGCTAGGCTTATCTTTCTGCAAGCGATGCATCCGCCACCCGTACTGCACATTCAGCCAGACAGACCACCCTGATATGCTGATGTGTCACAATCTTACGTCTACTATACGCTGTGGGGGATCCATAACTCCTCCCTCCCTAAGTTCAGAATTATCGTCTAAATTAGAAGACCGATAATTCTGCCATTTTCTTACTATACATTCTTTAAATTTAACTATGACTACTATTACTACGAATATTAAAATTACATAGAGAATTATGTCACTTAGGCTAATGTAATTGTTTTTCACTTTCACTGCACTGTAATCTTTCACTTCATCACTGATTGACGTTTCCTTTTTCAATATGTATGATAGATGTTTTAAGTCATCTAAATTTATTCCTTTCAGCTGTACTATCTTTTCAGAGGTAAGTTCCGGTTCCTTCAGCTTCAGCTCCGGCAGGGTTATGATTGGTAAGATTTTGAAGTTAAGTTTTCCGGTCAAATATTTGTGGCGACGTAATTTTATGTTTTCCAGGTAAACTACACAACCTTCTTCGATAGATAAAAGGTACGTTCCTTGAAGATTCTGCCTCTCGGTGTCATCGGCACATCTGCTTTCCAGAATTATGTTGTTTCTGGTGTGCAGAATCCAGCTAGTGGGGCTAATTTTTTGCACTTTTATGTTCTCTACCTCAGCAGCGTGTGGTGAGCATAAGCTTAAGTTCTGATCGAATTTCATGAGCTGTTCTGCACAGGTGAGTTCTGGATAGGACGCTACATTCTCTTCTGTACACAGGAATTGGCTGGAACTAATCTCGTTACACGGCGTGGCTACCGGCAAGTACTTCGAACCTTTCACCAGCAGGTAAGGATATTTTGGGATAATGATTACTGTTCTGTTTTCTGATATATTAAACATAGGCAGAGGATACAATTTAAAGTAATTATAAGTACCGTTGTCCGTCAAAGGGATTTCTATAATGAAAGTTATTTGGCAATCCTTGATAAAAGCTTTCACAGTCATTATTCGTTCTAAATTAACAAGATTATCGATCGTTGCAGGATATACTAAGTTATCGGTTTTACTTATGCATTCTAACAATTGTAACAACTCCGTAGAATTTACTATAGATTGATGTAATACAGAAATCTTAGTAAAAGCTAATGCAGTTTCCAGTTCATCCAAAATCAAATAAATTGTGCGGAAGTTGTTAATAAACATACTATACATACCTAATATATATGTAGTGTATATGGAATTATTTTCCTTAGTGGCAATATTTTTTACAATTCTTTCAACTCTTTTGAGCCTTTCGTCTAATATCATGGTATTTTCGTGGAGCGATTCGGAACTGTTTATAAGGTTATCCAGCATTTGGGAGATCAAAGTCACCTTTCTGTCTATATGGAATTGCTTGCCTTCCAGTTTAGATATCAAAGAGTCATACTTAATAGCGTCATCGTGATCCAAGTTTCCAGTAACAATTTTGATTAAGGAACCTAAAGGGTTTAGTAGACCTCTTTTTACTCTACTTGTCGGTACTAGTTGCGTGAATTTCTCAGTTGCCATGTCTTGAACATATTCTACTTGGGACTTCAGACTTTGGAATTCATTAACATAGGGTTTATGGATATCGACTAACTTACAAAAATCTCTATATTTTAAAATATTAAATGCTAATTCATTTTTTAAAGAACTTAAATCTAACACCTTAACTATCAGCCACCTATCTTCTTGACGGTAAGCTTGCCCTTCTTTTACAGGAAGGATGCCAGGGTTCCTTTCAATCCTTTGAAGTTGAAGGCCCCGGGCATGGTTCTTCAGCACCACGGTCATCATGACCAAACTCCACCTGCGGGGGACGTTTGACATTTTTAATAGGCGCTTTCGTATCCCTAATGCCAATCGTAATGGGTACAGTGTTTTTCTCTACCTTTCCGCGTACTTTTGCCTTGTGATACCTTGCTTTGTCCTTGCTTTTCCTAGTATTAATATCTTTCACAAATATAGACTGGCCTTCCTCGAAATCTATATCAACTTCGCCTCCCCTCTTTCTCCTAGCTTGCTCCTTTTGATCTAACATTTTATCCGATATATATTTATAAAGATATTTAGTGCGCTTAGCATGATCTGAGGTTAACCGCTGCATGTAAGTTTTTTCGAAATCTACATCGAAAGATTTACCTGAATCTGTATGACCAAAACATACCTCAAAGGGTGTTAAACCCGTGGCAGAATGTATAGAATGGTTATAGGCCATAATTGAGTACGTCATGGTAGAAGAGGCATCAGTACATCGTTTTTCATATTTAGCCAATCGGTATATTTCTATAATAGTTGAGTGGAACCTCTCAACAATGCCCGTGGAATTAGGGTTATTTGGTGTCGTTATATGTAAGTTTATTTTATAGAAGGATGTGAGCTCTCTTAAGAGTTCATTATTAAATTCGGTACCCGGGTCGCACGAAATCTTTTTCGGTATGCCATAGAAAGAAAAGTACTTTATAAGGGCGCGTACAACCTCCGGGGTGGAACGGTTTGAGATCTCCAGTGCCTGCCCGAGTTTGCTAAAAGCATCCACCAATGTAAGGTAAGTTTTCCCTTCTATACTAAAGAGGTCTATAAATATTTCTTGGAAGGGTGCATCCTGAGACTGGGTCAACTGTAATACAGGTTTCAAGGGTTTCCTATCATACTTCATCTTTTTACAAGCCTCGCATCCATTAATCACTGCCGCTACGGTTTCTTGCATATTTTCCCAGTAATAATTCCTACGCATTTTGCAAGTGGTTTCCTTAATTCCACGATGGCATTCCTTTCCTTCGTGATGTTTCAATATTATGGCCCTTTGTTCCTTTTCATCCTCTACGTACATTACGCGTTCCGTACATTCATAAAACTGTATTGATCCTTTCTTGAATAGCTCAATAATTATTCTAGAAAAGTCTCGTCTATGCTCTTCATTCTCGAAGTAAATGAAATATTTTATATTGTTCCTTATGTATTCTTTTAAAAATCGTTTAATCAAATCTTCGTTATTTATTGGTAGGAACACCTCTAAAATTTTCTGTTTTCTGTTCGAAAGGTTCTTAACCTGTAATTCGTTTCTAAACCAAGAGAACACTAGAATTTGGTTGGGTTTAGTATCTATTGCTTCTTTTAGTATAGGGATGCCAAGGGATTCTAACTCTTGAGCCGAATGAGCTGTCTCCGTGCCGCTGGAAACTGAAGGCACAGGGTAAGTTGATTCTAACTCATAGGGGTCCGAAATAGATAAGGTAGCTTCCGAGTCTGATATGGTTATCGTATCAGAATTGCCTATAGGTTTGTTGTTTTTAGCTATTTGGGATATGTCTTGTACTAAACTGTCTATATACTTTTGTAATTCTTCGTCCTTCTTGTCCACATGGACTTTCATTGATACATCATCATTTTCAGAGTCAGATCCGAGAGCATTTACCTTAATTCGAGATAGGGCGTCCGCATTAGTGTTCTGATTGCCCTTTTTATAAATAACTTCAAAATCGAATTCTTGTAAGCGGAGGCGCCAGCGTGTTAATTTGCTATTTGGCTCTTTAAGAGAGTACAACCATGCTAGAGGTCTATGATCTGTATAGATGTAAAATTTATGGCCATACAAATAGGGCCGAAAATGTTTCACAGCCCAGATTATTGCTAGTAGCTCACGTTCTATTGTGCTATAGCGACTCTCCGTGTCACTGAGCGTACGGCTGGCGTACGCGACTGGCTTGTCTGATCCTATCGTGCCCTGGGACAATACGGCACCTAAAGCCACTGAAGACGCATCGGTAGTAAGTATGTATGGTTTTTCTGGGTCAGGATATTGAAGCAAAGGTACAGTCGTTAGCAGTTCTTTACATCTTTCAAATGCGTTGGTATAGGCTTCGTTTATTATAATTTTATTACGTTTCTTCAAACAAGAAGTTAGGGGTTGCGTGACCTTAGCGAAGTCTTTTATGAAGCGACGGTAGTAGCCGATCAGTCCTAAAAAGCTTTTTATTTCTGTCGTAGTTCTTGGTAGTGGATAGTTTAATATACTTCTTATTTTATCGTCGTTAGGCTTCAGTCCGTCTTTGGTAATTGTGTGACCGAGATAAAGCACTTCTTTTCGTAAAAATTCGGATTTGTCCAGTTGCACCTTCAGATTAGTCTGTCTAAGTCTGTCAAATACCAGTTTCAATTTTTCGATATGTTCCTGTAAGCTACTGGAATATATTATAATATCATCGAGGTATACTAAGCAGTGAATGCCTTGCAGCCCTCTCAAAATATTATCCATTGCGCGCTGGAAAGTTGCAGGCGCTGTTTTAAGCCCAAATGGCATACGGATGAACTCATAGTGTCCACTAGATGTACTAAACGCTGTTTTCTGTCGGTCGTCTTCGTTGACTTCGATTTGGTGGTACCCACTAGCGAGATCAAGTGTCGTAAAGTAGGAACTCTTCCCAAGCTTGTCAAATAAATCCGTGATGTTAGGAAGTGGGTACTTGTCATCGGTCGTAATCTCGTTAAGCCTTCTGTAGTCGATCACCATGCGATATTTCCTTTCACCTGAGGCATCCATCTTCTTGGGGACCAAGTGTACAGGTGCGCTCCAAGGAGAGAACGATTCCTGTATGACGTTATCATTTAATAGTTTTTCTACCTGTCTCCTGATTTCTTCTGTTTGGGCAGGCGGCTGTCTGTATGGTTTAGTATATATTGGGTCCTCATTTTTTGTACGGATAAAATGTTTCACTTGGTTCGTAAAGGTAAGGGGTAGTTTGTCGCAGTAAAATATGTCTTTATATTCTTCACACAGTTTGGATATACATTGACGCTCTTCAACGTTCATGTGATCTAGTCGCAATTTTGATAGATTTTCTGTAAGTAATTTATCGACTTCTATCTCATTCAGATTAGTTATGGTATTAATTTGACAGTCGGTTTCAGGTTTTTCAGCTACTTTAAAAGGTTTAGTTATAGTTAGCGTCATTTCTTGGTCTAGGGTATTCTGAATCATAGTTGTCGCATATCCATTATTACATGTGACTAAAGCGCTAGGCATACGCACACCTTTACAAAACTGAGTGTAATTCAGAATAGCCTCACCAGAATACAAATCAGTAGGTAACTTCACTTTGAGTTCAGTTCGCGGGGGTAATACGATCGTTTCATTGGTGCACTCATGTATGATAGGTATAGTTGTAGTGTTGGTACGGATTATTAAATTTTTCATATCAATAACAGCTTCCAATTGTTTCAGGAGATCGTTACCTACGAGTCCGTCGTAACGTGAATCTACATTATATATATAAAATTTATGCCACTCAGAGCTGTTAAATGTAGGTGGTAGAGGTATCTTTACCACGTGATCATGGTCACTACTTGCGTGGGTGCTGATAACTTTAAAGGGCTCGTAATTTATTTGAGGTGCAAAGTATTGTTTAGCCTTCTCCGGGCTAAGAAACGAGCGCGTGCTCCCTGTATCAATCATTAGTTTCGCGTCTATCTCCGGTACATAGATATATGGTAATCGTAAGTTCGCATTACAGTTTAGCTCTATGATATGTCTCTCTCTGAGGCCTGTATCTGAAAATTTCCGGTAGGCTCAGCTGGGACATCGTCTCGTTTAGTGGTTTCTATTTCAGACACCGGTGCAGATTGCATATTAACCATCTCGTCGTAAATAGGGTAGTACTCGTAATCACAAGGATAATAATCATTATAACACGCATCGACGTAGGCATACGGTTCATTTTCTTGTAAATCTAGTTCGTTCAAGCGGAACCCCTGTTGAGGTCGCGCTGGTGGTGCTGTTCTCATCGATACGTCCTCAGACACAAAAGGTCGCTGGTTATTAGGCGTATTTGGAACGTTAAAGTTACGTTGCATTCCGAATTGCTGAGGGCGCATTGGAGGTTGTGGTTGGAGGCCGACAGGTCTGTAACCAAAATTCTGGGGGCGGTAACCAAACTGGGGTAACTGTTGTGGGCGATAACCGAAATTATTTTGAGGTTGGTTCTGTGGAGTCGGGTTATTCGCTTGTCTATTCGGAGGAATACCAAAGTTAAACCGTGGTTGTTGTACTGGTACATAATTAGGGATGAGGAACGGTTGTTGCACCGGAGGTTTAAATGTCAAATTTTGCGGAATGGACGGTGGGAGTCCGAATTTAAATGTTGGGGTTACTGGCTTTTGTGTAGAGTTAGAGGGGTTGTGTTGCGACATTTTATTCCTCGCTTGATATTGATCATGGAAGTTTACTTCTTCTAACACAATACCAAGCGCTGCTTCTAAGGTGGTAGGTCCCTTTAGCCGAACTATACGTACCATACTTTCGGGTAAATTGTACAAAAAGACATTTAGAGAAGTGTGTTCGTAAATAGTCTTTTTACTTGCTCTCATGTTAGGGTCGGCAATCTGATTGACTTTTGACATCAAAACCGAACGAACCGATTGAATTCTATTACAAAAATCCAAAAAGCTTTCTCCTGCACGTATTTTTAAAGTCTCTAGCTCTATGTTTATACATTCTTCGCTCCTCGGATCACCGAAATGCTGGGTAAGTAAAGCTCTTAACTCGTCCCATGTTTCGATGTCTCCGCGTTCACTGATAAGGGAGGCTGCGTTCCCTATTAATCGACTGGTCAGTGTTTGCATTACATACTGATTTTGAGCCTCATTACCGCGAAACCTATCTATTATGTACTCACATTTTCGAATGAACAGGTTTAGATGACGCTTTTCGCCATCAAATAATGGGACGAGTTTAACCATTTCATTAGGAATTAGTCTGATAGATTCCATCGTGAATCAAATTTATAACTACTAAGCACTAAACACTAAGAATATAATAAACTACTATTAATTAGATAGATTTAACACTCAATAAACGTATATACGTATAAATTTACACTTACTAAGTACCTATACTTAACACATAGGTAGCCCTAATAAAATTAATAAAGAGGAGTATTTATTAATTTTCAAAGATTACCAAATAACGGGAGAAGTTTAATCCCGGGAAAACAGAACACAGAGGCAGGGTAAGGAAGGTGAAAAGTTCTACTCACCAGCCGGCTGCTCGCATGTTCCAATTTTCAGGTCCCAATTTTCGACAAATTTATTTGTTCGCAGGATTCGCTTAGTCCGTATTAGCTCACGCAGTCTTCACAGCATCAGACGATTTCAGTCCAATTTTCGCGAATTATATATTCGAATTATATAGCACGAGCCGCACGGTATAGGAAAGCGAATCCTACCGGCTGCGCCAGTCAAGTTTCGGGAGCTAAGAAAATGTTTTTTTAAAAACTAATTAAATTAAATGTAGAGTAAAAGAACCGAACAGATTTAGATGTCGTTTATTACTGATTCAAAAATACAGTCTTAAAACTAACGCTAGGCTTATCTTTCTGCAAGCGATGCATCCGCCACCCGTACTGCACATTCAGCCAGACAGACCACCCTGATATGCTGATGTGTCACAATCTTACGTCTACTATACGCTGTGGGGGATCCATAACTACCTACTATCTGGGGCACGTAGTGCCTGTGTAGATAAAATTACGAAAAAAAAAAACTCGAAAGTCGAAACCTATCAAGACAATTTGCTAGAATTACTATTATGATATACAACGTTCTCTGGATGATAACTAGAATGTAAAAGTCTAAGTTTTCATTACCATACAAAGGAAAACAACAAGAAATGTTTTGTAACGATATTTTATATATTGAAATCTTCAAATATATTTTGGCAGGTTTAATATAAAAATGTATTGAAGGATTTTTGCGCCCCCAAATACGAACAAAGGGCGTATGATTCACCGTATGAACGAATTCTTTAGTCTGCATAACGCCTTTTCTGGTCGGGTCGTAAGGTTATAAAAGTTTATTTCTTTATTGTCTTTAATGAATAATGAAAACGGTTCTTTTTTCAAAATCGTGTATTGAGAAAAATCCCCTTTAATCCGATATGATTTTTGATTCATACGGAATTTTGACTTGAAGTGAGACAAAGCATCCATGAAGCCGTTGCTTACAAATCCTATAAAACATTATGTTTGATACACTCAGTCTCTTAGTCAATTTCTACTACGAAAACACAAATGTAGTCACGTGATAAATTCGAAAATTCACCCCTAGTTTTTACACACACCTAGCTCTACAAAAACTTTCTTTCCAAACAATAAAATACTTACATAAATGCCATTCTTTTGGAAGTTTGTAATTTTAGCAATTTATTATTATAACTAAAAACTAAATTTCACTTTTGTGACCAAAATACGTATTCGTCAGACTTGGTTTTTACTAGATTGGGGTTTGCCCATAGATTCCAAAGTGAGAGGTAACGAACTAAAAATAAAATAATTAATCTATGCAATGTACCGTAAAGTCATCCTTAATAAAGCGTTAAGGAATTTTAATTATTCAGATTTGATCTCAAAATTTAAGCACGTGTTATTTATAATGTATTTGATTCTAGTATAACTTCAACTATGTAAAATATACATTAAAAGGCGACTAACACATTATTAAATTATAATTATTCAAATTCATGCTTAATTTAGATCCTGATTGGATCTATTTCAAATAAAATGTTTTGTTATTGTTTTGCTTAGTTTTGCTCTAGATACGAACTGCGCAAAAGTCCTAAAATTTTCATAAATGTTTAACAAATAATTTAAATAATAATGCGTTTGTTTGTGTGTTTTGTGTCCGGCTTCTAAAAAAAATAAGTTTATTGACGTTTCCACAAAATTGTTTGTCACCGCATATTTCTAGTAATTATGCAGCATTCCTGAGAAGTTTTCTTGTTGTGGTGTGATGACGGCGCGATTCCCTGGCGCCACTCGATGCCGGAATCACGTCCGATCAGGTTTTTCCTTATTTTATATCCTTTAAGCCCAAATTCCAATAACATGTTGATCATGAAGTATTAAGGTACGTTCATATTACAGTGTACCAGTGGAGTCTGTGACAAAAGGCATTTTAAATGAATGAACCAGGAAATTCAAGCGAAATAATTAACATGATATTTAACTGCATTTTGACATATTGTTTTGCTTTTAGTTATTCATTGACTACTGTCCTTAAAAGTATTTTTCATTTACTCTCATTCAATATGGTTACGGGTAAAAATTACAACTTCACTATCATCCCGGGCACAGGTAATTACTAATTTGGTACCTACTTATCGTAGAACTAAAATGAATCGAACACTTATAACATGATGGAAATATGATAGCCGATGGGACTCAACAATAAAAAAGAAAATTTTGAAAGTGTTGATATTGTACGACAGTTAGAATTATTAACCAAAGAAATATATTGGCAATCTCATCGTTAGTAATTGGTCGTGAACTAAGTAAGACTGAACAAAACATCATATTTGCCTGATATTGTTGTCATATCAATCAACGATTTCCAATATTTCAATGAATACTTTATCAATAAAAGTTATATTGAAAAACTAACGGAGGTGGATAGCGTAAATTTAAGTTGATTCATTGATTAATTTTCAAAGGAAGACGTTTGTATTGGTTGGTTTGTTTCAATTATAAAATACAGGTGATCAGAAACAAAATTCATTTCATTATTGATCAATGTCTGACTGACAAGGGCTCTCAAATTTGATACTGAGTAAAACGATATCGCAACACATCTTGTATGAACGATATCTGAAGCAAATCTCTTTCTAATTTAACACAATATTATAATAAAAAAGAAGAAAAAGTCCGAGCCGTGGTGGCCCAGTTGGTAGAACGCTAGCCTCTTACTTTGAGGTCACAGGTTCAAATCCAGCATATTGCCTTAAACGTTTGATTGTCGAATTTGTTATCGAATTCATGTTTGGATCATATGATTATCACGGTAAGCGAACGTTGTGAAAAACGGGATAATGCGGAGATGACGATGATGAAAAAAGAAGAAAAAATAAGACTTCAACGTTAAACAATTGTAATTCTGATATAACACCGATACCGGCTGCGTAGGTAGAACTGGATGCACCTGGCGCTAGACAGAACTAGGTAATAAACATGCGATCTAATGCAACGATCTCATGAAAGAGGTGAAGGCATTATGGTAATACCATAATCGCATTCCATCCATGTCTATGCACTGTATGACTAAGACATGTGTATTCTAATTGATATTTTAATGCTTAATGGTGCATTGGTTTTACTAACACAGTTAGTTGGTGAGTCTTATACGGCAATACTTATCACCATCAAGTTGTTCTAACAGAAATCTTGGTGTAATGTGGATGCATCTGATTACCCTAATTGTGAATATAGTCGTCAGTATGTTGTGTTAATGTGCATCTACGCGTACAACACTGTTTCAAAAAGTTTGAAACTGTTGCTAGCGGTTTTGTTTGCAACAAAATGTTTCAAAATGTTTTGTTGAAGGAATACTCGCTATAAGGTCTTTAACCTGAAGGTAATCCATTGAAAGTATAATAATATGTTTGACACTTGCACAGGGTGACAATGTTGGATAAGGTAAAAAAGTGTTTTAAGGTCCAGACACTTAGCCACTTACAAAGTCACAAGTCATAAGGTAACTTGCAGGAACTTTTTACTTCTTATGTTGTCATAAGATAAACAAGGTAGGTACCTAATGATGCAGTGTATTTGTAACGTGTCATGCCATTTAGGTACGGAAAATCTACAATAAGTCAAAAAAAAAGCATAATATTGGTAAAAAGAAGCATAATATTGAGTCTCACTATCAATAATATATAGCATGCATGCACATTCACAAAATATGTGTGTTCATCATTGTTGGTATTGTATATAAGTATTTTATTATTGAGGAGCTCGGTGGCGCAGCGGTAAACGCGCTCGGTCTGCGATTGTTGAAGTTAAGCAACTTTCGCAAAGGCCGGTCATAGGATGGATGACCACAAAAAAAGTTTTCATCTCGAGCTCCTCCGTGCATCTTCGAGCTCGACCTGGCTGCATTAGCAGTCCTTAATAACCACCAATCCGCACTGGGCCCGCGTGGTGGTTTAAGGCCCGATCTCCCTATCCATCCATAGGGAAGGCCCGTGCCCCAGCAGTGGGGACGTTAATTGGATGGTGATGATGATGATTTTATTATTGTATATCGTTTATTATTATTAATAGCCCTCGGTGTTCAACTGCAAGGCAAAGAGGCCTCTCTTCCTTTCTTCCACTCCTCCCTGTCCCCAGCTTGTTCGTGCAACCGTTTAAAAAAGCCTTCCCCGACTTCTGACAGCTTTTGCAGGATCCCACTCTGTATCTTTTTTGGCCCAGAGGTCATCGGGCATTCGGGCAGCATGTCCAGCCTAGTCCCATTTCAAGCAGGCAGCCTAAGTATTAAGTATTTTAGTCCCATAATAAATTTAATTATTTTATTAATGTTCCTACCTACATTTAAACAGGAAAACCTCAAATTCTAGTTCAGTTGTCTCAAATTTATTTTTTGTGTTATTAATGATTAATTCAGAGAATTGTTGAGAACATTGTAATTACCTAATTTGCTTATATATTATAAGAATGAGTAAGTTTGTCATTTTCGGAAAAATCCGCAGATTTTTCGTGTCACAACACGAGTAACATTTTTATTTATAATTATAATGTAGAGACTTTGACCCTCAGTCACAAACACATACGTCTGACTATACTAAGTTGTTGTGATATAAGTAATAACATATCGTATATGTTGGTCAAAAGAAACCTCGTTGAGGTGTGGGTACTTAATTCGTCTTGCGATAAATGTACCTCTGACTAACCGCATTGGGATATAGATCGTGAGTATGTTAAGTAATAAATGTAAATGTGCAATTAAAAACTTGAAGTCGTATTTTTCTGTTTCATATTTCCAACCCTAAATAAAGTAAGATTGTCCTAATTTCAACTACAAATTGCTTTGAATAAAGTAATAGGTACATTTTCGATTCGCGCCATAGAAGTATGGCACAGTAATTTAATCCACCACCCGCCGGTTTCTTGACAATGCACAAAATTATGTCTTTATTCACCCTTCTGGCTAGTGGGGGACTATAAAGTATTAAGCTACGTTTCGTCGACAAAGACCACCACCGCCACAATGAGTAAACACTTTTTTTAACAAAAGACTGTCGCGATACAAAACCTCTATAAGGACTGCCACTTATCGACACTTCAGTTTCGCCACAAACTCGGCAGACACAATATTATTGCTCTGAATATAAAATTTTGAAAAGATAAAACGCCTACGTGATCCCACAAAAGAGGGCTACATACACGCATACTTTAAATACCTAAGTTTTAGTACGAAATCGTAAAGCGTCGCGCCGTCGCGGCCCCAGATTGGTGTTATGTTAAAATATCGGTGCAGAGCACTAAAATTTAACATAATCGCATTAAAATTTTCATAAAAGCATTTAGCGTCGTCATAAATAAACCCTGTATATCAAAAATTAAGTTTGCCGATGTATATTGACTGTGAATCTGAGGGACGGTAGTGGTCCAGATAAATCGAGCAAACGTAGGTACTTACATTTTTCTCGAAATATTTTGACGTATAATTTAGATCTTAACTCTTTAAATAAGAATGTAGTCAAGATTTGGAGTTCAGTGTTCGTAGGAAGGTAGGATGTGACTATACATAAAATCTTATATTATTATAATAGAGCGAAAGATTCACGAGAATTGAAACATTTTTACATGGAACGATTTTGTTTGAGATGTAAGTATCATTACTTCCAATTTGTGTTAGGCATGTGAGGTTTTGTTCTTGGAATAGCACTAAGTCGAGAACCGTATCGAATTGGCTGAAATATATATCTTATCCTTGATACGCTACTTCTTGGAATACGTATATTACTGAGGTTGAAATGTAGCATTTGACTGACCGCGGCGGTGGTAATACCAACAGCGATGAATTAATATTATTTGAAAATACTGAGAAATTTAAAGCGGATATCTATTATTTGTAGATACTTCCCAGATACTATGTTAGGCCTCACGTGTACCTGTATGTTTCTTCTTGTATGGCACATCTTGTATAATACTATCTCAGTATATACATATTATTATTTATGTGTTCAGTGTTCCTCTAGTTATTAAATAACTTGTAATGTACCCTCATTGATTTAAAAGATGTGTTGATGTTGCAGTTTCTTGTCATTTCTTCTCCTCAGCTATACACCAACAAACACCTTGCGAAATGACGTAAATTCAAAAATGTTACATTGACCTTCAATAAGTTTATTCATGATAATTACGTTGAATAAATGTTTCTGATTCTGATTCTATGCATTTTGATACAACAAGCATATTTATGCATATTTGCAGATGTATGACGGAACTTTGATCTCCCTGGATAGCAAAAGATACATTATTTCTCTTCCTTAGGCGCTTTTTGTGAATTTTCCTTAACGTAAGGACATTATTTCCCACTGTAGAAGCGTAAGTTTCCTCCTTCAATTGACGGACATAATTATAGAGCGTACAAAATGGATCTTTTTGGGAGTTTTAGACCCCCAGCTCCTTGTACCCAATATTGTTGATTTGTATTATAATTAATGAATATATTAATCTTATCAGATTATGCAAACCATCTTAATGCACGAAGGCTTAATGTTGTACTTTAAATTTAAATGGTGTAGAGTTTGAATTTTTGTCATTTTCGCACCATTGGCTGTAGACCTGTCACTGTACGATTTTATAGGTTTCATATTTATCTTAAGACATTATTACCTTTGGCTGACATTTTCTACTCTACCTCTGCACTATGATGTAGTTTAAATGCTTAGATAAGTTATGTACGAAATAAAACGTGTGTTCACACTAAAAAACCAGTAGCAATCGGCACTATAAAATGCAAGGCAGGCGACATTTTTGCAGTTACCACCGCGAACGTGCAGAGAAAGTCATTGAAAGGTCGTAAATTATAAATTATAGCTTGCATCGTACATTTTACGGGCACGTAAAACCGTGAAACTTGATAGTGCGACCGTTATCTTGGAAAAAATTATAAAAAAGTTAAATAAAAATGGAAGGCCGTCCTTGGTAATGGAGCCCATGGTAATCAAATTTATTGTGTTGTCTTATGCTCCTTCTGGCTTCAGGGCCTTATTTTTAGCAAAGCTTTCAACATTCCAACAGCTTAAGTGTTTGGAGACATTATTATGATATTTAAGGTGTTGTACAAATAATAATATGCAATTTTATTTTGCCGTTGATAGCACTTATGTACAGATTAAGAAAAATCAAGCCTCTGCATCTGAATTGGTGGTCACGCCATTAGAGATTGCTAATCAAAAGCAGGAATTCCCATTTTCTTAAGATTACAAAACCCTTATATTTTGTTTTGTGAGGAAACACGCACGCACACCCATTATGATCTAAGGAAGTATTTTTGAATAGACTGCTATAACAAAATACTTAAATATATTTAATAAGAATGAAAATAAATGAAATACAGGATTTCTCTGCTGTCTGTGACTCATGGAACAACTAAATTAAAGTGTCCAAAAATATTTTCCATAAGCGAGACTATGAAATACCTTTTATTGATCATCACTAAGATTGTGAAAATGTATATCTAAGTGACAGTGAGTTCCGTTTCAATAAATAGTTCCTAAGTATAGGTCAATTTGGCGTAGAGATATTTGGGGGGTTAAAATTCCCACATCAAAGCAATTCACCTAAAAAAAAAAACATTGTAATATGACATTTGCGCGCATAAATGTAAGTGCGCAATGTAAATTACTGTCAAATAACATTGCTTTTTAGATGAATTGCTTTGAGGTGCCCTTTTTAACCCCTTGCTTTCTAATTCATTATTGGTTTGCTAAAATTTTAAATACTTTTTATTCTTGACACCATAGGCTTTACAATCTTGTAAATTATTGTCATGTGAATAATAAAATTCTATTAGCGACTTTCTATTTCCATGCTTTTAAAATTATAAAATGATAAAAGAGTTTTAATTTGTAATAAATCAAAAGTTTAGGAATGGTCCATACCACCACATGTTGAACATCACGGATAAAAAGCATAGACTAACGTTTAAATTTTTAAATTATTTTATTGGATAACAGCTGATAACAGCATTATTATACATAGGTTTATTTTAGGCGATAAAACACAGTTTTCAAAATCATATTCAGTGTCAAATGTTTGGTTTATACTGCTCCGGCCAAGTAGTTAATGCCATCTGCGGCAAATCTACAATAAGTCACGTTTAAAAAAAAAGTTTATACTGCATAATCAGATTGGCCAAAAGTATTTAAGTCACCATGACAAAGGTTTTTTTTAACTAATAAAGATTAATTATGATGATTCAAGTTGAATATGGTCAAGGATGTTTGATTACCCATAATAATTTTATAACTTAAATGCATCCACAGAATTGTATTTCTTATCCTTTTATAATTGTGATTTAGTTTTACAATTACGGGCATACAAAATAACCACATACTTAATATTTGTTTTATGCTGCAAAAATCCGAATCGGCAATGATACAAATACTTAATATACAAAATAGACTTTTACGACATACCCAAAGCAAGACTTACGATTTTTCATCCCACATGATGCATCTCAATAAAGATTATTATAAAAATAATCAAAATCAATGATAAAATCGAATAAAACTACAAGTATCTACCTCGCACGGAACAGTACGATGTTATCATTAAAGTGCCAAAGAGTTGTTAGTAAGCAGACTACCAAGATAATCTAAACTTAAGGCCAGTTCACCACCTTAGCTCGCATGTCTTCTTCGCCTTATCAGGGTGCATCGACTGGAATAAAATAAGAACATTACGACTGCACCTCAGGAATGCGACCTTCGGCTCGTCCTTACTCGATATTTTGCTACCAGCCCTGACATTTATTTTTTTCACGACAACGTCTACAGGAAACATCAATTGTATCCAGGCTTCTTACGACGAGGTCTTTGCGTCATTTGGTCGAGCTCGAGCAAAGCTAAAAATGTGAATGTGATAAGAATCACGTAGACTGGTCACACTTTCCAGTTACGATCATTAAAATGCTATCTCTTATACAAATGCAAAAATATACAGGTTGTGAGAAGTTGCAGTAGTTTTAGGCATATGATACTTTCGTTATGTGCTAAATTACGATTCAATGTGTAATTTTATTACCTACTGTATAAAGATATTATTGAATTAAAAAAAAAACTTTATCGAGTTATGAAATGTATCATGAAATTATCTGATGGGAAATTTGGGATTGGGATTGTACCTAGAAATGGGTTTATGAAAGACAATTATTGTGTGAGGGTATTTTTCTTATTTATTCTCTCTTTCTTTTTTGACGCTAATATGACTCGCCACCAATCACATTAGTCTAACAGAAAGCTCGATGAAGGGTGGATAGGTACTTATTTCATCTTGCGATGAATATACATCTGAATACTCCACTTGGAAATACAGTTTCTGGCCAAGTGGTTAATGCCATCTGTGGCAAATCTACAATAAGTCACGTCAAAAAAAGGGAATACAGTGGGAATACAACTTATGTTATGTGTGTCTCTCTATAAATGCATCACGACATGACCAGAAATTTGAATTTGCTCACTTGTAAACTCGAACACCTCAACACCTCGTTTCTATATGCGACATCATAGTGTATACCTAGACGTTCTACCTACATTTATATTTTTGACTAGAAAAAGTGACCTACCAAGAATTGATCGTTTCTTTCATCCCGTTAAGATCCGTAATGTAATCGAGGTCGCTTGTCAAAGACTTGTTAACGGTAGAGTCTTCCTGTTCTAAGTGTTCAATGCAACACCAAAAATTTCCACAAACCCAACAATACCATGACCTCACAGAGGAATTTAGTATGAGGTAGATTTGTATGATATTAATTGATTTTCATTGTGCCAGTTTTGCTTCAATAACAACTATGTAGGCGAATACAAATAATCTATCATTAATCTGCTCAATAAATAGATACTTCAATTACTTTCAACGTATTTACTTGTCAATCATTTCTCTTTAACTGTAACTATATGAGTACTCAACACAAATTAATTGGATCTCATGCCACTTGTTGAATCGTCAGTTAAAATTCGCCACATCTATTTTCTGTATTACACTATGATCGTTACTTTGAAGATCCGTTTGCATTTTTACCCACGACGGAACGGAGCAGGTATATGCGTTTAGGGTGAGAGATGTTTGTGTGTGCGTTTGTGCAAAGAAATGTTACTAATTATCTTCTAAACTAATAATCCGATTTTGATGCGGTTTTCAATAACGGGTTTGTGTTTGATGAGTTCATGTTATTAGACAGGTGTCATGTCTGTAACTCACTAGGGGGCGCCACAATATTAGAGTTTAGAGTCAATATTATTCGAAACGCCTCTTCAATTTATAATAGCAATTTATTTGCAATAGTTTTTATTAGTTAATTGTTTTTGACAGGCGTTTTTTTTTTCGGTTCCATTGATTACACGTAATTACGTCGAACACGGTGCTGTTTCATTGCTACCTAAATAGCGATAATAATTTTACCATAATACATAACCGAGGAATATCCGTCGGGGGCTGCCATTAACCCAGCTAAAGTTTTTCTAGTGACGTGAATACAATTATTGAAGAATTGTAGATGTTTAACGACGACATAAAATACACTTATGAGTATGATTAAATTTCTGTTGAAATTTCATATAGAAAAGGCAGCCCCCGACGGATATTCCTCGGTTATGTATTATGGTAAAATTATTATCGCTACATATAAGTATATCTTCGAGAAACAGACACGTTAGGAAAAAACTGTAAACATCCATATTCATTGTTTAGGTACTTAAGTATATCTATTACCGATGTCTCGAGATATCAACTCTTTTTTAGAAAGTATTTTTAAGTCTAATATAATATTTCGTTACATAATAATTGGGTTAAGTCGGGGGTTTTGAGTTATTTTATTCTTTTTCGATGATATTTTTACCGTCGTGGGTTTTTCCAAAATTTTTAATTTTGCTTAATTTTTATACTTAGAAGATTGTACCAGAATTAGTCTCAGTAGGTAAATCAAAGTGAGTTTATTCCAGCGTTACATAATGAAGTAAATAAATCGTCAAACTATACATCTGCTAAATTCTTACTTTTTCTATCTGTTCTATTTACAATAAATGCTTTTCAAATAATATTAACTGATTTGTTTGCGAGAGATAGCAGAATGACTCTATAAAAGTTTTTTAATAATCTTAATTCAAAAGTTGTTAAGAATCCTAAGAAAAATGAGATTATTCCAGTTTCAAAGATTGATAAACTTTTGTCTTATCTTTTTGTATGTATCATCAAAACACAGTCTAGGTATATCTTCTTTAAAGGTTGGAATGCCAATAAATTCTTCTAATTTTATTATTTTCATTCAAATGGTGTTACACGTGAAACCGTTTATTTACATAATAACTTTTTATGCTGATTTAATTTGATCAATTGAATTGAGTTTAATAGCTTTATTTTTATCAAGTATGTTTACAAATAAAATAAACGTGGCGCCAAAAATGCAAATTTTCGTTATAACGTCTTAAAATAGACCAGTTTTTGGCCATAGCGGAATATTTCACAGCCATATATTAATTACTACAGTTGAGTGACGTATCTGCATTTTTTTTATTTTGGAGTGTTATATGGTAAACGTTGTGATATTTCAAGCGCAAGAGTTGATATCGCAGTACCTGGCGCCTGCGCGATGTCGCCGTCGAAAGTGACGTCTGCCAGAGACGCGACAATATGTAATACACACTATCGAATTTGGTACGTTACATTTTACTTGTTCATCAGCTACATTATTTATGCTATCCATAGGTCTTCAAAATGTATCGGGTTATTTATTTTTCAGCCAGCCAGTATCAGCCAGATGAATGGTTCCAATTATTATTAAATCTTAGAATTGTTCTTTGAAGCTTATTATTGAGCTAACATTAAATATGTAGGGACTAAAATCAAAACTTAGCAAATGTGTTTAATTCTGTAATAGTTGTACAGTATTTAGCAACCGAACCAATTCAAACGGACTGTATGGTGAGTAAAAGAATTAAATTCCGAACATTCTTCTAAATTCCTGTTCTCAGTAACGACTGAACATTTAGTTATTTGAGAACGGCGCCAGTAACTGTTGCACTGCTATTAGGTTCCCTTTTGGTGGAAAAGTTTTAAAGAAGGAGGCTGATAATGTTTTCGATCCCACGCTAAGTAGGTAAACAGGACATTAAGATTTGATAGCTAACAAATTACCAGTAATAAGTGCCGAAATCTTCACTTGTTAATACGACAACATGAATCAAGTGTGTGTAATGAGAAAACATTAACGGGACTTGCATCTTCAACCAATATTTCAAGATGAGCTAAAGAATGCAACTTTTTGTCACTAGTACTTATTCATACGATCACATCTCATGACTTATGATAAATATATAGATGCTTACTCATTTCCCTCTACAAAGAAGAGTATCGTGTTTATCTTCGGCAATTCAGCTAACCTATTGTTGAAAAAGATAAGAAGATTAAGAAAAAGCACAATAAAATCTTATTATTTATTTAAATCTAGGATCTTTTAGGTCAACATTGTAACAGTTACGTGACCGAAATAAAACATATCAATCAAACTTTACCTACTTACTTACACACAGTCTTGATTAATGAACGATGCTCTACCTAGGATTTGATTAAGTCCAAATAGGTGGACCGCTTAAGTTGTAAACAAAAATACAATATCGGGTCAAGAGGTCAGATAATAAAAGATTCAATCAAAGGAGTTGAAAAAAAGATGGAATCAGTCAGTTAAAAATAGGTTACAACTCATGTACCTGACATTTGAGTTAATCTGACATGAAATCAATGCACCTTCACAATATTCCGTTAAGAAGTCAATGTACGAAACTACTATTATCTCAAAAACTACCTCTGAAATTACAGCAATAAGCAATTATGTAGGAGTGAATAATGACGCCGATAAATTAAGATATTAGTAATAAAAGATATAAGATAAAATAAATACTGAATACTGACTCACTAGCGTTCACTTACAGAATAAAAAATTGCATATAATCCTAATAGCAAGCTTGACCTACTGTAACAATAGTCATATTTGGGACTCGTGTGAAGACCATTGACACCAAAGACAGACAAGTTTAGAAGTGACGCAAAGTATGTACTCTGGAATGTGGCGTATTAACATTTCAACCAAAATAACATATTTATGTGCATTTTCATAAATTATTTCAACAAAAGAACAAAAACATTGCTCCAGTTTATATAAGGTGAATTAGTTAAGGTATTGGCGGATTCCGCCTACGCGTTGTTGTGATAAAAACATGCGAGTGTGTTTTCTGATTTGCGTCTTAAAGCCATGGAATATGTTAGATAATGTTTTGGTTGGGGAAATATTTATATTATGAATGTCGCAGGTCGAGAGCATTGTGACCGTTGGACAGCGACCGCGCAAGGCCACAAAAATCCGATGACCTCACACTTGATCATGGATCTAATAAGAGAGTAAGAAATTCTTGCGGTGCAGCACAATTTGTTTTTTCTTGAAAACTTTTTCTCTTTATAATTCCTAATTTACATTCTAAAGTAATTTTTACATCTAAAAATAGATTTTAAATTCTATAAATAGTTTGACGATGAAAGGCGTTATATTATAAGAAACAAGTTTATTTAAGTATAAAAATAAAAACACTTTACACGTGTCATATAGTATAATAGCTCTATTTGTTAGTTTTGAATTTTCACAATAAAAATACATTTTATTCCACCTTGAAATAAATTGGCCAAATTTGGAAGAATATTGAAAAATCCATGAATATAAAGGAGTCAATTTGGGCATTTTTTTAATTTTTGATTAGGAATGCGCAGTTTTGCAAGGATCACATTATGCAAGACATAAATTTAAAATTACACTTTGACCGTGGTGTCACACTAATGACACTAAGAATAATAAAGGTGTTAAATAAAAAAACAAAACAACAAATATTTAATTTTATTTTTGAGAAGCGACAATATAAGAATAAACTAAACTATTTGTTTACGTAAATACACGTGTAGATAGAAAATAGACATTGCTCCTGAATATACTTGTATATTTCAAAAATTAACAGTATCATTCTCATGTAATATTATTTTTTGGAGACATCCAATGACTTAATAAGAATTTATGGTGATTTTGATAATTTATAAATATCAGTATCAATTATATACGCGCCTCTATAATTACTGCGAGAGAAAATTTAGATGTAAAGTTATAGTCATCTAATGCTACAGCGCGTTACTTTAAAATTACTATGCTATAATTACAATGTTGCCGCATACCAGCCACCTTCATTTGTACTCCCTAACACTTACGTTGTAAATCTTCAGTCAGAATTCCGTTTTAATAACATTGGCAAATTTTAATTAGGTATTCATTTTTGTCGAGCATGTGATTTATTATCATTCCTTCTGGGGTCTCATGATGATTCACGTCTACTAAATATCAAATTCCATTTTTTGAACTTGTCGGTTTCTTTATGGTTAAAAGGCATCACGTTTCTATTCCGGATCAAGTGTCCTTCTGAAATATATCACATAGCTCGACATAGTTTCACTTATGTAAATTTTATAGTCGCATTCGACGTAATAGTATGAGACACAAATGTTTACTCATAAACTCAAGGAGGTATTGCTAAGTCATAATGATCTAAATGGGTTTGTTTACTTTGATAAGTGTGATTTCCAAACTATGTGTATTCTAGTGAAATTATGAATAAGTGAGTCATCAAGTCTAGAAAATACAAAGATATAACAAGAGGAGCTAAAATGTTAATATTATTTTTAATGCTAAATAGCGTCGCTCCCATAAACGTAAAAGGCGTATTCTTGAACTTGACTATGACATCAGACTATACTTAGCTTATATAGACTCATTTTATTCAGACAGTCACACGTAATACACCAAGTATGCATAGAGGGTGCGTAAATGAAATGTTCAAAAGTAGGCAATTAGAAAAATGAAATCAGAAATCAGAATCATTTTATTAAACTTGTTGAAAGTCAATCTAACATTTTTGAATTTAAGTACGTCATTTCGCAAGGTGTTATGGCTGAGGAGAAGAAATGTCAAGAATCTGAAACAACAACACATCTATTAAATGCATGAGGATATACATTACAAGTAATTTAATAATTAGAGGAACACATTTAAAACCAGACATTTTTATCATTTAGGTAAATCATTAATCTTATAATAAGTTTTTTTACATAAAGTACCTAAGCTTCACATGAGCTTTAAATTTATTTTCTGACAAATTCAAAATATTATATGATATTTTATTATAAAAACTTATACATAACCCCAAAAAGATGAATTTAATTTACCTAATCTAGAATTTTGAATAGCAATTTTGTTTTTATTCCCTATATTGTAAGTATGCCTTTCACAGTTTCTCGGAAGGAGAGATACATTTTTACGCACATACATAATGTTAAAAATGAAAAGTCAGAACGTCTGGTAAAAAACCTCTCAAGTATAGTAAGAATAGCAACAAACAATGTAGTATCAAGTACTGTCGAGCGAATATCGTAAGAACAACTTATAGTCACATCGCTGTTCTGTTACGAGTAAATGATTTAGTTTAACTCAAAATATATATCAATCATAAGACTTTATTTAGAAGTAATGTTACCTAAGACAATCCAAGAATCACTACAATTCAATCTAATTCCCCTCTTCTATCTTCATCATCGTCTCCGAGATGTCAACGTGATGTATATAAATTAGCTATGGCTCGTTATAGATGTGTAGTCTAACCAAACAGCAGCCTCGAACGTCTAATTGATTTGGATAAACCATTAAGCCCTGCTGATGGATGCGCTATCCGTGTTTACTGACTGTACTGCCTCTTGCCTGGGGATGTTATTATTAATAAGCAATCTGTTTCGGCCTCTGTCGAGAGCGTATTCTTAGATATTTTCCTTATTGTTAATGTAGGTTTCTTTAATTGGGAGATTGAATGAACCACTGTTTTACTTGTTGTTTTTTGTTGTTGTTACTAAGAGTCCTAAATTGAACGAAAATCTGCTGCTCTAAATTTACTATATTTTTAATAAGATTTATGCTAAATTTTGGTGACACAATAAGTTTTGAATATCTTGCAAAAAGTTCAAAGCTCTTGGTGTACCGTTATTTATTTAATAGCAAGTTGAAACCATTGGTATTAGGTGACTTAAGTCATCTAATCCAGGTTCTACTCTTAAACAACGAGTTATGGAATTATGGAATCAAGAATATACAATAATGACACAAGACGGCTATGTAATATCATTTACCTGGCTATGGATGAAAATTATTGCAAATTGAAGCGCGTAAACTCTAACAACAAAGTTTGTGTCTGCATCAAAATTTGCGAATTCGGGAATAAATTAATCTTCGTCTGTAATATCAGTTGATGAACTAATCGATTCGCTCGCTGACAAAGGTGTTTAGATTCCCGCGCAAGTGTTTTATCGAGAGTGGTGTGTCCTGGTGCATTCAGATACGAGCCGAACGGCAGTGTTCAGTTTTGAATTCCGAATGATCGTATAGGAAATGTGTCTAAGTTGTGTTCTTCAGCATTTTCAGGATTTATCACTCAATTTTTATAAACATATATTATTTATTTTTTTCAATTACTCTATTTCATATAAGCATATTTTACTATTGCTACAAAATCATCTATCATAACTATGTAAATAAGTCTCCAATGGAAACAGTGTATTTTTTTTTAAATCATGTTTTATTTATAGAGGGTTTTTTTAAGCCACCCTCATCGTGTCTCTCTAATACTATATACCTAAACAAATGAATTATATCTATACTAAATAAAAATCGATGAATCTATCTTTTACGAAAAAGATAATAATGAACTACATTCTTATGTAACAAACTTAAACTTCAAATTAGGCCACTGTTTGCCGTGTATTTGGATAGACCACGAGAGTTCTCCCCAAATATTTATCACCGTGTTACCGCGCCGGTTGCGTTCACTGCAAATAACAGATAAGCACGTCCCGTGGCCAGTAGTCGTGCTTCGCGAAATAAATGCGTGATTTATGATTTAGTGCATTATGCCCACGCGGTTACAGTTCGATTACGGTTCGGCTAATGTGTGGACGAACCAGAATATTTATTTGTTGTTTACTCGGACGGGTATTAAAAACTTAGTAATGAAAATAAATATAGCTAGACATGATTTTGGGAAGGAAATTCCCAGGCTTTCAACTGGTAAGACTATACAGGAATAGGTTTATTTTTTAAATTTAATGAATTAGGCTTTATTTGAATACCTACATTCTTTTATTTCATACTAGCTTTTGCCCGCGACTTCGTCCGCGTGGCGTCTTATATAAGAGAGAGATCTTTGTGTGTGTGGGAGTGCATACTTATGCAGTTTAGATTTTTTCATACAATTTTTTTCCCAATAACTCCCATTTTTCAAAATACAGCCAAAAATAAACTTTATATTTACTAAGGTATGCATGCATGCTAGATTGAATCAATTGATTGAATTGATTTTTTTTTAAATTGATTGTTCATTGAGTTTTAATTTTAATACACACTTCCTCTCTTCCCTTCAACGTTGCTGTGCCCTACAGGGTCCATGTTTTAGTTCCTATGCCTATGTAACACCCCATTGTACTACATGGAATGCAATAAATAATTTAATTGAATTGAATTGAAAACATCTATCTTACGCGGTTTCGATTTTTTCATACAAATGTTTTTTTCCCGCAAACTGCCGTTTCCGTGGGAATTTTGCAATATTCTGTTGCAACTAAGCTTTCAGTTAACTAAGGTACCTGCATGCCAAATTTCAAGCGTCTAACTTAAGCGGTTTAGATTTTTCACACAAAAGGATTTTCCCGCTAATTTCCGTTCCCGTGGGAATTCCGGGAATTCCTTTCTTAGTGCACCTCTACGGTACCTAAGCTATGTCCCTTCAAAATTTCAAATGCCTACGTTTAGCCGTTCAGGCTATGCGTTGATATGTCAGTCACTGAGTCAGTCAGTTTCTCCTTTTATTTAGATTTGATTTTTTCATACAAATGTTTTTTCCCGCTAACTACCATTCCCGTGGGAATTTTGTAATATCCTGTTGCAACTAAGCTTTAAGTTTACTAAAGTACCTGCACGCCAAATTTCAAACGTCTAACTTGAGTGGTTTAGATTTTTCATACAAAAGGATTTTCCCGTTAATTCCCGTTCCCGTGGGAATTTCGGGAATTCCTTTCTTAGTGCACCTCCACGGTACCTAGGGTACCTGCATGACAAATTTCAAACGTCTAACTTGAGTGGTTTAGATTTTTCATACAAAAGGATTTTCCCGCTAATTCCCGTTCCCGTAAGAATTTCGGGAATTCCTTTCTTAGTGCACTTCTACGGTACCTAAGGTATCTGCGTGCCAAATTTCAAACGTCTAACTTGAGTGGTTTAGATTTTTCATACAAAAGGATTTTCCCGCTAATTCCCGTTCTCGTAGGAATTTCGGGAATTCCTTTCTTAATGCACTTCTACGGTACCTAAGGTATCTGCATGCCAAATTTCAAACGTCTAACTTGAGTGGTTTAGATTTTTCATACAAAAGGATTTTCCCGCTAATTCCCGTTCCCGTGGGAATTTCGGGAATTCCTTTCTTAGTGCACCTCCACGGTACCTAAGGTACCTGCATGACAAATTTCAAACGTCTAACTTGAGTGGTTTAGATTTTTCATACAAAAGGATTTTCCCGCTAATTCCCGTTCCCGTGGGAATTTCAGGAATTCCTTTCTTAGTGCACCTCTACGGTATCTAAGGTACCTGCGAGCCAAATTTCAAACATCTAACTTGAATGGTTTAGATTTTTCATACAAAAGGATTTTCCCGTTAATTCCCGTTCCCGTGGGAATTTCGGGAATTCCTTTCTTAGTGCACCTCCACGGTACCTAAGGTACCTGCATGACAAATTTCAAACGTCTAACTTGAGTGGTTTAGATTTTTCATACAAAAGGATTTTCCCGCTAATTCCCGTTCCCGTAGGAATTTCGGAAATTCCTTTCTTAGTACATCTCTACGGTATTTAAGGTACCTGCATGACAAATTTCAAACGTCTAACTTGAGTGGTTTAGATTTTTCATACAAAAGGATTTTCCCGCTAATTCCCGTTCCCGTAAGAATTTCGGGAATTCCTTTCTTAATGCACCTCTACGGTACCTAAGGTACCTGCATGACAAATTTCAAACGTCTAACTTGAGTGGTTTAGATTTTTCATACAAAAGGATTTTCCCGCTAATTCCCGTTCTCGTGGGAATTTCGGGAAGTCCTTTCTTAGTGCACCTCTACGGTACCTAAGGTATCTGCATGCCAAATTTCAAACGTCTAACTTGAGTGGTTTAGATTTTTCATACAAAAGGATTTTCCCGCTAATTCCAGTCCCGTGGGAATTTCGGGAATTCCTTTCTTAGTGTACCTCTACGGTATCTAAGGTACCTGCATGCCAAATTTCAAACGTCTAACTTGAGTGGTTTAGATTTTTCATACAAAAGGATTTTCCCGCTAATTCCCGTTCTCGTGGGAATTTCGGGAAGTCCTTTCTTAGTGCACCTCTACGGTACCTAAGGTATCTGCATGCCAAATTTCAAACGTCTAACTTGAGTGGTTTAGATTTTTCATACAAAAGGATTTCCCTTCACTACTCTGCTCCTATTGATTGTAGCGTGATGAAAAGTATACTATGACCTGTCCAGGAGTGTGAAGAATAATTGTACCAAGTTTCATTAAAATCCGTCCAGTAGTTTTTGTTTCTATAAGGAACATACAGACAGACAGACAGACAGACAGACAGACAGACAGACAGACAGACAGACAAAAATTTTACTGATTGCATTTTTGGCATCAGTATCGACCACTTATCACCCCCTGATAGTTATTTTGAAAAAATATTTAATGTACAGAATTGACCTCTCTACAGATTTATTATAAGTATAGATTTTATTAAGGTACGTATCTACGACTCTCATAGTAAAAAATAACTTACAGTACCAATATAAATCGTCTATTATGTATGTAAGTATTATGAATGTGGAATCCTTAGAAAGGTTGTACCGATTTGACCTAAGCTCCAAAACGCCCGCGCACGACTTATCTCTTGAATGCGACTTGATTGGGAATTCGCGTCCGGGTTGGATTGAGACATTCGTATTCGTACATTTACCAGCACAATATTTATGATATGTGTTTAAATAACATTATTTACCTACGCTTCCTGGAGAGTACGAAATGACTTACGATTTAAAGCTTTCGATTTAAGAATTGCGTACACTTTAAGGGACTAACTACACTTACTTTGTGTGCCCTGCTCTGGTTAAGACATTGCAGGTTAATCTCCCGCTTGTCCGAAAGTAATATGATTCGTAGTTCGGAAGACACACGTTTACAAAAATCACTGTCAGACTAATTTTTCAAATACGCGCTATAGGTTATGGGACAATATAAAAAAAAAAAACTGTCTGAATTATAAACATAGATAGCGTTGTACAGCTTTAACGTGAGAATTCTCATTCTCAGATAATTACTCATTACTCGGATAAGTACATAATTATTCCAAAATACAATGTAATGGACACGCATTATATAAAACTAATTGTTGATTGATATTTGGATCACAATATGTATAGAATTATATTGCTACCTATATTTTTTCTCTTCATTTTGATCAGAATAATAATGGATGGACGATGTAATTGTTTATTACATTATTTGTTTTAACAATTACATCATTTATTATATATTATACATTAATGTTTTTTACATTATTTATACCCAAAAACAAAGATAAAAGATGCATATAGATGGAAAAACAGCGTCTGTTTCTTCGGAAATAGACACAATGCTGAGTTCGTGTCCTATTCACTGCTGTGCCACATTATGTACTGAGTTTTAAAAATTGTTTTATGATATTTTGTTGTTTTTACTCTGTTTGTAACAGTTTGTATGTAATGTGTCACAATTTGTTGAATAAACATTTTCTCTCTCTCTCTCTCTCTCTCTCATATTTTATGTTTGTTATCCATGAAATTAGAAGGTATACAGGGTGTTAGTGACATCGTAACGAAAACTTTGAGGGATGATTCAGACCATGATTCTGAGTTGATATCAAGTGGAATTTTCCGTCGTAAAAGTATGGATAGGAAAATAAATAAAAAAAAAAACAAAAAAAATCATGAATTTTTGACAGGAAATTCCACTTGATATCAACTCAGAATCATGGTCTGAATCATCCCCCTCAATATTCGTTATGGTGTCACTAACACCCATACCTACTTGTATGGCTACCGTATGTACTTGTACGGGGTGTAAGTGACATCGTAACGAATACTGAGAGGGATGATTCAGCTAATTATTCTGAGTTAATATCAAGTGGAATTTTCCATCACAAAGGTATAGAATAATTTAAAAAAACTAAAAAAAATACATGATTTTTGCGACGGAAAAATCCACTTGATATCGACTCAGAATCATGGTCTGAATCATCCCTCAAAGTTTTCGTTACGATGTCACTAACACCCTGTATAATAGTACCATCTATATTGTTTTTGAGGAACGTGACCTGGAAAGTCCCTCATTGTATGATAACGGACTTTTTTAGTACGAATTGAATTAAGAATCTACTCGATTCTCGATTCTGTCAGGTGATCATTATTTAAATATTTTATCTACAAGAATAAAACCTTTTCTTATAATCCGAACCGAATCAGTGCATATTAATGTGTAGGAGCCCTTTATAATTCGGTTGAAGATGATAACAAATATTTTTGAGAGAAATATTATTCGTTGTCATTAGCGCTAATATTTTACTTCTTGATTTTGATTTGAATACTAATAACCGTGCAGGGTAAGCATTTTTTTTTTCACGTGACTTATTGTAGATTTGCCGCAGATGGCATTAACTACTTGGACGGACAAATGGGGAGCGCTGTTAATAATTTAGATAACAGTGCTGTGATGTGATCAAATATTATAAATAAAAACTATTGGTACATTGAAAAGAAGATACAAAATTGATTTATTTTTGTGTTTAAAATATTAATTTAAATTATAGTTAACTAACCTTTTTTTTTAACGTTGGGAAATGCGTTACGCATACCACGCCGCCCGGAGGGGGGGGGGGGCGTGGTTATGTGGGACTCCCCGGGTGTCGCCGCCCGGTATACCCACTAAAA
The DNA here is from genome assembly GCF_024362695.1 of Pectinophora gossypiella. Taxonomy (NCBI): domain Eukaryota; kingdom Metazoa; phylum Arthropoda; class Insecta; order Lepidoptera; family Gelechiidae; genus Pectinophora; species Pectinophora gossypiella. The sequence goes on from NC_065405.1 coordinate 6,539,819, forward strand.
CCCAACGGTGTTCCTCCTTGCCGCCGCGTGCAATTGCGAACAACCGCGTCCCCGCCAGATAGTTAATTAACCTAACCTAACACTTCTTCTGACATGACAAGGAATTGAACCCTGAACACGGGGCATGGAGGCCGCACTATATTAAACGATCACTGTTCGGTTTAATAAATCATCAATACCAACTGTAAATTACAAGGTGTAAGCCCTTTTACTTCTGAACTATGCGAAGCTCTAGTGGGTAAGGTGCCAAAGTAGCAACTTTATTACTAGTGGAATGTAGAAGTGTTAAATAAATATCATAACTACTTAAATATTCATTTTAATGTGAAAATGTTGTCACGAGTTCTAGGCTCAGAACCAGAAATATTAGCAATCGCTTGCTTGAGCATAAAAATCATGATATAAGAAGACCAGGTATGCTCAAAACTGACAGCTAGCATTTCAAGGTTAGCCCAGCTGACGTCATCCGACCCTGCGTTGCTATTTCGTAAAAAATAAATTACCCATGTCCAATGTTTTTAATTTACTTTGCAAGGAAATTTTGTATTTTTAGTAAAAGATTTACGTATAGTTTTAATGATTTTTCTATATGTGAAAAATAAAAATAATTAAATATCTACATTAGTCAGTAATTCACTTGATTTTCAATAATAAAATTTACGTCCTTGGAATCTTGGAGATACCAATTTAATGGTAACACTTACGTCATCAATGGGCTAGCAATGGCGGCTTGTCATAGGATTGAGCATACCTGGTCTTCTTATACCATGATAAAAATAATGTTCTTCAACCAGTTTTCCTCGTACTAACTATGAGTCAATTGATTGCAACCACCCAGACTCATGAAGGCGCCATTCTGGTAGAAATGTCGGGGCGGAGCAAATATGCTATTCATTGGTTTAATATCTCAACCATTGCATTAAGTATGTACTAGGTTTTATAGAATGTGTGCATGCGTTGTCTTCGATGACATTATCAATGTTGTCTTCAGTCTAAATAGGTCGTTGTAGTACACACAAAGGAGCTCGGTGGCGCAGCGGTAAACGCGCTCGGTCTGCGATTGATGAAGTTAAGCAACTTTCGCAAAGGCCGGTCATAGGATGGGTGACCACAATAAAAAATGTTTTCATCTCGAGCTCCTCCGTGCTTCGGAAGGCACGTTAAGCCGTTGGTCCCGGCTGCATTAGCAGTCGTTAATAACCATCAATCCGCACTGGGCCCGCGTGATAGTTTAAGGCCCAATCTCCCTATCCATCCATAGGGAAGCCCCGTGCCCCAGCAGTGGGGACGTTAATGGGCTGATGATGATGAGTACACACAAAAAGTACATATTATGTTTTCTAATATACCCAACACTCTAATGTGGTGATGTTGACGGCGGGTGTTGCAATTTCCATACATTTTGTTTAAAGAAAATACAGTCCGTATTTTACATGCCAAGTAGGTACTTGTGTAATTTAATTTATAACGTCCTGCGAGACACTATGACACAACTCATACTTTATTTTTTGATCCAAATTATCATAAATCTCATACATAGGTCCATACTATAAAAAGGATGGACAGCAGCATAAACAATCGGACGTCGGCGAAACAAAAAGAAAGGTTATGAGTTTTGCCGCAACGTATGTATCAACCAATTTTTCCTAAGAGTTTGCTATATTCTAAACATCACTTCCCTTATTCAGCGCTTATCGCTATCGACCCACTAGATTCGATTAATTCTTTCAAATATTTTTCCTCCCAGACGACGCCCTGAGCCGAGGTTCGCGCCCAACTGGGCACCCTCAGGCCTGTTGTCTTAAACGTTGTACCAGGTGAGAGCCTTCAGCGCTCCCCATTTGTCCGGCCAAGTAGTTAATGCCATCTGCGGCAAAACTACAATAAGTCACGTCAAAAAAAAATTGTAAAAAAATAAACATCACTATTCGGAAGAATTTTAGAGAAATCCCTATAACAAGATTGTTTCATACTTTTTAGAGCGTGTTTTCCGTAGACATATTTTAACTGTTATGATGATGTCCTAAGCTGGACATGATGTACCGTATGATGATACGTGATCAGCTCGTCGCCCATATATCTAGGTAATAGCCATAAACCTCATCAATAAAGTAAAAAATAATCAATCGAATCTTGAAAAAAACCCAGTAGGAATTTCAAAAGATTGATAAATGTCCTACTGACTGATAATGTCTGCCAGAGAGCCGCCGGATTTACATTTATTTCATCGAAACGAAGATATTCGCAAACATGAATCTATGTGAAGGCGGGTGACGACAGAGGTCACGATCCTTATTTTTTGCTCAACGAAATGTGGGTAAGTAGTGAGACCTAATAAGACACGACGAATTCATTAAAAACATCATAGAAGGAAAGCTAGAAGGAAAGAGAGGAAGGGGAAGACCAAGAAGAGCTTACATGGAACAGATTAAAGAAAAGGTTAACGTCGTGTCTTATAGGGAAGTCAAGGAATTGGCCTTTGATAGACTGGAATGGAAAATGCTACACCGACAAGAGCGTGGCTCTTAAATTGATGATGATGAGTGAGTCTAGTCAATCACTTGTTTTTTTTATCTATAAAACATGAAACCTTAATAACGTCGCCTTATGGAGAAAATCATGTAAGCGCCTTTTTGAAAAATAACATTCGAATTTGAGTTTCGTTAACATAAACTAGCAATAGACACGCTAGTTTCAATCCAGATATAAAAATTGTAATCAACATTTTTCCCCGGATTGAAAATAAATGAAAGGAAATCGAGGTATCGTTGAAAAGCAATCAAAAAGTTTGATGCCAAAAATGTACCTTTTCTAAAGTGTACATATATTATTAAGTACGTATAAATAAATAATGTTATCTGCATTTTTTTCATGTTATCTAGAAGTGTAAAACTAATGTAGTAAGTTTCCTTAAGGTTCAACCTGCGAAACGTTGTAAATTTTAATGTACGTACTATGAACTTGTCTGGGTCAGTTACTTAGTGTTGTAAAACTTATAACAAATAAAGAATTATTGAAACTAATCAGAAGGTGATATTTTCAAAAAGGCGCTTACATGGATTTCATTACAAGGAGATAATAAGGAAGTACTTATATCATTGAAATATAAAACATAAAATATGTGTAATACGTATGGAGCATACTCCACCACGCTGCTCCACTGCGGGTTGGTGGAGGTGTTTTTACGGCTAATAGCCGGGACCAACGGCTTAACGTGCTCCATACCCTCTCCGGTTGATTGAGAGGAGGCCTGTGCCCAGCAGTGGGACGTATATAGGCTATTTATGTTATGTATGTTATGTGTAATACGTATAGTTTTAGTTGGGTAAAATTAAAGTATGCGATACCACTCTCTTAGATGGTGGTTAGTTCTTTCTTCTATTCGGTGGTGGTTTGGCTTCAGCCGTGAATGTTATTCAGCCTGTAGGCATAGAATAAGGAATAATAATAGGTATACAACGGCAACTGTCCGCTCCACACCAGTGGCTCCATGCCCGTGAAAGGCCTCCGTGGTCCAGTGGTTGGAGCGTTCGGCTCACCATCCAGAGGTCCCGGGTTCAAATCCCGGGGCCATATCACAAAAATCACTTTGTGATCCCTAGTTTGGTTAGGACATTACAGGCTGATCACCTGACTGTCCGAAAGTAAGATGATCCGTGCTTCGGAAGGCACGTAAAGCCGTTGATCCCGGTTACTATATACCGATGTAAGTACGTACGTAGTCGATAGAATGAGCCGTGTCAGGGGCCTTTGGCAGCTCAATAATAACCCTGACACCAGGGTTGATGGGGTTGGTAATCCACCTCACAACCCACACGATAGAAGAAGACCCCCCTGTCTTACTTTAGTCTTCAATCGGACGTCACGCACACAGATGCGCGTGTACGATAACGTCAATGTATAGTGTCTGTATAAAGTCTGTATAAAACAAGGTATTTTGTATGAAATGTCCGGGGTGTGCTGTAGGCTAAGTATAGCGGTGAGACATGCATAAAATATTTCTAAGAAGACTGGTGATACCTTGTTTTTTTACAAGCACAGCTAGGCCTCGACATCACGCGAGTGATATGCGTAGCTTTTACGAAACTTGTTTTAATTGTATCCGGGATTTAATGTGAACTGATTATTTACGCAGTAACACTTTCGAATTCAAGTGTCGTCTTTATGCATAATACGTTATATGTAAGTACTTACTAATAAGTCAACTTTGCATCCAGTCATGGATCTTACAAATTTTAACTAATTGATGCTGATCACTATAATAAAATGTCGAATAAAAATATTTGTCTCAACCTACTTTTACAAAAGCGGTAAAATCAAGACTGCAAATATTAATCCTATTGTGGTCATAAAATTGAATAAACGCTTTTAATTATAGATATACGATCAAAATTAAATGTTTTATCATCATCATAGAACTAGAGGTTATCTTCTAGGGATTTGTGCTTCAGCCTACCCTAATTGGGTGTGGGTCTATAGGTATCTCTGCAGAATGTTTAGTTGTTTGTTTTAGTTGGATTTATTATGGTGCGATGTATTGATATCCTAACTTTAATTTCAAACTGTTATTCCAAGTTGACAAATTTTACAATATTAAGTGAACAGCAAGTGAAATTCGTCAATATTGTATGATTGATCAATTCCACAGCAAGTGCTCTATCGTGTATCGCATCCACTATTATCTATTTGCATGCCAGATGCTTCAAACTGTTTGTAAACTACAGTTTGCAATGCATTTGCACTTCTAACAAAGCTCATTTAACGGTTAAAACAGCCATGTTCAGTCATATGTTTTTCGTTGTCACATTCAAATGTTTTGTGATAAGGTACTAGATATTTTGAAGACAAGACGGAAGGATTTAGTCTCTTCAGAGCTTAGAAAGATATTTGGGACCTTATTCACTTTTTATAGGATGATAGTAAATTAAATACGAAAATAATGTCCGTGGCGATGTCATAAATATAAACTGCCAATAATACGATCCATAGACACAGGTGTTGTCTGATTCTCATTCATCAATTAATCATAAGAGTCGACACATAGCGATAAAAATACAATAGAATAACATAAAGAGAACTAGACTTCGAAACCAAATACGTTTCCCAAGGAAGAGACAAATAAGAAAGTGCTCAAGCAAACAAAGTATGAGAAAAGTAAACCGTTGTTCATTTTAAAAGATTTCCGCCCAAGTTTCGTATTTGAAGTCGGTGAATTTGTCGGAGCTCCATCAATCAATCTGAGTCAACTCTTAAGCGACGGAATTACTTTTATATCAGCAGATCTTTTCGAAGATATGTGCTTGAAATATTACTGAATGCTACACCAAGGTACGAGTATATACATAGTAGGGGACCGTTTCAAGTAATGAAGTTTGTGCTGTTGATATCCTTTTTGGGAATTTTGATTTATGACTGCACGATCTTCGTGTAAATTGGTGTTTTAAAAATGTCAAGTGGTTTAATGTATGTTAATGAACAGGAGGTAAGGTAAGCGAGAATGTTTTGGTATCTATAGTAACATAGTTATTACATGCCAATCTATGCCAATACACCTGAGTGTAAATAAGATGATTTGACATCTATCCGGCTTTCCTCTTAATATGTTATAATAATAAGAATTTGAACATTAATCATGATGAATAGACTCAACATCTTTGATTCATGGCTCCGGTACGGCACCTAGTATCTGTACTTACCAAACCTCAACATTCGTGTGGTCTTCTTCTTCTTCATCGTTCCCTCACTGCTGATGATCGCGACCACAGGTTATGGTTTTCCACTCGGTACGGCTATATGCCGCGTGGTCCGCTCTCTGTATGCTGTGACCCACCGTCTTCTTCAGGATGTCAGACCACCTCGTAGGTGTCATGTGGTCAAATCATAATAATTTTGTAGGGTCATAATAATTCTTTAATCCGCCAAAATCACTTACTTCGCTGGCGTAGCCCTTGCCTCATCGCAATGTATGGCAATTGAATTTTCCTCTACTTATAAATCTATTTTAGTACCTGATATTTTCGTAAAATTTCCAAAATAAGTCAAGCATGTCTAAGTATACCTACTTATAGTGATTTACAACACAATAAGGAAGCCATTTAGTACACAATAGCGTAACCTTCACCTGTCGTTGGAAAAAAGATTATGAGATCAATGCATTTTAATGATAGTATTTTAATAATCATTAGACATAATATTTAAGTTCGATAGCCTACATTTTTTGTAAACAGAAATCAGTCGGTATTGTAAAATGCTAGGTAACCATTACTTAGCAATCGAATTAATCAAACATAGGTACATAACGTAAACTTCCCACTGCTAGACACTAGCATTATCTTAAACAACCGAAGCATAATAATAAGAAGCAGCATAATCCACACTGTAGGTTGTCAATAAATCAAAACTTTTACCTAATATACAAAAATAATAAGTTGACGTCGACCTTTTGCCCGACGAATTGTCACGTGTAATGTCAGTAAATAATTTTGAAGTTTGTTTATATTTCGTAAACTATCACCACCAATCGCAAACCAAAACACAAGTAACAACAAAATCAAAGGATTTCTCACAAATTGAATTCCTACCAAAATCTGGCTTGGTTGCTTGAAGATCACCGCAGTTGGCGTGGTTCTCCGGATACGGTGTTAATTGGATATGTCAGATGCCACTGGCTTTCACGCCCCGAGATAGTTTCCGACTGCTTACAAGACATTAATTATTAGGAGCTCGTCTACCCTGTCACACAGCACCGTGTAGTTTACCGTTAAAATTGCACATGAATTTCATGTAGAAGATACCTACTGACATGCAGATCAGGTGCGGATACGACACGTTCCGTATTTATCATGGCGACACGTTGAATGTGTTGGATGTGGAGCTGAACTTTGCTGTGTTTAATTTATTTGGATTTAACCATGTTGTAACTTCAACCCTTTTTTATTTACTTACATTTTGATGCTAAAATATTCCATACTTGGTATGACATGATATTTTTTGTCACGAATTAGTACTGCATAGGTTAAAATTGTTGTATAATCCAAATTTATATGTAAGTACGTAAGTATAAGTTTTTCAATTTAACAAGCTTGTTTATGTGTGGATAACATATTTTAATTTAAAACTTTGTAATATTTTTCACACCGTGGCTCAGACAGAATTTTAGTATCGCTTGCATTGTTGCTAGTTGTAGCTTTATGCTTTACATAGATTGAAGATACGGGAATGGAGCAAACTATGAAACTCCTGTATTCGACATCTTAAAGATATTTGTTCAATCTTATAGTGCATAGTCCAGGTTTATGAGAAGTTTCAACAGTTGAGAACAATTGTCCGGGACAGATGTTAGGGCAAGCGCCTACGGCTTACGGAGTAAGGTGGTTCTTAGAATCTGATGTTTCTTGGGGCTCTACAATAGCTTGAGCTGAAGCGGTGCAATTATGATTTGGTGAATAGTTATTTCCATGTACGGACAGTGCAAATATCTTACTTCTAATCGTGTGTGTCTTTAGCAAAAGCAGCTACAACTAGCATCAAATTATGGTGACCAATAAATACATCACATACTCTTTTCGTATGTCAGTCGTGATCGGAGATAGACTTTCTATTTTATTCTTTAATAATATATATTCTGTAATATATGTGCTAAGAAACTTAATTGTCTGTCAATATTATCACTACATAGTGTAAAACAAAGTCGCTTTTTCTGTCCCTATATCCCTATGTACGCCTAAATCTTTAAAACTACGCAACGGATTTTGATACGGATTTTTTAATATATAGAATGATTCAAGAGAAAGGTATATATTATGTATAATTACATCCATTAGATAGTGGAGAAATACTGTTATTTTTGAGGTTTTTAATGTGATGTCGTTTATAATTTAATTTTTTCCTCAGAATTGCACCCGAACGAAGCCGGGGCGGGTCGCTAGTTTATAAATAAAATAAGAGTATAAAACACTTTTTTTTATCGTAGTTTGCTATGGATGGTAACTATCTTGCTGGAACTATAAAAAGTTAGATAATCTCTCAGTATTCAATCTGGGGGCACAGGAGTGCCCCCGCCAAGACGAGTAAAGCGAAGCGCAAGGGCAGGGCACTTCTTACCTTTTCTCAAAACGTTTCGTCGATTTTTGAACCCTCATAACTCTGGTTTGGATTATACCGGATAAACCACCCCGTAAATACCCGATAAAGATTAGCCCCATATGAGATTTGATAACTTTTTGACATTGCGATCGATATGATCTCGTCTTGGCAACGTTTTATATGAAAATGTTTTTGTTGGAAGTATAATATTCGCTTAATTAAAGCACATAATAACGGGTTCTTACCGCGTTTAAATGGGGATGTGGGGAGTCTCATATCCCCATTTAAACGCGGTAAGAACCCGTTATTATGTGCTTTAATTATGATAATAACCGCGTAAACTTAAAACAATGTATAATATTCGCTTTCTTACGCACTCTATCTATACCCTTAAATCTTAGTCCGGCAGAACAGTACGTTGACTACTTGTCATTAATTATGCAGACTTCATCTCCATAAACCGACGACATAGTAATGAGTTGTCGTATCTGCTATTCAACTGCCATATAACAGGTATAACGAATACCATATAGATTAGACATATGTTTCACTACGGGAGATAAGTGGGAACTAAGAGCTGTTTTCATTTTCATATTAATACTTTCTTCTAGTATGGCTCGTAGGTATAAGCCATTTATTAAGGGATTTTTACCCAAAGTGAAGTACAAACAACACCAGTTTTCTGCTATTTAATCTTTCAACGGTATTTTATCTATCTTTCAATGGATAGACAAAATACTGTATTGAGCACAATGGACACAAGATACAGAAAGGCACAACAGGCGGCTTTATCTCTGCAATTTCTTCCAGGCAACCTTTGGATACTGGAAAATTTTGTACAAATATAATAGTAGTAGCAGGTTAGTGCATTCTAACGTAAAAACAATTTTATTAAAAGAACTACCTTTAACCTCTTAAGACCGAGATTTCCAGACACAATAGTTAAACAATGGGATTTGGATTTATAAAGAACATTCGGTCCTAGGAGGATATGAAATACGTGCATTATAATAATAATATAATTATAATAGATTAGGTCACACCTCTGAAAATACCTTAGGAGGGAAAGGAAAGTGACGAACTGGAATATCATAGTAAAGAAAGTAGGTACCTACTTTATATCTGATGAACTGCGGAGTCGGAGTCGTTGGAAAAAGGTACATGCGGTTCTTTTTGTAGGTAAAAAGACTCTGTAGTGTTACTGAGTAAGCCACTAGAGTACAAACTTTTAGACATTCCAGTAAGAAAGAAAGAAAGAGAGAAAAAATAATAATATAATAATAATTTAAGAGAAGCGCATAACGCGTAGTATAACATAAATAGTATGCGCCTCTGGCTATTTACCCGCTAATACGCTGACATTAATACCTGTCCCTCAAAGATACATTAATAAGCACCTATACAGGGTGTTAGTGACATCGTAACGAAAATTTTAAAGGATTATTCAGGCCATGATTCTGACTTGATACCAAGTGGAATTGTTCGTCGCAAAATTATAAAACTAAAAATAATAATAAAAAACACAAAAAGGATTATGGTTTTTCCGATCGGAAATTCCACTTGATATCAACTCAGAATCGTGGCCTGAAACATCCCAATCGGTTTCACTGATTACCTAACACCTATACGTAGGTACTTGTAACGAGTAAGTGACATCGTAACGAATACTGAGGGGGATGATTCAGCTAGAATTCATTACAAAAGTAAGTATAGAATTGAAAATAATTAAAAAAAAACACAAAAAGAAAACATGAATATTGCCGGAAAATTCCACTTGAGTATTCCTCCTTAGTATTCGTTACGATGTCACTAACACCATGTATATATTAGGAAGATATCTTGTGGGATCAGATACTATTATAATAGCTTGGTAGACGTTGAATCGTGTAAACGACCTTATTTATTTCGAGTTGAATCGATTTTGCTTATAGAGTATTATAATCCTGTTTGAAGGTTTTATGATTCAATTTTAAATCGATATCAGCTTGCAACTCTTGGTCCCTTCATCTTGTATTTTTATTTTGTTAATTACAAAACAGTTAAATTGTAATTGAGGATCCTTTTAAATATGCAAAGGGTTTTTAGTGCGGAAAATTTGGGTTAATAAAATCAGTAAAGATTGAAAGATGTGATTGGATAAAAAATGTAGGTATCAAGTTTCACTTTGTTGAATTTTAGTAAAAGGGAAATATGTACTCAAATGTAAAATATTTATTGTAAGTATTAACTTATTTCATAATATTTGTAAACGAAATCCGTGTAATATCCGAATATGTGTGTATTCTTGAGTATTTTTTTAATAATTAATTATACAAGAATGCAAAATGTACTAAGTACTTTGGAGCAAACTTCATGTCTCACATACTTACCTAATTTTTGTACGTCAATGTTACTAACATAGTTCATAAGTTATTTACTAACAAATAGTTGTTTTTACTTCCATAGGGATGTAAAAAAATAAATAATACCAAAAATATTTATTTTATTCTTTTTCATTATATTATATATCCTTAATCCAAATATACGGTAAAAAAAAAACAAAACAAAAAGATAAAAAAAAGAAAAAAATTACTAAAACTACAATTATTTTCATAAAACTTTTGAATTTGAATTTATTGTCATGTGTGTCCCACTGCAGGGCAAAGACTTCTCTTCTTTTCTTCCACTTCTCCCGTTCCCGGCCTGTTCGTACCACTGTTCAAGAAAGCAATCCAGGTGCTAATATAACAATATTATAATTTTACCACTTTTAATGTCAATCTGTTTATTACTTTATACAAATACGGGTCATTAAGTTTGTATATAGAGTCGTCAATTTGTGTAATCATTCTCTGGAGTCCTATTCATCCTAAATTTACGAGTACTAGCTGTTTAGATTTACGAGTGAGCTCGACAGAACCATTATGCTTTTGCTTTTGGTACAGGGCTAATATTTTTTTTACGATAAAAAATATGGTAATTTAAAATTAAAAAGTTGCGTTACTTAAGCGTCAATAGTCAGATTTTATTAAGTCTAGGTAGGTCTCTATTGTCTTTCTTGGAAAAATAAGATAATTAGATAAGAAAATAAAAATTAAATTAAGGTAATTTTAAATCTACTTCTAAACAGTTAAGTAAGTATATCTCTCTTATTTACGTAATAAATAATTGATTTAGTAACACACAACGTATCATAAGCTAAATATTACATTCCTAATTGGTATAGCTAGAGGTAAGTACACCCATGATGAACTAAGTTCCCTCACTTCACCGAGCTTCACGACTTAAGTGTTACTTCACTACAAGTTATAATATAAACTTAAGTCTAAACCCTCTGCGTTCGGAAACAAAAACTGTACCTACTCGAAAGTATTCAGTCATATCCATCCAGAACAGCCATATTAAATTTAAAACCCTACATCAAGCTAGTAGGTAATTAAAACACATAATAACGGGTTCTTACCGGGTTAAACGCGGTAAGAACCCGTTATTATGTGTTTTAATTATGATAATAACCGCGTAAACTTAAAACAATGTATAAGCTAGTAGGTGTTTCGTGTACCTAATGTTGCAAACAAGACATCTCCCAGTCGTGTTGTAAGCGTATTCGTGATTCGTATTTTTCGTTAGAATTGCGCCATTGGGGAGTGTTTGATTTGGCGCTATCGCTTTGGCGTAGCTTATCGGGGCTAGCTGAGGGAATCCACAGGTTTAGAGGACTGGAAGAGATGTCACTCAACTTGGAATATTTTATTTCGGAAACCACTGAGAATTAACCAGGCTCTTAACTGGAATGCAAACTCAAAATTGTGAGCTCTATACTAATACTCTAACGCACATTGCATGCAGCGCAGATGCATGACAATTACGTCATCAGCAGTCTGTTACGAGATCAGGTTAGTTCACACTGGTTAGCCCTAATAGCTAATAGCAGCTACAAATATTGGCGGCTAAAAACCAGATCACTAACAATTTATTAGAAATCTAGATATTTGAGGAAATCCTTATTACAACTATAATTTCCTTTTGTTCCAAAACAACAAATTTGAAATATCTTATCTGTTTTTATTTCCCGTCGTAATTTATAGACATTTACTTACTTATCTTTGATTTGTCATTTACTAGTTTGAATTATTAGGCATTTGACCAATTAATTATGTTAAAAATGTCAAGAATGCAGATGTATTATACAATTTGACACCTTATTAAGACAGGTGATAAGATTTATTACTCAAATTCAACAATCAATTTTATTACTATAACGATGATCTGTTTTTTAGTTTATTAGTAACGGCAACTTTAAATGGTATTAAGTGTTGAATAAGTCCGTACTTTCCACATAAAATGATAGATAGATAGATAGATAGATATAGCCTTTATTATGGACTTATTGTAACAAATTTTTTTTTTTTTTTTTTTTTTTTTTTTTTTTAGCTTATAAATAATATTAAAAAAGAAATAAAGATGTGTTTAATTATGCTCTTCGTCCATTTGTCTTTTGACAAAGGCCTCCTCCAGCTCTTTCCACTTATCCCTGTCTCTCGCCAGCCTTCTCCACATATTTCCTGCTGTATTTTTTATCTCTTCTTCCCATCTCTTAATTGGTCTTCCTCTCTTTCTTGTTCCGTATCTGGGGTACCACTCGGTTACGTCTTTTGTCCATTTCTCAATTTTTTCTCGCATCATATGTCCAGTCCAACGCCATTTGATTTTTCTTATGTGTTCTGTTATGTCTTTGACCTTCGTCTTTTTCCTTATATCGGTCAGTCTCACTCTGTCTTTTCTTCTAACTTTTAGGATGCTCCTCTCCATACTGTTCTGACAAACTTGAATTTTTTTGGCTTGAACTTTCGTAAGAGACCATGTTTGACATCCATACGATAGACAAGGCAGAATGCAAGAGTTGAAGATTTTTGCTTTCGAGTGCATGGGAAAATAACTGTCCTTCATTATTTCTCTGAGAGACCAGTATCTTTTCCATCCCGACGATATCCTTTGTTGCACTTCTTTGTTCATTTGATCTTTTGGTGATATGATCTGACCCAGATATGTGTAGCTCTCTATGAACTCAATCTCTTCGTTGTCTACCATAATTCTAGTTGGTGTCTGATTAGTCATTAGTTTCGTTTTACTTGTGTTCATTGTTAAACCCGCAGCTCTGCTTTGTGTAGCTAGTTGTTGTAGCATTACCTGCAGATTCTCTGGTGTTTCAGTGATTAAAATGAGGTCATCTGCGAATCTAAGATGGTTTATCTTTTTGCCATTTATATTGATTCCAAACTTATCCCAGTTTAGTTCTCTGAATATATTTTCTAACACAGCTGAGAAGAGCTTTGGTGAGAGTGGGTCTCCCTGTCGTACACCCTTCTTTATTTTGAATTCTTCTCCTTCTTTCTCTAGTCGAATTTTGGCAGAACAGCTTTTATAAATTTCTTTTATAATTCTTATGTATTTAATTGGAATTCCTTGATTGTGGAGGGCTTCCCAAAGACATTTGTGTTTGATGGAGTCAAATGCTTTGTTATAATCTACGAACCCAATAAAATATGGTAAATTAAATTCGTTACATTTTTCGATTATCTGTTTGATCGCGTGGATATGGTCAATTGTAGAAAAGTGCTTCCGAAATCCAGCCTGTTCCATTGGTTGATTTTCGTCAAGGATTGTCGTTATTCTCTCTAAAATTATTTTTGAGAACACTTTATATAAATTGGACATTAGACTGATGGGACGGTAGTTGCCGATTTGATTTTTGTCTCCCTTTTTGTGTAAGAGTATGATTGTTGATTGTGTCCACTGTTTTGGTATCTGTTCAGTTCTTATTATCTCATCATACAAGGCAGTAATCGTAGGCAAAATGACGTCTATAGTCCCTTTTAAAAGTTCGTTATTAATATTATCATCTCCTGGTGACTTGTCTTCTTTTTGGGTCATAATGGCTCTTTTCACTTCACTATGTAGCAGAGGTGGTATTTCTTCTTCACTTAGTCCTTTCAGACTTGGGAAATGGGATACATCATTATCGTTGTACAGGTCTTTGTAATATTGTGTTGCTATGTGAAGAATACGTTTTCTGTTTGTATCTTTTTTGCCAGCTTTATCCACCATGTTTGGGATCCAGTTCTTGTCCTGTTTTAACTCGTTGCGTGCTTTATTTATGCCTCCGGTCTTTTCTATGTGTTTCGAAATTATGTTTACTCTTGTATGTTTCTTGTGTTTCCTGATACATTCGCTTATCATTTTACTAATGTCTGCAATATGCTTTTTGTTTCTGGGCTTCTCTTCAAGCATCTGCTTCCTCTTTTTTAACAGTTCTCGAGCTTCTTCGCCTATGTCATCTTTTTTTCTTTGCAGTGGTTGTAACTTTTCGGCAAACTTTTTGAGTTCATTCTCTAATTTATCATATAAAACCTGTACATCTGTCTCTTCAATGTGTTGCTCACTTTGTAGTGCTATTTCCAGTTCTTTCTGCAATACGCCCGGTATTGGTAAGACGACTTTGACAGAGGCCCGGGAAACAAGTTTCCTAGATTTTTTAGGTTCGATTCCTGTGAGCGTGCTTCTTACCATTCTATGGTCAGTATCGAAGTTTAACTTGCATATAACGTCAACATCAAGGAAGTATTTCGGTCTATTAGAAAGTATAAAATCGATTTCGTTAAGGGTTTTACCGTCTGGCGAAATCCAAGTCCACTTCTTTTTACGTTTTTTCTTATAAAAGGTATTTAATATGGCTAGATTATTTTCTAATGCGAAGTTGATGAGTCTCTCTCCATTATCATTTCTAACTCCATAACTGAATATCCCTCTTATTGGGTCCTCGTTTACTTGTTTTTCACCAATTTGGCTATTGAAATCACCCATTACAATTAAATTGCTGTTTGATGGTAAATCTTGTATGGCATTATTTAAATTTTCGTAGAAATGGTCTTTTTCTTCCTTCTTTTTCATTTCGTGTGGGGCGTAAGCTTGCACTATAACCCACGGTTTTTTGAAGGCAGTAAATTTTATTTTTAGAACTGCAATTCTGTCGTTAATTCCGCAGAAACTTTCTATGTTATTTTTTAATTCAGGTTTTACTAAGAAACCAACTCCGTTTTTCCCTTGATTCTGTCCTTTATGGTACATAATATATTTGTGACCGACTTCTCTTATTTCTTCATCTGATCTGCGAATTTCACATAATCCAATGATGTCCCATTTTATGTCTTCGATTGCTTTCTCCAATTCTATTTCTTTCTCTTCCCTTAGTAGAGTTCTAACGTTTAGCGTGGCTATATGGATTTTTTTAGTTAGTTTATGTATAGTTGTTGGTTTTATATGCTTATTAGTAGTTACTTTTTCGTATTTATAGTTGTTGTCGTTGTGGTTGAGTTTATCTAGAGGGTGTTGGTCAAATTCCCCTCGGTGACCAACCGTCTTGGGGAATGTTAGGTTAACTTTATTTTTCTTAGTAGTTGTTGTAATGTTATATGAGTTCCAGTTATGACTGTCATTTTTTAGTTTTTTGGCGTCCCTTTTTCTTTTGAATATGTTTTGGATGTTGTTTCTTCACGGGGATAAATTTTTGTTAGTTTGGCTGGTTGAATTGCCTTTTTTTCCCTGTGGATGTTGCTGAAGCTATTTGGTGGTGTAGTAGGTGGCGATGATGGGGCCCTTTTCCTTTTTTCTGACTCCGATTTTTCTCGAATTATAAGTTTGCCGTTTTTTATAATTGCATATTTTCCTGACTCTCTAGCTTCTTTTAATTTTGGGATCAGTGCCTTTCTAATATCTTGCTCTTCTTTAGATAGATCTTCTGTTATGTATATTTTTTCCGGGAAGTTCTTTCTATTTTTTAGGATTTGATTTCTGCGCCAAGTAAGAGTGAAGGTAATTTTTATAGGTCTTACTTTGTTTTCTGACTTTTTTCCAATTCTATGCAACGTTTTTATTTCCCATTTATCCCATTCATGTGTTTCAATCTGGGCTTCATTAGTTTTATTAAGTAGCTCCACAACTGTGTCCATAAGGACCGCGTTGTTGGTTTCGTTTTCTTCTACTCCATGCATAATTATATTATTTTTCCTGGATTCTAGATCTATATATTTTACTTTGCTTCGCAAAAAATCGACTTCGCTTTTCAGTATTTCGTTTTCCAACTTTATGGACATCAAATGTTCTTCTATGGTTTTGCTAATGGTATCTTTTATAATTTCAGTTTGTTTTTGATTTTGTTTTTGCATTTCTTCCTTCATTTTGGACCATAATAGTTGCATTTGTTCATCCATTGTTGTGTCAGATTGGTTGAGTATCTACCAATTAGTATTTTTTTCTTTTTGCTGGCCACACCAAATATCCAATGACAATTTTTTTTTTTTTTTTTTTTTTTTGACAGCTATTTATTCTTGGAGTTTGAAAGTTATAACCTCAAATATTTGTCTCAGTTTTCGATGTGTTTTCTCAATCTGTGTCACTTTCCCCGTAATTTATTTTTATATACGTATGTGTAGCGATAGCTTTTGGAGCGGATTCACAAGTTTTTCACTATAAATATTCACTTTTTCACTGTTTTCCTGCAATGGTTTGCGGAGTAGCGAACTACGTAATGTTATCAGTTTGACAGCCGGAACCGGAAAAATGATTTAAGTATAAATAAACAATTTTTTACGCACTCACGAAAATTGTGCCTTTCCAAACGAAGGGATAAGGAGCATATTCCACTGCGTTTTGACGAAGCTTTTTTGATAAGTTGTAATTAAAATTATGGATTCGATAGGTACTTGCCTCTTCCATGGTCCTATGCCATCTTTGAATTGAAAACTCTTATCTTCATGGTGCTTATAAAAAACCTCTTTTGTATTTATTACAATTTCTTATCTAGCTTTTGTTTCTTCTTCAAAAGTGGCTTTTATTTTTTAATGCGATCTGCGTAATTTTCATGTTTAATTTTGGTATTTTTGTGTAATGTTTCTGTGTAAGTACCTAGGGTCTTCAATAAAGTATAGTTTGTACGAGTACCTATATGATTTTAAATTAATGTTTACTATTGTTTTCTTGAAATAATTCAAGTCATGATGATAATGATTTTGAATTTATGTTTAATATTTTTCCTCTTTTTCATTTCATTGTGTGACGCTGCAGATTTTGTATTTTATTAGTTCAATAATCTTTGCAGTAGCAGGTAGGTAGAGTGCCTCACTCATCGGGTATTTTATTAGGCTGTAGTGCAAACCCTCTTCAGAGAACATTTACTCATGTTTTAAGGTTTTTGATTTGGATCATTGGAGATCATTCACATGGGTTGTACAAGAAGCAATCATCGTGGACACATAATTATAGAATATAGAAACAGTTTATTATAAAAGGACGCCACACACAAAAACAAGACAATAACATAATTTAAATTTTTCACAAAACAATCATCATCATATTCATATTTCTTATTTATTTTTCATTATCATATTTTTATATCGCCAAAGTCACCAAAGTAACCAACCAAGAACAGTATGAATTTTTATTCATTTCGTAGATTCTTCGACTATAAGCCCAATGAAGTGATCCTGCTTTCCCATGACACAGTGAACAACAGGATTTTAGTTGAAAACTTTGTTAGAGGAAGGCCAAGATTGCAGATTTCCCATAGGACTTATGCCAGTTTCAACTTGCTTCACTATATCGATAACTTTACTCGACATTCGCTCGGATATTTATCACTTTGACTAAGTTCGCGACAACACTTCAGAACCCCGACACAGACCCCACCGGCGTGGTCGACGACTTCCCTCAATCAGCGCTTACCTGTCGCTATCGACATACTAGGATCGATTGTTCTATTCAAACACTGTCCTCTCAGACGACGCCCTGAGCCGAGGATCGCGCCTAATTGTGCATCCTTAGGCCTGTTGTTTTAAATTTTGTACCAGGTGATAGCCCTCAGCGCTCTCCATTTATCCGGACAAGTAGTTAATGTCATATATGCGGCAAATCTATAAATTACGTCAAAAAAAATAAGTGTGGATTGATATCAAATCCACTAGTTAAATTACCATGGTTTCATAAAAAAAACATGCTATCCAAAAGTTCAGAGAAGTTACAACAAATGATGTTGGTAAATTGACTTGATTTGATATTAATTTGCACTCCACAATGGTAAGTAAGTACAGTGTTACAAATTATATTGTTGGAAATACATTAGAAATCTTCCGGGCACATCAAAAGTAGGAGACGTCAATCTTTACACCTACCTGTACAATGTAACACAACAATCTAAGGTAACACCTGTACTGTATAAATCATTTTCAAAGCCATTAATTAAATACGATACTACAAAACCCAAAAATAGTACCAACAAAGAAAAAATAATGAACGCAAATTCTTAACAGACTAAAAAATTGATATTACGAACCTTATTCACGGGTGCGTTATTATAAAAGAAAAAATATACAACGAATCGCGAAATTCAGTTCAGTAATTTAAACAAAGCCGTGGATGCAGGGGCCGAGAACTTAATTTCGGGAGGAGACAGAGAAAAATGTTATGTAAATTTGTACAGCGTATTTTTTCTTCCATTAACCTTCCACTCGGGATTGTAGCGGTAGGGCTTACGCTAGAGATCTAACCGGTTACTGCGACCGGATTTTAAATAAACCGGGTATTTTGGGCAGTGTTTTAATTCTATAAAAAAAACCAGCTCTTTCAAATTTTGGTGCATGTCGTTTGAAATGCCACTTGTAATAGTAACCGTCTGGTTTTAAATGATTCGTGTGCAATAAAAACTATACACATCTGCTTTGACCCCCACCTGAGAATGAATATAGGTTTGCATAACAATTGGTGTTTGCTTATATTGATATTGTTGGATAACACAAGATTGATTGGTTTGTATCAAAAAAAGTTATATGAGTGTTTATTGGGAATAAAAAGTAAATGCCGATAACTGTCTTGTAGTTCCAAAATAAATAAGTATTTACGTTAAAATTATTGTTTCCAGCTGGATACAATCGGTTACTGGCTTGTTACCGGTTTCAAAAATTGTTCATCGCAGCTCTAGCGCTTGGCTTCGCGCGGAAGGGACGATGGGACAGAACAAAAACAGGCTTTTATTCTGAAACTGTAATTAGGAAATTAACGACTTGGACTTAGGAAAAACAAATGGTATTTTCGTGTCCATGTGGGAATTTTGCAGCTTTTGTGGGAACTTGGAAAAATAAACAATGGCGAGGTTAAAGCGGTATGGTCGGTATTTTTTTCTTTTTTGTTACTTTCAATTTTTGAGAGCCAAAATTAGGTTTTTATTTTCTGTTTTATTCTTTCAACCTACAAGCTAGTTTCGAGAACATTTCAAACAACTAAAATTACATAATGGATGTAGGCCTAGTCCTTGATTATTCTAGACTGTAATAATAACGAAAAAACAATATTAATTCATTCAAACTCATAAAAATAGTAAGGACTTCATCAAATAGAATAAAGAAAACACAATTAAGTAATTATAAAAAATAAAACAAACAATACTATTATTTCAGAAAAACGAATTATATTTTAATAAAAACTACGTCAAAACAAAAGAAAGCCAAACATAATAAAGTCCGAATGCCAAACAGGTGCTACTATACAATTGATTGGGCATGATCCCCGAGTTTGAATCCCGTGATCAAACAATTCAGGACTGATTTGCCACCAGCCTACTAAAGTTGCTAACAAGAACCTTATCGGTAATCCTTCGGTGGAAAATTTTGTATTGTGGATGAATTTTGGAATTGTGGATGAAGATAACGATACAATAAGATGGCAGGAACGAGTCCTGCCGTCATCCGCATCCCCCGAGGCCATCCATCACGCTGCCAGCTGTCCACAGTATTATGAAGTTTCAGTCGCCGATTAGGTCTTTGAAATAATCGTTAGCGTTTTGCTGAAAACATTTGGACAACGGTAACAACGTAATATTTTAGAAAAGCACAAAAATTACACATGAAAATAATTCAAATTCAAATTCAAATTCAAAAATATCTTTATTCAGTAGGTAACATAGTTACACTTTGAATCGTCAATTTTTACATAACGAACGTCTCATCCGCCTAAAACTACTGCAGCTTCTCACAACCTGTATAGCCGGGGAAAAGAAGCTGCAAGAAAAACCTCGGCACAGGGCCCTAGACGTTCTTTTAAAAAAAATAAAAATAAACATAAAATATTGATATACAATTGAGTAATTTAGCTGCCTAATATCAGTTCTCAGACAGTTAATCCCATGCATTCATATCTTCTAAATAATCACTAACTTTATAATAACCTTTTTTGTAAAGTTTTTGTTTAACTACTTTCTTAAAGCAGTTGAAAGGCAAATTCTGAATGTCAATGGGAATCTTATTGTAAAAACGTATACATTGCCCCTTAAAAGATTTAGTAATCTTATGTAATCGACTGACTTGTAAAGCAAGTTTATTTTTATTCCGGGTATTAACAATGTGCCGATCGCTATTTTTTGCAAATAATCCTATATGTTTTTTTACATATATTAAGTTTTCAAAGATATATTGTGATGCCATAGTTAAAATATTAATTTCTTTAAATTTATTTCTAAGTGACATCTTGGGTCCCAATTTGTAAATCGCCCGAATGGCCCGCTTTTGCAGAACAAAAATGCTGTTCACATCTGCAGCATGACCCCACAGCAAGATGCCGTACGACATTAGACTGTGGAAGTAGGCAAAATAAACTAATCGCGCGGTTTCTACATCGGTTATTAAACGAATTTTTTTGACCGCGAATGCTGCTGAGCTGAGCCTTTTGGACAACTTATCAATATGAGGACTCCATTGCAACTTAGCGTCCAAAGTAATTCCCAAAAATACAGCAGTATCCGTGAGGTCCAATTCCTTATTTTTTACAATAATAGAATCGAGCGGCCTACTAACATTCGATAACGTAAAATAAACATATTTTGTTTTATTTTCATTAAGTAGCAGGTTGTTTACAGTAAACCAATCCACTACCTCTGAAATGGCGTTGTTTACATCGTCAAAGGAATCTTGTCGTCTCTTTACTTTAAAAAGTAAGGAGGTATCATCTGCAAACAGCACCACTCGAAGATCAAAGAAGTACCTATTGAAATAGAATTAAAAGTTGACGGTTAGGTTATAAACATTGTTTATGTTATATTACTTAAAATTCATAACATAATATATCCCGGAAGGGGTAGGAGAGGTGCTTAAAATTCACATTCCTTTTTTGATATGAAAGCAATATTTTGTAACGATAATGCCAGATAAAGTTCGAGAAAAACTTAAAAGACGATAATTTAATTAATTACTTACAATGAATTATTATTACGATTTATAATGATTCTAATATATTTTCGAAGTTCTTAAATGTGTATTTTTAATAAAACACGATATCAGTGAAAGAATGTTGAATTAGGAACTTTGCAAACGAAATTCCAACTTTTCAAATAATTTCGTCGACATTTTGGTCATTGTGAAACAATCTAGCGAAACTGCTAGACTGAAAGATTAATTAAAGCTAGCCCAAATTCAGGGCATAGTTCTGTAGACCTAAAATTTGGGATGACTCTTTCTCAAAATTAACAGTGACTTATCACATTACACCAGTCATTAATGAACGACCACTATAATTAATTGTAAGTCATTAATGTTGACTTCATTCTTTCCCGATTATCATTTGTTTTATCCGGGAAGGGC
This sequence comes from Pectinophora gossypiella, assembly GCF_024362695.1. Classification (NCBI taxonomy): domain Eukaryota; kingdom Metazoa; phylum Arthropoda; class Insecta; order Lepidoptera; family Gelechiidae; genus Pectinophora; species Pectinophora gossypiella. Next base: position 6,561,565 of record NC_065405.1, read on the forward strand.
CCGGAAAAATACATTACGAGAGCCTCCAACATTTGTCTTCGTCGCCTTCGGAGCCGACGTTAATTAATATGGAATACCCTTTGGGTTTCTGCCTGTTTACCACTCTTTGATTTATGTCTTTATTCACAAATTTTATCTGCTCACCGACGCTTTGTTTCTGACCTACTTAGCTCTTATTGATTAATCGAAGGAAATTTGATGATCTCGATGAGATGGGAATGAAACGCTTTTTCCATTGTTTGCAACTCCTCCATGTTAAGGAAAATCAATGTTTCTTATACAGTGTAGATACTTTGTGTTAAGCGTAGAAATTGGTTCTGTAGCTTGATTTTCCAGCTCTCTGGTTTCTGTCACAGTCAGCAAACGAAGTTAAGTAGATGGGAATATTGTAGATACAGCAGAATTAATAACTAATTTATAACCGTATATCAGCTTAGACAGACGATGTGTATTTGATCCGAGGCAATCTTGCATTTACTCATCATAATCTTATATGTTTAGTTTGCAATAATATCTTACTAAGTATATTTATCCCAAATCAGTCTCGTCCTGTAATGCTGAACTGATTAGTAAGCCAATACAAAGGATGTAAATATGCCACCGATTAGTACCAAAATTTCAGTTTCACTATTCTTTTTCTATCGTGTGGGTTGTGGGGTGGATTACCGACCTCAACAACCGTGGTGTCGGGGTTATAATGGAGCTGAAAGGCCCCGGACATGGCTCATGTAACGATTACGTACTTACATCAGTAAGTAGCAATCAGTACTAAACTTAACGTGGCTTACGTAGCACGGATCATCTTACTTTCGGACACTCGGGTGATCAACCTGTAATGTCCTAAACAAAATAGGGTTAGGTGAGGTTAGATTAGGTTACTAAAGTAATTTTTGGGATATGTCCCCATCGGGATTTGACCACAGGACCTCCTCACTGTGAGACCAATATCCAACTTAGACCTTAAAGGCCGTTCGACACTCATTGACAGCGTTCAGAATTATTTACATAGTATGTTGTACCTTCTATCAATGCAAACATAGATCTCAGCGCCAGATTGTTTTGCTGGCTCTCCATTCGAGAACTCCACTTCCAAATCCGATGGAACTCGGTCACTGGCGGCTAAGGAAACGGACAGTACATAAGCAGCTTTGGTTAGGTTGAATGATCATTGAATCGCACGGCATTGTGCAGACTAAGCGCAGTTGCTCAATTCACTAGGCCTTGTCTGTTGTACTACACGCGTGTGTAGATTCACTTCAATACCGCTTGCCAGTAGCTGCTGGGATGGATATATGTTATTTATTGTACTATTATCTATGGCATGTATTGGCTTATTATTAATAGTGTTTTAGGTATTTATTACATAGATCTTTTATTCACACTGTTACTGGTTAGGGTTCACATTACTAATTTAAAGAGCCACGCTCTTGTCGGTTTAGCAGTCTCCATTTTTGCCTATAAAAGACCAATTGTTTCACCTCCTTATAAGACAAGACGTTCGTCCTCTCTTTAATCTGTTCCATGTTAGCTCTTTTTGGTCTTCCCCTTCCTCTCTTTCCTTGTAGCTTTCCTTCTATAATACTTTTAATAAATTCGTCGTGTCTTATTAAGCGTCCAATCATCTTGCCTCTTCTGTCCTCAATAACTCTCAATATTTTATTTGGTTAAGGTTACTAAGTAAAAGCACTTAACTTAACTTACTGGCCATAAATTCCTTTTATTTAATTATATTTTGTTATATTAAAAAAGACTATAAAATATAATAATAATGATGTAACGTTTAAAGGAATTCGTCGAAAGAATTGAAAAGTTAGTTTTCTTGGCAATTTAGTTTTTGTTACATTCAAATATGGCGTGGATCTAAATTTTAGGCGAAGAACGTTGGTTTTGTTTATTTAATATTGCTCTAATAAATAGAAACTATAAAGAGTAGGTATGCAATAGATACTATTGTTTCATTTCTATCTCTATTCAGAAGACTGTGAATTTCTCGAAACTGTAATTTTATTCAACCAAACGTCGGGAATGCAAGCGCAACAGAGAGATAAATATTATCATTATAACAAAGATGCATTTCAAAAACAGCTTCTTAGATGAATCCGCGAAACTGAGTTCATGAATAAGAACGATTCAATTTGTTTGGTTTCTAAGTACAACTAGTGTTGCTATCTTTAACAAGTTGTTTACTTATCTATGCTGAAGCTTTTGTTTTTCTTTTTTGACGTGACTTATTGTAGATTTGCCGCAGACTACCTAACTACTTGGCTGGACAAATGGGGAACGCTGAAGGTCTTACCCGGTACAACGTTTAAGACAACAGGCCTGAGGGTGCCCAGATGGGCGCGAACCTCGGCTCAGGGCGTTGTCTGAGAGGAAAAATATTTGAAAGAATTAATCGACCCTAGTGGGTCGATAGCGGTAAACGCTGATTGAGGGAAATCGTCGACCACGCCGGCGGGGTCGGTATCGGGGTCCTGAAGTTTTTGGTGTCGCGAGCTGATTGGCCGCCTCTATGGCTAGATCTGTGCTGAAGCGAAAACCTAAGTATTATAATAATACTCTTTTTCACCTCAAGCATGTCGTACGGCTAACTCAATGACTAAATTGTAGACGATGGATTGATCACTATGCTAAGGCTGCAAATTTTAAAATTGTTTGCTAATAATATTCTGATGGCTTGTAGCTTTACCTTTACTAAATGAATTACGGGAATGGATATTATGTAACGTGTACACAACAAATAAAGTTTGTGGTATTTGTTAAAGACTCGTATATCAAATGAGAAGTTTGGCACTTTACAACAGCAATATCAAGACTGTATCTTAATATTATCCTACAGTGTTTGAGAGTACGTTGAACGCCTGATCGTGTACAAGTTAGTCCAAGTATTTATATTAGTATCATAAATTTATAAGAAGTCGGCGAATACCAGCACGCACCTCCCCTTCGTAGAATAATTAATGAGACTATGGAATATTTTGAATTTCCAAACACCCGTGAATTTAACATGGAAAGTTCATGATCGAAGGAAACATTGTTTAAAGTTATTGAATATCCATTATTGTATATTATTATGTATGTTATCTATCACACTTATAACTATAAAGAAAACCTCATATCTATGGAAATAAGATTTTTATTAAAGGTTCCACACAAATGCCGCCCAACGTGGGTCTCGTTAGTGTATTTTCATCTCATAAAATAAAATTGTAACTGCCAGAAAGCTTTGATTCGTAGGGTTTATGGGAATCTTCTTGTTTGTTGATAAAAGAAAATGGGACACAGAATATAAATCACTCGATCGAAAAATAGGTACCTACTTAAGTTTACATCTATAGTTATAAAATAATATATTCTTTAAACCAACTTGAATCATAGAAGAAGAAAACCACCCCATTCAAAAATATACCACGATTTGCAAGAGTTGCACTAAAATATACACTTTGATTACTTATTGAAGAGCTAAAGTAGTAAAATACACACAACCGAATCAAAGACTATTTATCCCGTCTTAGTAAATTAGATAAGCTAAATCCTGCTCTAAGGGAGTGGACTAAGACAAATTGACTTGTACTGTTTATTCTTAGAAACTTCAGGGCGAAATAGGTACTCGTGAATTTGACAAGTAAATTGAATTTCGAGTGAGAAATGGATATATATATTTTCAGATACTTCAACACGTGAGAGACATCAAAACCGGGTGAAGAACTTTAGTTTTTCTTAACTTTATAATCGTCACACGAAATTTTATGAAAATATTAAAGGAATCAGAAATAGTTTAAAATAAACCAGAATTTGCTTGGATAAACTTGGCTTGACCTGATTTATACGATGTACGTATATTTCATGCATGAGTGCACTCTGATATTACTGAACTACATTCATTATTACTATGGGTATTAAATAAGTCCAAAATAAGTCATTCGAACCCTGGTAACGAACTTATACGGTCACGAGCATTAATATGTATACACTTTGGTACCATGTCACATTAACTTTTTTGACAAATTGAACGGTAAGTCTTTCTAAATGTCAAATACATTAGTGCGAAAGAGTCCTAAACTGGGTACATTATATTGCTCATGACTGTACGAATGAGTTATTAATTTATCTTAAGTGCAGTTTTCGCTAACATAGTTGACTCGACCATTATAGGCGGCGATACACCTATCACGTTGGTGTAACAGAAAGCTCGGTGAGGTGTGGGTACTTAGTTCATCTTCAGATGGATGTACTATCCCAATTGGGATATAGTTGTGACCTTATGTTATGTCATGTAAAATAAGTAATGTACTTACTTAAAACAAAGTTTCGTAGTCATTCATGTAGTGGTGGCCACCCAAAGAGGAGACGTCAGCAATGGACTACAAAAAGTCATCATCGAACACAACATCTCTTTACGATTGCGTCAAATTGTGTGTGTTATATTCATGGTACAAGAAGCAAACTTTAGAATGCACTTCCAAAATATCAAACTTCATAATTATATTAGTTATTTCTTTAAAACAGACCGTTTCAGTATTTATCATCACCAGCCCAATAACGTCCCCACTGCTGGGGCACGGGCCTTCCCTATGGATGGATAGGAGGTCGGGCCTTAAACCACCACGCAGGCCCAGTACGGATTGGTGGTTATTAACGACTGCTAATGCAGCCGGGACCAACGGCTTAACGTGCCTTCCGAAGCACAGAGGCAGTATTATTAGTGACTATATTCCAATACGCGGTACGAGTTAGATCTGTCGTGTAACAGAAGCTAGTGTGGTGACGTTCATTAGCAAAGTGATGTATTAGATTAGGCTGATTGATTACTTTTATGTAACATTACCTAACCACCAATAAAGACAACAAAGTAAATGGAACACAAAGTCGTTTTCTTTAGCAGGAATGAATTGTGATGTTTCTGTCTAATTTCCAGCAATTGAAGCAAGGCAGTAGTGATGGCGGCCTCAGGGTACGGCCTGACCCGTTTAATTCGTTGTCGCCCCGCGCCGTCTGTTGCCGAGTTTTGATTAACTTCCTGTTTCCAATTTCTATTAAAAGACCTTTTGTTTGGTCTGTTAAGTCAAAGCTTAGTGCTTGGAACAACTTGGTTGTGTTTTTGGTCGGAAATGAATAGCAACCCAATACTCGTAGTTTGTACCGTTCTTGGCTATTTCTCAATACTCTTTTGTGGATGAAATGAAAAACAAATTGAAAAATTAGAAGGTGTACTAACAATATGTGTGTCCGTGACTTTATTCAATTTAACGACTGCATTAAAAAAATACCCTAGAAAACAATTATGATGAAGAGTAATTGAGGAAGCTTTTCAAGCAATGCGTCATATAGACGGAAATGAAATATTTCCTTATCAAAACAGTGCTCAATCATCCTTAAATACACCACCCGTATAATACCTTATCTAATCCTCAAATTCAAGTTTGGAAACTGCTCCAAAACTATCATAATGGTGTTATTTATCATAAAAAATGCCTAAATAATACGTAAAACCGAACCCTTCAAGCGGGAGTGAATGATCTAAAAACTTTTCGCCAACATATTGAGGCTCATTGCCGTTGGTTCGAAACTCGGTAACGAGTTCAGAGGCTAGCTGATTGATGGATGTACAATTAGCCATACTTTACTGCTGCAATTCGAGCTAATATAACATCTATTGCTTCAGAATACGGTTCCACACAAATCCTTTGTAATATAGTTAGGCGAAAACCCGGGTGTTATGATAACGGTATACATTAATTTTGCAAACGCTTCTATAGTCATCAATAATACTTTCAATGTTTGGAACGTGTTTGTTTTTGTGTGTTTCTTTGATTGATATGTGATATGGCGCCAGCGATTTTTATATCAGGCGCCAGATGTTGTACAGTTATTTATTTATCTATAATACCATTAATCATGTTCTCAGTTTTGATCGTCTGCAGAAACTTACCATACAAATAAGTTTTTTGTAATTGTAATGATTTATAAGTGTCTTTTTTGTATATTAAATAAACGTGCGGCAGCAGTATAGATTTTTCCTGAAACTGCTATACAAAGTCAAAGAATCGTTTTTATTATCTGTTTAAGCGTTACTTATTGTAATAATAATTATGATTAAGTTAGCCCGGATAACATTCACTAAGTCGGACAATGTTACAATCTATAATAATAAAAAAGAACAGAAAATTTAAAAATTAAAAAGAATAAGTAAAATACTATTTTCAATAAACACATTAGTGATTCTTTGAAAAAGTATACTCATACAGAAAACTTGGCCAATTAGAGAAGCAATACCAACGACCTTCGACTCCTATCTTCCTAATGAACCACAAGATTCGCTGTATCTAAAAGTTGGACAGAACTTAATTAATTATTTGCCTCGTCGGGTCGGAAATAAAACGCAACTAGCTGATCACCAAAGTTGGCTGATGGTAAGGAAAAAGTGGCACACGTGATCGAACTTCCCACGGAATGGAAGAAAGAGCTTGGAAGGACCAAAGGAGTGCGCCACGGGCGCCATACAAGTACCTATAGGCAGATAGTTCATACTTCCACTTTACACTTCACTCGTGCTAATATATTAAAAAGGTCGTCTTATACATTATAACCTGCAGGGCAAAAAGTCAAATACGACTATCATGCAATCAGATCCCTCCTTGTCACAGTGAAGTTAAACACCTTAGTATGCTCAGATATTTATCAAAAAAATACCTTTGTATGCTGTATGTTACGAAAAGTAATGATAAAATTGCAGCCTATCACATAATATTATACATTGCCGGTAAAGTGGCTATGGAATTTGAGAAGCAGTAGAGCTATTGTGGTTATCTGTTGTGCAGGAGTCATCATCATCATCAGCCCATTAACGCCCCCACTGCTGGGGCACGGGCCTTCCCTATGGATGGATAGGGAGATCGGGCCTTAAACCACCACGCGGGCCCAGTGCGGATTGGTGGTTATTAACGACTGCTAATGCAGCCGGGACCAACGGCTTAACGTGCCTTCCGAAGCACGGATGAGCTCGAGAAGAAAACTTTTTTTTTGTCGTCACCCATCCTATGACCGGCCTCTGCGAAAGTTGCTTTACTTCAACAATCGCAGACCGAGCGCGTTTACCGCTGCGCCACCGAGCTCCTCCAGTTTGCAGTCAGTTTGCAGGAGTAATAAGTAGTAAAAGAGAGTGGGGTTGAACCGGCGACAGCTGTTCTCATAGAAAATGCGCGTTAGGGTCTTTCCAACCTCTTTCTTCTATTCAGGGGAATTTCCCTCATACAAATAATCTTTATAAGAGTTTCCACTATTGCCCCAAGTACTATTTTTGGTGGTTTGGAGACTAGAGCTATTATCCCAGACATCTCGCCCATTTCGGTTCAAGAGACCTGTATTATTACTGATCAACTTGTAGTCAAATATACTTCATTGCACACAACTAAACATAATTATAATATTAACTGCTGCACTCTGAAGGAAATTCTTCCAATAAACTTGGATACGGTATGGTGCAATATTAATACTCAATTATAATACATATTTAGGAATTGATACCTAACCATATACTCTAGAAAAACTATAATAATAATGATACCCTATACACACGCTAACAAAACAAGTAAATTGTTTATAAACACCGTGTTTATTACACACGGTGTTTGTGATAACGTAACGAAAACTTTGACGGCTGACAGTTCATGAATCTGAGTTAATATCAAGTGGAATTTTCCGTCGCGAAATTCATGTTTTTTAAATTATTTTCAACTCTATACTTTGCGATGGAAAATTCCACTTGATATTAACTCAAAATCATGGGCCAAATCATCACCCTCAGTATTCGGTACAATGTTTACACGATGTACAAGTATAATACAGGTGGCCACACGGGTACATATGGGTGTCAAACGGTGCATCAAGTGGTGCGGGCAGTTTGGTAACAAACAGCGTCACATGCCGCCTCGCCTGCCGCGTCGTCCACAGCGTCACAAGCCGCCTCGCCTGCCGCGTCGTCCACAGCGTCACAAGCCGCGTCGCCCGCCGCGTCACCTATGTCACGTCCTCCGCCACGTCGCTCGCCGCGTTGCTCACCGCAACGCTCGCGGCGTCACCCGTCTTATGTGACGCTACAATTTAAACAAACGCCTGCAAAAACGCTTCGCCGTGAACGCTCGGTATAATATACGTTTGTTTTTCCGGCAGGCTGCATCGCGCGCCGCGCTGCTTGTAGCGCCGCGCATCCTTGATGTGGCCTTAGAATGTTCGCATTAGGATTCAAAATGAGCTCCCAGCTTTTTTGAAGCTCTGAAGAGAGTTAGTGACTGTGATGGAAGCCGGTAAGAAGTTCCATAAGCGCACAACTTGCACAGTAAAGAACTGGTCATAACAGAACGATAAATAGAAGAACTACCAAAAATATCCTAGTACATCATCGCGGGTGTCTTTATATTTACATTTGTCTAAAAGCCGCTTACGATTTCCACCTCACATTGGGTCCATTGTAATGGCATGCAATTATGGAGCATAATGTGCACGGCTGTTCCTTAATTTATATTGTGCACAGCCTTTGTGTTTGTATAATATCAATAATACTAGAAAACAGAGTATGCTCGTATTTTCACTCATTGTTTTAAATAACAAATGTGTTTGCGAAACTCCGCTTTATCTGCACAGCCATTTGCATTAATAAAACGAATTGGTTTCGCAAAAAGCCAGAAACAAATACGAGTTCCGGATCGTATCACACCGTTTAATATTCCCTTCACAATCTCCTGTACGAAAACAAATGTATGATTTACAGTGGTATTTCGCTCCCGTTATCAGCTGTGGGGGCGGTTGATTTACACAGTGCCTGATCGCCGCTATCGCGATCCCCGAACCGACCAGCTATCTCGAGCCAGCGAAAACACAAAATAATCTACCACTCTTATCTTACAGGAGAAACAAAAGAACAACCAACAAACGACTTCGACAAAATAATGTTTTAAAAGAAAATTACTCGGTCACAAATACAACAAACATCTTTCAGTATTTTATGGTTATTATGAATGGTGATAAGGCTACGAACAAAATCTGTCTCTGTCCATTAATCTTGCGCTGGAGAAATTGAAAATCAGGGCTGGCAGGTCGGTCGGGAAAAAAGCCGACGTTTGTCAGGATGAATTAATTAGTAAGACGGCGAGCTTACTGCTCCTGTTTCAATTTTCTTGGGGCCTTTCGATGGTTGAAAATAAATAGGCAACAATTCTAAAAATAACATTAGTCAATCAACGTTCGTGATGAAGCAGAAATTGCTATTTCCTTAGTGAATTTGAATCGTCGTCGACCACAAATATACGAGTTGTGGTACTGAAGCTCCCAAACAGTTTCATTTCGAACTTTCGCTGTCAATTTCACAGTTAGCGAGCTAGAGAGAATAGAAAGTTGGGAATTAACACTAGTTAACTAAGAAGCAAACGTCTTGAGTCCATTCAGCTGATACACAACTGTCTGGTGCACGATCTCGTTGCACCAAACTTCGTCAGTATAGACGTGGAACTATAAGTAGGAAATCAGGAGTTTAAATTAAATACGGACTTTATCTTAGAACGACTTTAAAACTTATTTTACGCGCCGACTTGGTTACTATTAAATTATACATATACAGTGGAGATAGATGATAAAGGACCTACACAGATTGAGACAAGTAATGACTTATTTAATTAAGTACTTATAATTTTTTTTTAATTTAGGTATGTAGTTTTAACTTTTGAATATAAGCAAATAATTATTTAGGTGAAGCATATTGTATTTTTGAAGTATACTTTCACATAAGTGAAACTTAAAAGATAGTATTTTGTGCAACGGAAATTCGCATTCCCATAAATTCGTGTAAAATGTAGTTGGGCTTAAGCGAATAGTTTCCTTGACAGACGTTATCAGTCGCGCAGCGGAATCCTTGAGCAGGCTTCATCCATCATTCAGGAGCTTGTCTGCCAACCTCACACCTAGCCTGAGACAGCGCACTTTTACATCAACGCAAGTACCTACCTATCGTTTCATTTATGTATTACGCCACGCCACTTTCCCTTGGTCCCTGAATACTTAAATTTTATGTTCGAATTGCGTATTCTTTCAAAGTTTTGTGATCAGTCTAAAAGATGAATATGATTGCGGACCGCTTCGACTGCTACGTCTGGGTCATTGCTACGCCATCTCCGATAGTAGAAAAAGTATGACTTACGTATCAACTATTTCTTTTAACTTTGTGCTGATTACTGTCATAGCATCAACATAGATACTTATACTAACATGGATGAGTCTTTTGTCACTTGAATAAATTAAAGATAAGTAAGCGTTTTCATTGTTAAACGTTTCGCCAGATCACTCTAGGATACTAAACAATGTTGCAAATTTGTCACGTACTCTGCATAAAGTTATGATAAACGTTACTCATTTCCAGGTTTCAATTTGGAAGCGGCACTCAAAGGTACGTACTAAAACTTCTCGCTCTGTTGCAAACTGTTTCATATTCACTAGCAAAGTTGGGAACGTTGAACGTGGTAGAGATATCCACTTTTATCAACTCAGTTGTGGTGAGAGTAGTTTCCTTGTTCCAGTCTACTTTATTTTCTTGGCAAATCGTGGAAGCGATCATGTGGCAAAACACTCTTATGGATTTGGCCCGAGGGAACTTTGACTTGGAAGTTGGCTAGTGCGAGTACAGCTGGAGTCGCGGAACGAAGCGCTGTGTTTGAGAGCAAAACGATGTTCGAATGTTGCTAAGATGCGGATGTAAATGTTATCGCCGAAAGGCTCTAAAGGTTTTGTTCCCTACTAGTCTGTTAACTGCAAACTCGGAGCTAAATGAAATTGTAATTCAAGCGCTGAACTTCTCGAGATGTAACTGTTCAAAGTCGGAGTTTGATTGCAATAAATTATAACTTGCAAGACTTAAAGTTAATAAAGTAAAATTGTATTATCCTGAAAAGAAAAATCAATGTTTCATTTTACTCTCTGAGCGGATATTATAAAGCTGAGAGTATTTTAATAGCTGATGACCCGTTAAATAGAGGTGACAAGGCATGTTTAACGAAACAGAGGGGTCAGGCGAAAGAGTTTGAACGAGGGACTTTATCGGGCTAATTTCGAACCGGCCGCACGAAATTTTCCACTCGATAACTTCACCTTTCTGTTTTCCTAATTTAATACAATATGTGATTTTTATTAGCACCTAAAATGCCAAAACATTTTGTGGCTGAGAAAAGCTTTTCCTTGATTTTGCTAAACCGGACTTTTAGATTATACTGATTACAGGTGCGTGTAATAACTTCAAATCAACTTCACTATAAATAATCCAACGAAATTCGAAAGATGTAATCTAAAGAAATATAAAAGTGCTTACTTCACAATGTATGACTAAAGCATTTAACGTCGTCAGCATAAAGATAATAGGAAAAAGTTAAATTATGTCGAAGAAGCGTCTCAGGATGGATCCCGACGACCGCGCAGTAACTGCTCTGCGGTTATAAAAGTTGAATTTATGACTCGAATTATTTCACTCTCTTCCCTAATTTCGCTACTTTTCCACTCCTTGTGTCCAGGTGCATGAAAGCTAACTTTTTAAATTTAATACGGAGGGGTTAGCCGTAGACGTCTCGCTTAGTTACTTTTCTTTTATTGCGCTATTTCGTTTTGATTTGTTCGAGGGGAAACGTAAGTTCTTTAAGTTTTATCTGTTCTGTTATTGCAAATACATGCATTATCTTCATACTGGTCTGCAGTTTGCATTAGCATTTTAACGATATTTTTGCAAGCACCGTCTGACTCGACCGTTTTTCTACAAGTTTATTAACTCGGATCTGGTATACACTTCTGGATATATAATATAATTGGTTCGAGTCAGACTACTGGGATTTAGATCAAAAAGTAAAATTCTGCAAAACTACCCCTTTTTTCGACAGATAAAACGTCAAACACGAGGAAATCAGTCAGCGCGATCCTTACAGGAAACCGATGGGTAGGCAAATATCATGTGTTAGTACAATAGCCTATGGAGAGCCCCCTGTCGTTGAAAATTTCATGCGTCAAGGATTTTGGGAAGGTGCAGGCAAATATTCGGCCTTTCCATTAAATACATACGATCGCCTCATCTGACGTGGCCTCAACGACACTCTTCAGTACAACCCAAGTAGCAATCAAGAATTGTGATTAAGTCATATATGTCTAAACTTTAGCTAAAGTGAGATTTATCCAAATCAAATAGGACTTATTAGGACTTCATAAATTCATTTCCTTCTTTAATACTATATAGTTTTCAACAAATCCTACTTTAGATAATTTAGAATACACAAAACCAAGTTAAGTATTTACAAAACTATTTAGTCTTATCTCAGCCTACTGTTAAGTCTACAAGTATTCTTTTACTTTACTCAGATTATTTAAAGGCTCACTTAACACTAAATTGATTTAGTGAAGTATCAGTTTAGTCTTGTAAAGTAAAAATTGATTGCCTAGATATACTTAAGGCAATTTTTATTATTTGTTGCTCCTATACAAGACTGTTTTATTCGTTTTTGACTACAATAAGTAAAACATAAGAAAAGTCTATTCAATGGACGATAAAATCGAAATAGAAGCAAGCAGAAAGATGGATGAAGTCCAAATAATAAAAGGATCTGGTGGTTTTCGAAGGCAGAATATTAAATACAGAAAATTAACCTGTGATAATGCACATCCCACTGTTTTTGTTAGCGATGCGATATCTTCTTCATTGCCATCATTTTTTTTATATCGATTGGTATAACACAATCATTTAATTTTGGCAAAAATATCGTAAGTTCCTGTTTTTCAAATCCGATCCAGCGTGTGGCGGCCCGGGTACCTACGTCTCGCACAAATCTTCTCAAAAATGACTAAGCTAGTCTAACCTAGTCTAAGCGCACGGCAACACTACACCATGAAAAATCGAGTTTTATATTAAAACCTGCTAAGTTCAAATATAAAATTAGCTACCTATTAGTCTAATAATAAATAAATCCAATCAAAAACATAAATGTGAAATGAGAGCCAAGTTCAATGGTCAGTCCTGAAATTTATTTATAAGTAACAGTATGACATATCATATCTTCTTATAACATAAGATAATATATTGTTGCCTAAGGTCTGTCTTATTGTAGGTAAGTACATATCTTCGTAACGCGTGGGTCCTTTTAAAAGGAAAAATTCAAAACTAAAAGTCGACTTTATAGGTATAAAACATTTGAATACCTATTAAACTCGTTTAAGATTCACGTTAAGTTAAAAAAAAAATATGCCAGTAAAATGGATGAGAGTTGTGTTGTATCGTGTGCGAAAAGCTGACAACCTATCACCGCTAAACACATGTTCCAACTTGCTTACCTACCCTTAAAGTACTTGTCGAATGTGGCATCAAGTGGTTTTATGATCACTTAGTACTCTGCCTACCCCGATAGGGCATATAGGCGTGATTGTATGTTATGTTAAATTAATCTACATACCTACCACAAAAAGACCGGCTGTCATGAGTTTTGATTACTTACTGATTCTTACATCTATAGTTAGGTACAGGCACTAATTAGGTATTTATGTTAAGCGTTCATGATAGAATCTAATTATTAAAAAGTTGCCAGTTTTTTTATTTTTTCCTTTATATTCATCTAATTACCTATCTGCATACCAAATTTTAACTCTCTAGGTCATCTGGAACTGGGTTAGAGTTTTGATAAAAATGAGTCAGTCAGTCAGTCAATGATAAAAAAAAAAATGAGGATTTTGGACATTAATATCTAAATAACCGTTTGAGATAAGCTTATGAAATTTAGAACACTTATATGTATCTCACAAGTCTCAATATATGAGCCAAATTTGATACGTTTATGTGAAATAGTTTTTGATTTATGAGGGGGTCAAAAGTGGCTCCAAATGGTTCGTGTAATAATACACACGGTGCGGCTCGCCAGTTCTATTTCTTGTACTTGGCTTGACACGCTACCTAATTTTAAAAATGTACCTATTTTTAACTAAGCTTTATTCACAATCATAAACAAAACATATCTATTTTAAGTTTTGTGTATGGTTAAATGCATTTAAAGTGGGCATTAGATTCGATTCCTTTATTTTTTTAGCTTGATAAAAACATCGGGAATTTGGCCGCCTTTTTTAACAATAATGTTTTAGGTGGGATTAGAAACTACCGCGCACACACACGACGTTAATCAAATTGCAAGGGTTCTTCGTATATACAATATTCAACGGATACTCGTTAATTTTTACAATAATCACATTGTTTTCGTTGGCAATTAGAAGCGCGGTGATCGTACCTACTTTGCGTCAGCGAACCATGTAGGTACCTATGAGAATGTATGCGCGGAGACTCATTAGCAAATTGAGTTTATGTTTGTTAGTTCCAATTGTGATAAATATTAAATAATTAAGTAAATCACATTCCTATCCAAGTAAGAACTCAGCATAACAATATTTTTTTATCTTCCACGAGTCGAAAAACTTACCTCTCAAACAAACATACTTTCCATAGGTTTTAAGCTTGTTCGATTTTAATTGTTACTTGTTACATAGATGATTCTGGCACAGAATAAACAAACATGATTTTACGACATTACTTTACTAAATCAAAATAGAGGATCACTTTAGATATAAGAGTTTTAAGTAGGAATTCACTAAATACTTTTTGTCTTAAGTTGGTATACTCCTAGACAATTGAAGTAAAATTTATCTTAACTAGTACTTGATGAAGTGCAACTTGACTTTACTTTTCTAAACTGATTCTTACTAAATCAATTGTTTCTAAAGTCTTACTTCATTTAGAAAAATATTACTTAACGCCATTTTGCACTTACAGGAAGAAAACATGTAATATTTTTTTGACAATATTATCGTCAAAAACTGAAGTAAATTAATATATATTTCTGTTGTAGTAACAATTACTGCGTTCAGCTATCACATATTAATAGAAAATGAATTTCTCTATACTATATGTCACCATTTTTTTTATTTGCTAAATAATCAATCCAAATTTTATTATTATTTTTCTGGTATATTAAAGGCCCTTCTGTTTTTTAACACTTTCTATCGATTTTACACGAGAAACAATCATGCGTTTATAATTTCCTGTATGTGAAACGGCAGAATAACCTTTTGTTAAAACAACTTAACAAATATTTTAGACGCCATTTTCTTACAGACTTCATTTCTTGTGTTAATATAAATGTTCGCCATTATATTCTAAAATAAAGACGCGTGAAGTAAAAATCGTTTTAGTATGACCTGAAGTTTTACTTCGTTAAGTTACAATTGACTCAGTGCAATTCAAACCTATAGTCTTAACTAAGTATTGTAGATATCTTCAAGTATACATTCTTGGTATTAAGTGATACTACAAGAATTCTAAGTTTAGAATATGCAAGAACATTGTCTAAAGTAGGGTTTAAGTCTGACTTAGCGTTGTCTTAAGTCTGTCTTGTATAAGAGTTAAAGTATGTGCCCACTTTTACTAAACTGTATCTTCAAGATATCTTGAGGGATATCTTGGAGACCTATAAGACTTATCCAAGACAAGGGCTTGATTTAGTCTACTTGCCTTCAAGATATCTACAATTCTCTTTTAAGACAATCGGTTGCTACTTGGGAAAGTATCTACTTTTCAATTTGCTATTGATAAGAATTTTGGGTTTTACGCCCAAACAATTTTCTTTTATCAACTAACTATAATTACTTCATTTTTAACCTTGATACATGCATTTTATTTTCAATATGTAATCAAGTAAAATCGTTTATGTTCTAAATTCCTTAGCGGATAAGAAACGTGTAATATTCAACTCTTGATTTTGTAAGATTAACGACCAACCCATTGCACGAAAGTACAACTGGGTCTACATGACGTGAAACATTTTTTTATAATTAATCTTTTAATTTGCAGTGCCTGTGAAGTACTAAAATTAAATATATTTTCGTTTCGTCATTAACCATTTTTTGCAACGCTTTAAAATCATGATCCAAAAACAGTTGGGTTAAAACCCGGACATGTGTTAGCTAATCCTATGGACTATCAGCCGGGTATCCGGGTATAGCGAACGTGCGGTCACGACATTGACTGAGGACCCAACCAGGATTAGTATATCGGTCCCGGATCCGAACGATTCTGCTTTATTAAGACAAATAGTTGAGCATTTTTAACACGAAAACGTGCGATATGCTTTCGTACAGTATGAGAATTGATGACTCTCGGATAATGCTTGCAATAATAATGCCCTGTTTCTGCGATGACTAGCTGTATTTACACTTCGTTGCGTCTTTTCTCTGTCTTGCGTGTAATTGGGTAGATTATATTTTTGTGGCATCATCTCTTTGTTTATTTTTTATTGTTTCCTGTTACAATGACACTGTTCGTTTACGGGATTATTATATTTTATATTATGTGTCCAAAAGTAAGTACTAAGTAGTGACAACGGTCTATTATTATATACGTCCCACTGCTGGGCATAGTCCTCCCCTCAATCAACCGGAGGGGGTATGGAGCATACTTTCACCGCGATGTTTTACTGCGGGTGAAGGTGTTTTACGGCTATTAGCCGAGACCAACAGCTTAACAGCAACAGCCCCCCAGAGCACGGAATCATCTTACTTTATCGGACAATCTGATGATCCAAGCCTTCAGCGTCTTTACCAAAGAAGGGACAGACTCACAAAATTATTTCGACATTGTCTTTATCGGGAATCGAACTCGGACCTCCAGATCGTGAACCCAACTTTTGAGAGAGAGAGAAAGAGAGAGAACGCAATGACTCCAGTTATTGCTAGATTCTGTGTAGTATGCTTTAAAACAGTTTTGTTCATAATATAATGACTTTCAATAAAAAGTAATTTTCCCATTAACTGTACTAATTAGGCCGTTCAGCGGACACATATCGATGCTCTGAGGGACCAACCAGTTTTACCCGGTTTCGACCGCACTACCCGTTAAATCCTTAAATTCGTACATGTTTGTTAATCCGGATAGGTCACATCGAAGGGCGGACAGTGACGAAGTGTGGGTCGCAGTGGATTACTCCATCACGGTACGGTCACAGCCCATGTTGCTTTATTAAGACAAATAAAGGGTATTTTTCTTAGTCGTGTAAACTTGGGCAAATGTGGCTCGGATGGGTTCGATTGATTCGTTAGGAATAAATTGGATCGTTGTGCGTAGATTTGGGCTAAGTATTTCGGTGCTTGAATACTTATTTCAAGCACTGCTTATGACGTAATTGTGTGGGTCTGAGTAAGGATATTCATCATCCACCTAGCATTACCCTGTTTTTCAAAGGGTCTTCTTACCTAACCTGGGCCGGTTTTTTTGCAGAAGCGACTGCTTGTCTGACCTTCCAACCCGCGAAGGAAAACCCAGCCCAATACAGCTTAGGTCACACGCCTCCGAAAATTCATTTTTCGGGAATGTGGGTTTCCTCGCGATGTTTTTATTCACCGCTGAGCACGTGATAATCATTTACGATCGAAACATGAATTCGAAAGCAAATTCGACAATCGTTGGTTTAAGGTCTCTGCTGGATTCGAACCTGCGACTTCAAAGTGAGAGGCAAGCGTTGTACCAACTGGGCTACCACAGCTTGAGTAGGAGCCATGTATGAGTAGGAATATTATCGTCATAATATCTTTACGCAATGACAAAAAGAATGAGTGTAGTACCTACTCACCCATTGATTTTTTTTTTCAAGTGATTATAAATGGTAAGTACATAAGGGAATACAAGTAGGAACGGCGCTTCATAATGATGACACCGACATCTCACTTGTCAGACAATAGACAAGCCAATTTCGAATAACAACAAACTTAGTTACTTTTAAAACTCACGAGAACACAAACTTTTGCCGTCTCCTTAAGTTAATTAATAATTCACAATCCCAAATGTAACATTATTAGACTCGACTTGTGGGTGAAGTTGCGAGTTTTTGACGAAATTGTCTTATTCAGCGAGTCTTGTTAAACTCTTAATTACTTTTGGCGGTAGTCCGCAAACATCTGGTTACTGTAGGCTTCATTATTTGCTCATGCTCACACATCGTTCGCTGTGGGTAAATATTTACCTCTTAACGAGGAACCTGACTTTACCCGCGGGTGGTGTAATAAACTTTTCTATTGTACGCCGCGGTTTGCGCCGGTAGCGTCGACCAACAAATTACGCGATCGCTTCGCCAACAGAGATCTAATAAACCTTTCTACGTTGTTATAAAACGGAGTCGTGTACCTATTTATTTTCTTACAAAATGAACAATAATATCTCGTGTGGATCTTACAGAAAGTTATTAATCCCTAACAAAAATTATAAAGTAAGAAGAGTGGACGAAATCTCACGTCACCAGAAAAACTTATAGACACGGTATTGAAGTCCTAATAAAGATGGAGATATCCATATTCTTCCATGAGTTCTTTGTGTGTTAGACTTCGTCTAATATTACGCAATTTGAAGAAGACTAACGGGCAAACTTCATACCCTCAATTCAGATGATAAAATGGTAGCCTTACATTATACCTACATAACATACCTAACATAACATTAATTAACAGCCTATAATCCCGTGGCTGATTTTGCAAAGTGACGTATCTGAAATATATTGCTAAAAAAATGGGTCTTGATTTTTATCAAGACACATTTTTTTGCTATTGCAAAAGGTGCAAATCAGATTCGCCAAAACTTTAAAATACGTCGGTTAGCGACATCAGCGACGAACGTCCCACTGCATACTGGCCTCCTCAACCAATCGGTGGAGATTTGGAGCGTACTCACACGGAAGGGGTAAGGTGCATAGCCTTATAATAATATTAATGACATATAAGGTAGAACGCTACATACATACTTAAGATCACGCCTATTCCCCGTTGGGGTAGACAGAGAACACGGAATTCCATTTACTACTATCATGACACACTTTCAATTCTTCCGTTCTCATCAAAATCTCCATGCATGCTGGCCGGTTCAGACTTTTTAGAACTTGATTTATTGTAGATATGCCGCAAATAGCATTAACTACTTGGCTGGACAAGTGGAGAGCGCTTAGAAAATTTACGAGAACAGGCCTGAGGGTGCCCAATTGGGGCACCGGTGTAGAGTAATTGTGGTAGAATCTTATGGTAAACGCGTTTTTGTTTTCTACTGACTCTACACTCGCGTGCCATACGAGTTGAGTAATCGGTACGTAGTCTACGAGTTAACATTGCTTTTAATTAGTATTTTGGGCTCATATTAATTTCGCTGATACGTATCTGCTTACATATTTCTGAAATTAAATAAGAAATGAGGATAATACTTCCTAATAGATACCGAATCGGTAATCAGGGTTTTAACTAGAGTTAACTTTTCTACTAATTAAGCGAAGTATAAAAAAGAAGGAACATGATGAGTTTTATTATTAAGTTGAAAAAAGCAAAATCTAAAGACATCTTCTTCATCCAACGCTGTCTGTTTCTTCATACACATAATATACAGGGTGTTAATGGCATCCTAACGAATACTGAGGGAGATTATTCAAACTATGTTTCTGAGTTGATATCAAGTGGAATTTTCCATCGCAGAAGTATAGAATTGAGAATAATTTAAAAAATCACATGAATTTTGCGACGGAAAATTCTACTTGATATTAACTCGGAATAATGGTCTGAATCATCCCCCCTTAGTATTCGTTACGATGTCAACAACACCCTGTATATTTCGTTGGAATGCAAAACAGTTCTACTTATTATGATAATTAAAGCACATAATAACGGGTTCTTACCGCGTTTAAATGGGGATATGAGACTCCCGATATTTCGACACTGTTGCAAGTGCCATGATCACGGGATGACTGACTGTCAGTTCTATTATGGTTTCCAAGTGTTCTTCAATCTTTCTCCAAATTGCTACAGACTATCATACGTGTGAATTTAGATTTCAGAGCAACATTGCTGAAATTATACGTCCGTTGTTTAAAAGTTACCGCTCCCAAAAAAGATTCATTTTACATTAAGTACATTCAATAAGAATTACTTTAACTTTTTATTGTAATCCTCTTAACATTGAATAAAGGTCGTGTCTCTTTGCCTGCACGCATTTTCGTTGAAGTTACGTTGATATGAATTTCTAAGAACTTAAGTATTAAGTTCTTAGAAATTAACTAATATTTTTATTTGGGTATACTTACCCACCTCAAATATTAGTCAATAATAAACACTACATTCTTAGTAATACTCGCTCATCATACAATCAATCAATCAATCAATAATACTTTATTGCACAACAACATATACAAAGGACATAAACATACGAATAAAACATAAGCACAATAGGCGGCCTTATTGCTAAACTGCAATTTCTGCCAGGCAACCTTAGGGTGAAAGAAGACCATACCTTACAGATAAGGTGGGAAATCTATTGTGAGTAATTTTATTCTTTTTTCAAAATTTCCTTTCTGTCTATCTACTCAGCCTGTATCGTTTTAAGTTAATAATTATTCACATAAGTTGGCTCTTCACATTATGGAAGATAATAAACGATTAATATTCAGATAATGTTATCGAATAAGTTGAAATTTCCAATGCCAGAGTTTAAGCTCTAAAATTATTTCAGACGGGCTAAAGTTTTTAACGGTTATCTTAGAGGAAGCATGGGCATTAAGCATGCTTGCCACTATGGAGAGGAATCATTCCCGTTCATTTTATTTTCATGCCTAAGTACGGAAAGTTTCAAGTAGCTAATCCAAGCTTACTCCAGCTCTGAGCAAGGTGGGATATGAACGGCTTAATTATTTCTTGCTCAATCGGAAAACCCTGATAGCAAATCCGTGAAAAGAGTATTTTATTTAGGTTAAATGTTTAAAAAGAGAAATGGGACTTTATTTTTTTACTGTTTGTAGTTTGTTTCTAAGGGCCCTATCTCACTAGGACAATATTATATTGGTTGCGGCATGAAATTAAGCGTATATTACTCATATCAAAAGTATCGAACTGAAAATAATTAAAAAAAACCCAAAAAAATTCATGAATTTTCCGACAGGAAATTCCACTTGATATCAACTCAGAGTCATGGTCTGAATCATCCCCCTCACTATTCGTTACGGTGTCACTAACACCCATACCTATTTGAATGGCTATCTGTATGTACTTGCACGGGGTGTTAGTGAGATCGTAACGAATATTGAGAGTGATTATTCAGCTCATTATTCTGAGTTCATATCAAGTGAAATTTTCCATCGCAAAAGTATAGAATTGAAAATAATAATAAAAAAAATACATGAATTTTGCGACGGAAAATTCCACTTGATATTAACTCAGAATCATAGTCTGAATCATCCCCCTCAGTATTCGTTACGATGTCACTAACACCCTGTATATTTTGTTACGCTCCTTAGCATGTCTTTGATTGCAGCAAAACTTGTAACTTAGGTCTTGTGATTCAGCAAAAATTCTACTACACAAATTCTCAAGGTTTCACCGATGCAATTTGCATTCAAAATCTACTCTTTATTATGTCTTACTGTGACCTTGCGGCACGCTGAGAGGTGAGGTTACGGTATCCCGACGTGCCGGCAGAGTAGGGGAATGATTGGTGATGACGATGATAAAGTAGAAGCAATAGCAATCAGGAATATATGCAGTTTATTAAAAACACTTCACAAACAGGATAGGAATATACATAGTTCACAATATTACACACTTCACAAAAGAATCAAGACTTAGGAATTAGAGGGCACGGCCCTAAACAGTATAATATACTTGTTGTTTTAATGAAGGTCGGGGATGCAGTGAGTCAAAAGTGAGTAAAATCAAAGGAAATGCGAATGGAATGGAATGAGAATTTCGTAATTTAAAATGATGATGGTCCGAACAAAAGGCCAGTATGTGCAGAGTTTGTACTCTGCTACAACCTTAAACGGTTTAGGGCATAAAATTAGGTAGGTACTATTTTCCTCGTCCTAGACATTCATTACAACGCTGCACGAAAAAGCCTTGGACTTATCCGTATTGTATTTTATATCTACTGAATCTACAGAGACTTTTATTTATGGGTTTAAAAATACAGGAGCTTATTCCGAGCCCGCAGTCCAACGACAATTGATGGTTGCCAGGAAAGTATAGAATTTTGTTAATATTCTACAGTCAATAATAATATATTTATGGTGTATATTATGACAGTAGTCGAGATTATGGGTCACAGTCCATTGGGTGACTTGAAAACTCTTCAGTAGCTAATGCCTAGACCAACAGAGGATCAACATGTTGGCAACATCAAGGTCTATATTATTTTTACTGTAATATTTTGTCCTATGGCAATATTACGGGACTTTTACGCCACGGACTTTGCCGACGAGGCACGTTTTCTTGTATCTTTTAACTTTATGTAAATATTTCCTAGTTCTTAATTCTAATACAGTCCACTTTAACATCTCGAAGAGTTTTATTTACCGGAGCGACCATCGCCTCCAACACAATAAACCACAGTGAAGCGGCGTGGTAGAGCATACTCTAGTTTTTCTTTTGGGCTGAGTTTGGGCATACAATAATGCGACGAGCCATTTTAGAAAGGTATTAGATGTAGATTAATTGTCTTTAAGGTGGCTCTTCTAGTTTAGGAGTTATTTGAATTTTGATTTCTTGGCAAATTCTAGCGTAGACCCCCAATAGCCACAAGCCAGGATTTAAAATAAGCAGATTGTTTTACTAAATACGCAAAATTGTAAGTAAGTAGAGCAAAATAATGATATTTTCAGCTTTCAGGGGTCGATAGTAGAATTAAATGGTTCGTGAAATATAACCCACTGCTGTGTTAACCGTTTGCTTCGCGAACTTGGCTAACACCACTACCGAGTGCCTAGATGTAATTAAAATAAAAAAGGGATGTTTTTCTAATCGACAGCAATTAACCCGACTTTTACACGCAATAACTTGATAAATTCCCGGGGAGCGAAGTACTCCAGGGTTGTTCTGCCCATGAGCGATGACCTTTGATGGCGGACGTTGACAAAGCGCTCACTGGTTCCCATGAAAACGTTCAAATACATCATCGTGGCTGACAGCGCGGTTCTGCGGACTACGAATTGCCATATTTTATTTTCTGCTACGCTACCCTGAACTGAACATGATTAATGATTCTGAATGAAGAAACCAAGCATTCGGGTCTTGAAAGCTTAAACGACCCTCATATAAATCACGTTTGAACATTGTTGAACTCCAGACTGTCGTATTAGGAGATGGAACACGCGGTTTGCGTTACGGTTACGCTGTTGAAAAATCCGGGGAGCTTAATAAAAAAAAAACAAAGGCAACTAGCGTGGAGCCATCGCTCAAAGCGTTGGCGTGTGTTTACTGACAATAGAAATTATTCCCCTCTAAGTATTGTGAGGATGCAAAAATACACGTCTAGCTGTGACGTTGAGTGATGCGTTCCCTCGCGTTCTCATTGTCTGGCGCGCGGCTGAAAGAGATTGCACAATATGAAATACTTCAGTTTGAATCGCAAGCGCCTCATTGAATACGGACGCGGCAGTCGCGGGCTCTATTCTCAAACTAAAATATTCATATCGGTGAAGGTGAACAGGGAATGCATTTCGTCGACTGAAATATTGAGCAGCTGCAAAATTTTGCGAACTCCACCTTAATGTGGAGCAATCAGTTAATTTATTTACCGCTATCCGATAAGGAAATGAAAATACTTTTTTACATCCATCTTCTCACATCAGTCCTATAATTTAGATTCTATTTAAAACTCTATTGTTTTCTGGCGTGTAAGTATATTAAAAGTGAGTGAATTATAATCTTATAATATTTTAGAGACACTGACATATAAAATGTGTTGTCCTGTACATTCAACAAATTGAAACCGAGAAAAGAGAAAATTAAATCGAAAAAACATCTGACTCGGGCGGGACTTGAACCCACAGCTCTTGTTAAGCCGAGACGAGCGTGTTAACCATTACACCACCGAGTCCTCCTCCTATCCATGCGAAATTCTTTCCGAGACAGATTTTTACTCTTAATGAGTTTCTCTAAGCACGGGTGAGTGCTATAAAAAAATTATATCAAAATTATTTAGCACTCGTACCTAATCGTCTGCGAAGGTCGCCTCGACATAATATTATATTTTCGATATATTTTTTAATACTGCCTTAGGTCTCTCCGGACATAATCTACATGTGAAATTAGTGACTAAAGTTATTTCCATAAGCAAAAGGATTATGCACATACACGAGGCACATTTTATTACGAGTAATGTATGAACTCGCCGTCCGCTTCACTCGCCAGGATCGCACCAGCTATTATGATAACGAAGCTTGGAAATATTCAAATTAAAAGCAACCCTTTGACGCACAGGTAGTGTGGTACGTTATACACTTAGCGCTACGGCGTTTTTTTGAGGTAGACAGTTTTGTAATATGAATGTTTTTAACAAAGCCAGCTTTACATGTCATCTTTAATTATGAATTTGAATTGGGGTAGCATGATGATTTTATACTTAGTCGGGCAAATGACGAGAGTCAAGAGCTCTCTTGATGTTGGTACATGCCCGCTAGTAAGTACATTATTATAATTGTAATTAAACCCTATGGAAAAGAGCGGGCTTTGCTCCAATAGACGCAGGGAATGATATCTATGTCCGGCTATTGGTCGAAGTCTTCGATATAATTCGCGCCGCGCGCGGTTCGGCTGACGTGCAAACTCCGCTGGGAGCTGGAAGAGCTGAAGTTTAAAATATGCCTAAGTGTAGGATTATTTTATCTGTAGCATTAATATAGGTACAAATTAAAAATCAACTATTCAAATTAAAAAGGTACCCTTTGACGCGCAAGTAACGTACGATATTCAAGTAATTATTTTTTTATTTTAACCAACAAAATTGCTAATTGCGGGCTTAGTGTTATGATTAAAAAATATGCTTAGACGGTCACTTTGGTAAAAAGAGACTGCGAGACGATGAAAGCCTTTTATCTTAAAAATAACAATTTACATTGCGGATTTTGCTATTAAATTTTTTAAAAACCTTTTAACAATAAGTAAATATCTTATTTTCTCAATCTGAAGAATTTTTTTGGTGATCGGTCAAATAGGTATCAGAGAACTTTTTGGTACAGCGGTCGTTTTTGTCGTGAATTAGATATTATGTTTGCCGGAAATGGTGCACACTACTTGGCTGAAAACTTGGTCAAATAGCGATAATGGCTTAAAAGGGAAAACTCGACCTCGCCAGTGGGATCAGCGTGGTTACGTTAGATTTGCACAGGAAAATAAAAACTAAGGTTAAAAATTACTAGAAAACAATAAATAAATCATAATTAAAAATAGACCCGACAAATAATAATATATTATATCATATTACGCCAACAAGTTACACACTCTCCCCGTTTATCTGGGGCTTCGTTATTTTGGCAATTCATAAATCGAGTAAGTACAGTCATGAGCAATATAACGTACCCACTTTAGGACTCTGTCGCACTAACATATTTGACATTTAGTGAGACTTACAGTTTAATTTGTCAAAAAAGTTAATGTGATATGGTACCAAAGTGTATACATATTAATGCTCGTGACCGTACTAAAATGTCTACGATAAGTACAAGTCCGTGTAAATAAACAAAAGAAAATTCACAGAAACGTCACAGCAGGAACTTCAATTACTCAGAATTTTTCACGTCATTCTCGTTACTTCTTATTCTCGTCCACCCGCCATTTTTACCACTATTTAATTTAGCTCGAGGATATCGGAACTAGATTTTATTCGTGTGCATGTTGGGGGAATTCTCTCGCAGTCAGTACGTATTGGCTCAAGTGGAAATAATCCGGGTTTATTACGTTGGCAATATCGCGGCGGAGCGAGATCCGATTGCGGTTGCGACCCAAATTGATTTCTAAATTCTTAATTTGTTTAATTTTAAATTAAATTCGACAGTAGCAAGGGATGATTTTGTCGACTAAACGAATCTATTATTAATCGTTCTGATCGACATGATCAAATTAATATAAAATAATCCTAGAATGAAAACACATAATAACGGGTTCTTACCGCATTTAAAGCAGGGATATGAGACTCCCGATATTTCGACACTTTTGTAAGTGCCATGATCACGGGATGACTGATGAGATTGGAGTGGAGTGTTTTAATTATGATAAAAATCGCGTAAACTTAAAACGATGTATCTATAATTAAGTCCATTTTTTATTATTTTTATTCAGAAAATCAACATGGAAGGTTCTCCATGTCGAGGTCAGCCTAGTCAATATTTTATTTTCTGGCGCTTCCTGTGTTGTTATGTTCACATGACATTCTAAATAGAAAGCATAACCTTAGCCTAAAATAGACCTTCAACATGCCTATATAAATCAGGGAGAGTTGTGGTGCTGACACACAAAGCATCAATCGGGCAATAATTAACCATGTTCTGTTCGTCGCAGTGCTGGGCTTACAATGGACGCCAGTCGTCAATATATTGTGGCACACAATAATAGTCAGTCCAGTCGGCTTGTTTGCTCTAGTACGTGGACTCTGCTGGATAAGAAAATGTCAGGAAGGTAAGTGAAGTTAGCAGAGGTTAAAATGTACGGAAATTCTTGTGCTCGTAAGGCCCTGATAAATTAGCACAAGGACTGTACCAAAACACGCCATGTTATGCCTGGCATGTTATGACATAGAATATTCCGTGTTGCTTATCATAATTGGCAACTTGGGGTGGTTCGATTGATTCGAAGTTATATTTGGACGAAATTACCGAAAATGGATGCAAGTTATTATTTGAGCTTTAACTTAATTCTTAAGCCTAAGCTTAAACTTCCGAAGCCTTATACTAATAATTTACTAATTATTAAATTAATCGTGAATTTTAAATGATTCAGTTCCACTTAATGGTTTTGCCTAGGATCTTCTAGGTACATTATATCCAACTTTAATCACTTACAACTTTATCATTATAATTTAAAACATTTTGCAAAACTTTTTGAACAAAATTTAAATAGGCTTAACTTTAGCATCGTCACGTAGTAAGTGCTATCAGATCAAAGCCCGCACTTCACAGTTTTTAATGTAACTTATTTTAAATTCGTGTTTCGGCTCAAGTATGTTTTATGTACCTACGATACGGTATGAATATAGTTGTCATATTATAATTATTTTTCTTCTCTCGTGTAGGTTGTAACCAATGTGATTTTTGTGATAGGTGCCTACTGGTAATCGAATATTAGTCATTTAAGAATCGTGTTCACGTACTTATTTAATACACCGACTATTACCAACAGACGATATGGTGATAAATATAGCCTGAATTGTAGTGTTCATCATTACTATAATACCAGAAGATGCGGCGATCAATTATACATATTTAAATGGTGTGCTCACATGCCCGCTATGTGCGATTGGCTATATACCTAAGCCACATGCGAGCACATGAACGTCGGAGTTGAAGCAATAGCCGTAGCCGAAATCGTTTGGATCACATCATCATCAATACCAGGGGGCTTAAAACGGCCACATCGAAGCGATTCATCTAAAAAAGCAATATTGCTATTTGACATTTGTTTGCATAGCGCACTTACTTTTATATGCGCAAATGAAAAAAAACTTTTTTAGATGAATTGCTTCGATGTGGCCTTTTTACCCCCCAGAAGTGACTACAAGTTCTCGTCGGAAAACTTGTGGTTCTGAAAACACAAATTTAAGCAGATTGAAACGTCTAAACATAGCTTACCTCACTGCGAAAGTAGGGTGGGTGGTATGGCTATCCTTTTGTGGCCGTGTGTAATTTTAATGAGTTTCGCACTAAGCCGGCGAACGGTGCGACATCGCCCGAGGCTGTCTATAAATATTAGGTTTGAAACTGGACTATAGCAGATAGCGGAGCGGAGGTGGTAGCGTAACATTGTAAGAATAACTTCATTACCGAGATTGTTAATGGTATAAAGAGTCCCGGGATATCGCAAGCCCATATTTGTTAGGGTCGAGATTGCTGACTTTAAAGTCGTACCTAAGACTGAATAAACGGCATATATAAGTCCCACTGCTAGGCACAGGGCTCCCCTCAATCAACCGGAGGGAATATATAGCCTACTCCAACACACTGCTTCACTGCGGGTTGATGAAGGTGTTTTTTTATAGATAATAGCCGAGACCAACGGCTTAACGTGCCCATCCGAAGCACGGAATCATCTTACTTATCAAACAGAACAATCAGGTTATCAGAGCCTGCAATGTTCTTACCAGACAAAGGACAGTTTTACAAATTTCATCGGGAATCGAACCTGGACCTGCAGTATGTAAGCCCAACCCTCGTGTTGTACTTTTAAAATCCAAACCCCATTGTTCAACTATTATGTCCTTATGAGGTCAAAACAAGCAACATTATGGCCGCGCATGC
Organism: Pectinophora gossypiella; assembly: GCF_024362695.1. Taxonomy (NCBI): domain Eukaryota; kingdom Metazoa; phylum Arthropoda; class Insecta; order Lepidoptera; family Gelechiidae; genus Pectinophora; species Pectinophora gossypiella. The sequence goes on from NC_065405.1 coordinate 6,589,920, forward strand.
GTTTCTCAAACGCTGCCGCTATCGCTGCCTCCTTCCGTTCGCATGCGGCCTTACGGCTCTGTACAGACAATGGACAACAGTGTCGGACAATTACTCGTGCACGATTGTAAAACCTACAACAACTTATGCAATAAATCACACGTAGACGTACCGGGAGCTACCTAAAGGGTTTATCTATTTATATAGGTTTACAGTCACAATAAAACATTATAATGGTGCTAATTCCTGCAGACGCCACCTAATTTTATTTTAAGTTATACCTGTAATTTTCTTATCCGTTGAAAAAGAAAGGGACGGATACTCGACAGGCATAAAATTTATGGAATACACGTCAATTTTATGCAGAAATCTAAAACAAGCGTAAAAAAAATTGACATCGGCCAACAACCCGACAGAATTAAGTAGACAGCACGTCAAACGGTTTGCATACCAGCGAGATGCCTATTTTATTCGCACGGGTTATTAATTCATTTTAAAATTAATCATCCGTCCCATTCCTCTTCGGCGGATAAGAAAATGACGAGTTTAACTTAACATAAAATTAGAGGTGTCTGCAGGAATCGGGTAACCATTATGTTACATGGAGTAATGACTAATTATAAGTAAACAGCATGTAATTGTGTAGGAAAAAAGTATATAGCAAAGTGGGTACTTACCTATAATTGAATTCACCACGCTGCTCCACTGCGGGTTGGTTGGTGGTGAAAAAGTATTACCTATTAAAATTGTTGGTAGGCCGCTAGCTAGTATAGTAATAATTCAGGATGCAATTAGGTCATAATTGATAATAGAATAAATGCAGACAAGAGTAAACATCCTCATTAATTTAAAAGCCACGGTCTCGTCGGTGTACCATTCTCCATGCTACTAGGGAAAAATAGGGCAGTGGTTTCCCTCTTTCCTTCCGCCCCGCAGTACTCTGTCTGACGCGAGTGAGATGGCGCCCAGAGTAGTATATTTCAAAGCCGTGCTAGGACTCCTGTCCTCCGCCTCTGAACAGTACTGACAGTTACTGCTGCCTTCTGTCATGTTCCAGGTTACAGACCCTGTGACTTGCACCGTCCGTCTTGCATTGCCATACCGATGGCTTCCACCTGCGCCTCTGCAACCATTCAATCTCAATTAAAGTCTGGCAATTAAAGTAGTATGGTAAAGAAACAGCAAAATCAGCAAGAGAATATCTATCATTGACACGAAGGTCTACGTAATACCTAGACCCTGCCTGCATTTGGTCTTTCAAAAATAAGTGGGTTATATGTAGGTGGTGGTGTATGGTGTCCCCATTGTGGCCGTGTATAATTTAAATGAATTCCGCAGTTAGGCCGGCGACATCGCCTGAGGATGACTACATTAGCAACATTATGAAGAGCAGCAAAACCCCTCTATGCCGGAGCAAGCCTGTGAAGAATTACCTAGTGATGGGAACATGATATCGATGAATAAATTGGACTAGGTATTTTTGATAAATAAAAAAAAAATACTTACGGACAATACGGACGGGACGTGTCTTACATTGATATTATGGTTCTATATTTATTAACTTTATTATAATCAAATGTAAAACAAAACAGTTACTTACTACTTGAATTATTTTCGTGGATAAGGTCAATTTTAAATACAAATAAATTTTGTTTAATAAACAGATTTAACTATTCTAACATTAACAAACCCTTCGGACAAATCTTTTGTGTTCTGTCATTAAATTCTTTTTCTATTTAGTATTGACTCACACCCACTTATCGATAACACAAGTCAATTATCTATACTACAGCTGTTTATTAGTACATCACTAGTTGCGCTATTAATTTCGACAGCCCTAGGCGAGGCAGTTGGCGTTATTAGCCTACCCTTTAATACGTAATAATTTACTGCAGGTTATATTAAACAAAACAGAATTAAAACTTTATTAACTAGCGGGACCAAAAACGAATTTTAGTTAACGCTTGCGATGGAGTGTGGGACTGGTGTTTATAAATAATTATGCGATTTTAACTAGGGGTAGGTGAGTTGAAATTAAAACTTGCTGCAGGCAGAGGCGGGGCACTGCTACAACGAAACAGTTCCGAGACAGACAGCGGAATTATGTGTGAAACCGTGAACTGTGTAAATAAACTACAAATACATACATAAACTCACGCCTATTTACCACCGCGGTAAGCAGACACTATGGAATACCATTTAAATTTTAAATATTTTTATTATGTTTCAGTAATGTGTCTTTTGTTATACTTATAATTTTTCATAGTGCTCTGTATTCTATCCGTGTGTCAATTTTGTAAATTCTAACATACGAAATCGTAATCTGGCCCCTGCGATACAAGCTGAGCTTAGTGCAGGGACCGCCGCATAGTCTGTATTTTTATTAAAAATGGAAGTCTTATGTTATAAAAGAAAAAAATATATTATTTGCTTCCACAGTGTGGGACTGGTGCACATACATACATAAACTAACGCCTTTTTCCCACCGCGGTAAGCAGAGAATATGGAATACCATTTGTGTTTCGATCCTGATACAGTACTCTTGCTTCCTCCGCATTCATTAATCGTTTCACACACGCACGCCGGTTCAGAGTAGACCGTACTGAACCTTTTCTGAGGACATCTCCAATTTGATCAATATACCTACGTCCTTCCCTTACCTTAAATAAAATAGACATTACATTGTTTTAAGTTTACGCGGTTATTATCATAATTAAAACACATAATAGCGGGTTCTTGCCGCAACACAGTGAGTGTGGTTTGTCGTAGTGAGTTTGATGCGAGTTCAGATGGTTCCGAACATTCCGATATCAAATACATAAACAAGCGGCAAAGAAAGAGGTTGATAGATATGTCTGCCCCTAGAATATTATGGATCTACCTACTCCACTCCAATCTCATCAGTCATCCCGTGATCATGGCACTTGCAACAGTGTCGAAATATCGGGAGTCTCATATCCCTGCTTAAACGCGGTAGGAATCCGTTATTATGTGTTTCAATTAAAATAGAAATTGCAAAAAAAAAACACGGTCTGGAACGTTTCCGATGTCTTGAGTCTGGACAGCAAGTTTGAGATTGTCTATCCATTGCGGTGCAGGATCACACTACCACATGTGTGTGCGTGAATATTAATTTAGAAAATACGGAAAGATTTAATATATTACACCCTTTAGTATAACTATTCAATAATGCCATCGAGGAGCTCGGTGGCACAGCGGTAAACGCGCTCGGTGACCACAAAAAAGTTTTCATCTCGAGCTCCTCCGTGCTTCGGAAGGCACGTTAAGCCGTTGGCCCCGCTGCATCAGCAGTCGTTAATAACCATCAATCCGCACTGGGCCCGCGTGATGGTTTAAGGCCCGATCCCTATCCATCCATAGGGACGGCCCGTGCCCCAGCAGTGGGGACGTTAAGGGGCTGGTGATGATGATGATGAATGCCATCGACCATTGTAGACGTTTCACGTTGACTTCACGTTGACCTAACAGAAAGCTCTGTGAGGCGTAGGTACTTAGTACATCGTGTGATGGATGTACCTCTGACTACCCCAATTGCGAAAGTCGTGAGTTTCTGTTATGTTGTTTAATAATGACAAAATAGACAATAATATCATAAAACTGCAAATTCATAGTTGACTGGGGATACATAAAAAACACAGCTGCTAATTTATGAGAGGGGTTAAGTGGGCACACACTCCACACAGCTTCACTCGTTGTTCAAGAGCGAATGACTCAAAATATTCCATTACACACTTTTGTCCGCACATACATTTTCAAGTGACCTTTCTAACTTTAACAATGATTAATTAGAGCCCTAAATATAATTACTTACAAAGGTTGTCTACTCTCATAATTATCCTTTTACGTGTAAATAGGCTTTCAGGGGTAAAAGGACTGTGATAAGAACTGTTAGTGCCTGTTAGCTAAAATGGAGATAGTCATTAGTTACACCTACTCAATCTGGCTTATGATACCGTCCTTATTTCTTAAGGGAAATGCACTTTAGGCAAAGTAATAAACGAGTTGTTACAAAACTTTGAGGATGCTCGGAAGTTGTAAGCGGACGGAATTATTTATAATAAGGACTAGCGGAAGTTATTGCAGATGGCATAAAAGTGGAGTTAGTTATTAACGATTTGTGTAATGTAGTGACATAGCAGCACTGCTGGTAATCTTCTCAGTTAATCATCTGATAGTATCGAAATGAAATTAAAAAAATATATTTATTCGTTCTAGAGTGAAAGTTACCCCGATACCGACCCCGCCGGCGTGGTCGACGATTTCCCTCATCCACCGCTTATCGCTATCGACCCACTAGGGTCGATTAATTCTTTCAAATATTTTTCCTCTCAGATGTCGCCCTGAGCCGAGGTTCGCGCCCAACTGGGCGACCTCAGGCCTGTTGTCTTAAACGTTGTACCGGGTGAGAGCCTTTAGCGCTCCCCATTTGCCCGGCCAAGTAGTTAATGCCGTCTGCGACAAATCTACAATAAGTGACGTCAAAAAAAAAGAAAAAAAAGTGAAAGTTAATTAAATAATGTATTTGCACATAAAAATTCCTTCACTCAAACATGTAGTGTACGAATATTAAATAAATTAAATAACTAATAACCAATAAGTATAAACATTCAATGTATCTAAGTGACGTGAGCTCAACTTTAAAATATCGTAAGTGCATACCTTTAATCCTATGCTTAAAATGTGGATAAAACGAGAAATCAGGACAGTCGCATAATCGCATTGACAGCTGCCTTTCCGATATGCATTTATGAATCGCTTGCATCGTTTATTTCTTCTAGATATCTATCAACCATTTTCTTCGGAATTTGAATATAGAGTTACTAAAAAAAGACACCAACAGAAAATCTTCAGGCCAATAAATATTGATAGCATGAAGTGCAACGAAATATTACAAAAAAAATACCGCTTTAAGCCTCTGCATGTTTTTGGATTCTTCTCTCCAGTAGCTGAACCCGCAAAGCCTACTGTACGGTTGAGTTTTCCGTAAATTTTCCTAGTGGCCGATCAAAAGCTACTGACACCTTATGATCTTCATACTTGGTAAACATTCTTTGTTTTCTGAAAAGATAATTTCTTTAGACGGCTGGGATAGCGTAAAGGTGAATGACTTGGCCAGAGGATGGTAGGGTCGGGGGTGCTGGCCCGCTTGATGAAAGAAAAAGTATTAGATCTCAAACGAAATAGACAATTTTAATTAGTTCTATTATAGCAAGATTGAAATAGGAAAGATTATCTTACCAAATTATATTACCAAAACATTATTATTGTTTGTAAATGTGGCGTCCAATATGGAAATAAATATTTTCTTTCTTTCTTTCTTTCAAATGAATGAATAACCCGGGCGACAAAAAGTATTTCGCTGGTATGCAAACCGTTTGACGTGTGCTGTCAAGTTAATTCTGTCGGGTTATTGGCCGATATAAAATGTTTAGACGGTTGTTTTAGATTTCTGCATAAAATTGACAGATGTTCCATAAATATGCCTGTCGATTACCCATCTCTTTCTTTTTCGGCGGATAAGAAAATGACAGGTATAACTTAAAATAAAATTAGATGGCGTCTGCAGGAATTAGCACCATTATAACATAAATTATTATATTAAATAAAATATAAACAAAAAGTAAACATAATTTCTAAAAAGAAAAATAATAATAAAAAACAGAATGTAAAAAATAACCAACCAAAAATAACCATGTGTGATGTTTGTTATATTAAATACCTACAAATATTACAAACTGAAATTTATAATGTATGGGATTGCATGGTAGAGTAAGTAACTAGTACACAACTCTCAGTCACTTTTTATAATGGTGTTCCTACCGTTGCCTTTACAATAAGGCTATCATGCTTAACAGACCGTTGTCATCCCCCTCCTAGGCGACTACAGTTACTTATTATTCAAAATGGAATATACCTAGTATATATCTTAAAAAGGATTTCTGGGTTAGCTTCCTATCAACAGAAGCGTTCAGCAATACCTAGTCTTAGTGTAATAACTTCTTCTTTAAAACGATTCATATACCTAACTTTCTTTAACTTCAAATAGCTCTGGGTTTCCAAATCACTACTCGACGAATTTGACGTCGATTCGTTAAAGTAAAGAAAAGTTTAATAAGTGTTCGTCGGATAGGAATCATGCTAGTTTCAAGTTTTCGATAAGAATCTGCTCCATCTGGATTCGACCACTTTCCGATTTCGCTTTATTCTTACGCTCCGCCGACACTTTTAATGACTTATCCGCTTTTTCCGATATAAGAGAAAAGAAATTCGTTTTGTAAAACAAAGTCGTTGTCGGCATTTATCTTTTGGGTTCTATGTAGCGTATATCCTACCCATATTTCTTCCGCGAAAGTTTACTACGGAAAAAAATGGCACCATGGGCCTGTGGTTCCTTTGAAATCGAGGGTTTATAAATGACTTGGAGATGAAAGAAGTTGAGTAAGCTAATAGTCTACTTGACAACTTAGTCAAATGGGGTACTTTTTACGAAACGACAAAATGATAGTTTTCGTTGGAATTTGTATGGTAATACTGTCCTGTGACGTCATCCTTAAAAGCGATCAAACGTCATTCTCATTGTGACTTAATTCATAAATAGAATTCGAAAATAAGGCGAAAAGTAAAATGAGATTGATTTTTGATCACCTTAAACTGGCTTCTATTTCTAGATTAGCATTTTCATCTTTGACTCAGCCAAACACTTAATTTGAAGGGTTTAATATCTTGTCACTAAAATAATATATCATTAAATAAACTTATAATGCTGCTTATAAGTTTATTTAATGATATATTATCATTAAGACAAGACAATAAGGCCGCCAGATTGTACTGTATCTATCTTCATCTGTGTGAATCTGTTTTGTATGTTGTGTGCAATAAAGTATATTTGATTTGATTTGATTTGATAATTATAATGAATCATTGGCTAGACATAGGTAATAATTATTATTGTGACTGTGTGTTTGGGTACCGATTTTTTTTAACGTGGCATGCGTTACGTTTGCCGCAAATGGCACGGAATATGGGTGAGAGGGTTAGTGCCTTGGATACTTTTTTCAGGTGAAATGATAGTGAAGTAGCGTAGAATACTTCATACTGGCTTTAAATTCTATTCTCCTAGAGTTTTGTAGAGTTTTCTGCCTATAGTGACTGCTCTTAAAACCGCCATTGGTTTTCAGAAGGATAAGAGTAACTAGAGTAGATACCATTGAATCACGTGTGTATCCCTCTAGGGGTAGGCAGGTGTATATTATACAAAGTGTTAGTGATATCGTAACGAGTACTGAAGGCGATGACTCGGACCATGATTCTGGGTTAATATATAAAACTTTGAGAGTTGATTCAGACAATTATTCTGAGTTGATATCAAATGGAATTTCCTGTCGGATAATTCATGAAAATTTTCCTTTTTTTATTTATTTTCAGTTCCATACTTTTGCGACGGAAAATCCCACATTGGTCTGAATCATCTCTCAAAGTTTTCATTACAATGCCACTGACATCCTGTATACACCCACTCTGCGCCATTATATTTTAGATTTTTGTTTCAGTTTTTGTGTTTTATCTCTCGATAGAGGTGTTCTCTTCTTATCGTGTGGGTTATGAGGTGGGTTATCAACCTCCTCAACCCTGGTGTCAGGGTAATAATTAAGTTGAAAGGCCCCTGACATGGCTCATCTAACGACTACATACTTACATCAGTAAGTAGTAACCGGGACCAGCAACTTACTGTGCCTTCCGAAGCACGGATCATCTTACTGTTGGACAGTCATGTCCTAACCAAACTAGGGATCACAAAGTGATTTTTGTGATACGTCCCCACCAGGATTCGAACCCGGGGCCTCCGGATTGAGGCCCCCGGCCCGCCCGCCGCCACGCCGCACCGGCGGCTCCGGGTCGGAAGTGTTGTTTATAGAAGATATAGATAGTTGATAAAGTAATGAACAGTGTAATGGTATGATTATTACGTATAACAGTGTTTTCTCCTACGAACATTCTGGAATGCTCTCACCTCATGAGACCAGATATTACGTCTTTGTTTACCTGTGTACAATAGAGGCTAAATGCCCGCAGCAAATATTGTTTCAGTAAACAAAAAGTTTCTGTGTCTAATAGTGCCACAATATTACGTCTATATTCTAAGCTTTGTAATCCCTTAGGGTTGGGGGTGGGTCATTGTTCTTAATATTCATGAAGAAATAGATATTCGATTTGGATATATTTGGTTGAATATAATGAATATAAGGAGCGGGAAAATAAAACTGCGTCGTTCTTGCTACTCCATTTTATTTCTATATATTTTTTATGATAAAATATGTGGCCAGCTAGCTAAATTGTTACACCCCGTTTTCGCTAGATGGCGCTTGTCTGTGACATGCTTAAGACCTTTTATAACTTTCACTATTGAATAGAGACGTTGCTTTATCAATAAGAGATGGGTAGAATAGATACATTCGTACATAAACTCACGCCTATTTCCCACCGGCGTAAACAGAGACTATGAAAATAAATTCGCTTCAATCCTGACATACTTTTCTTGCACACACATCAATCGTTTCATACACGCATGTTGGTTCAGAATAGAACTTACTGAACATTTTCCAGGGAAATCTCCAATTTGGTCAATGTACGTCCTTCTAGGTCTTCCTCTACCAGCCGTACCAACCTTCGCTTTAGGTATATAATGTTTTCGTAATTCTTTATCGTCTCTCGAGCGGATGAAGCTCTATGTGTCCAAACCAACTTAACATTCCCATCTCAATACATACATACATACATAAACTCACGCCTATTTCCCACCGGGTTAAGCAGAGACTATAGAATTCCATTTGCTTCGATCCTGACACACTTCTCTTGCTTCCTCCACATTCATCAATCGCTTCATACACGCACGCCGGTTCAGAGTAGATCGCATCTGAATCTTCATCACTATATCGTCTTTTACACCACATCTCTCTCTTATCACACTGTTTCTCTCTCCGTAGATGCTACGCAACGACATCATACAACAGAATAGATCTGCCGCCTAAATCTAAAACCAAATACGCTGAACCTATGAACGGTAGGGTTTTCTTTTTGTATTTTATTAATATGGGTCACCACCTAACCAGGTCCAAATGCTCGGAACTCCCCTTACTTTTGGAAAATAAACCGCTGCCATATGGCATGGCATATCTGTAAGGATAGATGTGCGTTCTAAACCTAAACACCACCCATTGACTGCGTTTCTGCTCTACCAATTTTTATGTGTAATAATCGACAATACATCTCTGTAACTAGTCGCTATTTTCGAAACGTTACAACATTTTGATTTACCATTACCTACATACGAAATTCTTCATATTTATACAACTGTATTGAAACAAATGCGGCTGCAAAGTAAAATCCAATCAAATCGTTTGATATCACCCTTTGTGCGATGAATTAATAAAGGCCGGGTAACAAAACATCCTATGCCTTTCCATTATAGCTCAAAAGCGTTTGTTATTGTATGAAATTGGCTGAGGACCCAACAGGGGTGCAGTGGACCAGACAGATTAATTTCGCCGCTTTATTTGATTGCTGGACGTGCGAAAAATTTTTATGTTTTAATAAATGTCAGAACGGCCTACTGTTCATCCATATAAAAAATCTGACGTTGTAAAAAATTAATAGTGTCTACTATGTATGGCGTGATTGTGATGCATAATATGCGATGCGCGGATGAAACAAAAGAACATTGATAGCCATATTGCCAATATCCAGTAGGTGAAAAGCAGTCAAAATGTGTTTGGCCTATTATGTTTTCTTTGTGAGAGCAATGGTACTGATACTATTCACAAACCTGCTTAATCTTAAACCACATTGCCAAAAACTGCTTGCAAGTTGTCAAAAACACAATAAATTAGAGTTTTTTCGTAATTATTGTAAGATGGCCTACTACAAAAGTCTTGATGTGACGATTATATTAGTGAGCCGATATCAGTCAGACCCCAGACACAACTCAAACACTAATCTAGTCTAAAAATAAAGATATTCATAAAGCCTCGTTTAATTTACTCTCAATAAGAATTGCATTGAATTTTACGTATGAACAATAATCTTTTTCGGATTAATTTTGTCATTTACTTAGGGCGAAATAATACGCTTAGAAAGGGTTAAGTCCTCTGGGGCCACAGATGTAATATAATCCATTTGTACTTATTCTCAGCCCTTCTTTTATTAATATAGCGGCGCAGACAACCATGAAATGTTGTCAAGTTGTTGTACGACACAAAGAGTAGTGCTGTGTTGAAACGATCTCAATTCAATTCAATTCAATTCTTTATTCATAATAAACATTACACGTCAACAAATATTTCGATGAGTAGGTACACATTATAACTATAGATTACTTTACAATATTACATCACAATAAAATCATAACAATATACAAATTACATCGCTATATTGTCGTCATCCAAATTTTATATTATTGAGAAACTCTGTTAAGTCATAAGAATCTATCGATAGAATAATGATTATCATAGTTATATCTGTCATTATTAATTAAGCACATTCAATTTTAGATGTGAAAAGTTTTCAAATTGGTAGATAAAATGTCACTTATAGAGTTAATAAATTAAGTAAGTAGGTACTCATTATCAACCATGAAGATAGGCTACATAAGCCATCATCGGCCGCATCAGCGTCGTGCTGACTAGGAGTCGAAGTAGTCGCTATGGCCGATATCGGTCAGAGTGCATCATGTGTTTTTTCATTACAAAAAGGATTTTTAAAATTAAAGTGGCTCAATATGGCTATGGAGCCCGCCATGTTAAGCTTGGACGCTTAACATATCAGGTGGACCTGATCCTATTCCACACGTCGAAGTTTGGTAGCGTAAAGCACATTATTAATTTTGTGCTATCGAACTCTAACTGAATTTCGTTCAACACTACAAAAAGGGGTAAGGGAAAATTGACACCGACTTTTACAAGGCGATGAAGACTCTTCATGAAAAGAGGTGCCACCCACATGCGTATTTTTATGGAACTACGCTAAAGTTATCATCAATGACGTCTAGCTATGCGAATATACTATTTCAATTAAGTATTTGAAGTAGTATATTCGCGTAGCATAGGTATACTTACTGAAGTTTTTACCATGATGATATAAATCCAACACAAAAAAGAGCTTACGAGGAACAAATTAAAGAGAAAGCGAACGTCGTACCTTACAAGGAAGTCAAAGAATTGGTTCTTGATAGACATGAATTATTATGGAGAATGCTACACCGCCAAGAGCCTGGCTCTTAAATTGATGATGAATTTTGTAATATCTGTGACGTGTAATTATTATTATTAATAAATGGCTATGACTATGAAAGTGTTGTGTCTTTTTGTTTGTTTGTCCGTCTTTAATAGCAAAACAGAGCGACAAATTAACGTATTTTTTTTAAAGTGGACATAGTTGAAGCGATGGAGAATGACATAGGCATCATTTTGTCTCTTTCTAACCCCCCACTTCCTTAAAATGGGGATGGGAGTTTGTATGGACCATTCCTCAATTTTCAAGGTAGAAAGCTATTTAGTAAATATCCAGACTATTTGTGACTAACAAAAATATCGTGCATTTTTTTTAATCTGCGCCCAACCCCTTCAAAGAGGGGGTGAATTTTTTTTTTTCAAGGTAGGAAGTTAAAAATTAGTTACATTAGGAAAGAGGCCCGTTGTCGCCCCGAATTTCACGCGAGCGAAGCAATGGGCAAAAGCTAGTACCTACTAGTATACGCTACCTATTAAAAAAGTTCACGGTCTAATTGTGAATTGATTTGAAAAAATAGTTTTCCAAAATCATCCCTTAAGGGGATGACAAAGGGGCGGAAAAAGAAATGCCTGCCTGCGAACGTGTTAAATCTCCAGGACGAAGTCATGTGCGAAAAGCTAATTATTAAGTGCATAATTATATCAGTAAATTTGTGATCGTTTCCAATCAACAGGGATGACTTTATCAAGATTTCACATTTCCAATGCAATGTTCTAAGCAAGAAAAAAAATAAAGCCTGGCATAGATCCAAAAAAAAATGAAACGAATAATCGCTTTACATAGGTATATAATAAATGGGTAATATATTCACTTCGCTTCGCATATATTTCTCTATTGGAAAATAGGCTTTATCCTCGCATAATCGAGGTCTATCTAAACCGTATTTGATTGGCTTATGGAAATTCCTGAGTCGCGTCTGAATCTTGAGTCCTAAGAGACATTTTAAAAATGATGAAAAATATTCTAACATAATTGAATTTCCAAGGTGATTGGTGAAAGCCGATTTGGATATTTAATGCTTGTCTGCTCCCCCAAGGATCTCCACGACGATCGGTCCTGCCCTGCCCGCATCCAGCGGCTTCCCGCGACCTTCACCAGATCGTCGGTCCACCTTGTAGCGGGCCTACCCACTGAGCGTCGTCCGACACGTGGTCGCCATTCTAGAACCTTAGCTCGGAGAATTGCAAAGCTGAAGGGGCAGGACACATAGCGAGGAGAACCGATGGCCGATGGGGCGGAAAGGTGTACTTAGATAAATATTTTTGTAATATATCTTCTTCTCTCATATTTTTTTATCATTATTTTTTATATCATTAAAGTATTACATAGTTAGGTAAACCACTGCATACATATACTGATATATGGGTTTTAAGATCAATGATCGACAAGTATTAGGTACGTACTAATAATAAAATTGTTCCAAAACAAAATATCTAATCTAATCTAGCCTACAAGATCCCACTGCTGGGCAAAAGCTGTCCCTTCCTCTTTCCATTTTTTGCGGTCCTGTGCATACTCCGGCCAGTCCCTCCAACAAGCGTCCAAGTCGTCACGCCATCTCCTTCGAGGTCTACCACGACGCTTGTACCCGCCATGAGGCTATCCAGTGCGTGCCGATCAGTAAAAAAATAAAATAGAATAGTAATGGTGCTGATTCCATGACACACACCATGTAATTGTATGTATACCTGTCATTTTCTTAACCGCCGAAAAGGAAAGGGACGGGTAATCGACAGCCATAAAATTTATGGAACACACGTCAATTTTAGGCAGAAAAAAACCCTCAAAATTTTACATTGGCTAATAATATAACAGAATTAAAATTACAGCACATGTCTATCGACTTATCAGCGTATGTCTAATTTATTCCCCCGAGTTAATCATTCGTTTTTAAATTAACAGTTGTCAATTTATCATCCGCCATTTTCCTTCTCGGCGGATAAGAAAATGACGCGTGTAACTTAAAATAAAATAAAATTATGTCTATGAGAATAATTAGCATCAATACCTATATAATGTTAAAATAATACTTATTACAACACAGTTTTGTTACTACATTTAAGAGAAAATGTCTACTTATTGTTACACAAAATATCTTGAATTAAGTATATAATTTAAATTACTTATACCAATTTTAAATTAAATACAATGTTAATAAAATATATAACATAGTCAAATTAAAAACCTACACTACAATACGTCAAAATACACACACACAAAAAAAAAAAAAAGAAAAAATTAAAGAAAAAATTAAATTAAAGTCACCAACTCAAGTCAACACGGTTCTTTCGACCTCATTGGCGATTACTGGCGCGAGCTTATTTATGTATCTTAGAATAGATCAGATGTAGAAAATTTAATCGAAAATGTCTGACTCGAACGAGATTTGAGCCCGCAGCTCTTACTAATCGGGGACGAGCGTGTCAACCTATACACCACCAGGTCCATAGCAATGCCTAGTTACGTAGTCAATCGTCTTGAAGATCTTGACGCCAAAAGCCAGATCCGAAAAACTCGACACAAGCCCTCCTACCACTACACTTATAACTCAAATGGGACTCTCTAATGTGCTTCTTGCAACATACATACATACATACATAAACTCACGCCCGTAATCCCTAATGGGGTGGGCAGAGCCACAAGTAATCAAAGACAACTTGCAGCCACTGTTGATACGAATTCCAAAGATGGATATGATGAACCTTATGGTGATAAGGGATCAGCCTATCGCCCATAACATTAGTCCATCATGTTAGAGGACACAATCCCTCTGTCGGTTTTTACGACATGCCCGGGAAGAGAAGCAGCTGAACGTGTTCTATGTTTTTTATATGCTCCCAGAACAGCATAGAAGCAAACAGCATAGCAGCTTCTTGCAACAGGACTTTCAAAACTAAGTTTGGTTTTGCTAGTCACGCCCGCGCCCATGCAAGAGCCCTTTTTATCGTTGGGAAATGCGTAACGCATACCTTACGTTACGTTACGTTATGTGGGACTCCCCGGGTGTCGCCACCCGGTATACCCACTAAAACCCAACGGTGTTCCTCCTTGCCGCCGTGTGGCGGCGATACGGGAACGCAATTGCACACAACCGAGTCCCCGCCGGCGGTACAAGAGCCCAGGCTAACACTAGCTAAGGGTGGCGCCGTCGACGGATACGTCTGGGAGGACATCATCATCATCACGTAGTCAATGTTTTTTTAAACAATAACCAAACATTTTTTTTTCAGTGCAACTATAATAAAAATATTTCATAAAAAAAATATACTTTAAAGACTATAAAAAAATGCTTCATCATAATTGAGTTTTCAAGAAGTGTCGACATGGGCTGGATATTTCAAAAATATGTGAGCCCAATTTCACGGAGGCTGCTCCGGTCGCTTAAAACGCCAACCGGCTTGAAAGAATTATTGCCTGCAATGGCTGATGCCTCCTTTTGATTTAACTTTTGGGGTCTTTATTGCTTTGGCCATTTGTGCCGATAAATTGAGTTAATCGAATAGATCTCTCTTGGAGATTGGAAGGAAAAAAACAAGCAGATGGAGATATTATTTAAAAAAAACAATTACTATAAAAAGTCGATGAAAATAAAAGTTTTGATCAATCACACTGTCATAATTATGGTCACGACGTACCTGTAATTATCTGTTATGACAATTTATATCTGCTTTACAAAATGATGTTTAAAATTGTTTAAATTTGACGTCGACCTAATGTCATTTTTTATTACAGAGATCGAAAGAATTGCATATGGACAGGAGGAGGACCCGGTGGTATAATATTACCAAGTTCCTCGGCTAGCCAAGAGCTGCAGGTTTAAGTCCTCTCCGAGTCGAGAAATTTCTCTCTGTGGTAATTATATTTTTTGACTATCCATTTAAATACAAGAAATCACTTATTCCATATACAGACGTTTAAACTCGCGCCAAATGTATATGTTACAATATACCTACTTAAGTAGACAAACATCGTTCGGTTTCACTACAATGTTTAAATAGTAACAGTTAAATTAAAATATATATTATATATATAAGCTAACTGAAAATCTGTTGAAATACATACATACACTCACGCGTATTTCCCATCGGACTAAGCATAGACTATGGAATTCCATTTGCTTCGATCCTGACACACTTCTCTTGCTTCCTACACATTCATCAATCGTTTCATACACGCATGCTAGTTCAGAGTAGATTGTACTGGACCTTTTCTAAGGACATCCCAAATTTGAAACACATAATAACGGGTTCTTACCGGGTTTAAAGCAGGAATATGAGACTCCCGATATTTCGACACTATTGCAAGTGCCATGATCACGGGATGTGTTTTAATTATGATAATAACCGCGTAAACTTAAAACAATTTCAAATTTGCTCAATGCACGTCTTCTAGGTCTTCCTCTGCCAGCCCTACCACCAATCTTCGCTTTATACACAGGTTTTGTTATCTTATTATCCTTCTGTTGAAATAAATACCCACTTGAAAAAAATCTTCTGGTTTAGAAATAAACTTTCGAAGGAAAGTTTTCTCGATAATTACAGACCAGCCGTTGTGTTAGAAATGTTTCATTGTACGTGCTACTGCTGTTTTAAAATGAACGAATATTCCGCTACATTGTTTTATTTAAAAACAAAAGATGTATAAAATTTTAACGACCTATCACATTGGTTTGACAGAAAGCTCGGTGAAGCGTGAGTACTCAGTTCGTCTTGCGATGAATGTACCTCTAACTAGCCCAAATGAAAATATAGTAGTTATGTTATAATACGTTGCTGCAATGTTTGTCCGGCCAAGTAGTTTATGCCATCTGCGGCAAATCTACAAAAAGTCACCTCATAAAAAAATGCTACAATGTTTTACCAGGTGTTTTCCGTTGATTTACAGATATTCCAAAACTTGAAAAAGACGTTTTGTAAAAACATGTGTAAAAAGTTACCTAATTTTACAACATTACTGAGTGAATTTTGACCGAATTCCGAATTGGATAATCTCAATTGGACGCGTAAATTAATATCATATTTATGTTATTATCATTATAATTTAGTGATAGTATTTTAAATAAAATTAAATAATAGATTGATCGTAAACGAAAGCAAGCTTATAAAGCAAGTTTATCTGCTGTAAAATCTTGTGTTCTTCCATAGAACAAGAATATTCATTAATATTAAACTATAAGTTTACAAAGTATCCTAATTGGAAAACTGTATACTTAGGTACATACATAGTTTCATACTGTGTACCTCTAGTGTTTAACAAGGGTTGTTACCCTCTAGGGCGGACACGCCCTCTAACTTTGCACTCTATTATTAATGACAACCCTCCCGCCCTTACTGAGCAAATGCAAATTATTGTATTTCGCGATATTTTGTTTGCGCTAAGCCATCACGGAAAGCACACAGCACAGCACAGCTTAAATAAACCCAGCACGCGATGTAAGGCAGCTTTTAAAAGTGTTATTATTATTCTAAGCATTATTTTTAAAATGCTGTTTTGAATGGTGCTTTGCGCCATTGCATTTGCTTTGTAAGTAATTAAAGTGAAATGTGTTTGTAACTTTTTTCATATGCGTCTAGCTTGCTGGTTGAATGCAGAATGAAAAATTGAAGTGGAAATAGTGCATAATACCATATTATAATGCTGTTTACGATCGCATTTAAAACTGTTTGTTTTGCATTTAATAACTTTCACAAATAATTAGTATAACATAGAATAATCAATTATATAGAACGCAGGCGGGTTAAAAAACAATATTACTAATAGACATTTATTCGCATTGCGTATTTACTTTTATAGCCGTAAATGTCAAATTTCAATGAAGTGCTTCGATGTGGCCTTTTTAACCCGCCAGGTATTGCTTCGGAATGTGTACTTAAAAAAAAAGAAAAATCGAACTTGAGTATCCTGCAGGCTTAGCACCGTAAACACGCGACTCTTTCTCGCCGCGACAGCGATCATCTGTCTCTTTCTGTGCAGTACTGTGAAAGAGTGACGGGTGACGTATGTCGAGGCGAGAAAGAGTCGCACGCTTACGGTGCTAAGCCCGCTGTTCTACAGTAGATACCTACTAAACCACTTATTTGATACAGATGTTTGGATAGTAATCCAACACTGTTAGTATACGCTTTGCATCAACATTAAGGTACAGCAGTTTACTATTGAAGGATATAGCACTAACTTACTCATTTATTTGACTTTACAGGCAATACAGGTACTTACTCACGCGGAGGTCCGAGTTGCTCTATGACTCACATTGACGTAGGTACAAATGTTACCATAGCAACATTGTAGATACTCACATAAATAATATAATGTTCTTATTTCAAATAATACAATAAGCTAATAAATAAGGTCAAATCGGTTACTTTTTACTAAATGTCAAAACACAAAATTACTATGGAATTTGTATGAAAAAGCACACTGTGACGTCATAGAAAAACGTGAAAAAATGTCGCACTTCTTTATTGAAATTCATAAATAAGTTAAATCATAGAAAAAGGAAAATTTTTCGTTAGTTTTACATGTGTCTTTATTTAGTAATCAGAATTTCATAATTTATCTCGAACCTAGTACACGACCCATTACGAACACTAGTAACAAAAATTAACGAATCAAAAATAAATAGTTTGGAAATCTTTTAATTTACATGCGTAATGAAATCGATCCGCTTATCGCAACTATACACAAACATATGCCCGTAAAATTGCGTTTTCTTAGCCGCTGTTTTACAGCGATAAATTCGCTTCTTTATAAAGGAATCGAGAAAACGCTGCAGCTAATAAAGTTACGGTTAAATAAACTCTGAAAGTAAATAAAGTCTTTGTGAATGGACGCAGAATAATTTCAATGAAACAGAAGGTCGGGACAGATCGTAACAAAATAAAGTTCAGCTAATTTAATATCGCTTACAAATTGAAATACACTTTTTACAACGTTAAATAATTCCGTCAACGTTTTCAATTTGAAATAAGTGGCGGAAACATAGATTTGATTAGGAACTCTGGAGTTTCAATAAAACATAGGAATGTCTAAAGAAAGTTACTAACTGAAATATTAAAAAAGTAAACTATATTAAAAAAATAGCAATTGATTTAAAGTAACCCAAACATAAACATTTGATATCAAATTGTTTTGTATTAAATATAATGCTCGGAACCGTCGTTAACAATTCCCAAGAATAGTAAAGTGAGTCAGTTTACCCAGAAAAAATAAAAGTGTACAAGAAAAATGTGTAATGTGTAGTCACTTGTCATACGGTCCACAAGTTAACCCTCTTACACGTGTGAGCAGCACTTGCTGTCGACTTATGTCGACAGCTGCAAGTGGTTTCATTTGTGGCTCTCGTAACATTATCGCTTTTCAACTCTAAGTATCTTGATTCCACCGACCTATCGAAGTCAATGGTCAGACCAGTGAGTCACTCTTCTTATCGTATGGGTTGTAAGGTGGAATACCAACCTCATCAACCCTGGTGTCAGGGTTATTATTGAGCCGCCAAAGGTCCCTGACATAACTCATGTAACGACAACATACTTACATCAGTAAGTAGTAACCGACACCAACAGCTTAACGTGCCTTCCGAAGCACGGATCATACTTTCGGATAATCAGGTGATCAGACTGTGATGTCTTAACCAAACTAAGGATCACAAAGTGATTTTTGTGACGTGTCCCCACCGGGATTCGAATCCGGGACCTCCGGATCGTGAGCCCAACGCTCAACCACTGGACCACGGACGCCGTGTGAGTGAGTCACTAACAAGACTGGGTTACAAAAATATCCAAGTTAACAATAACATTTCAAGAAACCCCCTTAAACAATATCCCGGGTACAAAATCGATTACTCCCACAACGTACGAGCTAGCAATACGCCGACAATCGAGCTGTCTTTATTGCATTTCCAATAGCAGCGCAGATCCACCAGATGACGTGATATCGCCGCGCGTCTATTGGCTGGCGACATGTTGCTTCGGGAAATACTATTGCACGCCGCTGATTGCCTTTTGTGTGGAGATTTTTATATTACTTGTATTTTTATAAGCACTTGACAGTACTAAAAGCGGAGAAATATCCAATAACAGTACTGCAACTACCATTGTGTATAACTTTAGCCTTACTTATCATAAAAGTGTTAAGACAGAGTCAAACTTCAAATATTACTGATTTCACTCTGGTAGACATGCTATTTCGGACAATCTTTATCATTTAATTGCCATCGCTTCCATTTAAAGTTGCTTAAAAGAATTTTCACAAATATTTCGTGACTAAACAGTCGTAAAACATCGTACGGACACACACGTAATGCCGACGACATTGACACATTGCTTGCACTTGCATTCAACCGAACTATGTTTTATAGTTACAGTTTTAGAAAATAATAGTTTTGTAGCAAGCCTGAACTAGCATGGCGCATCGTGAAGATACATGCTCGATAATGTTTCGTTTGCGATTAAATGTTTATGTTTTAATGTATATTATGTTTTAATATATATTGCAAAGCTGAAGTGGCAGTGGGCAGGACACATAGCGAGGAGAGTTCTAGAATAGCGAGCACGTGTCGAACGACGCTCAGTGGGTAGGCCCGCTACAAGGTGGACCGACGATCTGGTGTTAGTCGCGGGAAGCCGCTGGATGCGGGCAGCCGATCGTCGTGGAGATCCTTGGGGAAGGCCTATGCCCAGCAGTGGGCGTCGTACGGCTATCTGTATATATATCTATCTATATTAAAAAGCATGCGACCTGGCCCGTAATTGGGATGGTCTTCCCGCCTGGTTGGAAGTTCAGTTGGCAGTCGTCTGCTGTAAAAACCGGATCTGTCAATACTTTCAGGTTTAGTAAACGGAGCCGTTGTAAAAACTGGATAAACGCTAGTAAGATGATGATAAAGCACGTGGATTTTTATTTTCTGTCCCAGAGCCAGGTCTGTTTTCCATTTAAACTCATCTTAGTCGAATTTCCAGAATCCTTTTGGTATAAGATAAACTCTTCCATAAACTGAAGTACCTAGTAAAAACTAATTATACATAATAATTTTATTTTATCGCCTTTGAGAATATAATAGACATTAGGTACATGTACAGCGACACTAAAGTTATATTGTAAGTTAAATGTATCTACACAAGTCTTACATAGGGTAAGCCACTGGTGCGTCGTAAAACCACGCCTAAACACTTAATTAAATTCACTTTGTAGCTTAAATTACAAAGTGACTATGTATAAAATTCGTCATTGCGCATAACATGATAGTCAAAATTTAATTAATATTTACCAAATTGCGTTTCACCAAAATTGTTCGTTTCTATTAGACTTACGGTCTAGTATTAATAATTGGTGGGTCGTCTACCATTAGCATAAATAAAATAATCCATAACTTTATTACATTTTAACAGGGTCCGCTAACCTAACCTGAAGTTTTGATAGGTCCAGTTTTCTATAAAAGCGACTGCCTGTCTGACCTGTCAACTGGTGTAGAGAAAATCAGCCCAATACAACCCAATAAATACAACTTCATAATATTATCCGAAGGGTTAATGTATGTGTTACTGTTGAATTTCTTTTCATTTCTTATCCGCAGCCATAACACAATTAAATAATTTTGACTTTGCTAAAGTCCGAATTCTTGATAATTTTATCCTTGTAGAACCTGTATAAAAGATAAAGTCTCAAGAGCAGTGAGTTTTCTCTCATTGAAGCGAAATTCTACACAAGATGGTTGCCAACAAAATTCAAGAAAATTGGGCCTAATCAATGGACTGAACTAGACGGTACGAAAAACAAAATTAGATAAGTACTTTTATTCTCTATCTTCAAGTACACAGAAAATGCAAATAATAATATTGTTATTTATTTTTCTTTGATTCTTTTCAAGACAACCTTATGGTAGACGTAAAGAGGTGTTCTACCTTTTATTTAATTAAAATCTACGAAAGAAACGCAATAGTAATCACCAGCTGTATCAGATTAGGCTAATTGTAATATAATAGAGCTGAATGCACCCTCGAATTCACTGAACTCCGTGAAACACGCAAGGTGCTTGTCACTCACTTTAGGATTTCATTCTGACGAAAACGATTATGTTTTTTTATGGATGCGACGAATAAATATGATACAAGATTTTAAGAGCGAAGAACCCGAATTATTATGATTATTATCCGGGTACTGATATATAAATATTATTATATTTGGAATAATAAATTATAATTATTGGAGTTGCATATTAGTGACATCGTAACGATAACTTTGAGGGATAATTGAGACCACGATTCTGAGTTGATATCAAGTGGGATTTTCCGTCACAAAGTATGGAATTGAATATATTAAAAAGCATAAAAATCATCCAACTAACACCATGTATAAATGTTGTCAAGTAGATACTTAATTTAGTGTAGATCATCTGACTTTCAATATTGTTTCTATGTTGAAGGACAGTAAGGTCATAAGTACGACAGTAAGTACTTAACTTACTAAATCTGATAGAACTGCTATGAACATCGTTTTAAATATTACGGTTAACACTGTTTAATTGCACAAGTATACATATTTATTTCTGTGTAAAACGTCACCGATGCTATAGCCGTCAACAGCTATAGCCACTTGTATCACTATGTATTTACTGACCTATGCCGACAGAACAGTCACATTCCTCTATACTTTCCGTTCGTCTATTATGAGTTCTGTAGCTTGAAAATAATAAAATAATAATATACAACATATTTGTGTCAAAACATGGTGGAAAACTGACCATCAACGTGTTATACATATACAATAGTACGTATGTAGAATGTTGACTCAGGGATTACGTCCTGTTTAACGTCACTAAGTAATTAGAGGCGATGGACCGGTAACGTGACATTATATAGGTACTCGTGTCTAAATTGACTCATCTTCCCGGGCATAGTATAAAAACTGGGGGGACTGTGTGAATATGACTAATTTCTATTATGACTTCCAGGCGACAAAGGGATCTCAAAAGCCCACATTGAAGCAATTAATTTAAAAAAGCGGTATATAAATTTTACATTTTGTGCATAGAAAAGTAAGTGTGCAATATCAACAAATGTCAAAGTTCACCATATCCATCTTGGGAGAGCTCTATGTTGTATCCTACTTGTGTTATTTGAACTTATACAACGCAATGTACGAAGATCTTTAACATCATATCCCTAGCGACATCCCGTTTTTCACAACCACTTACCTAACCTGAAGATTTGACAGGTCCAGTTTTTTACAGAAAATAATTAGAAATTCATTGGTTAAGGCCCGTGCTGGGATTTGAACCTGCGATCTCACAGTGAGAGTCAAGCGATCTTCCAACTGAGTTACCACGGCTTATCTGTTCCAGAATATTGCGATTCATAAAAATATTTACGGCGATTCTGAAATATGTTCTCGTTGGAGCACCGTGATAAACAAAATCACATATTCCGTGATGTTGTCGGCAGATTATTACTAGTGTACCGTATGTATTATTCATAGTTGTCTATCCATATTACGCTGGCCATATATCATGGAATGACTCCCCCTTTTTCCAACAATATGGGTGCGCATTGCGCACATTATGGCTACAATTATTCATATTGGTTATAATAATCGTACGTACGAATATATTTACGTATAGTACAACTTATCATACACATACATATACACATATAGACACAGCCATATGCATATAGGTAATTATCATAGAGGTAGATACTCATAATGATAATTGTAAGAAACTTAACTAAAATTCTAAAGATTTAATTCTCTAATAATTACATAGGTCTTTAATATGTATTTATATTTTAGTATTTTTTGGGGCACAGCTGGAAATCAGCGTTGTGGCACTCCCTCAAAGTCGGAGTGTCACAACATCTTGCTGAGCTGAAGTCCCTTTTTAGAGATAATGTTTAAATTCATTATTATGTTCCCTACTCTATTCTGTGTATCTACCTACTTATTTCTAAAATAAATGATTTTCTATCTTTCTTTCTTTCTTAATACTTACTATTATGTTTCTTCTTGATTCCACTACTGGGTAAAGGCCTCCCCTTGATTCCTCCACTATTCTTGATTCTCCGTCCTCTCGATATCTCCGGCTAATCTGCCAATCTGTCCGATAAGCGTTGACGTCATCACCATCTTTTATTTGTTGTTACTGTCTTGTTTTTGTGTGTGGCGTTTTTTTATTATCATCATCATCATCATCAGCCGTACGACGCCCACTGCTGGGCATAAGCCTCCCCCAAGGATCTCCACGACGATCGGTCCTGCGCTGCCCGCATCCAGCGGGCAATAGAAAAAAACTATTCTATTCTATTCTTTTACGGAGTCTACATCGACTAATACACACTGGTTTTATTTTTATTACTCTTATTCTGAATAAGATTTCTATAATACCTGTAACTGTTACTAGTGCTAGTAAGTAACTATAATAAAGCTTAGACTAACTGCTTAGAGTGAGCAACTGGATGAAAGATTCTTAACTTACAATTTTATTTATCGGTAACCTTACGGAACCTTCGAATATGGCCTTCTTTTTAACGTCGGGATATTTTTACGCTCAGAGACAAGAATCTTTAATTGTTTAGAACGTACTTCCAACAGTTCAGTATTAGTATTAATTTCTTTTATTCTTCCCTCATCCGTTTCTACACTGCAAACGAACCCAGACCTTCCGATCATGACTCAGACGCTCTTTCTAACCACATAACGAAAGCTGTTTTGTTATTTGTTGGTAAGAATTCATAATAAGGCTTTTTGGGTTTTCCTGAAAGATTTTGCTCTTTGCAATAACGCCCTATTTGTGAATGTTGTTATTTTATGTGTGTCGTAAGACTTATATCGTTACCAGTACAAGCGATAAGAGAAGCAGGTTATCAGCTATCATGCAATCTTACCGTTAGCATTAGCAATCCGCTGAACAGTGATAGATTGGGCTGCTCTCATATCGCCGACGTGTGATCTAACTACTGTCGGGTTCCGTAGAATTACGGTTTACAGATAATCGTTTGTTTGTTTTTTTTTTACCTGTATTTTATAGAGAGAGGGAGCGTCGCTTGTGTAGTGATTGTGTTTTGTTTTACTTATTGAGATATGGCTAGTTTTAAACCACTCGTTAATATATTGTCACAAAGACTATACATGTTGCAAATGATACTGCGGAATCGAGCCATTGTCCATTTTTAGAATGGTTTGCAACTTAGCTAAGGCGCCAGGATGTGTCTCCCGGAACAAGTAATGGGACATTTTTTGAGCATCTCTTGACACAATCTTTAAGTGTACAGTCATGAGCAATATCATGTACCCACTTTAGAACCCTGTCGCACTATCAAATTTGACATTTAATGAGACTTACGGTTTAATTTGTCAAAAAAGTTAATGTGACATGGTTTCAAAGTGTATACTTATTAGTACCCATGACCGTACCTCTAATGTGTTACTGATAATAATTCATTATGCAATCATTGCGGAAAGAACGTTGTCCTATGTTGAAATAATTATAAACCATTCCTAAGCAGCAAAACTATCGATATCAATAATCGAAACAGGATTACAGTGATAATCGGTTCATCCATGCGCAATAATCGTGTCATCTCCGTTACTGTTGCTGCTGCCGAGTGTGCCGAGTGGACAGGACGCACGCTCGGGGGTAATCGCGTGCGATCGCCACGCCTGCACTCTCCCACGGGATAGCATTGCATGGAGACGTTTTCTATTTATTTTGTTTAAAATGTATACGGAGATTGATTGATATTTATTGTAATTGCTCTGTTAATCCGCTTCTTTATGCTAATTAAGTACACTAGTTGTGCAATATTAAGTGGGTAAGTAATATCTGAAAACTTACAATTGCTAAACTGATTAATCTTTTTTTTTATTAGGTATATGTATGTCTTGTCTTTCATGTTTGGCTGATAAATTATCACGTGCTCAACGGTGACGGGAAATATCGTGAGGAAACCCACATTCCCGAGAAATGCATTTTCGGAGGTATGTGACCTAACCTGTATTGGGCTGGTTTTCCCTTCGCGGGTTGGAAGGTCAGACAGGCAGTCGCTTCTGTAAAAAACCAGACCTGTCAAATCTTCAGGTTAGGTAAGCGGACCCTGGGAAAAACGGAATAATGCTAGGAGGATGATGACGTCTTGTTTTTTAAACTCAAAACTGTTACAGATTGGGATGCATCATCATCATACGCCTATTAAATTATTCGCAATTATAAGTAAATACTGCTTAAGGTACTTACTTGAAATAGGTACTGCTTTAATAGCACCTGAATACCTTTCTTCTTATTTATTACAGCCTATATCAGAGTGACCGAACGCACGCTAAGTGGATGCGAAATAGCGTGCAATCGCCCCGCCTACCTCATTCAACCAGCAGCATTGCATGAAACCAGCAACCACTGTGCATGATTAAATTATAATAAAGCTATTATAACCCGCTATGAAAGTATCAAATAAAGTGGTGAAAAAAGTGAATTTACATCTCTTACAAACCACTTTTCATTTTACTCGTACCTCCTTGCGTGGCATGGTAATGAACAAAAGTATTGTAGTTAAAATGGGTAATTTAAGTGCTTAAAAACAAAGCACCATTAATTGGAGCTGGTTAAAGTTAAAAAAGTACAAGTAGTTACTTTGACGTCTGACAGCTGACATTAAACAAAATAGTAATTAAAAATAATGTGTATTCGGTACAAAATTGAAGTCAAATAAAGGGTTAAGCTGTGGACAACCTAGCAATGTAGTGCTGTCTATTTAACCCTTTCACGGGCAGAGACCATGGGTCATTGATGGGTCATAATAGGTAGTATGACACCTTGGAATTGGAACGTCATTAGACGTTCTGTCCTTAAAAGTGTTAAATAGCATTATCAAAAACAGACCATGAAGCCATTTCACTGTGAAGTAGAAATAGATACAAAATGCTCTAGACCCTAATATTTCGTGTGTGCGTTGACTTCTGATGTGATGTCATTATAATGTATATATAATGTAATCCGTGTCTGTGGTGTCCTAAATAATAAATGTTTCTTTCTTTCTTTAAACCAATTTTTCAAAATCAATTTCCAGACTATTACTATCCTCCGTTTATTTATAACATATGGTACATTTTTGAAATTCTGCACACAAAAGGCTTATAAAATATTGCATGTAACAGTAATCATATTTCCCTGCACGATATATTAGCCGGGGAACCAACGATGTGTGACAAATGCATGGCTGCGACGCGCCTGCACTTCGCTTTGTTGGGCGAAATCAAAAACAAATGCGCACGTCATCGCCCGTTTGTATATTATGACAATAATTTGTTGGCAAGTAATGTTTATTGCTTTTTTTTATTGTTCTTTTTGTGTTTTAGGGTTGCGTACCAAAAACGGAAAAAACGGGACCTTTACATTACTAAGAATTCGCTGTCTGTCTGTCCCTCTATCACCAGGCTATATCTCAAGAACCGTGACAGCTAGAGTTGAAATTTTCACAAATTATGTATTTCTGGTGCCGCTATAACAACAAATACAAAAAATAAAATTAATATTTAAGGGGGCTCCCGTACAACAAACGCGATTTTTTTGCCCTTTTTTGCTCGATACAATACCTACTGTTGTTTACCTAGTCAATGATACGGAGCCGTTCATGCCCAAGTCCGACTCACACTTAGCCGGTTTTTAATTTCTTTATAAATATATTGATTAGGTATTTGAATTAGCAAGGTAGACTTGAACTGATAGAAATGAAATTTTAATTTTAATTTCCATTACGGCGTTCTGAAAATCATTTATTCGCATAGGATTCATGGTTTTGTAAACATACATGGTTCATGGTTTTGAGGGTTTTGAAGACTTAGTGAATAAGTAAGATTTGGTCAAATAAATTTAAAAAGTGACTATTAAACATTGTTACTCATCAGAAACAAAATAT
Organism: Pectinophora gossypiella; assembly: GCF_024362695.1. NCBI lineage: Eukaryota > Metazoa > Arthropoda > Insecta > Lepidoptera > Gelechiidae > Pectinophora > Pectinophora gossypiella. The sequence continues at coordinate 6,617,108 of NC_065405.1, forward strand.
CATCCGCAGCGCGATTTCCACAGTATATCGAACGTATCAATTTAAAAAAAAAACTGAAAGTAATATTATAGGTAAGTCAGTGAAAACAGAACTCTCCAAACTCTAACAGATTGAATCTTGTAACGTTGAATTTAAAATTATTCTGCTCACTACAGAAAATTGCTGCCGCTTTCGATCGAGCATGCTACACTGAAAGACGGTTATACGTTAGCCCCTAGTTTTATGTAAAACATTTTCTAGACGTGCGCTGTTTTCCATTAGCAATAATTCATAACTAACGCAATCTAGATCTTGTGTAAACAAGAGAAAATAATTAAACGACCCAATGCACGATGGAAACTTCCTATAAATTGCACTGAAAATATGTAGAGTGTCGCCGTATTTCAAAATGCTATTACTTATTTAGAAGTATTGTGCACAGTGTGTGAAGCCTAAGGCGGCTTAAAATTAGAGTTTACGAAGCGAATTTTAATAATAATGTCGCATTTTTATTCCAGTGTTGTGGCGGTTGAAGCATTATTTACGCCTTTTGTCCCCTATTTTTTTCTTTACAATACAACAATACAATACAATACAAATACACTTTATTGCACCAAAATAAAAAGAAATAATTACAAAAAGTCTCTTAACTAAGTACATGGCAAATGGCGGCCTTATCGCTTAAAGCGATTTCTTCCAGACAACCATAAGGTGAGGAAAAAGGTAAAAAAAAAAATTGAAAGATTGCGGATACAAACTATGCATACAACTTAACAACAAATACATGCAAATAAATATATAACATACTTACAAATATAATATATACCTAACCTATATACATAACCTAGCATATATACCTACTTATATAAATAGTACACACAAAATACCTAATAATAAGCAACTCAAGAGATTCAGACGATGACACTTCATTATAAAAACAGAACATTATAAAAATTGGAAAAAAAATAAAAAAAAGGATATAAGAGTAACCTCGGAGTACATTCAAGACACAAAAAAAAAGGAAAATAGAAAATCTATAAATATACATATATAAAAGCAGTAAATAATAATTTATGAGTAACCACACTGACGTTCAAAATAATAACGAAGAAGATTTTGAAAAATATGCAATATATATGTCTTTATTGTAATTTTGACTGTAAAATTACTGGGGTGTGATTTGCTTAATGTTCACGCTATGAATACTCATAGTAGATATAATCTACCGGTTTAAGAACGGTAGTAAAGTGCTTATGAAAACCATTCACTTTATTACGTTTTTAATTTAAAGTTATGCTGATTGGGTTAAGCTTTTTTCCTTATTCCTGTGAAATGAAACGAGGTGATATTAAATTTTATGTTTATCGCAATGATGATACCTCGTTTTGAAGCTAATCACAGGACACTTATTTAAATATTGATTTGAAATCATTTTTTTGCAAAATTAAGCTATCACTAACAAAAATCAAGACTTTCCACTCAATATTCTATTCCGTGCAGTCCAAAATTAGCTCCCGTAAACATGGAAACAATTCGAAATCGCGAACGGCCTTACCAAAGATTCTTGTCACCGGATTAATTCTGTTAAACAAACGCTACGAAGTGGCTTGCAACTAAAGCAGATAAGGACTCCGGAAATTGCTTTAGAGTAGAGCTGGTGGCCATTCCCAGTGGCACAGCAAGTGGGTGATGGATGGGCGGGTTGCATGACCAGGTAATTGTTACCTCTGCTTCGTTTGCCGCTCGCGTGTTGGTCTTTTCTTTAAACATAATCTGAGCCTTTACTGCGACGCCTCTAAGTGAGTCTTAGTTGAGTGTTTATTGGCGTACAGTCCTGATTGTTAGCTACGGCACTTTGTTTTGGTTGAACTTTATTTTGGGTCTGGTATTTTTTTGCGAAGATCTATTTTTTGACGTGAATTATTGCAGATTGGCCGCTTATATAGTGTCACAAGACAACATAAATATAGATTTATAATTATTTAATTTCTAAATTTTTTCTTGCTATGTGGCATGTGGCGCCACCTACTTGGCCGGTCAAATAGAGGTTTTTTATGATCTGTGTTCAGGCACACTGTGAATAATAATGTTTTGTGCACCCACAACACATGCTTCTATCTTACAAAAAAAAAAGTTTTAACAGTACGGTCACGAGCATTAATATGTATACACTTTGGTACCATGTCATATTAACTTTTTTGACAAATTGAACTGTAAGTCTCACTAAATGTCAAATATGTTAGTGCGACAGAGTCCTAAAGTGGGTACATTATATTGCTTATGACTGTACCTACTGTGAATGAAGTCTACCATTGATTTCACAACTCACACGAGAAAATATCTGAATCCTTCATAACCCTGTTCGAAGTTCAAAATAATAAACAACACCGTGTGTGCTCTCAACCAAAAATACATTTACTTTCCTAAAGTGCTTACTTGACTAGAATGCGTTGACAATAATAACGAACTTATTCACTTTAATGGTCCATTGAGCTAAACCGACATTATTTACCTCTACGTATCCAAAGTTATGACATCCGAAGAAAAGTTCCAGCTCACGACCCCTACCATTGAACTTCGACGATCGAAAACAATAACAAACGCAAACGACTTTGAAACATTCGTTGAAAAGGAAAGTTGGGGTACTGGATGTGTCTCACTGCTGGCGAAAAGCAGTATAAAAAGAAATCACGCTCAAAAGTGTCTAATTACTTATTATTTGCGTGTAGTTACAATAAGTTACTCGGATGAGAGCCCTCGCCGCTCCCTATTTTTCCGGTCAAGTAATTAATGCCATATCAAATAAAATATTCAATTACTTTAAAGAAACATATTTTTAACGAGGTCTTCGACTAGTAGACGCAGCGAATATTTCTACAGTAGATAGACGTTGTACTTCTATAAATTGGTCGAGGCCTTCGATATAATACGCGCCGCGGTGGGCGCGGTTACCGCGCCGCGACGCGACGGCTCGTTTCAAACTACGTAATTCTTCCTGTAACTGACTATAAAGTTGCCTAGAACTTCTATTTATCAATCAATCAATAATACTTTATTTATCATACAATAATGGAGTACAAATCACTCACCTTTGTCCAGCTAATGTAGAAGTAAGGATGTTATAGGATTTACCGCTTCCCGCTACCAGTCAGATGGCGAGAACCTAGAGGACAGGACACCAGGTGCCAGACTTGAGGAAAATGGCTGAATCGGACACCGTTAGCTATGAAACTTGCTGTTTGATGGCACTATACCCTTGGCAGAGGTAAGGCGAATTGGATTTACAGCTGCAATGAAAAATAAGCACAAATGTTGTTGCAGAACTACTATCAATTATTTCAAGTTGATTTCGGTGGTTTTACTTAAAGAGAAGTTTTAGCTGGTGAATTTTAAAAAAAGTTAATAGTATCCACTTATATCTGACTAGGATTCGCAACAAAAATTAAACATAAATGCTTCTTGGATGACTAAGGCTCAGTTTCAGGGGAATGCTTTCTTTTGTGTGTTATACATACATCATACTTAGAAACGAACTCGTTGAAAAGTCATCCAAGCAATTATATAGGTATAATTGCTTATTGAAACATGAATAAAACAGCTAAAATTACATTCTTATAATACTAAAACAAAAAGAGCACTTCGTTCGTAACAGATGAGCGTCTTGCGCGTTATCGTAGAGACCGTAGAATATTATAAAACGTCGCAATAAAGTAAATAGAGAGACAAATGTACATATTCTAGCGAAACAATGGAGGAATATCGAGCTTAGAGTAAGGTTTTAAGGCGGAGATTGGCCTGCGTTCGGCGAGCACATAATGCTGAAGGAGCGCTCGTGAGAAATATTATGAAAACAAATTCGCGTTGAGCACGTTCCGTGCAAGTAATAAATAAAACACCAGAACACCTAGAGTGTGGCAGAGCCGCAAAGCGTTATTTGAAACAGCATTACGAAGTTAGCCGGATAGTGCCCGTCTGGTAATTAGTTCTGATATACCAGTAAATTAACTGATTAGATACTATTCTGTTGGGAGACGGAAGATACGCAAAGTTATGACGATAGACGCTCAGTCACGTCCCTTTTATGACGAGGTAATTTGCCTTTCAGTTTTAGGGTGCTAAATTAGACATCTGAAACGTTATTCTATTTAAAACAGTAAACTTTTTGAGTTTCATATCGTATTGTTCAAATGAGTGACGTTCTAGGTCACGTTAAATTCCTTAATAAAATATTTAGATGGCGCTGTATAACGCTGCCTTTATGGATTCCAGACATATTATGCATCTTAATCTTTGTTATTAAGTAAATGATGACCCTTATTATTACACCCAGACATAACAAATCTTCCATAACCATTATTATTCTGATCAAAATAAAGAGAAGCAATCGGCAACAACATAATTATTATTCTATACAAATCCAATGTCATTATATTTTGGAATAATTATGTACCCGGGCAATCAGAAAATAGGTAGTTATCACGTTGGTGTTATACAGAGCCATCTATAGGTATGTTCTTGGGGAACAGGGCGCGGAAAGTCCTTCATTGTAAAACTTCGTCTAATATTTGATCATTTACGTTAAATAAAAAACAAATTATAACACAAAGTAATGAAGGGAACGAGAAAATATTTGTAAGATAAACGAAAGTCATAACTCTTAGCCGAGACAACAAAATTCAAACCGAAACGCGTACGAAATCGTTATGTTCAATGTATAAACGAGACAGAAACGAAAAAATATGTTAAACAAGCAATTCGCGCGAATCGCAGAGCACCTGACGAAGCGTCCCCGAGCTTTATTCTGGAAACCATTCGATATAAGGAAAATCTATTCAAGGTTGTCTCCTTTAGAATTATTAGAATACCTACTCAAATTTGTAATTAAACGTTAAAAAACGTTTAAAGAAAACTTTGTAAACGTATTACTTATCAAATTGTTTTTTTAAAGATGTGAATTAAATCATTATTTAAAATCAGTCGTAATCGTAAACGAATGAAATGTAAATTGAAAGTTTCCATGCTATCCATATGGTTTAAAAAGAACACATTTTTATTCATTCTCACTTACTTATTTTTAGCCAAACGGAAACCCGTAATAAACAATTTCTCACATTAGCAAACTCATGACACGTCACGGCTACTGACTCGCTCACGTGTCAAAACACTTTCTCTTTCCTTTTCGACACTTTCTCTTGACTCACAGAATAGACCCCTCCGTCGTCATAACATGTTTGCGTGATATCGTCTACATGTTTTCGCGAATTTCGTGTCACCCAGGTGATAGGGGAAGGGATCAGCGAGACATTGTTTTGGCTACGACGCGACGAACACCTATGAGCATATGTTTATTGCAGTCAATGTAGAAACACAATGAACATGTGTTTGTGTTGCATCGCCCGCTTTTATGATTTCAAAGGTGGTGTTGATTTTACCGCTGCTGTCTGGATCGGTTTTTGAGGGTTTGTTGCGGATAAAATGAACTTGAATAAGATTGGAAATGCCGTAGCTGATATCTCGTAGACAAAGCTACGATGCAGGTGCTACGTAACGCAATATCTCTTTCGGTTGCTGTTACGGACGGAATATTTTTAACCGAAATAGAACGTAAACCAATATACGTATTGAAAACATAAAATATAAACTTTGACTTCTAGAATGCAATTATATATAACTTACGAATCTCAAAACGTGTAGGTATACTATACACCTCTATCTACGAGGATAGATGCGTGATGTTATATTATGTTACAGAAAACATGAAAAAAAAACATTATTTTTACGCTCTAAAAGCGTTTGAATTAGGCATATGAGACTCCCGATATTTCGACACTGTTGCAAGTGCCATGATGACGGGATGACTGATAAACGCGGTAAAAACCCGTTATTATGTATTTTAATTATGATAATAACCGCGTAAACCTAAAACAATGTATAAACTCCTTACTACCCACTAACCTTCATTATCATTACCTCATCCATCAACCACCCTTACCTACCAGTCGCGGTACTTACCCAAAAAACCAAACCTGTCATTTCCAACAGGAGGGTTGTATCTGCAACTCGTGAGGGTAGACAGCTGATGCCAGGGTTCTTAATTAATAGTTGTTTCGGTCATCAACATGTGGTCACTGACAGGTTAATATGTACGGGATAAAATGTTAAGGAAAACGTCATACGAAAGTGTTGGTCGTAGGATTTCTGCAATCCCCCTCCTTATTTAATACGTTGACAGTCCCCATACAAAATGTTTGTCAACCTGTAAATTTTGTTGTGAATTTGACCAAAAAAGCTACAGAGTGGGTTCCTGCAAATGCTGTCAGACGTCGGGGAAGGCCACGGAAAAGATGGCGCGACGAGTTAGACCGCTTCTCAAAACAGTGACGCGAGCAAGCTGGGGACAGGGAAGAGTGGAAGAGAGGCCTTTGCCCTGCAGTGGGACATTGAGGGCTATTAATAATAATAAAAAAGTGTGCAATAAAGTGTATTATTATTATTAAAATGTTTTGACTTCGTTGTAAGTCCCGCTTATTACTTAATTTTATATACGTCCTGTTAAAAACGGAAATAATAATAAATATATTCTAATTCTAAACACTTCACAATACCTATTGAGTGCAATAGAAAGTAAACCATATATCTTACTATCATGAAAAATTAGAACTTTCAATGGCCGCACTCATGGCACTGAACAAGTATGGGTCACGGACGTATGGAGCTAGTCCGTCATGACCCCTATATGGATCACTGGACTGTCAAAGTGTTAAGAGCTGCGCTCTTGTCGGTGGAGTAATCGCCATTCCTCTCTTCTTCCCGCCAACTCCTTCACCTTCTAATACTTTTTTTTGAAGTGACTTTTTTTGTAGATTCGTCTCAAATGGCATTAACTACTTGTCCGGACAAATTAGGAGCGCTGATGGCTCTCACCCGGCTACCTCCAGATACGACACGACCTGCACCTTCTCTTTTATTTGTTTCATAAATGTTGTTTATTGTGTTCGGCAATCCAAATAATAATTATTTGGTTTTAATAGGGTAACGTTTGGCCTATCTACCCGACTGCGGCGAAGAAAAAAGGAGGGTTATGTGTTTGACCGCTATGTATGCACCAATTCCAATCTAACTTCTTAACCACCTGTCAGAATTTAACAAATGAGGTGGTCGTATGCCAATCTGTCCTAAGAGTTTATTTACCACGGTATACGACCACGGCTATCTCCTAAATATCACTATTCGGAAGAGTTTCAGAGAATTATACCTATTTTCTTGTTTCATACCTTTTAGAGCGTCATTTTTCCGCGGGTTTTCGTTTTTAAACATATATTTTTATTGAACTAGTATATACTTAAAGAAAGATAGTCGAACATTTGTATAAATACCTGAATAAAAATTGAATTACTTACTGTTTTTTTTTTTTGACATGACTTAATGTAGACTTACCGCAAATGGCATGAACTTCTCGGCCGGTCAAAATTTATTATTGAAGGAGCATAGAAAAGCATATTACATTTAGTATTTTTTTTCATCTTCATTTATAAATCATTTCATTTCATTTATAAAATGAAGATTAAGAAATTATTTTCAAACTAAATATAAATAATAATTGAAATATGGTTAGATGAAGGTTAGGTTTATGATTTTTGACATATTTTTATTTTATTTTTTTCTTGCTCAAGTTTATTCAGCATGTCAAATATTTATAATTTAAGAAAAGGAGCTTCGTACTAGCAGGGTACATGTGTAAGTTTCCAGTCTGGATAACAAAGTTTATTAATCGATATTAATCATTATGGCGCGACGGTCGTTAACCTGTGGTAGTGATATAATAATGCATACACCAATATCTCTCTCTCATACAATTTGAACATTATCATTCAAATTCAAGCTTCAGAATCTAGTCCGCAAGAAGAAATGCCATTTATTGAAAACGTCTTTATTTATTTGAACTTACCTAGTAAATGATCTACCTATTACCTAGTAGTCATTGTTAGTTGTTAACAGCCTCCGTGGTCCAGTGGTTGAGCGTTCTGCTCACGATCCGAAGGTCCCGGGTTCAAATCCTGGTGATCAACTGATTGTCTAGAAGTAAGATGACCGGTGCTTCGAAAGATACGTTAAGCCGTTGGTCCCGGTTACTACTTACTGATGTAAGTACGCAGTCGTTACTTGAGACACGTCAGGGGCCTTTGGCGGCTCAATAATAACCCTGACGCCTCACAACCCACACGATAGAAGAAGAGAAGAATATTAGTGAACTATAGATGCGCAGTATGACAGCACCTTCGAGTTCGTATAAATACTTATAATGATATTGAAGATATTTTGATAGGTTAGTGGAGGTTGCACTAGTTATCTCTTGTGCTTCCTCCGATCCCAAGACAATGTCGTAGGGCTAATCCAATTCGATTATTCTATAACTCAAATATTCAAAAACCCAAACTCCAATACACATTCATACACATGCACACATGCACACACACACTGGCACATCCCTCCTTTGCATGTATGTAAATTATAGTAGTAATGTATAAGCATGGTAGAACAATAAAATAAAAGCATAAAATGTTATTGTTACCTACTTTGGAAGAGCGGTGCCTTCTAAGACAGGCCCTATTAGCTTAAAAGAAGGCATCAGCCTCTAGCTGCTTGTATCTTGTTTGTTGCCAATAAACATTATTTTTTAATTTTTTTTACTATATTTCTTTTCATTCATGCTTAGAAAAGTGATAAAAACCTACGTCAATGTAGCATCTTCCTTTGTCTGTTTTAATTATAGTAGGTCGTTGAACTCTGAACACGCCTACTAAAGTACCTAGCCAATGTTTACCAAGGAAGAAAACTTTTCAACTTGTAGAATAATCTTGTTTGGTTGACTAGGACAGTAATTAATTGTCTGGGTATTAACATCCGACCAAGTAGTTAATGCCATTTGCGACATATCAACAATAAGTCACGTCAAAAAGAAAAAAAGTGGCTTCTATGGACTTATACGCACTTACGACGGTTTATCGGAAAATTAAACAAAACATAAATGGTATACCTATTATATTATATCCCACTTCTGGTTCTGGGCTCAGTCAACTTAATACAGTACGGGTTGGCTTTTTCTTGCATTTGGGTTAGTAGCGGGCTACCTTATACCTTAATGTACTTTTCGAACCACTCCAAATCAACTTACCGTTTCGGACATTCAGGTAATTCAGCTTGCAATGATCTAGCCAAACAAAGTGATTTCGACAATGTCCCCATGGGGAATCGAAGCCAGACCTTCAAATCTTGAGCCCAACGTTCCAACCACTAGACCACGGATGTTGTGTTTGTGTGTATAAGTCTATTCACCAAATAATAGTTTACTCGTGAGCCCCATTCCAGGCGGGGGTTACCAGGATCACAAATATCATGATTTTCTTCATTTATCACCATCAGTCGTCATAACCAGTATTCACCTTTTGATCTGACTGCGGGTAAAAAGGTGAATACTGAATGCAGTTTTCAAGGTAGGAAGCTAAAAATTGATAAGTACATTAGGAAAGGGGACCGTATTACCCTGAATTTGACGCGAGCGAAACCACGGGCAAAAGCTAGTGTTATTATAGAGGTTTATATCCTCAGCCTCTTGGACGATGATTACCCTGGGGCGGTATCCATCACGACACGCTTCTTATTTTTTATTTATTACCGCCGAGATATCGCGTTATTTCAGTTAAATACGAGCAAAATCTTTCTAAGAGAAGTGTAGGAAGTGTTGATAATTTGTCACAAAAATATAACGTGTTCAAAGAGTAGAAGAATAGGATGTCATTGTTCTCATAATATGTAAAAAAATATAAGTTTAAAAACAAAAGCCCGAATTTTTCCGTAGTGTTTAAACTTATATTTTTATTTATATTATATTCAGGTCTTATTTATTAAGATAACGTTCTTTGATACATGTTTTATGCAAGATTTGAAGATAAAACCTATACGGAACATGTCTTACCAGACATGTTATTGATTCGACGTAATTATCGAGTAAATACAAGGAAACCCATAGATAAAAGCTAACAATGTGTACATCTTTGAAATGTGCAAATTAAGCCACTACAATAACATTCGAAAAAAATATTGTTTTGTCCTCAGTTAACGTTCTCTAGAGGGCGCCACATTGAATTAGGCATAACGTTACACAGCCTATAACCACCGGACAATCAAGACGCTTCTAGTGACACCTCATTTGTTAAATTCTTACAAGTGGTTTAGAAGTTAGGTTGGAATAGATGTGCATACACACATACATATATAGCGGTCAAACACATAACCCTCCATTTTGCTTCGCCGCAGTCGGGTAAAATTCCATCAGATACTCAAAATACGATTCTAAAAAAAAGAAACTTTCATATTCGTAACACACTTCAATGATTACGCAAGAGAAAGATTGACAGTCGGTGGAAACAGATGACGTCACGTGATAAGGGACTAAGCCTAAACCTGATAAATTAGGGGACAACTCACTTGTCACTCTCACCTGGGACTCGGAATTCGTTTATTTCGGCTTTAATAATTAAAAGCACTGTTTGAAAATTTATAATTAACTTGCTTTATCCCACAATTAACCCCGACGCAACGCGAAGAGAGGTGTTATATAAGTTTCATTAATTTTGTGTATCTATATGTATGTGTATTAAAATTTGTGTTTATGTCGGGTTCTCCAATTTTTATGCAGGCAATAAATAAATAATTATACTTCTTATCAAAAAACTCGAAACGCTTCCCAAATTCTATTTAACAAACATGAAATTTGTTTTTTAAATTTGAATTTGGAACATTATCATTAAGAATTAAAGACTTTATAATACCCGCTGTATTTTTTTATTCCCAATAATTACTTACTAGTTTTATTTAAATTAAACAATAACATTTCAAATTAAATTAAACAATAACATTTTAAAAATAATTACAGTTGCGACTCTCGCGTCGATAAGTTTTTAGATAAATAGCAATCAATTGATTTTTCTCTCTAATCTCTCTATAAAATAAAAACTATTTAAGCTCTAAATAAGTCACCTTGGATAGACTTAGCTATACTTCCATCTCTGATAGACTATCATATTACTAAAGTACGAGTGCATTACCCAGATTATTTGCTCTCTCTCCATTCATATCAAAGATCTCCGAAAACTCGTTTAAAACGAACTATAAATTTCAACTTCTAAATGTAATGCTGGTCGAAATAAAGCGTTAATTGAAAACAAGTTGGTTCATTTCAACGGACCCTTGTAAGGCAGAGCGACATCTGGTAGGAGTGGCATCCAACTGCCTACCTTAATGTGCCATTATGTATGTAGATGCAGGTGCCGACCCTTATCCAACTCACATATTTGAGAAGTTTCTGGAAAAAGGAACCAGGGTTGAAGGGATTGCACCATCTGTAGACAAGTTCGTCTGAAAATTTGTTTGAGTAATTATCTCAGGAGTGTGTTGTGAAATTAAATTTTGAATAAAACATTAACGAAAATGCTTTGAATAGTTTGTTTTTTTTTTTTTCAGATAAATTGTAATATGTAATCAACAAAAAAAAATGATTGAGTGTAGGCCTGTGTCTAGCAGTGGGACTTACACGGGGTATTATGTTTAAATCAACACGAATAATAAGTAAATCAATACTTAGTATACTTAGTGTAAATTATATAATATATAATTCATTTTTCAAAGCAGTATAATTAGGACTTCCAATGTCTTATTAAATTTAACAAACTTTAATAGCATAATAATAAATAACCAACAACTTAAAAGAAAATCTTCTAATTTAAAACAAAGCGAATATAGTTTAGAAATTCATTCAGAATAATGACTATTGTAATAATGAGCTTCGTCGCGACGTAAAAATCACAGTTACGAATTTGTAGATAGGTACTTTGATCTATTGTAAAAAATATAACGAGCTAGATATTAATCTATCATCTACTCACTGTCACGTTGGAAATTACTAAAACACAAATAATGCGAGACACAAATTACCTATTTCGATAAAGAAATCTATTAATTTCGTCATCATAGCACTCCATTCGTTTGGTCAACACGTCCAAGACAGCTGAGCATCGACACGACAGCAAGGGATATTATGAGACACAATGATAAATTAACTGGCAACTCAACCCAAGCAGGGGTGACAGAGAACACGACATTGTTCTCATTTTCACAATATTTCGTGAAGATCTAAGTGTGTTGCGAGTGTTGGAGAAGACGGCTGTAGAATTTTAACTTGTCCAAATAACAGATGCACTTATTGAATCTTACGGGCTGGATAATGCTTATATCGTGTGAAAATAATATTTATAAGTACTTACTATATGATTATCTCGAAAACAAACAACAACAAAAAAATTGCATGCTGGTTGTTAAAAAGATGAAGAATTCGAAAAGAAATTAAATTTTACAGGCATAGTAACGTATTAAAACATAACCCTATATGTATAAATATATAATAATTAAAAAAGTGGAAATTATTAAATTTACTTACCTGTCAAACATTTACATAAGAGTTGTAGAGTCGGAAGAAACCTATCTCTAGACTGAAAATTCCAGATTCAAATTAGTAAAGACACGTTTATGAGATAACAATACCATAAGCCCAACTATCAAATAAAATCGTCGAACTACATACGAAATTCATAACACCTTATAACCTGATTTCGGTCATCACATACATACGTAAACGCATAGGTAGTGTCGTTAAGGGAACGCATTACTCAAGTGCGGTGAGCACTACGGAAATCTACAGGATGTCGATATCTGGGCATCAATTCCAGAATACCGGGAGCGGGTGTATTCGCAAGACATTTATTGAGGGTTATTGACCGTAAAGCTGAAGGTACCATCGGCTAGAATGGCTGGAGTGTCGTCAACAAACGCTTTGTGTTTGGCGATATGATTATACTTCTCTTTGGTTCTGTTTGGTTTGGTCACCACAATAAGATTTATCTTTAAAAGTGGTGATATAGGCCAAGTTTTTCTGGTGAGATAACTTTGATTTTATCGAATTTGCGATCCACCGGTTTAAAAATCTATTAGTGGATAAGATATGGCAGAATATGTGAAATAGTATTAGGCAATCGAATGAGAATATATCTACTTTTAAGTGTGTGTAGGCGTTCTTTCCCAATTTGACTGTATAAAATGGAGTTATTTTTACTTTAAAGAAGCCTATAAAATTAGTATGCTAACTTCAACATTACCTTCAATATTACCAAATTTCAGTAGAAAGCTTTTAAATAAAACATAATTCTGGGATAGACATTAGAAATTAAAATTGTTTGGTATTCTTTCGACACATGATGAGCACTATCTTCGGTAGACAGAAAGCAGAAAATTCTATCTGAATATTACCGAAATTTAATTATAAACCTTTGAATATTAGTGAGTAAATTATAAGTAACAGGAATAATAGGTGCCTAATGAAAGTCACTTAGTTTTAGAAATTCAATTTAATGTGAATCCGAATGACTATTCCAAATTTAGCGACCAAAATGCTAAATTTAGGTACACTCGGCGAAATAGCTACCAATAAATCTAATGTAGATTTTTATCCTAAAGTTGTGCAAAACTAAAATTACATTAAGTATAATACAATACAATATACATAGTCTTTTTTGCTGAATAAGGTCCAAAATCAAGTTAACCTGTGACCCCAAACCTTCGTGTCCGATTGTACCTCGACAAGTCGACATTCGTACGTGATATACCGTCTCGTATTTAGCAAGATGCCGTTAACAGGTCGTTATAGATAGGGGGCGATACTAGGTACGAGTCCGTATTAGATCTATTAGAATAGCCCGACGGTCGTTAGGACGTAGACGCATTTTCGGACGGCAATTACCAAACACGAGACAAAACGATAGAATGCAGACTCTAAGACACGGACTAATAGAATTGTTGGACGTTATTACACGGAGAATTTACCATGTATAGAGAAGAATTTAGAGTGTTTCGTCGCAAAGGAATGTTTACTTTCGAACACGTACTTGGACCATACATTTTGTATCGTAAGGGTGTCTGGTTGTTTTCTATTGGATATGTTTTGTTTAGATATAGCTTAACCGAGGCTTTAGGAAATCTTAAATTAGGGGAGTATTTCATCGGGTCAAAGATAAATTATAAAATGCTAATCTATAAATAGAAGCCAGTCTAACAAGATCAAAAATCAATCTCATTTTTCTTTTTTAATTATTTTCGAAATTAAATTATATATTAAGTAACAATTAGTACGACTTTTGACTGCATTTACTGATAACGTCACACATTTTCGATTTGACGTTTCATAACAAGTAGAACCAGGTTGTCAAATAGCCTAAATAAATGGGGTAAATCTACTGCATGCGTTCATAACCGGGACGGACAATAGCTAGAAGATATGGAATGTGTTGCTATGAAGGAAAATTAAATATAATCCCTAAACAAAATAAAACTATGCCTAAAATAGGTTATTGTTTTCTATTTGATAAAGGGAACGATTACATTGTTACGGAAGACGCTTGAACTTAGGCCATCTTTGTTTTGTTAAGATAATCTTAGTGTGGCTCCCACGAGACGTCAACAAAGAAAATTGGATGGGCAGTGAGCCAGGGAGCCAATAGCTTTTAATCCTCCATTCTTTTTGATCTTTCGTATCTGTTTCTACGTTATAATCACGCCGTTAGTCCGTGTACGTGACAATATAAGTTTGTCTAGCCTTTTATCTAGTGTTTTACTTGGAAAATTGTGATGGATAAGTTTATACTGAGTAGATAAGTGTGTTAAAAGTTCAAACAAGTCGGCCATTTTTGTCAGCTCTATAGACATAATATGTAAGTACATAATATGTAGGTATATTTTCGATTTTCGAGCGTCAATTAAGCGTAACGTAAGTGAGAAAGCATCACAGCTTAGTAGGTACTCACCTATATCTAATTTTCCACCGCAGTTTTATTTATGAGTTTTCATTTTATTAGCCGCAAATAACGATTAAATATTGGATGTACGTCTGGGTACCCACAGTGTTCGGTATATTTCCTGGCATAAGAACGGCCTTAATTAAAAATGAATACAAAAACGAAAGTGAAAAAAAAATATAAAAGCTGCTACTTACTTCTGTTCCCAGCATCGCAACAGAGTCATACATTAAGCAGCAATAAAACAGCCAAATGTTGGAAGGCGTAAATTTTACTGCGCTCTATTTTAGTAGGTACCATAAACAGTTAGGTTGTGAGCAAATGCGAAAAGTCATTAGTAAGTAGTGCTGGTGCTATTATGACGAATTTGCTAACATCACCAACATCGATATTGAGCTTACTTACTAATCTCGGTACCTACGTAATGAAACTTTCTCATAGCGGATATAATCACAACGTAAACCAGAGGAACCGCCTACCCTTTAGATATTAATAATGTTTGGTATACTGAAATATATGACGTGTTTGTGCTGATGAATGTAATTATGACGTAGATAATATTAATATGGGCATTATGTTCCGCTTGAGGATAAACAACATTCAAATTCAAAAATATCTTTATTTAGTAGGTAACATCGTTACACTTTGAAACTCCGTTTTTTACATAATCTCATCCGCCTAAAACTACTGTAGCTTCTCACAACCTGTATAGCCGGGGAAAAGAAGCTGCAAGAAAAACCTAAGCACAGGGGGTCCTAGAAGTTATTTTAAAAAGTCATATGTACCTTCTTATAATATACATATCTGTTTGTGTAAATTCGCAGCACTTAAATATTGCCAAACAAACGGTCAATTGCGCCCCACTCTACGCACTATATCTTAAGAACGGATGAATATATTGTATTGTATATTAAATAATGTTTAAGAACGAATTTCTAGAACATTTACGTAGAAGTAATTGTAAATGTACGTATCCTTATTGTTGATAGTTTTTTTCAGATACAAACAAAAAGCTATAAAAAAGAGCTTTGCACAAATCCCGTTAGCTCCACCGCAACTCATCTGTACTTTTAGTAAGTAGACTTAAGCTGACAGCAGACCAAAATTCTTCCGAATCGTACGCGCTGTCAGAATTTTCAGTTTTAATATGGATTGATAATTATTATCACAGACTGAAAATTGTGGCAATGCGTACAATGCGGAAAAAATAATTTGCTGGCACCTTAGGGGATATACTGATATGGGGATATTTATTACAAACATCAACACGTCTCTCTATCTCTAAATATATCAGGTTTAAGAAAAATTTATTCTCATAAGAATTTTACAATTCACTTACATATATAAAAGGAGAAACTGACTGACTGACATATCAACGCACAGCCTAAACGGCTAAACGTAGGCACTTGAAATTTGGAAGGGACGTAGCATAGGTACCGTAGAGGTGCACTAAGAAAGGAATTCCCGGAATTCCCACGGGAACAGGAATTAGCGGGAAAATCCTTTTGTATGAAAAATCTAAACCGCTTAAGTTAGACGCTTGAAATTTGGCATGCAGATACCTTAGTTAACTTAACGCTTAGTTGCAACAGGATATTGCAAAATTCCCACGGAAACGGGAGTTAGCGGGAAAAAATATATGTATGAAAAAATCGAAACCGCGTAAGATAGATGTCTTCAATCTAGCATGCATGCATACCTTAGTAAATATAAAGTTTAGTTATGGCTGTATTTTGAAAAATGGGAGTTAGCGGGAAAAAGAAATTGTATGAAAAACTCTAAACTGCATAAGTTAGATGCTTGAAATTTGATATGCACTTCCACGCACACAAAAATCTCTCTTTTATAACACGCCACGCGGACGAAGTCGCGGGCAAAAGCTAATAATTCCCTAAATACTTAATCTAGTAGCTTAGCAATAAACGTGTAACTGGCTGCCAAACTGGAATTACATGAGGTGGCAATAACTGTCGAGGCTGTGAGTACACGCGCTATTCGGTGACGGCCGTCGAATTGATGCGTTTAATAACGGCGCGCTTCTTAAGACAGATGTAGGAATTCTGGATGCGACAAGTATTTTCGTACCTATATAGAATTGTTGTTGTACTTCGACACAAATTCCCGGCGAAGTTACGAAGCAATAATTTATTTCCATCTTTCTTTTCAGTCGATGGAAAACTTAGCTATATAGGAACATGCGACGCCAGCGCCGCCGCGCTCGCTCGGCGTGCGGCAGCCAGCCAACGCTGGCGTCGCGTCGCGTTGCCGCGCCGTCGGCGTTGCGCGGACGCTGGCACGATGATGACGCTCCAAGACGCTAATGTGCGGGGTCACTATGAAAACAGGCCAAAATTCTGCCGACGTACGATAGTACGCGATGTAAGAATTTTCAATCTTATAAGGAATTATAACCACAGATAAGGTAAAAAATCAAATGACATACTCGTAATCAGAACAATTTAATATGCTAAAATTGTCTACTATAAAAAATGTGTGTTGCAAAATGGACTAAACAAAAGTCAACCTGTCCTATAATGTCTTTCAAGGGGTGCTACATACATAAACTCACGCCTATTTTCCACCGAGGTAAGCAGAGACTATGGAATTCCAATCGCTTCGATCCCGATACACTACTCTTGCGCCCTTTACATTCATCAATCACACACAAAAAACACTAAATTTGATATACATACTGAAAACTTTGACGTCTCCTCCTATAGCTACAGGATTTTCCAAAGCTATTTTACAGCATAGTATAAAAAGTAGGGGAGCATTAGAAATTACATAATATTGTATTGAGAAATCCAAACCTAGAAAACAATTAGGTAATTATAGGCATGCCGAAGAGGAGTAAAGAGCAGAGTAGAAGTTTATACAATAAAAATTAATAGTGATACTTATTGTCTACCTCCTTTTCCGGACCTGTCAAAGATTAGGTAAGCGGACCCTGTGGAAAACGGAATAATGCCAAGGGGATGCTACTTTCTACCTTCTTTTCTTTCTTTCTTCATTCCTCCGGTTGATTGAAGGAAGGCCTGTGCTCAGCACTGGGAAGTATATATCGGCTATTTATGTGTCATGTGATACTTACTTTTTAAGTCCATGACACTATGGTAGATATTTTTTTCCAGAAATGTATTTCTACCTCCATGTTCTTGCCAGGAGCGAAGTCTATTAGAATGCCTGCGGGGATGTAACAGTCGAGCGAGCACTTCTCTAATGTCCCATTCAAGTCGATCGTCGATTTCCGATTATATGAAAAATCAAGAGTTATGATCGCTCCAGATTCGTTTGCGGCGGGACAAAATTGGCTTTCCCAACGGTTATTGCAGTTTTTTGGATAGTTCCTGTTAATAGTGGTTGGAATAAAATATATCTTAATTGCATAAGAGTGCAAAATTACGAAAAAAGATGTTATTCGCTAGCTTTGTTACAAAGCATTAAAAGCCATAGAAGAGGTAGCTACCAAATTATTAATTTTTAAAATAATAAACAGCACATAACCTTACAATTATAAGTATTCCCAATTAAGGTAGGCTGAGGTAAATTCATCGCATGATGAACTAAGTACCTATGCTTCACCGAGGTTTCAGTTAGACAAACGTGACAAAGGGTGAGCCATATCGCCGTCGAAGGTCGAGGTCTCAAACGGATTGCATACCACCGAGATAAAAGAAAGAAAAGAAAGAAAGAAACAATGCCTATTTGCCTATTTATGCCTATTTTATTCGCATGGGTTATTCATTAATTTTAAAATTAACTTGTTGACAATCATCCGTCCCTTTCCTTTTCGGCGGATAAGAAAATGACGGGTATAACTTAAAATAAAACTAGGAGGTGTCAACAGGTATCGGTGCCATTGTATGGGCCTTAATTGCCGGAATTAAATAAATAAATACATAATTTTAAAAAAGCAGAAAAACACCACCAGATACTGTTGACAACATCAAAATCTTAATAAATTTTTTTTTGTAATATATTTTGCTCTGGCAATATGACTTATTAATCTCGAAGGAGTTTTATTTACCGGAGCTAACACCGCCTCCAACAGGTACATTAATACATCTGCGTTAAAAAGTAATCACTAATGTTATAAACTGGTACCAGGTAAGACTCGTCAACCGAAGGGAATTAATTACTCAAATATAAATGACATTCCGAAGCATATTTTTCAGTTGGAAATGTAATTTAATGATATGTCGACTGAAAACGTGTTCGATCCTAGATTTAACAAAAAAGAGAGTAAGTATAGATATGTCTACAAATAAACATGGTATAAAATTTTAAACCAAATAAATCTGTTTCTTTCAAAATTCCAATTCAAAAATATCTTTATTCAGTAGGTAACATAGTTACACTTTGAATCGTCAATTTTTACATAACGAACGTCTCATCCGCCTAAAACTACTGCAGCTTCTCACAACCTTTTTTACACAAAGACTTAATTTTATCGCGCTATGGTTTTTTATGAGTATTTCCTTTTTTTAACCATTACTTAAATAGTATTTGATGAAAACATATACGTCAAATAACAAAGATTTATGGCCAGCCACATTTATAATTGGAATACAATTTTGGTTGAAATTCGCGGAGTACGAGTACCTACTCTTATTAATTAAAAAGCTAATTAGTACCGATGACAAGTAGGAAGCAGGGCCCGTCCGGGATTTGAACCCGGGGCCACTCACACCCAAAGCGAGTATCATACCACTAGACCAACGGGCCGGCTGATATATGACATTAAATTAGAAGTTACAAAGGCAATCAATAACCAAAAATAAAGCTACTAGCACCTGTGCAAATAATACTAATAGGATAAGTCCTATTATGAAATTATTTCGATTTATAAAAGAGTAGGAAAATTAAAGTACCAACGTCAAGCGGCCCGTTGGTCTAGTGGTATGATACTCGCTTTGGGTGTGAGTGGCCCCGGGTTCAAATCCCGGACGGGCCCTGTTTTTATTGATTAAAAAAAAAGATAATTAGATCGGGGGGCACGGTAGTGCCCCCCCCAAGTCGAGTGTAGTTTCTTACAGAATGTTTTTGGTAGGATTTAATTTTACACAATAGGTATGATTGATGGGATTCAAGGTTGGGATGATTGAAATATTTTTTGTAGTATTAATATGTAAATTTGAATCCCCTCATTACTTACTGTCTAATCAGATTGCAATCAAATACGAACCTATCTATTGAATGACATAACATGCTTAACATAAACAGCCTATATACGTCACTCCTGGGTACTGACCTCCTGTCAAAAACCCGGAAGGGGTATGAAGTATATTCCACCAGTCTGCTCCACTGCGGGTCAATTGTGATGTATTTTTTTCCGAAGCAAAGAATCATCTTACTTAATCGGAAAATCAGTGATTCACGCCGGCAATGTCTTTACCAAACAAAGGACAGTCTCACAAAATGATTTCGACAATGTCCCATCAGGAATCGAACACGGACCTTCACATCGTGAGCCTAATGCTCTTACCACCTAACCACGGAGACAGTTCAGTAAATAGTTTAGTATTTTCTTGGTCTCAGATATGACATTACGTATATAATATGAGTAATATGTAAACATAGTATCGTAGGGCAGGCGACGATGAGGCGGAAAGTAGTCACAAAAATAATAGTGACACATATTTATTTGAGACCTAAGATTTAAACAGACTCTTTACAAGAAAAAACATTTTTTTAAATCATTAGAGACTACTGTAAATGTGCAAAAAGCAGGGCCCGTCCGGGATTTGAACCCGGGGCCACTCACACCCAAAGCGAGTATCATACCACTAGACCAACGGGCCGGCTGAAGGAATCAATTTATATTAAGCTACACATTTAGTGAAAACCGACAAACAAATAACCTTGCACACTTGTATAAATAAAGTATATAAGTAATCAACATCAGATTTTATCAGTAGAAATGAAATTCCAACAGAAACTAGGACTACTCATTATTCCCATCATCCTCTTTTCATCTTCAGGCAACTAAATGTGTGCTGGGATCCCACCCCAACGTCGTTAAAATCCCACCAGCTTGTAGGAATCATTTTGCTTCCTCCTTTCTTATTCGAACGGCTTAGGTCCGCAATTCTCTGCCCGCGAATCTGTTTCCCGATAAGTACAATCGGCCTCTTCAAGGCAAAAGTGAATAGGCACTTTCTAGGTAAACATTAATTTATTTATTTATTTCAAAACGGGAAACAAACAGCTTAAATAACAATTTAAAAATGCAAATAGTGTCTAGTAAGAAGAACAGAGAAGCTGATCACGTGAGTGTTTCCCTTTTTTCTTTGAGCTGGGCTATTTTCAGGTGTATGAGGACAGCGCAAGTGGTTAGGTTCTTCCTTTCCATCTTTTTCTTTTCCGCATTAATGTGTATCAAACACATAAGATGGTCCTATATTGGCCAATGAAGTCTCCACTTATAACTAATACATGCATCACTGAGAACTAGACGAAGTAATAAATTAAAAATTAACAATAACTAAGTAAGTAATACAAAAAAGAAAAGAAAAGTTGATGTTACATCTGTTCTAACGCTTTGAGGGCAGATACAAATTTATTGTGCTTAAATGAAATATGTCAATGCTATTGTATTTAACATGTTCTATCCTCGGCCATATCGTCACCTTTTACCATCAGGTGAGATTGTGGTCAAATGCTATCTCCCATAAAAAAAAATGTATGGCAGGTAACTCACTTGGTGACGTCTTGAGAACAAAGCAATTTCAACATAAATTGTTTGGCGATATTGCTGGCAACATGGTCTTGGCGTTTCGGTAAATAAATGTCCCTTAGTGAGCTGGCCCGTTGCTTTTTACACAACTATTTTTGGCCATTTTTAAAGTTTATAAGTAATAGTTTTATCTTAATCTGGATTTATAAAAGTAGAGCTCGTCCGGGATTTGAACCCGGGGTCACTCACACCCAAAGCGACATACCACTAAACCAACGGGCCGTGTGATTTTTGATTCACATTCGTCCGTAACATTAATTAATTTTTATCTATAGAAAAGTTTAATAGAAAATCATAATAAAGATTTTTCTAGCCTTTTACTCGTATTGTGTCCTACTGCTGGGCAGGCAGTTCAGGCAGGAAGTTCATGCTTAAGTAAAGGCCTAATATTTGCACAAGTGTTTAAAGGTATTTCTTTTTGATAACTTTGGAGACGTTATGTAAATTTAGGCTGATTAAGCAGCCGGCCCGTTGGTCTAGTGGTATGATACTCGCTTTGGGTGTGAGTGGCCCCGGGTTCAAATCCCGGACGGGCCCTGCTTTTGCTGCGTTTATTCAAAATCTAATGAGAATTGTAGGTAGGTACCATTATACTGTATACATTTTTATGTTGAACTAGTTAAAATACAAAAGGTAGCAAATCAGTGCGTACAGGAAGACTCAATGTTTCCAACGTGGCCAAGTCAAAGAAAAGGTATTTTTTATCTTTATTTGAGGAATGGCCTCAACCCTATTGCAATAGCCGCATTCGGTCCAATGTAGGGCATTATTTAGACGCTCATTTCGATTCCACGACTTCCCCAGCTTTGTTCAGTGGCTTTTTTTCAAAAGGATGTTCGGTGAATTGCAAATCTCTCAGTCGACTTCAAGGCAATGGTTGGCCCGAGACTCTGTAAATATTTAATGCATATTTCATGCAGAGACGTTTACTTTGCAGGAGATCGGAGAACAACATCACTGGTGTAATGCAGTGCTTAAGGATATTGATTTTAGGGAAATTGGATACGGTGTTTGCATCAGACGCTTTTAATTTTGATGTCACTGAAATTTTACTAACATTTGAGCAGAAAACTCACATGAGCCTTCTGAAAATCATTTCTCTATTTAATGCCTGCCCAACTTATCACGAACCTTTTTTGATGTTTACAATAACAGCAGACAAGGCCTTTTTTACGGATAAGAAATATAAAAAGCCTCATATATTTTTCTTACCTATACATCAACGTGGTATAATGGATGGTACGAGGCTGACCGTTTTATTTTAGAGCCCCAAGCGAGGGTAGGCGGTGCATTCTTAATAAACTGCAGTCGCGGTATGCATATAAATTTGCTGGCAATGAATTAAATTTTTCGCATAGCCACGTCCAGGAAGCTAAGCCTCAGCACAGGATAGTGGAGGCAGGTTTTACATATCTTGCGTCAGATACCTTAATTTCTTCAAAATGTTGAGCGTGGAAATATTTACCGGGAAAACGATCGATGGAAGTGAAGTAGATTTCTGTTGAGGTGGTATTTTATTCGAACTGCCTTTGATAAAATGAATTGAAACTTTTGAGAGGAATTATGAGGAGCGCTCGTTAAATTTAAAGTAAGCATAGAGAAGGAACGTTGTGATGTAAAGATGTGAAAATGCTGAGGTAAAACAAATGTCGGGGACATGTTAGTAGTACTTACAAAATATTTTTGGTGAACGAACGAACCCAAAACAAAATTATTTTTAAAGCAATTTTAAAAACGAGTTTTTTCATGAAACCATTTAAAAATCACATTTCCCATTATAATCCCATCGTCCGTTACCGGGCAGAAAGTTAACGAGTGTTATTTAAACGGGCAAGTCCGCTCGTTTCGTGGAAAAATTGCTCGGCTTTGAAAAATTTGCCCAAATGACGTAAAACTCATATGTGAGGACGAGCAATGAATAAATCCCCGCCCCCTTCTTCTTCCCCCGGTTTTATTAAGCTCCAGCATATGTCTGCAGTGGTGGTTAATTGCCGCGTATTAAGGCAGCTTTATGAGTTTACGGTGCGATTTTTGGGATAGTTATTGCACGCAATTACTTTCAACTCTAGTCGCAATATTTTTCTTTCTGCTAGAGTTTTCTTAATCCGTGCACGTTGCAATTTGCCATGAGCAAGCGACATAAATTAGGAAACCGCTGCACTTTTTGCATCGTCATAAAATACCGAAAAAGACCATTTGGTAAGTGAAAATAAAATATTAATAACATTGACCCTATAATACTATTTCTCTTAATCCTGCGAAAACCCTAAGAATTGTAGTGAATTATGGCTAAACATAACACTAAATCTAAATTTGGACAGAAGTGTGGGGTATAAATCTATGAGATGTTATGCGTGACTCGCGTGCCGGCCTTATACACAATTTATTGTGGGGGAAAAAGGGAAAAACCGCGCACTGAGGTCGTCCGACTGCAGGCTAATCCGTAGTTTATTTGTATAAAATGTGTTTTGTTTCGTAATTGTTTTCTGGGCCATGTGGTCTGGTGACCGCGGGATATATCACTGCGCGATGCATTATGGTCGCAACTGCTGTGCGGGTACTTAGTAATAGTGCCTTGTGCAGCGAGAATGTCTGCTTTATGTACAAAAATGAGACATATACCCCACTCTTTACCGCTATGCCTGTCCTGTATTCTGGAAGTCGACTCTCGTCTTAATGTATATTAATCAAGTTGAAAGCTAACTGTTTTAGATCTGAAAGTCCTCAAGGATGCATTATTCACATTAATTTTGATAAAGCTCAGCATAGTAACATGACCCGGTTGAATTCACTAACGACTTGGCAGCGAAACGTCTTCCGCCGTTCTCAGATAGGTTTGCCCTAATGTTCACATTGTGGGGAGAGCTGGGACACACTCAACGAGAGTAGTTTCTTTTAAATAAATATTGAATAAGTTCTTCTTCTATCGTGTGGGTTGTGAGGTGGAGTACTAACCTCATCAACCCTTGTGTCAGGGTTACTATTGCTTCATGTAGCGACTACTTAATATTGAATAAGTTTATATCACAATACGTTACTCTTTTATTCAGCATGTTTTCTGTTTCTTTTATTTTATTACTCTACTCGTATTAGACTACTTCAAAACAAAAGCGTGGGTTAAGAGGAAATCAATCAAAATTTCAACAGGATCATACATCTAGAATGGCTTAAAAAAATTAAAAGTATATGCGTAATTATACGTAATTACATATTACGTTTGTGAGCAATGAAGAAATATTGATTGAAAAAGGTCTATCTATTTAATTAAAGGGTAAATATTCATGGCGATGCTATGGACGAAATAATACTCGTGTTTCATAACAGTCTCCGCACAATCAACCAGGAGTACTATCTGATTTAGATACTGCACTGCGGATTATCGTTCAAGCCGTCCCAAAACTTCTAATGACTGCTGGCATACTTTAATAGTACAGCCAATTTTGTCTTAAAATACTTTCCATCAATACCCAACCACAGACAGGAAACATCTGTTTTCGTCCAACGCTAAAAAAAAATTAAAAACTAAATTCTCTTTGATCGTGTTAAGCGCCACTTTGGTGCTTTAAGTCCTCTTGTGGGGGTAGGAATCCATTTATTGCGCGGTTACACGGGAAAATCTCTGTACAACGTTTACTACGAAATGCATCCAGATTTTGTGTGCAGATTCCCTAACCGCCAGCCCCAGTTTACACTACTTGAATAAATAAATTGTTTTAGTTTCTGCAGAAAGACTGAAATTACTTAAGTAAGATAATAAATCCTACAGCCTCCGTGGTCTAGTGGTTAGAGCGTTAGACTCACGATCTGGAGGTCCGGGTTCGGTTCCCGATGGGGACATTGTCGAAATCACCTTGTGAGACTGTCCTTTGTTTGGTAAGGACTTTTCAGGCTTGAATCGCCTGATTGTCCGAAAAAGTAAGATGATTCCGTGCTTCGGAGGGTACGTTAAGATGTTGGTCCCGGCTATTAGCCGTAATAAAACACCTCCACCAATCCGCATTGGAGCAGCGTGGTGGAGTATGCTCCATACCCCCTCCGGTTGACTGAGTAGAGGCCTGTGCCTAGCAGTGGGACGTATATAGGCAGAACAATGTGTGTTGGTAACCCAACAAATTTACCTTTTTTTGTTATATTTTAATATGGCAATATTTTTCTCTCTCTGCTACCAAATCTTATAACTACGACATTGTGCTCCTCAATTTTATAATAAATTAATAATTATCAGTAACCAGTGCGTGTCATTGAAGTAGTACATTAGTGGACCCACAACAGTGCTACAATCCTATATAATAATATTCAAGTTCGGTGCACCTAGTACCGTACAGTGAATAATGACAGAACACATTCTTTTTTGGCAAAGATTTGAAATGTTGGGTCTAGTGCAATGTATTTGTAACAAGCATAATGTTCAGATAGTGCTACAGGTCGTCTGGTGTCCAATGTTGTTAATATAATAATATCCTCCAATAACGTTATTCTAGATCCAATTGATACAATTGGTAGGTAATTGAGGCCTTACATGCAACGGTACACATAATTAACACATACACATAACCAGCCTATATACGTCCCACTGCTGGGCACAGGACTCCCCTCAATCAACCGGAGGGGGTATGGAGCATACTCCACCACGCTGCTCCAATGCGGGTTGGTGGAGGTGTTTTTACGGCTAATAGCCGGGACCAACGGCTTAACGTGCCCTCCGAAGCACGGAATCATCTTACTTTTTCAGACAATCAGGTGATTCAAGCCTGAAAAGTCCTTACCAAACAAAGGACAATCTCACAAAGTGATTTCGACAATGTCCCCATCGGGAATCGAACCCGGACCTCCAGATCGTGAGCCTAACGCTCTAACCACTAGACCACGGAGGCTGTTACACATAATTAACAAGTTCATGTAATTGAGTATTTAAGTAAGTTATATCCAATATTATCAATAATATAATAATTATTATGACAATTAATGTGCTTGTTCCGCTAGGATATAATAATTGTAAATGATAATAGGTAGGTACTCGCTTTTCAGAGCTCATATAATAATATTAATTTTACAAGAGGATCGCTGGAAGTTCTCATACGGTAAAACTAACTTAGTTACAAAGTTAAATGATTGTGCTTCTTTCTAAACAACGATACCTAAATGATGGCCTACTTAAAAACTCACTTAATATAGGTAGCTGCTTGTCAACATACTTCACGAGGGCAATAGAAATAAATTCTGTAAATCTTTATTTAAGTAAACAAACATATTATGCAAAAGATCTCTTAGCATAATAAAACATAATAATTTTAAGCGAATGCCACTCCCACAGACAAACCAAAGAATTGGTGTTGGGGTTTTTATTGCATCAATATTTTTTGTTTCCTTATGAAAAATAATCATTTTACCTACTTACTTACTAGTAATCAGTCTATCGCCCAATTAGGAAAAGCGCTCAAATTGTAAAGAACACTTATTATCAGGTAAAATTGTAGTCAAATGCGAAACGATTTGTCAATAAAACTAAAATTGATAAAATGAACAAAGCGTCACTTTTATTAAATCCGTGACTAACCTAAATTGTATTTGCAGTGTGTGCCAATCTAATTAAGGTGTGTATGCGTGTTCGAATGAAGCGCTAACTGCGGCAGAATTGTGAACGTATTTGTTTATTGTATCGTGTTGACAAAAGCATGCATTCCGTTTGCCGGTTTCAGGTGTTTAGCTGTGGTTGCATTGTTAAGTATTGTTTGATTGAATTAGATGATCACAAACCAACTGTTTGTTTAAAGCGTGGAATTTACAGCATCGTTTCTGGCGTTGCAGATTCTGTTATAACTTTCTCAATGAACACCATAGCTCTCCAGTTGCTGAACGTTAGGCTCACGATCCGGAGGTCCCGGGTTCGAATCCCGGTGGGGACATATCACAAAAATCACTTTGTGATCCCTAGTTTGGTTAGGACATTACAGGCTGATCACCTGATTGTCCAAATGTAAGATGATCCGGAAGGCACGTTAAGTTGTTGGTCCGGGTTACCAATTACTGACGTAAATAAGTAGTCGTTACATGAGTCATGTTAGGAGCCTTGGCAGCTCAATAATAACCCTGACACCAGGGCTGATGAGCACGGTAATCCTCCTCACAACCCACACGATAGAAGAAGAAGATAGCTCTGTCTAGGTAATGGTGCCGAGTCTCACACAACATCATCACAATCTTTTTAATTTAATGTGACAGTTCTAATACTATCTCTGTCTTGCATTCACGCGCTCAGGTAAGCGAAATGCGCTTTGATGTATTTGTTGTTACTATAGTAACACACTGGAAAGATGCACCTAATATGGGGATGTAACTAGCATTTAAACTTCATAATCATAATAATCTATCTATACTTATAATAAATCTGTAGAGAGGTCAATTCTGTACATTAAATATTTTTTCAAAATAACTATCAGGGGGTGATAAGTGATCGATACTGATGCCAAAAATGCAATCAGTAAAATTTTTGTCTGTCTGTCTGTCTGTCTGTCTGTCTGTCTGTCTGTATGTTCCTTATAGAAACAAAAACTACTGGACGGATTTTAATGAAACTTGGTACAATTATTCTTCACACTCCTGGACAGGTCATAGTATACTTTTCATCACGCTACAATCAATAGGAGCAGAGTAGTGAAGGGAAATCCTTTTGTATGAAAAATCTAAACCACTCAAGTTAGACGTTTGAAATTTGGCATGCAGGTACCTTAGATACCGTAGAGGTGCACTAAGAAAGGAATTCCCGAAATTCCTACGGGAACGGGAATTAGCGGGAAAATCCTTTTGTATGAAAAATCTAAACCACTCAAGTTAGACGTTTGAAATTTGGCATGCAGGTACCATAGGTACCGTAGAGGTGCACTAAGAAAGGAATTCCCAAGATTCTCACGGGAACGGGAATTAGCGGGAAATACCTTTTGTATGAAAAATCTAAACCACTCAAGTTAGACATTTGAAATTTAGCATGCAGATACCTTAGGTACCGTGGAGGTGCACTAAGAAAGGAATTCCCGAAATTCTCACGAGAACGGGAATTAGCGGGAAAATCCTTTTGTATGAAAAATCTAAACCACTCAAGTTAGACGTTTGAAATTTGGCATGCAGGTACTTTAGTAAACTTAAAGCTTAGTTGCAACAGGATATTACAAAATTCCCACGGGAACGGTAGTTAGCGGGAAAAAACATTTGTATGAAAAAATCAAATCTAAATAAAAGGAGAAACTGACTGACTCAGTGACTGACATATCAACGCATAGCCTGAACGGCTAAACGTAGGCATTTGAAATTTGGAAGGGACATAGCTTAGGTACCGTAGAGGTGCACTAAGAAAGGAATTCCCGGAATTCCCACGGGAACGGAAATTAGCGGGAAAATCCTTTTGTATGAAAAATCTAAATCGCTTAAGTTAGACGCTTGAAATTTGGCATGCAGGTACCTTAGTTAACTTAAACCTTAGTTGCAACAGGATATTGCAAAATTCCCACGGAAACGGGAGTTAGCGGGAAAAAAACATTTGTATGAAAAAATCGAAACCGCGTAAGATAGATGTTTTCAATTCAATTCAATTAAATTATTTATTGCATTCCATGTAGTACAATGGGGTGTTACATAGGCATAGGAACTAAAACATGGACCCTGTAGGGCACAGCAACGTTGAAGGGAAGAGAGGAAGTGTGTATTAAAATTAAAACTCAATGAACAATCAATTAAAAAAAAATCAATTCAATCAATTGATTCAATCTAGCATGCATGCATACCTTAGTAAATATAAAGTTTATTTTTGGCTGTATTTTGAAAAATGGGAGTTATTGGGAAAAAAATTGTATGAAAAAATCTAAACTGCATAAGTTAGATGCTTGAAATTTGATATGCACTCCCACACACACAAAGATCTCTCTCTTATATAACACGCCACGCGGACGAAGTCGCGGGCAAAAGCTAGTTATAAATAAAAATCCACATGCCAACTAACGCCTTGCAATATTTTCATAGCAGAAACGCGCACTGTCGAAAAAGCGAATCGATCTAAAAAAATATTTTCTATTTTAAAGGCGGGAGGATAAACATTTGCCTGCCTACAAAAAACATTTGAAATGGTTCCGTTGTTCAGCGCACGTAAACGCCAAGAAAAAAATGTGAAGAAAAAGCATGAGCGAAGACATCAGGTGCGTTAGTGGAAACAATCGCGCTTCATTAGGACGGCCGCTGGGCGCGTGTCCGCTCGTTTCTTTTTCCAACATATTACATGCTCTCGTAGGAAAATAGGGTGATTAACAGCACCAAAAGACAAAATAATGTAACAAATGAACACATCTACAATTCCTTCTTTTTTTTAAAAAAAAATAGCGACTATTATCATTATCCACATCGTAGCTTCATGCCTTACAAATTTCCAAAAACATAGTACCACCTTTACTATGGTAAAGGATGGTTGGATCTCCTATACGCCTCTACCTACACAGGCGTGATACTAAATTATGTGTTACGTTATTTCCAAAAACATCGTCCGACTATTGAGTCAACTAAAACAAAGCATTTTATGTCAGTGTCACCGTCCCGAGGTCTCTAACCTTTATTCGTTAAGTACACACTCCCAAAATTTAGACAACATCAAAAATCATTGCATCTCAAAAGTACTCTTAAGAATATACATACAAATAGAGGGAGAAAGTTGAGGGCAGCGGTCGCGAGATGGATCGTTCCCTTGGGCTGAAACCGTCCTATTCACTCACTGAAAAGCTAGTAGCAACATTATAGAGCAGTGGGGGAGGATTCGATTTTATAGCCTTATGATGGGAATGCTCCATATAAATGTTACGTTCATAGATAGATAAAGAGGAATTGAATGGTGCGTTTGTGAAAAGTCATCGGGTTTATTCAAACGGCTACTCAAATCGCATGCTTGTAATATTGATAATAGATTGGTTCTAATGTTACGCTTCAAAAATAATGCCGTGTAATACATAATTCCGTGATTCGAAGAGCTCGGTAAGCCGTTGGTCTCGTCCATTAGCCGCTACCAATCACCAATACGGTGGAGATGCTCCATATCACCTCCGTTTGATGGAGGAGAGGCCTATGCCCAGCTGTGAGACGTATATACTCAGTTTATGCATTGTTATGTTTATGGAGTAAGTGCTCCTCATTATTATCAGGGTTAGCAACACCAGAAGTATTCAGATTTATAATTCTAGCTCAAATTAATAAAAGTTAGATGTCACTGGCGTCTTCGTTGTCCAAAAACAGAGTTATGTGCGTCAATATACGTTAACGTAACATGAGGTTTCGTTTCGTCGTTTCGTACGCATACCTACTACATTGGCAGAAGTAATAAACAGCTGTCTAAACAAACGCTTAATTTTGAAATCGCTTAAACAAATTCTTGGACGAATAAATACTCCGAAACCGTAACTCTTAAATATAAATGAGAGTCACGGCTGTAGGAAAAGTAAAACGCTGTAACATTGTCAAGAAATGGAGATTTCCTTATAGTAAATTAATTGCGCAGACAGACCTGACGAAGAACAAGCGAAATGGACCCTTAACAACGAGAAATTAAACTTGCAATTTTCGTGCAAATTAAGTTGACCTGAAATATTTGAACCCTTTTATTCCCAGTGTAGTAACGTCGTGAATGCTAATAATGTGAGGGTTGGCCGTTTAAATTTATGGAATAATTAAAGTTAATTCTCGCGACTAAATTATACAATAGCGCAATTCTGTTTATTGTGTAAGCCTTTCGGATATTTGTTAATCGTTTTTATCACGTAGTGGAGAGTTATTTAAGATTTGTGGCGTTTACATTTTCATTAAAATTCTTGGAAGCGTTTTCGTTTACATTTCCTAGTAAGCTATAGGTTCTTTTATTTTTATGGGAGACTTCAGTAGCACTAAATACTTTAGTAGCAGTGATTAAGTAGAAATGCTAACGACAGAATTGAAATCTTTGACGTTTTAAAAAGTTTTAAACCATGCATCTCAAAGACGTCGTCTAACCACTCTATAATTTCAAACATCGCAATCGTGAATACAAAACAATCGATCTAATGGATACAGTTGGACCAATGCCGTTCTCAGACTGAAAGCGGAACGTTGTATGTCGCACCGCAGTATGTTTGATCTCTTGTTGAAAACTTTTAGCTGAACGACTCGAGGCTTTCTTCTACTGCATTCAAGAGCCAAGTCTTTAAAATATAGAATAAATGTATTTGCTCAGTAGCTGGCTTTTATACGCGGGAAAGGATTCGATGAGATATAAAGGATTCCTTTGCTTTGTCTGTACAAAGTCTGAACTCTAGTGTCTGTACACTAGAGTTCTTTCTTGAGCTCACACTTCTGTAGACTGCTCGGGAATGTTTGAATATAAATGAATAAGTCCATAGGTAAATGAATCCACTAGCATTAACCCGTTTTTCACAACGTCCGCTTACCTAACCTGAAGATTTGACAGGTCAGGTTTTTTACAGAAGCGACGGCCTGTCTGACTTTCTAACCCGCGAAGGGAAAACCACCCCAGTACATAGATTAGCTCACATACCACTGAAAATGCATTTCTCCGGAATGTGGGTAAGGTAAATAAAATATTATGGATAATAACCAAAATTTTACTGTAGTATGTAAGTAAGTATGTAAGCCGTGCTTCGGAAGGCACGTTAAGCCGTTGGTCCCGGCTATTAGCCGTAAAAACACCTCCACCAACCTGCAGTGGAGCAGCGTGGTGGAGTATGCTCCATACCCCATCCGGTTGATTGAGGGGAGGCCTGTGCCCAGCAGTGGGACGTATATAGGCAGTTTATGTAAGTATGTAAGTATCTAATGGGTTTGTTAACACCAATTATCTATATAGATATGTTAACTTTTCCATCAATTGTAGCGATGATATAAGCCAGATTGAATGCTATTCCATGCTATGTTATATCTATGAAATTTGCAATAGTTTTATCTCACATCAATACTTAAGTCATCACATAATGTAAGCTCACGACTATGTGCTGGTAGCTTTTAACTGGCATTTGTTGTATCTCCATTTTGTAAAAAAGGCTGTAAATTACCTAAATAAAATAAAATGAAGAAAATATCCTAATTACAGTAGTCAGATACCCGTCGCAAGATGAACTAAGTACCCACACCTCACCGAACTTTCTGTTAAAAAGTTCTGCTGTGTCTCTGTTGTTCTTAAGTATTCATCATACAAAATAAGTACTATCAAGTCACTGCTACGGTTTTTTCTAAACCACTATTTTTGCTCAAACCGGAATATTTGCAGCAGGAATGAAAGAAACAAAATAAAAGAATCAGTCCTATCTGTAGAGGTAGATAAATAGCTCACTCGTTCCCGTTCACTTGCTTCGTATCGCAATCACCGAAACAGATCAAATGTGGAAATAGACTTATTAGTTCTAGATGGGTCTAAATTAAAATTGAGCACCATATCTGATCTTTGGATAATTTAGAATCATAGTTTTTTTATTTCTCGTCCCCCTAGCATTATCCTGTTCTTCACAGGGTCCGCTTACCTAACGTGACGATTTGACAGGTCCGGTTTTTACAGAAACGACTGCCTGTCTGACCTTCCAACCCGCGAAGGGATAACCAGCCCAATACAGGATACTAAGATTTAAGTCTTTTGGGATACTTAAATACTTTTATTTTCAGTATGAAACCCCAAAATCCCTGATTCAATAAGATTGCCTCCGACACAATCGGGGATTATAGGTTGCGAACATCTGAATGAACCGTGTCAATGATAATAAAAACTGTCTATTTCTCCCATCAGATGTCGCTACTGTTGAGTGTCCTTAAATTACTGTTGACAGTTCCTCATACTATTTGAGTATACAAAGGTATTGTTTTGGTTATATTTTTACACTATAAACCTTTGGGCAGCGTTTAACTGCAAAACCATAGTTTTGTTATATTTATTCCTTAAAGATCGGAGAAGAGAAAACTTAGAAAAACTTATTTTCAATCGAAACTGCCTTTTTTCTTCTAATGGCTTTTCTTTTTCGTAACTCATCCATCAGACGGGATATACTCCACCTTGTTCCACATTTTATAGCAGTTTATCGCGAAGTTTAGCTGGAAAGTATGGAGAGCTGTCAAAATTATCGAACACTCAACAGTGCTGCCTATATTTGAGCCTCTAGTTTTTATTTCAGCATAAGCTAAGCAATAAGGCCGCCTGTTGTGCTTTTCTGTATATGTTGCCCTTATCTCTTTATTTTGTGTCCATTGTGCTCAATAAAGTATTTTATCTATCTATCTAAGCCATCTTCTTTTCCCGTATTCGTAATATTCATAATTACCTAGTAATTATAGAAAAATGTAAACAGTTACTTGAAATAAATTTATTTTATTCTTATTCTTATCCTCATTTGCCCCTCATGTCTTTTCAAGGGAATGTACATCAGGTCGAGGACTCGTCAGCACTCGGTAAGTTGGACGCTGCAGCGCAAGCCACAACACCGCAGTCACCACTCGCTGCTAATCAGTGTTTGCACATGAGCACAGCATCGATTGGACACCGCTACTGTCCCGCGGTTCCTCTGATACACTCGCTCCTTTCAACACGAATGTTTAACATTCGTACACATGCAAGCTGATTACTTAACCAATACTCTGTGCTGCAAATTCTGTATACAGGCTTGGAAAAATACTTATTCATATATCTACTTAGGACATGTGGTAAAATCGTAAATGTCGAAATACAAAGAAACATTTGATACAATAAAGTGAATTCATTGTTCGCACGACGTAGTTCACGATTTTGTGACCTTAGGTACATGTCAGTAACTAGTGTTTTTTTTTTCAGGTCTTCTGCTGAATTTCCAGTGGAAATAATAGACTAATTTAGTCTACAATCATTTAGGCTTTGTATTCGGGCTCTGCCTAATTGAAATCTTTTGAAGTTTTGTGTGTAAATTGAGATTTCTCAAGACAGGCCTAGCCTAGTTTGAGGAACCCTATATAACTTCCGCTGATTTTGTCTGTATCTTCGCAATTACGCATGACATAGTTTCTACCTAATATAATCTATGTATCGTTTTCCATGTTTCTATATAGAAAATATTTCGTGTGTGCGTTGACTTCTGATGTGATGTCATTATAATGTATATATATGTAATCCGTGTCTGTGGTGTCCTAAATAATAAATGTTTCTTTTTTTCTTTCTTTCTATTGTTTGTGCAATAAAGTTTATAAGTAATTATTTACAACAGTGGTTAAAACCTAGCTCAAAAAATGTATGTGCTGCGCAGGTATTTATTTAAATTCTAGTAACATCCGTATGTTGCGAAATAACACGCTATATTCTTAAGAGTCTCAAAACTTATTTTTGGAGCGTGTGTGCCTAAATGTATGCCAAGAAAAGGACTTTTTTCCTCCTCGTTACACAACTGTAGTACCTAACCTAAATCAGGGTCGACAAGCTTTAGAGACTTTGCTCGCTGTTTTTGTAATAAAAGATTTATCACGCAGGTGTAAGGCAGAATCTTTTAAATCCGACGCACTTTTAGGGTTTCTTGACCTTTATTTATTAGTTTCAGTTTAGGAGTAACTTACCTATCTTAATACGCAGACAGCAAACACTGCAATTTAGGTTTACAAACGATATTTTTTTCGCAATTAACGCCGCGTAAATTAATTTGGGGAACGACCCTAATGTGTGCAAGTTTGCCAGTCTAATTTGCTCGGCTTTAAAGCAAAGACGTGTTTCCATATAAAGGCGAAGATTCCCTGGGAGTTATTTAACTAATTTTACATGCGGGGCAAGTTTTAACCCCGCCGCCATCTGTTTGCGTTACAGCTGTCGCGAGAACATCCTTTGCGGGTAGTATTTGTACGAGTACATTAGGGTGCCGTAGTCTGAAGTCAGACTTGAAACATGAGCGCTTTCATGAGCTCCTGTTGCAGCACTTTATGTTTTTAAAGTTTTATTGCTCAAGGACGACCTCAGTGTTGCCTAATATTTACCATCAAAACGTGAGGATTTGCGGCTGGAGTGAATTTGAAAAGTCTCAGGTCTCGTAGATTCACAAACGATTATTACTACGTACACGTATGGCGACTAGGAGACCAAATGAGGCCTAGATTTACAGTCGGATGTTACAGTATCATGTTCACTTCCTCACAGAACATACAATTCTTCGATCCCTCAGATGAACCCTGTGCTTAAGGCTTAATGCAGCGCGGTGATGTAAAAATCAATTAATTGTTAATTACCTCTATTTATAACAGTCATTATCGAATTGTGTTTTTTTTTATTTACTTTTAAGTCAAAATAATTAGTCGTTCTCCTGCTGTTATGTTAATTAACAAATAACGGCGTGCTCGGATTAAACCTGATCAAAGGTTAAGAAAATATTATATTGTTCTTTTGTACAAAAGTTTCTAAAAATAAAAGCAAGATTTGAATAACTTCCATTCCGATTATGTTAGTTGTGTTGGGTGCAGGATTTTTATTGTCACAACTGATCGTGTCATCCATACCGAAATAGCTTAATGTTATATGTATTAAATTGGTACAAGAAATCTTATTATCATGTCAAGAATTTATAACCTAACGAGCCACTTGCTATAAATATCCGGGCGCAATAAAAGCCGAAATAGGAGAGCAAAGAATAGCAACACGGGGCATATTATTCAGTGTCACCGACGGGCCGCGTCTTGTAATATATGCTTTAATAAAAGGGTTTCAATTCGCACCCGAACATACATCACGGGAAGAAACCCGAAGTATCAATAATATCGGAAAAGATCTTCAATTTATTATTCATTGAAGTCGCTGGGTGGAGCGGCCGGTCTATAAATCCACGGATCGCCACTAAATCATCGTTTGCAGCCATCGGAAGTACGTGTGCGGCGTAATTTTTAGCCCTTTTTTTCTGATGGAAACAAAGATACCTTATGATTAACGCTTTTATTTTTCCCACTATTGTTGGCAAAGATTTATTCGTCTATCAATTTGAAGCCCGAATTTGGAAAGCTATCAGCTGCAAATTGGGCTTGAAATTGAAGTTCAGGAATTTAAGAGACAATAACGTCTTTATTTCTGTGTGATGTACTAACTAAGCATCTGGATCAGAAAATTAAAAGACTCGTTGGTTTGATTTCCACTCAAATCAAAATGAGAAACCAATTTGTGTGATACTGTTAAAGTAAACAGACTATTTATATAATTTGTAATTTCTTTATGATAACTTATCATCTAGTAGTTATGAGTAAAAAGCATTATACTTAAGTAGAAACTTCCCATAAGGTTGAAAGCAGTCATCAAAATAATAACCATAAAATAACGTTTTACATACAAACCACAACAACCAGTAGTATCACAAGTATACACAAACATAGAATAAAATAAAACAAACACAATTTGGCTTTTAAGGCGTCAGGAATGGTCGCAGATCTCGTGACCTTCGCACAGGGATTGTCGCCATGCATTAACAATGTGTTCAGGGCTAAACAAAGAGAAGCAGGTGTATCGTGGACACGACGATGCTATACCCACTGAAAGATTCCATAAAAACCGTGCTGGGACCCTCGTCA
The DNA here is from genome assembly GCF_024362695.1 of Pectinophora gossypiella. Lineage (NCBI taxonomy): Eukaryota > Metazoa > Arthropoda > Insecta > Lepidoptera > Gelechiidae > Pectinophora > Pectinophora gossypiella. Next base: position 6,654,290 of record NC_065405.1, read on the forward strand.
CGTTCGGACATCTTATTTATCTAGTCACGGGAAAAATCATTGTTTCCTTTTCAGGGTTCTGTTGGCTTACCATCTCTGTTTATCCGGGTTGCAATTGGGTTTATCTAACATATTGTTTATTCCTTTTCTCTTGGTTTAAGATTTGTGCGATTCCTTGGTAAAATTATAATCAATATCAGAATCCTTGTCTCTGGCAAAGTTTTAAAAATGGCTTATTATGAGAATGTGAAATAAACTTGCTATACCTGAGGACCTTAAAGATTAATAATATAATCTATGTGCTTGTTGTATAATATAGGTTACAACAGAAACTTGTAAGATATCAAAGATTATCGAGAAGTGAAGACACTATATAGATAGCCCCAAAGATGAAAGAAGGCCCTGTAATGAGTATGCAAGTATAATACTTAACTATTTACTTAATACAAAACAACATTTCATTTTTACCTCCTATTCTAGTGACACCGGAATTTCCAGAAACATCTAGAACATTCGGAACCCTTCTAATACAAATAATTTCGCTCTTGCGAATTTCAGTTTGTGTGTTGGTGCAAAAACCCGGCTTATTACTGGCAGAGGCTAACAGATGAACTGCTGAGCTGCCCGTTGTCCTCGATCTTTGTGTGTGACGTTTCTTTGTGGACATTGACAAAACATTCCCTCCAGCAAAAACTGATATTTATTCATGCGATGGCTACCTACTGCGATTTGGCTTAGTTTTATTTAGCTACAAATAAACGGAATTGACAAACATTCGTTATTGCTAGCACATTCTTTATTACAACGAATACTACACAATCTCTTACGCGACGGTTAGTTACTAATATGACTCTATATAATTAGAATTCTATTTTTCTACATATTAGTGTCCCATTCTCTTTTTGTTCTACTTTAGTTTATTTCAGTGTGACAATATTGCATCTATTTTTATATTCATTGACAAAAAAGAGGCCTGTTCGCAACTAAAGTATTACTACTTATTTACCAACATTCTATCAAAATCAAGCTATCAATACCAAATTATAAATTGAACATTCAATAATTGCATTTCCTAAAATTAATACATCTTTCATTTTAACTTTTACAAATTTACGATAGGTACCCATCTCATCAATCATAAATTAATTTGCAAGTCGTGTTTTCACTTTCAGTTGCCTTATTCAAGCTGTGTTGCTATCGGAAATATTCAAGCGTGGTAGCATAATATTCAAGCTAATTGAATATTAAATAATAAAGATTTAGTAAATCTAAATAAATAGCAGGGCGATTAGTTCTATTCTAAAGTAAGTACTATTTGTTCTAATGTTGATATGATTATGTTTTTAGAATTTATAGACACAAGAATATTATAAATTTGTTTTGCTAACGCGTTTGCATGTGTCGTAGTAGAGCAAAAACTGAGTACGCTGAATTCATTATCTGAAAGAAAACAAACAATATAAATAAGAAAGCACTTTTTACCACATCGCAACCGCAACGCTGTCGGAATGCACAACAATTTCCAATAGTGCTTATTGGAAAAACTATCGACTAGCTCTAGAGATTATCTTCTACAAACGTTTTGTTATAAATAAGTGCTTACCCACTTCCCAGATTAAAGATTCTAAGTAATTTCTTGGTGGTAGCAAAATTTTATGATGAAATCTTTTAGATCCGCATACCTAATATAAAATTTATGAAATTAGTAGAGATTGTAAAGGATCCGTTAGTAAGTTTACTTAGACTCTCGCTTCCGCTAGATTGGCCTTAAAGATGTAAAAGCTTTTCTTTGCTTCTGAGCTAAGAGAGAATTATTCCAAATGGCAACATTAATTTATGACAGCTTGCAGCCCAAGACAATCAATTCTGTACTTAACAAAATATTTTTACTGATTGTAATTCATACCAATAAAATGTGGTTATCACTTATATCGATAGAAAAAATATGCATTACCTATGCATTCATGCTTGACTCATTACATGGTCTTTAGAAATAATAGGAAACATCTTTAATAGATATATACTGTAACAAATTATAAAAGGGTTCTAGAACTTACCGCAGTAAATGTTTTAAGAGATAAAGGAAACATTTTCCAGCCGGTGATGGAAAGTGGACGGGATGTATTCATTGTGAAGAACAGCATGTTGCTTTTGAATTGACGAGATCTGCATGTCCACTCACAATGATAAATAGCTTCTGACAAACGGGTACTCTGAACAAAATCAAGTTTATTTAATTACAAAAAATCAAAGAACAAGAAGCATGCTACATTAACAACATTTATAACATAACTTATAAGCTCACGAGTGTATCCCAATCGGGGTAATCAGAGGTACATCCATCACGAGATGATTAAAGTACCTAACTAGGTACTCATACCTCACCGATTCGAGATTTCTGTAAAACCGACGTGATCGCCGTCTACAATGGTCGAGCCAACTGTATTAGTGTAAACTGCACTTTAGATTAATTAATAACTCATTGATGTTTGGACCGGCGCGTCCTGGCTGGAAAGCAATCCGATGTACCACATGACCACGGTGACTACCTACATCATCATCAGCCTATAAACGTCCCCACTGCTGGGGCACGGGCCTTCCCTATGGATGGATAGAGAGATCGGGCCTTAAACCATCACGCGGGCCCAGTGCGGATTGATGGTTATTAACAACTGCTAATGCAGCTGGGACCAACGGCTTAACGTGCCTTCCGAAGCACGGAGGAGCTCGAGATTATTATTTTTTTTTCGTGGTCACCCATCCTATGATCGGCCTTTGCGAAAGTTGCTTAACTTCGCTGTTTACCGCTGCGCCATCGAACTCCTCAACCACCATGGTGACTATGCTATATTATTTATAATTTAATAATAATAGGGTAGTAACACAGAATAGATATACATTTCCGACGACCCGATCGCTCTAGCCATAGAGGCGGCCAATCCGCTCATGACAACAAAAAACTTCAGAAGTCCAATATCGACCCCGCCGGCGTGGTCGACGATTTCCCTCATTCAGCGCTTATCGCTATCGATCCGATAAGAAATTACATACCTGTATAAATTCCATCTATGCTAAATATGATGCGTTAAGCCAAAAAATTAAAAAACGAATATAGCACACCTTATAAGATTCGCATACCTTCCCCATTATTTCAGTACCAAACCAGCATGGAACCATTACTTGAAGAATCATACACATCATGTAGGTGGCTAGAAATATGTAGTACGGCCATTCGGAAGGCTGAAAAAGTTATTTAGGATATTATAAAGAAAAAACTTAAAAAAAAAACCCGAGAGCAAGAGATTTTTTTTTTAAAGAAGGAACTTTAAAATAAGAAGTAAAATAGGTAGATTAAAACCGTAAGGTAACTTGCCAATGTGAATCTGAAGAGACAAACGCAAATAATATAAGCCGCCACACTGAATTGTACAAATAACGTCACACTAAATATTTGCTCGAACAAAGCGCAAAATCTGAAATCATGAGACCATATTAAATTTTCAAAGATATATTTTTTATTTGTAATAAAAGAAAGAATGAAAATAATACTCACTTGCTCACTTCATCGTAATGAACAATGCAATGGTTGAATTTCAAAATGGTTTTTGTTTCTGTATCTACATTTTGATTACGTTCTATTATTACATTAGAGTCTATTTCATCTTCTTCTGTAATATTTCTAAGTTTCTCGGCTAAAATATCTAACTGGGCAACTGTGAGAATCATTATTCCCAATATAAAAGTATCAATATTTATGTTGTACCACATTATTATGTGAATTCCTAGACTTTGAAAGAAATACAAGGGATAAATAAATTTATTTTTAAATTCATCTGATAGAAACGAGTAGCTGCAGACAGGTAAATCTATAGGTGCAGAAAAAAATATGTGAAATATAAGAGGGAGAAAAACATGAGCTATGTTGCAAGTAACCGAAAATCCAGCTACAATCTTCCAGTATCTTACATTCAATTTCTTTGCGTCTTCTATGAATTTATGTCCAATATCGGTTACCGGTTGGAATGTTTCACTTTCCAAAGTTGATAACAACCTAACGATATCACCATAAAGGAATAAGTACGTGAAAACTTTAAATGCGCAAGCGATATCAGTGAAGTAAAATATCATTTCTTGTATAACGCTCTCAATCTTCTTCTCGACGAAAAAGAAATTGATTGAAAACAATACATTGCAAATAACTGTAAAAATGATGATTATGGTTTTAGAGTAGTAATTATAATAACGCGAATTATAATCTCCGGGCCAAATTCCAGTGATGGTCCAAAATTTCATATGGACTTTGAAACAATCGATTTGTTCATAAGAATTCATAGTTAAAATTCAAAATCCAATATCAATTTTGAAAGACTTATAACAAAAAGTAGCATCAAGGGCTGTGTGATGAGAACTACTTTCAGTGTCACGATACTAAGCATTTAAATACTCAGCGCCACAAAAGACTTCTAATCTTGTGATTAAGTGACTTTTAAAGCCACTGTATTTACCTAATTAAAGGCATAGTGCTACTTTCATCAGAATCGACAATTACTGCAGTGCCTATATTACAGAGCTAACATGCATCAAAGGCTTTAAAATACTTAGAAGACTTTTTTGACATTGAACTTTAAATGGTAGTGTGCGATATTTTCATTAGTAGGTACGTAATAATTATTATATCTGTGAAAATGTGCATAACTCTTAGTATTTCAAAGACGAGATTGCATGTGTCGAAGCAGAGTGAAGAAAGAATATGCAGTATTTATTATCTGAAACAAAATATAAGGTTTATTTTCGAAGTTTCCATATTTACAAAAGTTGTAAAAAATTTAGACGAAAAAACTTATGAGACAATAATTATTAAGTTCAAAAATACACTTACAGAAGTAAAAGTTTTAAGTGAAAGAGGGAACATTTTCCATCCAATGATAGCTAAAGGACGAGTGGTTCTTTCTACGAAGAATCTCATGTTGGTTTTAAAGGCACGTGATGACGGTGTCCAATCGCTATCATACACGCTGTGGGCTAGTTGATTACTCTGCAAAAAATTGAATAATTGTAGTCTATTCTTAACTAGATGCTGTATGATTTTGGTGTAATAAAGTATGTTCCGGGTATTAACAACGTGCCAGTCAATACCTATTTGTTTTAAAAAGTCCTATTTTCTTTACATACATGAATTATGAATTACCTTTTCAATAATGCGAGTTCCATACCAACTGGGGACTAAAATTTGAACAATCATGATAAATATATAGGTCGCCAAAAAAATGTAGTAATGGGCCGTCGCAGGCTGAAAAATAAACGTTAGGGCCACTTTAAATAAAACATCTGAAAAAAATAATGTTGCTCAAGAAATCATAATTATGTCGAATCGTGATATTATTGTCAGATCATAATATAAAACAATGTTTAAACAATATTTCATTTTATAATGTAAAAAATGAGAAACTTACCAGAATGAATCTAAATAAACAAACGCATATAATAACTGAAGCCACACCGAATTGTATGAACAGCGTTAGTCCAAATACTTGTTGAACTTGGAAACAAAATCTGTGAGGAGATTAATTTTGATGTAAATAATATTTATTTAATATGCAATAATTATTATAACACTTATCAACAGTCAACCAAGAAACATACTTCCCAACGTCGTCAAAATGTTTAAGAGACTCGTTTAATTTTGAAACCTCCGCTTTATCCTTGGAAAGTCCCGGAATAACTCCAACAGTTTCCGTCACTTTTCTCAATTTGCTATCAATGATATCCAACTGGGCAATAATAAGAATCATGAGGCCCAAAAAAAATGTATCTATGTTCACGTTGCTCCACATGATTATGTGCATTCCGAAGCACTGGTAAAAATATATTGGGTAAATGTATTTCTCCTTCACCTCATCGGAGAAGAATGAGTAGCTAGATAGCGGCAGAAACAGAGGAGCTGAAGAAATGATGTGGGCAAATAGTGGAGACAAAACATGTGTCAAATTTGACGTCACTGAAACTACAGCTACTATGTTGTAATACTTCAAAATGAACTTCTTCCCTTTATCAATTATGCCATATTCATGTTCTGTTCTAGGCTGAAATGTGTCTTTTTGCAACATTTTCAGTATCTCCTCTATACTACCATGCATGAAGAAAAAAGTTAAGAGTTTAGACAATGCAGACAATGCTGTGAAATAAAATATCATCTCTTCTATGACACTGTCCATGTGTTTGGGAACAAAGTATAAGTTTATGGTAAACAACGATACATATACAACTGAAAATATGAAAACGAAGATTTTTCCATAATATTTATAAGCTTTACAAGAAGTGCCTGCTGGCCATACACCGAGTACTAACAAAAATTTCATATTTCTTCTAAAACAGTCTGTTTGATTTATATAATGCATAATGACGGTGAATATTTATACACTATTCAAGTTTTCTTTTGTACACAATATTTATTATTTTTTCAAGAGTCCACCTAAGAATATTTTTACGCTATCCAATTTATTTGTTAAAGCCTCGATAAGTAGGTTAGGGCTTGTAGAAACGGATGTAGGTTAATTGCTGGACCAGTACTTTTTAAATGAGATGCAATTAGTGGAGGTAACGCCTTCTACCCGCGAAACGGACCAGGTCTCTCTAATTAACAGCCTCACAAAAAGCCTCTTTCAAAGTTTTAATTTAAATGGGCATTATTCAAGCTTAGAAACTGCGAGGCCTATTTTCTAGTCTCAAGTTGACCGATAACTTGGTCTACTCAGTGGATATAAGTAATGTGGAGTTAACCAGTATTTCGGCTTTGATACTCATTTTAATTCAACAATTTCTTATTCCCTTTGAATCGTATACTATCAGAATTCTAAATTGCCCAGTTATATTATTACTCACATTGTACCCGATCTTCAGTTTTACATGAAATATCTATACTTATAATAAATCTGTAGAGAGGTCAATTCTGTACATTAAATATTTTTTCAAAATAACTATCAGGGGGTGATAAGTGATCGATACTGATGCCAAAAATGCAATCAGTAAAATTTTGTCTGTCTGTCTGTCTGTCTGTCTGTCTGTCTGTCTGTCTGTCTGTCTGTATGTTCCTTATAGAAACAAAAACTACTGGACGGATTTTAATGAAACTTGGTACAATTATTCTTCACACTCCTGGACAGGTCATAGTATACTTTTCATCACGCTACAATCAATAGGAGCAGAGTAGTGAAGGGACATCCTTTTGTATGAAAAATCTAAACCACTCAAGTTCGACGTTTGAAATTTGGCATGCAGGTACCTTAGATACCGTAGAGGTGCACTAAGAAAGGAATTCCCGAAATTCCTACGGGAACGGGAATTAGCGGGAAAATCCTTTTGTATGAAAAATCTAAACCACTCAAGTTAGACTTTTGAAATTTGGCATGCAGGTACCTTAGATAACGTAGAGGTGCACTAAGAAAGGAATTCCCGAAATTCCCACGGGAACGGGAATTAGCGGCAAATATTTTTGTATGAAAAATCTAAACCATTCAAGTTAGATGTTTGAAATTTGTCATGCAGGTACCTTAGATACCGTAGAGGTGTACTAAGAAAGGAATTCCCGAAATTCCCACGGGAACGGGAATTAGCGGGAAAATCCTTTTGTATGAAAAATCTAAACCACTCAAGTTAGACGTTTGAAATTTGGCATGCAGGTACCATAGGTACCGTAGAGGTGCACTAAGAAAGGAATTCCCAAAATTCTCACGGGAACGGGAATTAACGGGAAAATCCTTTTGTATGAAAAATCTAAACCATTCAAGTAAGATGTTTAAAATTTGGCACGCAGGTACCTTAGACACCGTAGAGGTGTACTAAGAAAGGAATTCCCGAAATTCCCACGGGAATGGGAATTAGCGGGAAAATCCTTTTGTATGAAAAATCTAAACCACTCAAGTTAGACGTTTGAAATTTAGCATGCAGGTACTTTAGTAAACTTAAAGCTTAGTTGCAACAGGATATTACAAAATTCCCACGGGAACGGTAGTTAGCGGGAAAAAAACATTTGTATGAAAAAATCAAATCTAAATAAAAGGAGAAACTGACTGACTCAGTGACTGACATATCAACGCATAGCCTGAACGGCTAAATGTAGGCATTTGAAATTTGGAAGGGACATAGCTTAGGTACCGTAGAGGTGCACTAAGAAAGGAATTCCCGGAATTCCCACGGGAACGGAAATTAGCGGGAAAATCCTTTTATATGAAAAATCTAAACCGCTTAAGTTAGACGCTTGAAATTTGGCATGCAGGTACCTTAGTTAACTTAAACCTTAGTTGCAACAGGATATTGCAAAATTCCCACGGAAACGGGAGTTAGCGGGAAAAAAACATTTGTATGAAAAAATCGAAACCGCGTAAGATAGATGTTTTCAATTCAATTCAATTAAATTATTTATTGCATTCTATGTAGTACAATGGGGTGTTACATAGGCATAGGAACTAAAACATGGACCCTGTAGGGCACAGCAACGTTGAAGGGAAGAGATTTTCAATTGATTCAATCTAGCATGCATGCATACCTTAGTAAATATAAAGTTTATTTTTGGCTGTATTTTGAAAAATGGGAGTTATTGGGAAAAAAATTGTATGAAAAAATCTAAACTGCATAAGTTAGATGCTTGAAATTTGATATGCACTCCCACACACACAAAGATCTCTCTCTTATATAACACGCAACGCGGACGAAGTCGCGGGCAAAAGCTAGTAAATAATATTCATGTAAAAGTTTTAATGTGAAGTTTGTCGCAAACATAAGTACGTAGTTGAGTTTAGCTTACGTTGACTTCGCCTACGAAAATTGTTACAAACTTCGAAAATTCAAGTGTTATTCAGTTTGCCACAAAGTTTACCTCCTCGTTTTTTTGACAATTTGTGTATTTTGTATAAACGTATGTTTTTTTACTTGCTTATGTAAGTACAGTACTAAGTACTTTTAATAAGCAACAAAAATTTTAAAAAAGCAATAAAAAAGTAACTAATATAGATTTATTGACCTCAGAGTTTTGTACTGACAGATTGTAAGTGTCCTGTATTTCCTATTATGTGTGTGTGTGTGTGTGTGTGTGTGTGTGTGTGTGTGTGTGTGTGTGTGTGTGTGTGTGTGTGTGTGTGTGTGTGTGTGTGTGTGTGTGTGTGTGTGTGTGTGTGTGTGTGTGCGCGTGCGCGTGCGCGTGCGCGTGCGCGTGCGCGTGTGCGTGTGCGTGTGCGTGTGCGTGTGCGTGTGCGTGTGCGTGTGTGTGTGTGTGTGTGTGTGTGTGTGTGTGTGAGAGAGAGAGAGAGAGAGAAATTATTTGTTATGTTAAGTGTCTTATTTGTGTAAGTTTTATCGTACAGATATCGAACAAACTAATATATAAAATGAATTATATTTACTGCGCTGTAAATATGCAGACACATTAAATATTATTTGTTCTTATTATTAATCCTGAAACAGAATACAAATTGATTTTAATTTTATAATAAAACAGATCAAAGTAGAGGATAATCATGTTCAAAGAAAATAATTACTCACAGTACAAACAATTTGTCGTTCAATTTCCGCTCAATTTACGCTGGAATCAAAAAGGCTGTGCCACATTTTGACCGTTTGTTTAATTTGAATTAAGAACACTACTTTGAATGATAAGTTATGATGCGGAACTTTCGCTGCCAAAGCCAAACCATAACCAACTACCTGTAAACTTAACACGTTCCCTGTGCAAGCCAAAATCAGACAATGAGCCCGTACGTGCAATTTTTTTTTTTTATAATAACGTAGGATGTTGTAGATATGGACGGAATATGGCAAGAAAATCATTATCGGGGAAGCCCCTTTTCAGTATTTTCCGATTTTCCGAGTGCCCCACATGTGGTGCATACACGCACGAGCTTTTCGTTTCGTGCCTCACATATGGTTACATGCACGTATGAGTTCCATATGATGTGCCATACTTGTGGTGCAAGCACGTATGAAGTTTTTTTTATGAGGGTAGATTCAATTTTCAATACACCTACACGATTCTAGGCGACACCCGTCCGAAAAACTTGCTTTTGGTATAAGAAAATCGCAGCGGATCTGATGTCAGTTGCTGTTGTAAACTCAATTTTGATCTACAAGGAACTGAATCCTGGTACTAAATTTTCACTTTTGAATGGTCATGAGAAAATTATCAAGCATCTCTTGGGCATTCAAGAAGATGATTCTGGAGCTGGACAATCAATTAGATCTAGCAATTCAAGCAGTTCAATTCGTTCCCAACATAGATTGACGAAAATTCCACGGCGATACGATAACAAAATATTTCGAAAACGTTGTACTGGCTGCTACAAAATTTTGAATGAACAAGGCTTGACACCTTCTGATGCTCGTAAAAAGGCGAAGAAAACTGACACTCAATGTGAAACTTGCAAAAAAGCGTTTTGTCTTAGTTGCTACAATGCATCCCATAATTTTTAGTTTATTGGTTTTATATGTATTTTTTTTTTTTCAAAAGGCTAGTTCTATAGTTTGTTTTCGTTTCATTTTATTCATTCAGTGATGCATCCTTGAAATAAATAATAAAAAAACAATAATAAATAAAAAATACAGTCCATTTAAATGTTTTTTTTGACGTTGATTATCTGGCAACATTGCCCAAAATGTCCTCCGGTAATAATATACTCTGTTTCACAATTTCATAGCTCATACGTGTAAGCTATTTTCAATACTTAAACTCACACGTGCAAGATTTTACAACCCTATAACTTTACAAGGGGGTGTGACCCATATGTGAGGCACCCACGTATCATTTATACCTCAAAATGCCCCACATGTGGGTCATGCACAGGGAACGTGTTAAGATTGCCTAGCAGATCATTCTCACAACGAATAAACAGTAAACAGGTAAGAGGCAGGCACTGTGCTGCATACTAGATTGTCTACGTAGACTATACTTTTATTCAGCGAATAAACCATGCCTCCAGGGGTTCGTTACGAGTACGGATCATCCCTCACTTCCCGATGGAGCTTGCTCGCTCCCCGTTCTTACCCTCTATTGTTTCAGAGCACAGCTGAATCGTAAAAGAGACGAACTTACTTTAAGCGGCAAAATTTTAAATATTAATTCTCGTTTTCCAACTGAATCGGGAAAGTAGCCACGTAGAACAGATAATTTGAATTTTTAAACAGTTGGTAGCGGACGATTAATCTAAGACGGCCGCTGGGGGGTCTTCTATAATGAAATGCTAGAGATGTATATCCATATTATATCTTCTTATTTTCAAACGTTAATTGCGAAGCCCTTTCGACTTAAACCGTCTTCGTTGAAATAGGGAATAATAACTGAAATGATTTGTTAATTATGATACCCATTCCGTCTGTACGCTCTTTTGTAGATTGAACGAAGTGTTAATGTTTGAATGTTTACCATTGGAATTTTGCGAAACTCAAATTCGATGTATCTGCAGTAATGGGACTTAATTAACGCAATAATTATACACAAAATTACAGTGTTTTATTATCATTTGTCTATGTGAAAACGATATTTAAAACAAAGCTTTAAAATTATATTTAATACAAACGTATTCATGTTACGATGAATCGTAATTTAGAAAATTGTTCGTGATTTAATTTCAATTTTTACAGTACCTAATCATTTGTCGAATTAAAAGGTTTTTAACCTGTGAACGTTCCATTATGAACGTTTCTTCCGACCGAACCTTTTGTGTGAAAAGTTTCTTCACCGTATGGTCCTTTTATATTCCTTTAAACTTCCCCATATAAACTTTTATACCTAGTTGTATATTGCAGATATTACATTGTATGCAGCTATATACGAGTAGTATGTACGTAATTACAGTCATCATCATCATCAGCCGTACGACGCCCACTGCTGGGCATAGGCCTCCCCCAAGGATCTCCACGACGATCGGTCCCGCGCTGCCCGCATCCAACGGCTTCCCGCGACCTTCACCAGATCGTCGGTCCACCTTGTAGCGGGCCTACCCACTGAGCGTCGTCCGACACGTGGTCGCCATTCCAGAACCCTTCCGCCCCAGCGGCCATCGGTTCTCCTCGCTATGTGTAATTACAGTATTAAACATTATTGAAAAGTAACTTTTGTGTCGCTTTTACGTTATTTTATCTATAGTTGGATCTACAACAATACACCATCACATAAGCACACCCCGGACACTTCATGTAAAAACCTCATTTTACACAGACACGATATATCAATGTTATCGTACGCGCGCATCTGTGTGTGTGTGTGACGGACGCCCATACGATCGAAGACTACCTAAAGTAAGACCGAGAGAGGGTGAGGTGAACCTAGCGCAGCCGCTGGTGGGGAGCGGAGTGTTGCCGTTCTATACGTAGTATTATTTCTTATTCTATGACATAAGGCTAAATGAATTCACGTACATCTCCAAGATAACACATAATTCACCCCTAGAGTAAACATACATCAGTCGCTCAGTCGCTATTACGCCACTCAACTCCCATTATTCAGGGCTTGTTTCATAAGCGCACGGTTTATTTCTAAATAGTCATTGTTTGCGACTGTTGTCTATGAAACTCAATGTTTAATAGAGGCAGCACCGGTAGCTTTCGGGGGTTTATTTTTTAAGGATTTATGTTAACACAGATCCATATCTCTGACGTATTCGTTGGTGTGGCACTAGTAGCGCTTTATGTAATATTACAATACGTATTTGGTAGGTACGATCACGAGTACTAAGTAATATGTTTTTGACAAATTAAATTGTAAGTCTCATTAAATGTCAAATACGATTGAGGAGCTCGGTGGCGCAGCGGTAAACGCGCTCGGTCTGCGATTGTTGAAGTTAAGCAACTTTCGCAAAGGCCGGTCATAGAATGGGTGACCACAAAAAAAAGTTTCATCTCGAGCTCCTCCGTGCTTCGGAAGGCACGTTAAGCCGTTGGTCCCGGCTGCATTAGCAGTCGTTAATATACAACCATCAATCTGCACTGGGCCCGCGTGATGGTTTAAGGCCCGATCTCCCTATCCATCCATAGGGAAGGCCCGTGCCCCAGCAGTGGGGATGTTATTGGGCTGATGATGATGATGATGATGACGATAGTGCGAGGGTTCTAAAGAGGGTACATGATATTGCTCATGACTGTACTTAGATAGGGAGCGCAGCATCACAACGCCACTGGTGTGTTGACCCCTTACCACACCCCGGACACTTCATACAAAAAAACCTCGTTTTACACAGACACTATACATTGACGTTATCGTACATGCGCATCTATATGTGTGACGTCAGACACATGTAAATATACATTTACATGAATATTATGAGTCAGGCTATACCGCTAAAAGATTGCATACTCGTGTCAAAATTTTAAAATATTATCAGAAGAAATTCTAATCACATCTCTCTTTCTGATGATATTTTAATATTTCTGTCTTCTTCTTTATGGTGACAATAGTAACGGCATAGAATAAGGAATAATACTACGTATAGAACGGCAACTCTCCGCTCCCCACCTCACTCTTCCAAATCTCGGTCTTACTTTAGTCTTCAATCGTATGGGCATCAGACGTCCACACGTAGATGCGCGTGTATCGTACACACAAACGTCAATGTGTAGTGTTTGTGTAAACGAGATTTTTTTTGTATGAAGTGTCCGGGGTGTGGTAAGGGGTCAACACACCAGTGGTGTTGTGATGTTGCGCTACCCAAAATGTAAACAGATGAACGGGAAGGATACAGCCAAGGTTTCCGTTGCACGCGTCATTAATGACCAAACTCATTAGACTTCAGCCCAGTACCAGATACCAACTTCACACATCGCGTCACAATACACCGGATTTTGAACTTGCTTACAATTTTTAATGGCCGTTTTACTTGTACAAACTTTTGGAAACTGTAACTAGTGATTTATTATGGTCCAAAAGTTTGCTTGTTAACGAGAGTTTTACAATAATATTTTAAAGAGCTCGCTGAACATGTTTTTGGGAAATAGTTACAAAGTAGTTTTGGACTAAATTAGGTCATGTTATAGTTAAACGAGTGTAATGAGAATATCCGGAAAATATTTGTAAGTATTTGTGAATTTTCGTTAGAGGCCAATAATGTGTTTTCATACAATACATCTTCATCTTAGTGGTAACATAAAATTAAATAGCCTTTATATGTCCCCAGCAGTGGCACAGGTCAATCAACCAGAGGAGGTATGGAGCATATTCCACCACGCTGCTCCACTGCGGGTTGATGGAGGTATTTTTACGACTAATAGCCGGGACCAACGGCTTAACGTGCCCTCCGAAGCACGGAATCAACTTATTTTTTCAGACAATCAGGTGATTCAAGACTGTAATGTCCTTACCAAACAAAGGACAGATCACAAAGTGATTTCGACAATGTCCCCATCGGGAATCGAACCTGGACCTCCAAATCGTGAGCCTAACGCTCTAACCACTAGGCCACGGAGGCTGTTAATCTTTGTGGTAAGTACCTATTGTCAAACAGAATGACCAGTTGAGCATAATTATTGATTATATTTCAATAAGATAACATTCCACAATCGTCTCAATGCGCTGAAAGAAATAGATCTGTCAAAAACGTAGGCTAGTGTTGTGATGTTAATTAGCATAGTGATGTATTAGTCAATATTAGGTCTATCTAACAGTACTTACTTTCGCTCTTCAATGTATTTTATAATAGTAACTATCTACATCTTCTAATAGAGTACAAAGAAATTAACAGAAAAAATCTCATCTCCGTCTTATTTTTAGCAGTACAACCCTCTTATTCTAATTATTTTTTCTTTCACTTCTTTCAGGATAAGATTCTGTGTAATGAGCTGGCCCATTACACAGCTACCGACCGTCGAGGTGAAGACTAACCTCAAAAAATGAGATAAAGACGTGTTTTTCCAAGCATTTTTATATTTCGACGTCTCATTTTAATCCTGTCGCCATATCACAACCGAGCTTCTCTTGCTATAGTAGAGTCAAGATTGATGAACATAGCAGCCATAATTAGTAATACTTTTATGATAATAATATATTCGGTATTAAATAATAGAATCTAAACAGAACGGACTGAGACGAACGATTACTTTACCTAGGATAAGCCACCGTCCCCTTCATGGTCATCTGATCCCACATAAAAATCGTCCCGCGGGCTGAATGACCCCTTTCGATTTTTTGCGTGGGTGAGTCGTTCCACCTGTCTGGACAACTGAGCCCGCGGGTTCAGTCGACCACTCTCTACCACCAAAGGGTTTACTTAGCCCGCGGGTTCAGTTTACCACTCTCTACCGCTAAAGGGTTTACTTAGCCCGCGGGTTCAGTCGACCACTCTCTACCGCTAAAGTTGATGAGAAAGGATGTTGACAATATAAGAACAAATGAGTGGTCTAAAAGAAATCCCGAAGTTATATCAGTCAATGATACAATAACCGAAATAATAATGAACTTGGAAAACCGAAAAATAAATCTAGAGTTGTGCGTTGAACAGTTAAGGATGTAGGTATTTGAGCCTTTCCTATTTTCTTTACTTATTTGATACACGTTGTAGGTGTACACAGTGAAACTAATTTAGTAATTTACAAGAAGAGATATGTATATTTTTTTAATTTTAATAAATGTTTAATAACCTCGTACATACATTTTAATTGACCTTTAGGCAGTTTGCGTTTAGTGAACAGTGCCCAGTGGGCATTGTTCATATTTTTACAATTTTAACTATTATAAATCTGTGGGCCGAGTAGACCCTTTGGTTGAATGTAGTAGTCGTCTGAGCCCGCGGGCCGAGTAGACCCTTTGGTTGAATGTAGTAGTCGTCTGAGCCCGCGGGCCGAGTAGACCCTTTGGTTGAATGTAGTAGTCGTCTGAGCCCGCGGGTTGAGTCAAGTCCACTCACCCACGCAAAAAATCGAAAGGGGTCATTCAGCCCGCGGGACGATTTTTATGTGGGATCAGATGACCATGAAGCCGATCAATATAATTATCACAACTGGTGTTCGTCGGTGATACAACTACTTCGTAATTTATATCTTCTATCTTGTGGATTGTGAGGTGGATTACCAACTCCATCAACCCTGGTGTCAGGGTTATTACTGAGCCGCCATAGGCCCCTGACATTGCTGATGTAACGACTACGTACTTACAGCAGTAAGTAATAACCGGAACCAACGGCTTAATGTGCCTTTCGAAGCACGGATCATTATACTTTTCGGACAATCAGGTGATCAGCCTGTAATGCCCTAACCAAACTAGGGATCACAAAGTGATTTTTGTGATTTTTCCCCACCGGGATTCGAACCCGGAATCTCCGGATCGTGAGCACAACGCTCAACCACTGGACCACGGAGGCGGTTATTTATATGAACTCAACATAGACCAACACGGAACTCACCCGTGTTTACCACTAATTACGACTTTCTGAGTTTGAATTCATGTTTGGATCACAGATAATTCATATCAGGTGGTTTCCAGGAATTGTACCCGGTTAATAGCAGTAAACTCGCTCCCAGGACTTAAGCATAGCTGGCGAGAAGTGGGTGTATCTATATATTATGTCATAGATTATATTATATACCATGACTTCGGGCGACCCTACAGATATTTCTAAGAAGTTCCCCTTCGGGGATCCATACGTGGAGCTATGTAATGTAACTCGTTTACCACAGAATAAAAATGAACCCAGCCAAAAAACACCAAAACCAAATTGGGTTTGTATTTGTAAAAAAATGTGTGCTTATTTGAGTTTCATCATTGAATTTATTCACCAAACACACAAAAGTTGCAGCAATGACTGTAGCATAGTCTTACCAACCTACACAAACGCAGTCTTGCCGAAGGGCATCCCCTCCTTGTTGAGGGAACCACAAAATACGACTATGTACTGCCTCCTGGCTAATATTTACTAGGTTTCCAATGTTAGTTTGTTCATTTGTGCTAAATTCTTACCTATTTTTAAGCGACAAAATGTTGAATTATTATTACCCGACTGCCAAAAGAAGAGGGTGTGTATGTATATGTATATAGGGTGGCCCAGAAGTTCACGTTCAAAAGACAAATTTTTCACCTAGCGGTACATATCTTTAGGCATAATTATGAAGTTAAATAAAAGAATTATTAAGAAAGAGATAGCTACAAAATGATGATTTCTGAAGTAAGGTAGAAAAAGAGGTAAAATTTAAATAAGTACATGATCATAAACTATCTTGCCAGATACAGGTTATAATACACAAAGGTTCGATATTTTCACACTTATATCTTCCTCTCGCTCTCTCATTGATTACGCTAGTCGACAGCAGAGGGCAGGAGGAGTCAAAAATTGTTACTAAAAAGGCTCTAACTTACATGATTATCTACAAAATTTTGGGTAAGTAAATAAAATCAACTACAAAGTAATAAATAAAAAAAAATATTATAGAAAAACAAAAACGATAGTTTAATAAAGAACAGGTTTTTATTTATTAAACTATTGATTACGAAAACATTTCATAGTGCATTTTAAATATTCTTTAAACAAATTATTCTCGTGGGGCTTGTTTTCTTCCTTTTAGTGTGCAGTCGCGTACCTATTTTGTTTATAATTATACAACATACGCGACGCGATGGGTTTTGTTCTTTTTTGTTTTGTTTTGTATTTTGTTTTTGTTTATATATTATATTATATATACCATAGTGAAATTACCCCCGGCGGTTGATTGAAGGGAGGCATGTGCCCAGCAGTAGGACGTATGAAATGACGTACTTACATTAGATTAATCTATACTTATAATAAATCTGTAGAGAGGTCAATTCTGTACATTAAATATTTTTTCAAAATAACTATCAGGGGGTGATAAGTGATCGATACTGATGCCAAAAATGCAATCAGTAAAATTTTTGTCTGTCTGTCTGTCTGTCTGTCTGTCTGTCTGTCTGTCTGTCTGTATGTTCCTTATAGAAACAAAAACTACTGGACGGATTTTAATGAAACTTGGTACAATTATTCTTCACACTCCTGGACAGGTTATAGTATACTTTTCATCACGCTACAATCAATAGGAGCAGAGTAGTGAAGGGAAATCCTTTTGTATGAAAAATCTAAACCACTCAAGTTAGACGTTTGAAATTTGGCATGCAGGTACCTTAGATACCGTAGAGGTGCACTAAGAAAGGAATTCCCGAAATTCTTACGGGAACGGGAATTAGCGGGAAAATCCTTTTGTATGAAAAATCTAAACCACTCAAGTTAGACTTTTGAAATTTGGCATGCAGGTACCTTAGATAACGTAGAGGTGTACTAAGAAAGGAATTCCCGAAATTCCCACGGGAACGGGAATTAGCGGCAAATATTTTTGTATGAAAAATCTAAACCATTCAAGTTAGATGTTTGAAATTTGTCATGCAGGTACCTTAGATACCGTAGAGGTGTACTAAGAAAGGAATTCCCGAAATTCCCACGGGAACGGGAATTGGCGGGAAAATCCTTTTGTATGAAAAATCTAAACCACTCAAGTTAGACGTTTGAAATTTGGCATGCAGGTACCATAGGTACCGTAGAGGTGCACTAAGAAAGGAATTCCCAAAATTCTCACGGGAACGGGAATTAGCGGGAAATACCTTTTGTATGAAAAATCTAAACCACTCAAGTTAGACATTTGAAATTTAGCATGCAGATACCTTAGGTACCGTGGAGGTGCACTAAGAAAGGAATTCCCGAAATTCTCACGAGAACGGGAATTAGCGGGAAAATCCTTTTGTATGAAAAATCTAAACCATTCAAGTTAGACGTTTGAAATTTGTCATGCAGGTACCTTAGGTACCGTGGAGGTGCACTAAGAAAGGAATTCCCGGAATTCCCACGGGAACGGAAATTAGCGGGAAAATCCTTTTGTATGAAAAATCTAAACCGCTTAAGTTAGACGCTTGAAATTTGGCATGCAGGTACCTTAGTTAACTTAAACCTTAGTTGCAACAGGATATTGCAAAATTCCCACGGAAACGGGAGTTAGCGGGAAAAAAACATTTGTATGAAAAAATCGAAACCGCGTAAGATAGATGTTTTCAATTCAATTCAATTAAATTATTTATTGCATTCCATGTAGTACAATGGGGTGTTACATAGGCATAGGAACTAAAACATGGACCCTGTAGGGCACAGCAACGTTGAAGGGAAGAGAGGAAGTGTGTATTAAAATTAAAACTCAATGAACAATCAATTAAAAAAAAATCAATTCAATCAATTGATTCAATCTAGCATGCATGCATACCTTAGTAAATATAAAGTTTATTTTTGGCTGTATTTTGAAAAATGGGAGTTATTGGGAAAAAAATTGTATGAAAAAATCTAAACTGCATAAGTTAGATGCTTGAAATTTGATATGCACTCCCACACACACAAAGATCTCTCTCTTATATAACACGCAACGCGGACGAAGTGGCGGGCAAAAGCTAGTATGATAATAAAAGTACTGTGGGTATCTTTTTTAAAATAAATTATCTTAAAAAATTTACCTAGAAGACTAACTACTCCTGGAAGAACGGAGTTTTGTCTGACACACGCAATTTGTTGCTTAAAATGAAACTCCAATAAACTAATGTACGGCTGAATTTATAAATTTACATTTTATTTGTTTGTTTGTTTGTGTACTCCAATCTGTAAATGAATTCAACGCTCCGTACATCTTCGAAAATGAGCTTCAAATAAAAGTAAAGTGAGATAAACTGGTGCTCATAAATTTGTGTTTTTTAATTTTACCAAAATGATGTTTTTTTTTCATTGCTTATAAAAACAGGCTAAACTTGTACAAATGAGAGGTTTTTAATTTTAATTTTCTAGCAGGGTGTAATAAAAGTAACGATAGTCTTAATTGACTACGGTGAAGGGTAACATCCCTTAATTTTTGTTGGGTAACCGTGGCGGTGGCCTTACAGCTATTAAGTTAAATGCTACGAAAAATTACATAGGGTTTAGCTACGTACTCTTTTATGACTAAATAGGATTTAGCTACCCCTACCCTCGTGCCATTACGCGGAATATTTCAATGAAAATGTTTGCCCCGGAATATTTCACTGAATAACTTCACTGCGCGAGTTTATGAGTTAAGTTTGCATTTAAATATAATTAGTAATAAAAAAATAATTAAATTTAATATTTGAATGTAGTTGAAATAGGAATGAATGAAGATACATACCTAGGATAGAAACTTATATAAACTCCCGCCCACACGATGGGGTTAACCACAAGAAAACGGAAATATCTACTTACGTAATTATATAATAAGTAGGAAATGCAATCCCGATCTCGCGAGATCTCGTAAAATTTTTCGGGATCAATACCGAAGCATAATATGACGAGCTCCCATCGAGATTGACGGGATTCTCCTTTTTGTTTTGATTATGCTGATTTCCAAAGGAAACTTAATTATTTAGTTAGTAATATAGAAGGATAACGGTTTTTGTATTCTTTCATTTTTTTTTTGTTTTTATTAACCTCACTATTACAAACACGCAGTTTTCATCGTTTTCAGCCATCCTAATTGTACTTATTTTTTATGAACTAGACGAGATCCCGAAAATTTCGGGATATCGCGGGATTGATATTTCCAATCCCGCGGGATCTCGAATTTGCGATCGCGAGTCGAGATTGCATTCCCTAATAATAAGTAGCTCAAATAAAAAATAACATCTAGTATAGAGAGATGTAACAGCCTCCGTGGTCTAGCGGTTAGAGCGTTAGGCTCAAGATCTGGAGGTCCGGGTTCGATTCCCGATGGGGACATTGTCGAAATCACTTTGTGAGACTGTCCTTTGTTTGGTAAGGACTTTTCAGGCTTGAATCACCTGATTGTCCGAAAAAGTAAGATGATTCCGTGCTTCGGAAGGCACGTTAAACCGTTGGTACCGGCTATTAGCCGTAAAAACACCTCCACCAACCCGCAGTGGAGCAGCGTGGTGGAGTATGCTCCATACCCCCTCCGGTTGATTGAGGGGAGGCCTGTGCCCAGCAGTGGGACGTCGTATATAGGCAGTTTATGTTATAGAGAGATGTACACTAGAGTAGTAGACAGACGGTATCCGTTGTAGACATCCAGTGGATAGACGGGGTGCCGTTATAGATTATTCACGAACTTCAGTGGAATTAGCTCCGTGCACTACGCTATAGTTTCACGAACTCTGAAACATTTCGCACGTACTCCCTTTAATATAAGCCAAACAATTTGAATAGTAATTATACTAAGTACCGACTGTAGGTATTACTCACAGCAATTATCGAGCTACAGCCCTCGTGCCTCGGTTCGATATAACGACATTAGTGATTTTAATTGACGAGCATTTGAAGTTCGCGTCCTAATGAGATCGTTTTGCAGGTGCCACTAACGTGAGATTGGGCTGAGATGCAAACGGTCGAATTTCTTGGAGTTGCGAAACTCCGGATACTTATTTCTTTATAGGCCTAATGTGAGAATTATTCTCACATAAAAAAGTATAAAGCCAACTTACTTAAGTCAAATACTTATAGAAGAGAAATCGACATTGATCCCGTACAAAAACGATTGGAACTTGACGCTTGACAGTCGAAAGCGTAAAGTGTAAAGTGAGTCTAAAATATTGACAAATTATATTTTGTGTCGTATTAGTAAATATGTAGAGGACTTTAAAACGAATCATGAGCTGATAAAAAGTATGACATAATTAATATAAGTAAATGAAAAATAAAATAATCGGTATGATAGGGGTGTCATTAATAGTTATATACTTACGCCATTGTAATAGGTGTAACATAATGATAGCTTTAGAAAAGTGACAAAGTGGCCATTAAGGTTGGTTGATTTTTAATACATTTTTTGTCTGTATTTTACGAAGAGCCTTCATATAAATAAAAATGCCAATATAGTTGCAAACTCTATATTATCTAAGTGGTAGCCACGTGCGCGTCAAACACTGGTCAAATCTAAGTATTTTCAATATAATATTAAATAATGAAATTAATATTTTAAACCATGATTTCATTTATCTTTAACGTTTCGCATGAGAGCATATAAAGAATATGCCATTCGTATGATCTGAAAAAGAAATACTATTAGATTAATACAGAGAAAACATAGTGGGGTCTCAACAATAAAAAGTGATGTTTTTTTATCCTATTGATGTTAATGTGGGGCAAAAATAAACAATTCACTATTTTGGTGCTCTTTCTTCATTAAGTTGAAAAAATTTGTCGGTACAGCACAAAAATATTTAGATATCGAAATTTTATTTTAAACCCTCAAAGTAAAGGCTTTTGCACCAAAATTGTCGGTTTAGGTTTACCCTAGTATTTGCAGTATTCGTAAGTATCTCCACCAGGACCACAGCGGAGCAGCGTGGTAAAGAGTATCATACTCCAGTCAGTGAGGGGGGAAATAATACATTCACTAACCGTAATAAATGTCTGAAGAGTCAACGGGAACATTTGCGTCCCTTTCAGTTCCAAGGGTGTATTCGCACGAGTTATAAACAATATGAGATTTCGTTTGAACTTTTGTGATCTAGGCATCCACTCACTTTTGTAGGCCGCAACCACAAGTTCAGAGTTCTGAAAAGAAAAAAACTTTTTTCTACTGAATGACCGCGTTACTAACAAAAAATAAACAAGATGGACTATTTGACTGCCAAACAAAATTCAATCCAACAACAGGAAGTCGACGCCAACAGAAAGACGGTTGAACTGTAATACCGCTGTGGAGCATTTACAGGTAACGATGTTTGCTGGTTGCGCGGACTACAAAATTTTGATTCTACTATTTTATTCAACAAAATATTTTTTCTTATCGCAATATTAATTTATCTTAATTAATATATTAAAAACTCTCGTACCTATAAACACATAGAAATATAAAGTGATTGTGCATTTTTTACCATTATACCAACTATAAGGCAGAAGGCAAGAGGGAGGGTTTTTTTTTACATGACTTATCGTAGATTTGCCGCAGATGGCATTAACTACTTAGCCGGACAAATGGGGAGCGCTGAAGGCTTTTACCCGGTACAACGTTTAAGAAAACGGGCCTGAGGGTGCCCAGTTGGGCGCGTACCTCGGCACAGAGCGTCGTCTGAGAGGAAGAACATATTCTTCCTCTACGCTAAGGGTAACCCTACTCCTCGTAGGGACAACCGTACCCTTTTGAAGAGACGTAGACAGCTGCCAGATGGCCTGGTGGTGGGGCTCAATGCCGCTCAAAAGATTATCCCACCGATTCTGTCGCATGTCATTAATACGTTTTCTTACAGTATGCTGCAAGAGACGCAAATGACGGCGACATTCCTCGGTGCGATTGGAATCATATGCTCGGGTGGCTGCGTTTTTCTCCATTAGCAGATCACGGATGTCGGTAGGCAGTTTCCAGCGATGATCTTCCATCTCCGGAACCTGTTTTAAACTTCCGTTTAAAACCGACCTCACGTGATCCGTGAGGGAGTTAATAGCTGTCGAGGCCTCCTCTTAGGAGGTTATTTCTAATGGGATACTACCAAGTCAAACCAACCAAGTCAAGTTTATCTAAGTATACTGAAGTGGAAGTCTGGAGGCCTTCGGCCACCTTCCCCCATTCCAGCACTGTCTTAGGGGGTGCTGGATTATCAGGGGCGTCTAAACGGGAGCCTAGTTTTAATATAACAGGTCGGTGGTCGGATTGTAACTCGTAACTCGGAATGTAAGGTGAGGAAAGATTCCTGCACTAATAAAATATCTACCTGATGATGTTTTACAAACTCGGGAATTTCTGCACGTTGACCTAAGATGGCAATATCAGCATAGCTGGGCATTAACTCGTTAATCCGTTAATCGTTAATTATCGAAGTTAACATTTTGATTAACGGATTAACTTTTAAGTTAACTTTTAAAAATGTTAACGGACACGTTAACTTCCTTTAATATGCAGAAGTCCGTTAATCGTTAATCCAATGCCTACTATTTACCACACGGCACCACGGCGCGGCGCGAAATACAGGTTCAGACGAGTATGAAACGAAACGTATGACAGCAGTTGAGTGGACGCAGTAAAAAAGTGTATGAAAAAAAGGTAGAAGATGCCTTACGACAAGAAGCAGTGGAAAATTCGAAAGACAGAGATAGTTTAAGTGGCGGTGGGAGCAATGCGAGTAACAACGATGATTTGATGACTTTTTCAGTTCTGTCACTCAGTCTAAGGAAAACCCAAAGAGCTCCAACTCTTTACAGAGTAAAGCGTAATGTCCATGGACATGGAATCAAAAGACTCGTTCAACGAACAGATATTCATAAATGTATTCATTAAATACAATACTGCTCAAGCACTAATACTGTTCAAGCGCTGCAGTTGAACGTCTGTTTTCCACGGGTAAAGACATTTTAACACCAAAAAGAGCCTCAGATGAGAACTTCGACATGTCATGAAGGGGAATATGCACCTTATGCCCGACAAAGTACTTTGTTTTATTTCTAACCTGTTAACTTCCAGAACCTAAACCAACAAGTTTTATAAGTTCACTAACGCAACGCAATAAATATGCAATTTTACACATACCTATTAACGGATTAACGATTAACGTTAACTTGCGTTAATTCTTCCGAAATGTAACGTTTTAACGTTTAACGAAGCTTACTTTTTTTGTAGCGGATTAACGATTAACGAAGTTAACTATTTGATTAACGGTGCCCAGCTACGAATATCAGTGACTGGCAGAGCCGGGAAATCGCGAGTAGAGTGCGAGGAAGGGGCCATATGGGCCTTAGTGGGACCGTGTAGGGAAGCTGCAGCACGGGCTGCCCTTCGGTGAGCTCTTAAATTAGCGATGCGATGACTATTATTAAGAACTTACAAAATACATAATACGTACTTGATATTTAAGTTCCGATCCGAGCCAGCCAGGTACAAATATTTGACTTACCATAGCTATGCAATAACAAACCATGAATATGTACATCTCAAATCGAAACTCCTGTGAATTAACAACCATACAAAAATTTAATTAATAATATAAATCATACAGGCACTTATAATAAGAACACTACTAGTACCTACTCTACGACCTATATGATATTTAGACACATTTGTTAATTTTTAACTAGTGGATCCTACTTTTTAATTAGCTCGAATTCCTTTCAAATATTCTTTAATACTTCTAGAAGACTCCCAAGATCTTTGTTTTTAACAGAATCTCCCAAGTTCGATAACTATTAACCTATTGATAACAGATAAGGAAAAGTTTGAAATTAATGCTAAAAACTTTTCGACATTATAACCCACATGAACCCACTTTAATTCTAGGCTGCTTAGAGATTGTTCTTAATTTATTACTCACTGTCCGCCCACAAAACTATCAAGACAGTAAACTCTTCAAAAATTTTGTATTTTTAAATTTACCATTGTGAAGAAATATATGCAGACGCAAATGATCGCAGACGCCATCCCGTATTGAACGAGCTCAGTGACACCTATTATATTTTGTACGAGAGAACAATATCTGAAATAAACCGAACAAAACTGAAATAGAATATCATTTGGCAGCTCATGTAAGTTCCCTTTCCGGAACTTTTGAAAAAGATTTACTTACTTAACAACATCGTCGTAATGCCTGAGGCATTTATCAAGTTTGGCAATTGCAATGCTTTCCTGAACTTCTTTTTTCTGCTTAACCTCCAACCCGTCCAATTTTATATTACACATTTCGTGATTCAAAACTTTTATTTGTGTTATTCCCATGTATATCAATCCACCAATAAAAGTGTCAATATTTTCATTATAAGTCATACAAACATATAATGAAACTGACTGAAAGGCATACAAATAACTTAAATAGGTATCGCGTATTTCGTCGCTTAAAAAAAAATAGTTGCTTATCGGTAATGTTAGCTCACTGACTCCAAATATGTTGAGAAGTATTGGTACTATAATAAGTGAAATATACGAGATATGACACAATGTCCAATAGGATTTCCAAGAGATCTTGTACTTTTGCACATTTTTTTCAATTAAATCCTTAGTAAAAATGTCGGTGCCTTTGAATGGTTCACTGTCAAGTAATTCAAAAGCCTCGAGAATCTGTTTTTGCTTGAAGAGTATCATTAATACTTTAGCAATGACTGCAAAAATATTGAAATAAAATATCTCTTCGTGGATTATAATTTCGACATCTCGAGGAGTAAAAAATAAACTGATCGTATGAAGAGCTTGGAACGTAAATAAAAAGGTAAATAAGGTTACGGCGGAAAAAAACTTGTAATAAATCGATGACCTTTCCGTAGGCCAAATCCCAAATAATTTCCAGAAAAAGTAATTGTAACTAAATGCTTCAGAGGGACGTGTTACCGCCATGGTGGAAATCTTAATAAAGACATTGTAGTTTAAAAAGCAATTAACCTATTATTAATGTAATATGATATAATTATATAATAATATTATACCTATCGTTTTTACTGCGGATGATTCTACGAACGGACATTTTTTGTTCGCCCGACATAGCTCTATAACTACGATTAAGTACATCAATTGTGTAATGTTACATAATATATAAAAAAGTAGCTATCATATTCTACAAGTATCCAAAAATATATACGTTCCTATTTTATAATTTATTGAATAATTTAGCCGAAAGTACTGATTTTTTTTCCCTCTATCTGACTGATCGCAATCGTATTCGCGATATATAACCAAAAGTCAAAATTATTGCTTTTATTAAAATAACATAGTTTAAATATATAGGGTGTTAGTGACATAGTAACGAAAACTTTAAAGGATAATTCAGGCCATGATTATGAGTTGATATCAAGTATAATTTTCCGTCGCAAAAGTATGGAACTGAAAATAATGAAAAAAAAAATACTTACTAAAACGTTCATGAAGTTTTCTGACAGGAAATTCCGCTTGATATCAACCCAGAATCATGTTCTTAATTATCCCCGTCAGTATTTGTTAAGGTATCATTAACACCCATACGCACTAGTATGGCTACCTGTACGTACTTGTAGGGGGTGTAAGTGGCATCATAACGAATACTGAGGGGGTGATTCAGCTCATTATTCTGAGTCTATTATCAAGTTAATTTTTCCATCCCAAAAAGCATCGACAGCAAGAAGGTATTGTAAAGCTAAAGCTCCTCTACCAAATATTTTTGACGAGTAAATGGGTTAAATTATTCTAAAAGAAGATAGTATATGATGATGAATTACGTTTATTATTTATATCATACAGAATTAATTATAATCTTAGAGTAAAATTATTATTACTAAATACAATGTTAATAAAATTATGTAACATAGTCAAATTAAAAACCTACACTACAATACGTCAAAATACACACACAAAACGCACGTCATATATAAAAACCATATCAGGCGTCAAAAAGCCCTCCGGAAAGCGAATCCCGCCCCAACGTACCCATTATGCTTGCAGCGTTGCCTCTCTGGACCGCAAGTGAAATACGCTGCGCGAGGAAAAAGCCAGCCCGAGGGTCTCCGCCTCCAACCCTTATACGGCGACCAACATCATGCACCAAAGCTTTGGCCTCAACGCCCCAAGGTCCCGCTGTCTCCAACGCAAATGGCACGAACTCATACGCTGATTCCAAATTGGCATACTTATCGTGCTTTCTGAGGGCCGCCGCTTCAGGCGCCGAACCGACAGACTGTTGCGCAGCGCCCCGGTGACAAAGCGAGTATGTGACAGCGACCCCTCTGCCACGGAATCAGCGTAAGGCCATCTGATTTTTTGCCATCTGCCCTAGACAGCCCGGGAGGCTCCAGGACACACTCCGGCAGAAATGAAAGCACGGCGGATGAAAGAAGATATTGTTATTATCCCGGTTTCTGACAGCAGTGGATTAAAACAATGGACGTGTTTGAAATTTGAAAAAGCTGCAACCCTACCGGTGCGTTTAATTGCAAGAGTCGTAGGGGATGAGCCTCTTAACCTAACATTATATAGTATTACATTAGGTTAAGGAACGAGAGACAGAGATTAGAACATTCTTTTACACGTTGTTGCCACAAAGCAATTAATCGCTTTAAGCGATAAGGCCGCCATTTGCCATGTACTTAGTTAAGAGACTTTTTGTAATTATTTCTTTTTATTTTAGTGCAATAAAGTGTATTTGTATTGTATTGTATGTCCTAAATACAAGTTAGAAAAACAGTAATGTACCCGCAAATGTACCTACCTACCTAAAGTAAAGTGTAATGTAAGTGTAAAGTAAAGTGACATACATAATACATTACATACAAGGACGGGAAAGTCACATTTATATATTACTAGAGTTTAACTAGGCACATAGATTAAAACAAATCTTAAAACGTGAGCAATGAATCTCAGGCTAAAAATATAGTTGGTTGTTATTTCCAACTTAGGCTTATGTAGTAAGAAATGTAAAACACACGTAAAAATATAAACATTCATTAGTAAGTAAGTAATCTTCAAGAAATTTAAAATATAAGAAAGCACAAAGAACCCTTTAACTTTACCAGCGTACTTCATATTCTGACACCAATTGCTAACAGAAATCAGAAATCAGAATCATTTATTCAACGTAATTATCACGAATAAACTTGTTGAAGGCCAATATAACATTTTTGAATTTACGTCATTTCGCAAGGTGTTATGGCTGAGGAGAAGAAATGACAAGAAACTGCAACAGCAACACATCTTTTAAAAACCAATGAGGGTATACATTACAAGTTATTTAATAACTAGAGGACCACATTCAATACCAGACATTTTTATCATTTAGGTAGTCATTAATGTTATGATAAGCTTTTTACATAAAGTAAGCTTCACATGTGCTATAAATTTATTTTCTGACACATGTAAAATATTATCTGGTATTTTATTGTAAAAAAAAAGTTTAATTTACTTAATCTAAAATTTTAAATTGAAATTTTATTTTTATGTCTTGTATTGTATGCCTTTCACAGTTTCTCGGAAGGAGAGATATTTTTACATACATACATAATGTATTCATAAATATATTGACTTGCGACTGTCAGTATATTTATTTCTTTAAGCTGATTTAATTTATTTTTCCTTAGGTCACACCCTTTGGACACTTTATTCAAACAACCTCGTTTTACACATTGACATTATCGTACACGCGCATTTGTATGTGTGACATCTGATACCATACGATTGAAGTGTAAACTACGATCGAGGGGGGGCCAGGTAAACCTAGCTCAGACGCTGTTGGGGAGCGGAAAGTTGCCGCTCTACCTTATTCTATGCTTAGGTGTAAACGTGACTTTGAATTTTTTATCCAGGCCAGACTGCCGATAACGTAATAAGTAGTTAGCAGATGGTATTCTGCTGAAGACAGAGGTGAATAAATGCATGATTTTTTTTTTGGAATTCTGAAATATTACTTTTGATGAATATTACAATTGGAACGTGCATGCTGTGATACATACATGCATAATCTTACGCCTATTTTCCACATGGGTAAACTGAGTGTATGGCGTTTCGCTTGCATCGATCCTTGCACTTCACATTCATCAATCGTTTCATACACGCACGCCGGTTCAGAGTAAAAAAATCTCATCTCTATCTTATTTTTAGCAGTACAACCCTCTTTATCTATTTATTTGTTTCTTTTACTTCTTTCAGGATAAGATTCTGTGTAACGAGCTGGCCCTTACACAGCTACCGACCTTCGAGGTGAAGACTATCCTTAAAAAATAAGATAAAGACGTGTTTTCCTAAGCATTTTTATTTCAACGTCTCATTTTAATCCTGTCGCCATATCACAACCGAGCTTTTCTGCTATGGTAGAGTCTAGAGTGATGAACATAGCAGCCATAGTTAGTTATACATTTACGACATATCCGGTATGAAATATATAATCTAAACGAACGAACTGAAATCAACTCATCACTACTGTATATAATGTAATTATCACAACTGTATTGTTCGTCAGTGATACAACTACTAATGGTGGGACTTCGTTATATTTATTGAACTCAACATAGAGCAATACGGAGTTATATGAACTCAACCATGTTTAACACTGAATACGATTTTCTGAGTTTGAATTCAAGTTTGGATCATAGGTAATTGATATCAGGTGATTTCCAGGAATATGGTACTCGGCTCATAGCAATAACCTCGCTCCCGGGACTTAAGCATAGCTGGTGAGAAGTGGGTACATATAATATACCATAACTTCGGGCGACCCTACAGATATTTCTAAAAGGTTCCCCTTCGCGGATACATACGTGATGCTATGTAGTGTAACTCGTTTACCATATAATAAAAATAAACCCAGCCAAATAACATCAAAACCAAATTTGGTTTGTACTTAATTGTAAAAAAATGTGTGCTTATTTGAGTTTAATCATTGAATTTATTCACCAGACACAAGTTGCAGCAGAGACTGTAGCATAGTCTTACCTACCTACATAAACGCAGTTTTGCCGAAGGGCATGGCCTCCCCTCTTTGTTGAGGGCACCTCAAAAGACGACTATGTACTGCCTCCTGGCTAATATTTACTAGGTTTCCAATGTCAGTTTGTTAACTTTATTTGTGCAAAATACTTACCTATTTTAAGCGATAAATATTGAATAATTATTACCCGACTGCCAAAGGAAGAGGGTGTGTATATATATCTGTTTTTTGTTTTTTTTTTTTTACTTCCTGCAGCCTAAACGGCTTGATGAATTTTGATGTATGAGGTATCGTTAGATTCGTCTTGATCACGGGAGTGTCATGGGACACATTTTATCCCGAAAGTCCAACGGGATATTCGATGCATGTTTTTACCATTATCGATAAATAATTCGGACACGGTATCTGTTGACAAGAAGCGAAAGATTGCTGTCAGATATCAATATACGTCTGCTCTGCTCTATTTATGTCTTCCTCTCGCTCACTCATTGATTCTGCTACTGACAGCAGAGGGCAGGAGCAGTCAAAATAAGTTACTAAAAAAAAGCGGCCAAGTGCTAGTCGGACTCGCCCAAGAAGGGTTCCGTAACAGCAAGTAACACAAAACTGAAGTAGAAATCGTATTAAAAAAGATTAAGTAATAAAAAGTAATTTAAAAAAAAATAAACCGACTTCTAACCCCGACAGATATGAAGAACAACTGAAAAGGGAAAATAAATAGTTTTATAAGTACATACATACATGATCTTACGCACAAATTAGTTTTATCTTTCCTATACTTGAGTTGTTGAATGAAAAGTAAATTACGGTTTACGATTTATGATGTATTAAAAAAAACTACTTACTAGATCTGGTTCAAACCAATTTTCGTTGGTAGTTTGCATGCTAATCTACATCATATATTTTTTTTTAGTTTTATCCTCCTCTTATTTTAGAATTTCAGGGGGGGGGGACACACATTTTACCACTTTGGAAGTGTCTCTCGCGCAAACTATGCAGTTTAGAAAAATATATTAGAAACCTCAAAACTTATTGTTTTTTTCTATCGTTGCGTAAAAATCTTAATGCGGTTCACAGAATACACATATTTATCAAGTTTCAACAGTATAGCTATTATAGTTTCAGAGAAAAGTGGCTGTGACATACGGACGGACGGACGGACGGACAGACATGACGAATCTATAAGGGTTCCGTTTTTGCCATTAGGCTACGAAACCCTAAAAAAGGCTCTAACTTACATAAATATCTACAAAATTTTTCGGTAAATACAAACAACTACAAAGTTATAAATAAAAAAAATATTATAGAAAAACAAAAACGATAGATAGACATTTCGTAGTGCATTTTAAATATTCTTTAAACAATATTCTCGTGGGGCTTGTTGTCCTCCTTTTAGTGTGCAGTCGCTTATTTTGTTTTTTTTTACGATAGTGAAATTACCCCCGGCGCCGCGGCGGTTGATTGAAGGGAAGTCTGTGCCCAGCAGTAGGACGTACTTTAGATTATTATGATAATATAAGTGCTATGGGTATCTTTTTTAAAATAAATTATCTTATAAAATGAACCTAGAGGATCTCTACTCCTGGAAGAGAGGAGATTTTTCTGACACACGCAATTTGTCGCTTAAAAGAAAACACCAATAAACTAATGTACGACTGACTTTAAAACTTTACATTAAGGTTGGTTGATTTTTCACAAAAAAGTATAAAGCCAACCAAACATGCTTGACCGTGTAAAGTGTAAATAAAGTGACTACCTAACAACAAAATTATATTTTGTGTCGTACTAGTAAATACGTAAAGTAGGACTTTAAAACTTATCATGAGCTGACAAACGTAGTATGGTATGATAGGGGTGTCATTAAATTATTATAATATATTTTACGCCATTATATTTGTGTGGCATAATGATAGCTTTAGAAAAGTGACAAAGTGGCCTATAAGGTTGGTTGATTATTAATAAGTTCTTACCTTTTTATTGCCTATAGTTTACGAAGAGCCTGCATATAAATAAAAATGCAAATATAGTTGCAAATTCTATATTATCTAAGTGATGGCCACGTGTGCCCCAAAAACTGATCACATCTATTTTCCTTATAATATTATAAAATAATAAAAGTAAAATTTTAAACCATGATTTCATTTATCTTGAACATTTCGCACGAGGGCAAATAAGGAATATGCCATTCGTATGATCTGAAAAATAAATACTAAGTATTAGGTATTATACAGAGAAAACATACGAGTAGTGGTGTCTCAACAAAAAAATGATGTTTTTTTATCCTATTAATGTTAATGTGGGGCAAAAATAAACAATTCACTATTTTGGTGCTCTTTCTTCATTAAGTTAGGAAATTTGTCGGTACAGCACGAAAATATTTAGATATCGAAATTTTATTTTAAACCCTCAAAGTAAAGGCTTTTGCACCAAAATTGTCGGTTTAGGTTTACCCTAGTATTTGCAATATTCGTAAGTATCTCCACCAGGACCACAGTGGTGCAGCGTGGTAAAGAGTATAATCCACTCAGTGAGGGGGGAAATAATACTTTCACTAACCGAAATAAATGTCTGAAGAGTCAACGGGAACATTTGCGTCCCTTTCAGTACCAAGGGTGTATTCGCACGAGTTATAAACAATTTGAGGTTTCGTTTAAACTTCTCTGATCTAGGCATCCACTCACTTTTGTAGGCCGCAACCACAAGTTCAGAGTTCT
Source organism: Pectinophora gossypiella (assembly GCF_024362695.1). Taxonomy (NCBI): domain Eukaryota; kingdom Metazoa; phylum Arthropoda; class Insecta; order Lepidoptera; family Gelechiidae; genus Pectinophora; species Pectinophora gossypiella. The sequence goes on from NC_065405.1 coordinate 6,687,329, forward strand.
GAAAAGAAAAAAACATATTTATCTACTGAATGACCGCGTTACTAACAAAAAATAAACAAGCTGTGGACTATTTGACTGCCAAACAAAATTCAATCCAACAACAGGAATTCGACGCCAACAGAAATTATATGGTTGAACTGCATGTTCCACTCATTGTCATAGGTAATATAACCGCGGTGGAGCATTTACAGGTGTTTGCTGGTTGCGCGGACTAAAAAATTTTGATTCTACTATTGTTTTCAACAAAATATGTTTTCTTATCGCGACATTTATTTTAAACAATATACTAAAAACACTCGTACTTAGAAACACATAGAAAAATATAATGTGATTGTGCACTTTTTTACCATAATACAAAATATAAGGCAGAAGGCAAGAGGGAAACCACTGCCCTATTTTTCCCTAAAAAGTAGTATGAAGAGGAATGCTACACCGACAAGAGCGTGGCTCTTAAATTTGAGATGCGATGACTTATTAGAAATTATTAAGAACTTACATAATACGTACTTGATATTTAAGTTCCGATCCGAACCAGCCAGGTACAAATATTTGACCTACCATAGCTATGCAATAACAAACCATGAATATGTACTCCTCTAATCGAAACTCCTGTGAATTAACAACCATACAAAAATATAATTAATAATATAAATCATACAGGCACTTATAATTAGAACACTGAGAGTAACTACTCTACGCTATACACGGCACAAGCCTATAGGATATTTTTAATTTATTTTCTTAATAACTAGTGGATCGTACTTTTTAATTAGCTCGAATTCCTTTAAAATTTAATTAAAAACTTCTAGAAGACTCTCAAGATCTTGATAACAGATAAGGAAAGGTTTAAAAGTACTGCTAAAAACTTATCGACATTATAACCCACACACATTATAACCCACATGAACCTAGTTTAATTCTAGACTGCTTAGAGATTGTTCGTAATTTATTTCTCACTGTCCGCCCACAAAACTGTCAAGTTACTAACTCTTCAAAAATTTAGTAAGTAATATTAAATTTACCATGGTGAAGAAATAAATGCAGACGCAAATGATCGCAGACGCCATTCCGTATTGAATGAACTCAGTGACACCTATTATATTTTGTACGAGAGAACAATATCTGAAATAAACCGAACAAAACTGAAATAGAATATCATTTGGCAGTTCATGTAAGTTCCCTTTTCGGAACTTTTGAAAAGGATTAACTTACTTAATAACATCGTCGTAATGCCTGAGGCATTTATCAAGTTTGGCAATTGCAATGCTTTCCTGAACTTCTTTTTTCTGCTTAACCTCCAACCCGTCCAATTTTATATTACACATTTCGTGATTCAAAACTTTTATTTGTGTTATTCCCATGTATATCAATCCACCAATAAAAGTGTCAATATTTACATTATAAATCATAGCAACATATATTGAAATGGATTGGAAGGCATACAAATAACTTAAATAGGTATCACGTATTTCGTCGCTTAAAAAAAAATAGTTGCATATCGGTAATGATACTCGTTGCTCACTGAATCCAAGCGTGTTGAGAAATATTGGTACTATAATAACTGAAATATAAGAGATATGACACAATGTCCAATAGGATTTCCAAGAGATCTTGTACTTATGCACATTTTTTTCAATTATATCCTTAGTAACAATGTCGACGCCATTGAATGGTTCACTGTCAAGTAATTCAAAAGCCTCGAGAATCTGTTTTTGCTTCAAGAGTATCATTAATACTTTCGCAATGACTGCAAAAATATTGAAATAAAATATCTCTTCTTGGATCATAATTTCGACATCTCGAGGGGTAAAAAATAAACTGATCGTATGAAGAGCATGGAAAATAAATAAAAAGATAAATAATGTTACGGCGGAAAAAATCTTGTAATAAATCGAGGACCTTTCCGTAGGCCAAATCCCAAATAATTTCCAGAAAAAGTAATTGTAACTGAATGCTTCAGAGGGACGTGTTACCGCCATGGTGGAAATCTTAATAAAGCCATTGTAGTTTAAAAAGCAATGAACCTACTATTAATGTAATATGATATAATTACGAGCGGTCCCTATTATACCTATCGTTTTTACTGAGGATGATTCTACGAACGCATCGACAGCAAGAAGATATTGTTACCTAGAGCTCCTCTATACCAAATATTTTTGACGAGTAATGGGTTAAAGTATTCTAAAAGAAGATATTGTTATTATCCCTGTTTCTGACAGCAGTAGATGAAAACAATGGACGTGTTTGAAATTTGGAAACACTGCAACCCTACGGGTGCGTTTAATTGCAAGGGTCGTAGGGGATGAGGCATGAGCCTCTTAATCTGGCTTCCAATACCGCACATGGCCCATTTAATGAGTATTCCCTTAACCTAATATAGGATTACATTAGGTTAAGGAACGAGAGACAGAGATTAGAACATTCTTTTACACTTTCTTCCCACAAAGTATGTCCTAATAAAAAACCTACCTATTACCTATATAATATAAGTGACATACATAATACATTACGTACAAGGACGGGAAAGTCACATTTATATATTACTAGATTAAAACAAATCGTAAAACGTGAGCAATGAATCTCGGGCCTAAAATATAGTTGGTTGTATTCCCAACTTAGGCTAATATAGTAAGAAATGTAAAGCACACGTAAAACTATAAACATTAATTTGTAAGCAATATTCAAGAAACTTTAAATTATAAGAAAGCATAAAGAACCCTTTAACTGTACCAACGTACTTCATATTCTGACACCAATTGCTAACCATGTAATTTTCCCCTAACGTAATAATATATGTCTTAGACAATTGTACGTAAGGTGCTAGTTTTTTATACCGTAATGGGTTAAAAGTATTTTAAAATTTAATCACATAAGTTGATTTAATTTCTTTTTCCTGAGGTCACACCCCGGACACTTCATTCAAACAACCTCGTTTTACAGAGACACTACACATTGACATTATCGTACACGCGCATCTGTGTGTGTGACGTCTGACACCATACGATTTAAGTGTAAACTATGTCTGAGGGGGGGGGGGGGGGCGAGGTAAACCTAGCTCAGACGCTGGTGAGGAGCGGAAAGTTGCCGTTCTATATCTTATTCTATGCTTAGGTGTAAACGTGAGTTTGAAATTTTTATCAAGGCCAGACTGCCGATAACATAATAAGTAGTTAGCAGATGGTATTCTGCTGATGACAATGATATATATTTTTTGGAATTATGAAATATTACTTTTCATGAATATTACAATTTGAACGTGCATGCTGTGATACTACATACTTTTATAATGTCACGCCTATTTTCCATATGGGTAAGCTGAGTCACATTCTTCAATCGTTTCACACACGCACGCCGGTTTAGAGTACATCGCACTAAACCTTTTCTGACAACATCTCCAATTTTTTCAATGTACGTCTATCTAGGTTTTCCCTTGCCAGCCCTACCGAAACCATTGCTTGTATACAGCACTCGTATTCCTATCATCATTCACCCGCTCTACGTGTCTAAACCAACTTAACATGCCCTTCTCAATCTTAGTCACCGGTATTATTTACGTTTTTTATTATTAACACAACTTTAGAGTTGTGCAAATTAAAGATCAAGTAGTAAAACCACTCTGCCCCTCATTTTCCAAGCAGCAGAAGTAAATAAGAAATTAATGAAGTACGAAAACTTCCATGCGAGTAAATTTTCAACTCGGGCAAGTTAGAATAGCTTCAGCCTACCTTAATGATGGCTGCGGGCCACAGCTCATTGTGCATACACTGCATCCGTGGCCCGGAAAATTAAAATAACTAAACTCACTGCAAAATTCAATGCCGAGGAACGGTTTTATATAACACTTTCAAAAATGGTACATCATAGTCTTAAGGTTAGTACTTCATATGGACCTGATTATTTGAGATGGGAGGATCTGGCACTACAAACGCACTAACACCAAAAAAGTTCTCAACAAAGGCTTACTCGATGAGTATCATTGATCTACCACCACCATTCACCACCGCAACCGCCACCACCATGTTTCACCATTACCATGTACCATTCACCATTGCTAAATTATACGCTAGACACATATTTGTTTTAAGATAGTGTCAAACCAGATTATGTTCAAAGCATTCTTTCCATTTGCTCCGTGCAACAGAAGATTTAGAGAAGAATTATTTGCTGTAAGACAGGATAGTAAACACAAAAAGATTCGTATATTTCAATCCTCAAGATTCTTCTTTGTTTTGTCTTTAGCGATTCAGTACCAAAAAATATAATTCGCCAAACTACGTAACTCTTTGAAAATACACAGCCGAGCTACAGCCGAGGAGTTATTTAATATCCACACTCCGCGAGAGCGGTACATGGTAAACTCAGTACTTATATGACGTTTCACAAACTTCCCAACCCACTTTCGTATTGGAAACGGTGAAAGTACCTGGAATTTCATAATTGTAAATGCCACGACCACTTTCAATTAGCAAGTTGTACTTTGTCAATTTATATAGAAATGTTAGCATAAACGCTTTGTTCTGCAAACAGTTTTATTTTAATCTGTACAATTACGTACCTAACCAGAAACAGAAAAATATTTTTTTTATCCAATAACATATCCACAACAACACGTATATGGTATGAATAAAAAGCTTCTTCTTAGGATCCTATCTCACTAGGATCGGGTCACCAGCGCGCAGCGGGAAATTATTCGGGATTCGGTTGCTGGTAACAAATTAGTTACCCAACCAGTTGAGGTACCCAAAACAACTGCATACATTTTGTTGGTGGCGCAACCGTGATGGCATTACAGTAGCGTGCTATTGAGATTACAGGTGCACAAATACAGCGAATGGCCGAAGAGTCCCCGAAAATATACTCGGGATTTATGGGCTAGAATCGTCTTCACACGTGTAGACAATACGATTTTCTCAGAGCGAATGACAAGCAAACAACTTGTTAGAAATTCGTTCACCATTCTACCCACACATTTTTCTCAAGTGCAGACTGCCAACCGCGTGGGCTGTAAGTATTTGCAGCAATTTTTCTCTGCCCGGCGTCGGCTTCCTCTTTTTTAATTAAGTGAAACTAAGAGGGCCTTTTGTTTCCACGGGCCTCGCTTGCTAATTGCCCGTCAGTCAGTCACTTGTCGTCGGCAACGCTATATTTGCTCACTTGGTGTTTATAAAATTTCCAAAACAGGAACAAAAATTTGGCTCATTTGAAAATAAAATTGCAAGCTAAAAATTAAGATGCGAGCCGGCTACCTAGATTCTGCTGGCAACAACTTTTAACCTTCTTCACCGAACTTCATTAGAAAAACAATTCCGTGAACTAGATCGTAGTCCGAAGACAATTTGCATAAAGAACGTGAGGAGAACATTATTCTAGATTGTTCTGGAGAAAGAAATTATCTGGGTGGAGACTACGTGTGTCCTGTTTAGTATGCATTAATCACGTACTGTGGGGCAGCGTCGTGATTGAAACTAAATCCCTGGGGATGGCGCTTACTGACGACTGATTGCCGCTCGCCACACTACAGCCGGGATTAGGTTATTTAAATGAGAGCAACGGTCACATGAGGCCAACAAAAGTCAGATGCAAATGGGAATGACAATGTAAGCAAATCAGTGTGTGGATCAGATAAGACGTTGATTTGTCTGGTTGATTGATTATTGTTCTAACAGTAGCACAGAAGCAAACCAGAGTTTTACATGATATTTCACATTACAAATCACGAAGAGTTTGAAGATGGCTTCCTAATACGCATCGATATATTACAGTTGAAATCCATTTTAGTAACAATGAGTTTTCTCCAGTAAAAACTAGTTTTTTTACTAAAGCATTGGTTAAAACTGGAATTTGGGTCTAGCGCTCGCCGGTCGCTTCCGTGGCAAACTCGCTTATTTGCTCATTCTCGAGTCGTGCGCTGTTGGTATCAACACAATAACCAACCTCCAAACCACATCAGTAATTCTAGTTATATCAAAGGCTCTTCATAATTGTTTTAAAACTAGGGAAAACGCGTTTCAACCAAAATCGGGTTTTAACTGTAATAGATGCTTTATTTCTAGCGCTACTTGGGGCAACTCTCTAATGCTTAATAATTTTATCCAGCTAACGTACTAAGTTATAAATATATACTAACTACGTATAAAATACAAAAATGTATTATTTTATAACATGAAATATAGTTACATTGGTTTTACTGTAGGTTTTACTCGAATAATGTCCTTTACACACCCGACAGTACAGTCGGATGTTTGACGTTTCTATCCTGCTTACACAATTTGCTATGATTAAGACCTTACAACGGACTATAATTATTTGCCTAAATAAAATAAATAGCTAACATAGTATTGTACATTTCACATAAACTCATCTAATCTAATTTCATAAGTCCTCTCTAATAAAATAGCAATATTTTCTAGAAACAAAGCTGCTGTGAAAATAAGAGTAATTACGAGTACCCACCTGTACAGCGCGGCAATAAATCCATTTAGAGCTGAAGGCAACGCTGATTCCCGACAACAGCCGATGTTGTTGCACCAATTTAAACTTCTCGCTTGTATGCAGCTGTCCCTAACCTCATTAGCACGTTTGAAATTAGTTTCAGCAGATTTTCCTATGCTGTTTTCCCGCGTCGTAACTGGAAGCTGAACGGTAGGTACATTGAAAACGAACTTGTATCGAGTTGCCTTCGAATTGCGGAAGTTTCAGTGATTTCGGTATTCGGGTTTGAGATTCGAAATACGATGGATTTCGATTTGTTTCATTGGGTGACTTTTGTTTAGATAAGTTAGTAAATTTTGAATAGAGTTCCGTAAGGTTTTAAATTAGTTCTTTTATTTTCGAAACGAATACCTTGTCGAAGACCTAACACATTCAAAATGGCTAACGACCCAAATAAATCACGTACCTTTCCCTGTCCACCTACATAATCAGTGTCCAGGATAACATATTAAACTTTTTCCACTCGTACATACACTGAAAGAGAAAACGAAGAGCACTTTTTGCGCTTCTGAAAAAGTGGTGTAATTTATTTTCCCTTGGTGCAATATTTAGTGCTGTCCATTACTACAGTTCGCGACCGAACATTATTCACCGACATCCATCTTTTTTTCTCGGCCGCACGCGCGTGCGGTCCTCCATATTAACTTTTTCATTCATATTCTTCACAATCTTTTGGTTATTGGAAGTCTTTTTTTGCGGAAAGGTCCATGTTGGTCGCATTAATTGGAAAACATTTGTCTTTTTCACCTGAAAACAGAGGCAAAATTTAAGTTTTTAGAGTTTAACAATAGTAGTGCATTTTTGCTAATTGGTAGATTATTATTTTTTTTTTCTGAGCTAATAATAATGTATATTAAATAGGAAACCTATAAGCTGAAAACGAGCCCTTGGTTTGGAAAATTATAATTAATTGCGATAAAAAACCATGAATCAGCACAGAAATTTATAAATTTTCATATCTAAACGTACTAGGAATGATTACTAACTCGCATACATAACTTACATACCTACATTACGCAAATAAATTCTAGAGTATGGGCTATAAAATAGGCAATATAAGGGTAACATAACCGTATGTTTGCGGCGTAGAAAGCGTGAAGTGTCGTTGGCAGCCGAGCGGACTTCCGCCGGCGTCGCATCACTAATGCGCCCTGCACTTAGCTCAATCACCCGCTAAATGCAGTTTGCACAGTGCATGATGACATTGACAACTTTTAGTATACCCGCGTAACTTTTCGTTTACATAATATTATAGAAGAAACCGAGTGCGAATTAGGTGCAAGCATCAAGTTTGTTTTAAGAAGCACAACAAAATTACTAGTTACCTACCTTCAATTAAGACTGAAATTAAATAAGTACTGAGATACATCGTGCTTTCTTTTTATTTAGTATATCATGTCAATATTCAATATTTATTTACATACAATGATAGGATATCCCATAACGAATTATTCGCTTCAAGGAAACATCTCAAAATTCTGTTGCTCTTTTTTTTAGTTAAATTATATTAATCTGATTTCATTGGATTCTTACCTACTTATTATGTTTATTTGGTCTTCATCTTCCGCCATATGGGTTGTGAGGTGGATTTCCAACCTCATCGGTTTTTCATGTAAACCGTAACTGAAGGGTTTTCCGCTATTCATGCAGTTTTTTTTTCATTATGTTCAGACTTAATATACTTAACAAATATTTTAATTTTGCCCCATGCATTAGTATCTAGAAAACTTCAGTGTTCTTGTTTCATAAAACATTTGCCAGCACTCAGAGCTTTGTATGACTCTCTCTGGATGTTTTACTGCTAGCCTTATAGTGGCGTATGCACGACTTTTTAGTTCCATTCCGCCTTAATGGAACCACCACATTAGATGGTTACTGTTTGTTCCAGTTTATAAGCCGCATTAACTTAATTTATATTATGCTTACTTGAGCTATAAAACAGCTTTTTCCTAAGTATCCTGCGAGGTATTTCCATAAGTTACCTACGTCTTAAGTATGTAAGAAGCTATACATCTCCATAAATACAAAAAGGTGGTTGCGTGTTTTCTAAAGATCTGGCTTTCGGTCTCTAAGTGATATATCTGTGCAAGTATTTTAATTTTTATAATTATATCATAAAATTGAGGAGCTCGGTGGCGCAGTGGTAAACGCGCTCGGTCTGCGATTGTTGAAGTTAAGCAACTTTCGCAAAGGCCGGTCATAGGATGGGTGACCACAAAAAATAATGTTTTCATCTCGAGCTCCTCCGTGCATCGGAAGGCACGTTAAGCCGTTGGTCCCGGCTGCATTAGCAGTCGTTAATAACCACCAATCCGCACTGGGCCCGCGTGGTGGTTTAAGGCCCGATCTCCCTATCCATCCATAGGGAAGGCCCCAGCAGTGGGGACGTTAATGGGCTAGTGATGATGATGATATCATAAAATTATAGATAATTTATTTTTAAATTCTCGCAAGCAAAATCAAACCCAACCCCAAAACGATACGAACATAGACATTTACACTTCCATATTTCTATCAACTTGAAAAATAATTAAACATAAAACAGAATAATTAGCTGTACAATTAAGAGCCTTTCTCTTATTGATCTTTAAAATAAAGTTAGGAAAGGAACGTGACGCGGTAGAGCGGAAAAGTTCTTTGGAAACCTGTGTTGAAATATTCCTTTTCCGTCATGAGTTTTCCTGTATTATTTTACGACATCAACCGGAGGGGGTATGGAGCATACTCCACCACGCTGCTCCACTGCGGGTTGGTGGAGGTGTTTTTTACGGCTAATAGCCGGGACCGACGGCTTAACGTGCCCTCCGAATCACGGAATCATCTTACTTTTTCGGACAATCAGGTGATTCAAGCCTAAAAAGTCCTTACCAAACAAAGGACAGTCTCACAAAGTGATTTCGACAATGTCCCCATCGGGAATCGAACCCGGACCTCCAGATCGTGAGCCTAACGCTCTAACCACTAGACCACGGAGGCTACCCCCTCCGGTTGATTGAGGGGAGGCCTGTGCCTAGCAGTGGGACGTATATAGGCAGTTTATATATTATATATATTTTACGACAGCTGGTCGGGATGTGAAATTGAACCAACGTGTGAGGCTCTCAGACTATGAACACTTCTCTTCAGACTATGAATCAATAAATTATAACGTAGGTATTTGTCTGACAGTCGTGACTCATGACGTATTCCACGTGTCTTGCTATCTATACTGCTATGTAGGTACATAGCCAGTTTGCCATCGTAGGCTCTACTATTTGATGAATAAACCTCGCTCATCATCGTCCATCATTTATCATCATCAATTTAAAAGCCACGCTCTTGTCGGTGCAGCATTTTCCATGCTACTTGTTTAGGGAAAAATAGGGCAGTGGTTTCCCTCTTGCCTTCCGCCCCGCAGTACTCTGTCTGACGCAAGTGGGATGGCGCCCAGAGTAGTCTATTACAAAGCAACCTCGCTAAGGCTCTTAATAAATATCTGATGAATAGACTATACCCAAACAAGGAGATTTTTTAAAGTTCTACTGAATATAACATAACATTTTTTATTGATATCATTATAAGGACATATAAATGTGCAAAGGTAAAGTAACGTAAAGTAACTTAGGTACTGGCAGAATATCAGTGTTGCTAAGAGTGGTATTTCTACTATCCTTCGCAACAACATGCTTAGTCAGTCCCTTTTCCCTGGCAGTGTATGTTTGATTTGTATACTTATCTTTATCTTCTCTACTATTGTACTGCACTGTTTTGGAAATAAAGTTATTCTATTCTATTCTAGTAATGTAAACATGCTGCTAAAAAGCCTTAGATATAACAGGCCCGCATGAGACTCAGAAATTTCTCAATGCGCGGTATACCTATAAAGATTCATGAGACGATAAATAATATATGTTCTTACCTCAGATAAACGAAACTAGGTCAAAGTCACCCGTATGATAGATAGTAGGCAGCTTGATTACGTGTATGGTCACAGACCACGAAACCGAATCTACAGCCGCTACTAGAGGCGACTTATTATTTTATCACTACGTTGAAGAAACAACGCGTGGTCTAAAACAAAACGTTAAATAAGTACGAAATTGCCTCGACATTTGTAACGCAGTGAACCTTGTTACGAATATGTATGTGCAATTAGAGGTTTTCTTATATCTATATCAAGAACGCAAAACATATGAACAGTGTTATTAGAAAAGTAAAAACCTAAAAGATAAACCAGGTTTAAAATAAAGACGGTGTCATGAAACAAGTCCTGCTGCGGCACTACTGTCGCTAATTCTGCATAGAAGTATTATGACGTGTCGATTAAATAATTATTTATTAATCAGTTTATCCCGCGAAAAATGGAGGAAGGGCCTTCGCCTAGCAGTCGGATCTTTTAAGCTAGATTAGATAAGAATCAGTTTATATTAGTTACTTATTGTTAATTTCTTATTTATTCATTTAGTAACTAATTTAATAATCCATCGATTTCGGTAGTCTTCATTTTTTTTAATTTATTTATTTAGGTACACATACAGCAATACATATGAACCTTTTACACACAGAATTATAAATAGAGAAACTTGGTATAATATGCTTGTCAATTATGTAACCAATTGCGTACACAGCATTCACCGTAAATGAAAACAAACAAACTATATTAATACTAAAATATATAAACTATATAAATTGTAAACTATAAATATATTTCCCTTAGTAACAACACTGTATTGTCTCTTACTAATTCTGATTCTATATAATTCTTACTCTGTCAATTATTATTGCCTTTAGCACCGGCGCGGCAGCCGAGAAAATATTCGGTTTCATGTACTATGGACACTGTAACACGGTGGCTTCACATTGACTGATGAGGTGTCCACGACCTCTTGCCCAACTTGTCATGCTGATACAGGTCCTTTGTCATAGTATCTTAGGCTACAGTCATGTCGCTAATATACGCAGCTTCCTATATGTTGCTATAATAAGATATATTATAAATAGAATAGTGTAGGTAACACAGTTAGGTACCTAAGTCGAACGACTGATGACCTGCCTCTCGGATAAAGGAAATGTCGACACACATTACGCCAAATCTGGATTTATCTACAATCCCTGACCTATTTCTGGTAACCTACCATTATTTTTTCTTTTATCTGGCGGAACTTTTTTCGAATCCACTTTGATTATCCTAGTTGCCATTATGAGTTTAGAATGGGACTAGATTTTCGCAGTGTAATGCGAAATGTCTCCAAGGTACTATTTTAGAGTTCGACACTTTTAAAGCGTTATAATGAAACTTCATTTAGGTAGGTAGAGTTAGATAGAAAAGAATCGATCGACCTGATCTCGATAGAATAAGGAATAATACTTCGTATAGAACGGCAACTCTCCGCTCCCCACAAGCGGCTGAGATAAGTTTACCGCACTTCCCCTCGGTCTTACTTTAGTCTTCAGTTGTAAGGGCGTTACTCGTCACACACAGATGCGCGTGTAGGATAACGTCAATGCGCTTAGTTGTAACCGCGCTTCTTAGTAGTGTATGTGTAAAAAGAGATTTTTGTAATAAGTGTGCGGGGTGTGACATCAGAATGTTAATGAACGTCACAGCACTAACTTACCTTATTTGATAGTGTAACTTATTGCTCGGCGGCTCATGTAATAGGTAATAAAACGAAATACTTAATAAGAGAGAAGCCAAAATATAATGTAAAATATAACAGTAAGGGAGCACCGCAGATAGTCAACAAGCATACACAAAAAAACGTATCAAAAAATGTCATTCCAGGACAGGCCGGAGGCCAGCCAATCGCTGCCCAACTGAAGAGTTCGCGACAGATAGAGCTAATTCTTACCGCGAATTGAGGCTACTGTGAAATGTTATTTTTATTTAAATATAATCGCTAATTGGGGGATACTACAAAGATTCCTTTAGAGACCCCCCACACTAGCGTCTTTCGAGCGTCGTCGTCGTGCCAGCGTCCGCGGAACGTCCACGCGACGTCGACGCCGCGGCGACGCGACGCCAGCGCTGGCCGGCTGCCGAACGCCGAGCGTGCGCGGCGCTGGCGTCGCGTAGCCGCGGCGTCAGTTCAACATTTTTTGCGAACAAGTACAATGCACAACGCAATTGATTTGATTTGTAATTCTATTTGATTTGATTTGTATTTTGATTTGTAATTCTATTAATCAATCTGTGATTTAGTTTCTTGTAAGTTTTCTAAATAAAAACAATTTTTTTCGTGATTTAAAGATTGCGTTTTTACTTACCTCAATGTAATAATAAGCCTCTCTTCAGGTGACGCAGAAATCCTCAAATGGGTATCTTGATATTTTATATCGTTCTGTATCAATTGTAATAGTTCGTCAAATATTCGTTTTGGCATCCGTAAATAATCATAAAAGTGTTTTTTATTATTTTTTATATGTTGACAATACAATACGAAATAATCGCTTTCCTGAACTCTAGCACTACACAGAGGATGTTCCCAATGTTGACGACGATGTTTCCTTTTTCGTTTGCGTAATTTTTGGATCAGTAATATCAACAGCAGTGTTTCTTCGTCGGAATCCATTTTCACACTGATTGTACGCGACAGGAGCCGCGGTTACGCGACGCTAGCGCAGCGCACGCTGGGCGTTCGGCCGCCGGCCAGCGCTGGCGTCGCGTCGCCGCGGCGTCGACGTCGCGTGGACGTTCCGCGGACGCTGGCACGACGACGACGCTCAAAAGACGCTAGTGTGGGGGGTCTCTTACTGTAAAGTCCACGCACTTGTGGAATGATTTGCCTACTGATATCAGGCATTCGAAGTCATTAGCTATATTCAAAACTAAACTTCACCATTTTTTCTTGGCTAAATCATCGTCTTGTAACTAATATTTTATTTTTACTTATATGTATCATTGTATGTATATATCTGTAGTATGTGTATAATTTTTTATTTGACTTAAGTTTCTCAAGGAAAAACTGGACAATTATTACTAAATACAATGTTAATAAAATATATAACATAGTCAAATTAAAAACCTACACTACAATACGTCAAAATACACACACACATATATACATATAAAAACCATATCAGGCGTCAAGAAGCCCTCCGGAAAGCGAACCCCGCCCGAACGTACCCATTATGCTTGCAGCGTTGCCTCTCTGGACCGCAAGTGAAATACGCTGCGCGAGGAAAAAGCCAGCTCGAGGGTCTCCGCCTCCAACCCTTATACGGCGACCAACATCACGCACCAAAGCTTTGGCCTCAACGCCCCAAGGTCCCGCTGTCTCTAACGCAAATGGCACGAACTCATACGCTGATTCCAAATTGGCATACTTATTGTGCTTCCTGAGCGCCGCCGCTTCAGCCGCCGAACCGGCAGACTGTTGCGTAGCGCCCCGGTGACAAAGCGAGTATGTGCTAACACATGTCGCGTCCCAAATGAGACACCGACCCCTCTGCCACGGAATCAGCGTAAGGCCATCCGGTTTTTTGCCATCTGCCCTAGACAGCCCGGGAGGCTCCAGGACACACGGGACTCCGGCAGAAATAAAAGCACGGCGGATGATGTCGTTCACCGCATGATGGCGAGGTCGACGGCCGGCGCACCGCATGCAGCTCAAAGCATGGTAACCATCTGCTTCCACCCTGGCACCGCACACACACGTATGAGGCTCGCAAACAGCGCATCCGAGACGCAACGCTGCAGCTATCCTGAGCGAGTCGTCGTCCAAAAGCGTGCCCACGTGCGGGGACGGGAAAGCCTGGAGCCAACAGCCTGATTCAGGTCTTGCCGCTGCACGAAGCCGGGCCGCTTCCAACCCCGACGCCTCGTCGATGAGATCTGCCACCGAACGGGAAGACACTATTTCGTCCCAGTCTCTTTGACGTTCTGGATGGAGCGGCTGGGTGCCACCTGGGCATAAAATCGACCAAATATCCATGGCCTCTACTGCGTACGGGATACAGAGCCCATCACCATAAGAAGGTAAAATACGAGTGACGAGCTCCATGACCCCATGCGAGGAGGCCAAGAAGGCAATTGGACCTGATTCCTGCAAGCGGCGCACACCCAGCCCGCCGTGTCTAATAGGCAAACTAGCCTGGCACCATTGGGCCTCATTTAGGGCCACGTTCAGTGTCTCCTCCAGAACCTGCCTTAACGCGCCATCAAAACCAGCTACCTCAGCCGGGAATCGCCATGTAGGAGCTGTTCTGATGACGTACGTCAATTTTGGCATGGCCAAGCAGCTACGAAGGAGGGTTAAAGAGACGTGTGCGGGCAGATGTTTTAAGTGTTCCGCTAGTGATTTCAACGTTTCTGTTTTTGAGGACAAACAATCAGGCACCCCTTCCGGGAAAACAGGCGCGCCCAGTAAGCTCAAAGATGCCTCATCGACGATCCTGAGCCCGGGAATTAGGGACTGAAATCTTTGATACGAGTCTAATGCCTCCAGGCTGCAGGGAAAAAACTCACACTTGGAGGCATTTACCTCAAGGCCCAGCTTCCTTAGCGCCGGGAACAGTTTCCGGACATCCCTTTCCACAGTATCCGGACTACCTCCTATAGTGCCGTCATCCAGGTACCACACGTTCAAAGGAGCCTCCAGAGAAGATATAGTTCTATGAATAGCCAGGCTAAAAATCAGTGGGCCAAGAGGATCTCCTTGCTGTGCACCTATCTGTGATTTGATATCCTGGCCATTAAAAATAAGGTTACTTGACGTGGAGTAACATTGATGTAAGAAAGGAAAAATTTCTGGCGCTAGGTTCCTAACCTCGTCCAACAACACATCCCTTTCAATGCTGTTGAAGGCATTCCGAACATCAAATTTGATGATTACGTCGTTGCTTCCGTCAGTCATGGCAAAAATCCTAGCCGCGTGGATTGCCGCCTCACACCCAAGGGGAGTGCCAAAACCTACTTGATAAGGAAGCAAATACGCAGCCATATCTGCCCTAACAGCCCGGCAGCACAGTTTGGCAACTAAACGGCGGATAGTATTCCCCACTGCAATGGGCCTTATACCCCCGTCCTTTTTAGAAAGAGCGCACAAGGAGCCGCCATACAGAAAAGGACAGACTTCCCTATTAAGTTGTCCCCTCAAAAGGAAATTACACAGGCGTGTTAGAGTTTCCAATAGTAAAGGCCCATTGTCTCCCGCTGACGAAGAAGTAAGTTCCTTGAGATGTTCCGGCCTAAGCCCATCCAGGCCAGCCGCCGATCCACAAGGAAACGAGGACAAAGCTGCAGACACATCCTCGACCTTAACAGAGAGGAAGGGGTCCGCTGGGTCAGGCGCGGGGGGTATGTTCAAAGGGCGAGAAGGAGCAGGGTGTTTATCCCTTAACGCCGCCAAGGTATCATCATTTGATGGAGCAAAAGCACAATCCGAAGTGAGCAAGCGGGCTGCTCCTCTAAGATCCCCTTCATAGAACTTTGCCTCCACAGCCCTGTACAGAGATGGAATTCTGTGAGGAACATCCTCCAAGTGTAAGCTTAACTGAGCATTAGAAATATTTTCCTTCACCTTTGCTGTCAATGACATTGTTGAGGTGCGGTCTGGAATCTTCAAACACGAGAAGGAAAAAGACAGCAAATTAAACCAATCCCCCACGCTATTTGATTGGAGGCATTTCTCAATTAACGAAACAAGCCTGCCCGCCGCCAAACACCTCGCACCCTTAGGGATATGTTTCAACACACGCGTATTCATTTTTAACGAAGCCAGGTCACTGAGAGACTGTGAGTTTGAAGAATCGGTGTCCGTCGCACCTGCAGTATGCGTCTGACCTTGTATGGCATCAGGAACAACGTCCTTGTGCATGCGACCAATATGAATACGGAGACCATGAGGGACCGCATACAGCTTGCCCGAGTTAGGGCAATAGGGGCAGGGCTCGCGAGCAGAGCTGCTCATTATAACAGTATACAAAAATAAATATGTATAAAGATGATCAAACATCTATAACAAAAGAAACTTATGTCATCAAGACATAATTATTTACTTGGCGTACAATTTTGACGTCATCACAAATAATTAAAATCCTTATAAAATGAACAATATTTACAAACGTAGTGATCTATATTCTCCTTAATTACAAATTCTCTATTCAGAGGACAAAAAAATAAATAAATAATAATAATGTCAACAACCTTCGCGGGAATAATCCAAAAGAAATAGGACAATAAATATAGAAGATTAAATAATAAGTACATTAAAGATCAAATTAAAATGTTACTTAATACAATAATTATCAATATCATAACAATTATGTCATAATTAATTTTGGTCGAAAAATTACATCACAATTTATTATTATCACAAATTTTACGATTGTTTGAACAACAGATGTCAAAACGTATCTAATAAAATTTAACAAAAAACAACCCAATATGGAATAAAACCTAACTACAACGAAAACATTTCTTTCTGAATTTTAATCATTAATAACTGCACCAATAACAACTGCATGTATGAAAATTTTGATAAAAGTGGAAGAGGCGGAAGTGGTGTTCAGGATCGCAGCACGTGGAAGTCCGTGGTCTCTGCCCACCCCATTGGAAAACAGGCGTGATCCCATGTATGCGTACAACTGCACTAAACTTTGCACCAACACTTTTACTTCTCAATAAGAAAAGGAACAATACCAGCCGGTGTCCTCCCAGAGACGTTTTGCTGTAGGCAGAATAAGGAGCGGCCTCTGCACTGTTTAATCTACGCTGCGCCGATACTGCGAGCGATGACGCGATGCTCCGAGTGCACGCGAAATTTATCCATAACGCGCGTACGCAACCGTTACACTTGCTTGAACGCCGCCACCAGCTGACACTTCTACCTCCCACAATATCACGTAAACCAACCACTGGTTTATCCGAATTAATCCATATATTGTGCACTGTTTTTGTTATATTCTCCTTATATCGGAAGATTTACACCTTTATGCACAATACTTTCACAGTTTTTTGACAGAATCTTTACTTTTGACCAAAAAATTTTTTAATTTTAATAGGATCGACCGACAGATATGTCTTTTCCATAAAAGATCAAAGATCAAAAAAATGAAAAGATGTGTATAATATATATATTTAGTACTAGATGTCGCGTGGTTCGCTCGCAGCAAGCTGCTCGCGTGTCCTGTATTAGTTCGAAGCTTTGTATGGCGGCCATCTTGTTTTCGTGAAATCAAAAAAGTTCTAGAGGCTATAGTTTTGCCAGGCCGTAGGGTGTCTCCCTGATGCGGAGCAGTTTTTCAAGATGACGTTCCGATCAAACCCCAATACATCATTTTTACCTCTGAGACATTTTCTGGAAAAACAAAAATTTGTATGGCGGCCATCTTGTTTTTCGGCCATTTTGTTTTTTTTTTCACTGGCGATAAAATTTGACCAAGACTTTAATAGGCTTCGTGAAAACAAAAAAGTTCCATGTGCGATAGTTTCGCCAGGCTGTAGGGTGTCTTCCTGATGCGGAGCAGCTTTCGAAGATCAAAAAGTATATCCATACTCAACACGATGTTTCGATCACATTCCTCATACATAATTTTTACCCCCGAGGCATTTTCGGGAAAAACGAAAATTTTGTATGGCGGCCATCTTGTTTTTCCGCCATTTTGGTTTTATTTCACCGGGGATTGGATTTGACCAAGATTTAAATAGGTATCGTGAAAACAGAAAAGTTCCAGGTGCGATAGTTTCCCCAGGCCGTAGGGTCTCTCCCTGATGCGGAGCAGATTTTCAAGATCGAGCAGTATTTCCATACTCAACAATACGTTCCGATTACACCCCCATACACAGTTTTTACCCACGAGACATTTTCCGGAAAAATAAAATTTTGTATGGCGGCCATCTTGTTTTTCCGCCATCTTGATTTTTTTTCACCGACAATACAATTTGACCAAGAATTAAATAGGTTTTGTGAAAACAGAAAAGTTCCAGGTGCGATAGTTTTGCCAGGCCGTAGGGTGTCTCCCTGATGCGGAGCAGTTTTTCAAGATCGAGCAGTATTGAAATACTCAACATGACGATCCGATCACATTCCTATACATCATTTTTACCCCCGAGGCATTTTCAGGAAAAACGAAAAATTTGTATGGCGGCCATCTTGAATTTCCGCCATTTTGATTTTTTTTCAACGGCAATTAAATTTGACCAAGATTTTAATAGAATTGGTGGAAAAAATAATGTTCTAGGTGCGATAGTTTGGCCAGGCCGTAGGGTGTCTCCCTGATGCGGAGCAGTTTCTGAAGATCAAGAAGCATTTACATACTCAACATGACCTTCCGATTACGCCCCCATACATTGTTTTTGCCCCCGAGACATTTTCTGGAAAAACAAAATTTTGTATGGCGGCCATCTTGTTTTTCCGCCATTTTGATGTTTTTTCACCGACAATAGAATTTGACCAAGATTTAAATAGGTTTTGCGAAAAAAAAATTGATCCAGGTATAATAGTTGCGCCAGACCGTAGGGTGTCTCCCTGATGCGGAGCAGTTTTCCAAGATCTGGAAGTTTTCCCATACTCACCGGGAGGTCCCGATCACTTTTCTCATACATTATTTTTACCCCCCGACGCTCCTTCTGGGAGAACAACTGAGTTTGTAGCTATATATTATATATTATTATTATTATTATATTATATAAAGCTACAAACCCATGTACTGACTGACTGACTGACTGACTGACTGACTCACTCACTGACAGAGTTGTTCTCCCAGAAGGAGCGCCGGGGGGTAAAAATGATGTATGGGAGATGTGATCACGATCTTCCGATGAGTAGGGGAAAACTTCCAGATCTTGGAAAACTGCTCCGCATCAGGGAGACACCCAACAGTCTGGCGCAACTATTATATCTGTATCAATTTTTTTTTCGCAAAACCTATTTAAATCTTGGTCAAATTTTATTGCCGGTGAAAAAAAATCAAAATGGCGGAAAAACAAGATGGCCGCCATACAAAATTTTGTTTTTCTAGAAAATGTCTCGGGGGTGAATATGATGTATGAGGGATGTGATCAAAATGTCATGTTGAGTATGGAAATACTTCCCGATCTTCAAAAACTGCTCCGCATCAGGGAGACACCCTACGGCCTGGCAAAACTATCGCACCTAGAACAATATTTTTTTCACAAAACCTATTTAAATCTTGGTCAAATTCTATCGTGAGTGAAAAAAAATCAAAATGGCGGAAAAACAAGATGGCCGCCATACAAAATTTTGTTTTTTCATAAAATGTCTCAGTGGTAAAAATAATGTATGGGGATGTAATCGGAACGTCTTGTTGAGTATGGATATACTTCTCGATCTTGGAAAGCTGCTCCGCATCAGGGCGGCACCCTATGGCCTGGCATAGCTATCGTACTTAAACCAATTTTTCTTTCACAAAATCCATTTAAATCTTGGTCAAATTCCATCACCGGTGAAAAAATATCAAAATGGCGGAAAAACAAGATGGCCGCCATACAATTTTTTTGTTTTTCCTGAAAATGCCTCGGGGAAAATAACTGTGTATACGGTTGTAATCGGAACGTCTTGTGGAGTATGGAAATACTTCTCGATCTTTAAAAGCTGCTCCGCATCAGGGCGGAACCCTACGGCCTGGCGAAACTATCGCATATTTAAATCTTCGTCAAATTTTATCGCCGGTGAAAAACAAAAACAAAATGGCGGAAAAACAAGATGGCCGCCATACATAATTTTGTTTTTCTAGAAAATTCCTCAAGGTCAAAAAATATGTATAGGGGTGTGATCAGAACGTCATCTTGGAAAACTGCTCCGCATCAGGGAGACACCCCACGGCCTCGCAAAACTATAGCACCTAGAACTTTTTTGATTTCACGAGACCTATTTGTCTTGGTCAAATTCTATACAAAGCTTTGAACTAATACAGGACACGCGAGCAGCTTGCTGCGAGCGAACCACGCGACATCTAGTTATATTATAATACTAGATTTCGCGTGGTTCGCTCGCAGCAAGCTGCTCGCGTGTCCTGTATTAGTTCAAAACTTTGTATAGAATTTGACCAAGACTTAAATAGGTCTCGTGAAATCAAAAATGTTTAGGTGCTATAGTTTTGCCAGGCCGTAGGGTGTCTCCCTGATGCGGAGCGGTTTTCCAAGATGACGTTCCGATTACAACTCCATACACAATTTTTACCCCCGAGGCATTTTCGGGAAAAACGAAAATTTTGTATGGCGGCCATCTTGAATTTCCGCCATTTTGATTTTATTTCACCGGCGATAAAATTTGACCAAGACTCAGATAGGTCCCGTGAAAATCAGAAAGTTCCAGGTGCGATAGTTTCACCAGGCCGTAGGGTGCCGCCCTGATGCGGAGCAGTATTCGAAGATCGAGCAGTATTTAAATACTCAACATGACGATCCGATCAATTCCCTCATACATAATTTTTACTTCTGAGGCTTTTTTCTGGAAAAACAAATTTTTGTATGGCGGCCATCTTGTTTTTCCGCCATTTTGTTTTTTTTTCACCGGCGATTGGATTTGACCAAGATTTAAATAGGTCTCGTGAAAAAAGAATCGTTCCAGATGCGATAGTTTCGGCAGGCCGTAGGGTGTCTCCCTGATGCGGAGCAGTATTCGAAGATCGAGCAGTATTTAAATACTCAACATGACGATCCGATCAATTCCCTCATACATAATTTTTACTTCTGAGGCTTTTTTCTGGAAAAACAAATTTTTGTATGGCGGCCATCTTGTTTTTCCGCCATTTTGTTTTTTTTTTTTCACCAGTGATAAAATTTGACCAAGATTTAAATAGGTTTCGTGAAAACAAAAAAGTTCCAAGTGCGATAGTTTCGCCAGGCCGTAGGGTGTTTCCCTGATGCGGAGCAGCTATCGAAAACCCAGACATATTTTCATACTCGACATGACGTTCCGATCACATTCCTATACATCATTTTTACCCCCGAGACATTTTCGGGAAAAACGAAAATTTTGTATGGCGGCCATCTTGAATTTCCGCCATTTTGATTTTTTTTCACGGGCGATTGAATTTGACCAAGGTTTAAATATGTCTCGTGAAAACCAAAAAGTTCTAGGTGCTATAGTTTTGCCAGGCCGTAGGGTGTCTCCCTGATGCGGAGCAGTTTTTCAAGATCGAGCACTTTTTCCATACTCAACTTGACGTTTCGATCACACCTCCTATACATCATTTTTACACCCGAGGCATTTTTTAAAAAAACAAAATTTTGTATGGCGGCCATCTTGTTTTTCCGCCATTTTGTTTCTTTTTCACCGGTGATTGAATTTGACCAGGAATAAAATAGGTTTCGTGAAAAAAGAATCGTTCCAGGTGCGATAGTTTCGCCAGGCCGTAGGGTGTCTCCCTGATGCGGAGCAGTTTTCCAAGATCTGGAAGTTTTCCCATACTCACCGGAAGATTTGGATCACATCCCCCATACACCATTTTTACCCCCCGACACTCCTTCTGGGAGAACAACCCTGTCAGTGAGTCAGTCAGTCAGTCAATAGGTACATGGGTTTGTAGCTATATATAATATAACTAGATTTCGCGTGGTTCGCTCGCAGCAAGCTGCTCGCGTGTCTTGTTTTCCCGCCATTTTTATACCGCGATAGAATTTGACCAAGACTTGAATAGGTCTCGTGAAATCAAAAAAGTTCTAGGTGCTATAGTTTTGCCAGGCCGTAGGGTGACCCCTGATGCGGAGCAGTTTTCCAAGATGACGTTCCGATCACACCCCAATACATCATTTTTACCTCTGAGACATTTTCTGGAAAAACAAAAATTTGTATGGCGGCCATCTTGTTTTTCCGCCATTTTGATTTTTTACCACCAGAGAATAGATTTGACCAAGATTTAAATAGGTTTTGTGAAAAAACAATCGTTCCAGGTGCGATAGTTTTGCCAGGCCGTAGGGTGTCTCCCTGATGCGGAGCAGTTTTTCAAGATCGAGCAGTATTGAAATACTCAACATTACGATCCGATCACATCCCTATACATCATTTTTACCCTCGAGGCATTTTCAGGAAAAACGAAAATTTTGTATGGCGGCCATCTTGTTTTTCCGCCATTTTGGTTTTTTGTCACCAGAGATTGGAATTGACTAAGATTTAAATATGTGTCGCGAAAGAAAAATTGCTCCAGGTTTTATAGTTTTGCCAGGCCGTAGGGTGTCTCCCTGATGCGGAGCAGATTTTCAAGATCGAGAAGTATTTCCATACTCTACAAGACGTTCCGATTGCAACCCTATACACAGTTAGTTTCCCCGAGACATTTTCTGGAAAACCAAAAATTTGTATGGCGGCCATCTTGTTTTTCCGCCATTTTGGTTTTTTTTCACCAGGGATTGGATTTGACCAAGATTTAAATATGTTTCGCGAAAGAAAAATTGCTCCAGGTTTTATAGTTTTGCCAGGCCGTAGGGTGTCTCCCTGATGCGGAGCAGATTTTGAAGATAGAGAAGTGTTTTCATACTCCACAAGACGTTCCGATTACATCTCCATACACAGTTTTTACTCCCGATGCATTTTCTGAAAAAACAAAATTTTGTATGGCGGCCATCTTGTTTTTCCGCCATTTTGATTTTTTTTCACCGGCGATTGGATTCGACTAAGATTTAAATAGGTTTTGTGGAAAAAGAATCGTTCTAGGTGCGATAGTTGCGCCAGGCCGTAGGGTGTCTCCCTGATGTGGAGCAGTTTTCCAAGATGACGTTCCGATCACACCCCTATACATTATTTTTGACCTTGAGGAATTTTCTAGAAAAACAAAATTTTGTATGGCGGCCATCTTGTTTTTCGGCCATTTTGTTTTTTTTTTTCACCCGCGATAAAATTTGACCAAGATTTAAATAGGTTTCGTGAAAACAAAAATGTTCTAGGTGCGATAGTTTCGCCAGGCCGTAGGGTGTCTCCCTGATGCGGAGCAGTTTTTCAAGATCGAGAAATATTTCCATACTCTACAAGACGTTCCGATTACAACCCTATACATTATTTTTACCCCAGAGGCATTTTGAGGAAAAACGAAAAATTTGTATGGCGGCCATCTTGTTTTTCCGCCATTTTGATTTTTTTTCACTCACGATAGAATTTGACTAAGATTTAAATAGGTTTTGTGAAAAAATAATCGTTCCAGGTGCGATAGTTTTGCCAGGCCGTAGGGTGTCTCCCTGATGCGGAGCAGTTTTCCAAAATCTAGAAGTTTTCCCATACTCTCTGGGAGGTCCAGATCACACCCCCATAAACAATTTTTACCCCCGAGACATTTTCTGGAAAAATAAAATTTTGTATGGCGGCCATCTTGTTTTTCCGCCATTTTGATTTTTTTCCACCAGAAATTGGATTTGACCAGGATTTAAATAGGTTGTGCGAAAAAAAAAATGATCTAGGTATAATAGTTGCGCCAGACTGTAGGGTGTCTCCCTGATGCGGAGCAGTTTTCCAAGATCTGGAAGTTTTCCCATACTCACCGGGAGATCCAGATCACACCCCCCATACATCATTTTGACCCCCCGACGCTCCTTCTGGGAGAACAACCCTGTCAGTGAGTCAGTCAGTCAGTCAGTGAGTCAGTGGGTTTGTAGCTATATATTATATTATATATAGCTACAAACCCACTGACTCACTGACTGACTGACTGACTCACTGACAGGGTTGTTCTCCCAGAAGGAGCGTCGGGGGGTCAAAATGATGTATGGGGGGTGTGATCTGGATCTCCCGGTGAGTATGGGAAAACTTCCAGATCTTGGAAAACTGCTCCGCATCAGGGAGACACCCTACAGTCTGGCGCAACTATTATACCTAGATCATTTTTTTTTTCGCACAACCTATTTAAATCCTGGTCAAATCCAATTTCTGGTGGAAAAAAATCAAAATGGCGGAAAAACAAGATGGCCGCCATACAAAATTTTATTTTTCCAGAAAATGTCTCGGGGGTAAAAATTGTTTATGGGGGTGTGATCTGGACCTCCCAGAGAGTATGGGAAAACTTCTAGATTTTGGAAAACTGCTCCGCATCAGGGAGACACCCTACGGCCTGGCAAAACTATCGCACCTGGAACGATTATTTTTTCACAAAACCTATTTAAATCTTAGTCAAATTCTATCGTGAGTGAAAAAAAATCAAAATGGCGGAAAAACAAGATGGCCGCCATACAAATTTTTCGTTTTTCCTCAAAATGCCTCTGGGGTAAAAATAATGTATAGGGTTGTAATCGGAACGTCTTGTAGAGTATGGAAATATTTCTCGATCTTGAAAAACTGCTCCGCATCAGGGAGACACCCTACGGCCTGGCGAAACTATCGCACCTAGAACATTTTTGTTTTCACGAAACCTATTTAAATCTTGGTCAAATTTTATCGCGGGTGAAAAAAAAAAACAAAATGGCCGAAAAACAAGATGGCCGCCATACAAAATTTTGTTTTTCTAGAAAATTCCTCAAGGTCAAAAATAATGTATAGGGGTGTGATCGGAACGTCATCTTGGAAAACTGCTCCACATCAGGGAGACACCCTACGGCCTGGCGCAACTATCGCACCTAGAACGATTCTTTTTCCACAAAACCTATTTAAATCTTAGTCGAATCCAATCGCCGGTGAAAAAAAATCAAAATGGCGGAAAAACAAGATGGCCGCCATACAAAATTTTGTTTTTTCAGAAAATGCATCGGGAGTAAAAACTGTGTATGGAGATGTAATCGGAACGTCTTGTGGAGTATGAAAACACTTCTCTATCTTCAAAATCTGCTCCGCATCAGGGAGACACCCTACGGCCTGGCAAAACTATAAAACCTGGAGCAATTTTTCTTTCGCGAAACATATTTAAATCTTGGTCAAATCCAATCCCTGGTGAAAAAAAACCAAAATGGCGGAAAAACAAGATGGCCGCCATACAAATTTTTGGTTTTCCAGAAAATGTCTCGGGGAAACTAACTGTGTATAGGGTTGCAATCGGAACGTCTTGTAGAGTATGGAAATACTTCTCGATCTTGAAAATCTGCTCCGCATCAGGGAGACACCCTACGGCCTGGCAAAACTATAAAACCTGGAGCAATTTTTCTTTCGCGACACATATTTAAATCTTAGTCAATTCCAATCTCTGGTGACAAAAAACCAAAATGGCGGAAAAACAAGATGGCCGCCATACAAAATTTTCGTTTTTCCTGAAAATGCCTCGAGGGTAAAAATGATGTATAGGGATGTGATCGGATCGTAATGTTGAGTATTTCAATACTGCTCGATCTTGAAAAACTGCTCCGCATCAGGGAGACACCCTACGGCCTGGCAAAACTATCGCACCTGGAACGATTGTTTTTTCACAAAACCTATTTAAATCTTGGTCAAATCTATTCTCTGGTGGTAAAAAATCAAAATGGCGGAAAAACAAGATGGCCGCCATACAAATTTTTGTTTTTCCAGAAAATGTCTCAGAGGTAAAAATGATGTATTGGGGTGTGATCGGAACGTCATCTTGGAAAACTGCTCCGCATCAGGGGTCACCCTACGGCCTGGCAAAACTATAGCACCTAGAACTTTTTTGATTTCACGAGACCTATTCAAGTCTTGGTCAAATTCTATCGCGGTATAAAAATGGCGGGAAAACAAGACACGCGAGCAGCTTGCTGCGAGCGAACCACGCGAAATCTAGTAATATAATATATAGCTACAAACCCATGTATTGACTGACTGACTCACTCACTGACAGAGTTGTTCTCCCAGAAGGAGTGTCGGGGGGTAAAAATGGTGTATGGGGGGTGTGATCAAGATCTTCCGATGAGTATGGGAAAACTTCCAGATCTTGGAAAACTGCTCCGCATCAGGGAGACACCCTACGGCCTGGCGCAACTATCGCACCTAGAACGATTCTTTTTTCACGATACCTATTTAAATCTTAGTCAAATCCAATCCCCGGTGAAAAAAAAACAAAATGGCGGAAAAACAAGATGGCCGCCATACAAAATTTCGTTTTTCCAGAAAATGTCTCGGAGGTAAAAATGATGTATGGGAGGTGTGATCGGAACGTCAAGCTTAATATGAAACAACTGCTTGATCTTGAAAAACTGCTCCGCATCAGGGAGACACCCTACGGCCTGGCCAAACTATCGCACCTAGAACATTATTTTTTCCACCAGGCCTATTATAATCTTGGTCAAATTTAATTGCATTTGAAAAAAAATCAAAATGGCGGAAATTCAAGATGGCCGCCATACAAATTTTTCTTTTTTCCTGAAAATGCCTCGGACGTGAAAATGATGTATAGGAATGTGATCGGATCGTCATGTTGAGTATTTCAATACTGCTCGATCTTGAAAAACTGCTCCGCATCAGGGAGACACTCTACGGCCTGGAAAAACTATCACACCTGGAACTATTCTTTTTCCACTAGACCTTTCTAAATCTTGGTCAAATTTTATCGCCGATGAAAAAAAAACAAAATGGTGGAAAAACAAGATGGCCGCTATACAAAATTTTGTTTTTCCAGAAAATGTCTCGGGGGTAAAAATTATGTATAGGGATGTGATCGGATCGTCATGTTGAGTATTTCAATACTGCTCGATCTTGAAAAACTGCTCCGCATCAGGGAGACACCCAACGGCCTGGCAAAACTATAATACCTGGAGCAATATTTTTTTCACGAAACCTATTTAAATCTTGGTCAAATTTTATCGCCGGTGAAAAAAAAACAAAATGGCGGAAAAACAAGATGGCCGCCATACAAAATTTTCGTTTATCCCGAAAATGCCTCGTGGGTAAAAATTATGAATAGGGATGTGATCGGATTGTCATGTTGAGTATTTCAATACTGCTCGATCTTGAAAAACTGCTCCGCATCAGGGAGACACCCTACGGCCTGGCAAAACTATAGCACCTAGAACTTTTTTGATTTCACGAAAACAAGATGGCCGCCATACAAAGCTTCGAACTAATACAGGACACGCGAGCAGCTTGCTGCGAGCGAACCACGCGACATCTAGTTATACTATATATAGCTACAAACCCATGTACCTATTGACTGACTGACTGACTCACTGACAGGGTTGTTCTCCCAGAAGGAGTGTCGGGGGGTAAAAATGGTGTATGGGGGATGTGATCAAAATTTTCCGGTGAGTATGGGAAAACTTCCAGATCTTGGAAAACTGCTCCGCATCAGGGAGACACCCTACGGCCTGGCGCAACTATTATACCTGGATCAAATTTTTTTTCGCAAAACCTATTTAAATCTTGGTCAGATTCTATCGTGAGTGAAAAAAAATCAAAATGGCCGAAAAACAAGATGGCCGCCATACAAAAAATTGTTTTTCCAGAAAATGTCTCGTTGGTAAAAACTGTGTATGGGGTTGTAATCGGAACATCCCGTTTTATATGGAAATTTTTCTTGATCTTGAAAAACTGCTCCGCATCAGGGAGACACCCTACGGCCTGGCAAAACTATAAAACCTGGAACAATTTTTCTTTCGCGAAACATATTTAAATCTTGGTCAAATCCAATACCCGCTGAAAAAAAACCAAAATGGCGGAAAAACAAGATGGCCGCCATACAAAATTTTCGTTTTTCCCGAAAATGCCTCGGGGGTAAAAATTATGTATGAGGAATGTGATCGAAACATCATGTTGAGTATGGAAATACTTTTCGATCTTCGAAAGCTGCTCCGCATCAGGGAGACACCCTACAGCCTGGCGAAACTATCGCACCTGGAACTTTTTTGTTTTCACGAGACCTATTTAAGTCTTGGTCAAATTTTATCGCCAGTGAAAAAAAAACAAAATGGCTGAAAAACAAGATGGCCGCCATACAAAATTTTGTTTTTCCAGAAAATATCTCGGGGGTAAAAACTGTATATGGGAGTGTAATCGGAACGTCTTGTTGAGTATGGAGACACTTCTCTTTCTTCAAATCTGCTCCGCATCAGGGAGACACCCTACGGCCTGGCAAAACTATAAAACCTGGATTAATTTTTTTTTCGCAAAACCTATTTAAATTTTGGGCGAATCCAATCGCCGGTGAAAAAAATCAAAATGGCGGAAAATCAAGATGGCCGCCATACATTTTTTTTGTTTTTCCTGAAAATGCCTCGGGGGTAAAAAATATGTATAGGGGTGTGATCGGAACGTCATGTTGAGTATGGAAATTTTTCTTGATCTTTGAAATTCTTGGAAAACTGTTCCGCATCAGGGGTCACCCTACGGCCTGGCAAAACTATAGCACCTAGAACTTTATTGATTTCACGAGACCTATTCAAGTCTTGGTCAAATTCTATCGCGGTAAAAAAATGGCGGGAAAACAAGACACGCGAGCAGCTTGCTGCGAGCGAACCACGCGACATCTAGTTATAATTATAATATAATATATAGCTACAAACCCATGTATTGACTGACTGACTCACTCACTGACAGAGTTGTTCTCCCAGAAGGAGTGTCGGGGGGTAAAAATGGTGTATGGGGGGTGTGATCAAGATCTTCCGATGAGTATGGGAAAACTTCCAGATCTTGGAAAACTGCTCCGCATCAGGGAGACACCCTACGGCCTGGCGCAACTATCGCACCTAGAACGATTCTTTTTTCACGATACCTATTTAAATCTTAGTCAAATCCAATCCCCGGTGAAAAAAAAACAAAATGGCGGAAAAACAAGATGGCCGCCATACAAAATTTCGTTTTTCCAGAAAATGTCTCGGAGGTAAAAATGATGTATGGGAGGTGTGATCGGAACGTCAAGCTTAATATGAAACAACTGCTTGATCTTGAAAAACTGCTCCGCATCAGGGAGACACCCTACGGCCTGGCCAAACTATCGCACCTAGAACATTATTTTTTCCACCAGGCCTATTATAATCTTGGTCAAATTTAATTGCATTTGAAAAAAAATCAAAATGGCGGAAATTCAAGATGGCCGCCATACAAATTTTTCTTTTTTCCTGAAAATGCCTCGGACGTGAAAATGATGTATAGGAATGTGATCGGATCGTCATGTTGAGTATTTCAATACTGCTCGATCTTGAAAAACTGCTCCGCATCAGGGAGACACTCTACGGCCTGGAAAAACTATCACACCTGGAACTATTCTTTTTCCACTAGACCTTTCTAAATCTTGGTCAAATTTTATCGCCGATGAAAAAAAAACAAAATGGTGGAAAAACAAGATGGCCGCTATACAAAATTTTGTTTTTCCAGAAAATGTCTCGGGGGTAAAAATTATGTATAGGGATGTGATCGGATCGTCATGTTGAGTATTTCAATACTGCTCGATCTTGAAAAACTGCTCCGCATCAGGGAGACACCCAACGGCCTGGCAAAACTATAATACCTGGAGCAATATTTTTTTCACGAAACCTATTTAAATCTTGGTCAAATTTTATCGCCGGTGAAAAAAAAACAAAATGGCGGAAAAACAAGATGGCCGCCATACAAAATTTTCGTTTATCCCGAAAATGCCTCGTGGGTAAAAATTATGAATAGGGATGTGATCGGATTGTCATGTTGAGTATTTCAATACTGCTCGATCTTGAAAAACTGCTCCGCATCAGGGAGACACCCTACGGCCTGGCAAAACTATAGCACCTAGAACTTTTTTGATTTCACGAAAACAAGATGGCCGCCATACAAAGCTTCGAACTAATACAGGACACGCGAGCAGCTTGCTGCGAGCGAACCACGCGACATCTAGTTATATTATATATAGCTACAAACCCATGTACTGACTGACTCACTGACATAATTGTTCTCCCAGAAGGAGCGTCGGGGGGTAAAAATAATGTATGAGAAAAGTGATCGGGACCTCCCGGTGAGTATGGGAAAACTTCCAGATCCTGGAAAACTGCTCCGCATCAGGGAGACACCCTACAGTCTGGCGCAACTATTATACCTGGATCAAATTTTTTTTCGCAAAACCTATTTAAATCTTGGTCAAATTCTATTGTCGGTGAAAAAAAATCAAAATGGCGGAAAAACAAGATGGCCGCCATACAAAATTTTATTTTTCCAGAAAATGTTTCGGGGGTAAAAACGATGCATGGGGACGTAATCGGAATGTCATGTTGAGTATGGAAATACTTCTCGATCTTCAAAAACTGCTCCGCATCAGGGAGACATCCTACGGCCTGGCAAAACTATCGCACCTGGATCGATTCTTTTTTCACAAAACCTATTTAATTCTTAGTCAAATCCTATGGCCGGTGAAAAAAAATCAAAATGGCGGAAAAACAAGATGGCCGCCATACAAAATTTTGTTTTTTCAGAAAATGCATCGGGAGTAAAAACTGTGTATGGAGATGTAATCGGAACGTCTTTTGGAGTATGAAAACACTTCTCTATCTTTTAAATCTGCTCCGCATCAGAGAGACACCCTACGGCCTGGCAAAACTATCGCACCTGGAACTTTTCTGTTTTCACGAAACCTATTTAAATCTTGGTCAAATCCAATCCCCGGTGAAAAAAAACCAAAATGGCGGAAAAACAAGATGGCCGCCATACAAATTTTTCGTTTTTCCAGAAAATGCCTCGGGGGTAAAAAGTGTGTATGGGGTTGTAATCGGAACGTATTGTTGAGTATGAGAAAACTTCCAGATCTTTGAAATCTGCTCCGCATCAGGGAGACACCCTACGGCCTGGCAAAACTATCGCACCAGGAACTTTTTTGTTTTCACGAAGCCTATTAAAGTCTTGATCAAATTCAGTCACCGGTGAAAAAAAATCAAAATGGCTTAAAATCAAGATGGCCGCCATACAAAATTTTGTTTTTCCAGAAAATGTCTCAGAGGTAAAATTGATGTATAGGGGTGTGATCGGAACGTCATCTTGGAAAACTGCTCCGCATCAGGGAGACACCCTACGGCCTGGCAAAACTATCGCACCTGGAACTTTTTGTTTTCACGAAACCTATTTAAATCTTGGTCAAAATTTATCGCCGGTGAAAAGAAAACAAAATGGCGGAAAAACAAGATGGCCGCCATATAAAAACATTGGTTTTTCCAGAAAATGTCTCGGGTGTAAAAATGATGTATAGGTGTGTGATCGGAACGTCATATTTGAAAACTGCTCCGCATCAGGGGGCGCCCTACGGCCTGGCAAAACTATAGCACCTAGAACTTTTTTGATTTCACGAGACTTGTTTAAAAACAAGTTGGCCGTCATACAAAGCTTCGAACTAATACAGGACACGCGAGCAGCTTGCTGCGAGCGAACCACGCGACATCTAGTATACTATATATAGCTGCAAACCCACTGACTGACTGACTGACTGACTGACTCACTCACTCACTCACTGACATAATTGTTCTCCCAGAAGGAGCGTCGGGGGGTAAAAATGATGTATGGGGGATGTGATCGAGACCACCCGGTGAGTATGGGAAAACTTCCAGATCATGGAAAACTGCTCCGCATCAGGGAGACACCCTACGGCCTGGCGCAACTATCGCACCTAGAACGATTCTTTTTCCACAAAACCTACTTAATTCCTGGTCAAATTCAATCACTGTTGAAAAAAAATCAAAATGGCGGAAAAACAAGATGGCCGCCATACAACATTTTATTTTTCCACAAAATGTCTCGTGGGTAAAAACTGTGTATGGTGATGTAATCGGAACGTATTGGTAAGTATGGAAATACTTCTCGATCTTGAAAACCTGCTCCGCATCAGAGAGACACCCTACGGCCTGGCAAAACTATCGCACGTGGAACTTTTTTGTTTTCACGAAATCTATTTAAATCTTGGTCAAATTCAATCACCGTTGAAAAAAAATCAAAATGGCGGAAAAACAAGATGGCTGCCATACAAAATTTTCGTTTTTCCCGAAAATGCCTCGAAGGTAAAAATTATGTATAGGGATGTGATCGGATCGTCATGTTGAGTATTTTAATACTGCTCGATCTTGAAAAACTGCTCCGCATCAGGGAGACACCCTACGGCCTGGCAAAACTATAAAACCTGGAGCAATATTTTTTTCACAAAACCTATTTAAATCTTGGTCAAATTTTATCGCCGGTAAAAAAAAAACAAAATGGCGGAAAACTAAGATGGCCGCCATACAAAATTTTCGTTTTTCTCGAAAATGCCTCGGGGGTGAATATGATGTATGAGGGATGTGATCAAAATGTCATGTTGAGTATGGAAATACTTCCCGACCTTCAAAAACTGCTCTGCATCAGGGAGACACCCTACGGCCTGGCAAATCTATCGCACCTGGAACTTTTTTGTTTTCACGAAACCTATTTAAATCTTGGTCAAATTTTATTGCCGGTGAAAAAAAAACAAAATGGCCGAAAAACAAGATGGCCGCCATATAAATTTTTGTTTTTCATAAAAATGTCTCGGGTGTAAAAATGATGTACAGGGGTGTGATCGGAACGTCATCTTGGAAAACTGCTCCGCATCAGGGAGACACGCTACGGCCTGGCAAAACTATAGCACCTAGAACTTTTTTGATTTCACGAAAACAAGATGGCCGCCATACAAAGCTTCGAACTAATACAGGACACGCGAGCAGCTTGCTGCGAGCGAACCACGCGACATCTAGTAATATAATATAAGATTGATGTATATATAAAATGTGTCTATTGTTTTATTTTACGTATCTGCGCGCTACACTGCAGCTGTACAAATGTACCATATCCTTTGCCGAAGGTTGTCTGGAAGAGATCGCTCTTAGCGATAAGGCCGCCTTTGCCCACCTTAGAATAAGTTTATCCTGTAAATGTTTTGTGAATTTGTGTGCAATAAAGTGTTTTTATTATTATTATTATTATTATTATTGTAGTTACTGAACTAGTCTTTCTATTTAATAGGTAGGTATGATTTTACGTGGCCTTTTATCTATTAAACAGTACGTATTACTTTAACAACGTTTAAGCTCTTTCTGTTACTTACCAAAATGAAAAACCGAAGCAAATCAATGTTGATTTTTGTTTTTATAGCACTCATCCGTGTAGGAAAGAAAAATCATAGGAAGAGGACCCGGTGGTGTAGGTACTTCATGGTTAACACGGTCTACCCGAACTGCGGGTTCAAGTACCTATTAAGTACTTTATCAGCTTATGAACTGTTTCTGTGTTTTTAGACTGTAATTATATAAGTACATCAAAAATCGAAACAAATAACCTGGTATGTAGTTTAATTCATCATCATCAGCCGTACGACGCCCACTGCTGGGCATAGGCCTACCCCAAGGATCTCCACGACGATCGGTCCTGCGCTGCCCGCATCCAGCGGCTTCCCGCGACCTTGTGAGTTTAATTCAATTCCATGTAATTCAATTTATTATTAGAAGTGTTATTTAATTCTATAAATTGACATTCAGACGACCTTAAAATGAATTACGGATATGGGATGTGGTGTGTAGAGATGATTCGTTTTACTTCTACGAAAAAGTAAAATCTTTGATGCTTTAACATAAAATAACGTAAAATGTATAAGAATATTGTAGTAATATGATATTACTACGCAGTGCCATAGTTACAAGAAGTCAGCAAAATTAGAGAGAGAGAATTTGGCAAGCTTCCGGGCGTCAAGTAGGTAGGTATACTTACATAAAGAATAAATTATTGAGATTGTATTCGACGCCTCTTAAGGAAATTGGTGTAGGTTATTGCTCCTTATCTTCTGCTTTCCTAGTAATATTTTAGTAAATCTTATTTTATTTATTCAATTTTAGGTACCTGATAGTCCGATAAAATAAGATGATTCATTAAACATTAAATAGAATAAAATTATATTACTAGGTATAAGTACTAAGTACACAAGTAGTAAATTATATTAGTAAGTAGCAAGTAAGTAGGTACTAATATAATTTTATTATTTTTAATGCTACGCTACGCTTGGGAGGTTATGAGAATGAGGAGATATCGTTTTCTAAGTATTTTTTTACAAATACCTATCTCCTTCTATAGTGAGGGTTGTGAGGTGGAATACCAGCCTCATCAACCCTGGTGTGAGGGTTTTGATTGAGCTGCCAAAGGCCCCTGACAACTCATGTAACGATTGTTCACTTACATCAGTAAACAGTAACCGGGACCAACGGCTTAACGTGCCTTCCGAAGCACGGATTATCATACTTTCGAACAATCTGGTGACCAGCCTGTAATGTCATAGCCAGACTAGGAATCACAAAGTGATTTTTGTGATATGTCCCCACCGGGATTCGAACCTGGGGCCTCCGGATCGTGATACCTATGTGGCGGAGTCTTCCCAGTAACTAGTTCTAGGACACTAAACTTATGTGGAATGACTCGCTACTTCCCAAAGGGTTCATTTAGGATTTAGTGATATATAATGATACATAATTGTACTTAGATACAATACAAGTGTTATTGTACTTTCGTGTATGCGTTATATGAGAAACTAAGTAAAAGTTCTATAGTTTAGTTAGTGGTTCGCCATAATACTTTGGATGGTCTTACGTCTAGACAGAACTATGTTTAGTTTTAATTAGCCACTTCGCTAGCTTTTAGCCAAACTGCACACACAGGCGTGATCCTGTTTTATTAAAATAAACAAGTTTCAAATACAACGAACCTGAATATTTGTTGCAGACAATCTTAGATAACGTACTCATACATACTCGCGTCTCTGTTGTATACTGACCCTTGGTAAAAATATGATCGATTCTATATTATACCTATTCTAATTCACGCGGTTTCGAAGCCTTGGTTTCACTATTTATTACTTGCCAAACTACCTTTATTTTATTATCCACGATCTTTATTTTATGCATCTACTAATATGCATCTGTTTGGCTGTATAACACACTCTTCGAAATATTTAAAAATATTTTTGAAGCTATCACCGTGCGTACTTATACGTACTTATTTCTCCTTTTGCGATGCCTACCTACGGTAGCCCAGTTACTGAACTTGAATGATTGACTGTTAGTAACTTCCGTTTGAGGAAAAATATTTTCAAATTCCAAGTAGTCTCAAATGGTAAAAATATAAAAATGTTTGGAAAAAAAAAACATTTGTCATTTTAGACTATTTACGGCCTCTTTTTCCTTTCGACGATCTCTCAGAACGTGTAGACCAGATACAATTTTCGCATTAGTAAAGTGATGGAGTTCCAAATTCTAAATTGAAATAAAATTCGCGTGTCATACATACCTAAGCAATCCTTAATACAGTTAGATCAGCATACGTCTGAGGAGTTAAAGAAATTACGAAATATAAGTGAAATTCGTCTCCTAACCTCGGTTGAACGTAATCTGGCTTTGAGAGGAGTAATTTAAATATGGCGTCGATGAGGGAACGTTGATTCGGTTGGCCCACATCTTACATTTAAATTTCTCGTATCATGAAAAAAAATACCCTGAGCGTGTCATAAAAGGCGATTAAATTGAACCTGTATTATTAACAACATCATTGTGGAGGTAAGTATCTAATAGTGCATCTGGATTTGAGTTGCCTCACTGTCGATAGTTGACTTGAAGATTTTTGATAACTAGTACCTCTATCGATAGCAATAGGCGAGCTATTCAGCTCAATTAGTTCAATAGGTACTATCGTCAGACAGTTTTACCTACTATAGAGAGTATTGCTGCTCGCTAACTTCAAAAGTATCGATATTATCGATAGCCAATCGATACTATTGTGTTTTGGACGACTACCGATAGTTGTAGTTAAATCACCTATCAAATCGATACTAGTTCATCTTGCGATGATGTACCTACAATCAAGGAGCAAAAGATTAGTCACTGAGCCCAGCGAATTATTTATAAACAGTGGTGAAATTATTAACCGTTAGTTGTCATAATTATATATTTTTTTGTTTTTGTAGGTGTTTTTGGTCTATTACAGAAACGACATATACTCGTAACCAGGAGATCTTAAGTGCAACCAATTAATTTATTACTTTCATTAAATTGATTTGACTTTTGCAGCTGATCGTACATCTGACTACCCCATTGGGGAATATAGTCGTGAGCTTATTTTATGTTATATATTATGTTAAAAAATAAAAGCTTACTCAAGTTATACCTGTTCAAAATGCGTTGCTATCCCGAGGGAGACGTCGGGAATTACATTTGTAAATAAGAAGGAAAGTTAACACGTTGATAAAGTTAAGTACATTACGGTTCATGCGACTTCGTTACCAGAATATAATAGCGGTTCATTCTCGGGATCTTTGTTAATGCTTTTAAAAGTTTTATACGAAACGAATTATTGCGTTGACAGCGACTCCCCGAACGGCGATTCCCGCTACGGCGAGTCTCTTTACAGCGAATGGCTTGACGTCGCGCGATTTTTTTTTGTATAATACCTCATTGTGTGTTTTATAATTATAAATACACACACATAGCGAACATAGAATTGATATTCATTTAATATAACATTTATATATGTATTATTATTATACCTACAAGTATTTCCATGCTGCACTATCCCGCTATAAGTATACATATAACATTATAATATTAAATATATCGTATACTTAAAGGTTGCCTCGAAGAGATTGTTACTTAGCAATAAGACCGCCTATTGTATTATTTCTATTTCTCTATTGTTTTGTATTTTCCTGTTTGTGCAATAAAGTATTTGGTATATTATGTTATAGCGGTAAAACACATAACCCTCATTTATGCTTCAAAGTCGTCGCTGGGTAAAAATAATATGGTACCTACTGTTGTTCTGATGTCATAAAAACCGGAATGTCATAAAAGCGAAACCGACCAAGGGGTTGTGTCCATACCAACGTGTTAGGTAGGTCATTACAATGAGTGAGGGGCTGATCCCTTTTCACCATTCGCTTCATCATAATCCACCTTA
The DNA here is from genome assembly GCF_024362695.1 of Pectinophora gossypiella. Lineage (NCBI taxonomy): Eukaryota > Metazoa > Arthropoda > Insecta > Lepidoptera > Gelechiidae > Pectinophora > Pectinophora gossypiella. The sequence goes on from NC_065405.1 coordinate 6,724,516, forward strand.
GAACTTCGTATTAAAAGTGAAATGGAACTTTTCTTCTATTTCTTTGTGACTCTACGTCGACACTACCTAAGTACTTCGGTGAAAAAATACTAGTAAGTATTTACGTACTTATAATCTGTTTGTTTTCTTCCAAGTTGAGCAAAAGCAACGGCACGCCGTGCCATCCTTTTCTTCAAGCCATTTGTTTATCACTCGACACTCCTCTTTCCTATAAACACTACACCTACCACCTATTTAATGCTTCCAAACCCCGATTCTCAGAGCTGAAGGCTGCATCAGTTACACCAGCTATGCAATTTGAGTTTTTTTTTTGTATACCCTTTTGTTGCAACTTAACTCTCACGTTTTTACGCCAACAAACATATGCAAAGACATGTTCTAAGTGTTCTTTAATTTATGTAAATAACGTAAGCTATACGTGTAAGTCTAATTATCATAATTATATACATACACCGTGTATAATTACTAAGGATATACAGAATTAAGTCCACGACTTCATAATACCTACGCGCTCGCATGCTCGTAAGTACTTGATAGTGGCCCTAGATATTCGCAGAACACAAAGGCTTTCAGACTTTTAGGTACCAGATGGAGCAAGTTGCATTCATAGATTTGGTGATAAATAGACGCGACATTTTATAAAAAATAAATGTATTTCAGCACGAATACACATCGTCAGTGATTGATAACATTTGGTACGTAATTATCGATGCATTAGTGACACACTTACGACGTTAAAGTCTCTTGAAATAGCCTAGTTGAAATATAAAATATCTGTCTATAAATAAATATCTATCTATTAGATTATGACTTTGACAGAATAGTAGGTGAAAGGAGAGTAGTGTCAAGATCGTAGCAAGTGAAAGTGAAAAATTATGTGGTAACAAACACTGCCTAACCCTACGAAAAGAAGCCTGATCTCAGTTACTTAGGTTACTGCATAAGTAATTAGGTAAGACGATAAGTTACCGATAGCGAAATTAAATATATCTACATACTTATATTCAAGACTATACTGATACAAGACTGCAGCAAAGACTGCAAGTTCTTTTTCGTATTTTGTTGCTTATGTCATTAGGTTTACTTTATTTCAGTAACTATAACACAATTATAATACTTCATGTACAGTCTCTGTAAAGAATATTCTTTGCCAAGACTCGTTACAAACACGAGAGGTCCGCGTGCAAGCTTGCATTAAGTTGCAAGGCATTAATGCACCAAAGCGTAGAGGCATGACCACGCCTTCCCATATGAAAAACTTCAAGCATAATGTTAAGTTTTTCCTAGCCTTTGTAACGTGATATAAAGTACGCAACAAGCCTGTCTGAGCTTTAAAAATATGAGGCTCTTTCATACAAATTAGCTAGCATACAATGCCACTGTAGGATTATGAAAATTCACGTTGCAACTTCCTGAGAAATGCTTATTATTATGTGACCACCTAACTTACATAAACTTTACAACATTCAGTGCACTCATAAAACATAAAAGCCTGACTATTCCTTTGTTTAAGTTCTTTAGTTTATGCTCACACTTATAATTGATACTGGTACCTATTGGTGTTTGCTGAACCCGCAAGTTGTAGGTATATAATTAGATAGGTAATTGGGAACTTAAAGGACCAGCTACAACTTTTGACAAGTGATCTGTAGTGAATATGAACTTATGCTTACATCAATGAGGGACTTTTCAATCGGCGCTCCCCAAAAAACACGATAGATGGCGTTGTTAAGTTTTTCTTCGTTTAAACTTCTAATTTCATGGATGACAGAAATTTAATATGCATCTTATCTTTGTTTTTGGGTAGAGATGATGACCCTTTTTATTACGCCAAGGTACAATTACAACTTCCACCCATTATCATTCTGATCAAAAAAGAGAAGCAATATAGGTCTAGCAACATCATTCTATACATAATGTGATCCAAATATCAAGCAACAATTAGTTTTTGAATAGGTAATTATGTACCCCAGCAATGAGAAAATAGGTCATTATCACGTTAAAAATGAACAACGCCATCTATCGTGTGTTTGGGAAACGTCGATTGGAAAGCCCCTCATTAGATAAATTAAAGTAAAATTTTACCTGCCTACTCACTACTTAGTTTTTAAACTTGTTTCGTTTAATGTTCCATTAAGAACTCCATCAGGCAGAACCCTTTTGTTTTGCGCTTTAGGCGAATTTCATAATGCAGGAATGCCTACTTAACTATCTACCTACATTGATATTAAAACATAATAGGGACAGAGGCACTAGAGGGTCCTAGAAATAGCACACAGTCACCCCTCTGAATTGCTAATTATTCTTTTCCCTTAGGCGTCAAAAGTTAGCCACCCTTTCCCCATTCAAAATGGGGACTGTAATATTATGAAAATTAATATCTAATGAAAATGCCTGCAGTAAGAGAAAGCTGTATGACGTAGTCACAATTACTCGCATTTAAATTTGTGCATTCAAGAAAGTCTGTTAATATAATGTTTGAAAGCACTCAGTGCAGTAAATAAGTCAAGTTAATTAATATCTTCATTAAGTCGGGTAATATTCGTTGAAACAATAAAACCTAAAGGGGTGCAACCCTTCATGAAATTTGGTAAGAAGTAAGATACAGCCACCAACAACCTACCTTTTGTTTTATTTATTAAAGTATTAATGCGTACTACCTACCTATCATATCGCATAGCTGCAATATTGATGTGGACCAAGGTGCTCTTTAGATCGTTACTATAAAATACCTTATAAGTAATAAGTGTAAAGATTACTTACCACCTCATTATTATGAATCTCCAGTTTGTTTCTAGACTAGGGCCCTATCTCGCTAGGTCACCTGGTGGGCGCTACCACGGTTGTGCTTGTGCTACCAATAAAATGAATAACGAATTTGTTGCCGGTAACCGAATTCCGAATGAGGGACTTTCCAGGCTACGTTCCCCAAATAAAATATAGATGGCGCTGTACAGAGTTGCCTTTGTTTAACCTTCTAATTTCATGGGTAACAAACATAATTATCTATCTTTCATCTTTGTTCTTGGGTAGGTTGTTGTAAATGACACTTGTTATTACATTCAAGCACAACACATCTTCCACCCATTATTATTCTGATCAAAATAAAGAGATACAATACAGGTGCAATATAATAGGCAGCAACATAAATAATATAAGTATGTATAGGTACATATCTGTTCCAAACAGTTCCAAATATCACGCAACAATGATTTTTATATTATGCCTCCTCTGCCAGAACATTATAATTTTGAATAATTTGTGTACCCGAGCAATAAGAGAATAATAAAAATAATTATTACGTTAAACCTGTACAACATTGCGTGGAAAATCCCTCATTACCTACCAGTTCGTGACGTACCATGGTGTCCTAGTGTGATTGGGCCCTGACCCTGTCATAGATCTGACGAGCTAAAAAGCCCACATCATCGAAGCAATTATTATTCATGTTAGCTAACTCTACAATAAAACGTAAATATTAGTAACATACCCAGTTTTAATCAGTAAATGTTAAGTAGCTCAAATATCACCCTTAATACGGAAACCAAATATTATTACTACAAATTATAATAAGAAATATTAATACAAAAGAATACAACAAAATAGTCTTTCAGTTTTCGCTTCTCTCGACAATAATCGTCTTCACTTGTTTTTCTTTCCTCGAAGTCGCAGACGGAACACCCGCCAAAACGTTTTTCTCTTAAAAAGTGACGTGACGTTCCTTTTTTGAAATTGCCAACACGGCCATTCTGCAAAGCGCATGCCCTCAGGCGCTGCTCAAATAACTGTAACATAAAATCATTCAAAGATTAATTAATTATCATTCCGTTCGGCCAATCTTGACATCATTTTCGAATGATATTTTAATCTAACTGCGTCCCTTTAGTCTTAGGCGACTCTCTCATGTCTTATATTATCTATTATATATAGTATAATATACCCGTACCAATTTTCAGTTTAGTAATCATGAGTAGAAGGTTGGTATACGTGAGAGTGTTATATTTACAATTCTCTACTCATGTACTACCAAATCAGGCTTGATCCATTAGACTTAGGCAACATCCCGCCCGATTGATTGGTTTAGGCAATTTACCTTTAGACTTAGGTAACCCTGTACCATTCTCCAGTTTGGTAAACATGAGTGGAATGTTGGTGTACGTGTGAATGTTAACTCATGCACTACCAAATCAGTCTTGTTCCTTTAGACTTAGGCAACATCCCGATTGATTGGTTTAGGCAATTTACCTTTAGACTTAGGTAACCCTGTACCAATCTCCAGTTTGGTAAACATGAGTGTGTGTGTGTGTGTGAGTGTTAACTCATGCACTACCAAATCAGTTTTGTTCCTTTAGACTTAGGCAACATCCCGATTGATTGGTTTAGGCAATTTACCTTTAGACTTAGGTAACCCTGTACCAATCTCCAGTTTGGTAAACATGAGTGTGTGTGTGTGAGTGTTAACTCATGCACTGCCAAATCAGTCTTGTTCCTTTAGACTTAGGCAACATCCCGATTGATTGGTTTAGGCAATTTACCTTTAGACTTAGGTAACCCTGTACCAATCTCCAGTTTGGTAAACATGAGAGTGTGTTGGTGTTTGTGTGAGTGTGAGTGTGATATTTACAATTTCCCCACTCATGCAATACCAAATCAGTCTTGTTCCTTTAGACTTAGGCAACATACTGATTGATTGGTTTAGGCAATTTACCTTTAGGCTTAGGTAAACCTGTACCAATCTCGAGTTTCGTAAACATGAGTGTGGATTGCAAACATGTGTATGTGTGTGTGTGTGTGTGTGTGTGTGTGCGCGCGTGTGTTTGTGTGTGTGAGATAGCGAGAGAGAGAGAGGAGCGTGTGCGTGCGTCAAGGTACATATAAATATATAGATGAATAATAAAATAAATAAATATTATTAGTAAACAATCACCTATAATTGCCAACATGAGCTTACAATTGACTCCAGTTGTCTAACCGTAACCAGGGCGTCATGTTTTCCACGACAACTGTTCCTGTGTAGCGTTTGTCAGGACGTTCACAAGTATGTGTCATGGCCCAGGACTTGTATACCCTTATAAGGGCCCTTATATGTAGGCAACAAGTTTTACTCCGGCCGTCATTTGATTGATTTATAATTATTACAAGTACCAAATCACCAATTATGTAAAGTAACCGTACTCGTAGACGTACTCACTGGTTCACGTTTCTATTTTCGGCTGCTCTTCGACTTCCTCTTCTTAATGAGTTCATACCTAGCAGATGAACGCGCTTTCGTTTTGATCGTGATCTGCAATCGATGGTAAACACATCACCATACCTGGTGCTCCCCGCTACCGGCGATTTTCTTCGCGGCAAAGGTAGCGGCGTCCTTGACCTGCTCAGCCCCCTACTTAGAGCGTGAACGGGAAGGCCTCCGCTTCGATCTGGACTTTCGCTCGTCCATTACGGCAATGGATCCGAAACACTTCTGATGTTAGCTAACTCTACAATAAAACGTAAATATTAGTAACATACCCAGTTTTAATCAGTAAATGTTAAGTAGCTCAAATATCACCCTTAATACGGAAACCAAATATTATTACTACAAATTATAATAAGAAATATTAATACAAAAGAATACAACAAAATAGTCTTTCAGTTTTCGCTTCTCTCGACAATAATCGTCTTCACTTGTTTTTCTTTCCTCGAAGTCGCAGACGGAACACCCGCCAAAACGTTTTTCTCTTAAAAAGTGACGTGACGTTCCTTTTTTGAAATTGCCAACATTCATAAAAAAAAAATCAATTTTGCAATTAAATTTACAATATTATTTTGAATAATTTATGTACCCGAGCAATAAGAGAATAGGTAATTATTACGTTAAACCTGTACAACATTGCGTGGAAAATCCCTCATTAAAAAAAACAATTTTGCAACTAAATTTAAGCTTAAAAAAACAATTTTGTCAAATTGCGCATATAAAAATAAGTGTTGCATTAAGTATTGTTTTTTAGATGAAAAATTGCTTTGAAATATGGCTGATTATCTTAAGACTTGTGCCCTATTTATGGATTGTGCTAAAAAATGGTAAATAGAATCCGTGCTAGTACAGAAGTCTCGCAGGCGTAGCGCTAGCGTCGCTGTATCTGCACAGAATTATTATGACTTGTCATTTAGTTCCATTGAAATCCGCGGGACTTCGTTCGTGGCGCGTAGTCTACCCAGTGATTTTGACGTTTACTTTTTAGGTTATGTTCGGCGCGAGTTGATACACAACAAATATAAATTTAAATCATAATAAATTTAAAATTTAACAATGCGTTTTACTATTAAACAAGCCGGATGTGGTAGTGAACGAGTTGGGTGTATAACTGGATTCCTGAAATGTCCTGGCACTGTTATCGAAACCCCTACTTCTGCTCTTCTAACCCAGGTAAAATAACAATAATACTTAGGTGCCAATATTCTATAAAACGTGTTATTCAACCTTCGAGCTAAATTATTTGTCAGATAATAATACATAATTATTAACTTGAAGTCGAAATCATAATATAATTCTTGGCCATGAAAGTTAGAAAAAAACTTTCAGATATGCCTGTGCACAGCTATATTATATGTTTATGTTATGTATGAAAGTTAGAAATGAATTGGTTACCTACATCTGCATTACGAAGATTCCTACAGACTTGCTTTTTACACTGCTTCTTGTAATCCTGTGGTAACACATTCAATTTTTATTTTGTTCAAATATTTTAATGTATGTCTATAACAATTTCAGGGTGGCAGTGTTGTGCACCTCACAGCAGATGTATTAGCAAGAGTATTTACAAACCCACAACTCCTATGGGTACCATTGTCCACATCTCTATCTCTTGAAGCAGGTGTGAAAGCCCAGGGTGAAGGTGTAGCCAAGTTTGCCGGCTTACCCCAACACCTCTCCTGTGTCACACTGCACAACGCAAGTGATGTGACACCGGCAGGTCATTTCGAATCTGACAAAGTACCTCTGTGGACAAAGAATGGAAAGAAAATGATTACTGCTGATAGGTGATTTTATTTGGTTTGTTAAAGAAGTTTTCACATTACTCATCTTGAAAAAGTTTATAAAACATGTTTCACAATTCTTGTTACAATGATTTTATTACAAAACTTTTATGTAACTTACAGATATATGGAAATAATGGAAGTATTCAAACCAGACATAATTTTGGCCATTGCAGATGGTCGCACATCAATTACTGAAGCCACTAAAAGAGTATTGAAATCTGTGGAGAGGTCAAATAAGATGCTGGATGTTTGTGTCAATAGATACAAGGCTTCTGAAAAATTGCAAGAAAGTTCTTTGATAGGTATGTACTGTGGTTTTTGTTCTTACATTTAAATGGTGTTGGAGAGATTAATGAGAATTGCTAGTAGAAAACACTGTCAACTTAATTTCTTTGTAATCTTCTGTCTTGGTCATTTTAAAATCCCAATCCAATCTATTTAAAATTTGATACTTATTCAATATTTAATATCATCATTAAGTTTTTTAAAACACTAATGTTTTAGTATTATAATTATTGATTACTTCTTTCTTATAAGAGCAATTAAACATTTGTAATGATTTTTTATTCATAACAATTTCAGGTGTCATAGTAGGGGTTGGACAAGACAAAAAAGGCTATGAAAGCATCCAACACACATTGAAACATAAGGAAATTCTAGGTGGTATTGCCCTATCCGGATTAACTGATGGAACTGAAGAGTCCATGAAGATAGCTACTGACAATTTAGACAATATTTTGAAAAAAGTTGATGTAAGTTAAATATAAAATTTCTCTCTTAATGAGAAAATCTTTACTGCAAGTAACCATTGACTCATCAAATCAAGTCAAATATACTTTATTGCACAGAACTAAATTTCAACAATCAGACAGACATAACACATGAATACAGTACAATTTGGGCGGCCTTATTGCTCTAGTGCAATTTCTTCCAGGAAACAAACATTACTTATATGTGTTAGTAAATGACTTATTAGAAATAAGTCATAAGTGTTAGTATAAAATAAAAAGAACAATATCAAAAACTTATAATGCCAAATGCATTATAAGGCGCTCGTACCCCACTGCAGTGACGTAAATAAGGGCTCTCGTCCACATTTGAATAGACAGCAAGGTATACCACGCTTAGTCAAACATGTTAACACTATTGGGTTGAGCATAAGACAGTTTGGAAGCCATCTTGGTATGGAAATCTGTCACATACAGATGTTCTGCCTGGTGTATAGAGTAGATGATGGTAAAGAATACAGCGACTTTGAGTTGACCACGTTATATTATAAATTAAGCACACACAATTATATGTTTCTTGCAGTTGATCGTAGTAGAAGAAGAGAGAAAAGTATTGCCATTTTATGCATTAAAAGATAAAAAAATATAATTTGTTGGATGTTGCCAACAAAGTCTCTAAAACGATGAGGCACTTTATCCTAAATAGTTCTTCATTTTAGAGAGAGCACAGTTAGGCTTCATTTTAGATGAAAAACAACAGACCACATTCTGTTTTTATAACAGAGAAGTTAAATAAATATTTTTTAATTCCAGGAAGCAATACCCAAGGACTTACTACGTATTATAGAAGGCTGTTGGAACCCCGCAGTTGTCGTGGCTGCTATTGAACATGGCTGGGACATGTTCGACGGTTCATATCCGTTGAAGTTGACGAATGCTGGTCAAGCACTGAAATTGAATTTTGATGGTCATCAAAATAGTGATGAACTCTGTATTTTGGACCTTAATGATGAACGGTAAGACGTGTAGTTTTATATGTACCTAATGTCAGTGGTCCAATTAGCGTACTATATTCCTTCAGACCTTTGAATTTGTTTGCCTGAGATTTGGCATACCCATTCTCTCCTCCATCTAGCTATTTTTCAATAGAAAACCCTTTATGATTAGTTTCTGAATATTCATATTATTTTTCTTATTCAAATCGGCAAAAAAAAACATGGAACTTTAAATAGCATTTATTGTTATGCTGTGAATTTTCTGTTTTCAGATATAAAGATGAATTTAAACCAATTCTGGAAGGCTGTGAATGTCTAACGTGCAAAAAGCATACTCGGTCTTATATACGACATCTTTTGAACACACGGGAAATGTTATCTAATGTTTTGCTAAGCATGTAAGTGAATACTATATTTTGTAAAAAAAAATATGCACTGCTATAGATTGCACCTATTGTTTGAAAGGCAAGTTGGGCCTCTGCCTAGAACATATTCAACATGATCACTTCTTTTACTGCAATGTTCTACTACATATCTGGATAGTATAAGATTTTCTTTTTAATAAATATAGCTGGCGAAGAGTGGATGTACTGTACGGTCACGAGGATTAATATGTATACACTTTGGTACCATGTCACATTAACTTTTTTGACAAATTGAACTGTAAGTCTCACAAAATGTCAAATATGTTAGTGCGACAGAGTCCTAAAGTGGGTACATGATATTGCTCATGACTGTACAACTCACGCACCACGAATAGATACAGACATGGTGGTTTGGTTATTCATACAACATCATTATACTTAGTATTTTCTTTAATCTCATAGGAAGCTAACGGTATTCGATGCTACCAAACCAAATCTCTTCAATTTACAGACATAACCTGCACCACTTTGACCAGCTATTCCACCATTGCCGTCAACATATCTCCGCAAATACATTTAACGTATTCAAACAACTCATCACTCACCAGTACGACCTCTATAAGGCTTCACAATTACCCATTGGACCCAGCGAACAAGAATGCCAAGTTGATATTGATATGACTAGCACCGAAGGAAGTGTTGAAGATGCAGAAGTTGGTCCTACGAACCAGAAAAAGAAGATATGTGTGAGTAAAGTACCTCGAATGTAGTGTAGATAGTGGACAGAGTGAATGTAGTGTAGTGTAGACATTGGTATAGTTTAGAATTTTGTATTCAAGGCTATTTTTGTATTTTGTATTCAAGATTGCCAAAGTTGAATACTGTTGATACAGTGTCAAAAAATAAGTGATTCGCCCAAACAGAGTTTGAAATGGCAACATTTTTCTCGAATTTGCAGGCTAAATAATACTGCTGCCATTACAAATAAATGTTCAAGTGCATTTAATGAAATTATGATTGTATGGTTCAAATCATTCTGAAAATCGATAGATGGTTGTTTTAGTTAGTTTCTAAATTATATTCATGGTAAGTAGGTACCTATAATAATTTTAGATTACAGTGATTTGATTTGTGATTTAGCTAGTTAGGTAGTAAAGTAAGTAAGTAATTTAGCTTTATTATTAATATTGTCAAAATTGCGAAATTCTAAATCCGAACTAGGTAATTATTTATACTAATAAAGTATTATTATGACCAAAAATTTTGAGGAGATACAAATAACTTTAGTATGGTAATCTATTTCAGTTTTTTTATTAATGTTGTATTTATGTAAGCAATAAATAGTGGCCTTAAAAATGATCAGTTGATTGTCATATTATAATATCATAATATATAAGGAAATACAGGGTGTTAGTGACGTCGTAACGAATACTGAGGAGGATGATTCAGCTCATGAGTCCGAGTTAATATCAAGTGGAATTTTCCGTCGCAAAATTCACGACTTTTATTGTTTTTAATTATTTTCGATTTTATCCTTTTCCGATGGAAAATTCCACTTCACATTAACTCAGGATAGTGAGCTGAATCATCCCCCTCATGATTCGTTATGATGTCACTTACACCCCGTACAAGTAGTGTACAGGTAGCCATACCAATACGTATGGGTGTCAGTGACACCGTAGGTATATACACCGGATACGAATACAGGACGTATGTATGGGTGTTTTTTTTTTTAATTATTTTCTGTTCCATACTTTTGCGACGGTAATTTCGGTTTCAATCATCCCTCAAAGTTTTCCTTACGTTGTCTCTAACACCCTGTATATACATATATTATTATAACAGTCAATACTATTATAATTATTAATTTCCCTAATTAAATGGATCATGTCGTGGTTATCATATTCCTTCTCCATGTCGAAGGGATTTAATTCTCAAGAAAATTTTAATATATCTTTAATGCATTCCGTCGCAATAACACTATAAAAACTCATTGCTTTTAAAAATGGAAAACATTGCAAAATATTTGTTGCACACACGGCGTTCGACTGCATTGCTTGAATAGTTCAGTAGAGGCGCCATTTTAGGACCACAAAAATGCAAACGTATTTGCCGCAGGGACATGACGAAATCTTTAGCCAACGCATACATGACGAATCCTAATGTTTTCATTCGTAAAATGTCAAGTATGACTCATAATATCAGTCATTAAATTGTGGTGACGTATCAAATAGACTTCATTTGTTTTGTTTTTACAAGTTCACTACTCAGTGTTTCGATTAGCCTACTTTTGACCTTGATTATGTTTATGTTTGTCTCATCTAGATACGAGTTGTAGTTTTTATCAAATATTAGTACTTATTAGTATTTCTATAGACACCGCGTAGTTCCGAGTTCGTCATTGTCTACCTACTTACATTAAGAAGATATATTCCATGTGCTTTTACTTACCTAGAATAAGAAGTTGTACCTCGCGGGCATTTAGCATAATGTTTTTTAAGTTTAGCTATTTATATAAGGTTTTTTAAATTAAAAATATTCCTCATAAATACGTTTTTATGTACCACGAACTATCCAATATACGAGTATGAGAAGTAGCCCTAATGAGAAGAAGCCCAAGTGAGAAGTAGCCAAAATGAGAAGTTGCCATAATGAAAAGTAGTCCATTTGCGAGTCGGTTGCCATGATAGTTTTTTAAATATCGATTCACGTATATACTTACGTGTTTATATTGTTTTTTGCAGGTTAAGCCTTTATTTGAATTGGCATTGCTAATTGTGCTGACGACTACTTTTCGCATACTGTTAATCGTAATTCTCATATTAACTTTTGTTTTTTTTATTTTACTTTTTTATGTTCTAATACTTCCGAGACTATGATTTTCAATCGTCCAGTTCATCAATGATATCGAGTGGCATGATTGATAGCGTTCTCCTTATCTGTGAATGTTTTGTAAATGTAAACTGCACTATTACAAGTACAAACCTTCAAATTACTTACGTTGTTTTTCTTATATTAAATATTTAGCAGTTTCTAATATTAATTAATATAGTATATTATATTCATGACAAGATAACTATGCTAAGAACTATTCTTACGGTCGTACTTTAAAACAACTTTATACATTGGTTGATTTATATCTACCTAGCTAAGACGGAGGCTTTTGGTAGCTTGAGAATTGAGGGACCTTCCACGCTGCGGTCACCAAAAAACAATATAGGTGGCGTTGTACAGGTTTAATGGTGGTAATTACCTATTTTCTCGTTACTCGGGTACATAACTATTCCAAAATACAATGTAATGACAAAAGCATAATGTATATAAAATTAATTGTTGCTTGGTATTTGGCTCATATTATGTATAGAATTATGTTGCTACCTATATTGCTTCTCTATATTTTGATCAGAATAATAATGGGTGGAAGATGTAGTTGTGCCTGGGTGTAATAAAAAGGGTCATCATTTATACCCAAAAACAAAGATAAAAGATGCACATGTCTGTTATCCATGAAATTAGAAGGAACGAAGGAACAACTGTACAGAGCCATCTATATTGTTTTTAAGGAACGTAGCCTGGAGAGTCCCTCATTAAGTTGGCTCCTAGCCCAAACACCCTACTGGTGGAGTATACTCCACACCCTTTCCGATTAATTGTGGAGAGCACTGTACATAAGCTGTTTGTGCTATGTTTATATCTGCTAAGCATCTTGTAGTGTATTGGTCTCAATATAATTATATAAATAAATATCGGCTCGTTGCCACACACTACGTCTTCACTCCACCCCCGTACATACCCGTACAGTTTACTTTTTAATTGTGGCCACCGCGTAGTGCATTGCCCGAGACGACAGAATATATATGTGAATCGATTATATCGATTCAAGTATTTTATAATATATTACATATGCCTGCAGTGGGACACTGAGTGTTACTAATAATAATAATAATAATTACATATTTATTTATATATTTAATTATACCTACGTGTATTAAAATAAGATGTGTTTATGTACTTATGTAAACACTACACATCTACTCTAGGTACATCAGGGGGGTTAACCTTCAAGCGGGCGCGTGGTCTTTTGTAACGGGAGCGGGCGCGCGTAACCGAAAAGACGTTTGGGATGTATAGGTAAAGGAAATAAAGCACTAATTATTCAATTATTATTTATTTATTTGTACTTACATATAATATCATTGTTCTTAAAGTATAATTTGTCAAAAAAAAAAATCAGTAACCTAATTAAAATTGGCGTGTGATGTCTTCAAGAATCCCGCTATGTATAATAATCCGAAAATTACTTGGATTTCCACCGCATCTGTCTGCACCGGGACTAAAACAGTTGCGATCTGTGGAGTGGTGGGAGCGCCTCGAGGCACGGTTTATTCTTTGTTTTTACAAGTGACAAATAAATTTAATAGGTGATAATAATAATATGAACGAAAATGTACTAAGCGCGGTCGATTCGACTACGCGCGCCCGCTTGAAGGTTAAAAAGGCCACACCGAAGCAATTCATTTAAAAAAGCAATATTGTAATTTGACATTTGCGCATATAAAAGTAAGTGCGCAACGCAAACAAATGTCAAATATCTATATTGCTTTCTTAGATAAATTGCTTGGATGTGGCCATTTTAATCCCCCAGTTTTCTACACTTCAACGGCTCTAGCATGAGCCTAGCCGAAGTTGAGGCGTATTCGCAAAATACTATAAACGTTTTATTATGCACTATTTCATGCTACAAGTATACACGCAGACTTATACAATTTTAGCTCAGGGCACAGTGTATCATAAATCATTCTTATACTTACCATAAAGTGGCTTCCAGATTGCTTTTCGATTGTTACGAGTATTGGAATTGGTGTCTACCTTATTACTACTATGTACCTACATGAATTTAGTAGGTTATTCGTGCTATCGTGTGGGTTGTGAGGTGGATAACCAACCTCATTAACCCTGGTGCCAAGGTTATTATTGAGCCGCCAAAATCCCCTGACGTGACTCAAGTAACGACTACGTACATACATCAGTAAGTAGTAACCGGGACCAACGGCTTCACGTGCCTCCCGAAGCACGGATCATCTTACTTCTGGACAATCAGGTGATCAGCCTGCAATGTCCTAACTAAACTAGTAATTTGTCCCCACCGGGATTCGAACCCGGGACCTCAGGATCGTGAGCAGAACGCTCAACCACTGGACCACGGAGGCCGTTAGAATTGAGTTCCATCGTTTAATGTCTAAGTATGACACTAGTGCATTTCTGCCGTGACTTATAAATCAATTTTGCTAAGGTCCAACTCAGAAAGAACAGTGTAGAAATGAGTGGTACCTCCCTTCTTCTCTCGTGTAGGTTGTCATGTCGATGACCGAACTCACCAACCTTGGTGTCAGAGTTACTTTTGAGTCGCCAAAGGTCCCTGATATAAGTAAATACTTAAATAGTAGCCGGTATCGACAACTTAATGTATACTCCGAAGCACGGATCAACTTACTCTAAGACAATGGGGTGATCAGCCAGCAACGTCCAAACTAAACCAAAACTAGCGTCACAAAGTGACTTTTGTGAAATTTCCCCACCGGGAATCGAACCCAGGGCCTCCGGATCGAGAGATCAAGCCTAACCGCTAGACCACAGACGCCGAATAGTTTTTAAGTGTCCTTTATAAATACCGTTCAGTCGGCTGTTGACTGTAATTAGATTGTTTTAACCACTTACGCGGAGGTAACGCCATCAATAAAATCGGACTAACGTACTCATTGATACAGAGATTAATTATTACATAACATAAACAGCCTATATAACGTCCCACTGCTGGGCACAGGCCTCCCCTCAATCAACCGGAGGGGGTATGGAGCATAGGGGGTACGATTCATTATTAGAATTCGAAAAAATAATTTAAAATGAAAAATGAGATTGATTTTTAATCATCTTTTACTGGCTTATATTTCGCCACACCAGCCGGGATCCAACCGGGTCCAGCAGTGGACCGATAGTATTCAAAATATATTTCTCGGTCCATTTTATGGTTATAATTACTATTATGAAGGGGGAATGAATGGGTGGGGGAGGGACTGGCATTGGAACACCTAGAAGTGCGTGTATGAAACGATTGATGAATGTGGAGGAAGCAAGAGAAGTGTGTCAGGAGCGGAGCAAATGGATTTTCATAGTTTCTGCTTACCCCGGTGGAAAATAGGCGTCAGTTTATGTATGTACGTAAGGGGGAAAAGTAAATCAAAAAGTAAATTAACACATTTTACATATATTTTACTGACAATATTTACACAATAATTTTAGTGACCACACTTATTGAGCTAGCCATATTGTATGAAATGTGCATCAAGTATATTTTCAATGTAATTGAATTACATTACAAATAGGTTAATTAGATTAGGATTTGGCAGGATTTTGCTTGACAAAGTCACATTCCAAATAGCGATTAATACACAGTTACATTGGCTGGTACAACACAACCTTTATATTAAAATATAATATAAATATAAACTGTACTAATGTATAACAATTTTCATAATATAAGTAATAAATTTAAGTAAATAGATATACCTAACAAACGTGACTGGAAATTATTTTGCTATTAAATTCAGCTGTCGGTGAATTTTACTAAAACGAATTTGGCAACAAATTTTCCTATCATTGGCACACAACAGCTGTTTGCTTCAATGACCTAACTTTGTCTAAGTATGATACCGAATAAATAAAATTTCTTAAGGCTCTATATAAGTATATGATACACATAAATAAAATAAATTACCAGGATGATTATTGGATCATGCATATCTAGGTAATAAAAACGTGTTCAATACAATGTTCACACAATGTATTAATAGGTATACATTTTAAACTTTTACATTTTGTACACATAATCATTACTTGTCGGATCTACAAGAAAAGATATTATTATTTTATGTACAGATCAAAAATGTTATGACAATGCTATAGTTATTATAGAAATAGAAATCCATTGCAAATCTGAATAAGTACATATCACTATAAAATATGAGCTTTGTTGTCAGAGGCCACAGACAGATGCCAATTTGATAAAAAAGACGGTTAAGTATACAAAATCATAGCATTAAAATTTCTTAATTAAAATAGTATAAAAATTTGTAAACTCGTTATAAATAATAATGCACCAGGCATTTGCTCGGTAAAGCAATTGGAATCTCTAATTAATGCTATTCACAGTCTAAAAAGGAAATAATAGCGAACATGTCCCTTCTAATCTCTACACATAATATAATGTGATACGACTATGCAGTACAAAACTTTTGCCAAGATCCCATTTCCGTACAAAAGAGTTGATTGATCAACTTGTGATGTGATATGATGGAGTCAATGACACGGTCATAATTTTGAGATCCATATCGGCGCGAGGTATGAGCGGACAGAACTACGTTCCGCGGAGCTTCACACTTGCCACTGCACTAATTCTAACCATGTTGGGTTCACTAGTAAAACGTCAGCGCATCCCTTTCACTGGTTCACATTATTTTTTAGTATCACATGTCCTTCTTTTTCTTTTCACATTTAATGACATACTAACGTATTTACTGCCAGCATGTGCACTATACAAAGTCATTTGTACCGGGTGTGTTGAGAGGTTCTTGAGCCTGTAAACAAATAGAAATAAGTTAGTTCACCAATCTGATAAAGACATGGTATATTATTCTAACTAGACAAATGTAAGAACATTTTCCTCATTGCTACGACGCTACAGGAAGAGTAAGGTACACCTAAGCAAAGTAAAATCGCTATTACGTAAAGAAACTACTTAGATACACGTACTATTTCTAAGATTATTACCGAAACTTACCATGATTAGCCCTCGCATGTTAATGCATGAAAAATAAATATTTTTGGCAGTAAATTATTAGTAACGTTAAGCATGAGGCAGAATATAAAATAACGTTACTCTTCTAATTCAAAGGGACTATTTACAGCATTATACACCTACCATTTATAACCAATAATTTGGCAACTATTATTTAATACTGATGCGGTAAAAATGTTGGCACATTGAAATTGCCCGAACCTTAAGTCTAAACGAAAATATTTTCTATATAATTTCTTAAAACAAATCCTAGTCCTATAAGTAAACATAATTCTAAATACATCAAGTTTTAAAATGTCTTAGGCAGACCTTAAATAGTTTTGCTATCTTAAGATGCCTAATATAAATTTGCTATTTACAATTTTATAATTTTGGCCATTTGGTTTTGGGGTCTGTTATTCATTGTACATAAAATTGAAGTGTAGTCTCCAATTGTTTATAGTTTACTATGTTGATGTTGTTGGGATCAGTTACCTAAAACTTGCTTATGTTAATTGGCTCCTTTGTGGAGGGCTGTGCAGGGTTTGCACGACTTATCTTAGGCTATTTTGTATGTTAAGCGTACACTCCATGGCAGTAAGTGCTCTCACCTCCTCGCCCACGGTGCTGGGGTATAGTTTGCTGCCCGGCGCGTATCCATTCTTCTCGAGCGCGAATTGGTCTTCCGTGGTCTTGCGGTACACAGGATTATCGAAGTTCATCGACGTCACGTTGCGATGGACGTAATGTCGGTACATAACCACCGCAATCTAGAAGAAAATAAAATTGAAATACTCCAATATCATGTTTTTCTTTCTCTCTAAACTGTCGGTTACGTGATGTAAAGTTTTTAATATCAGGAAGTACAAAGACGTCATACTGTATTAACCAGTCGATTAGTGTGATCACCTAAATTATAAATAACGGGCACAAGGTCTATATTTAACTAAGGATGTATTTTTGACATCAAATCTATTCTTAACGCGCTGGTATGTTTTAATAGTTCTCAAATGTGACAGAAGCAATAGTAATTTCCATCAATTGATGTCAATTAAAGTGGTAGTTCTGATCATTGACGTAATTTAATACAATTAAGGCATTGACGAAAGCAATTTATCAATTGGTGGTGCTATCTAGAGTATTCTATCTTCCCTGGTATCGACTTGATCGACGAATACGCAGGTGCTCTTCCTAATTTAGTTAATCATCATAATCAATCTCAACATAGCGCCATTATCTCAAGGTTTCACGACTGAGAAAATTTTGTATGTAGGTACTTTTTTCATACTTTATTAACATTGAGTCTTTACATGTTTACTTTCTAAAGAAAATTTTTTCCGTCATTTATAATTCGACCTACTGCCACTTTAGTTTACATAAAGTATATCGTAGATTTGAATTATTCATTCACTGAAACTGCAAATCAATGCATGACTAGTAACTTTATATCAGCACTAGTCACAATTAAAGTATATAAGAAACGATTTATTTTTTTAAAACATAGCCGAGTAACACATCACAGAAACCTTTCGTGGTAACCATAACAATGTGACCTCATTTCTCGGCACTATTAGGTACATGGTGACACTCGATACGACAGTAAGAGCGGACATTCAAATGCGAAACACAATCGCAAGGACAATAGAGATTTGATGAACGCTAATCGTAAACAAGCAAATAATTTTGAGTTACATGAGCCACATTGAGAGGTTTTACTACTGAGATTACAGATTTTGATTAGTATTTTATTATAGGCAATAGTTTTCTTAGTAAATTCTTATTATTTTGTTGTCGTACGTTGTGTAAGTTGGTTGTATGTGATGTAAATAAATGTCATAACAATTTTGTTGAATATAAACTTACCAAAGCTGCTAATATAATAACACCAGAAATTACAGCAACAACTATTCCGGCGACCACGCCAGCGTCTCTTCCACTAGTTGAGATTCCAGACCCTGCTTTAGGTGCACCTTCCGTTACACCTGAAATTAGCAAAACAAAATTACATTAGCAACTAAAATTGTTTCAAGCGCGTCTATTTCATCTTCGCAACAACATTTCTTATTTGCCTTAATGGAATGACGAAACTGTAATGTGCAACGGTCTGCTGACTGCTTAGCAAGAGAAATGTAAAGCATGAACGAATTAGGTAAAATTGTTGCAAAGATCAAATATTGTTTGCAGGTTTAAGTACTTGTTAACACAAACATGTTATTATACACAATGACGATTCAAAACTTGTTCCTCCACCAGGGCTGTTAAGGTCACAGGAAATTCGATTATTAGAAACAAAAAGCGACGTCGGATGAAGTAAGCATGTTGAAACCTAAATTAGCAAACGAAACCTAACTGTTTAATATTGATTACTTAGCATAACATTTTAAGTAAATATTTCCGCTTTTTTTAAATCACTTTGCTAGGGAATATTTGCTGATTCGTAATTCTTGTTAGCAAGTTCATTGTCAACACAAGTGTCCCTGTTAAGAACACAAATATTGACAATACTATTGACGCCATTCAGTTAACAGCGTGCGTAAAAATTACAATTCACAAAATCAAAAGGTTAACAAAGTGCATTTTCTTACGTAATATGATTTATTCTCTCGTTTAGTGCGACAATAATTATGAAAGTTTAAATATTAGAACTAATGATTTCGCGTGGGTATTCTAACCGGCCTGCACAGACATTCTATTTACGGCTACTGTCAATGAAACGTGCCAAACTGTTACTGGTTACTCGAATGTCTTAGCCTACTTTCCGTGTAACATTATTCTAGGTTGCTTCTTCGAGCTTCTACTGACAACATGAAAAACTAATAATAAAAATAATTCAAAATAAAAGACATTACAAACAATATAACAGGAAAACCATAATAATGGTATGTGGCATGTTGTGATAAACCCGAATATTTTTTAGTAGAATGAATTGCATTACGATTCTACTGATTGTCGTCCCTTTGTTATTATAATTATCTAACACGAAACGCAATTTTAAATTTACATAACAAGAAGCATTGTATAGAACCACTACGAAGATTTTCTATAAACTTATATTTAGCAGGAGTATAAATAATATTATATTTGATCGTATGGAGAATCGTTAATAGCAATAATTCCGATTTTAAAACAGTTAGTATTAGTATTTTACACTAATTAGCTTTTTACACAAATATTAATTTGCAACATGCACCCAGTTCAATGAATGAATCTGTGTGTCTCCCTTAAAAAAAATCGAATATTCTAATAATTTTTTTACGTCAAACTAATATACTGTACCTGGTGCTAAAGGTGGTACAAAAGGCGTACTCGAGGGCTCTTTTAACTTTTCATTCACTTTACTAGTAAACTCTGGTAAATACACTAAACTTAGTTTTTCAAAGTCATAGTGAGATTCAGCAATGGGCTTGGGGGTTGAGTCTGGTATCCGCTCAAGGGCAAGATTTTTAATAAAGAGATCAATAAAAGGGGCCTTCTTCTTTTCGAGCTCTTCCTTGTCACTCTCCCAGTACGCCTTCATTGGCTCAACTTTTGTTTCAGCAGGTTTCAAGGTGTTTACCTCTTCAGGTACTTCAGTCGTATCTTCACTCTCCGCAATAGCTCGTCCCAACTTCAAGAGAAGGCTTAACCCTTCTCTTTGTAAATTCACCATATGTGGTTGGTATTCCCTTTAATAATTCGCTTTCAAAACCGTAACGCATCAGTTTTGAATTTTTGGCATGCCCTGAAAATCAGTCAAACGATCCTAAATTGAAGACACACAGATATTTATTTAGCATTCACTATGAACTCCACTGTTAATGTATATCCTACGATAATTTGTTAGTAATGACAGGTAAGTGTCCAATCTCCCAATTATAAAAGATGCCCTTATCTTATCTTATAAAATGAAGATGATTCAACCCACTCATGATGCAGTAGCTACGCTTTGGTTCAAATTTGTGGCATTTAGTAAACAAACAACTAGTTTCATGAAGAATTTTACAATTTACAAGTTAAAGAATGTAATGTTGACGTAGAGGTTGTCTACAGCAAGGTCTTTCTAGTATGCACTTTCATTTTCAGTTTTGAAACATAACCTCAACACCACAAACTTGATCCAACAAAATAGATTGAATAATTAGGATAGGATTTCAGGTTTAACAAAAAACAAAA
Source organism: Pectinophora gossypiella (assembly GCF_024362695.1). Classification (NCBI taxonomy): domain Eukaryota; kingdom Metazoa; phylum Arthropoda; class Insecta; order Lepidoptera; family Gelechiidae; genus Pectinophora; species Pectinophora gossypiella. Next base: position 6,745,613 of record NC_065405.1, read on the forward strand.
CGGAAGTAAAGCTCTCGAAAGTACTCACTGGTTGCAGGTGTAGCCTGAATAATTTTAGTTTCGTTTGGATGAATAGTCTGTTTTTGAAGCTCCTCATCCGGTATAACTGTATCTGTAGATTTTAGTATAAAATATCCTTTATAATTTGTCTTCAGGTAGGGTTTTCTTTGATAACAAGTTAACCTTGTTGTTATTTTTGAACTTATGAGCGTAAAATTGGAATGTTGGGTCGCTCACACACAGCCCGTACGGAATCACGGAACGGAATGAGAAATGTCAGACGAGCGAACGAATGAAACAGCGACAGCATGCGCTCTCGCGGCTGGCGCTATACCGGCAAATTGAATCGCTTACCAAGACCGTTCGTTCCGTCAATTTAACTGTTAGGGATCCGCTATACTTCATGAAAACTCATCCAACCTATACAACAAGTTCAAAATCGACCTACTATATTATGTACAATATTTTATTTTTTCCGTCCTGCGATGTTTGTGAAGATGTTAACATAAGACATGCTTTACGAGCACAAATCATTTTTGTTTTTATAAATATTGAACGATTACAATCCATAACCATTACTATATTGATCTGTTATTCATTGAATTGGACAATTCCAATTCTCCATTTCTATAATTTTGAATATCATGCATAATATCTGAATAAACGACGCCATTCCAACATGCGGAACACCATAGGGAAACCCGTTTCGTGCTTGTTGCCTACGCGGCGGCCGAATCGTGCTATGAATTGACTAACAAAAGGTGGCGTGATCCTGACGTCACGTCACCTTATTCAGCTGCCATTGGTTATTGGTCGACCGCTGTTCGTTTTGGGGAGAGTAGTATCTGCTGTCCCTTTCCATTGCAAGCGCCGCACGTGTGAGGTCATTCAAAATGACAGAAGATACCTGATTTAAATTTTAACCAAATTTAATCACTGTATGTGTATGAATCAGCGCCGGATGAGTTGTAGTAGGCGTTTTATGATTCGTGTAGGTATTACAGATAAGGTACAAATACAACCTGCGGTAAACGGTAAACGTGTGTTTTGATGCGAATGAACATAGAATTGTTATGGCTACGTATTCATTAAAAAAGCTGATAAAGCGTCTGGAGCTTATAAGTATTATAAATAAACAATCGAAACCGCTATGATTGAGGAAATAAAGATAATATAATCAGAAAGCACGTTATCTTTTTAATGAATGCGATAACAGACAAGACGGTGATTTATTCGCAATTTTTCCAAGTCCGATGACGATGAGTAATTGTTATTGATCGGGAGGCCTATCTAATCATGTGTGCGGAGGCGTGGTATCTTCCACAGATAGGTATTTATAATTCGCAACGTTACAATTCAGGCGAATACGGAGATAAAAAAACATCGTACGATCTATCATCATACAATGACGTAAGGATTACGTGGCTCGCGTGGCGGTCGAGGCAGACACCAACCAGCTGACCGACGCGTGTACAGGAATGAGATTGCACATCGCAATACGTCCACGATTTATCTACTTTTTGGCAGGTGTTGCAATTACTATTTACTCTTACAAAAATAAGTTTGTTCCTAAGTATTTCAGATTCACTAACCCGTTCATTCTCGATGTCACGCTGTTAATATAAAACCCCATTTACTGAGCGAATTTACTCTATAATTTGTAGTTGAATTTTAAATCAGTTTACGGAAAGAATTAGCTTTTAAACTTGTACAATAAAGGGAAAATGTAACAGTACCAACAACTATGTATACGAGGATAGGTAATAAAAACGGATATTATCCTTTAAATTTGGAAAAGTACGTTTATAAAATAAGCCTCTTTCTTGTTTTAAACACGTCAAAAAATACACATCATGATACACCGTCAACGGTAGAGTAGATTTCAAAATACGGAATATTCCAAAGATCGATACCAATTATCGCTTCCCTGATCAATACTCGTAAATTACAAGAATAAAGACACTATTCATAAACATTCCCACGGAGTACAATAACAAATCATATCGTAAGAATTCGTATTACGTTACGAATTGACAATATTGATTTAATTTTGTATATAGTATCGGTTCGTTGGTAGGTACCTACTACCTACATAGTCGGTAAAAGTTTATTTACTTCTATCATCTATTGAACATGTTGAACTGCAAAATCGAAATATTCCATTTCATTATAAACAAACAAAAGAACGAAACAAAAACAAACAAATGCCTCAAAACATGTTTGCGCAAAATATACCTTAGTTTTTACAACATTACTTCATTCTGTTCTAATAAAAAACTCACACACGCTTGATAATTTTCCTACTAGAAGTCGATATGATTATTTTTAGTTTCTTGATTTAAGTTACCGCTGATGATGTTAATTCAGCTTCTAAATATAGATTCATTCGAACGATTGATTTTGTGGACTGTGTCAGTTTGCCCACCCTGTTTTAATGATCTTGTGTCATAGAAAATAAACAGTGCATTCTTAGATACCTATTGTATTACACTCGAACTGATAAGTAGATAAAGACTGAACCGAAAAGTCGATAACAAATTATACTGTAACAGTATTAGTACCTACGCAATCAAAGGAGTACTGGTTGTGGAACAGACTCTGTGACGGCCTTCGACTGCTCAATCCGCCAGCCAATTAATTCCAATCGCATCCAGCCTACACCAGTCGGAGGCCAGTTTTTCAGTCTGTTTCGCGCGTAAAGAAACCTGTTTACGACGTACCAATTCAATCAAGCTAAGACCTACGGCACACGCGAATTCTTCCAGAATAACAACCATCTCAAAAAAAGTAGCAACGCCAACCAAAAATGGACTTGTTGAGTCTCTGTCACTTCAGTCAGATGAATCGATGTCAATTATGATAAGTGACTTTTTATTGACCTCTGACAATTGCGGTATTGTCGAGCAATAATTCTTTCATTGCGGATATAGTTACCAACTATATCAACGGACTCTTTATACTGAAGAAAATATTAAAGCATGCTCGATCGTGATCTCTGTATCACGGTCTTGACCCACAGGCATTAGACAAGGAGGCTCATTCTCTCATCATTTATTTGCGCTTATGTAATTTTTCATAATTACTTTATATTTGTAATAATACAACAAGGACGCATTGTTTGTCATAAAGATTTAGTAGCATTAGGTACCATAGATGTTAACAGATTTATGAAATTATTTTTGTTTTCTCTTTGTGAGATTTGTGAAATGTTCACAACTCTTCCGTCAATCGAAAAACACATAACAACGTAAGTGCATATTAAGTACGTAACAATTTTGTATTGTCTGTGTGACTGCAATGTATAAGAGGACTCGTGCCGTGGTTTCATATTATACGCTCTTCCCCGTAATAGATCTAAATATGCGTATGCTACTGATATGTGTATTATAAGCATCCTGGAAAATCCGCACGTAGTTCCCAGAACATGTGTCACTACGCTCATCAGAAATAAAAACAAATAATTATGTCTGAAGCACTTACAAAGTAACGCGTTCCACCAAAAAAATACCACATTTCCCACTGAGATAGTACATAACATAACAAACATTATAAAATATTATAAGGTGTATTAAATTAAATCAAATTAAGTATTCTTTTTTGTTCTTTAGATTTCCACATGTGAGAACAAAAACAAAGTAAATCGATGCTATTTTGCATTCTGGAATAATCTGTTCGCGATGAATTAAGTCGTAGTTTATTCACGATGTATGTAATCTAAACCTACATCAGATTGTCCAAACAACTTTGGTAACGAAATTTTCCACTGTGTAATCAAGTTTTCAATGTAAATTACCGTAATTATTTTCGCATAAGATTTAGTTCTGAACTTTTATCCAGACCTCCTCCTCCTTTTTTTTTTGTTTCTTTGAGAGATATTTTTTTATTAGATCTTTTCAGAGTCTAGATTTCGCCTTACACTTTTTACCTTACACATCATCGTCATGATCCGTACGAATCTGAAATATAAACGGGTTCACCTTCCACGTAGTCATTGCCACAATACACGTGCTTACACGTGTGTACGTCATTAAATAATTATTACAAAAGAGGTAGATGACAAACTGGTCATCCAACTGTACCGTGTCCTACATAATTAATTGACTATATTTGCAGTGGATCAGCTCCCATGTCGGACTTTACAGCCTCCAACGAAAGTGCTTCGCTGACTCTGCTTGAATTGTCATCAGTAGACGTCTCGATGTCTACGAGTATTTCATAAAATAATATTGGAACAACAGTTGCAACCTCGAAACGTGTCCGAAGAACTGATTTTGCTCCAATGATCAATGCAACTTTTCAAAATTCAAAAATATTCACATACAATTTTTAAAACCCTCAGACTTATATTTTAGACGCCAAGGTGAATGATACAAATAAAATGGTACTTACTGTCTTCGACGCACATCTGGTTATCAGGCAGTAGCCTAAGACCGTTGGGGCAGGCGCAGGAGACTCGAGGGGAATGGGCACCTATCCTGGGCGCGGGGAGGCAGAGGTGAGAACAGTGGCCGTTGACAGCAGCGCAGTGGTTGACGCCGTCTGGTTGCCGGTACGGGTGGTAGACGTGAATCACCATAGGATTTTGCAGCTGCAAGAAAATCAGGAAATTAAAATTCCAGGCTCATCGCATCCATCTTCTTGAATACTTCAAGTTGCCTTTTGGTGACTCGTCGTTCTGTTCCTAATAAGGGTTTATTCGCTGGAACATGAGTTGCACCGTTGTGCTTGTCTGTCATACTTATATATATCAAAGTATTAAATATATTGGTCTTGTTTTGATCGTAAGTTTCTGTCGTTACCGTGGCTTGATTCTTTCGTAAAATAAGACCTACGTTCGTCGTTTTAATGACATCCAGGAACTTAATAAAAACGCCACTTCGGTTTCTTCCACTCATTATCATGGTAATGACTAAGATTTAAATTATACACATCGTTACAAATACGTTACAGTACACCTGCACTATGCGATAGGTATTCTTATAAATAGGCCCAACAATAATTGTTTTATCTTCCGAATTTAACACCCAACTTTAATAAGAAAAATTCTCATTTTTTTCTTACCGTGTGAGTAGAAGTGATAGCCTCAACATCCTTTCCGTTGAACTTGTTGGCGCGGTAAACAGCTGTTTTGTCCCAGTCAGTCCAGTAGACCCAGTCTTCGAATGTGGTGATGGAGAAGGGATGACGAAGGACATCAGTAGAGTACAGGATCACTCGTCGCGCTGAACCATCGTAGTTGCAAGACGAAATTGTATTCAGTTTCGCATCCACCTGAGAAATTGACGGTACTTTGTTAGTGCGTCATAACTCATAAGTAACACTAATATACAATTACATACGCTACGTGTTTGACCCTATGTGAGAGATCACTAACCAGGAAATTTTGATCCATTGTTCCTTTTTAGTACTTGCTTAGAAAAACATATTTTTTATTGCAATTATACTTAGTAATGTTTTAACAACACGTATTCAGTATCTAGTTTGGAATCATTGGGTTTTGCTATCGATTTATAAAATGTTTTAAATACTTGAATTAATAATTTAAACTTTATATGTTGCATGTTTAATACATAATCATCTTTGATAACAGAATTGAGGAATTTGCACGTATCTTTGTTTAAATGAACATCTACAATTTTTTTGATTTTATTTTACGTAAGTACAATGAAAGATTACCATTAAATTGCCTAACAACTAATCCCTGTGGTTTTGGATACAAAGGCAAAAGCATTCCCGGAATGGCAATATGATACCTAAATTAAAAACTTTGTTTTCGTCAGTTTCAATACGCATTTAAGTAGAGAAATTCCCACGTGTGTTGGAAGTCTTGGAACTTCTTGGCCATATGAATGTTTCCTTATAATTTACCTTATATTTTCCATTAGTACAAATGTAAACAACTTACCCAATAGACTCGTTTGCGAACAAGGTCAAGCGTGAGACCATTGGGCCATTTGACGTCGTATGATACGATGGTCTGCCTATGAGAGCCGTCCATGCCAGCGCGTTCGATCTTTGGAGTTTGACCCCAGTCGGTCCAGTACATCCAACTGTGAAAGAATAAACATTTTTGTAGCATTCGAAAACCTTTGTTAAAAATACGCATTGGAAGTTTCAAGGTTCAGATTCTTCAGATCGTTATTTTGGATCTTGTACCTCTAAAGATTCCTTTTGAAAACATGTCGCTGGACATACCCAAGATCTTCAAAGGTTCAAATTCTCCGCCTACCCGAGATTCCTATACCTACTTTGTCCAGTAGTCTGACGTACATCGAGACTTTTATGTTTTATGTTATTTGACCTTTAAACGTGGTGTGGAAATGCGTACTAGATACCATCTAGGCAATAAGGGTAGCCTTCATGCGGCCTTCAGTTGTTTTATTGTTTGTCTTTTTATAGCAAAGGAGGTCCGTGTTGTTCTATATTTTATAGTGACCGTAGATAATCAAATTATAATTTATAAGTATAGATCGACAATGATCTATTGGCACATGGATGACTTTCGACAGTGGAGCGCTCGTGTGCAACATGTCCATATATTCTCCATTTTCTTCAAAAATGACGTTTATGTAGAACGGCTAGTTCCGATTTCGGGCGTGCGCCAAAACATCCTTGTCGGACTAATTGTGTAAAACAGCTGAAAAGTCCACGTCAAAATGTATTTCCACTTCAGGATTATTTTTTAAGTAGGTATATTTAAGCTATTTTCATACTACATATTTAAAAATGTATGTAAGTAGCGTCATCAATTGTTTACGTTCTTTTTTTAAGAAGATTCGTTGATTAGATTACGTTAGATCGAAAGATTACTAAAGAAAAGCGTATATTAATTATTAGGTTTGCTGTTCTATTCAAAACTCGAAAATGTATTTTTTGTTTGAAAAATGAGCAAAAAATTGTTATCCCAAAATTAAGCGTTTTTATGAATGAAGACTATAATAACTCTATTTGTCAAAGCTATTTGTAGTAATTTACCGTAAGGTATGTAAAAGTATTCTTCAATTCTTTGTTAATTTCCGGACGTCTTGCGTCAGCATTTACTAATTGTTTGTTAGCTTTAAACTGGACAGAAGAAAATAGGACCTATTTAGGCTGCAGAATAAAGTATATACCACCCAGGTAAAATATTGGCTAATCGCGTGGGGTACCCATTCAGCGTTCTCGGACAGACTGCTCCTCTGCATGTCGATAAAGAGTACCTAATTGAGTTGTTATGCTTAATAATAGATCTTATTGCCTCCTATCCAGTTGAAAGTATGCAATCATTGGAATATCAAGTCCAACTAGAAATATAGTACTTATATCATTCTTCATTCGATCAGTGGACTTATTGCCGGTTGTTACCTAGTTTATTGTGTTTAGATTATGCAAGGCCACGGTATATCAACTACGAGGACCTTGACCAATGGTAAACAATGACGGGTTTGTCATTTCTTATATCGTAAATCAAGAAATATCGTGAAAGTTTATAATTAAATACTGAGGGTTAAATAATGAGTACCTACTTAGAACAAATTTCATTTTATGTCATAGTATATCCACAACAAAACTATAACACGGGTATTAATAACCTACGTCACAGATAATAAAATAATGCATTTCATTTCAATATTTTCAATCACTGTTCATCGCATTGATAGGCCTAGCTTGATAAAATTAATATGTATAAACAGACAATAAATATAGCTATCAAGTCAATTAAGCTAAAAGCTATATACATCAAGTGATTATTTGATAGTGGTTGGTATTATTAATAATAATGATTTAAGATTATATCGACATTTACAACAGGTGGCGCATTTGCTTCATTAAAGATAACCTATGTCTTGTCAACACAAACAGGTTAATATCAACGATTTCATCGCAATTATTCTGATTTATTATATATTTCACAATGATTATTTGGCAAATGTCTTCTTTGATACTTCTTAGTACGTTTACTTCAATATACCTACGATATGCGTGAAATATAATAGGAACTTATTTTGGATGTAGTACAACAGCATTATACAAGGTGTTAGTGACATCGTAAAGAAAACTTTGAGGTATGAGTTAGGCCATGATTCTGAGTTTATATCAAGTGGAAAATAATTTAAAAAGAAAAAACACAAAAAAATTCATGAATATTCCGACAGGAAAATTCCACTTGATATTATGTCAGAATCATGGTCTGAATCTTCCAAGTCAGTATTCGTTACAATGTCACTAACGCCCTGTATATAGTGTTAGTAAGTATTAAGTATAAGTTATCATTATTTTGTCTAATTTGGTACCATTACATTTATTTCGTCCTGCCCTTCAGGGATCGAATCAGTGTACTTACCTATTTAATGATCTTACGTATGACAATAATTTCCATCACTATAAAGTACAAAAACCTTTATAAACTATACTTTTTCTTTACGTGACTTATTGTAGATTTGCCGAAGATAGCATTAACTACTTGGCCGGACAAATAAACTATACTAAATACATACCCGTCCAAAGGATTCAGTGCAATCGCCCTAGGCTCCTCCAACTGGTCCCTGATGACAATCTTCCTCATGTTGCCTTGCAGATCTGAGAGTTCAATATGGTTCTTGCCAGTATCTGTCCAGTATAAATGGTTGTAAATCCAGTCTACTGCGAGACCATCTGAAGTGATCAATTGGTCGCCTATAACCACAGTACGTTGGCTACCTTCGTCGATTGGAGCCCTGGAAAAGTAGTTAAAAATAGAATTAGAATAATCATAATCATATCATTTTATTGCGTTATATTGTATATTGTGGCTTTAAGGCTGTGATTTAGAATCATTACAATTTTATCAGATAAAATACTCATTAATCATTATATTTATTAGGATATTCAAATAAGGACTTGTGTTCAGTTTTACTCAACGCCATCTAGCGAGTGATACATGAAGTACAGCCAGTACCATAGAATCAAGTCTAACGATACCTTCGACTGCTAACAGATGGCGTTACTGGTACCAATTCAACATTCTGTTTCGACTTATCAAAGACTTCTCAAATCCTTCGTGATTTAGATGTTCTCCGTGGTAATACTCACTTGTAAATCTTCTCATCCGTAACATCGCTCCAGAAGATCATTCCGGTTCTGAACACGTAATCTAATGCCGTTGCCGACTTGGTATCGTTAACGATTGCAACCATTTCATGGTGATCTAGGCTGATCTTGCGGATGTCGAAGCGTCTAGCGAAAAGTAATGATGGGTGGCCTTCAGTTGCTTTGCAACGGGTTCTGTCACGAGGATCTCTTGCGTAACCAGCATGACACTCGCATTTGAAAGTTCCTTTCTCATTGATACACATCTGTGAGCACGCCCCCGGATCCGCACATTCATCGATGTCTGAAATTGCAAAAAAGAGAATAATAAGTAATCTTACAAAATGGTATCTCAATTCATATAAGTGGAACAACATTCTCGAAAATCGTATCAAGGTTTAGCCTAGTCTACACGTGGATAAGTAATGAAGTATACAAATCTTTTGGAGGTGTTCTTTGAATAAACTTTCCCTTTAGGTTATTTTATTTTCAATTTACTTTTCAATAAAGGAAAAATATATTATAAGTTACCTTCGCAGGTCCTGTTATCGACGAGCTTGTAGCCTTTTTCGCAGTCGCAGTAGTATCCAACAGGTGTGTCAACGCAGCGTTGCGTGCACCCACCATTGTTCTTGGCACATTCGTTTTCACCACAACGATCGCGAGGTTCATCTTCGAAATTGGGACAGTCGGGTTTCTTATCGCAGACTTTGCTGAGTGGAATGCACATGCCACCGCCGCAATCGAATTCTGTTTTCTTGTCGCATGGCGGTTTCGGCCGAGCTGAAAATAGATTAATGACTCGAATGAGATTCTATTGTCTAAACTTATTAGTTACAACTTGTTAGTTTAGACAATAGAATCCCAAACCCAATAGGGTTTATTTACTTTTGCTTCTATAAATATGTACTAGTATCGTTAATATATATCGAAAAGTAATTTAGTGAGCTAAAGTACAATATTATGAAGTCAAGACAAGTGTGTGTTTCTGTATGTTATCGGCTTGCTGCTCACACAGGAAGCGCCGGATCGATCCCCAGTATCTGACTTGCACCAATGAATGCCCAACTTTTACGAACACAGTGGGTTTGACCACTGTAGACGGCAAAACTCACGGCATCGTCACCACCTATCACTTTAACTGAGAGCTTGGGATGCGTGGGTACTCAATTCATCTTGCGATGGATAATATAGTTAATTGGGAATATAGACGTGAGATTATGTTACTTAAACAATACTTACTGCAATTCAGCTCATCGCTACCATCCGGACAGTCCTTATTGCCATTGCAGTAGAGAGCTCCAGGTATACAAGTGTGGTCTTTACATTGGAACTGATCGAGTCTGCAGGTGACGTTTCCTCGGCAGAGCTCTTGTGCTTCGTCGTCGCCACCCGGGCAGTCCTTATCACCATCGCACACCCAAGCTTTATGCACACATGTCATTCTGTCCCGGCACTCGAACTCCGTAGATATACAAGGTGATGTTACCTTCGGTGTTGTCGCGCATCCCTACAAAAAAGTACTCGTATTTCAGGTAGGTACTCGTCATTTTCTTCTTCTAATCCTTTTATCCCCTGTTGCGATGTAGGGCTCGAATAACAGATTTCCACTCCTCGCGATCTCATGCAGCCTCTGTGGTACTCGTCATATTATCATTTAAATTTTACTACTACTTTAGTGAAAATTATGTATTATGAGGGCTTTGCCGAGCTTCAAGTTACTCATCCTACGTATTTCGCACAAAGCTTAGAATAGATCTTTTCTTACTAATGTAGCATAAAAACGAACTCATCTTTTCAAGTGTATTTGCTCGAAACCTAAAGAATTCGTTACCGTTATTATTACCTAAAAAATTCATGAAAATCTGATTCAGGTACTCTTATAAACTACAAAACGAAATGAGAAACGTAGGTTCGCAATATCTTCTCACAACATCAATAATTCACTTCGATACGAACGTAATAAGTTGGGGCTGTGAAAAAACTAGCGTATTCCATAAGTTAACGCTAGTTCCTGCAATTTATCTTCTTATTTCTGACATCTATAAAATACGATCGCTAGTCTCTATCTCTTCGCGTGACTAGATACCGACCGGGTGTATTTGATTAGTTTTGATAAAATTGAAAAGTTAGAACTCGAGAAATATTTCCTTCACATAGGTAATATACACAGGATTTTTGTATTTACCATTTCATCGCTGCCATCTGGGCAGTCAATGTCTCCGTCGCAACGCCACCGGGCTGAGACGCAGTGTCCGTCAGCGCAAGAGAAGTGTGTATGGGGCTGGCATGTTGGTGCTGCACATTTCACCTCATCGCTGCCATCTCCGCAGTCGTCGTCACCGTCGCACACCCATCGCTGCTGGATACACTTGCCGTTCCCACAGGTAAACTCGTCCGAACGACACGTTTCATCTAATCATGTGAATAAAAATGTTAATTTTTTATTTAAGTTTCGCCCAAATTTTAAGGCAATATTATTATAAGCGCACCAAGGTTCATGAACTAGGTAATCCACCTCATAACCATAACTCACGCGAAAAGAAGAAGATTCTAAGGGAATTTAACTTCATTCTCAGTATAACCAGGTCAGTCGAAATAGGATGTTAATATTCTAAAACGTCTGTCTTTTCGTATTCCGACGTAAAAGGTAGAGCCAGAACTCGATGAAAAACGACAGTTACTCTTCCTATAATGTTTGAACTCTACGGAAGATTATTTCAACGAATATCCATAAATCGCTTTATAAAAGTTATTTCGCACATCCTAGATCTACATTTTCGTCGGGAAGCAACCTTGTTTCAAAATGTGCACGAAATTTTGATTAGTACGAAGAGCACTACCTCTTGAAATTTAACAAACAACAGTTTGCACGAATAAGTAAACATTTCACCCGAAATATTCCGAAAGCTCATTCATAAAAAAAATGGTAGTACTAAGTAATGAAAAATCCTTGAAAAAAGGACTTAGACAAGGAAGAAAATATGTTTCAGACATGCATTTCCAGAAAATCTCGTTATTCTTGGACGTTTCTCTCGGAGGAAAAATTAGCTTCACCCGTCTCGGTTATATTTAATTAAATTCCTTTGTAGAAAAGACACGTAGTTACTTAATAGTAGTGTTTCCTTTCTTTCTTAGACAATTATTTGTAAGTTCTGTTCTACATACATACATACATACATACATACATAAACTCACGCCCGTAATCCCTAATGGGGTGGGCAGAGCCACAAGTAATCAAAGACAACTTGCAGCCACTGTTGATACGAAGTCCAAAGATGGATATGATGAACCTTATGGTGATAAGGGATCAGCCTATCGCCCATAACATTAGTCCATCATGTTAGAGGACACAATCCCTCTGTCGGTTTTTACGACATGCCCGGGAAGAGAAGCAGCTGAACGTGTTCTATGTTTTTTATATGCTCCCAGAACAGCATAGAAGCAAAAGTTCTGTTCTAGTTTCAAGACTGTTGGGAGGATTCCATTTTCCATCCACCACATACATATCTTGAGCAAAAAGTTTTCTATAAAATCTGACAGCAGCAAATAATGAGATAAACGATGACATAATCATGGCAAAGCTTTTAGGGGCGTAAGAAAAGCCTGAGGGCATTGAAGCACACACGCAACGTCATCGCTCACGCTTCAAGGCGGGTCCGGTGCGGGTAGATAAGAATTTATAGACGGATGAGCCGGGCGTTGATAGAATACAGAGTGTTTGGCCGGGGGTGGGTGTTGCGAGACCAATGATTGATTGATACCGCCACAACCGAAGAGGAATAGTTAAACGTCGACTCTACAGAGGGTAAACATTGTTCTTTTGTTTTCAGAAAATACACGACCGTGATTGAGCGATCGGAGCAAAGTCGGTATATCGACGATTTACTCGATTTCCTTGTAATTAAAAAATAATATTAATGCATATTGTGCGCAAAACAACAACCTAATTTTGAGAAATGCTCTTGGTACTAACTGGGCATAGATAAACAATGTAGGTCAGCGTCATGCAATTTGCGTATAATTGTTATGGTTCAAGTAGCCAATTCCCTACATGATTTTAATGATGAAACGTTTTACATTAAAAATATAATATCTATGTGTGCGATGAAGATCATTTCAGTGATTGCTATGGAAGATGTTCTTTAATGCATAATTGCTATGGAAGATGCAGACCTTATGGAAACAGAAAAATCCTTAGCAGGTTTTATCGATGTAACATTTTTTTCCTGGTTTGAGAAGATCAAAGACATAACCTGCTAGTGTGATAATAATGCCTTAAAATAAACACGTGCCCTTACTGCATGCTTTCTCATCGGAGCCATCTGAACAGTCAGGATTGTCGTCGCACATCCAGGTAAGTGGTACACATTCGCCTAGTTTTCCTCGGCAGGTGAATTCTTCTGGACCGCATGGCTCCACTTCTGTCAACCCAAGGTCATGCACATGCTAAATATGATGATAAATGCTAAATAAAACAAATCTTTTACGAGCATTGGCCCGTATGTTTATACCATTACTGGAGGCCCCAATGCCCAGGATTCCAACAGTAGCAATAAAAAATCACTAGGCCTAAATGGAACAAAATAATTGACGAAAATTGAAAAGTCCTTTTCTCTAATGAGTTACACATCAATTATCTACAGTCTTTTTTATTCGATTTCGCGTTTTATAGCAAATTCCGGAGTTTAAGAAACACTCGTTTGATCTTCTTTGACGTTTATTTCTTCGTTTTTCTTATTTTTTGTTTGTTTATGTAAATTTTCTCTGTATGACGTTCATCAAACGATAAGTGCGATTTGTTTTCAACATGGATTTGCGTATTTTTTTTTTCAAATTATAGAACTGCTAATTTATTTATTTTTATTTATTACCGCTACCGCCGCTTTTATACGACTCAGAAAATAATCTAAAGTGAGTTCTACACCAACTTTTTTACACGACTTTTTGTGAGCCAATTATTGTAATTAATTTCGAATACCCTTTGATCGTGCGGTTGCATGCCCCTATGTGGTGGCGATGGTTTTTGGGAAGACGAATTTTGTCATGCCAATAGGTTGGTGATTCTCATGCTACCCTGTTTTGCTAGTTCCCTTTTTGTTTTCGTCATGCTCTTACCACAATCGTGTTCGTCAGAGCCGTCGGGACAGTCAGCTGCATCATCGCAGTGCCACGATGCAGGTATGCACTGGCCAGTGGCGCATACGAATTTGTGTTCAGGACAGCGCAATTGTTGCATCGCTGCGTGTGAAATTTACATTGATTTCGCAACTCTTTAAATACAAACAAAGATGCCTCGTTTGTGTTCCCATTATCTAATTAAATCTGAACAATCCAAAGTTACCACAATGGTACGACTTCTAATTGAATTAGCCATCGGTTAATCTTCTGGAGCCTGAACTTCGATTCGATTCATATCTATTTATAGATAAGTACCTACATAGGTAATTAGATTTACGTATAGGAGTACGAATTAACAAACATTGCAGTACTCGTAGCGTATTCATGAAACGTGCTAGTAATTTAGTTACTAAACAAACGTTTTCAAACCACCAATCAGGTGCGGGGAGAAGGATGCTCGTTTTAAATTCTAGACGAGAGCACAATAAATGCTAATGCTAAACTGGGAGCGTAATTAATGCTGCCGAGCTATCCTTATTATACCGTAATGTTTTGTTAGACGCAGCAAGTATACTGGAATTACACGGTTTACCTCGCAGTTGAAAACTAATACGTTGACAAAGGGAACATGTTCGTCTAATGGTACTATGTTTGTTTAATACATTACAAGATTACAATAGTATCATTACGCGTATACAACGTGTATATTTAGTCTGTAATGTTAGAAAACATTACTTTATAGTTATCAACTTTTGATAGGCAAATATAGAATTCAAGTTCAAGATCAATATACGCATTTATGAACTCTACTGACGCGCGATGTCCATGAGTACAAAGTCTGTACTGTTAGGTATTTACTACTAAAATAATGGTAATTTATGGAAAAGTCTGACTTAGATACTTATGTAGTCAATGTTACTCATATTACTAGAGATTTAAAGTCATTCAACAAGAGGCTTATCATCTCAACTATAAGCAACGTTTTGCAAAAAGTTAAACACTTTTATCGCAGCAGTATTTACAGCCAACATTTTAGAAACTTTGCTTATTTTGTAGTCTTGTTTATAATCTGATAAGTATTTAGGTATTACTATTATTAATATTGCTAAGCCTTCATAATAGTTTATTTTGAATTAAGTACCTAGTAGGTAAATACTTAGATCATTTTTGTTTCATGACGGATTGCCGTGGAAACAGACATTTTGAAATGTCGTTTCGTAAGTGTTTACATAAGTACGGCTCACGTACCCGTGCTTCGGGAAACTCACAAAGAGAGAATGAAATCGATTATTTTTTATCTGACTCGGATGGAACGAACCCGCAGCGCTCTGTGAGTTTCCCTAAGCACAGATAAGTGATAAAACACACAAAAATCATTTAATTTTACGATAAGTTGAAATCTACATGTACTAACTGTGGACTTATACGGTCTAAGTAATATTCTAGATAGATGACGTCGGCTTAATGACGATACATAGATCGAAAGAATTTCACATGGACAGGAGGAGGACCCGGTGGTGTAATGGTTAACACGCTCGTCCTAGCTTGACAAGAGCTGCGGGTTCAAGTCGTGTCCGAGTCAGATTTTTTCCGACTTAATTTTCTCTCTACTAGAAACATTTCGTGCTCCTGCCAAATAAAAAGGCTTTCCCATTATGTGAGGTCGACTTTCGCAGTGGCAGTAAGTGTACAAAGTTGCGGGTCGCGGTTGCCATAACCCCCTCCATGAAATAAAACCACCACCAACTTCCGCAAGCTTTTTATACACATTCTTGCACAGTTTGAGAAAAATAAGGAATTAAAAGTCAGAGGCGCTCCTTGCAAGAACTTCTTAAGAGCCTTTTAATCCTAAGCTAAGTAATAAGATTATGTTGTACTAGTAATCATTGGCTACCTACTTAAGTAGCTGCTTATGTTCTCTTTGGCACAGAGTAGGTATTTATTGCTACGTTGTAGGTGTCTTAGGTTTCTTTGACATATCTGTTTTTTTCGACGTACCTACTTAACTACTTTGGCAACGAATATTTGTTGATCGTATACCTTATTTATTCTCCGCGGTAGCCAATAAATACTTATATCTCAATTTTTCGGGTCACTTATATTGAAGAGTAGGATGTCGATAATAATAGCAATTTATTGCGGGACCTTTCATGAAAACACAATGTTGCTCGTACTGAAATCATTCAGCAACCTTATATGTTCAGTCACCGTTTTGACTACAGATTTGATTACTTGTATGTGTAATAGATGTGAGCGGTTTCCCGAATGATATATCGAGTTAGGACGTGCTGTTTGTTTGCGAACTTAATTTCTCGGTTCAGCCGTCTTGATTGTATCAGAATCCCTGCGGAGGCACTGCTATCTATTCGCCCCATTATCTCATGTGTGAACAATAAATAAATTAACACGAGACCCTACGCACCTTTACAGCGCTTAAAATTGAGCCTTCCCGCGTGTTTTAAATACCACAACACCTGAGCTGAAATTTGTTCGTCAGAGGGGAGTAATGTTGATGAAAACATTCCTAATCACTCGCTGTTATATTATGTCGCTCATAAAGAATGATTACATGTCATTTTAATTTGCAAAAATAATACCAAAAAAACAATAATACCAAATACCTACCTACAACCTACCTACCTACCTTAACCTAACCTTACCTACCTACCTACCTTATACCTACCTTTACCTTATACCTTGTAATAATACAAATAATACCTACTTACTGAGTATTTATTACAAGGGGGTTTCGCGGTGAATGTATTGTTTATGAAGGGCAATCTTCATAAAAGCGTTATTTGTTTTTAAATATTTCTTTTCGAGTCAGTGGTTTAGTAGAAAATGTTTGTTTAGGCACTTAATTACTGCTACTAAATGGTAATCGAAGGTTTAAAATGGGATTATAATTCGCAATTCATAATGGAAAACAGGCTGAGAAGGGGCAAAGATTATAAAATTAATCCTGATAACTGGGAGACGTAATTAAGATTTTAATCCACGTTGGAAGTCTCGCTAAGAACGAAGCACTGCCTACTCTACCTCAAAACTTTACTCATAAATTGTAAGATAATTATTTCTTTTTCGTAGTGTGTCTACGCACAGAGAAACTCAGGAGCAATCTAGTGGATAAGTCGTAAATCTTCAAAATTATGTGCCCGTTTCGCGATGCAATTTTGTTTGCGAGAAGTAATTGGACATCCCTCGGGTTGGGGTCGGCATCGGTGTGAAACACTCGATAGGTACAACTCGAGAAAAATTGTCGCTTTATATATTTTTTTCTATTTCGTTTGTTGCTAGGTATGACTAAAGAGTATTTAGGTACCTACATTATTATACTTACACTTAATAAAACTAATAATACTTAGTCAAAAAACACATCTTAAACATTTTATAATAATGTCAAAAATATAATAGGTACTTATAGGTCACGTATAGGTACTAAAATTTAATGGTTTTTTTTTTCTGATATTTCCTGTTTTTCGGGAAAGTAAACGTGTCCACGCTTGTATAACCCTTAACTCTCACCAATCCTCCGGGCGGCACAATTTACAACTCGCCAAATAAACAACCTTGTGTATTTTGTCTCTTTCGGTATTTGTCTTAATAATGTGAAGTCCGTCCCTTTTAGGTATTAGGTACATCAATCATAATCACTTAGTGGACTACGACGATACATCTAAAGGTAATAGGTACGCAATAGTTGATTAAATAATTTAGTAAGTTACTTATCTATTTAATCTATTTACAAAGGGAAATTAACTAATTTTCTTCAGATATCTCTCCGTTAAGAATCCAATCTATTCAGGTACTTACTTGAAGTCCAGACTGATTATTTGTCGTTATATCATTATTCGTCGTATCCAACTACCTACTAAGAAATGTGACCTTATTCCTCCTACCTAAGATTTTGTTGCTGGTTATTTCAGCGATCAATATGTACGTCTGTCGTTCTGGTTATTTCTTAGTCTAAGGAAGGTGAGTTTATTTTGGTATCTATAAAGCTATAATATGCAAAAAATAATAAAGTTGAATAGCTGTAAAAGCTCACGGCGGGCGGTGGAAATGTTTGGTACCCATTGTCGAACGAATGCTTCCAGTGAATTTAACGCGGAAAAATATTTCAAATGATTCGTCTTTTCGATGTAACAAATATTTTTACCTATTAAGGTCACCGCGTTGGTTATAGCCGACCCTCATTCAATTATATTTTTCTTTCTTCTAATAAGAGAGATTGTAAACCTTAATACTTAATACTCAATGATGAATAAGATGTGAATAACGGATATGATGGATACTGACTACAAGTTCCCGGTTCTTCGTCGGACCCATCGGAGCAATCCTTCTCGTTGTCACATCGCCACGACATCGGCACACATCGTCCCGTCTTGCAACGGAACTCTGATGCTGTGCACGTGCGACTTTCTGTGGACAATTAAAAAAAAAGTTAATAATATGTTATTTAGTAACAGATTATTTTATACAGGACAGAAAATATATAAAGACGAATAGATTACACACAAGACTGACAAATGCCGACCGCAATAGGTACCCCGTGTAGGTAGGTAAGTAGGATATTTATTTTAAATGCAATAATTAAAAAAAATCAAAAATATTTATTTTTCTAAATTGGTTTACAAAGTTAGCGCTTTTTGAACGTCATAAATTAAATTACATACATAGCTGTAAAACTTAGTAGTTTTTTTTTAGATTCTGATGTGGTAGTCCACATCAGAATCTGTAACGCTAAGGGAAAAACGTGGCCAGAAAACCTCCCAGCACAGGGCCCTAGTCCTACTGTTTCATGTTTTCCTTTCTTTTCTTTTTTTTAATCCAGTTTGTATATTACATAATTTAAATAAAGAGTTTTTGTATTGTATTGTACCCATGCTGTTTGAGGATATACACATGAATCCAGAAACTTATTTCTAGCTACACCATCCCACTGCAGAGCAAAGGTCTCTCACCCTTTCTTCCACTCCTTCCGATCTTGGGCTTTCTCTTTCCAAGGTGTCAATATTTCTGTGTGTGTGTGTGTATTCAATATGTAATTATGTCAAAATGTTAGTTGGTGGTTGATATTGTTGTAATGTTTTCAAGATGTTCATGACTATACTTACTTAAATATTTTCAGCTAATAATAAAATTACAAGAGTCCAGAATACCCTGTAGAGTTTTGACCTGCCAAAGTTTGAGTGATTGGTCTGGCAAGTGCTACGCTCTATTTGAGAATGCGTTCAAATAAGCATTTACAGACGATTACTCAATTTTTTGGTTGTTTTGCAAGTATACAGTACAGATACTACAGCTAGGACCTAACTTTGATATTCTGACAACTCTCATCTGCAGAAAGTTATACAATTATAGATGTACCTTAGATATTATTAAATACTTGGCCGAACAAATAGGGAGCGCTGAGGGCTTTCACTCGGTACAAAATTTAACATAAATGAGCCTGAAGGCACCCAGGTTGGTGCGAACCTCGGCTCCATATATCCAAGAGAATTAAATTTGGGAGAATCGGCCCCTAGTGGACCGACAGCAATAGGTAAGCAATGGCTGAAAACTAAATTTCGCGAACGTCTGCACTAATTGTCACCTACTCGAGTAAATAAGAAACACAATGGTAAACCTAATGTAAACCTCGCAATAGGTAAGTAAGTAGGTACAGCTGATTACGCTAACACCTAACAAAGACAATCGATTACTCAAACATCGCAAATTGAATGAGTTTACCACCTCTGTCGTAAAATAAATTAAAATGTCAATACCATTCTATATATTTATACATACAAACGTAATATTGTTACAGGTTTATGTGGGTCAGTCCAGGGTACTGCCACATTTTTATTACTCTCGAAGTCATTTCGTAGATAAATATTTTTCTTACGGCAAATAATATTACGGGAAAACCGCCTGAAAAGTTTGTTGCTTTAGATGTCAGAATCGTTAGACCGCGAACTTGCGCTTATTTCTTTTAATTTACATGAAAGATGTGACGACGCACACGTTGACGCGTTCAGGGGTCTTTAATCTTTACTAAGCAACAAGATTATGTAGCGGCATGTACGTATTATTACGTCATGTCAGAGGGCCATGATTCATTGTCGGTTTCAGACTTTCAGTGTTCCAGGCTTATTTACCAAGCTCGGCTTTATAAAGCAAAAATGTTTTCGAACTTTGAAATTACCGCCAAGTATCGATGTCAATCAAAGTAGACCTAACTCCATTGAGTTATACGATTTCATTCATGGGCCTAAGTACGAGGGGAGATCAAAAAGTTCGCGGAATGAGGGGGAAGGGGGTCGAAATTAAACACGAAACTATTTTTCCTTTTCAATATATTCTCCCTTAACCTTAACACATTTTCCGGATCTATCAAATAATTTGTTTATTCCATCATAAAAAAAAGATTTCTCTTTGCTGTCAAAATAGGCCGAAATTGCAGATTTGACTTCTTCATCATCGCCAAATTTTCGTCCACGCAGTTCCTTTTTCATTTTTGGGAACAAATAATAATCGCTGGGGGCCAAGTCTGGACTGTAAGACGGGTGGTTTAATTTTTCGAACCCGCATCGGTGAATGGCAGCCGTCGCAACATGGCACGTGTGGACGGGTGCGTTGTCGTGCAAAAGGAGCACACCTCTTGACAGCTTTCCTCTTCTTTTTTCCTTGATAGCCTCTTTCAATCTATCCAGTAAAGAAGCGTAGTAATGTCCCGTTATAGTCACACCACGATCTTTATAATCAATCAGCAAAATGCCTTCTGTATCCCAAAAAATAGTGGCCATGATCTTTCCGGCCGATTGTGACACCTTAAACTTCTTTGGAGGAGGTGTGCCTTTTTTATGCCACTGCATCGACTCTTGCTTCGACTCAGGTTCATAGTGGTGAACCCAGGTTTCATCTCCAGTAACAATCCGGGCCATAACTTCTTCCTTATTCTCTCCACAGAGCTCTAAAAACCGGCGAGAACACTCGACACGCTCGCTTTTTTGAAGTGGCGTGAACATTCTTGGAACCCATCTTGCGCTGACCTTAGTCATCCCAAGATGTTGATGTAGGATATTTAAAATACTTGTTTCGGATACACCGACCATTGCTGCAAGCTGCTTCTTCTTCAAGCGGGTATCTTCTAATACAAGTTTCTCCACTTTTTCGATGATTTCCGGTGTGGTGGCCTCAATGGGCCGTCCGGAGCGGGGGTCATCTTCAATCGACTCTCTTCCTTGCTTGAAAAGACTATGCCACTTGTAAACCATGGTTTTACCAGGGGCAGAGCCCGCTGTAACTGCTAACAGCTCTTGAAAAATCGTCTGAGCGGATTTTCCTTGCTTGGTGAGGAACTTAATGACGGCGCGGTGTTCAATTTTCTCCATATTCGCTGAGTTCTTCCCGATTCACTTGTTTGCTGGTCGATAGTTCAAACGTTAATGACCCGATTTGCTTCAAACTTGGTACATATACTGTTAATGAGGTGTGCAACTAGCGGCTACCTGTACGAGCAAACCAACCCCCTCCAACCCCTCCATTCCGCGAACTTTTTGACCTCCCCTCGTAGATTGTTACAATGTATTAAGTATTCCTTGGGCTTCTCAAACGTAGCGTAGGTATTAGCACTTTCGTACAATAATAACTCACTTCGAACTTTCCTTTCCAAATGTTCTCGTAAAAATGGAAAACTTGATTTAGAGAACACAGTTTGCAACTGAACGGCAAAATGTATAAGTACGTAGGTACCTAATATAAAATATTTTTTTTCATCCGCTTACTTCTGCAAGATTAATGGGAACATCACTTATAAGTCAGTATATTTTTGAAATGTTTTATAATATTTTCAAGTCAGCACTTAACACTTTACAGTTTTTTAAAATGAGTTGGCTTCAGAGGCTCCAGTCAGTAACAATGTTGTTATTGTGTACTTTAACAATGTTGTTTTTGTAAAATTCTTGTATTTTACGCGAGTGTTCTTGTTTTAGCCTACAGGGGAGTCGTAAACTGGATCAATCCATTTACGGCTGAAATCACCGCGCAACGTGCGTATAAAACAAGGTTGAAGAAAATTATCGGTGGGTACCAGCAGCCGCTTTATCTTGAGGTGATTCGAGGCGAGGCGAGGCACGCGCCGCCGAGCAATTTGTAAACAAAACGCACCCGCCGAATAATATCACCCTACTGCTGAATGCGTGGCCGTTCGCTGGAGTTTCAGCTATAAATTCAAGTACCATCAGAGATTGTGGCGTTCTACAAGCCCGTGTTTCTAAAAAATTAAGCCTCAATGATTCTCAAGGTGTGTTCTCGAGTGTTTTATAAACTGCCGATTTCGTTAATAACCATTTATGACACAGAATTTGTTTTCCTTTCCGGAACATAGACGGTACCTAAGTATTATATTATGGAAAACCACGGTTTTCTAAAATGCTTTACTTATGTGTTTTCGAGGTCGTCGTTTTCCTTTGGATTGTGGGCCGTCGACTGCTAATGTCCACAAATCTGCTACTTACGACGGTACCGGCCGGGTGGGCTAAAAGGTAGTGGGCCCCAGTATTCCCTCGCGGGGTGAACCCATTTGCTCGAGTGAAGCGTTAGCTATGTAATACCCACATTATTGCGTGCCCTGCACTGGAATGTTAATGCGAACTCCTTCAACGCGCAGGTATCATGCTTCAATCCTTGTACGAGTTAGCGCTTATCGCGTTTACTCGCTCATTAATGTTTTACGTGAGCTTCTTATGTAGCTTTGTGGTAAGTGTATGTAGCTTAGCCGGTATCTAGACTAAAGAACTCGTTCAAACCTACAACTAGGTACACCAGGTACCTACTTAAAAAAATGTCATAAGTATTACATAAATTCAACCGGTTACATAAACAAGGAAACAAGAGCTTAACAAAATGGATCATAATGCGAGTGGGATCTGTGATTCTACCTAACATACCGTGGAATTAGAAGTCACTGCTACCCTAATCGGCACATTAATCGCGGTTAAGTCCATGAGAGCTCTACACGTATTTATGTCTATGGAATAGATTATTCAGTACTGTACAGTTAATTAATCCTTTGGAAACGGCTCCATTAGGAAAATTGGGTTCTGGACGACTACCTACTTTGTTGTTAGGACCGATAACTTGGAATCACTAATCAAGTGAGACAAGATCGAAGGAGGAAGAGGTCGCAGGAAAAAGCTATAAACGGCTGTCTTAGTGTCCGAAGCAACATCGCAGGAGTGGGTAAATCGAAGAAATGTCGCGTCGCCTACCCGATAAGCCCATTCGCTAGAGATGTCTATCCGTGGGACAAAATCACTCTAACGTAAAATGGTTGGTAACAAAAATTGCCCAACGCGAAATTGCCTCAGAAGCCTTTCGATCCCCGGTTTTCGATGTTGTTGGTATTGAGTTTGTTTGATTCAATCAGGAACACTCAATTTAGTTTATTACAACAAATATGTACCATGTCTATTAAGAAAGTAAACGGCTTTACTTGAACATGAGATGGTTGTACGCTCATCAATAAGTATCAAGTTACACTTAATGCTCCCGGCTCGAGAGAATATACTTACTGAGCATTTTAACATGAGTTACGAAACTACTCTACTCGTGTCTAGGTACAACCTCATAATTGGATATAAATGCGATACGCTACCTATCTATAATTATTACTCAGATATTTCGGACGGAAAGGGCAAGTCACAGGGACTGTAACCTGGAACCTGACAAAGGGCAGCAGTAACTGTCAGTACTATTTAGAGGCGGAGGACAGGAGTCCTAGTATGGCTTTGTAATAGACTACTCTGGGCGCCATCCCACTTGCGTCAGACAGAGTGCTGCAGGGCGGAAGGCAAGAGGGAAACCACTTTTTTTCTATAAAAAAGTAGCATGGAAAATGCTGCACCGACAAGAGCGTACCTATTAAAGTGATGATGATGACTCAGATATTTGTGTTTTAATTTGTGAAGGGGATACTTAATGGTAATATTTTCATGTAAGTTTCGACTAAATATAGTGATATTAGGATCGCGTTATATACACCACACTAGACAACTTATGTCTACTCATATTATTTATATATTCCTCATTATTATAATGATATGTAGGTCTTGTCGGTACTTATCAGGAAAAGGTTAAACCTAGGTTCCCGAAAAACGTGGTACGCGTACCTACCAACTTTCTTTAATTTCTCTACATCGAATGTGTCAGAATTTTTGTAAGTAAGGAACTAAGGATTTTGTGTTTCAAAAGAGCTTTGTAACAAACTATATGCAACCTGTATTGAAAACCAACGCACATTTTTCTTGTTTGGATCACTCTTTGTGCGCGCGAAGTTCATGATTTTGCACAATATTTCAGAAATCAAGTCACGAAACATGTTATAAACTTCCCATAAAAATTGCGCCCGTCATTCTCTTTCATAGCTTGAGCTTAAGGGTTTTTATTATATCTGTATCCTCATGTTCTTTCCCTCTTTTCCGAGGAATATTGAGTTAATTTCAGACTCGTCCTTTCACTCAATTCTTTCAGTGCAAAATTTCCTATGACACAGAATATTTGATTTGATAAACACGTCGCTGTTACTATTCAATTCAATCGTCAGTTTTCAAGCCGCTAGGAGGCCTCTTAAACTTATTTTATTAGCTAAATACCGATACAGGTAAACAGTTCTGTACCGTACAATATAGGTAGGTACCTAGGTACTTTCGGTAGCTGAGAAAAGCTTGCAATACATAGTTCTAAATGTTCAAATTATTCGCTGACCGACTTCGTTAACATTTACATTTGATTTTTAAACAACATCGTAGACAACTGACCACACAAGATATACAGGGTGTTGTAACATCGTAACGAAAACTTTGAGGGATGATTCATCCAGACCATGATGCTGAGTTGATATCTAGTGGAATTTTCGGTCGCAAAAGTATGGAATTTTAAAAATCTAAAAAAAAAGCAATAATTTTTTGACGGAATATTTCACTTGATATTAACTCAGAATCATGGTCTGAATCATCCTCCTCAGTATTCGTTACGATGTCACTAACACTCTGTATATACCCCAACCGAGCAGATATAATGTAAACGCTTCTTATAGGCACTTAATAGAGTAGGGAGATGGTAGGGTAACCTAATTGGCTTGAAGCGATGTTAGAAGAAAAAGACAAGCTAAATACAGTTAAGGGTGCCGGGCGCAGTTAACGTTAATCTCGTTTAAACAGACATTAAAATGCAGGGATAAAATATAACGACAACGATACGGCTCACCACCGATCACGTTGGTCTAACAGAAAGCTGGATGAGGCCTGAGTACGTAGTTCATCATGCGTTAATTGTACCTCTGCCTCACCCAGTTGGGAATATAGTCGTGAGCTTAAGTTAAATAAAAAAAAAATCCTTCCATAGATTTATAAGTCATATAATAATCTCTTCATGGAAAACGCCCAACTGGGCACCCTCTTCTTCTTCGTCTTAAACGTTGTACCGGGTGAGAGCCTTCATGCCCTCTGCAGCAAATCTACAATAAGTCACGTCAAAAAAAAAAGCATAATGCTGGGACTGATAGAGATTCAAATGTAATAGATGCATAATGTAAAAGATGTAGACGTAATTCAACGAACTATTGACTGTTATACCTACTTGCCACAAATGTTGACGACACCTTTATAGAAAATGTAGATATATATATTTGTAAAGTTGTTTCAGTTGTAATGTCGGTTATGGACACAACCGCCAAACGCCCAACTTAGACAACAGGTTTAAACTTCTAAGACACACAAATTGAGTTTCAATACAGAACACTAGTACGACATACCTATAACAAGTTCCCAGATGTTATAAAACATACTTTACGCAACTGGAGCACAAACAGCACACAATACAAGTAACGTATGCAAGCTGGAAAGCTCCCACTTAGTCGGTAACGAATGCACTCATCGCCTCCGTACTGTCTGCTGTAATACAATTTCCCGTCCTGACGCTATTGCCATCTTGGGGACAATTTGGTCTAATGCTGTGCAACGATGCACCAAGCCAGGCGTTGTTCAACCCATTTTGAGGAAATGGCCGTCTAGGGCTCTTCGCATGGGAATTCAATTTCAAATGTATAGCGTCTGTGATGCAGGTAAAGTTTTTAGTTTGCATTTTTAAGCAATTTGTATTCAGAATTGGAGTAAATATTCAATGATTATTTTATCATCGTTAGGAGTATCTTACCATACCTGGACAAGGGGATGAGGTGGTGTCTAAAGTGATGAGTGAAGTGCATTATAAACTGGTCTTCTTCTTCTAAGAGAAGAACTGGTACTTATTATTGGTATTGGTGGTTGGTTAGGTTAACAATACCAATGTTTAATGTTTACCAATGTTTTTGAGGTTTTAGTTTCCGGCCAAGTAGTAATGCCATTTGCGGCAAATCTAAAATAAGTCGCGTCAAAAAAAAAAGATGTTTTAGTGGTTGTATAATGACACCACTTGAAACCACTAAAACCTCAAAAAAAAAAACTATAATATTTATTTATTTATTTACATTTCACGAATATACAAATGCTATCTATAAAGCAATAATTTATATGTTAAGTTGCATTATTACAGTTTTATAAATATAAGTACCTTCTCTAGGGAATACCTCTGCGTAGTTGAATACCTAGGTACTTCACTTCCAAAGCAAGATTTTTAATAGAATGGGACTTACATTGATGTTACCTTTCTTGAGTGTTATTTGGGTCTTTATTTAAAGGGTTGACCTCAATAGTACGTCCTAGACATAACACCAAACTACATACAATTCGCGCATGTATTTTAGGCTGGCCGGATCTACAGGGCGTCGGAATAACCTTCCAACAGTTTTATAATTATATCTGGTTTATTATTAATATGTTGTAGAGAATAGTGCAGTATGGTCATTTAGTAGCTATCGAGATCATCTTCCGATATCCACATACAATTAATACTAAGTATCCAATCGAAGTCTTTAAAGTTGTCTAAATGGATTCAAAATATCGATTTAAAGTACTCAATTACACAAAAAACTCATTCATCATTTAATTTTACCCAATGTGGATGTGGATTTCCCTATTTGGAGTAGTATACTTCAACCAGTACACATGAACTGATGATGATACATTCGGATTTGCGGTACATTAATCTGCCATACCTACGTACGTATCACTACCAATAATGTATGATTCAGCCCAGTTAGGTATCAGTTACTGAGTCGACATGTATTGAAAACATGCATGACGATAAATTCTCTTTTGAGAATGGATGCAGTCTTCATGGAGAAGGATTTCCAATGAGGGTCTTTCCAATCGGCGTTCCCCAAAAACACGATAGATGGCGTTGTTAAGCTATTTCTTTGTTTAAACTTTTAATTTCATAGATAACAGACATATGCATCTTTTATCTTTATTTTTGGATATAAATGTTGAACCTTTTTATTACATCAAAGTACAAATACAACTTCCCCCCGTTATTATTCTGATCGAAATAAAGAGCAGCAATATAGGTATCAACATCATTCTACAAATTATGTGATCCAAATATCAAGCTACAAATAGTTTTATATATCCTTTTGCCATTACATTATTTGTTTTAAATAATTCGAAAATAGCAATGAGAAAATAGATATTTAATTATCTCATTAAAGCTGTACAACGCCATCTATATTGTTTTCGGTAAACGTATCCTGGAAAGTCCCTCTTTCAAAGTAAATCAGATCTGTCTCTTTAATCTTGAAACGACTGTATTTTGATTGAATAAAATATTATTTATAAGACATGAATTGATCAATTGATGAATTAATGAAATACCTAACAATAATATACAACCTGTCTATACAAGCAGATCAATAATAGGCGTTAAACTTGCACAACTTAAAACGACGGCATCCTACCAGTACATAAGACACTAACTGAAAAGTTCAACCATCAGCGAAGAGCAGAGTTAACGCTTCGAACAATCCATTGAATAAGTAAGAACTGAAAACTATTGGAAATCTAGTTCTGAAGACGACGACTGACCTTTTGGTTTTGTTAAGAAATTCAATTTGAAAACTCACTATTGCATTGCAGTGAAAATTTGATGAACTCTCTTTAAACTTAATCTTCAGAAGTTTTCTTGCTTTAAACTTGTCTTTATTTACCTACCTTGTGAGGAGAGAAGCTCTTAATCTGGTTACGCTGGTTGTTCGACGAGGTCAGTGGATCTGTGACTCTACGGGATTCAGCGGGCACGTTAAGTTGAGCCCGGTAAGTAACACCAATAGTCGTTAGAGAGGGTCGGAAGCCTCTGGGACGCGTGAAACTGATAGTTGTTGCTGTTACTAGCTCTATCACCTTTGCGTACTAGTCGTAGATAGAACAGCGTAGTAAAGTATCATATGCCCGCCCTAACTCCGTATAACGAAACGAGCCAGTGACTATTAGCAGGAAATTCCTTAGATGTATATGTTTATTTACCTGCGCTTTTGTAGTCGTAAGCCTTGGTGTACGTGTCGTAGTCGTCATCGTAGATCGATGCCTCGGTATTCACCAGCAGAAGGCACATAGTGAGCCAAAGAACCCACCACGCCGCCATTTTGCCACTTCCAGTCTAATCGAATTCACTGATCACAATTTTCTTCACACACTTACTACATCAGCGTCTTTCCAGCTGGCAAAAGAATTGAACAAGATTGGAATCGAATTCATAAAAGCTAGATGATTTTTACGGTTCTCTTTTGTCCTTAGGCAAGCTTGTTCAGAAATCTGATTGCATTCGAAAATAATAAAAGATATTTGTCGAAGCAACATAATGAACTATGCGGGCTCTTGTAGGTATTTTAACCGATTTCATTTTAATGTAAAAGGTCTTACAAATGAAAAAAACTAATTTGTATTCACTCATTTTAAAACTTTTTTTAAAGAAAGCCATTTCACTAGAAACGACGTCCTTTTGAGTTTTTTTCTCTGAAGTCCTTAAAGAAATTTCTCTGAAGAAAAATAATCAGAAACAAAAAAAGGTTAGTATAATAAACGATCACTGTAATGAATTCGACTAACAACTAATGGGCTAACTATATTACAAGTTTAAATTATGAATCTACTGGGAGGTGGCCGAATTAAAAGCAGGTAACTAGGGATAAGCCTCCCCTACCCTTTATCTCCCGTGAAGGTCGCTTTCCAAAAGTTTTATGACCATAAAATATTACTCAGATTGGATTTTCTGTTTACATAGTGGGTAGAAGTGCCTATGGGTGCTCATTAGATGAATTGCTTAAACCATACGCTAATTGGCTCTATTTACTAATCGATTTTTCTCTCAAACTTTGATGTTATGTTGCCAATACATGTCATTGCAAAATCGAAAATTCCTGTAGGTAGGTAAGGTAACATTGAATCTTTAACGAAATACAGCCGATTATAAACAAATTTATTAGTTCTGGTAACTAAAGCATCTTCTGATGTAGTATGTGACGACAATCTTGATTCTTCAATGTAAAGTCTTGCAGAGAGTTCATTAAACGTCTGTTTGTCTTCAGGTACAGATTCCCAAGCAGATACTATATGTCTGTATTCAGGTGGTAAACTCATTAACACTTTAGTCATGATCATGCTTTCAGATAATTTTTCATCTTGAGCTTTCAATTTTGCAACTATTTCTTCAATTTGAGATAAAAATCTTGTAAGGTTTCCTTCATATTTCAGGTTATAAAACTGTGTATGTAATAAGTGTTTATTCACTGTCGATTCCTGTTCAAAAATGGTCTTAAGCTTTTGCCACAATTGGTGTGCAGACTTGCATGTGGTTAAATTTGACAACACTTGTTCCTCTATTTTGTGAACTATTAAAGCTTGAGTCTTGGCGTCTTCGTCGAATTCCTTCTCGGTTGGTTCACGTGAAAGTAATGCGTAGTTCCCTTTCGCACGTATCAATATCTCCGTTTGAAACTTCCATACCGTCCAGTTGTCTGAACCTCGTAGTTTAATACCGTTGCCACCACAGGCCGACCGCTCCATTGTTACAGCGTATAATAAAATTTCGCTTCACAACCGCATGCACTTCACATGAAAACGAAATAAAATGGCGTCCTCGCTCCTTCCTTCTCACAACCTTCCGACTGACGCGCTCCACCACACGTCATATAATATCCTCTCCAACTCCGACCTGAAACAGGATTATGGCGCTGGGCCCATAACCTGTTGGTTTACATAGGTCGGATTTAAATAAAATGGTTGTGATATTTAGCAGTATGTTTTAATTATAGACACAAAGCAAGACAGCCATTTACATGCAGCAAAGGGGATGGCTCAAGAGACCACAGACAATACGTCACCAAAGACAGTAACGTTTCGTTACACACAACAGGGTCAAATTACTTTTGCTTAATTAAAATCGCAAATTATAAAATGTTCATTAAATGAGGTGACAATTTATTAACACTTTATTTCGAACATTTTGAGAATAGAACAAAACAGACTTTCATTTTGAAAATTTCGAATGTAGTATGCATGTTATTTTCTTATATCATGGTCGTATGTATTTTTTTTTTCGCGATGGGGTACCTACTATTACCTTTCGTGGCTAAATTGACTGCGACGAGGGTAAGGTCAAAGGTCGGTGTTTATGTGAGGATTTGTTATGATTAATTAACTCGTGTTTTTGTCGGTTCACCTGCCCATACAAAGACAAAGATCGACCTTTGATAGCAACAACGTATGACTTCCATTGAATACCTATGTATAGATTATGAAAGTCACGGTCCGAATGTTAATATAGTAAGGCCACAGTGAAAAAAGGTCACGACATTGTAATCCCATATGTTGAATGAAATAACGTCACAGGTTACTTTAAATGGATGCAAATAACAATACTTTGGTGAAAAAAAGGTCACAGATAAAGAAATATTTGTTATAGATATCAATAATAATGAATAACATACGTAGGCACGTAATTATATGAATAATTTCCGATGGACGCTTATTTTTTCAAACTGTCAGTTATTACATTTTGTCTTTGGTCTAAACTCGTATCTAATCAGATATATTATGACCGGTAAGTTAATTGTAAAAATAAGTAGATAGGTACCTAGGTAAGCTATTTGAAAATAACACATTACAAGCTGTGTTCAGTACAATTACAAAACTTTGGAAACTAGTTATTTCTGTAATAATTGCAGACTTAAATAAGTAACATTTTGAGCCACTTGTAATCAAGGTGTGAATACGGGTCACACAATTAGGTACCTAAATTAATTCCTTTTGTAGGTCGGTCCTTCGCGTGGAAACTGGTATAATTATGCCGATACTGCAAACTTGTATTCTAGTCCCTGTTAACTTGTTTATACAGGCTTGTACTAGTTCAATTTAGATAGAGATCCAGATAATGTGTCAATTTCTAAGAAGTTATTGTAATTTGCGAAAATCGATTTCAGTGGGTTCGATTAATACAACTTGAAAATGTTATTATGTGAGAGTTAAAGTAGAATCAATCGTAAAGCAAATTCACAATTTCATATTTTTGATTCGAACTTTCCTTATCCTTTTAAAAACATCGTAATCTTTTCCTGCTCCCACCCTTACATCTAACCTGACCCTATAAAGCTTAACGCCATTGAATGGAAAGTTCTCGAGTGTACGCGAAAAACTTGTTTCACAAAGTAGGTCTTCGTTAAGCGTCAAATGAGCGAAGTTTCCTATTGAGAAGAGCTGTAGCCATACCGTCCCTCCAGATCCATGAAAACTGGATGCGGTTACCAGGTCTCTTTCATATTTTTAATCGCTGAACTTTGTCACGGTGCCCACGAGATCCTAGCTACGGAGTTCCGAACTGTTTTGGATTAAGATTTATCGTTGAACTTAGCCAATGCTTTTCTGATGCCATTTGAATAAAATTCGTCCCTGGTGTCTGGGGATTTATTCCCAAAAATAAAGACCGTGTAATATATATACCGTGAGTAAAAGCTAAAATGGGACCGCATGTCCCGACATTTCTTCAAACTAGATAAACACGCCTTTCTTGTCAGTACACTGTCTCACGTCGCCCTCTCTATTGATTGAAAGGTCTAGAGATTGACAGCTGCCTACCACAGTTTCGGATCACCCAGTTGTCGTTTCCAACTTTTGGCTATTTCTGTGTACGATCCGATGGATCGGGCTGACTCGAATATTAATTACTGGCAACTTCAAGAAGTCGTCAATTACAGCATCCTACCTATTATTCTACTCGGACTTGTACTATATTCCAGGAACTTAGAATAAGATAGATTGTCTAATTAATCACAATTCATTTATTTACCGTAAACGATAAACAATATTGATAAAGTGCTAGTATACGAAACAATTATTATTCAAGCCTAGATTCCAGCGTCACGTGATCAGAATGCGCAAATCGATGCTTTTTATTCGAATTTAGGTCACTTATCTATTCGTTTACTATCAAGGGCGTGACGTCGACTTTATCTCTACTTTAAGACGCACCCGAGGGAAAATTAAACAGGATAAGGAAATATCTTTCAATCAACCTTAAATTTTCCTTTACGGCGTCATCAAACCGCTTGCGTGCGTTAAACGAGGCATGAGTCGTAATTTTCGCCGGGACCGCAAGGCGCTGCGGATCGCAAGACCGACAGGCATATAATTAACAACCTCTGTCAAATTCACACCCATCACTCTCCCCAGCCACGCCACGCCTTCTTTTCTGCAAACTCCCCTTCAATGTCAAACGGAAGCTGCCATTAAAAGGCGGCTATGTCTTCGGAAATATCAACCCACTCTGTTTTCATAAAACCCAAAGTACCTACCTATCTACCACCGCGATGCAATTCCCGAAATTCACATCGAACCTAATTAACATTGTGCAAATCGAAAGTTTAAATGGATCTAAGGAACAACATTAATCACTGTACAGGCACATAGGGAACTGGAATAATTGAGATAAAACCTCCGGAGGTTTAACAAAAATTACAGGTATTTTTAGCTCTCATTCCGTTCTCTCCCATAATAATTCCAAGCGCGCGGCTTTGTAGGCGTTTTGAGTTTTTATAAATACAAGCTTCTCATTTTAAACTATTGGCAACATTTTTTTATTTTCGAACGTAAAATGTAGTTTTAGTTTGAATAGATAAAAACACGTATGTAGACCAGGGGTCAGTGGGCTAGACACTATTCAATGCTTTTACACTATGGAAATTACTTCATGCATTTCATTTGCATCCGATATTGCTGCCGCACGTTTTTTTACCTTTGTGCGCTAATTAAAAAAGTCGTTTGTGGCTGTCGGTAGCGACCACTAGATCAGTTCCTTCACATTTAAACCTTTGTACATAAAGTTCCTTCTATTAGTATTAAGTGAATTAGATACTTGTGCTGCGCAATGAGCAAATTGCGTATTTGCTCATTGCATTGTACGTAAACTAAATTCAATGCGTTTACCTAACTGGGGCAGGTATTACCTAAAACTTTGTTAGTCTCGTACAACACATACTAGCCGAATAGCTTTAGATATTCAGTACACAACAAAGCTGGTATAAACTTCAAAAGAGAGCGGGGTTCTCGTAAATTATTCTATCGATTCCTTCTATACTATTCAGTTGAAATGGCCAGGGATATCTAGATGTTAAAAGTCTGGAGCTCAAACGGGCAGTGCACTGGTGATTCCTGAGATAACGACCGATGTTCCTAGAAGCATTTACACCCTGTCCCTAACCAGTACTACTCTGAAGTTTCTATTTGTGCTGACATAAAATTTTTGATAGACAAGTCAGCGATACACAACGTCCAGCAGGGACTGCACAGCACCCGCGCCGCGCGCGTCGCGAATTATATCTAGGACTTCGACCAACAGCCGTCCGATGTTTATCTACGTAGATAGTATTTGCTGCGTTTATAAGTACGATATAAATTGATGACTTATTTGTATTCTTATATTTAGAACCTTAATAACACCTTAATATCTTTGCAGATTTCAAAAAATAATTCAACATGCTTTGACCTAGGTCGTTAAGATTAAAACTTCGTGTCTAGCTTAGAAAAGTACCTACTTTTTATCCAAATAGAAAATCCACTGGGATCCAAAACTTAGTTCACAAGCAAGAACTAGTTTAAGTGAATTATGGACGCGACATTCCTGCCAGACCGTGACCTATTACACTGAGTGGACTATTAGTTTATTTATATTCTGAATAGGTTTGCGATGTACCATGTAAGTCAAAGTGTATATAAATAAAGTACACAGATTACCTATAAATATTGAATTGCTAATAACAACATTGTATGCATGATAATGCAACATAGCGTTATGTGTAAACATAAAATAAATTAAAAACATTCCGATAATTAATAGGGTAATTAATTGCAATAACGGTGTAATTAATTTTAGCGATACCGAAATGGACCTCCGAGAGTTGTTTTAAACATTCGCATTTTATCACAAACAAGCCTGTTAATATTTTTTTACTTTCAACACTGACTTCAAAGGTTTCTACCAGAGTAAAGCTATAAATTTTCTACAGAACTGAACAAAAAATATGATATCCATCTCCGAAATCAGCCTGAGGGCAAATTAGTTTCGTTTTCACGTCTAAGGGTTCTAAGGTCGTTGACGTATAAAGAAAGCTGTAGATCCTGCTTGGATGGATCGCGTATTTCATAGAAGCACTTTTCTTGTAATATCATGTACTAGCAGTATGATTGATCGGTACACTCGACCGCTAAACTCAATTTCCATTTTGGAATTTCTCGTTACACCAAACGCCGCTATTTAATAAGAAATTGAGGGGAAACTTTGGAAGCTTCTTCAAATTTCACAAGAATCTTTGATGTCCGCCACTTAGTACATAGTTGAATTCTGGAGTAAGGTTAAGCGATTATCTAATTAATTTTCTTGTAGAATGTTTGATGAGATCTGTCATTTGGACAGAGATCACATTCATCTACTTATTTGTTTTCCAGAGCAATTATTTAAATGGGGTAATCTCGTAATTATCTTAATTATGCGACATATTTAGTACGCGAGTGTACCCCGCTAACATCTGAGATAGAAACTTGCTCAGGAGTCCGGATCGAAAGCGCGGTTTTATAGTTTTTACGGCGCGTGCGCGCAGGCCACATTGCTCGGCTGCCTTCAAGTAGAACGAAAGGGCGACAGACACTTTGCTATCATTAATGGATAATCCTCAACCATAAATAATCAAATTTCGTACCTCACCGCTTTCTAACAATTTCGCTGACTAATAATGCAAATTGATGGACGTCGAAACTGAATTTGCTGCTACGAAATTTCATGCAAGAGAATCGGAACTAATCTACGAAGGTATATATTGGAGATGGAATCATGATTAGACCGTATGCCGTGAATCCCAATGCAAGACGGTCGGTAGGTATTATCTAACTACAGTTACCCGCAACAATGACTATTCAGATATAATACAGATTCTCATGAATAGTGGGTACTGTAATTGAGTGCCTAGAGTAAGTACCAAGGTAGCTGAAGAAAGGGTAACAAAGAAGCTTCCAAAACATTGCAGAAGATATCGAATGTAGGTAAGTCTTTTTAAACGTACTTTCTTTTGCCCTTTTCTTTATACCTACTCGTATATAGTAGGTAGTATAGGTGTCGTATGGTAGGTAAAAAAAAACTGAGAAAAAAATCATCCCTTCAACCCGCCACTCCAACGACACTCGTACGAGGCGTACGGCTCAATCAAATAACACGCGATTGCCGCGCTTGTCAGGTATCATCGAATACCACTCTAGAGAGTTGCTAGAGGAGAAGATATTAAGAAGTACTCGGACCCAAGGTGAACACCCCATTTTATTCTCGTCAAATACTTCACGATGACGCGGATCGACATGAGGGGTGATATTAGAAAATATTCAAACTGTCTCAGTCTAGACTTGAACATCAATTTTCTCCAACACCGTAAATCAAAATAAATTGCTTGCCGCGTGAAAAATTATGGAGGCGACATCTGACTGTGATGGAAGGCTGAATTGATGTATTTAAACGGGCTATAAGGTGGATCACTTTATAAATAGACAACGATCGATTAAGGACTGACCCGCCTGGATTTATGTGATAAACCGTTAAGATGCCGTGGGGTTCTTGTTTATTACCAGTTCTAATTTAATTGTTCCACCTTCTACGGTATTTTAGCTCAGGACCTGTTAACACCTTTTGTTCTATGTTACTTTATAATAATAAAGACGAATTGGTTCAACTCATTTTGAAGTTTGAACATTCCATAGTGTCAAGTTTATTGCTTACTCTTATTATTCTTCGCAAGAATACCAGAAATGAAACAATTGGTAAGCATTGCGCTCAAAATAAGTATGTACGCCACGAATTGTGTAGGGGTTTCATTTCACACTGTTATTGCCGTACTTATGCTTCGATATTATTTGATTTGCTGAATGTATACGTACATGAAATTTTGTTTTCTTTAAACATACAAAAACGTTGTTTTCGTTACAGGCAATGCCTACTTTTCAGAATGTTTTATTATTAAAAGTTACATTTTATTTAGTAAGGAAGATTATTTATTTTGTATAAATCAACCTACAAAAAAAAGCTCTACTAATAAATACAAAAGCGAGAAAATACAATGACAGTTATATACACGTTTAGTAAAAGAGAACCGCAAAAATCACTGAGTCACTTTTAAGTATCACAACAAACCTTCGTTCGGCACTCGGAGTGTTAGAATACGAATAAGCTGTCGCGTTTGTAAATAAAATGATGGCACGTAAATAAATCGTGAATGGAAGGCCGCGGGGCGCGATCGAGCGCGCCGGGAGTCGGGACGCGAATGCGGGGGCGCGATCCACCACCAGCATCCAGCTTTTCCCCCCACCCCCCAGCTCTCTCCTCACGTCTGATAACCTGCTACTTCGGAAGTCACTAAACTCCGCCATGAATGTCACCGAGGTACCAACACCCGACTTGTGAAAGAAAATGTGATTTTTATTGAAAAGGGTCGCTATCGTTACCGCCACTATAGTTCGCGTGTTGGAATCGATAAAATCCCATGGAATCAGTCCATGTCGCACAAGACGCCTTTCGATTCGGGATTAATTATACCTACTTCGACACACGGCTTTAATTTTCTACGCAGTACTGTTTGGATAACTAGTACCTACCTAATTATATTTAACACACAGCAACGTTACATAGCATGCCTGTATCCCCGAACGGGTAGACATTGGTACCCATACGTATAGTAGGTATCACTCGTAGTAGTAGTACTCTTCACCAGATATGTTTAAGTCCCGTAATTAATTCCTGTCGCATTTTATTTAAAAATTACCCTTATTATTATATATCTATCTGATTTGATCAATATACAAGAAAAAGGCCAAAAGGCTTCAATATAGGTTTTAAATCAAATCAAATCAAATCAATTTATTTGCGAGAACACATAGAATTATTTATTTACTTTTAAGCTTCTATCTATCTATCTACCAACAAAGTTACCTACGTTAGGGCTTCTAGTTGTTCATAGACCAATCAACTTTGGAGACACAATGCATGTTATATAATAAGATTGTATTGGCTCCTGAAATTCTTGGAAGCCTCGAAACAATTTAAGACTTTCAAATAAGTAAGTTAGTGAAAATGGACACATGTTTTCAAGTCTTCAAATCGTATCTTCATACTTTACCATATAATTTATTTGGTCTAACTCGTTCCTAAACTCACTTGTGCTAAATTCGAATACTTGTCGGTCAATTTTCGCACGCAACACGTGATAGAACGTAGTACCTGATACTTAGTGCATTTATTATCTACATAGTTCAAAGTTCTAAAATCAATGGTTACGTAACGACGAAGACCGGTAGCTATTTGTGGGAATACCTATGCTGTTTCTGTATGAAAAATATTTTCTTTGTGCTGTAGGTAATTTATTAATCAGACAAAGTACAATTTAAACTGTTAACAGCGAGCCGCCGTAGCCCAGTTGGTAGAACGCTTGTTTTCGAATTCATGTTTGGATCGTAAATGATTATCACGTGCTTAGCGGTGAAGGAAAACATCGTGAGGAAACCCACATTTCCGAGAAATGCATTTTCAGACGTATGTGATTTAAACTGTATTGGGCTGGTTTTCCCTCTGCGGGTTGGAAGGTCAGACAGGCAGTCGCTTCTGTAAAAACCAGACCTGTCAAATCTTCAGGTTAGGTAAGCGGACCCTGTGAAAAACGAGTTAACGCTAGGGAGATGATGATGAACAGCGAGCCCTGCACTAGGGATCACCTGTATCGCGGTGGTTCAAAGTGCATATGTATGCTGTTTGCACAAAGTTAAAATGCTTATTCTTGTCTGTCAAATATCTGACTGCAAGTTCCGTCGGATCTGTTGAAATTCCCGTAATAACTTTAATTTTCACGAATGCACGACAGAAATAAAATTGAATATTGTTGGGAAATTCATTTAGCTTTTGGACGATTTGATTGAAGCGGGTTTTTAGTATTCAATCCAAAGCCACAACATGGTAACTTTAATGGAATGTGAAAAACGCGCGTGCGATATTTTTTCGTGGGTTTATACCTGACGTGCCATTTTTGAATAACTTGACCCGATGACAAAAACAATGAAAGTACTCAACTAAAAAGTCTAGCTATATTTTGAACTAACAATTTGTTGTTGCATTAGGTATTAGATTGAAAGGACTGAGAACATGCACTACTTAAACAAAATGCAATTACTTGTACAAGGTTACCATTCCGTTAAAACTTTTAGAAATAGAAATATAAATGTTTTATTGCGACCATGTGTTCGTACAATTTGTGGTGTTATAAAAATACAGAAGTAAGTTAACATGGACCCGGTAAGGGCACTGCAACTGGTAGAGGACAACATACTTAATTATTAACTTGTTATAAGATCGGCAAAAAAGTTGTAAATTCCGGTGAAATTGTTCTTTGTTTATGATGCCGCCATCATGATTTATTGCGTCAGTGCAATTATTCCAGAACACGCACTCACACATAAGCGTGCACGCAAGTCGAAAGCTCGATCTGAGTTTTCTTACCGCGATAGCGTAGCAATTGCATCAGACAGGTAGCATACCTGCCAAGTAGGCTCCAGTGAATTATGCAAAAATCTAATACTAGACTGGTCTTGCAATGTACCTTAATGGTAACTGCTTATTATTAACCTGACATATTAAATACACAGCCAGCCATTTGAAGTCATTACACTTTCATTTAGGTCGTTGACTAAATAAAGCTTATAAAAAATTACACGTACATATCAAATGTTATTTTTGCGTTGACTCGCCGTTGGGGTCATTAAAGCGAAATGCAATTCAAGTACTATTTTCTGTACTCAAAAGTGTATTTTCATAAAATATTATTGTTCACAGCGATACATTACATTAATACAAATATTAGGTTCATTAATTCCTCGAATAATGGAATTGTACCGATAAATGATGCAAATGT
Source organism: Pectinophora gossypiella (assembly GCF_024362695.1). Lineage (NCBI taxonomy): Eukaryota > Metazoa > Arthropoda > Insecta > Lepidoptera > Gelechiidae > Pectinophora > Pectinophora gossypiella. Next base: position 6,785,184 of record NC_065405.1, read on the forward strand.
CTGTATTTAAGTACCAATTTATTTATCTAAATCGTCGGGGCTTACTGCGTCTCGGTAACTGGTCTCTTATCGGAGTCAGCACGGAATTGCATCAGGAAGATAATTGCCCGTTCGAACTGGACGCTCAATGTGCCCATTTAAACCCTACAAAAAGAGCAGATTCGACTTTAAAAGCACACATTCAAGGTATTGTTCGGAATCGTTTTTTTGTTCCCTGAATCTTAATTTGGGTTGATTGAGGGGAGGCCAGTGCTCAGCAGTAGGACGTAAGTATATAAACTGTTTATGTTACGTATGTGAATCTTAAGCTTCAACCGTCTGAACTTTTGATGTTTAACTGCCAATTAAATGGCTTATTTTCAGTAAGTTCCCTTTGATATACAAACTATATATTAACTAGAAACTAAGAACAAAAGCCAGATGATCCGCCTACGCGATTCCAGGAATGTTTACCTAAGTATACAAATTTAATGAAGTGCGAAGTATTTTCTGGCTCCGTTCAAGTGTGTAAATTGTAATCCGAATCTTACCTAATCGCTTGCGACGTCACATGATGTTCACACTTATCAAAAGCAGAGTGTCAGACGTTGGTGTCAGCCGCACACACATGTTACGTCACTCTGAGCAATGAGGCTTCTCACCCTGACACATGACTGACTCCCTCGTTAATTTGTAACTGAAATCCTACATCCGTCCGCAGGCGAATCTAAACCTTAATCCTTAATCTTGACGCACTGGGGGGATAAAATTCGCCCAAGAAACGGTATTGCCTCGAGTTTACATTTCAGATAAAAATGTCTAGTGTGGCTAAATTACGTCGCCGTGAAGTTGCTTATTGACGCTCACGACTTCTTACTCCATTTACTGAAGTAGTCTGTGGGATGTATAGCTTAATCTAAAGTAGATTTTAGCAAAGAAGATCTGTAATGTATTTATAATTATTTTACTTTAGTATTAGAGACGTTGTTGACATTATGTAAAATCGAATTTGTAGCATGATGACAACGTTTTTTAGAATTTCACGACATACTTTATCTCTATAAAGGACAGATCCGTCCGTAATTACTTATAATAACTAGAGATAATTTAAATGAAACATATTATATATTTAAGTATATACTCTAATAGGCATAAGACACTTGCCATTATAGGTAGGCGGCTGACGTCTATCCGATAGTGTCACCTCAGTAATGGGTTCAACGAGGGCCGACGATGTCTCTTCCAGGGATATTTTATGTACAAACCATTCTCGTATACTACAGTAAATGTCTCCCCAGATTTGTTCAGCGCTTCAAGATTGAAAACTATTAAGGAACGCCCCAACAACCCTTACTGATAATCCCCCACTTTTATTTCGAATAAGACTTTTATGACAGCGAACCCAACTTCGTGTCGTAACACTTTATCCTTTATTTATTAAAAAAGTTCAAAATCCATGTTTGAAGTTACTGACGGCATCGACCTTTAACTTTCTGATAAGTCCGCAATTTTTTTTGAATGCGGATGTCGTAGTATTCTAGAAACGGATTATTACGTCATGACTGCAATACTAATAGTACCTAAATAGGAAAGATTTGAGTTCTTAGCTAGCTAAAGGATCAAATTGTACGAACCTCGTGTACTGGCTTAGTGGCGTGTTATCACAAGAAATAATGTGGAGTATTAGCTTGTTGTATTTAAGTTATGTTACACGTGACAACAACAAAAATAGACCTTTATCTCGGACCGGAGATAGAAAACATCTAAAATTGCGTCGCGACTTCCAATATAATGAAAATATTATGACTAGTTATCAATGTCACTTAGCAAGCTACGCTTCCTTTTCATTACCGTTATAAAATGTCATTATTTTTCCGTGTTCTCACTAGTCATTTCCATATTACAATGTAAACAAAAACAAACAGACAAAAGTCTGGACACTTAAAAATTAAGGGCGACATTACACGTAAGCACTTTTATCAGTTCTTTATTTGACATGACTTATTGTAGGTTTGCCTCAGATGGTTTTAACTACGTGGCCGGACAAGTGGGGAGCGCTGAGGGCTCTTGAGCGGTGCAAAATTTAAGACTACAGGCCTGAAGTGGGCAGTTAGGGAAGCGCGATTTGACTATCACAATTCTAAACAGCAACTTATGTACATGACACGAACACCTTTCGATGGTTATGTCGTGCCTTCGGATCTCGGAACGTGACGAAAAACCTAACGTGTATTACAATCCTTACACTCGGAAATCGCCGCGTTAAAATACCCAGCAGTGTCGCACTATGCTATCTCCAGCCTAAACTGTCCTAAACCGCTGGGATAATCTTTAATCCGTATCGTTCTAGGAACGTTTGTAGGTGTAAAGTGCTAATAGAATGCGATGCAATAACGTTAATACGCTAATACTGCCAATACCGTCTACGAACCCTAAGTTTTTTTTTTGTCGTAATAATGCACACATAGAACATTAATAGAGTCAGAATAAATTCATTTTTAAAATATTTTTGATTGCTTATCGTTGCAATCTACTGATGTATCGTAGTTTGATTTGGGAAACTGTTGCTAATTATACAGTTATTTCTTGACAACTATGTTAACATTCAAATACTAAATCGACGAACATCTTTAAAACAATTTCTAACTTGGCCTACCTATGCACGGCTACGGAGGGCAAATAGACAGAAAAAGAAAGAGTTTTGTCCAATAGACGTAGCGAATTCTATCGACGTGGATAAACGTCGTACGGCTATTGGTCGGAGCCTTCAATATAATTCGCGCTGCGCGTGGCGCGAAACACGTGCCGCGGGGAAAAACGCGCCTGAATTCTATCATGTGGTCTCAGACGTGGATTACCAACCTCATCCACCTGAATTTATGTTACATAATGCAAATATGATGCGATGGGATGACATTAATGTTATAACAGCGACAATAGTCAACCGATAGTAAGTGTCCGGATACGCACGACCTACTTACTGATATACCTACCTATCTAACGTTCTAGTTTGCTCCGATAGTGAACACTTGTTCCGCAGTCTACAAGTGGACAGTTGACCGACTAAACTTAAGTATGCTAAAGTAAACTTACCTATAAAGCTTATGGAGCAAATATAACATCTTTGGATTGGATAACAAACACATTATGTTGAACTCTGTTTGGTATAGATTTTTTTAAATATTGCTAGGTGCAGTTTATGAAATTGTAATACAAAATGATGGTTATAAAATAAATTAGTAAATTTGAAGAAAAAAAAAGTGAAGTTACCACCATGCAACACACTGACTCCAGCACTGCAGCGGTGTAGTAACCATAGTATTATTCCTTATTCTATGGTAGTATTAAGTGAAATCTTGATAGTTTATTTCATGAGAAAATGGTTATGGTAGGTATTTTACACTGTTTCTCGTTTTTTCGCTTATAAAAGTAGAGATAGGTACTTAAAAAGTAAGTATACAAAAAAAAACAAAATTACAAATTGTCTTGACTGATCCTATTACCAAACTAATTCTTTCTCAAACATGAATCTAATTATTGGCAGTTTATTGGATTGGTTGGTGCAGAAAACCAATTTATAAAATCGTTTTCAACCTTAATTTTGTAAAGATTCCATTCGACCTCATAAATTATTCTGTTTACAGATCATTCGCCAAGGGCAGGGTCAGTTTCCATTTAAAAATTTAGTACCGATAGCTCTCTCCATCATCCAGTCAAGTAATTAATCTGTGGTCAAATCCGTTTCCATGACAACCCGTCGCAAAACTCTAATCAAAAACTTGAAACGAATTCAAAATTCAAAAATATCTTTATTCAGTAGGTAACATAGTTACACTTGGAATCGTCAATTTTTACATAACGAACGTCTCATCCGCCTAAACCTACTGCAGCTTCTCACAACCTATATAGCCGGGGAATACATTTCTAAAGTCCTGGCAAATCGATTTCTTTTATGATTTCATTCTGCTTATCAATATTTCGTTCTATTTCGGTATACTTACTTACTTCTTAATACGTCATCGAAACAATAACCGTGTAATATAAAAATACAAGCAAAAGTAAAATAATTACCTACATATATAATTCATTTGGGTTTATTTCCTTAATTATTATAACGAAATTGGAGCGCTAGTTCGTTAGTTCCCTTGAGACATTACAAAGATATAATTGTACGTATGGAAAAGTAGTTAACTCACACATTCGTTAGAACTTGTCGACGAAGTTACCTAAAAGAAGTTCCGCATGTGACATAGATACTAGAACTTGGACTGTCAAGACGGGACTAATGAAAAGCGATGCTCTGCTAACGAAGACGGAACGTCGCCTCGGCACAATTAAATAGGTAGGCCCAATTCTATCAAAGATTAACTCTGATATCTCCTGTCAGGTTTAGGAGTCAATAAATTGTAGGAGACGCGCCTCCGAATGGAAATGAGTTTGAAAAACTCGCGTTGGCGGGGGAAATATTGTTTGTTTGTCGACGTGATCCGCCCGTGGAAGTTGACAAACGTGATGAAAAAAATATTGGAAAAGTTTCCGAGACGAGGTGTTTAAAGGGGACGGCGACCGAGCTTACCTACAAGCGGGAACGACGGAACGCTGACGACGATCCGTAATTCCGAATATTAACAACCAATTTTTAACATGTACCTATTTGTTTAGAAACACTGGAAATTATACAAAAGTTTCACAAGAGTTCAAAGGTTGATGCTAAGGTAATGTTTTCTGACAAAAGATGTCTACATCTCTCCAAATCTTCCACCTGATGAGGTTACATACCTTTATTATGCAGCATAAATATTTAAATGAATGAGTCGTATCCTTTACGTAAACTTTGGTCCTAAGAGGCTTTTAAGTGCGTCACTTATGACTTAGCCCTCTTTTCGGTTCAAAACTCTATTATGTATGCGTAAGTACTTGCGTTATTGTCAAATTCTTCTATATGTAACTTGTTACGCCACAAGTATCTCAATAAAGATTACATTAATTACCTCAAAACAATGCAAGTGTAATGTCACAAAGCTATTATTTATTCCGATAATAACAATACGTGTGTCACATAGGTTATAAATACACCACGAATGGCCGAGTTCCCTTTTTGATAACGTTATCTATTAGTCCATAGGTCATTGCGATGCTACTGAAATATTTTCGATCATATTTCGGAAAAGTCTGGCTGGCGTACTCCGCAGCCACGCAGGACTGCGGAAAATGGAAAGAGGAAAGGGAGCCTTTTGCCCAGCAGTGGGATCTTATAGGTTAGTTACTTAGTTCGGAAAGATCTCGTGACAGATTATTTTGTAACGAGGATACGTGATGGAAAAGAAATGAAGTGCTTTGAATAGAAGCCATATTATGAAACACCGCTTAACTTTCCTCTCTAGAATGTGTGGGGTTAAACAATGCTTACTGTTTATAAATGAGTAAAGTATTAGATACATACATTCATAAATAAGCACAAGCCTGAAGTAGCAAGGTCTCCGGGTATTGAAAATGCGTAGCATACAGTGAGTAACCAGCCTGTCGACTTCACTACGCACATGATGATACAATTAGTGATCCAATTATACGACATGTAAAGTACATTATTTTCGTACTCATGAAGGAGTAATGTGCAATATGATAACTCCTAGTCTTTGTTTTTAATGAAAAATATAATATATTAGTGATATAACACTGACGAAACCCACTGCTGGGAAGAATGAATATAAATTCATTAGAGACAACAAAGGCGTCCAAGCTCGGCTAATGAAGAAGGACGTCTTGTTTAATTACCTTTTGTAATTTTTCTACTAAGCGGGTCGACGTATAAATTAATTTTCTTTCAGTGGCCGTCCATGAGCGCCATTATGAAACTAAGTGAACCTCCTTTTGTGCCTAATTTAATCTACTTGGTTAGAATTAATGTTTTACGACATACACGTTTTTGTCTATTTTTTATCTTGCTTAACATAACATAACATTTGCTCAAGACTATATGCCAATTGGGGGAGTCAGAGGTGCATCTATCACAAGATGAACTAAGTACCCGGGCCACGCCTCAACGAGCTTTCTGTTAGACCAACGTGATAAGTGGGAAGCGGTATCGCCGTCTATAATGGTCGAGCCATCTACGTAAGTGAAAACTGCACTCAAGATAAATTAATAACTCATTGGTTCAAGTCCGGTTGTTTTGCAATATAACTGTACATAATTTTTGGTTGGTTCCTTAAGCATTTATCTATAGTTACTTGGACACAAACACGGAATTATAATGATGAATCTTCACAAATGTTTAGTTTACCATATTTATCTCAACCTACCTAAACTTAGTAAGTATACCTACTAAATTACTGCATCTCATTCCGCAATTTGATATTCATGGGTGTATTTTTGTCAAACTATATATGTGTAATGTACCTATATATTATATAGAAAGCTTTGAAATGTCGTACCTAACGTTAGTTATATACACAAGGGGTCACTGACTGCCTAATCTAAAGCAAAATGTGGATTTTACAGTAAAGTAAAGGCGATTTCAAAGCAGAATTCAGAACCATTATAGAACCTAAATAGGATTAACCTAAAGGCAGACCACCTGCAGCCATCCAATAAGCATTCGAAATGCTAAATGGATTTGGAGGAGTTCACGATTGCACTATGATAGAATTTCAATCTGTGGTCGTCCCATACGTTCATCGTAAGAAAAATGGTAGGTGTAGATACATTGAAAGGTACACAAACAGAAAAGTGGTAACTTCTCAATTCATTAAAAATTAACACATACATACATAAACTCACGCCTACACAATTATTTTGCTTCCTCCACATTCATCAATCGCTTCATACACGCACGCCAGTTCAGAGTAGATCGTACTAAACCTTCTTATTAATTAATAATCTTCTTCTTATTAAATATTTAATACAGAGAAAATTAAGTCGAAAAAGTGTGACTACGAGGGTACAAACTTGTTAACCAGTACACGACCGGGTCCTCGGCCTGTCCATGCGATTTTTTTCGTCATTATGCCAGTGGCAGTCATCTATCATACATAGCACTGGTGAGTCCAATCCTTTAAATATTTAATATTGAATCCAATATTGTGTTATAAACGGTCGAGAACCTTCACTCGATTGCTCTGAATTACACAAAACAGTGCGTGAAATTTATTTTCCTTCCATAATCGTATAATGAAATGATCTTATTTGTTCAAAGCTCAGCGCGATACATAAACAGACATTATATTGATTTATTCCCATTAATAATTATTAATAACCGAACATTGCTACCATTTTATCCTTTGTAAAGGAATTAATATATCACGGCTCATTTATAATCGCTTTTAATGATAAAGTTATGACATGTCGCGGGCAAAAGAACTATTAACGTCATCATTATTTCGTTTTTATCTCACAGCGTAAAGAGTTGGTGTAATAATTGTGATTTATGAGAAAATAATTAAATTAATTGGTTTTTATAACATCGTCAAATCAATATAAAGTATGTCTAGCAGCCAGTACTTATTCGACGTAGCATTACCACATACCTATATATTATTTCATTTATTTAGAACTCAAACATAGCAGGCAAGGAGGGGGTATGTATAAGTACTATAAGACTCTTGTTTCTAATTGTATCGTCCTATTCTAAAAATATGGATTGATGAAAATATATTTTAAATAGGTACTTATACCTTCGGCTGTTATCTTACTATGAAAATTGGTAAAATAATCAATTCAGGACACAGAATTAATTAGTTCGGAAGTTCATCTGTTCCGCATCGGATGCCAGAAGGAGCGGTTTCCTGTTTCCGTTTGAGACTTGCAAATATTCCCGTGCCGTTCGGTTCCTATCGCAACCCTGGGAGGAAGCACACATTTGTCTTGTGTTGCGTTGTTTTATTTCGCATGTCAGGAGCAATTGCAGGGCGTTTGCAGGCGCGCCCGCGTCCCCGCTCCACTTTTGTTCCTGAGAGCAACTGCGGTACGAATGGGTAAAAATCCTTTACGTGCCTAAGTGTTACTGTTGGGTTTCCTCATGAAAATTACTGTTTCATTTACTATGTTTCTGACACGACGTTGCTGAGGGAGGTTCTTTTGTTTTATATTACGGAGAGTGAAATCATTAGGACAACTGATAGCATAACATTACGCCGGTATCTCTAAAGGGGTAGGCATGTGTATATAGTAAATACACCTAAAATTCAATTGGTATTGTTCCCATAAACTCTCTAGATACCTATGTAACTAAAAATCTGCATACGTAGTAATATCTGCCCTGTAGTTTTCCTGTGAATTTCGCAAATAACACGAATGGTTCAAAAACAAAATGGCTGCTTTTTAATTACACGTTTATTTTATGAGTTTTTTATTATTGCTGCTAGTATGTGGAGAACCGTACATAGTTGATATATTTAACGGTACTTAATCGTTGCTTTATAAATGATTCCATAATATGATGAGGTCAAATAATTTAATGTTTCGTAGCATAACCCACTTGTGGGTAAAGTTCTCTTTTATTCCTCTGTCTTATCAAAGCAGATATTTTTCAAGCGAGTTTCAAATACATCTAAATCGTCGTCTATGTTTTGGGCAAGCCTCTCTAGCGATTAAAAACAAATAATTTAATAAAACAAATCTCACATTTGCATTCTTCTTCTTTGCGAGTCGATGGCGATCGAAGCTAAATTTTTGCTGACCAATAATTGGCCACGCTTACGGCATTGTCAGTGGCTTCGTACAGGTCTTTGCTTTAAATATTAGTTAGTAAAAGGTTTATACCTATACTAAAACTTGCGATGATGTCTAACAACTCGTTGTTGTACCTAGTTAGTTACGAGTGAATACGGGAGTTAACGTTCATAATCATAGGAATAATTCTTCTGAGAAATATGATACTATTAAGGCCCACGCAATAATTCTAAGAATTACATCATTTCGTATTTTGGGAGATAATTAGATCGCGGTATACGAATATACAGGACGTATCATGACATGATGACACGACACGAATTTGTGTCGGAGGTCATAATCTCGACTCCGACCCGCAATGAAGCGCGTGCTCGCCGACTTAATTCATTTACGCACACGGAATATAATTTAACAAAAAATACCTACACCTGTTACACTCTGTATACATTTTAAGGTACCGAACCATTTAAAATTGCATTTTTGGACCCAATATTTACCTACCCTTTGTAAATAGTACTTTTAAAAAATAAAAATAGGCTTATTTCCGAGAAAAAAGTCCAATATTTTTTTCGGATGAAAATAGATCAAACATGTTTCTGCTAAAACTTAAATTGCTTGTTTGCGCACTATTCAAAATAGAATAGGGTAGAGAAAAATGGTTGTGAAATGTAATCGTGTTTGTTCGCAGATTACGATATAAAAAATACCCGTATACTTACCTACTACGTACCTACTATAACTACCCAATATTATGTTTTTTAAATGAAAGGATATATGGAAAAGTGCGATAAGAATAAAATGAACAAATGCAGATCAATTTTATAATTTCAAACAATTTATTGAAATATTTATGTCAGTGCGATTTTTGTAAAACTGGTCCAAATATTAAAACGCGTAATCCGATTAACTGTTGTTTTCATAGAATTTAGTATTTGAATTAGTTGGAAAACCTTATTTAATTGTCTTTCTGGTAAATGATAACATCATGCTACTTTATTTATTAAAGAACTGTTGTTGTTTGATATTCGAATTCTTGAAAGCAATTAATTTTGCACTATCTGGTTTATACGTTATATGTATATGTCTTGATCATTTCATGATGTGCTTGATCATTTCATGATGTGCTCGATCATTTCATAAAATTGTCATATTTCATGAAATAGAATATCACATATTAGGCCAAATCAATGTACACAAAGCGTTTAACTATATGAGCAACTAAATGCATGATTACAAACGTTGGCAATCATTATGGTAAAATTAGTAACATTATCCATCGGTACTGGCGCTGGTGTTTATTATATTTAAAACTTGATTAATATTATAATCGATGAATCAATGTAATTGTTCAATTTTCCATATCGAATAGGTACATAATGTTGAACCTAAGAAATGAATCTACTATTCGCATTTCTATTACACCACATAGCATGGACACCGCCTACATTAACGATGTGGCCAAACGTTGATTGAAATATCATTAAACGTTGACGTTTCAACGATATGGTCTACTTAAGTTGGCCATTTCATGAAATATGACCATTTCATGATATGGTCGATCACATCATGAAATGATCAATTCTACGATCTTGCCACGATATATGTATATATTTACACTAGATATACCCTAAATTTAATCGTGGAACTCGTTAATTGACACATACTACGTACTACCACAACTATGGCTATTGATTATCATGTACCTACCCACACATGTTGATATATTCAACTGTTATTACCTACCAGTCAGTAAGTAGAATCACCTTATTTCGCAGAAATGTGTCTAACTTCTTATTCGAAACAATATCATGTATGTAGATAAATAGAAGGGTTCGAGGGCCGATTTTCTATTGGTCGGTAAAATCGGTACCGTAATTTTATACCGGTATGATAACGGTAGCCTTTGAGGTATCTTTAACCTTAACATTTTCAAACCCTAGTAGTAATATGTGCTACTGTTTATGTGGCATAAATAATGCTAAACCACGTCATTTCTTAAACTTTTGTATCTAAATTAGATTCAGCCAATACTGGTGTTGTTCTAACTTGGATAAACTACATCTTCTTCTTATCGTGTGGATTGTGAGGTGGAATACCAGCCTCATCAACCCTGGTGTCAGGGTTATTATTGAGCCGCCAAAGGCCCCTGACATGACTCATGTAACGACTACATACTTACATCAGTAAGTAGTAACCGGGACCAACGGCTTAACGTGCCTTCCGAAGCACGGATCATCTTACTTTTGGACAATCAGGTGATCAGCCTGTAATGTCCTAACTAAACTAGGGACTACATTATAAACTAAAAAACTACAATATACTTACTTTGATGTTTGGAAACATTCGTTTTGTTTTGTTTTATTCCTATTTTTGCTTTTCCTTTCTCACTCACTCATAAATCCCTCATGGATTTAAATTTTCTCATGTTTTATAGCTCAACTTTTCGGTGCCTCAAAGGCTTAAAAGTCGTCACAGCTTCCTTAAAGAGGTGGCTCCATTGGATTCTGAACCTAGCCAAGCCCGCTTAAATCTTTGGCGGCGGAAGTGTTCTCCCACCCCTTTTATCGCGCCATCGGAGGGTCTTCCGCCTGGAAGTAATCTAGCGTGGCCCACATGGAAGTCTTTAAATAGGCTCCGGACACAGGTTGGCCGCTGCAAGGATAATCTCTGCAGGTGGGGATACCTGGTTGATGGTTGCGATGATTGCGAGTGTGGAGTATCACCACAAACTATGGCTCACCTTTTGTGTTGTCCTAAGTGCCCTAACACCTGCACTATTGAAGACCTGTACGAAGCCACTGACAATGCCGTAAGCGTGGCCAATTATTGGTCAGCAAAAATTTAGCTTCGATCGCCATCGACTCGCAAAGAAGAAGAAGATAGCTCAAACGTGGTACAACTGAAGAGTGCATGCTATTAAATGTGAGAATTTCACGAATCTTCGTCATATTTAGAGTTTTATTCTTGGATTGTTGTTATTGAAGTGACTGTGGTCCGGTGGTACACCGGCTTGCTTCTCAAACAGGGAGCGCCGGTTCGAATCCCGGTACCGAACTGGCACCAATGAATTATTAATTTATCTTAAGTGCAGTTTTCACTAATACACTTGGCACGACCATTATAGATGGCGGTACGGCTCACCACCTATCACGTTGGCCTAACAGAAAGCTCAACGTGTGGGTACTTAGTTCATATTGCGATGGATGTACGATAAGGTGCAAAAGTCCAGTCAGTTTCTTGCAAAGTGATAAATTAACTGGTTGCACTTAAGACCTCTTGGTTACATGTCGTTACTGTAATAGACCAAAAACACCTACAAAAACATAAATTTTATATTTATGACAAGTAATGGATCATAAATTCACCACTGTTTACAAATAATTCGCTGGGCTCACTGACTGTACTTCTGCTCTTTGATTGTACCTCTGACTACCCCAGTTGAGATAAAGTCGTGAACTTATGTTACGTTGTATTTAAAGGTCGGACGTAAGTTATTTAATGGATGGAATATGCATCATCTATTCCTTACAAATAAACATCTTTGCATACACAAGGTTTCATCATTAAATGTATTAGAACTAGACAGAAAGTTATTGATATATATTTCTGAAGTTACTGCAGTAATTACTGAAATTCACTCGCGTGTAGTAAAGTAGCGTGATGAAGTATGCTCCGTACCGTCCAATAGATGAGTGGAGGTACGTACCAACATGTAAGCACTGTATCTGGTTATGAAGTCACAAAACTTAAATCACTGTGTATATATCTTCATATAAAGACAAAGGATATGTTTACTCTGCATATACTTTAATTACTTACTGTTTTCTACGATAACTCTAAACCACGGAACAATATTCTATCATAACAACCGCAATTTTCCCAAAAGTTCCCTACTTTGTATGCGTATAATACAGAATACTATAAAGAAAATAATTCCAAGAAACGTGTAACCAAGAATACGCTGTTGAATTCAACAGAAGAACAATAGAAACAGATTGTCTGAAAGTAATGTTCCAAAGAATATTGTCTTGCAAATACAAACTTTCATTTGTCTTAGGTCGTCGAACTTTAATTTGTTTTCAACAAACGTTGTAAAAAAGATGTATCTTTGTTTATAGCTGAGGTATGAAGGGTGAGATGGTCCTGTTGCTTTTATTAAGGCAATCAGAGGTGGGTGAAAATAAGAAGAACCTCCGCAACAAATTCTGTTGACGATGAAATTACACTCTGTAAGGATAGTCGAATTAAGTTGATAAAATAACCTTCCCTTAAATAGTTCTTATCAATTATATAATTTATCTTAAATACCTAACACACGTTACACTAGTGTGTCTTGTGACTACTTACAGATAAACATATTAAGTTCATATATGAAAGTATATTTATTATATTCCTGTAACTTTTATTGCGGCAATCACATCTGTGTGGTAATAATAAGCGTCAACGCAGCAGATATAGGTGCGATTAAGGAGGACAAAGGGGAGAGTTTCATTAAGGGAGGGGCAGTAACCGAGATAAATATGAAATAAACACTCATAGAGCCGGGATTAGGGTGTGTGACCCGGATACTGGGGCAGGGTGTCGCAAGTTTGTTGTAGAAGGGTGGATATCGATGCTTCCGTCTACAAATAAACCTTTCGGTTTCATAGGGAGAAATTAAGCTTTAAGTCGATAATAATTACAGTACGTAAGTACTTCAATAGTATTTTTTTGACGTCACTTATAGGTAGGTTGTAGGTTTGCCTAAGGTGGCCTTAAATACGTGGCCGAACAAATACCAACGGCAACTTTATTTTCTAAGTAGCAGCTTCTATCAGGCAACATTTAAATTTGATGTAACAGGTGTTGTTTGTTATTGGTTAGATAATACATTGAAAGGCAATTTCCGAACTGTGGAACAAAATGGACTAGTGGAAGTAATTGGTTACCTAATATCAATAATAGGTATGCATCTCTTTTAAAAATATAACATTAGCCCACGACTTGGGCGAGATATACTGAGTAGGTAATGTACCCATGCTTCACGGAGCTTTGTCTTGAAATAATCAACTTTCTTTAAGGATGTGGCAACCCTGTAATAAAGCAGGGTCACAGTTAATGTGTCCTGTTTATTACGAACTTGGAATACCGTAGTTGAAACTCTGCGTATATACAAAGATAAGTCGTCTTTATTCGTGTAATATCTGTAATATACGAGATTATCGCATTAAGGATAATTTATTTTAGCGTATAATTACGAGTTGGGTTCACAAGATTGTATAAGTCAAAAGAAACTTAATTACCGCATGTCTATTCTCATTACTATGTAGAAGCAACAGGAAGAGACTAAGATAATGTAAAACTCTACTCATACAAATTTTATTCGTAACCTAGGTGACTCTAGTCATAAGAATTTTCCTCATAACGTAGGTGATACTACTCATACAAATTTTCCTAGGTAACCTACGTCACTCTACTCATAAGATTTTCCTCATACCTAACCTAGATAACCTCGGTGACTACTTATGAGATTTTTTCTTGTAACCTAGGTGACTCTACTCATAAGATTTTTTTCTCGTCACCTAGGTAACCTAGGTGACATTACTCATACAAATTTTCCTCATACTTAACCTAGGTAACCTAGGTGACTCTACTCATAAGATTTTCCTCATACCTAACCTAGATAACCTCGGTGACTACTTATGAGATTTTTTCTTGTAACCTAGGTGACTCTACTCATAAGATTTTTTTCTCGTCACCTAGGTAACCTAGATGACATTACTCATACAAATTTTCCTCATACTTAACCTAGATAACCTAGGTGACTCTACTTATGAGATTTTTTCTCGTAACCTAGGTGACTCTACTCATAAGATTTTTCTCATGACCTAGGTATCCTAGGTGACTACCTACTTATAAGAATTTCACTCAGATGTTTGGAGATTAACGAGTGAAGTTTAATAAATGCTATATTTTCATTTACCCTCTTTCTGTTGCTTCTGCGTACTCCTAGGTACTTATTTATTTTCCTAATTTTCTATATTAATGTTCCTCTGGAGCCTTACTGTTAAAATGGCGACCATTATCAACATACGGTGCGTGTATTATTGGCAGTGTTATATCTCATTGTACATATACCTAATGCTTTACACATAATAATAAGGTATATTTGAAGTAATAAGCAGTAAAAATATAGCAACCTTAGTTTCTGCGGCACTAGCCATAGAGGCGACTAATCAGCTCGCGACCACAATCATTTCAGAACGCCAATACCGACCCCGCCGGCTTGGTCCACAATTTCCCTCATTCAACGCTTATCCCCACTGAAGTCGATTAATTATTTCGAATAATTTCCTCTCAGACGACCCTGGGCCAAGGTTCGCACCCTAGTGGGCACAGTTGTGCCGAGTGAGAGCCCTCAGCGCTCCCCATTTGTCCGGCCAAGTAGTCAATGTCATTTGCGGAAAATCTACAATAAGCCACGTTAATAAAAGCCATGTCAGCTTATTGTGTGATGAACTGATGACATACCAGAACTGAAAATAAATAAGTGCCGATCGCTGCGAAATAAGCTTATAATGAGTCCGGGAAAATGCTTCGAATTCTGCCCGAATCTCATTAGCATTTGTGTAATTCCATCAGAGGTGCAGGCGAGACCGAGCGGGACCCGATACGCTCCATTAGATTTCCAAACGGTTTGTCTAACCAGCCACGGTAATGATTGCAAAATTGGAAGTTTATCTCTTTTACTTTATCAGTGTTTACCTATGTTTAACAGTCCCTTAAAGGATTGATCGATTGCGCAAAAAAATAAACTCGTAGACAATTAACAACTTACTTATTGGGATGGAACAAATACAGTGTATTCCAATGCCTTTTTCTTATACTTACAAGTTACCTAGGTATTTTTCCCGACAAAAATCTTCCTTTTGCAAATGCAGAACGAGAATTTCCATCGGATTAAATGTGTAGGCATTTCCATTATCGTTTAGATCCCCAAATGGAATTGGGTTGTATATTAAGATTCATAACGTCGTTGCCAATTTAAAATCTATTATGTGCAATCGGGTAAATTTTACAGAAATTAAATATACTTCCGCCTGAATATTTTTCATATGACTTTGTGTTAAAAATATTAAAAGAGAATTGATATTTACGTACATAAGAGTTTGTACTGAATGTTTTAGGAGCAAAATACTCGATCGATCGATCGATTCGATCCTGACAAAAAAGAAATTTAGTGAGGGCGACACAAGAGTTTTTTAAATTGGCAACGACGATATTCAGATTTTCTGCACCTCAGAGATGTGACTATCGCAGGCATGACTAATACATGCTCTAAAGACATCTTTAATAAGAGATTACTGAGATATTACTTTTCATTAATTATTCTCTTCGCAAAATAGTCGACAATTTACCAACATAACATTATTATTTTTATTTTTTAATTTATTGTTAAATTGGTAAGTACAATTTTATTTGTTACAATATTAACCCGCCAAACTGTTACGTTTGATGGACTATATCCCAATTGTAGTACATACATCGTAAGGTGATCTAAGTACCCGCACGTCTCCGAGCTTTCTGTTAGACAAACGTGATAGGTGGTAAGCCGTATCACCGTCGATAATGGTCGAGCCAAATGTGTTAATGAATACTGCACTTAAATTGATTACCCATTGGTACAAGTCCGGTACCGGGGTTCAAACCGCCGCTCCCCGTTTGAGAAGCAAGCCGTACCAGAGGACCACAGTGACTTCAATAAAAACAGGTAATCAAAAATATGTCTTTAGAATAAAAATCTAAATGCGAAGATTCGTGAAATTTTAACATTAAATAGCATGCACTCTTCAATTGTGGCACGTTAGAGCTATAAAACACGAGAAAATTGAAATCCATGAGGGATTTATGAGTGAGTGAGAAAGGAAAAGCAAAAATAGGAACGATCGAACAGTGAAATAGTGAAAAGCAATATTCAGACTTGTTTCCTGTGCTGTCATTGATGTGACAGGTTAAAATGTTTTTAAAAGTTGAATGATAAACTTTTCGATTTCGTCAAAGTGTATTTTATCGTTTTGTATCGATCGTTCGGATTTGGTTGGATACCTACATTTTTTGTTTTACTAGCCAATAGAGAAAGAAAAAACGTAAGGCTCGGTACTGTGATATTTATATTACGTCTGGCCTGTTAGCATTAAAGCTGAAAAGGCCAAAGACCGGGGTCAGTTAGCTTCAGGCATTTATAATGTCTCGTTTAACTTAAAAATATATTATTTTGAAAGTCATTGAACTTACATTTTTTTTCCAAGTGCGACTTCTACGAAAAAGCATTTTCATGTTTCCAATCAATTTCCTATTCCGTACAAGTTGAGGAAAATATTCACTTTCATCAATCGTGACGGATGATAATGGATCTAATTCCCCGCAGCAACAAAAGTTATGATGTTCCTCTGCCGTGTCGGACGTTACGGTTACTGTTAAGCCCATGACATGACATGGCTCGAATAACAACCGGGGCCGACTGTTTAACGTGCTCTCTGAAGCACGGAATTATGTTATATTTTGACAATCAGGTGATTTCCGTCTGCAATACCCTAAGCAATCCAGGGAGTGTCTCACAAAGGATTTTTTGTTAGACGTCTCCCATCCGGGGATCGAACCCAGGACCTACGCATCGAGAGCCTATCGCTCATCTACTGATCCACGGAGGCAGTTAAAAATTATGATAATCATAATTATCAAATTACAAAATGTAGTAATAAACATTAGTACCTTTACTATAGTTTTACAACAGCGAAATAACGGCCATCTTTATACCGAAACTTGAAATTAGAGTAGGTAGTTATGAGAATTAAAATGTCGAGTTCAGAGAATGGAAACTATTGTTTACGTAAATAATAATATCTTATAATGGAAGTTTAATGAAAAATAAGGCATAAGTGAAAAATTATTAATGTTGTTTCGCTTTATAAATAGGAGTTGGTAGAAACTCCGAGGCGGTGCAAAGTACCGGCTCTACATAGTTGATTTTCAATTAGGATCCAAAAACTTTATCGCGTATTTCATGTACCCGAGAGAAATTTTCGAAATGTTGCGGTTGAAGCGAGCCCGAACTTAGACCAATTAATGGATTCTACAAAACGCGCAAATTAGAAAACAATAAAGCGAGTCAAACAAAACTCGGTGTTTGCTTAGCAACCTGAGAGACTTAATGAATTGACGCTCTAAAGGTTAATGTTTACTTACTTTTGCTTCTGATTTTATTTACTTGAACATAATTTAATTTCGATACTTATTCATCATCTATTTTTACAATGCTAAATCTTATTATGGCCTTTGAGTCTTGCGCGTCTGAGTTAATACGACTGACTTCGCATTGTAAGTGACTTTGAATGTTTCAGAACTTTCTGGGCTTAATGACGCGAAGACCCGCGCCGCACTTGAAACACTTGAAAGTCACAAGGAGCATATTGCATTGCCGCGCATATTAAATCGAAGTCACATCGGCGCTAGTTGCGAACAATGTAACTTTGGATTAAACCCTTGAAACTTGCTTACTAGTTAAAGTTACATAGGTGGAGTGAAGCTTTATGTGAGCTCTTGACAGGCAGTTCCAAGCCGAGGGCAGGCCGCATTGAATAGTCATTCCAGAGCAATTTGCTGCCCCAAGGAGTCCCCGGGGGCTTGTATAGCGGACCCTTGATCCTCTGAGCGGGTAGAGTGCGGTCGTACATGACGTCACTGTTTTTATTATATTCGCTGGATCAATATAATTTGTGAATTGCGAGGTTCTGCGTGGGAAGCGTTCCTTTTCCAGACAAGAGTTCATTCTTTAACCAAGATTGAAAATAAACACAAGTACACAACTGCAGTAACTACTGCAATAAGAACAAAGGAAGCGATAAAGCAGTATGTATTGATTACTAATAACTACCTATAAATTATTAATCAAGGCTATTGATTCTTTTATTGCCAACATAATTTATTTGTATCCGGTTTGCATTGTGATAATACTGTAATGGTTGGCATGTTATTGCAGTTTTTCATGATGCATGACCAACAATAAAATGCGGTGAGCAGCCCGGTTCATATAAACCTAGGGAATTCTAAAATATCCGCAAATTTCTAAATTTTGGAACTGTCTAAATGTTAATTAAATTTTCGCGTATGCTTTACCAACCTAATAACATTCTGCGGGTGAATTAAATTAGTAGAATGCTAAATAAAACTTTATTTTCAAACTGGAAACCTACTTCACCTCAGTCGCTCGGAAAATGTTTCGCCAACGTACCTGTAAAAGAATAATAAAAGTGTTGAATCCATAATGCATGGAGGTCTGAACTTTGAACTAAAAAGATTAAACAACTTCGACATAGTCTACTGAAGCACAAGGAAATGTGTGAGGGTTATTTGTACCGTCAAAGGTAAATATGAACCTCGTTGTTTAGTAAAGGTTGTACTTTGGAAGTAATCAACAAAGTTAAACAAATAAGCAACCTCGGGCGCAGTCAGTCATTAGATAGGTACGTACTCGTAACCGTCTCAAGTTCGTCCTGTATTTACAGAGCAAACATGACATAAACAGCCTACTCACGTCCCATTGTTGGGCACAAGTACGATCTCGTTGGTCGGCGGGGGTACATAGCATACTCTTGTACCCTACTTCACCTTTTGTTTTGATGGTCAAGATGTTCAGCCATTTCACCCCAGAGATCGTCAATGACAATCCGCTAGTCGTAAAATGCAGACGGCCATCTTCGAGCGTCTTGATGACTTAGGCTTGGCTACTACTTTAGACGCCTCTACGAAATCCATAGCGTTGTGGTGAATTGAATTGTGAATTTTGGATACTTATGTTTTAAAGTCTTCCAGTTGATAAGGGGATGCTTGTGACCAGAAACGAAAGATTATAGGTTGTTTATGTAGGTGCAGTAAACATCATGGGTTAACAATGTTAGTAGCATCAGCGGGCGTGGGTTATTTATAAAGGCAGGCATTCATTAAAAAGTTTGAGACACGCGTGCACTGCAGTGTAATGTTGTCTTGTTAGCGTGCTCCTGCATAACTATGGACGTTAACAACCACCATTAACGTTTTGCAAACGCCTTATTTTTATTACAAACAGGTCCAAGGAGAAACGGTGCTATGAAAGTTAATGTGCCCCCACTAAACAACGAATGTGTCTCTCGTTAAATTCCACTGCAAAAGTATTCTTCTGTGAATTCTTTAAAAAAGTTTCGTGGAGAAGTGTTCTGGAATCTTTTACGAGTTCTAAAACACCCACGCGCATGACCTCTCACACGCGTAATTCCCATTAAAGTTGACAAAACGGTAAGTCGTAAGAACACAACTTGCTATGAATTTCGCTATTTTCGTCGTCTTTAACGAAAGCTCGAACTGTTTAAGTGCACGTCACTATTAACACATAAAAACTAAACGTGTATACAAGATATTTTTATATAATTATGATTAAGTACGCAACAAAAGGCTAGAGTTTTAAGTATGTATACCGTTTAAATTAGCAGCTTAATCTTTATACTCGAGTGCCTTATTCGTTGTTTAATTATATAGAGAAACTTAAAGACGTCGTTTATGTTAAGATAAGCCTAACTTACTTTACTTCTAATATTGTTCTCAAGACTAAAGCTAAAAGTTTTGAGCCCTACCTATACGAGCATAATATACATAATGTCCTAAAAGTCGGTACTCTGGTATGCTATGGTATGGATATTGTGTTATTCTTATTATAAATTGTTATTAACGTTGAGAATTCGTGTCTATGTTTTTGTTGATGTACTATGTATAGATCGAGGGTGTGCTTAATTTATAAAGCTCTAATTAATCTTGATTAAACAGTATACAGAACATTTCTACATACTGGTAAATTGACAGATTAAATGATTGAATTGAATTGTCTGATTTTGATTACGCTAAGTATGTAGCAATATCTATGTTAGTAGTGTACTATTTTGTTTTACTTTTAAGATAAGATAGCACAAAGAACACACGGTACAGTTTTAAGTTAACCTCGTTACTTAAACTAAATAAAAACACAAACTTCGACTGATGCAGAACTACGTTTAGCTCAGTTTATCTGCAGCCATACGGTTCAGGAAATCTGGTGTTTGCCAGACAATTGCTTGATTGGACCGCTGCTTTCTTTTCAGGAAACATTCAATGCTACTAACGAGACAGAAGGTCCCAGGCAAGCAACTGCGCTGTTTATTTTTACTACAAACCCTCAAGTTGTTTTCGCAAAGTTGTCCCGTCGTCAACACAGTTAAGATTCTCTAATGAACCTGTTTTTTACTCTCCATCATTTTTCTTTTACAATTAATCGTAAAAGAAAACAATATTTTGATCACATTTTATCGCGCCATTTAAAGGGTCGATGGTTCAGGCAATCGTATAGTAGCTCAAGTTTACGCGCCCATAAAGGAATGCTATAAAAAGGCATATTGAAGCTACAAATAGCGCGGTTCACGCTGCTTTTATTGTCGCATCACGCGACAAATCTAAGCCTCATTGTCTACAATAAGTCCGCAGGTTCGACGATAAACCTCGGACTTAGGGGATAAATAGCAGACAGGCTTCGTCGACGTAAGCACGGGCCATTTGAGAAATTTATTGTGCGCACTTAGCCACAAATAAATTGGCCAGAGCCACGTGAACCGTTCGGTCCATTCCCCGCCGCGTGTACCGCTCGTCTGCCACGTTTGCACTTAACAAGCACACCTTTAAAGCATAAGTTTTATTTACAAGCGAATTTCCAAAAAAAGCATCTATCGTGTGGGTTGTGAGGTGGATTACCAACCCCATCAACCCTGGTGTCAGGGTTACTATTGAACCGCCAAAGGACCATGACATGGCTCATGTAACGATGTAAGTAGTAACCGGGCCCAACGGTTTAACGTCCAAAAAATAATAACAAAAGTCGAAATACGCTTCCGGCAAGTGCGACATGCCACGTTGTATACCAATGCATGACACATTTGGTCCGGGAATTTCTAAGCTTCTACGCGATGGTTTTACAAACGGATCGGTAGAGGAAGTGCATATTGTAAAGTTCACGTAGGTAAGGTTCATATCTGAGTAACTTTTACTTTTGAATGAATTTGGATATTTTTACGATTTTTTTTTTTATTTTTTATCAGTAAAGTAAGATAAAAAAACAACTACCTACATTCAACAGACCTGAATGTGATTAGTGTCATTGACGATGCTGATTTCGCAATGCGCTGTCAAGATTTTGCTAACGACGAAAAGCAAGATAGATTTACTCGCAATAAATCTTAAGTTCATTTTACGTTATACGCCTTCAAAGGGTTTTGGTAATTAAATTATTCAGCAATATTAACTGCGGGTAGCTGTTAACGGACAAAACTCTTATTAACAAGAATTAATAAAAATGACTAGGTCGCATGATACCACAGGATCTTTCCATTAATCAACGCCACTTGTCTAACGCGCCAACAATTTTTTACCGGGTGTCCTCTATACAATTGGAATTTGATACTGGCTGCATAAAAACTAAGGACGAGCCACATTGTTGTTGAGACGGTCTTTTGTTCATGACAACGGATTTCAGCAAAAATTTACGGTCAATCTGGCGCTCGCTAGACCCGCCTTACATGGCTTGATGTTCTGGAAAAAATATACTCTTGAACATCAACCTAACAAAAATAAGTACCCCAATTTAAAACTTTATTCTTAATTATTTAAATGGCCAAACCGGACAAAAATAACACAACAAAGTGTTAGTGGAAGGCAGGATTAATAATAAAATAGACAGGAAATAAAACTACGATCGGCAAATTGAGTTTAGTTTGGGTGAATTCGAATTCACTCAATCAATAAACCTGCTACCGCAAAAAAATGTCAGCGCAACCTATAAACGCGCAAAGAGAATATGAATAAACCGCCAGTCCACAGCCGATCCCATATTCGCGTCGTTTTTAACTCAACCAACATCACATACAACAAATATTAATGGTAACAAATGGGTGAAATGAAGGCCCTATATATTTTCATTTATTTGATTAAAAAAGCGCTTCCTGAATCGGGTCGGAAAGGGAAAATATCCAGTAAACTTTTCTTGTTTTCAAACAACACGTTCGACGCACACGTAACGACACAGGATTGAATTGATTATAAACTTTATCTGCTGCTGACTGCATGAGATTTCTTCTACCTCTACGTTGCACAGTTTTCTTGAATATTTCAAAGTTGTTTACCGAGAAAAACTACGAATACCATGAAGAATTGGCCATGGATCGATCGACTAGGTTGGAGAATGCTGAACGACAAGAGCGTGTCTCTTACGTTACTTATGTTAATGATACTAAAAAATGCTCACTGAAAATATTGTATGACGCCATATACCTACACTAAATAAGTTGCGTTGATGTCTGTAACAAGCCTAGATTAGGACGCAGAACATTCTTCTTCTATCGTGTGCTTCTATCTCGTATCGTAGTTGTGAGATGGAGTACCAACCTCATCAATCCTGGTGTCAGGGTTACTAGCAGAACATTGTCAGTTATAGTAATTTGGATATTATAGCCGAGATAAAGCCGTGTCTGCTCTATTGTGGAAAAAGCTTTATGTTACGGATTATAATGTAATTCAAGTTGCAGCGGCAATCCCCTGCAATTTGTTATTTAAACAAAGTCTCTAATAAATCAGTGTTCTCGGAATAAATTACCTCCTGGACCAACAAGCCAGGTGCAATCTGGCTCGACGTGTTTAATAAAGGAGTACACACACGCGGTCTTTATTCGTCTGGGAGGGTAATTAGTCCAACACTTCACACTTAATTAGCACTATCATGGAATTTAAAACGACCCTCACCGTAGGGTTGCCGGTTCAAAGGAGTGTGTCCAGTTTGCACAATGAAAGCTCTAAGTGGTACGTGTCCTATTAAACTTAACGTATGAGCCGTGTCGAATGCTTTCTTGTAAAAACATGTTGTAACACGTTCGTTACATTCTTAAGTAAATGCTGCTGCTAACCTGATCTTTAGAAACGCGAACACTTCAGAATTTTCAGTCATTTCGTTTGAATTTGTTAAGGTTGTCGAATAGCTTGGTAGCGACGTGCACATTTCACATTCAACAACCGAGGATGTTTCCGTCGTGTCCTCTAACAGCTACATGATGTGACAAAGTGGTATGTCCGGGCGCCCGGTGTCCGAGATTCATTCGTATGCCGAAGCTTATTCCAACTCGCCGCCTGTTCCTAGTACAAAACGCGAGTTGCCTCACTGAAACTCATTGTTTCAGACAAAGGGAGGTTCTCACCGTGTAATTGGGTACCGAGTTACAAGAATATTACTTCACCGTTTGTGTCATTTTCTTACAAGTCTAGGAGAATTTTCTTGATCAGAAACTTGTTCGAGAAATTTGTATGCCAAAGACGCTGTAGTTCCCGAAGTCCGCCATGTTAATCAAACAACTTCGCGCTTGTTTGTTCATTACGAGGTCATTGACTTCGTGGCTATTTGTTGTTTTGATCTTTTCTGTTGTCTGTAAGTTCTGAAGTAGTAAAGGGCTTTGTATGAGAATGGGTAATAAATAAATTCTACACGATGCGCGTGCAGTGGTTTACTATTTGTAAAGGGGAGAAATAGCGAGTGGTGGTCGGTCAAACGTCTATTACGCTAATTGTCGAGGCTGGTGAGCACAGACATTGCCGGAGGCTTTGTGCCTCCCAGTGGCATACCGCAGCCCGCTAGCTCTCGCAATCTGTGAATGCTTTGTGCAGGTCACGTTATGGGGCTTACAGAGTACACCTACATTTGAAACTTTGTTCAAACTTTGTTTACGAATTGGTATGTGACAAGATTTTGTTTCGGCTGTTGTTCACATGCTCAGGTGATTTCATGTGACTTGACTGAATATATTTGTTTATTATTTTATAAATTCTAGACATTTTCTTAAAAGCTGTATGTATGTGGGATAGGTTGCTTGAAAATTGAGTCTATAAACGATGTGTTGAATATCACAGAAACTAAACCCACACTGAGCTAGTTTACAAACAATAGAGACGTTCAAACTGGAACAGTTCTCTGAATCTCAAAACTGAATACATTTCCACAAAACTATCATTACTTTGACTGGACTTAGATGCTAACTAGTTTCTATAATGAATTCCATAGCTTATAAATGTATCACATATATCACAAGGTTAGTTGTCTCAAAGATATTAGCATTCAGATTTAGGAGATTCGCACCTGGTACAATGAATATTTAAACAGGCACCGGCGACCTATAGACGAAACCGTATTTTCTCTCCTGCATACGAAAATCTCCTCTACTGTATCAGTTGCCTTTAACGAAATTCTAGTTCGATCTGACAACAACACCCCTGAATCGAATATCGAAGATTGGAAAACTTATTTCAACAACGATTGAAAAGACTTCCATATTTCCTTCGAGTTATTTATAATTCTTTTATATCGAACATAGCAGAGCTTTGAAGCTGCATATGTGAACAGTATCGACGTGTTCGGAGCTTTCTTTAGAAAATAAAATAGATAGAACTTTTATAGACACACTCAGTTATATGGGTAGACTGAGTCAAAAGTCCTTATAAAACAACCTGAAACCATGTTTTATCGATTCCCAAAAATTTTATGATGAACTTTTGCATAACCATGAACATTGCACATATACCTAATCATCCCGTTCGATAGAAAATTATTCGTAAGTTGACTTCCAAACTGGAATATAAAGTAAAATATAAAACAAAATTACGTACAATTGATAGTACGGCAATTCAATCAGTGCAACAAAGGCAGTTTCAACAGAGATTGGAAAGTCCGTAGCGTGCTGGGAGCAGTTTACCGCGACTAATCCAAGCAGATTTGGACAAACCCCCATTACCCTGATTGATTCTCGGCCGGCCCTGGTTACAAATACAAAGGTCTGCTAGCAATTTGGGAGTGCTTTCAATTTGCACTGGACCAGTGGCCTCTCAATTTGTGGCGCTTGGGCTATTCCATGGCGGGTCCCGCGCCACTCACGCCTGTCACCGCGCCTCTACAAAAATATTTGTTAATCTGACAGCACTCTGTGTACGAGTATCACCAATTGATTTCGACATCAACGTCCTACTTAATTGATCCACGCTTCACATCGAATTTCGAATAGAACGTCCCTAAAGCTCTCAATTTGAATCCTGATTACACTGGGTATTCACTAGTATTAGTATTTTGGCAACGCACACGAAGATTAGACAGTACCTATCTAAAGTTTAGGAAAACATTGTTTTATTATGTAAAAGAAAAACACGAGAAGAATTGTACCAAAGTTACGAGGGAACATAACATTCTTATGTGGAAAACTCATCCAAGTATGCTTTATGTATATTCACATATGACTTCATAAACCGTAGGTATGTAGGCGGCGAATAAGGGTGAATATTGCCGAGCACGCCTACTGTGAAATTCATGACGTGTGCCGAGCTTCTGACTGATTGAACCTGGATGTACGTTGACTTCTGTATACAAAGATTAAATGGAAGACAGCCGCCGAGAAAACTAAATGTTTCTTATCGCACCCGTACAGTGGATTGTAGGTTTTATCTCCCCATTGTACCAAATACCCTTATCTAGGTATACGGAAGGAGGCCGTGGGAACGACCCAATCTATGCAATTATGCAAATGAAGTCTAATTCTCGCTTATGTATTGTATTACCTGTGGGCGCAGAACTCCCGGCCTCCGAATCTGGGCTAGAGCCAACCTAATCTTCCAACGCAAACACTTCTTCGAATTGAATAAGTTACATATTTATAGAATTCTGTAACCAACCACTCAAATTATTGTAAGTAAAGTCAAACGGTGAAAGCTATTTATTTTTGAATTCATATTTTATAAGTACGAGGCCTTTGCTTAGTTGATTGAATTTGACCAACAAACTTAAGCAATATCGGGTGCGGTCAACTTTTACGACATGCCCGGACTGATAAGTAGATGAAAATACAAAGTTTTCAGCCATGGTCGATTACTCTAAGTATTACACTCTTAAAACTCGTGATGATATAAGGTACTTGAATGACCATGAACGAAAACTCACACTTACGATTTTGAAAATTGCATCATTTCTCTCGTAATATCCACACCACCCTAAGGCAAAATGCAGGCTTGATATTTTGGTTGAGCATCTCCAATTTGACAGTAGCTCTGAATTTGTGTCAAGCAGTTGATTGAAAGACCGTTCTAGAAAATTAATGCGCCTTCTTTTGTTAGTTTAAAAAATGTTGCCAAGAAGAGATAATATCGATCGCAATGTCAAAAAGTTATCAGATCTCATGTAGAGCCAAACTTCTAACTCTACACGCCCTAACTATACAACCACTAAGTTCACAAACTCTACAGGTAAAATATAGGGCTAATATTAATGGGTGGAAAATATTAGTGTATTGTTGGTTTATGAATCAAGACTGAACAATTAAAAATGCATCTTTAATACTTTTAATACGGTTCATCATTGGCATTAATACTACTGACTGAAAATTTATGGGTGTTTTTTTAATATTGTGATAAATGACTAAAACAAGATTAATTATTATTTAAAAAGAATAACGTATTTTGATTATCACAATAAAATTCGATTAATTCTTAAATTTCAGTTTCATATACCCAATTAATCCCATTTTATAATTTCTGCTCTTTTGATGAATATTCGTATGTAATATAATACCAATTAGTTATAACAAATAATTCTGTAAAATTAATAATGCATAACATGTAAAATAATTAAAATACAATACATTTTGAAACGGCTCCTATTAGCGATCGGGTTCCCAATTTGGTCAAACATAGATTTTTCTTTGAAATGCTTTTCGATAGCTAAATATACTAATTTGTGTACTATATTTGGCATGGTTACATTCTTCATAAAATTATATTAATTAATATATAGATTTTAAGTAAAAAATATTTACAGTTTCAATTTATAACGATTCTATTAAAGATGGTCCTTATACGGTGCAAGTACATTTATGAATTATGTTCTATTAGATTGAATCAAAATAAATATCGATAAACAAATTGTATTGTGTACCTAGACGTATACCATGCCCTCATTAAATTAAGCTTCTTTTTTAGTCTACACCAAAAAAGTACTGAATAATCTACAAACGTTTTCTCGCTCCTAATGTAAATCATCCGAGTAAGCGTTTCGCGGAGATCAACCTAATTTTCGCGATGACTGAAAATTAAAGAAGTCCCACGAGAATCCAATTTCACGGGAGCTGTAATCTCATTAGAGACGTCTGGCTTTCATTAACATTTATACGGTTTCCACGAGAGAAAACTTTGAGTCTCAGAAAGTCAGTGTGCAGCGAACTCTCAAGACTTGATGCGCTAATCTAAATTCGCGCATCTTGGACGCAGGTGCCTTGATAGAGTTACTGTTGGCTTTGCGCCGCGTTTCGGAGCTTCCAACTTATGCTGCAACTCAGTTTCAATTTGATAGCAATTTTACGTTCCTTTACTACATTTTAAGTGGGAATAAGTAATTAGTTAAGAGCTAGAATATTAAAGATTAATGCCGCTCAAGCTCGCGTAACTTTAATATTCGAATTAAGAAACTACTGGAATCATTCCCAGTGGTTGGCGGCAGAAAATTATTTATGGATTCATTTAAATTCTTTTTATACGAGCAATGAATGAATGTCATGAAATAACGGAACCCTACCAACCGCATAGAGCCACATAAAATAGCAATTGGTAGCAATTCTAGCAAAATTGCACGGTACCCGGATTGCAATATTTTCCTTTGAACTCAACACAATATTTTTCTGTTTCTCTCGACGCATAGTTACACGAATAAAAATGAAGAATGAGAGAATATTCAAATACATGCAAGTGGGTATTTGCTTAATACATATTCTGATGAATGAGGAACATTTATATATATTTTTAAATAGATTATGAATGTAAAAAAATATTTTACCTTCAATAAATAAGTAATATTTTTGTTGGACATCATACTACTCAATTGCGAGTCGGCGCCAGGTTTTAAATACCATTGAAGATCTTCGAGTTTTTCACATGTATTCAAGGTAAATAAAAAACATATATTGATCCCCATTTCAAATTTATAGCTTCAAATTCCGAAATCGGAATTTCTACCTGCTTGCACGACCACTTAGTACACTATTATTAATATTATAATATAACGTAAGCTCTCTGGTATCTGCACAGAGTAACATTTTACCTATTACCTACATGGGTATAATTTACGTAGATGTGTATAAATATTTTTCTTAGTGATTCTATTTTTAATGACATATTTTTATTTAATAAATTCATTCGGTCTTGTCTTTTTATAATACGCGCTTGTATTATCCTAGTCTAAGTCACGTTTCTAGCCGCTCGTTGTATTAACATTTGCATCACGAAGCCTTGCAGAAATCCGTAGCTTTGTTCTCTCTATCTGAAAGCACAGAATGGCTTCAGAGCATCCCACTCGGGTTAGACAAAGCCAAAAGGAAGCGAGTTCCCTCATTTATCGAGCTGAGATCCCACAGGATAACTCGACGCAATCCACCGGAAATAGAAAGTCAAGAGCGCAATGCTTTAGATTCCCGATAAATCCTTGAAGAGAGTGCACGTAGTGTTTAGACGTACGGCGCTCAACACCTTCAGTGGGGAACTAATGTTTCCACCGACAGAAAAGCAAGCAAAAGGTTTTGATCTCCCGACTTTGTTTGTAGCTTTTAACAGATTAGAATTTCCTATACGAAACTGGATAATGTAAAATATAATGGAGCCACGCTTCAGTGCATAGCTGCTTCACTTTATATTCGGGATTGAAGTGAAAAGAAACAAAATCTAGTGATATAACTTGATTATCACTGGGCAACTAATGTAAGGGCTCGCGTACATGTCAAACGTGACAAGGAAACTTAATATGTCTGGGGTCTTTAATTTATAACTTAATTAAGTATTCTCGGTCGAACCTTCGACTTTGAAGACGAATCCGCAAAGTATGTCATCTTACATTATTATTACGCCGGAAATTATTAGGAAACTATTATATAATGGAATATTACGAAAGTCTTACAAAGATACCTATTGTATCAAGTTATCGATAGACAGACACGCCACGTTCAAAAGTCATCTTATTGCGTCGTCTCTCTAGACAACAAAGACAATTTCGAAATGATCTTTTGACATCATCTTGTAATAATTATCTGTCATTTCCGTATATAATATTATTATCGATAAGTCCTCCAACGTGCTATTGTTTATATCTCAAAATGTCGAATCTCTTCCATTACCTATTATTTTACACGAAAGCTATTTGCAACTTCCTATTTATCAATTTAAGGTATTTCTGGATTTGATATTCAAATATGATTTGTATGCCGCTGTACCTACAATTGTTATAAACGACCTACTATCCTTTGTCTCCATAAGGTTAATTATATATATCTTTAGATTCGTATCAACAGTGCTGCAACTTGTCTTTGATTACCTTTGGCTCTGCCCACTCCGTGGGGGACTATGGGAGGACTATATATTTTTGTAAGCATGTTTTCTCTTGGTGGAGGTTTGTACTTTTTGCGTTTAATGTTAAATTACGTCGTTTATTGACCTGATAGAATTATCAAGCGTAACGTCCCAGGAAGTTTAATTATTTTGCGCGTCATTCGTCGATTTCATGTCACATCCACGATGCATATAACAATAAAAATATCTTATTTCATCAGATTTATTGTCAAAATATAATGTTATATTTTGGGGCCGCCTTTTAAATAAACATACCCGCGCTTCCTCGGAGAATAACAACTTTAGACTTTGTACACTATTTACTGATGTAAGTGAGTAATCGTTACCTGAGCTACGTTAGGGGCCTTTGTCGGCTCCATCATAACCCTGACACTAGGGTTGATGAGGCTGGTATTCCACCTCAAAAGAATTCTTATCACTCGATAAGAAGAAGACTTTGTACAAAATTAATATCAAAATGTATAGTATAGCTAGTTCTGATTCAAAGTTCTAAGATGAATATACAAATTCTTTTAAAACCCCTAATCGTAATAAGCAAACTGTGACATTATACGTTCAGGAAATATCTCATTTCACGTAAAGTGAATTATACCTACCGTTGCTGGTTCTGTCCGGATTAACAAGTTCGGCGTCACTCGGATGTTATCAAGATGTGACGTCGCAACGCGTGCGAGGTTATCAGACGATCCCCGTGACCAAACCTGACCCTCGAGTGACCCAATTAGCTATCTTCGCCGTCATACTTCATTTCCACTCTTTGTTTTGGCTGGAGATAATAGTTCGAGCTTTTAAGAGCGACCTTGGCCTAATACTCTCTTTTGAAGATAAGTTACACGAAGTAGGTGCGCTAATCAAAGCGTATTTCCATGGGTTTTTATCTTTTCAAATACTTTTTTATATGCGCCATGTCCGTTTTATTGTCCATTACGAAAAGGTTTCGACTGTAAGTATCTACTACACTACCGAAAATTAGATTCAAGTATTATGTTAATAAATAGGGAAAGTTGCCTGTTTTGATGTCAGAGGACAGGACGCAATTCGAGTCAATGAGCCTGAAAAACTAAATACTTATAGTTACCAGAATTGTGGTCTCGTAAATAATCCCACAGCAAATATTTACCTGTAACAAGAAAAACAGAACATGAAAACAGACAGCTCGAATTAATGTCAAAATAGTAATGATATTTCATGTCAAGTGGAAGCGAACAAAGTGCTATCAATGAACAACGACACTCGAGCCAAATTAAGCACGAGCTTAACCCCGACAATATTTATTTACGTACGTATATAATTCCAGGGTATGGAAGAATTTTTAACATTACGAGCTTCAGTGGGCCTCCCGGAGGCCATTATTCACGGGGCAAACCACCCACCTCGCCGTTTGTGGGCAGCTACCACTAATTTATTGCCCTTTAAGTGCTTCCAACACGAACTGCCGCGGCAATTTGGTCAAAAGCTAGAAACGTAGCGGCCCTACATCAAAATGATAACGGTGCGTATTTACGCACATCTTCAACTCTATAAACCTAAATGCTGTTGCCTAGCTGAACTTACGTTAAGTAACTTGAAAGTTTCAACGTAGGTGACTCCTTTAACAATTACCTACTATGTATCGATGTGCCGCAGTTTAACTTATACGATAGTTTCTGATTCAAAGACGTAAGGTATTCTACTTGTTAATTATATCAAGCTGCTAACGAATTCACTCTCAAACTTTCAAGCAAGTACCATGAAGTTTTCACATTATTCAAAAACTTACAACCAACTACAGAAGTGTTCTACTTAAAAAATATATTTAGAAGAAGACAGATTTTACTATAAAAGAGAAAGAATCAGCTGTAATTAATGTATAAGTTGAAAATGTAAGTATATAAGGAGCACGCTAATGCCGTCTATTTCATAGCCATTATTCACATAAAAGCTGCCCACGGTAGGTGCCTGCGGCCGACCACCTTAATTTATGACTTTTTAAGTGCCACGAACACGATGTTCCAATACTCAGGAGCCGCCGTACGGAGTGCTAATAGTGAATAAATCAGCTTTCAGCATTTTGATTTATCGCCGCTCCAATTGTTCCGGACTGGCTCTATTATTTCCATTAGATTGCACTCCAAACCCGTATTAATGAAGAGGCTTAAACACTCAGTTGCAGCAACTCACGTAATATTTCATATCCCAAAGTTAACAATTGGTAGCACATGTGGATCGCAAAGCCGCATCTCAATCAAAATTTGTTACTTTGACATCCGAGTATTTTATGGGAATAATTGACGGATTTAACAGCGAGGGTCGGGGCGAGCTTATTGTGTGTAACATTTAACAAAAAACATCCAATGAGGATTGCAAAATTTTGTATGGGAATAATAAAAAGGCAACTATATACACTGTCACTTACACGCCATACAAGTACATACAGGTAGCCATACTAGTACATATGGGTGTTTTCGTTACGATGCGATGTCACTAACACCGTGTATATTCCTATAACAACCTAATTTGCTTTGGTGATTCAAAAACTCAAGTTTTTATGAAAATAGCATAACAAAGGTTATAAAAGTAAATTAATATTTACACAAGTTTCCTCTGCAAATACTTTTTATAAGAAGCAAGCATCAGAAAAACAGATGCCCAGGGCTTTTTTGTTATTCCTACTTTGGTTTGTTAGCTCTGCAAATACAATAACACAATTGTACTTGAATTAATCTCACTTGAATAAAAAATACCTATTTTAGATACCAGCAATTGTGACCTTTACTAAGATTTTAAGCATTTTAATAAAATAAATAAAAATATAATTAAAACAACTTAGTCCATATACTGTTATTAACAAGCAACTTTCTAGTTATATCGTTTAAATTTGTATACATAGTTTTCTGATGTATTTTGGATGAGCACTGTCTTCTACTTCTGCTCAGACATACATTATTATAAATAACTCACTAAGTGCTTACATTCCAGTACTGGGAACAGACTAACCCTCAATCCAGGTCCTGTTTACTCAAATACAAATTCAAGCTTACTCAATCGCACTCTCTCAGTCCTTTTTTTGACGTGACTTGTTGTAGATTTGCCGCAGGTGGCATTAACTGCTTGGCCGGACAAATGGGGAGCGTTGAAGGCTCTCACGCGGTACAACGTTTAAGACAACAGGCCTGAGGGTGCCCAGTCGAGCGCGAACCTCGGCTCAGGGCGTCGTCTAAGAGGAAAAATATTTGAAAGAGTTAAATAAAAAGCGCTGATTGAGGGAAGTCGTCGACCACGCCGGCGGGGTCGGTATTGGGGTCCTGAAGTGTTTGGTGTCGCTAAAATATGGGTAGATAAAGTAATGCGCTAGTTAAGTAGCAATAGACTAGTGAATACGTTTGTCATAGATGTCAGGCACTATCATTTATGTATTTTGGCCAGCTTCGCATCAAAGCTGGTGAGATTAACTGGCGCGTGTTCAGCGGACGATCGCAGTCATGTTACCAAACATATACTAGCATAAAGGGATCGAACTGGATTTCTCCATGTTTGCTTTTATGATATCCGTTGCGAATAGCCTGTTCATTTGGAGAAACTAAATCCCTAAACCTTTTATGATGTCACAACGTTTTTCCTTGGTTTTTATGGTAAATGTATAAGGTTTTTGTTGAGCTCACAGGAAAATATGAAAACAAGAATAAAGCTTCAGTAGATACTACTACTTACCTTACATGTTTAATTTAGCGTAAATTAAGGTTTCAGCACACCAAAAGTATTAGTAACCAAGGCGCGGCGCGGCGACAGGTTGAGTGACATGACAAATAAATATTTATAATGGTTCTAAAGACAAATATTACAGAAACACAACGTCGGCGTCGTGGGAGAACCCACACATAGAGAATTAAATATGACAACTGAACGTGATTCTAATGCGGACCCGTGTTGAAACTGCACCGCGCTGTTTCGTGCCCCGCGCTCCTATGGTGTGGCGAAGCCTTCATAGTATTCTCATAACTAGAAGGTAAAAGTTTGACTTCTGTATTGATTTGCACGCCAGCAGCAAGTTTTAGAGACTCATTTAAAAACAAAATGATCGTCCATTCTGTTACACAATAACAAAACAAACAGGAATCAGCTTCAGGCATAAACAGGCTCATCTCTCTTGCGCGTGACAGCGAACGGAAAAACAGGAATACAAACTATTATTTTTGTCACATTATCACTTGATTGCGTGAATTATGTGACATCTCATATTTAATGAATCCAGAAGAAACATTAATATTTATAGTCCATTATTTGATTTTAATTGCATTGCTGGAGTGTTTTGAACTCGTAATCAACGTTTAATTTCACTTGATACAATCTATAGCTTGATTAGTACGATGACCTGTCTGGGTTTTGTCCTCTAACGATGTTGCTGTTCATTGTTTGTATTTATTATCTTGTCAAATACGCTAATGAAATAATTGGCTAATGCTATCGATTATTTTCGCTTGTATACGGTCTCGTGTCATTTAGACGTATTGTTTACTAGACAAGCATTCATCTTAGTCCGAAATCCGAATTGTCATCATTTTCTACAATCACCTTTATCGACTGATCTTTTACAAAAGGTTTTACAAAGTTGATATCTACGCGGGGGCTTTTTTGGCTTTCAAGAATTTAGATTGCTCAATAAATCACGAAAACTAATTTTCTTCTAGAAGTGTGTCGTCAATTCTTTTTCTGAAATCTTAATGTAAAATGTGATTTCTATACTTACCATATTAGCATTGGTAAGATGCACTACCTATCCGTACGATTGGGAATTTTCTTTTCTCATTTTCGCGGTTCGCGGAGCATTCACAGAGAAGCGTTTTTGCACGCGTTTGAAAGGATGAGGAACTTTAAAGTTTCCCGTCTAAAAATTTGCAAAGATAAGAAACATAGACATTTCAAATTGTTTAAAAATTGCTTTATAACTTGTAAAGGAAATACGGGAATGTGGCACTCGGAGTGTACGAAGCTTAATACCTACTTACACAAAGAGAAATCTATTTTTAAAAATCATAGCTCCTTTCATTCTTCCGCTGCAGCCACATCTAAAATGCATTTGCGGTGCTTCCGGACCGCTGTTACCCTCGTTTTCTCCTTCCCAGAAATACGGACGTAGCTAATCCGGAGTACTTGGGCCAGGTACAAATATTTATAGGTATGAATACGTTATGACGTTTCTGGTATCTGTACTAAATCGAGCAGCAACTATTCAACATAATATAGAGTTCTGTATGCATAGCATTATAATACGTACTGTTTATGAGAACTGTACGTATCGAGAACACGTTCCCTTAATTATCTTCTTCTTATTGTGTGGGTTGTGAGGTGGAATACCAACCTCATCAACCCTAATGTCAAGGTTACTATTGAGCCGCCAAATGCCCCTGACGTGGCTCATGTAACGACTACATACATCAGTAAGTAGTAACCGGACCAACGGCTCAAAGTGCCTTCCGAAGCACGGATCATCTTACTTTCGGACAATCAGTGATCAGCCTGTAATGTCCTAAACAAACTAGGGATCACAAAGTGATTTTTGTGATGTCCCCACCGGGATTCGAACCCGGGGCCTCCGGATCGTGTGCCCAACGCTCAACCACTGGACCACGAAGCCCATAATTATGAAACCAGAACATTGAATAATGAATGTTCTACGGTTTTTTTAATGGGATACAAATAATGACTTGCAATATAATACTTTGGTTTCAGTTTTATAATGTACGCTTAAACTCGAAAGACCCAGTGATACATTTATACTGGCAGAAATACGTTGTCATTCAAATCATCAATTTAAGAGCCACGCTCTTGTCGTTGCAGCATTTTCCATGCTACTTTTGACCTCTGCGTTAAAAAAAAAATATTTCACGTCCTAATTATAGCCTAGGCAGAACCACAAGTCGTCGATAGACATCTTTCTTAGCTTACAGTCAAAGAAATAAATATGATCAAATATTCAGAGCTAATTACCAGCCATTCAAAACTCAATCAACTAATGATATAATTATATATTACATATATACATACATAAATTCACGCATATTTCCTCCTTGGGGTAAGCAGAGACTATAGAATTCCATTTGCTTCGATCCTGACACACTTCTCTTGCTTCCTCCACATTCATCAATCGCTTCATACACGCACGCCGGTTCAAAGTAGATACTATATCGTACTAAACCTTTTCTAAGGACATCTCCAATTTAGTCAATGTAAGTCCTTCTAGGTCTTCTTCTGCTAGCCCTACCATCAACTTTCGCTTAATTATATATTAAATTATTACAAATCGTTAATGTAAAACTGACACAACCACCTTACTTCGCCTTCTATATATTAAGGAAAATGGAGTGAAGTTTTCGGGAAAAACGTTGCAAAAAAATATTACCACGTTTACCCAATAAAACAAAACCTATTACTACATTACACTTTCGTATAATGGAGCGCCAATTTTCTTTTTCCACCACAGAAGTTAGGTACAATATTGTAAGAGCTGGAACGAACGTTCCCAGTAGATGCTCGAATTCATGTTGGGTTGCGTCTAAATAATGAAGTCCCGGTAGAAATATTCAAAATGAATGAGCTCGTAAGGTAGGGAGTTAAGTATACCTGTAACGGCCTCCGTGGTCCAGTAGTTGAGCGTTGGGCTCACGATCCGGTCCCGGGTTCGAATCCCGGTGGGGACATATCACAAAAATCACTTTGTGATCCCTAGTTTAGTTAGGACATTACAGCCTGATCACCTGATTGTCCAAAAAGTAAGATGATCCATGCTTTGGAAGGCACGTTAAGCCGTTGGTCCCGGTTACTACTTACTGATGTAAGTAAGTAGTCAATACATGAGCCATGTCAGGGGCCTTTGGAGGCTCAATAGTAACCCACCTTACAACCCACACGATAGAAGTATACCTGTCTAAGCAGACTCCATCGCTTCTAAGCTCGATATCAGAATCTGATCGCACTTCGTGAATTATTTATGTCCCATTTTCACTGATGCGTTCATCTATCGGAACTTGAATGCTCAGAAAAGGTACGATACATGAAAAATCTCTTTACTCGAGCAGGTTTCATATAATTCTCTAGGCAAGACTCTCTCACATTTTCAATTATAATATTTTAAATTAGATTTTGACTGTGATTGAAGTCGTATTATTCCATATTCCTTGGGGAGAAATTAATTAGCCTACAGCTATTTGTTATTTATCAGTCAAACTGTAAACACGCTTTGAATTAGAAAGTTTCCATTAGGTTAGAATATTAGTTTACTTGTTGACATAAACTTCATAGATATGTTCATATTTCAGTTTGTTATAATTATTTCTGCAAGTAACTTAAGAACACTCTATTCTTTTAGCTCTATTTTTTACCTTATCTAGGTATTGGCCCCGATTCCTGCAGACACTTCCTAATTTTATTTTAAGTTATACCCGTCATTTTCTCACATGCCAAAAAGGAAAGGTACGGATGATTGAGAGCTCTTAATTTTAGGAAGAATGAGTAAATGAATGAATAACCAGGGCGAATCAAAAACCGTTTGACGTGTGCTGTCAACTTAAATCTGTCGGGTTATTAGCCAATGCAAAATTTTTAGACGGTTGTTTTAGATTTCTGCTTAAAATTGACGTGCATTCCATAAATTTTATGCTTGTCGATTACCCGTCCCTTTCCTTTCCGGCGGATAAGAAAATGACAGGTATAACTTAAAATAAAATTAGATGGTGTTTAGTGTTTACAGGGATTAGCACCATTCTCGAACTATACTTCTGAGTCCTTGCAGCCACTTTGTTCGTATCATTTTCCTTATTTGTATTTCTATTATTATCTTGACTGTTATCCAGAAGATTATATCTATAAACATAATCCCTATTAAGTGCGGCTACAATAACATCGAAGTGATGATGTCGTCAAACTTGACCCGACAAACTTGAACCCTCGTATATCTTTATTGATTTTTATGTTGTATGACAAGCATGCATCGGAAGCAATTTCGTTGTGGCCGGGGAGGGAAGGTTGCCCGCCTTGACATCCTATTTCCGCTAGCATTTCCAGGTTGGCAGTGTGCTAAATCTCGCGGGAAAGAGCAGCGGTCAGTCGGCCTGTAGGCAGGAAATTGTCTGTCGACCTACGTCACGCGCTGCTATATTGCTGAAAGGGAACGGACAAAAAATAAACAATCCAGATCTCGAGACTTGGGAAACTTGGAAGTGGGATAAAAAAGGGTAAACTAGGTTGAAGCTCCATTCTTGAAGTAGGTATTCAAGTGATTCGGAAACTGGACCGTCTGGAGGTTCAACAACTACTCTCATCGTGACACGTGTCAACTCTGTTCGGGAAAACGTATTAACCGACTCAGTCCAATATCCTGGGTTTAGAAGTAAATGGTACAAATAAGTGTAGTGGGCGAATAGGTACTCTTGGTATTGTCAGCCTTAGGCCATGTTAGATTAAAAAAAATATAAGTTACATGTTGGAATAAGCATTCACTCTAGTTATAACTCTTCTCATATCATCTCATCTTCTCAATATTCTTTGTGGGTGTTTATAATATACACCCTGCCTACCCCTTCGGGTATACAGGCGTGATGCTATGAATAAATAGATTTTATACTAAACTCGTTGTCAATTAAATTAACCTCTGGGCGAATATAGCATAGTTATTATAAACGTAAACAATAAACACTCCTAAATTTTGAAACTAAACTAATATTTGCGAGTAAAATTGGCTTTAGCTAAAGCGAATTTTAGTCTGAATCACTGCACCGAGTTCAAGAGAGGATCCGTCGAAAAGCAAAGCTTGAGTTATAAATAGCTAAGTATTATCCGTTTCGCTGACCGTATTCATAAGAGATTACCTCTCCACGTGTAGGTATTTAGGAAAAAGGATTTCCTTTTTAATTGTGAAGAACAATATTCATAGACAAACTTATTTTTAGGAGATTGATTTCTGAAAAACAAAAAACATTTATTAATCAATGTCTCCTCTCTACTAAGAGTTTTTTTTATGTTGTCACTAATTGTAGTTTCGCCTCAGATGGCATTAACTACTTGGCCGAACAAATGGGGAGGGCTGAGGCCTCTCACTGGGTACAAAAAACTACGACAATAGGCTTGAATGAGCACATTCTGCTAAATTCCACGTAATCATTATTTTCAGATTTTTTTCCATTAAATCTAGTACTACTTCATTTTTCTCTAAGGATTAAGTGGAGTCATCGAACTTAGATAAGATGAACAAAGGAAAATGGCAATGGTAGTGGGTTCGCTGGGCGCAAGCGGGTAAATTAGATCCAATTAATTCAATCGACGCTTCAAAAAGGTGGTTAGGACGCTCGAAGGTATTTCTGAAACCGAAATGCAGGTTGATTGCGCGAACATAGCCACAACGTCGAGAGTCTTGGCATTTCGCCAGTTTCCGACAGCACCAGTTAACTCACCGGTATCCAGAGCCTACGTAACTTTTGAATTTGTTTATTGGTATCGTGGAGACATTTGTAGGGCAACAGCGCCTCCATTCTAGTTTGCGATGGAAATATTCTGATTTTTTTGACACAGACCTAAAGTCGTAAACCGTGTTGGAAATCTTAACCTAATGCAAAAGTTAGGTACGAGAGACTACACTGTAACTATAAATAAGGTGCATAATCAAACGTTGAACTACGTAGAATAGAATGTATTGATTTTAGTAATAAATCTTTGCGTAAGATATCTTTACCTATGTCAGAAATGCATTATTTGTCTTTTCCTAGTGCATCACATTAAACCAAAGTCAACTGCAAAAATAATAAAACCTTGTGTAATTCTTCTTCTTCTTATTGTGTGGGTTGTGAGGTGAATTACCAACCTCATTAACCGGGGTCTCAGGTTTATTATTGAGCCGCCAAAGGCCCCTAACATGGCTCATGTAACGACTACTTACTTACATCAGTAAGTAGTAACCGGGAGCAACGGCTTAACGTGCCTTCCGAAGCACGGATCATCGTACTTTTTGGACAATCAGGTGATCAGCTCAGATCAGATCAGAGTATTTATTATATTAACTTTAGTTTTACTTTTAGGTATTTTTTTTTATTGCACCATCCCGCATCCAAGTTGTTTGTAAATGTTTGTTTCCTTTTGGTGGTTGCCTAGAAGAAATTTCTCTAGAGCAATAAGGCCGCCCAAATTGTACTGTATTCATGTGTTATGTCTGATTGTTGAAATTTTAGTTTTGTGCAATAAAGTATATTTAATTTGATTTGATCAGCCTGTAATGCCCTAACCAAACTAGGGATCACGAAGTGATTTTTGTGATATGTCCCCACCGGTATTCGGACCCGGGACCTCCGGATCGTGAGCCCAAACGCTCAACCACTGGACCACAGAGGTCGATCTTGTGTAATTTATTTTGTACAATTATGTAAGTAACCAAAACACCGTCTTAGTTGCACCAACGTTATTCGTATAAACAATGAATTGTTCCACGTAACAACAAAGAAATGAAAATTATGCAAAACATCGCACAGTGAGTGGTAGTAGTAAGCGGTTAGAAGCGAGTGTTTTCGCAAACGACGCGTCATAATAAGCAAACAATATTACCCCAAGTTCGTAAAATTTATGAGGCGGTTGTTCACTAAGACGTAAACAGGGAGTTCTATAGCAATAACGGAACATATTTAGTATTCGAAACGAACGCCCCGTGTTCCGTGACGGTGAAAAATTTTGTGGAGCCTAATAACAAAATTTAATTTCAAACGCGAAGGCATCTATAAAGGCCGAGGAATAAAATACGAAGTAAACAACTTGCTGTAAAGATGAATTGATACGGCTTTGAATATAAAGCACATAATTTCGGACTAGTTATGCATACGATCTTCTAAGGTAATGAACCTTCTATTTCGAAGATATTTATATTAATAATAAAATTATGTTATTGCTTCATTTATTCATGTATAACCTTCAAACGTATGAAAGTAATATGTATACGGAACTTAGGAACGTACCCTGAGCAAAACATAATACAAAAAACTACAAGCAATAACACGCTACGAGCGTACTTCAACCAAAGCACCTCTGAAAGAAGGAACCATTACCTGACAGCACTAATGAGACCTTACCCAAACAACTACTGAACTGAACTTTATTTACCCAGTATTTCCTACGGTTAACCGTGTGAGTAGTTAGCGT
The DNA here is from genome assembly GCF_024362695.1 of Pectinophora gossypiella. Classification (NCBI taxonomy): domain Eukaryota; kingdom Metazoa; phylum Arthropoda; class Insecta; order Lepidoptera; family Gelechiidae; genus Pectinophora; species Pectinophora gossypiella. Next base: position 6,826,488 of record NC_065405.1, read on the forward strand.
AAACGACCGACAGGTAAGTTTGAAACTGTTCGAATAGTTGTGAACCAATAAAAACACAAGAGTGACTAGCAGATATAGGTACGTATAAGAAGAACGAACATCGTTAGGTACTTGTTTAGCGAGAACTTTGTAAATACTCGTACCCTAGCGAATTATCCTCTTGCGGCCGAGATTTCCAGACACAATAGTTAAACAATGGGTTTGGATTTTAAAAGGACATTCGGTCTTACGACTTTATTGTAACCTGCACTGCAATATAAAATCAGTTGTAATAACTTATCAAATAAAAACAACGATTGAATTTAAAATCTATTAGACCCTCCAAAATCTGACAATCCAACCATCTAAATACCGGAGCTAGTCACCCGAGTAACGGCTTGTTGATCAACCGTCCAAATTAGTGTAGTCGAGTTATGGCGTGGCGAACCCAGCGTGTATCACTTGAACTCCCCACACGCCAATCCAATTTTGCGGGGGGAAGTATCGTTCCACGATATCCAATGAATATTTCGGAATGTGATTTACATGCATCGGTTCGGATTACTACAGCACGCAACCAAAGATAAGTTTCTCGAGCACGACATTTTGCATGTGAACTTTGATTCATTCGGTCGTTCATGAATTATATTTGCGTACCAGTTAATGTAATGAATACATTACATTCGATGAGCATAAAAGACAACACCGTGTAACAATAATAAGAAACAAAGAAAGTCTAACGAAGATAAAAATGAAATAAATCTTGAAGATGTTAATTCACCTTTTGGATACAAATATATGAACTGACTCAAATCCTAAGCGAAGTTAAGCACATGCAAATGCTATTTTGCAACTACTCATGTAGCACTCATGTCTACTCTGCATCACAAGCACTCAGCTTTCTCATTTACTAGCATACTTGAAATGGAAGGAACTTAGCTGATTTGCAAAATATTATTCTACTCTAAGTCGTGGCTTAGGTAATCTTTACCGCTACAGAATGACTTTGCGGCTTTTACGTTCTCAATTTAAATATTATCTATTTACATTACATTGCTTTTTATTCAAATAACAAGAGCAATCCTCCACCAACCCGCAGTGGAGCAGCGTGGTGGAGTATGCTCCATACCCCCTCCGGTTAATTGAGGGGAGGCCTGTGCCCAGCAGTGGGACGTATATAGGCAGTTTATGTTATGTAACAAGAGCAATATCAGTGTGAAAACCCTTCCCGTTGTTTGCGGAAGAAAGTAATGCGTCACTGAAACAGTCACAAAGACGAAGCATGTAAACAACGTGACATTTGAGTAGAGCAGTTTCATTTCTTAGCCGAAACGATATATCTTTCCCGTGTCACCGTAAAACAATAACTTCTCAAGATCTCTTGACACGAAAACAAAGCAAGTCTCCTATGAGTTGTAAATATTGGATTTTCAACGTTTAGACAGAGCATTCTTCTATTAAATCTTCTATGTCGTCGTCGTTGTCAAGCAGAGTGTGTGCAATATTTCGTATTTGTTCCAGGTTTGTATTTTGCTCCCAGTTCAAAATAGAAACATTTACATCGTATCTGCAGGTCGTGTCGTATCGGGAGGTGAAGGTTTTGGCGGGAAGAAGAGAGGAATGGCGATTACTCCACCGACAAGAGCGCAGCTCTTAAATAGGGAGAGAGAGACATCGTATCTAACTAGTAAATACTTAGGGCATGACAGCAAAACAGGAGTTACTCAGTTTATCATAGCGGTCAACTCGTAGGTGACTGCTTAATGACATTTGCTCGAGCATGCTTTGAAGGGTACTTACGTAAAGCTCTCGATCTTGCAAATTGACACACGTCAAAAGGTATAGATAGCCATTCAAGTAAGAGCTCTCGAGGAAATTGTTAACTTGAAACACAGAAACCAATTAAAGTAACTTTAGATTGTTTTAATAAGTAATATTGCGATTTTTACCTTCTGCCTATAAGGAAAAATTCGATATTTACTAGCATAATATTTTTTTCTAATTTAATCACATTAGATTGGTCAACTTTACGTAGATATAGGTATGTCAGAATTTCCATCTAATGAACGTTCAAGTTCTACGTCGCCGTTTCTATATGAAGCTTTTGAAATTATGTATACTGACTGAAATAAAATGCCCTACAATGTTTATAGAGAATATGTATTGTATTGGTATCTAAAGAAGATGTATACTGACTGAAATAAAATGCCCTACAATGTTTATAGAGAATATGTATTGTATTGGTATCTATATATATATGAATCGGTTCACCGATTACAAGGACGGAAATCTTACATTTTACAAGAAGACTAAATAATCTCAGAGGTTATAATCATATTTACTGTTTCAGAATATGAGATTCGACATAAACATGTAATTTTATTATAGCATAAAAATGTTACAAGCTTACGATAATGAGACATCACGGCTAATGCTTCGAACAGGGGAAAACCAATATATAAATATCGTTCGCACATAAACGATAACGTTGCCATCAAGACAGCACATTAAATTCTCGTAAAAGGCATTGCTTACACGAAAGTGAGGAAGCAGGGATAAAGCGGGATGCAAGACATGTTGGAACATGTCTCACCCCAGAGACTATTGTTATGGCCAAATAAAACTAGTTTACAGCGTACACTCGGGGCTCGCGCTTAGCAACTTTATCTGCTCGATGCAACGGCTCGCATACGCTGCAAATGCATTTTGAAAGAAGCCGCGACGTATTTTCTTGGTGCATGTTAAGTAAACAGTTCAGCTGCGATGTTCTAGTAAATTTGTGAGAACACGAACTCGTAGTTCGTGGCATAGTTAGGGTTGAACGGAATTCTCGATGAATAAATGGAGCACGCTGATATAGATGCTGATACGTTGAGACGAGGATAAAGCAAGAGGACTATTTGTAAATCCTGATAAGAACCATGAACAAAAGGATAATACCTGGCGTGCGTGAGTGAATCAGGGGTACTTAATATTATTTTGCGATCTAGTTTTACGCTTCTATTAATATCTGGAATTCCAGCAAACTGATTTTTATACATGTAAAAACGTATCCATAAATAGGAGTAACTCTTGTTGAGCTCATAAAAACAGGTAAGTAATAAATACTCATTACTAAAATAAGACCATTAGTTAAGGCTATATTCTACAAAGCCAGGGACACGGATGCTAACACAAAAACAAAAGTAAACACCAAGTTTCAGCCAGCTTACTCGGAAGCGTACACTACTTTCAAAGAGTCTTGCAGCGCTAATTCTCAAATAAGCGTAGGTAAGCATCGTGCTCCAGCGACAATGTTCAGAGCATTTCAGGTGAAATATTTATAGCACTCAACTCGCATCTTTTATATAAATTATGAGAATTTTTAGTGCATACCCTCCAAAATAAACAGCGAACCGAGAATCTCAGGTTTCCAAATTGTAGTAAGTAAATGTAATGGAAACACAAAATTTCAGCCGACTTAGCATTTTTGCTCCTTTGTTTGCAACTTAGAGCTTGCGACGGAAAATGCAGTGTTTAACTGCGACAATTTTTGTAGGAATCAGAGCGAGAAGGTTTTGCATCTCATATTTTAGAGATAAATATATTTTGGTCAAAAATACGGGCTGCTGTATATTTTACCTCCACGATTACCCCTAATATGCACATGAAAGAGTCTGAGGAGGTCTGCAGGAAGGCTGGGTATATGTATGAGTATTTGCTGGCCCGGTGTAACATTATTTCATAAGCTCTCAGAGCGAAGCCCGCTCTGTAAGCCTCATGTTTTTACATGAAGCCAGCGATTGAAATGTAAATTGGATTCGAATTGGTCGGCAAAGCCAACGTATTATCAAAAAAAGTAGAGGAAAAAATGGCGTCGCTTTCATGAATGTGCCTGGCGAAAATTATGAGATATCATGTAAGTATTTAAATATATTACTTTCCGACGACACTGGGAGTTGTTTGCGGGAATGTAAGAATTAGAGAAATGCAGACGAAATACAATTTCAATTATTGAAGAACTGAAATTTAAAAATAAAAGATAATACTTTGATTAAAAGTTCGGGGAACGAAACAGTTTTTAAAACTGTTTCGGTATTTATAACTAACGATTTTTTTTGTTATAATAAAGAAACTTTGTACAACAACTAGTGTTGTGGTCTGATTTTTTAAATTTCATTGACTAAATACTGTGGTTAAAGTTGAACGGGGCTAAATGGAATATCAAATTCCTTAAAGGACTCCTCATGTCAATTTCCAACTTCACCCCGACGCACAAAGAGAAATTCCGCAAAAAGATTTCCTTTTCAAACCTCGCAGAACTTTAACAACTCGAATAACTATCTCCTGCATTCAAAAGTAGTGAACTATCATAGAAATCTACCAATAAATATGGAGTGTGTAGCGGTGACTACGCCGTACAATCTCATAACAGCATTGTTCAGAGGTTGGCGACGTTCCAGCTTCCGCAAAAAGACTTGTCGACAGACTGTACTTTGGACCTTTATTTATAATACCTACGTAACAACTAAGATTTATGAAAGTACAATGTATCACGCCAGTATAATACGAAAAGCCCATTCATATAGGGGCGATACGGACGTGAACATTCATTCATACATATCTTTCTACCACAGAGTATACTATATATCCTTTATGCTAAAACAGAGTCAAAGGGGGGTTGGTTTGGATAGTTACTGTGATTTTTTCCATGTCCATTTTAATTTTTGTTACTTTTATTTGATTTTTGGAAGAAGTCTGCTGTCTTCTGCAGCAGATTTTTCTCAGGATTCGGGGCCGTACCCATCACATTATATTCTTTCTCTTTCTCTGTATCTGAATATAAATTCACTAGTTTTCTTAAATGTTTATAAATACAACCAGAAATATATCACAAAGCCTTTCCATAGTATAGCGTATAATTATTAATTAGTAACATCCATCGAAAGTACGTATACAATAAAATTAAAATCCTCAGATTGTAAGTACTCGCCAGCCACGGATTCAAACAAACACGAGAAAACTCGTCAAGCCAAAGTAATCACATGCATTAAGACTTTCATTCTAAACCCTGTTTGTATAAACATTAGAGTTAGTAATTGTTGGTGAGGCTTTTTCTTTTAAGCTGATAAAATCATAATTTTGATAATAGTAGGTATTAAACTTTTAGGCACAAATCTCGAGTTTTCTGCTGAATAGGTTATAAGGTATGCTTCAACTATGTAGTTCTTTGAAGAATATCGAAACTGCTTGAAGACCAGTGACAGTTTTACATGTTTCAGTTCAACGTACCTTCCATATAGCACAATGAAACTTGAAACGAAATCTGATGAACTATTATTCAACAAAGCTGACCACTCCACAGCTTGTGTCAATCCAATCTACAAGCTTTAATAAACAACGAGTTACTCAATAAAAAACAAAACTTTATTTATCTGACGTTGTTTGTTCGCTGTTTATGCCGTTGAGTTGAAGTCGTAACAAAGTTATTATTCGTTGGCCGTTGTACTCGCCTCTGCTTATTGGATGACATCATTACAGTCTAATTAACTAGGCATTGTTGAAGCCATCCCTAGTCAAGGCTCTGAATGACCCTTAGCAATCACGTTTTGTGCTGCGGAATGAGGTCGGAAAAAGTTGGCAGGCAGACTTTATTTACAAGCTGAAAACCCAAGCAACAAGAGCTTGGTAATTAGGTATTATTAAGATAGGTAAGTTAATGCTTAAACATTTTGTAAGGAAGACGAAATAATACCTTCAAAGTCTTTTGAAAGAGCTAACGTCTGGCGTGCAGTCAGTCTGTGCAGTCTCCATACAGTACGCAGTTCATGAATACCGCTAATTGTAAAGACGACGCTCAAATGTAACTTTGCCGAATATTTACCTTCCCAGAAAATACGTATGGATAAGCTGTCGTAAGAAGGTAAAAGCGAAAATGTAACCGTCCCTAATGGAAATACTTATGAATATAAACAAACAACACTCCAACCTAAGATTTTTATAAAATTGTAGCGACGCGCAAAAATTTTACAAACAAAAGTGTGAAGGAAAGTAAAATTTGTGGTAAAACTTGAGACTGGATTTAAGTATTTTAGATGAAACCTGTCCACGTACTTCAACGGTGTCTCGTTGTGGAAACAAATTTCTATTTTGTACTAAATCCTTTGGAGACTGTGGAAAGCTGTTCAAAATTCCAGCATGAGTTAAACCTGCATATTGTCCTCGCCCCATGCAAGTGGATGTGATATCACTATGATAACGCGAGTCTTTGTGCCTTCATCGTGAACATATTACATTATGTTTCAAATATGTACTAGCTTTTGTACCAGCTATCGTCAATTACACTTTTCATGTAGATTTATATTAAATTCCTGGAAAATGACTACGAAGTAATTTGCTTTGATGCATCTGCAGTTATTTAATTTAGTAGCAGCAAAAGAAATTATAGCGACACTCATAGCGACAGTTGCCAATTGCTTTGCTCTGTAAGATAGATCAATTTTTATCCGACTTCAGCGAAGCAAAAAAAGGGGGGTTATGTGTTTAACCGCTATGTTTGCACTTCTGCTCCAACCTAACTTCTAAACCACCTCTCAGAATTTAGCAAATGAGTTCTAGTCTATGTGACGTCAAACTAAATACAATGTGGCGCCCTCTAGAGGACATATACTGATGACGAAAACATATTATTATTACTATTTTTCAAATGGTGGTGTGTTGGGTGGGTATCAAAGGGCTTAATTTTCACATTTCAAATATGTAGATAACAACTAGCTTTTATTTGCGGGGTTCCTTGTATTTACTCGATAATTACGTTAAATTGTTAACATGACTGCTTCAGATATGTACCGGATAGGTTTCATCTCCATATCATACATAAAACATGCATGAAAAGTTTAAAAACTAAAACTCGACTACAGAAAAATCACACTCTAAAAAGTGTGAAACAAGAAAATATGTATATTTCTCAGAAATTATTCCGAATAGTGATGTTTAGAAGATAGCCGTGGTCGTATGCCAATCTACCCTAAAAGTTTGCTTATCACGGCACCGGATTTAGTATTTAAACTTTTATTTTTTATATGAAAAGCAACTAAATTGGTTTTACTCCCAATCCAACTGAAATATTACACAAAGGCAACATGCACCTACAAATACCTACGTATTCCGGCTGCATTACCTACACACGATGTTATGAGTTTGCTCACTTGGGTCCATGTTGTAAACTAAGATAAGTTAGCCGAAACCGTACGGTTAATATTAGCTTTACCTACTGTTCCGTCCTCTTGATTTTCAACATAGTTAACTATCAAAGCTAGGAAAGGCACACAATATGAATCTGTTCGTTCGTACGCTTACGCTAACTAACATGCAATTACTAAGGTTCCAGTTACTCTGAAATTCGCCCTGAAATTACACTGAAAACGTTTGATTTCGTAGAACTTCTACGTAAAAGTCATTTTTCAGTTCTATTACATTCATAGTTGGGTGAATGAAATACACATTTGTTATTTTTTCTCACTGAGCAACATTCAAAGGAGTGCACGTAAAACGCAGTCTTGTACAATTACAAGACTGCGTTTTTTTAAACTCTAATTCTACATCGTAGAGATATTTAAAAGTCGACTTTAAATAGTTTATGTAGGGAGCTCCATTTGCGGGGTTTAATCTAAATGAAATTGAAATTATTTGTTTTCAAACTTAACTTTTGCCTGAACTGCCCAATTTGGTTGCATCTCTGCTTGATTTCAACAGGCTAAATTTTGCCTTTTTAGTATACTTTATGAAGTAATTTACACTAAAATCCGGCATGCATTTATAGCTTACTGTGGTAAATCCGTGGTAGTTTCCAACCCATTGAGTTTGGTTGCGTGGTCATGTTGGGAACATAAATTAAAAGTTACGCCCCCGAATTAAGGCAATTCCAGCTAACTACATCTTTTATGGGCCGAAACTTTTAGTTAGGCAAATCGATTGCTTTAGGATAGCTTCTTGTCTTAGAAGTTTTCTTATCGGTCCATTATTAGTACGTGTAGTTGAGATGTTTATTATCGTTAAAATTTCGCATGTTTAACTCTAGATTCTTCAAACAGCCTCCATGGTATAGTGGTTAGAGCGTTGGGCTAACGATTTGGCAGTCAGGGCCGGTTTCCCTACGGGGACATTGTGTAAATCACTTCGTGAGACTGTCATTTGTTTGGCTAAGACATTGCAGGCTGAATCAACTGATTGTCAGAAAAAGTGAAATGATGCCGTGGTTCGGCACGTTAATCCGTTGGACCCGTGTTACTAACCCAAACACCTCCACCAACAGCAGTGGAGCAGCGTGGTGATGTATGCTCCATACCACCGTTGATAAACGGGACGCCTAAAAAAGGCATATTTTAACATCTGAAACAATTAGGAGTGTCCCACTAATTGTTAGTGAGCTTAATGAGTAGAAGATGTTTGATTTGCAGTAATTTTTGGAAGCTCTAACAACCATGAATATTATCTACATTACATAAACAGTCTATATACGTACTACTGTTCGAAACAGGCCTCAGTCACCCGAAGGGGAGGGAGCCACTATGCTTCTCCACTGCGGCTTCTTGGAGGAACCCAGAATATTCAGAAATTAAAAAAGATTGGAATAGTTACAATTTCAGGGCAGCATAAAGTCTATCGCGGATCATGTAAATATTGTTTTCCTCTATATCTTTCTTGTCTTTTATGTTTTCCTGTATGTATAAAAATTTGATTCACCATTAGGCAAGAATTTAGGTGAAATACAAACGTGGGCTATAATATTTCGAGGAGGCATCCCCGGACCGAGGCCGTGGGTTCAGAATTCCCCAGTCTGAGATATTAATGGCATCCCAGCTATAGACGGGATGCCGTTACCTTGTAGCTCTAAAACGGTTCAAATGTTCAGCCCTTTACTATTGTAAAACAATATTTTGTTTTACCATATATAACGGCCTCCGTGGTCCAGTGGTTGAGCGTTGGGCTCACGATCCGGAGGTCCCAGGTTCAAATTCCGGTGAAGACATATCACAAAAATCATTTTGTGATCCCTAGTTTGGTTAGGACATTATAGGCTGATCACCTGATTATCCAAAAAGTAAGATGATCCGTGTTTCGGAAGGCACGTTAAGCCGTTAGTCCCGGTTACTACTTATTGATGTAAGTAAGTAGTCGTTACATGAGCCAAGTCAGGGGCCTTTGGCGGCTCAATGATAACCCTGACACCAGGGTTGATGGAGTTGGTAAATTCACCTCACAACCCACACGATAGAAGAAAAAGTAAATTACTACTATTACTAGGAAATGTATGGTACACACATGTTACAACATGGTTCCGTAATTGAGAAAAGTATAGACAAAACCTTAGCAATCTTTATACGTATACCTATAGGTCTTACTTTCCTTTGTTTCCTTTATTCTGCACACAAATACAGGTCAGAATAAAAGTGCATTATATAAGTATTAAAAACGCGTGCGCATAAAAGAAGAAAATTCACTAAATACAGCTTCACTTTGCCATTAAAAGATTTAAAAATTACTTAGTTCAAGGAAGCTTACCTATGCACTCAGTAGCTATATTGTAGATTAAGAGAATAAAGAATTAAAGCGTCTCCACTATTTCTACCTTCTAAGTCTTTTAATATATATTTTTTTTAATTGTGTCTTTTCTAGATAGATATAGATTTCAAAATTAGTCTGGTTCCTTATTAAAGGCGTGGAGAGGAAACAACGAGAGGCGAACCCGTAATATTTGCTAATTACGGAAAATCTATTTGAAAATTGAATTTACGGAGGAACGTTGAAATTTCCAACACAGAGCAGGAGTTATCGACATGAACTAACTCGTCTTAGTTTATGCAACGCGGGTCCCACTTATATTACCTATCCACGTACTTTGTTCCCTCTATCTATTCGGATTTATTGAATTGTCTATATCGCTCGGGAAATCAAACTGGAATATTTATGAATTCACATATCGTATTGTTCATTGTTTTGACGGCTAAATTACTAATTGACAACGAACCTAGGTATATCAGGTGACTAGGTAGTCAGCTTATCAGTTGGTGAGAGTTTTATGGTAATGTTTCACTTATCTAGTAGGTATAATAGTATTCGGTTTGCAAATAAACTCTTTATCAAATAAATGCGCATTGTGAATTCTGACTTATATGGGTTGCTTATGCTATATTGTATTTTTACCAGCCATAACGATAATTCTAAAAGTTCATAAAGATAACAGCTTTTCCATTTAATTTCCATGAAACTACAATCGAAGCTCTTGGCAATAACAAAAGCACAGTGGAACCTTTCCTTCGTTAGTTTTCCGATGGCACTACTGGCCGGGTTACGTATTTACACGGAGAATAGTAGTGCAACGCAAATATCAGTGCACAAAGTGAACGCCTGTAGGTTCTTGCATAGCAGTTTTCCCCGAGGCAAATACGGCGGTCAGCGTGCATCAGGCGCTTGTTGTCCTTTCCGTTGAACCGAGAATTTCATCATAATATAAAGATAGACATAGTTACTGCGTGACGTGTAAACAATAATTCATTGAATAGGTACCACAATGAGGGACTTTCGAGCTTACGTTCTTTAAAAATCACATTGATGGCGTCGTTCAGTTTAGGAAGATGAATTGTTATAAACCATAGCTTTTTTTTTCTTATTGTGTCCGTCCGACAGGCAAAGGGAACATAGCCCAACCAGCCAGTAAACCATAGCCTAAAAATGAATCATAGTAAAAAACTTGCCAGATCTTCATTTGGAGCGGTAAATAAAGTTTAAAACTTCAAAGTCCATAAAAACCAAATACTTTATGACCAAAGAGAATATTTTTTGGTCCGCTAGCCATACTGTAAAAACTACTAAACTCAACAACGCCATCTGTGTGATTTTTAAAGAACTTCATCCGGAAAGTCCCTAATTCACTCTGAAATTGAATTACTAGGTGGAATAGAAAAGGGTGGCACACAGTACGCTGTTTAGTAAAATATACTGTAGTGTGACAAATTGTAGGTAAATAAATTAAATAGACGGTCAATGCTGTCAGACCTGTCTCTACGCCTCTATTGTTAATAAATTGATTATTTGCGATGATTCCCTTTTTTAGGTACTGTGATGGGCGATTATAGTGCGTGAGTGTTTAAAGGGAGTAATCCCTAATTAAGAACCGGCACCGGTTTTTTACAGGCTTTTTAATGATAGTCAAGATTAATCAGTACAAAGAATAAACGTTCAAACTTTACTCAGAGTCTGGAGGAGCCTGCGAAGAATCTAATGTGATGTTTACCGTGTGTGCGGCCCCGAAGCTCTCCACTAGACTTCTCATAAGTACTAAACGACAGCAAACACTTTCCAAAAAAAAATCGAATATTCATAATTCAAAATTAGGCATAAATATCTTGATGGCCAGTCGCACACATCACAAATTCACAATACATAAGTGCCCTGCTTTGTTTAGGTATTAATAATTTTCTGTTTTGTATAGTATAAAGTACAGAGCTTGAATTGAAACTTACGTAAATTGTAAAAGTGCTTAGAACTTTTATACAGAGTGTTAGTGACATCGTAACGAATACTGAGGGGGATGATTCAGACCATGATTCTGAGTTGATATCAAGTGGAATTTTCCGTCACAAAATTCATGTTTATTCTTAGTTTTTTAAAATTATTTTCAATTCTATACTTATGCGATGAAAAATTCCACTTGATGAATAATGAGCTGAATCAATATCATCCCTCTCATTATTCGTTATGATGTCACTTACACGTTACGCCCCATACAAGTACATATGGATGTTAGGTAGTGACATCGTAACGACTTTTCATGAATTTTCCGGCAGCAAACTCCACTTGATATCAACTCAAAATCATGGTCTGAATCATCCCTCAAAGTTTTCGTTACGATGTCACTAACACCCTGTATTTACGTAAAAATCTACCTAGAATTCTTGGTAGGACGCATTTCACTCAGCTTGTTTTCTATTACACGAGAATAACAAATCAATACGGCTTGTTATAACCAATTAGGTATCATAAGAGTTAATTGATATCGTTTCTATAAGCGTTGTGTAACGTATTCTGACGATATGTTTTTCTTTGTGCCTATACGAGCGATATAAGTACTTCTTTGTACCATTTAGGAATTTCCATGTAATTTACTGGTAAGTAGACGAGACTCATCAATATGTTTATGGAAGTAACAGGTTGCTCTGTGGTCTGGCATAGAAGATTACCTATTAGGTACTCCTGTCTCTATGTAAAATATCGATAGGTACGGTCACGAGTAGTAATATATACACACTTTGAAACCATGTCACATTAACTTTTTTCACAAATTAACACGTTGGCGTGCGGTGCCGGCTATAACCGTTAATTTGGACTCACAAAATAGCACGGTACGGTCACTTCAGCAAATAGTTCGCCATAATTCGGCTGAAGCTGTACTGAATCTTAGATTGGAGAGATGAGTTTCTCAACAGTGTAAATACGGTCATGACAGCACTGCGGTTGAAGCCGTACTTTGATTCACCTGGATCCTATATTATGCTAGGTAGACACAGTACGGTTATTGCGACTACGGTTTTAGATGTACTGATCCTAAGTAAATATTTTTTCTATATTACCCTCATCAGTACGGTATATGCAGATTACTGTCATAGATGTTACTATAAATTTAACAGTACGGGATCGATAATTGCTACTGCTAATTTCCGAAAAAGTACCGCGCGCCAACCTGTTAAACCGTAAGTCTCATTAAATGTCGAATATGACAGTGCGACAGGGTTCTAAAGTGGGTACATGATATTACTTATGACTGTACCACACAATGCAGAGCTACCAAAAATAGATTGATAAAGATGTTATTTTTAGGTTATTGGTTGCTGTGGTGCTATGTGAAATATATCTTAGGTATCTGAAATTCAAATTCAAAAATATCTTTATTCAGTAGGTAACATAGTTACACTTTGAATCGTCAATTTTTACATAACTAACGTTTCATCCACCTAAAACTACTGCCGCTTCTCACAACCTGTAACAGCGGAAAAGAAGCTGCAAGAAAAACATCGGCACAGGGCCCTAGACGTTCTTTAATAAAATAAACATAAAATATTTTTATACAGTTGCGTAATTTAGCTGCCTAATATCAGTTTTACGTTCTACATTGTTCGACTAAACTGGAAGCTGAAATTATTTAAAACGTCCAGTAATTACGTACTTACGTACGTACATACCTAAAGACGTATCTTCAACCAAAAATGCAAATAACTTCCGCTGAGTATTATACTTAGGGTTCCGAACCTACAAAAGAAAAACGGAACCCTTATCGGACTTTGTTGTCCGTCCGTCTGTCAAGACCCTTTCTCGGCAATGCGTGGAGATATAACGTTGAAAATAACATTTAATACTCCTGTCTAGGATCCCTTGAAAATTTAAAAAAACAAACTTCCTTTTTAGTCTTATTTTCATACATTTCCTAGAGGAATCAACCTGTGGGGAATTTTCTATAGACCTAGATTCGTGAAAGGCAAAAATGAAAGACTCACAGCGTAAGTAAAGAAAATAGAAAATTTGTTGTACCGCCATAATTTTTTTTTTAGTTTTTACAAACTTATATGCAGTTGGTAAACTAATCGCGACCAATGTCGATTTACGGAACCCTCGGTGCGCCAGTCGAATATGCACTGGCTTTTTTTGTATATTATAATAGGTTCGCGCTATACCACTGAATCGTCTATGCTAATTAGGGTAAAGAGCGACATCAACATTCTCAGACGACAGAGTATAAAAAGAAATTATCTAAACGCCCGTAGAATAAACTCGAGTCAAGCTTTGTTCATATTGCAAAAAATCTTTCTTTACGAGTACAAAAAGGAAGTTGAAATTTGTTTCATCCCATAGACTCCCCATTCTTTTAAATGAGTTTGCAACTTCGTACACATATCATAAAGGTAGGTATTATTTACTCGTTACAAGATCGAGTGTGTTGATCTTCACTTTTTTAACATTTGATTCATTTTTACGCTTTATTTTGGATCGGCAATATACGTATAATGTATGTATCTACATTGATAAACACAACTGTTTTTAACTCTACGTATACACCTACGTATATATTCAGAGGTGGAGGACAAGAGTCCTAGTACGGCTTAAATAGACTACTCTGGGCGCCATCTCAATCGCGTGAGACAGGGGCGGACGGCAAGAGGGAAACCACTGCCTTATTTTTTCCCTAAAAAAGTAGCATGGAGAATGCTACACCTACACAGAGATCCTACGTCCAGCATATCTCTGCATGGGTGTGGAAAAAAAGAGATAATAATCTATCTCTTTCAATTGACAAAACAAAAGCCAATAGTTGTAACTAAAGGTACAGACAAGACACGGCAAGTATTTTCATAATCAGTTAAGAAGGTATTCTTCCTACTGATAATCTTAATAGTAATCAACTTGAATAGTCTATACGCACATGGAGCACTCAAAGCAATATCCTAAACAGTTAAAGTGATATTAGAGCATATCTAATGCAATACATAGTCCGAAGGGTCTTAACAACAGTAGGAATATAGGACTATGGTTAACGAAGCCACATAAGTTTTAAGTGGCCTCGGGGGCTCCAAGTTTGCGGCGTCCGTTTATCCTCCACAACAAAGTTATTTGTTCGAGTGTCTACCTAAAACGTTGTTGATGCTAACACAACTTCGATAGCAAGTTGTAAAGTGAAAGCACCACAATAAATTCATTAGCGGCATAGTCTAGTCTGAAAATGTTGAATCTCTTTGTAAGTTACTTCGTTATAAACTGAGAGTCTTCAAGGTTAGAGTGAATAGGCATATGCTAGGTATGCGTAATTCACCTCAGACCACATCGTCATTTACCATCAGGTGAGATTGTGGCCAAACGCGAGCACGATTATTAAAAAAAAACTTACATCACGACACGGCTTTTACCTTTTAGTTTGCTTAAAGGAATGCAAATTGAAGAATTTCTTATTAGAATTTAATATGAATAGAATTTATTATTCTTTTTTAGTTATGTTGGTATCATTATATGTTTATTACACCAGCCCGTGCTCCAATGCACAATCTTCTTTCACCCTAAGGTTGCCTGGCAGAAGAGTAGAGAGAAGTTGCTTATGTTTTTATTCGTATGTTTATGTCCTTTGTATATGTTGTTGTACAATAATACTTTATTGTACAACAATCAATAATAATCAATCAATCAATAATACTTTGATTGATTGATTGAATTTCAAAAACCGATGGAAACCCGTACAGTAAATAGTTCTGAGAAAGCCCAAACACAGATATACAGGATAGATTTCCTTTCTCTTTTATATATATATTTTATACGATGTATACTTATTGATGATTAATTTTCCGTTTCAGTAGGATTTCAAAGAGAAAGGATTTGATGTCGAAATTCTGAAATAAATTAATGAAAATCGTAAAGAAAACTTAATAATGCAACCGATAGTTGTTCTTAGTTCTCCGAAACGCTTGTTAACCAAAACTTACTCGTGCCGTTCCTTGTATTTTATTATAACAATATTTTTCACGAAACCACCACAGACAAAGCTCTTAGGCGATGACAGTAATATCCTACTGTCACTCATTTAGCTTAGGAAAAGAAAATTGTAAGGAAACAACTGCCTTTTCACAAAGTGTTAGATGACAAAAGCAAACTGTTTCATATAATCCTTCGGATAAAATAGACTTTTACGTCTTTCACCGCTTTAGACGAAAAACGTTCAAGAAAGTTAGACAAGTCTCGGTACAACCTGCCCGTGGTAAATTTGGAGCACTCTTCCTATCGCTTAGAATTTATTTTCAAACAAAACCAATCAGAAAATATAAAAATGTTTATATCAAAGGATTGACGACGCTTTATATAGGTAACCTATTTACTTCAGGAACTAGACAAATAAGTACAAATTGTTTGCATATCTACAAAGAATCAAGTCAACCTATCGCCCTCAAATTACATTTCGCATGGTTATTTTATACAAACTGTGGACTAATAAACACACACCTGAGTGAACGAACGATCAAAACGGAGTTTCCACGTGTCTGTTAGGATCAGCATGTACTCATAATTGAGGTAAACACAAACATTTCGCGTATGTAAACAAAATGTGAGCGGGAAAATTGTTTGCTAAAACATGAACGCGTCACATTAATGAATGGGGCAAGTGAACGCAGATCGCGAGTGATCTGTAAACTATGGAATATTATGAGATTAAACGAACTTACCTGTAAGTGAAGTTCTATCTCAATTATACGAAGCTCCTTGTTCGAGAGGTTTTTAACAGTGCAGTCTACGTCTTATGCTCCAGCATCGTCACAATTTTCAAAGCTCATATCCAAAGCTAAAAAAAAAAGTTAGTTTCCCGCTTCCTGAACGCAGCTGTCAACTAATGTCATTATGTTTAAAGCATGTTTCATGGACAACTCCATCACCTGTGGAAGCTTTAGGGCGGGATATTAAAATTGAAGGGAGGGAGTCCTCTCGAACAAGGAGCTTCGTATAATTGAGATAGAACTTCACTTACAGGTAAGTTCGTTTAATCTCATAATTATACTCGCTCCTTGTTCGAGAGGTTTTTAACAGTGTAGATGTTCAAAGTTTAGTTGGGAATGAAACATTTAAATTGAAACGAGTACCAATAATATGATTATTCATTAATGAATAAAGTACATTGTTATCACGAAAGCTAATTAAGCTGCCCATGACTTTAATCCCAATAAAGGCAGTCAGAGGCACAGCCGTCGCCTGATAAACTCAGCGCGGCGTTCCACCAAACGTTTTGATATTATCATGTAAAAAACAATAAGAATAATAACTGTTCGCTAAACAAGTTTCACCAGTTCTCAAGAATGGAATCGATATTATGTATGTTATATATGGTTATACTATACTGTACTAGAATAGATACATAGTTCTAAATAATAAAGTTGAAGTTGAGCAAGTACATTAAATACCTATTTCACATTACTATCAATTTCACAACAAAAGAACTACACAAGAACAAATTTCTGAATAAGCTCAACATCAAGATTTGGCTATAAGAGCCTCACAGGGACCTCACCATAGAGCACATTTCGGAAGCTCTTGAACAACAACGATAGTTATAGTCGAAAGGACTGTGAGACTTCATCATACACTCATTTTTCATTGGCACACCAAGGGCTACAATAATTATCAAAGTTACACATTATTTGTTTACATACATAAAAGAAGAAGAAATACATAAAGAAGAACGGGTAATGACGAGGGCACCCAGACACAAGATTGATTGTAACATCCTGTGCTAAGTTGGCAATTGTTGTCGACATTGAGTAGTTAAATGAATCCTAAGACAACATGTCAAATTGACTGGAGAAAATACAAATATAAGTGCAAGTAAGAATTTCGATACATTTATTCAAATGACCTTTTTCATTAAAATATTCAGAACCACTGAACTAGACTTTCCTCTTTATTATAAGATATTGTTAAATGAGGCTGAAAGTATAAAGAGGGGAAGTGCATTTACATTATGTACTTGTGTGATAATTATCTTCGTAATAATTAAGATTTTGTTTTTATTAAAATAGATTACCTGAGCCCAAGTTATTGTGTATTACCTAATATCGACCTTATGGGCTTGGTAATAATATTTAGTATGATTTTTTATGTGGTAATAATAAATATAACTTGTTGTGGAATTTTTTCCTATTCCTCTATGCAACCTTTCACCCACCAATCAGATGATAGAACAACGTACACACAACACATTAACACACGTAACATTGTTTACGCAGCTATCTCTTTGTGTAATAATTATTGAATTTGTTTTTAGGACAGTAATAGTAACGTCCTATTATTTACTGGAAAAAATGAATAAAACATATTTTACCCTTACGTATGCAGTTACATATAAGGATAACATTAATTTATTAATTATCGGTCGTGTAGGTATATTATCATCGTTCGTAAAAATCATCCTTTCCTTTAACCTAACTTAACATGATCCTGTTGTTTGCACAGGGATTCACTTCTCGTACCCATCCTGAAGATTTAATATGTCAGGTTATTTAGTGAAGGGACCTGCCTGATTTACGTTACAACACTAACCGAAAAAGGGCAACTATTCTATCTAACCGAACTAGGTATCAATATTTTACAATTTCGAATGTAATACTTGAAGGAAATTTTCATTGAAGTTATAATATTATCAGGTAGGTACCTCAATTTATACTGAGATTAGTATTGTTATTCCTGATTAACAAAGACAGGATTTGAATCCCATGTCTTAATGATAATGCTAAAACTTTTAGTGATAGACATTCGGAATTAATTTTACCAGAATTTTGAAAAATATATTTGCTTGTGCAAATTTTCCCATTATAACTTTATAGGGAATTCTTCCTCCTCATGAGGTACTATTCTTAAACGGCCTTGCTGCCTGGGCCACTGTTGATACTAATGGCTGTATGACTGTTAATACATCTGGTTGTAGCTCTGCTACTACTGCTGGCTGTAGGGCTGCTGGTACTGCTGGTTATGGCACTGCTGATCATGACTGGTTGCATCACTGCTTTTATTGCTGGCTGTGGGGCGGCCTGCTGATTCTGTTCCTTGTGGGCTTTCTGTTCATGCTGTTGGCTGTGGGGCTGCCTGCTAATACTGTTGTCTCTGTTCCACAGATCCTGTTGCTATCTCGTTTACTCACTCTTCGGGCAATGTTATTCATTATTATTTATGTGCTATTTGAATTTTATGATGTTGGTTGAAAGAATTTAATAGCAGTATTCTCTAACCATGTCTTGTGTACAGTTATCTCTTTTGAAAGTAATCTCTGACATTACATACTATTAATACTTTGATTTCTAGCACAGTTGAGGTTGATTAATAGAACAGAGGCTTTTAGGTTTTGAATTGTCGGTTATTTCTTCAGAATTTGTACTCTCATTATTAATAATAATCAATTTGACATAATAGTCTATTGTTTCTCAGCATTAGTCTAATCTTGAGTTTCAACATGGGTAGGTAAGCCCCTACAATTCAATGGTTTATCTTCGATTCCTCAAGTGACAAACCAAACATGGAAATAAAAGTATAAAAAATAGTTGGTCTATGTTCTAGCTATCTACTAGCGTTTAGCAAAAGGCGATACTTGTAGTGGTAGCTTTATGTTATTTGAGTTGATACCATCAAGTCCATTGTCTATCCTCTAAGTGATAGCTCTAGGTATGGAAATGAGAAATAGGTATATAGCGCTTGCCAATGCCGACCATAATCGTGGTAGCTCTTATATTAATAGGGTTCCTACCATAAAGTCCATTGTCTATCCTCTACGTGATAGCTCTAAGTATGGAAATGAGAAATAGGTATATAGCGCTTGCCAATGCCGACCATAATCGTGGTAGCTCTTATATTAATAGGGTTGATACCATCAAGTCCATTGTCTATCCTCTACGTGATAGCTCTAAGTATGGAAATGAGAAATAGGTATATAGTGCTTGCCAATGCCGACCATAATCGTGGTAGCTCTTATGTTAATATGGTTCATACCATCAAGTCCATTGTCTATCCTATAAGTGATAGCTCTAAGTATGGAAATGAGAAATAGGTATGTTAGCGCTTGTCAATGGCGACTTTCTTAGTGGTAGCTCTTACATTCATTGTGTTGATACCTTCGAGTCCATTGTCTATCCTCTAAGTGATAGCTCTAAGTATGGAAATGTAAAATAGGTATATAAGCGCTTAGCAATTGCAAACTTCCTAGTGATAGCTCTTATGTACATTAAGTTGGTACCATCAAGTCCACTGTCCATCCGCTAAATGATAGCTCTAGGTATTAAAATAAGGCATAGGTATATTTGCGCTTTGCAACAGTCTTAGTGGTTGATTTTTATGTTAATAGGGTTGATACATCAAGTCCATTGTCTATCCTCTATTGTGATAGCTCTAAAGGGAAACAAATAGTCTGTCTATTCTCTAGTCAGACAGTTCACTACTAGTGCTTAACTAGGTGACTCTCCAAGTGGTGTTCTCTTGTTGGTTAGGTTGGTACCAATAATCATCACCCATACGTTGGAAGCTTGAATTATAATAAGATTAGAGTAATTTGGAAGAAATTGCTTACTATAATAAGGCTATCTTTTGCCTGTACTCTCTTAACACTCTTTCTGTTTTTATTGTTAGGGTATATTATCATCATCTTATATTGTAAGTATCATTCGGAGAAGATAACATTATTAACACCACTTAACAGAGACTGTGAGAAGGGATTATGTACTGTTATAATATATATAATATCATTTTTAAGTATGGTTATCTTGTAGTAAACCAATTATAATCCTCTAAATGTTTTATGTGTTATCTTGAATAAGTTATGTATCTTGTCTACCAATGGTGTAGATGACCTCTGTGATATCGAGTACTACTGTGTCGTAGGTACTTCTTGATGAACAGGGTAAACATGAAGTGCTTCTGTCATCTACGTATAATTATCTGAACTTGTCAAATTATTTCCGAGTTAATTATTTACTTTTCTATGCCATTCTGCGGTTATATTTCACTGGTTCTCTTTGTTTTATAATAAAACTGCTCATTTCATTCGCTGATAGTAAGTTATCAACCGCAACATAAGCCAAGAACACGAATTACAAAAAGAAACAAAAATTTTTTTTTTTTTTGACAGATGAAAATAAAAACGCGGCAATCAGGGCAAAGACAAGGCTTAGGCCTATTTTGATCGTGATTTTCGAATATTAAATTACTAAAGTCAAGACTGTATAGTCCTCAGATCTTTGCCTGCCTTATATAAGGCGAATTTAAACAACATCAACATCGGAATAAAGTATAACTTTTAAATCATGTTATAACACGAACACGATACAATTTTAATATTATTATTATTTCTGTTAATAAAACTAGTTACTTTTATTAGTAATAAGTACCAACTTAAGTTACTTCTTCGAATGTTAGGATTATAAAATTATAACCTCAAAAAAAGTAATTTGTTTTCGACAATAAAAGGAATTAAATTGAATTGATCATAATTATATCTTCTCTTGTTTTACTAGATGGATAATGTTAAGACTTACCAGTTTAATCCACATTTTGTTTTATCAAAAAGAACTTACGCTCGTCGTCATCCACATTTTTTCTTTGGTACTGTTTCTAGCTTTTTTAGAGAAAAAAGCACTTGATTATGTAAGTAACAGATTTTTCGCACTATATCAATCATGTTTTTGTATTAAATATTAGTTTATTTACGGAGGCGAAGTGACGCGCCGGTGCACAAAAACCGTAATGACATTAGTTGACAGCTGCGTTCAGGAAGCGGGAAACTAACTTTTTTTTTTAGCTTTGGATATGAGCTTTGAAAATTGTGACGATGCTGGACCATAAGACGTAGACTACACTGTTAAAAACCTCTCGAACAAGGAGCGAGTATAATTTATACTATACTACACCAAGTCTATTAATTATTGTAATTACGCTTCCGAGTTCCGGAACATTTGCTGTCAGACACACTTGTCAAGAACAAACCCGCAATCAAACTTTGCTCTAACTAACCCACCAACGATGTCTTTGATACGAAACTTATAAGAATAAATATATACTTACGTAACATTTGATATTCAAACTCACATCATCATCTTCAAAAGGCAACATGTATGCAACACAGGTGTATCGTAAAAATAAAAAAAAGACCACCCATATTAGCGAAGATGGAACTGAGTACGCTGAGTATGATATGAAAGCAATAACCGTACAATTTCGTTTCAGCGCACCAGAATCGTTGAGTTCTCAAACATACTTTCCTATAACTAAAAACAGTTTCACAATTATTTATTTATTTATTTATTTAATTACTGAGGCATTCGCCCTAAACGCTCGTTTTATAAGTAGACACATTTCACATTGTGATATAAAAGGAAATTGTTGTAAAGATGCTCGGAACTTCCGGCTCTAACGTGCCAAGAGAGTCGAGTTCCAAATGACTTCGGAATGTACTTGTACCGTTTGTTACCTTACTTATAAACTGTCTTCAATCCTGAAACTAGTTTCAACAGAGTTTCACCTACAACCACACTATACCAAGAACTGTAGTTGTATGAAGCAGGAGTTACGTGAAAGCTGGATTTCCGCGAAACCACTGAGCTATGATCATTTTGATGCTCGTAATGTTTAGTGCTTGCTGACCTTAAGCTTGAATGAAGATATTTTTTTCTATAGAAGCTTGCATAAACCATACAATTATTTATCGTTGTATAGTATTATATCAAATAAAATACCGTTTATTAATATACTGAGTATGAATGAGCAAGAGAAATTGTCGTCAGCAAAATATGCTCTATTTTTCCAAAATTGCTTTAATCGGCACTGCCGACTGAAATTTAAGCTCACCTCCAATAAAAGGGACGCACTTAGAATGTTCTGTGAAGGTGAAGTGAAGACGAAAGGTTTTGTGTGTATGAATACACGGCGACCCCTTGCCTTGTCATTTATAACCCTTCTCAAGACCGTTCAAGACGTGTGAAGCTTAAATAAATGTTAAATATCGCTTATTGCGTGACGCCGATAATACCGACCTACTTAAAGGCTTTACCTGGAGGTGCTGGCAGCTAACATATAGACATATTACTTGGACCCAAATAAAATATTTCATAACTTTATTGAAAACAATATTTGCGCATGTAAATGTCAAATTGCAATATGTCAAATTGTTTTTTAGTTAATTAGCTTCAATGTGGCTTTTAATGGCACATTTTGTCCTGACAACAACTTCAGCACAAGAAATATCTATTGTATGATTTCCACTATATGCTTGCTATAAAGTGAAATATAATAAATATTTGAATACAACATTTCATTTTAATCCTGTAAGTGAAGTACATTTATGATACGTATATCATAAACGTACGCGTGTAATTTATTACTCTTTTGTCCCCCAAATTAGACAACATATATCGCAATAAGAGCAATATACAGTGCATCCTATTTAAAACGTTGACTGAAAAATGAGAGATAAAAGCAATTTCCATACCGCCAATGAAATTTTGCAGCTACCTGAATGTAGACTGCACATCGCAGGATCGCAGCTCATTCGTTGGAATATTTTAAAAAGTCAAATGGCAGATGCGAATGCGGCCCAGCGAACACTCGATGAATGAAGCCGACTGGAAAATTGATTTCCTGCAGCACATATCATTTCCATTTATGAAGATTAATGATGTCATTCCCGTTTCGATTCATTTCCGATTTCGTGGAAAAGATAATAGAATTTTCGGATGTTCGTCTACGTCATCACAGTTTGGTAAAGAAAAATCATTGTAGGAAGAAAAAAGATATACACGTTTCAGAATTCGACCTACTATTTGGAGCAATAACCTCATCGGAAGGAAACATCTTGATATTAAACATTTGACGAAAATTTTCTAGGCAGAAATAAAATATGGCTGAACACGTAAGTGAATAAAAAAGAAGAGGATTCATTTCCCTAGTGTGCTGTTTGATAAATGGTGTGCAACTTGATATTGGCAAGTAAGTATGTAGCCAACCTGTCTAACACGATTTCTTGAACCATAATATTAGCACTAGCCACCTATATTTCATGCTACATTCATGGGTACAGCTGCTGTCAAATCTTTCTTGTCGTGCTAAAGTTGGGCATGTAAACTGACAAATGGGGGAACTTGCTTCGTCCAAGAGCTAGTTAAACTTACCCAATCTTACCGCACAGTAATCGATTAATCTGAAACTTAGCAAGCTTTCAACATGACGTTCTCCCGTTTAACGGCATTCAAAATATACTCTTCGAAGGCTCAGATGTTAGATTCTGACAAATCAGTCGAACTATTACAAAAGGGTTAGAGTAAAGGGCATGGAATTCATATTCAGATTGGGAAACTATTCTACTCGTGAAATGAAAGGGTCCGGCCATCAAAGTAATCATGTATCTCAAAAGGTCGTCCACCTATTCGCTGGAACCAATATTGCTTCAAGTTCTCGTTCAATTTTGTTCACAAGAATGTTTGACCTAGTCTAACAAACCGAAACGATTAAAAATCAATTAGAAGGTTCCTTTCGAAAATCTTCGATGAATAGTCGTTGGAATTGGTTAGTAGATGGTTCTAGATAAACGCGAGGGAAGGGTACGTAGTCCCATCAACCCGGCACCGGATGTGACAGGTGACGAGCGCCGCCGGAGGCACTCATTCAAATTGCGCCGCTGCTGAGTACTGGCTGAATACTCAATGCCAATACCAATTCACGTGGCGAAAGAACCGTTTTAGAGCTTGTCTGCTGCAAGAACCTTTGGCTCGTGTTTGAATATGGCTACTCTGGGACTACTAACATAATACTGAAGCCGTTGAAGTACACGGTTACCTACTATAGTACTTACAGTATATTTTCTTTAGCACTAATTAGCTGTTTCTAGTTGAAGACAGAAGAATTTTTTGTAAATATGCGCGTTTTGTGTTCATCTATGTAACTTTGTTCATAGTAGATAGAAGAAAAGAAAACTAAATGTGTTTACAATAATAACATCGAGACTTAAAAAGTTTTTAACTGTCGGTCCGCTCCGCTGAAAGATGAAACGGAAACCAACCATTGAGATCCAAAACCCAATTTGAAGTTCGCAATGGTTGTTAGCGTTCAAATATTTTACGTCTGTAAAATATTTGAAATGACAATACCTTCCAAAATATACAATTATTAATATTAACATCATACTTAATAATTTTATTGAGCACAGCAGTTCTGGTTTAGAAACAGCCGGTGCTGTGATTGGGTTAGAACCTAAAACGACGAGAAGGAACACGTGTATAGAATTATATTTTATTCAAAGCATTTAACTTATTTGGTACAAACACTTAATACCGCGTACATCCTAACAAATAATAAATAAGTAAGAGAAATAATTTCATATAGGTAAGCCGTAAGTAATATTCAGCTTACCTACGGCGCGCCTATGATACTCCTGATGAATGAAATTTTGTACCGGTTTTCATAACAATTGGACTTTTAAATTAGAAATGTAGCCGTCGCGCGGTTGATCGTTAGTCTCTCACATAAATTGGATGTAACAAGGCTAGGGGAAGGGAAAAATTGAATAGCTGAGCCACATAGCAGCCGCACGGTTAGCACTGGCAATCCATTTGGCCAGAAAATTGAATTCCCGTTGTTATTTCGCGTAGAGAGAGATTAATTAAAATGGTGATGTCGGACGCTGCAATTTATATGACGAACAAACAAAAAGAGTATCATCCGCACAACGCTGACACATTCAGAAACAAATTCTAGCATCACTTAGCGCAGTTAGTAAAACAATAAAACAGATAACATTTTAGTTGAATTAGTTGGAAATGTATTTTATAATGTGTATTTTTGACGTAATAAATCTCGCTACAGGTTATTTTTTATCGTGACCTTTTTTATTTGTAACACCAGCTTATTCCAGTATTCGTGTTCAGATTGTTCGGTTGTATTCGCTTTCTTTTATCTCCACAGGATCATAAAAACATAACGATATTTGAATCTTCAAATCAACCAGAATTCTTATTGCTCAATACAAGTAAATTCGACTCCGTGCTTGCAGTTTTAAATTCTGAAATTCCAATTTCGAATGCTCAACATACCTTTTTATCAACATATCAAATGTCGACAATTAATTTCGCTACCATAACACGAGCGTAAGGTGAAAAAACTATTTCATGCCGACACCATGGACAAAATAATTGTTGACTGTTTGCCATTCTATTAAATAGTTCTTGTAGTAACGAAACGGAGATGGCCATATTTTATTTACCTAATATGTAGTGTTTGTAAACTTAGGGTATGTATAGTTAGGGCGTGTAAAGTTAGAAGCTTGGCTCTACATGAGAACAGATAACTTTTTGACATTGCGATCGACATCTTGGCAACATTTTACATGAAAATGTTTTTGTTGGGCTTATTTTATCAACTACGAAGCTAAACAAATATTTTGTTATGAACGAACTTGGAGTATAAATGTTTATATAAATACAACAACAAAAGGGGGACTGTAAAACGAGGCACTGAAATTTCATTGGAGACGACGATGAGAGAATTTGGGAAGGCTTTAGGTTCGCATGCCACCAGAACAAAGGACGTTCACCAAGGCGAGCCCTACCAATAGCAAAACAAGGGCAAGGAATTTTAATAAAATCCTTATTATCTATTCACAACAGCAGTTACGTTCTTTTACGAGCTTAATGGCAACGGCGAACTCTGGTGGCCGTATCATTTCGCTGTTCCTTGTCGCAACTTCGCTAATATCTTTAAGAATATCTGATACGACTTAATTGATCATTGACAACAGACGCACCCAATCTGCCGGCAGTCCTTTGGAAACTTTTAGTACCCTCCTCATCAAGTAGACAAGGATCAGTGTCTGCCAAAATACATTTTAAATTTTGAATAATTAATACAGTCTCAAAGTCACTCATAATTATGCAGATATTTTTTTCAATTTTTCATTACAATATTCACGTTATCGTGCAACGAGCAAAACAGTATTGTGTTTCATATATGCGAGTTGAAATGCCCAGAAAATGTTTAATGAGTAGCGAATACAACAGTTCACGAGTAATGAGTAACTACAACCCATAGCCTCTCGTTTACCTTCAGGGCTTAACAAATCCATAACCACATTACAAGAGTAATTCGTGTAGCGAAATGAAGAACAATTTACACGATAGATGACAAATCGTGACATAGAATTGGCTCTCTGCCGGATGAGACTCGTCCATCAACGTCACAGAACAGGGTATAAACAAACGACTGTACGCACGAAGCCACTTGCTACGGCAAAAAGCAAGATAAGAGAAAATTGAAATGAATGAAAGTAATGATAATAACAGTCTCAAAATACAAGAGCATTCATTGTCGTAATCAGACTTAATCCAATGTAACAATTAAACGTGAATTTAAGAGCAACGGAGAACATTTTAAATATGCCCTGAAAATACTAAAATTTGTCTTAGAGAGATTGAACTGACTGAATGACAGAGATAAACTTGCGAACAGCAATTTGGGTATATATTTCGACCTGCTCTCTGGGCAAGGAATAAATTTTTGATTACGGTCTCCGGTTCATTGGTATTCTTTGGAGAGTGTACCGATACGACCTTCGGGCCGGGTCTGCACTTAGCGGTAATTTACAGTTTAATTACTGGCACTCGCCGTAGGAGGGGGTGGTCCGTTCAATTTGTGCGTTACGCGTCCTTAGATAACTAACAAGTTTAAGGAAGCGAACATAGAGAAGTTTATCGATAATTTAAACTGGCATGAAGGTCACAGAAAATGCGTCGGTTCGTAAAAGCTCACATGTCACGAATCATAACAATACGTTATGTTTGAGTTCGTTCGTTGAAACAGACAGTTCTCATTCAATGGATGGGTTACTTTTTGTTCATTGGATATACTTACTTACATATTATTTGCTTTATAAAAATATCAAATTGAAATACACGAACTCGTGTATAAATCTATAATGATGGTAGCTCATTGAATGGTAGTGTTAATTCCTGTTCTTTGGTAGGTATAACCAATATCTTATTTCCTGTATAAAATTAACAAATTGAAAGACACGAACTCGTTTACGCGTATATCAATAATGATGGTAAACCGTTACATAAATAAGCAATTTCCGTACATATTTAATTTAAAGGAACAAATACCTCATAATGACCTTTAGTCCTGCCCACGGGAGATTAAACATAATACCCTGCAACCACGTCCCTTGGGTCTACTAAACAATGAACAAACTTGTACCTAATAATAGATACGATAAATTGCTTTCTAGGTGGATTATTCGAATAAAGATAATTTCTTTCCCCAGTGGTTGGAAAGGAAATATATTTGTCCTTGTGTAACGTGTACTATTTATGTGTACCAAACGTATGGTGCTCTGAGACAAATCATAATATCGATCGGTATCCACAAGCGCTTTGTTTTAGCACGCCTAACAACGTAACAAATAGGGTGTCTAGCGGTACTAATAAACGCCCAATGAAGAGATACAAAGTAAGTTAAATGAGAAAAGTATCCGTATTAAGCGTGCATCGGGTGACACTGAAAAATCGTCGCCAATAAGTTTCGTTTCGCATTCAGCGCGATCGTCCGTCAATGTCGGAGGGCCGACGTCGGTCGCAGCCAATAATGTCGCCCGACACCACGACAGCGACCTGACAAGTCGCGCACGCCACTATTACCACATTAGCCGTGGCTGCTCGAGGAAATTGCCCAGAAAAATGTCTTAGCTTTTAACCACACTGACTTCTATTACAGTTGTTATATTCATACGAAGTAGTTTCGTTTCAAAAAGACTTTTTGGAATCTGCACAAATTTCGATGAAGATTGTGGACATAGAGAGACACCTTATATATAATTCACATTGTTATACTGTGAAAGTTAAGCCAAAAACTTCAGTCAGCATTCACATAGGGTGAGAAAATATAAAGTTGTAGAGTTAATTAACAGTCAATTTCAATTTGGTAAAATAGTTACCAAACCCTCCGATGGCAGATAACAGCTAAACAAATATATTATTATGTTCAGTGGAGTGATAAAATCCCGCCTCTATGCAAGATTATCACCATTGAAATATTAAGGGAAGGGTTTAAATCCCAGCAGATAATTGCTTTAAGATAGGCGCCAACTTAGTGCTCCAGCCGAATAATTCAGTTCCGATAGCATCCGGCTCGGCAGCGAAGTTCTTTTAACTTTAATAATGAATGTTCTCGCGTTCCGGATTCGAAAGGATCTGCATCTAAAGGTACTTTGCCTTTTAAGCCGGCGTGAAGTGATACTATGCTTTTTGTCGCGCGTTTTGTCGTCGAGAAGCTTTAAATTAAACTACAAAGAGGTGAACTCCAGCCACGAAGTTAACATTAAACTAGCTGCGGATTTAGTCCTCTTAGGAAACAATGATGGCGAGTAATGTTTCAGCTCAGCGCGTAAAGGAATGGTCGACGTTAGCATACATAATGTGCTCGGACAAAGCAAGATTTATCTCAGTACTACGTTGCCAGAGCCACGGCAAGCTATACTGCATACCTCAGAAGATAAGACAAATTGTTGAGCTACCCCTTTGTTTACGCTCTACGCCTCTTAAAACATTTTACCTGCATTTTATTATTATCACTGTGTTGATAAATGTTTGTTTGCCACAGCTAATTAACATAACGATTATTAATAACCGTAGGATCATTTATATTGTATGATTTCCCCTCATAGGTATTTGCATTTCGGCTGACCCTTGTATTTATTACGTAATCACCGTACAAAGTATTGTAACTGTGTAATAAAAATAAAGAATTGTACTCTTAACGGTTATGGTATGAGTGTTATGTTGTGTACGTGTAAATGTTTTAACAAAGCATAAGCTCACGACTGTATCGCAATTTGGGTACATCCATCGCAAGATGAACTAAGTACCCACATCCAGTATGTTTTAACAAGGGTTTTGATATTAAAAATTCTTAGGCAGGGGCTTTGGAGTTTGCAGCACTTGTGGACAAACATCGACAGTGACTGACGGTAGGTTTACCTGCGCCCAGCTGGCAACCGCGCAAGCAAACAGCGACATAGAGCGCTTACTCAAACATCGAGCTCGCCAAGAGACTAACATGATATGAGGATTTTGGACGCTCCGAGGTAATTTGACGGAATGCTTACTGGCGAGGCTCTAAACCACTGAATTCGACTTGACGTAAATCAAAACGTCATCTGTAGCGCTTTTCGGCCAATCGAATTCACAAGCCTGTCAAATTCAAATTCAAGTAATATCCTTGTTCAGTACATAGTTACACATTGAATCGTCATTTTTTTACATAACGAACGTCTCATCCGCCTAAAACTACTGCAATCTCTCACAACCTGTATAGCCGGGGAAAAGAAGTTGCAAGAAAAACTTCGGAACAGGGCCCTAGACGTTCTTTAAAAAAAATACTGTTATACAGTTTAGTAATTTGGCTGCCTAATGTTCCCAGACACCTAATCCCATGCATTCATATCTTCTAGAACTAGATAATCACTAATCTGATAATGACCTTTTTTACAAAGCTTCTGTTTGCTTTTTGATTACTGTCTTAAAACTGTTCAAAGGTAAATTCTGAATGTCAATGTGAATCCTATTGTCAGTTTCATAACATTGCTAACGATTATATTATCCCTGAAGGAAAATCCTTGTTAATTTCATATGAAAACTCCGTTTTCCTTTTATATCAAACATATTGTATTGTAACAGCGAGTTTTCAATTTAGTGAGAGTAGAATAACCAAAAATATGTCAAAATAACAACGAGACACGTGTAGCTTGAGGGCAAGAAATATCAAATTTCTTTTTTCTTTGTTATTCTCTAAGCAGCCGCGTCTGTTTCTGAACTGATGTTAAAAGTCGTCGCTTCCTGAACTTTTTGATTTATGAAGTGTACCCGCCATTTCACACGTTCTCGTACGCCCGGCATTTGGCTATAATGGCGTGATAATGTTCCCAGGCTTTTAGCTTACATCACTATTGATAGCTTAGGATACTTTCAGACCCTTTCAATACCGCCAACATCAGCGTTTGAAATTTTGGAAATCATTTTTAAAAGGCCTCTTTCTTTGTGTGTGCTTGGGTGACCCCACGCATCCTACATCCTACGGAATATTAGAACCGATTATGTGCAAGTTTATACGAAATCCAAAAGCTATCATTATTTGAATAAATAAATAAAACTTGAGGATAATGCAGGGGCGATGGTAAGTATATACTACCGTTACGGAGGGATAATCTAAACAAATGCGAGTCTATATCCACCAAGCGCTCAATCAGACTTTAAGGCTGCGACTTGGCTTGTGTCGTAACTTTATATTCGCTGAGAAAGATATTCAGAGAATTTACGTATTATGCATGCAAAGGGAGGTCGTAAGGTCCAGAAGCTGCCGAATATCGAGCGAGGGAACGATCCGAGATAGCTTCCCACCTATGAATTGAATGGCAGTATGGAAATTGTCGACCTTTGATTCGACGTCGTAAAGAGAAGCGCCAAATTACCCAAATACGTGAAACTGGGGCGTTTGTTAGGTCGTTTCTGGTAAGCTATTGTATGGAGCCAAGTCGCGGTACTCGTACTAACAGTTGAGTCCGCTCAAAAGTAATTATTTCCTTTAAGGGCAGGAGAACTTTTGACACGCACGTCACCGTGAAAAATACAACAAGTGTTTCTAAATTCCTTTGTTATGCTTGTTTTTACGTGAAATGTTGGAAAAGTGAAAAATATAAATCACTTCTGAGAATGGATTTGTGTAGAAAATGACTTTTTAATTATTCAGCGGGCACTCCGCTTGGTAGTGAGAGTCAGCTACCGGGAAATATTCAATTAGACGCGTAAAAAGCCCTCGACGAGCGACGAATTAAAACAATAACAGGTCGCGGAGGTAATAAGGAGTGGAGTTGAAACATCATTTACCTGATGTTTTCCTTCCATAAGATATTTTAATTTAAGTTAAGCATTTTATTTTCCATGTTTGTAAAATGTTTTGGCCTCGTCACATTGAATTATGTACAGACTTTTAGCAATTTACGTCTTTGCATTCATGTTTTTGCAGTATTTATAGTATTTGTTAGTGATGTACAGACCTATCTGCCCTCTCTTAGTTTTTAAGTTTATCTCTTTCCGGGTCTGCTTGTAAAGATTTCTACTAGGAATGAGCTGAACCGTTTGTTTGTCTTGTGTTAGTCTAATTGTTTTATATCCTGTTCTGTGTACAATAAAGTATTAAATAAATAATATAGTATCCTGTATCCAGCGGCTCAGTAAGTGTGGGTAGGTACTCAGTTCATCTTACGATGTATGTACCTCTGATTAGAATTGGGAATATCGTCGTGAGTGTATGTTATATTTCCGGTAACATTTTGGATGTCTATCAAGCGAAATATTTTATTTGTAAGTATAAATATTTCAAGCAAATACACATAACGCGGCGCTATGTGAATTTCACCACCATTTTGAAACTATTTAGATTCCGGTAGGCTAAATTTATATGCAATTATTTGGTGCCTATTTCATGTTGTACTTCTTCTTCTATCGTATGGGTTGGCAGGTAAATTACCAACCTCATCAACCCTGATGTCAGGGTTAATATTGAGCCACCAAAGGTCCCTGACGTGGCTCATGTAACGATTACTCACTTACATCAGTAAGTAGTAACCAAGACAACCGACTTTACGTGATAATGATGATGAGAGATGACAGATGATGAGCCTGTAATGTCCTAACCAAACTGGGAATCACAAAGATGATTTTTGTGATATTTCCCCACCGGGATTCGAACCCGGGACCTCCGGATCGTCAGCTCAACGCTCAACCACTGGACCATAAAGGCCGTACTAATATATGTTGTACTAATACAAACAAAATACAGTTGTTTTAACTACATAATTGCTATTTAAACGACTAGTTTCACTCTTCTTCTTCTATCGTGTGGGTTGCGAGGTGGATGACCAACCTTATCAACTCTGGCTCAATCAATCTTGTGGATCAAGTTTCACTTACTCCATATTTATCGAAAATATCGCACGTTAAGTGGCTTAGTTGTGTTGTGCACTGGTAATCAAGAAACCTAACAGAGATAGGAGCGCTCTTGAGAGTCGACCATGCATATCCATACGTTATCCTATCTTGATGGTTATGCCATCTGCTCGTTATTGCAGATGCCTAATATTTGCCTAGGTGTACTGGCAACTCAATATGCCTATGTTCGCAGGACGTTCTGGTTACACAGATGGATAGTAGGTATAGACGGATTAATGTACGTACTAGATCTAGACTGAAACACTGGGGATTAATTTCGGCATAACTACTAGAATATTCCGACCGTATCAATGTTAAAGTTGACAGATTGGCCTTAGTTTAAATATATTTTATTGATTGGTACGGCTTTTGTGGTCCAGTGGTTGAGCGTTGGTCTCACCTGGAGGTCCCGGGACCAAACCCCGGTGGGAACACATCTCTGTCCCTCTCTTTATTTAAGAGCTGCGCTCTTGTCGGTGGAGTAATCGCCATTCCTCTTCTTCCCGCCAAAACCTTCACCTACCTCCTGATACGACCTGCACCTTTTCTTTGATTTGTTTCATAAATGTTCTCCTAGGTCTACCCCTTCCTCTCTTCCCTTCAATTTTTCCTTCTATGATGTTTGTTATAAATAAATCGTGTCATATTAAGTGGCCAATCATATTTCCTCTCCGTTTCTCTATAGTCTTCATTATGGTTCAGCTTATACCCTCCATCTTTCGCCAACACCACATCTCAAACGCTTCCAATCTCTCACTGTCACATAACTCTCTGGAACATATCACAAAAAAAAAACACTTTGTTTAGGACATTGCATGCTGATCACCGGAATGTCCGAATGTAAGATAATCCGCGCTTCGTAAGCCACGTTAAGCTGTTAGTCACGTTTACTACTTACTAATGTAAGTACTTAGTCGTTACATGAATCATGTCAGGGGGTTTTGACGGGAAAATAATCCTGACACCAGGGTTGATGAGGTAGGGTACCTACCTCACAACCCACACGATAGCAGAATTAATTTGTTACTATGTACTTATACGATTATCTAGGGATACCATTTTAGTACGAAATACTTCGAAGATATACGCTATTCAACTTTCATGTATAATATTTATGAAGTTTAGTCAGTATCTCAAAAGCAACATACTACAACTACTTTTGGTACCGGTAGTATCTAAAGACGTATCAATGTACCTCTGTCTACCCCAATAGGAATATAGTCGTGAAATCTCTCGACTAATCATGACAGTCATATATTATATGTTATGTTTTAAAAACGTATTTTTATCCCAAAACTCGTATTATTATTATGCATAGACGTAGACAAATTAAAATCAAAAAGGTAACGAATTTAAGTAATCATATTTATACTTCATAAATATATATAATAACCAAAAGGAAAACGCCAGAAAAATATTAAGTAATTCATTTACCTCATCGAGAGGGATATCATTAAAAACAGTTTTTAAATAAAATTAATCTTTTATTTATTACTTTTTATATTTTTGAAGAATTTCAAAGGTATATATTACTTGCAAAATTGATATTATATTAAAATTAGATTACCCTTACCGTACACAAACGAGAAATACAAATAAAATACGTAATTTCTTGTCTAAATTGTATCACAAAGGAAATATAATATACCTTTTTGGTTGTTGCCAAAAATAACTGATCCTTAGATAATTTGTACCCAGACAAGTTTCTTTGGAACCATAGAAGTTACTTTTGAATATGATCTGTAATTTTAGAACTATAGATTCAATGAGGAACTTTCTAGACTATGTTCCTTAAACACAATATAAATGGCGCCTAACATATTTTTCTTCGTTTAACCTTCTAATTTCATAGATAACAGACATATACATCTTTTATCTTTGTTTTTGGGTAGAAATGATGACCCTTTTTATTACATGTACCCAGGCTCAACTACATCTTCCAACCATGATATTTTGATCAAAATAGAGAGAAGCAATATAGGTAGCAACGTAATTCTTTACATAATTGATCCAAATATCAAGCAGCAATTATTTGTATATATGCTTCTGGCATTACGTTATTCTACAACGCCATCAATATTTTTTTTGGTGAACGTAGCCTGGAAAGTCGCTTATTTTCTCTGGATAATTTACCACATATTTGATCACAATTAATATTTAGTTACATTTATTACATGAAAAAATATGTTGTTTGTTGTGTGTATGTTTTTTTTTTATTTCAGGGAAGAGTGGAAGAACGGAAGAGAGGCCTTTGCCCTGCAGTTTGACATTGGGGGTTATTAATAATAATTATTATTATTATAAATAATATCGAGTAGACGCGACCACGCTGTCATAGAAACTGTACCTAAGCTTTATTTATTACCTAATAGATAAAAATAACTTCTATTTTTTTAATTATTTGAATCATTAATTATATATTTATGCAAGAATTCAGACATTAATAAGTGTGTTGTTACCAGTAACCTAACCACAGATGTGTGGCGGGACACACAACCAACCCACCACCAACCACCCAATTTCGAGAAGACTCAACAAATTCCGTGGTCGGACTACATACAGCTACCTAATTAATCTACCTATAAGGACTTCTAACAAAATTTTGTAACATTAAAAATCACTCCAATTAACAAAACCTCCAAAAATTTTTTGTCTTCAGTAAAATTGATTACAAAATTAGAAATTAGTTTATCTTTAAATAATATAATCTATTATTTCCTAATTTTCCGTTCATATATTGGCAAAGTTCGCCGCAGCGAACATGTATTTTCCTGAAATCTGAAAGGTTCAATTTTTTTTTAAACAATTTTAGGTGCTCCTAAACAACCCATAAACCTGTATTTAAAATTATATCATTATACTAGAACTTTTTTTTGTCAAATAAAGGGTTGAGTTCATAAACTTTGTAAACCAAAATATTTATTTGGTAAACGTTTCAGCTTAGCAGTTCCTGTCAATCGACGACTTATAAGTAGTCGGTAGGTTAGTGGTAGGTACTACTCAGCATTCAGCCACAACATTATGCAGTTTAGATAATTATACTAAGTATATTATATTACTTATCTAACGACACTAATGGTTCAATGTTGAACAAAAATATGAATAGTGTAATTCAAAATAGGAAGCTTAAAATTATATTTTATTTTATTTAGATTTAAGAAAGGTAGGTTAACATATAACGTAAACAGCTTATATACTTCCCACTGCTGGGCACAGGCCTCCCCTCAATTAACTGGAAGGGGCATACTCCACTGCGGGTTGGTGGAGATGTTTTTATGGCAAATAGCCGAGGCCAACTGATTAACGTGCACTTCGAAGCACGGAATCATCTTACTTTTTCGGACAATCATGTGATTCAAGCTAGCAATGTCCTTACCTAACAAAGGACAGACTCACAAAGTGATTTCGACAATGTCCCCGTCGGGAATCGAACTCGGACCTTTAGATCGTGAGCCTAACGCTCTAACCACTACACCACAGAGGCTGTTGAGGAAGGTACTTTAATATAATATCTAATGTACTAATTATTTTTAAAACAAAGGACGACGGCAGGAAAGGAACCCTTCCGAGAGTTATCGGATTTTAGGCTACCCACGGATAATCGGATTACCTTGCCTACCAACTCCAAATTTTCTTAAAGCCTAAGGCTATGTAGAAATCGACGTAGCGCGTAATGAGTTCCATAAACATGTACTCGCTAAAAAATCTTCTTTTGGTAGGCAGTACGTCTTTATATCATCTTCTTTTCTATAGAAATACATATTATCTGTAGGTGTAATATGTATTGACCTGTGTCTTTAGCAATATTTTTGCGAAGTTGGTAGAGAAAGCATATTCCTCAGGGCATCGAGGGACCGCATCTCTATAATACTCATTCGGAACTTCTATTTACTTTACCGATCTAGGAAACTTCTTGAGCGCATTTCAAGCCAGCTAAGTATTGTGAGGGGCTGTCTTTATTGTTAAGATAAGTAGTCATAACGAACGCTGTCTTGCGATCGCTATCTAGTGCTATACGTATATATGTATGTATGCATACAGGGTGTTAGTGACATCGTAACGAATATTAAGGGGAATGATTCAAATCATGATTTTGAGTTAATATTAAGTGGAATTTTTCGTCGCAAAATTCATGATTACTTATATTTTAACATATTTAAATTATTTTCAATTCTATACTTTTGCGATGAAAGATACCACTGCTGAATTATCCGCCTCAGTATTCGTTACGATGTCCACGTACAGGTACGATGGCTACCTACAGGTAGCCATACAAGTACGTGTAGGTGTTGGGGACACCGTAACGAACAAAGAGGGGGATGATTCAGACCATGATTCTGAGTTGGCATCAAGTGGAATTTCCTCTCGGAAATGTCATGAAAATTTTAGTGTATTTTTTAATTATTTTCAGTTCCATACTTATGCGACCAAAAATCCCACTTGATATCAACACGAAATCATGGTCTGAATCATCTCTAAAAGTTTTCGTTACGATGTCACTAACAGCCTGTATATCTACATAATCTCAGTGTTAGGTATACATAATTATATTACTAACGTTTTATTTCTACAAGCAAAAGCTTCTTTGTTACCTAGCTACTAATTAGTATGTTTTGTCCAAAGTATTTTTTACTGATTTAACTCTTCTTTGCGCAGAGAGTTTAAAATATTATTATTAAATATTAATGCTAAATTATGTTTTTCAAGTAGCTATAAGCACTTTAAGAGACGAGTGGGACTTTATTTGTCTAATTTTGATATCTGATTCGAGTAAAAACATTCCACTCAGCAAATCTTTACAAAGGTCCTATCATCTGTGAAAAAAACCTGTTCTTTTTCTCCGAAATTTGCTTTGGCGCGTAAATTTTTGAGGATCAAATCAAATATTATTGTTTTATCAGCAAGATAAGACTGGGCTGTTGAGGCGTCATTTATTTGAATGAAGCCTGTTTTGTTTTGAACTTTTGCGGTAATAAGTACTGAGTAATATTTCAACTAAGTTATTATATTTTAAGTGTTTAGGTTTGAAATCAACTTATCAGCAGACCTAGATTTGTGTAATGTATTTTGATTAACTGGCCGCAAAGTTTAACATAGTTGTGGTACCTATACCGAAGTAGCCGAACAATTCCATCAATGCGAGTGGCTAACCGCACCCATCGGTCATAATGACCGTTTGGATAATCATTCCAAATTCTGAGCAGAACACACTTCAAATTCTTTTTTGATATTTTTGAAGCATGAATGCGTCAAGCTAATTGGTCTCTATGAAAAAATACGTTTTTTCACTTAGATATTTTACATTAGACTCAAAAAGCATTGCTGTTTGAACCGATTTATAAAATATAAATGACGAACTCTTTGTTCGTGTAAAAATACGTGAATAAATGTTTAAAAAGCAAAAGCCCACTGCCCCACGGCGGCTGGAGTTTGAAACAGTAAACATCCTTCATGGAAGCAAATAGGCGTTATTTTAGATCGAATAAGAAAAAGTGAATAGTTGCGCGAACGGCTCCCGGTCGCGCGATAAAGGACGAAGTTTTATTCAAACAAACCAACTGTTTTGGGACACTCATCTCTATTCTGCGCGTTATGGTAGCAGCTGTCGCTTAATTTACACCGACTATGTGACGTACGCCAAACATTTCGGTACAGAAAACTATTGCAAATGTTTTTATTTGTAGTCTACGACACACATCAGCAACGAATGTATGCTAAAACGTGCGTGTTCGCTCACTTTTGTTTCTTTTCTCTTACGAATCCTTCTTCCGTCTGACGATACATTCTAAGAATAACAATATGCCTGTATTTCGAAAATATACGCACTACTCTGGTCAAAGTTATAGTTATTTCTACATTTCTTTTACGGCGCAATGGCGTTACGGTTTCGACTCCCAGTTAGATGTTTGGAAACAAAACTTTTTAGATAGACTCGGGTCTGAGTGTTCAACCCACAGTGAAACAGCATGGTAAACCCTATTTACAAAGCGAAGTTTGTGTGTGCCATTTATTCGTCAAGAAAACGAAGATGCCACTTCGATCACACGACTGTGCGTTGTGTCACAGTCAATGGATCTTAATTGTAGCAACTCATTATTATTACTTATTATCTTTTATAAAATTTTCCATTATTGAAGAGTATTTCAATCAAGTTGCAATTTAGTTACGAATACAGCTTTATAGTAATTTGCGCCTACTCAAAATATGAAGAAATTGAAATCAATTATTCTCCGGAAGTTATGAACCACTAGTCTGACGTTCTTTATACATTACGAATTCCTTCTTATTTAAAGAATTCTCACACAGATAACAGTTATGGTCGACTTGAAAGAATTCGTACGGTTCGGAAGAGCACGCAGTCTTATTTACTGTGCTTTTTTATCATCTTAAAGTCACTCACTACTCAAATTATGATAATGCGACAGGGTTCCAATCTTAAAACATGGTATGCGTACGCGTGTCGATTATATCGAAAGAATGCGAATATAACAAAAATACAAAATATCTACAGTTAATAATAACACGAATTCGAAGTAACTTTTCGAGCCACAATAGGATTTCATACATTATACAGGGTGTTAGTGACATCGTAACGAAAAAAAAAATGGAACGCCTATTTTATTGTACTAAAAACGATGGTGGGTGTTTTTCTTGTCGCAAATGTTTAATTAAGATTTTCAATTTTTACTGTGCCGCAATGTAAGTCGAACAACGCGCCACACAGACGCTAAACTTACGCGCGGCTACGTTACGCGTGTGAGATACGATGTTGATATCTAGGTAGGAGTTTTCATTCTCTTGTATTTAGATGCTTAGTAGTGGTTCAACGTTTAAAAATGTTGTTTGTTGAAGTAGAACACCTACTGCCACAATTTTTCACGCACGGTACCTACCTACCAGTTATTAAAACGTTCCTAACTTATTAACAATAAAAACTCTACTCTTGCCTTACCTTAATTGTTATTCCTTCGGATGAAGTACCTAGGTAGGTACCCTAGAACATGTCACGTCACGTAGGTATGCAACATCGCGTTTCCTCCGCGGTAGGTAGGTATCACACGCACTCACAAACACAACACCTTGCTCTTTAATAAACATCAACAATCTTCCATACTTTTGCGCAGTAAATGGTCTATGATCTATCATCATAGTCGACACTACTCATTTACAGAATGAAACAAACACTCACAAACACGAAAAAAATATCCTCGAAAAACATCACGCGATTCGGGTCAAGCTTAGTATTCGACTGAGCGGAAGCGCGCGGCGGCGGCGTTAGCGCAAAGCATCAAAGGCGCCGACTAAGGGCGCCGACGACGCACCGGCCGCGGCCGAGTCGAGCCGACGACTAGAGAGAGAGAGAGAAGTATGTTTATGGTGCAAGTGACAGAGAAAGAAATAGTATCTGTTCGTATGCCTAGTTTATTGGCGAGCGTTGCCCTTGACCCGTGCGCCGGCTATTCACCTGCGCATAGCTGAAGTTGTAGATACGTTATTATTATTATTGATGACATTGATAAAATTTAATAATTAGTAATTTTTATTTGTTTATTTTAAATGTGCGTTCTATGCAGCTTAAAACACAATATGGGACTGAAAAAAAACTATTTTTTTTATGAATTTGGCGACAGGAAACTTCACTTGATACCTATCAACTCAAAGAAATACCTAGTATCTGTTCGTAATGCCTACTTTATTGGCGCGCGTTGCGTTGCATCAAGACAGATCAAACAAGCCCTAACTCGGAGGTCTTGCGTCCCAGGATCCTTTAATTATGTCTTAGAACCTTCTTGGCCTATGTGGTCCAGTGGTTGAGCGATGGGATGCGGAGGGTCCGGGTTCGTATTCCGGTGGGGACATATCACAAAAATCTGTTTATAAGGCCTTTGGTTGGGACGTTACCGGCTGATCACCTGATTGTCCGAAAGTAAAATGATCCGTGCTTCGGAAGGTACGTTAAGTCGTTGCTCCCGTCTACTAGGTACTTATGTAAGCACGTAGCCGTTACATGAATATTGTACACAGAACAGGATAGGTTTAATTAGTTCTTTACTGATGATTTAACAATGAGATTTAAAACTACGAATAACTTAGTACCTCGGTACGGTACCAACATGTAACAAGAAAAATAAGATCACTCCACTCGGACAATTTTTTTCTTTGAACATGCCGACATTGCCTACGCGGCGGAGTTGCCGAACTATCGATAGGTAGATTATCAATTGTTGAACTTGAAAATTGTCTAAACTATCGAAAGTAGTGATAGTACATTTAGATCGATACTAACGATAGTACCGATAGGTCTTGCTTTGTAACAATAATGGGTATTGATCTAAAAGATTTATTTATTTATTTATTTTCGATTTTTGTGTAGCGAGGTTTTGCGTAGGTACTTACATACTAAGTTGGTGGATGGTTGACATAGTAGGTAACTAATTACCTAATCTGTGGTGGTTGTGTTAGTTGGTTGTTAGTTATTCTAATGACAACAAAGAATACAATTATTTACTGTTTCAACTGTTTTAGGTAGATAATGGCCCTGATTCCTATGAGTAAATGAATGAATAACCCGGTCGAATCAAAAAGGTATCTCGCTGGTAACTTAATTCTGTCGGTTGTTTTAGATTTCTGCTTAAAATTGACGTGTATTCCATAAATTTTATGCCTTTTGATTATCCGTCCATTTAAGAATAAGAATAAAATAAATTTATAATTTACGATAGACAGAGAAAGAAATAGGATCGGTTCGTAGTGCCTACTTTGTAGGCCGCGCCGCTGCCGGCGTGCGGCGCGGGGCGCGCGGAGCGGGGCGTGCGGAGCGGGGCGCGCGGCGCGGTGCGTGTGGCCGTTGACCCGTTCGAGCAGCTGTTGTCTCCATTACATCGAAAATTTTCGATAATTTGTCATTATTGTTTTTTTTATTGAAATTTGGGTTCTATGCAGCTAAAAGCACAATATGGAATTGAAAATAATTAAAAACAAAACTCAAAATTTCATGAATTTTGCGACGGAAAATTCCACTAGATATTAACTCAGAATCATGGTCTGAATCATCCCTTTCAGTATTCGTTACGATGTCACTAACACCCGGTATGGAAGCGATCCCTCACAGTGGAATATATAACGGAATTGAATTTGTTACACATGTTCACCGGTAAGTATATTTATATGAACGAGTACCCATACCTGGAATTCACCTC
This sequence comes from Pectinophora gossypiella, assembly GCF_024362695.1. NCBI lineage: Eukaryota > Metazoa > Arthropoda > Insecta > Lepidoptera > Gelechiidae > Pectinophora > Pectinophora gossypiella. Next base: position 6,868,237 of record NC_065405.1, read on the forward strand.
GTTTTCCTCTAAGGAAGATTTCACATTACTTATACATAAAGAATCTTGTTCGCGCGCGTCAAGTAATAAAAGTTATGTAGGTGTGAATAATATATAAAATCAATTTCTGACCATACTACTTCTTTTCTTATCAGCCTAGTGTTGGTTGTGAAATCAATGACAGACATCATCAGAATAGGCTAGTTTCCAACTAGTCAAATTAGTTACTTTTAAGTTTTTACTAAACGTCAAAACATGAAATAACTAAGGAATTTGTATGAAAAAACAACCCACGTCTTCTTCTATCGTGTGGGTTGTGAGGTGGATTACTAACCTCATCAACCCTGGTGTCAGGGTTATTATTGAGCCGCCTAACGCCCCTGACATGATTTATGTAACGAGTACTTACTTACATCAGTAAGTACATTGTTTTAAGTTTACGCGGTTATTATCATAATTAAAACAACAACAGCAACAGTGTCGAAATATCGGGAGTCTCATATCCCCATTTAAACGCGGTAAGAACCCGTTATTATGTGTTTTAATTATCAGTAAGTAGTAACCGGGACCAACAGCTTAACGTGCCTTACGAATAACGGATCGTCTTACTTTTGGACAATCGGATGATCAGCCTGCAAAGTCCTAGGGATGACAAGGCGATTTTTATGATATGTCCCCACCGGCATTAGAACCTGGGGCATTCGACGAATCGTGAACTGGTGCGTAAGTTTAACTTAAAAAAATGATCTACTCACGTCAGTTAGATAAGTGACCTGAAGGATTTATTTGGTTGTCGGAAGACATCTTAAAAATAATTTAAAAAATAATAATATTTTTTTATTTAATGAAATAAAAATTTATTTAATAAAATAAAATAATAAATCTTACTGTTAATTGTCTTTAATATAGTTAGTCAAACTGCTCTCTAGACAACCCTGAGATCAACTGGGGTTCTAAGTTGAAGTCGAATTCAGTACACGTTGTCATACGGAACTCTCGTCCCAAACAATTTTGCTCATACAAAGTTGCGCTATTATAATATTTGCGCAGAATGAACGACGGCTAAGTATTAAGTTTTGCCAAGCCTTCTTCTTACTAAAGTAACACTACTTCAATATTAATTAAGTACGTAGCAACTTTACAAGCGCAGTCCATTTGAGTAAGGCAAGCTTAGTCTTAAGTTAAAGTAAAGCAAGTGTTCCAAAATGCATTCTTCTATTTGTCTTCATGTGATAGAATTACGAACAGGAAAAGTTTGTTTCTTCGTGAAGTTTGTTCATTTGACACCACTGTAATTTGGCAGACAATTGTGACAGAAGATTGCACTTTCACGTGTAAATTATTTTACTGTCTCTTTTTTAAGTTAAAGAATCAACAAATTCAAATTCAAAAATATCTTATTCAGTAGGTAAAATAGTTACACTTTGAATCATCAATTTTTACATAACGAACGTCTCATTCGCCTAAAACTACTGCAGCTTCTCACAACCTGTATAGCCGGGGAAAAGAAGCTGCAAGAAAAACCTCGGCACAGGGCCCTAGACGTTCTTTAAAAAAAAAAACATATAATATTAGTATACAATTGAGTAATTTAGCTACCTAATATCAGTTCTCAGACAGTTAATCCCATGCATTCATATCTTCTAAATAATCGTCGTCGTCAACATCGGCCTACTTCGGTTCGCTTCTCGGCATCCTTAGTTTGCCCACACATGTATTGTTGTCTTAATATAAAAATATCCGAAGCAAACCTACGAATATTCATATAAATAACTGAATGCTTTCTAAATATTTATTTTAGGAAGATACCTACATCTTTTTCATTTTTGTCTATTTTATTTTCTTATTCATAAAGCCCTCGTCAGAACAAAATGTCATACATTATGTGATACTTGATGAACAAAGGGTAGATCAGACTGGAGGTTTATTCATTGTGCGACTAGCGAACACTCAGTCGCGGACGTGCCCTGAAACCCAGATCTAGCTAAAGGCAAAAGGCCACGTAATTAAACCTCATTTATCCTTATTTATGGCGTGAGCTAATCCCAAAGCGGATATACGTAATAGTGTTTGCCGCCAAATTAATTTCCATTACAGAGAAGAAAATGCGACGTGAATGATGTGATGTCACCGGTAAATAATTACCATGGAAATATGCAGTAGAGGCCTTTATTCGGACTCTTAAATTATTAAATTAAATGGAAAACCATTATGTTCGCCGCAAAAATATGGGACAGCCCCGGGATTGCCGTTGTACTTTGATTAAAACCCGCACGTGTAATAAAATTCTGCGCGCTCTCGCTGTAATCGGAATCCATTTTTTTTAAAACGGCGACTTAACAATATTGCGCCACTTACATACGCCAGAAAAACTTAGTAGGTACATATTATTGTTTATTTGGCTGTGAACTATGTTCGCACATCATACGCAGAGTTTGATTCGTCTCTGGCACAGTTTGGTTATAAATAAAACAAGGCTTACGGTAAAAATACCGATAGAAACAAATAAAAGGTCTACGTTTTCTTTTAAATTCGCCCCCAGGGAGCTTTCATACCGCCATGTTAGTTATTCGGACTGTTCGCACATATTTTACCGTGTCAGCGTTTGTTTTACAGTCTTTTTGCCGACATTTTTCATTCGCAATTGATTCACTGGCCCATAAATCGTTCGGCAGTAGATTAGAGAGTAAAGGATAAACTTCAAATGAACATTATCAATGAAACGGGAAATACCGGTATTTGATTATGGGTATTTTGTACTTTTTTATGTTGAATAACAACCGAGTTTTTTGCTTCCTTATTTCCCTTCGCGCCAGTGGAGGGTTACTTCAATTCCCAAACATCATTTCTCATACTATTCGATTCGACATCATTTCTCATTCGAGTCAATTCATACTTAGGTAACCTACTGATTCGATTAGAATATAAGATGCTAATTCCATGCTCCACCTTGCCTGTGCTCCAAAAATACTTTACCTGAAACAAAATAAAAACAATGAATAGGTAACACGCAATACCTAGTTACATATCGTCACTGGAAAGGCAAAATTACGTAAGCGCCAAAATAGGTATTTTGGGTTTTTTATATATTCGGAATCAGCGTTTCATGCTGCGTCGATCTGTCTGGGTAGCATTGCGATACGAGCACTTTTTTGGCGCTTACGTAAATTTAAAAATAGTTGATTTTTTTCAGTTCCAGTTTCTTAAACGACAAGATTTTGGTGTATTTTTCGTGGCTGGTGTATAAGTAATATTGTGTTCCTATATAATAACTACATATTAACTTTAAGTAAATTTGCCATTCTATAGTTTGAAAAGTGTCATTTTATTAGTAATTTTGGACTACTGAAAATAAAAATTAAACTATGTATAAGTCATTTTTATCTACAGCTTTTAAAATAAGTAAGGCGTATAAGAAAAAATGTCTTAGCATGTTTATGCAGTGAATGGCGTATAAGTAATTTTGACTTACAGTATTTAAAATAAGTAAGGCGTATACGTAAATTTTACTTCGCATTTTTATGCTGTTATTAAGCAAGTTTGTAGGCTAGCAGTAAGTTTCCCATGAAGTATTTTTTTAACAATAGTTCTAAAAGTAAAACTATTTTAGAATTGATTAGCGACCCGCCCGGCTTCGCTCGGGTGCAATGCTGAGGAAAAAATGAAATTATTTACGACATCACATTAAAAAACTCAAAAATAATAGTATTTCTCCACTATTTATTGGATGTTAATTATGCATATCAACCTTTCTCTTGAATCACTCTATCTATTACAGAAAATCGCATCAACATCAGTTGCGTAATTTTAAAGATTTAAGCGTACATAGGGATATAGGGACAACAAAGCGACTTTGTTATGCATTTTAAGTTCTATCGTTTGCATATTTGGCGCCAATTTTGAATTTAGAACTCAAAATTAAAATTTGTTGGAATTTAGAATATCATAACAATTCAAAGCATTAGAATTTATGCAATTGTTTAATCACAGCGTTGGTTAGAATCTGTCAGGTCACGTCCGAAAATGAATCTTAAAAAGGAAAATGTCCGTGCAATAACTTTCTATAACTTTCGAAGAGGCCTAACGCGACTTCAGTGATTCGAAGAGTTAACATCTGTATTCTGCGATGAAGTGCCATGTCTGCGGACCATCGAACGCTGGTATTTAGAATTCGAGCATGGACATACCACAATCAGTCACAAATCTCGTGAAGGACGTCCAAAATCCGCCTTCACTGAAGATAGTATCGTTGCTGTGAGACAACTTATCCTCGAAAATCGTCATGTGACATACCGAGAAATGGAGGCGTTATTAGGCATTTCAGAGACAACCATTCAAAAGATATTGTATGAGGCACTTGGTGTGAGAAAACTAGTTTTCCGTTGGATCCCGCATTTGCTTTCTGACGATCATAAGGCGGCCCGCATCAGATGGTGTAAGAAAACTCTTCAGAGGTGCAACCGAGGAGAGTCAAATCACGTGTACGACATTAACAGTGGTGACGAATCTTGGATTTATGCCTACGATCCTGATTCCAAACAACAATCTACAGTTTGGGCCTTCCAAGACGAGTCAAAGCCGACTAAAATTGTTCGCTCTCGAAGCACTTCAAATAAGATGGTGGCTACCTTCGTGGCGAAAATCGGTCATGTTGTGACAATTGCACTTGAAGATCGTAGGACGGTTAATGCGGATTGGTATACCACAATTTGTTTACCACAAGTCATCGCCGAACTTCAAAAATCTAACCCAAAGCGATGCATCATCCTGCACCATGATAACGCAAGCTCACACACCGCTCGTCAAACGATTGAGTGTTTGAAACAGGAAAACGTAGAAATTCTTGACCATCCTCCATACAGTCCTGACCTAAACTCCAATGATTTCTTTACATTTCCTAAAATTAAGAAGACTCTTCGCGGTGGAAGGTTCCTGTGCGGTGAAGAAGCGGCCAACGCTTTCAAGTCAGCCATTTTGAACACCTCTACTTTGGAGTGGAATAAATGTTATAATAACTGGTTCGAGCGAATGGAAAAGTATATTAAAATTCGTGGTGAATACTTTGAAAAACAATAAAATGTACTTACTATAAGGATTGATTGATTGTTTGTTTTTTTTCCTTCAAACGACAAAACTTAAAAGGCGTGCCTTATACTATGTAGTAACGTCGTTTGCGTAAAAAGTAGAAGCTTTTCTAAAATATGTATTGATTAAATACTTTCATAACCGATATTTTAATAGCGCAAGTAGGTATTTTTAATTTTTAGTTAAGAAATATTTTAGTACTAGGCAGAACAGCTAGCTAATAGAATAAAAACGTGGGGCCCATTATCTATTCCTGTATTTCTTTCTACTATACTAAGTTTCGATTGCATTGACTTACTATAATCGTAACTGGAGATTTTGACAGTCAATAACCAGCCGTGGGAGCTTCACCAACGAACGCCGATCTCATGATCTACCAAAGTATAAAGATACCAAAGTCTAATATGCTTAAAAGCTATTCTGCCTAGTACTAAAATATTCCTGAACTAGAAGTTCAAAATACCTACTTGTTGTGGTTTGGGCTGCTTAGTTTACCTACCAAGCAAACCCTGGTGTTAGCGTTCTTTTATGAACCGCCTTTCGGCCGCTGACATGGTTCATGTTATGACGACCACTATCATCAGAGATAGTAATGACCGGGACCACCTACGTAGGTTGATAGGTAAGTAACTATTTATTTATTTTCTAGTTTTCACTGCACATAAAATAAAACTGTTTAACTATAGATAATTTATTACAAACTTATTCCTAAATACATAGCCCTTCCAGAGACTTGACTAGGGTACTTTTTCTATTTCTATTTTTGACCCAAATAAATACCGTACGGGTTGAGATAAATAAAACCGATTAAAAAGAAACTTTTACATACATCTAACGGTTTATACGCTATTATTTATACTTTATGTAACTTTATTTCTGGCACTTTAGTATTTTAATAGCCATTTTTATAAATCAATTAAAGTAATAAGTAGTTTAAGGAGGTATTAAGAATAATAATTTGTCTCTTACGTCTTTTTACCCATGTAAGATATTACAAAAACTTACTTTAAAGAATTTTTGGTGAACTGACATAGTCAATCGATCACTTTTTAGGCAATTTTTACATAATGAGAGCAGATGTGTAAAAGTCGTTACAGTAACTTTTACTCCACTAACATTACAGTATTGTTATATTTAAAGAAATATTGTCGTTCTCGTATGCATTGTCGTAAGAGCTGTAAGTAATTTTGCTTCCAAATAATATTTTAACCAGATGGCGGTTAAGTAAATTTGCTTTACTGAAAACTGAAGTCATTTTTACGTAAGCGCCACTATATCCTAAAATAGCAATCCAACTGTTATGATATGTATTGCTGGACATAGAAAATTAAAAAACAATGTAACCTTACCTTGACATCATTTAAATTGGATAATTGGGTAAAAAGTTATGATAAAAAAACGAAAAAATGAAACTTTAAACGGCTTTTTCTCGAAATGGCCTTTTGGCGCTTACGTAATTTTGCCTTTCCAGTGACGATATGGTTATTGGTGAACTGCGGGTAAAAAGAGTTAATCCATGATAAAGCAATGGATTATGTTCTCATTTTTCAAATATATCTTTGTACAGTGATATTTTAAGTAACGAAATTTAATATCAATTTAATTTAATTATCATATTCATATCTTAGGACTCCGTATCAACAGCGGCTGCAAATTATCTTCGATTACATGTAGCTCTTAATTTTAAATTATGTTAACTAATTAATGTTGGAGCCTAGGGACTCGTACGACAACATGCATGCGACTCCAACACGGGGAGAAATACCCCATCCCTTACCCCTTTTCTCGCCAGACCCCCAGGTCTTTGTCGTACTGGTGAGAAAAGGCCAGACGGCTTAACACTGGTGCTGTAGCAGAGGGGAAAAGCCTATTGTGGGACGCAACTGGCGTAACCACTTTCGCTGCGTCCCATCTCAAGGGATTCGAACCCGGGACCTCCGGATCGTCAGCTCAACGCTCAACCACTGGACCATAAAGGCCGTACTAATATATGTTGTACTAATACAAACAAAATACAGTTGTTTTAACTACATAATTGCTATTTAAACGACTAGTTTCACTCTTCTTCTTCTATCGTGTGGGTTGCGAGGTGGATGACCAACCTTATCAACTCTGGCTCAATCAATCTTGTGGATCAAGTTTCACTTACTCCATATTTATCGAAAATATCGCACGTTAAGTGGCTTAGTTGTGTTGTGCACTGGTAATCAAGAAACCTAACAGAGATAGGAGCGCTCTTGAGAGTCGACCATGCATATCCATACGTTATCCTATCTTGATGGTTATGCCATCTGCTCGTTATTGCAGATGCCTAATATTTGCCTAGGTGTACTGGCAACTCAATATGCCTATGTTCGCAGGACGTTCTGGTTACACAGATGGATAGTAGGTATAGACGGATTAATGTACGTACTAGATCTAGACTGAAACACTGGGGATTAATTTCGGCATAACTACTAGAATATTCCGACCGTATCAATGTTAAAGTTGACAGATTGGCCTTAGTTTAAATATATTTTATTGATTGGTACGGCTTTTGTGGTCCAGTGGTTGAGCGTTGGTCTCACCTGGAGGTCCCGGGACCAAACCCCGGTGGGAACACATCTCTGTCCCTCTCTTTATTTAAGAGCTGCGCTCTTGTCGGTGGAGTAATCGCCATTCCTCTTCTTCCCGCCAAAACCTTCACCTACCTCCTGATACGACCTGCACCTTTTCTTTGATTTGTTTCATAAATGTTCTCCTAGGTCTACCCCTTCCTCTCTTCCCTTCAATTTTTCCTTCTATGATGTTTGTTATAAATAAATCGTGTCATATTAAGTGGCCAATCATATTTCCTCTCCGTTTCTCTATAGTCTTCATTATGGTTCAGCTTATACCCTCCATCTTTCGCCAACACCACATCTCAAACGCTTCCAATCTCTCACTGTCACATAACTCTCTGGAACATATCACAAAAAAAAAACACTTTGTTTAGGACATTGCATGCTGATCACCGGAATGTCCGAATGTAAGATAATCCGCGCTTCGTAAGCCACGTTAAGCTGTTAGTCACGTTTACTACTTACTAATGTAAGTACTTAGTCGTTACATGAATCATGTCAGGGGGTTTTGACGGGAAAATAATCCTGACACCAGGGTTGATGAGGTAGGGTACCTACCTCACAACCCACACGATAGCAGAATTAATTTGTTACTATGTACTTATACGATTATCTAGGGATACCATTTTAGTACGAAATACTTCGAAGATATACGCTATTCAACTTTCATGTATAATATTTATGAAGTTTAGTCAGTATCTCAAAAGCAACATACTACAACTACTTTTGGTACCGGTAGTATCTAAAGACGTATCAATGTACCTCTGTCTACCCCAATAGGAATATAGTCGTGAAATCTCTCGACTAATCATGACAGTCATATATTATATGTTATGTTTTAAAAACGTATTTTTATCCCAAAACTCGTATTATTATTATGCATAGACGTAGACAAATTAAAATCAAAAAGGTAACGAATTTAAGTAATCATATTTATACTTCATAAATATATATAATAACCAAAAGGAAAACGCCAGAAAAATATTAAGTAATTCATTTACCTCATCGAGAGGGATATCATTAAAAACAGTTTTTAAATAAAATTAATCTTTTATTTATTACTTTTTATATTTTTGAAGAATTTCAAAGGTATATATTACTTGCAAAATTGATATTATATTAAAATTAGATTACCCTTACCGTACACAAACGAGAAATACAAATAAAATACGTAATTTCTTGTCTAAATTGTATCACAAAGGAAATATAATATACCTTTTTGGTTGTTGCCAAAAATAACTGATCCTTAGATAATTTGTACCCAGACAAGTTTCTTTGGAACCATAGAAGTTACTTTTGAATATGATCTGTAATTTTAGAACTATAGATTCAATGAGGAACTTTCTAGACTATGTTCCTTAAACACAATATAAATGGCGCCTAACATATTTTTCTTCGTTTAACCTTCTAATTTCATAGATAACAGACATATACATCTTTTATCTTTGTTTTTGGGTAGAAATGATGACCCTTTTTATTACATGTACCCAGGCTCAACTACATCTTCCAACCATGATATTTTGATCAAAATAGAGAGAAGCAATATAGGTAGCAACGTAATTCTTTACATAATTGATCCAAATATCAAGCAGCAATTATTTGTATATATGCTTCTGGCATTACGTTATTCTACAACGCCATCAATATTTTTTTTGGTGAACGTAGCCTGGAAAGTCGCTTATTTTCTCTGGATAATTTACCACATATTTGATCACAATTAATATTTAGTTACATTTATTACATGAAAAAATATGTTGTTTGTTGTGTGTATGTTTTTTTTTTATTTCAGGGAAGAGTGGAAGAACGGAAGAGAGGCCTTTGCCCTGCAGTTTGACATTGGGGGTTATTAATAATAATTATTATTATTATAAATAATATCGAGTAGACGCGACCACGCTGTCATAGAAACTGTACCTAAGCTTTATTTATTACCTAATAGATAAAAATAACTTCTATTTTTTTAATTATTTGAATCATTAATTATATATTTATGCAAGAATTCAGACATTAATAAGTGTGTTGTTACCAGTAACCTAACCACAGATGTGTGGCGGGACACACAACCAACCCACCACCAACCACCCAATTTCGAGAAGACTCAACAAATTCCGTGGTCGGACTACATACAGCTACCTAATTAATCTACCTATAAGGACTTCTAACAAAATTTTGTAACATTAAAAATCACTCCAATTAACAAAACCTCCAAAAATTTTTTGTCTTCAGTAAAATTGATTACAAAATTAGAAATTAGTTTATCTTTAAATAATATAATCTATTATTTCCTAATTTTCCGTTCATATATTGGCAAAGTTCGCCGCAGCGAACATGTATTTTCCTGAAATCTGAAAGGTTCAATTTTTTTTTAAACAATTTTAGGTGCTCCTAAACAACCCATAAACCTGTATTTAAAATTATATCATTATACTAGAACTTTTTTTTGTCAAATAAAGGGTTGAGTTCATAAACTTTGTAAACCAAAATATTTATTTGGTAAACGTTTCAGCTTAGCAGTTCCTGTCAATCGACGACTTATAAGTAGTCGGTAGGTTAGTGGTAGGTACTACTCAGCATTCAGCCACAACATTATGCAGTTTAGATAATTATACTAAGTATATTATATTACTTATCTAACGACACTAATGGTTCAATGTTGAACAAAAATATGAATAGTGTAATTCAAAATAGGAAGCTTAAAATTATATTTTATTTTATTTAGATTTAAGAAAGGTAGGTTAACATATAACGTAAACAGCTTATATACTTCCCACTGCTGGGCACAGGCCTCCCCTCAATTAACTGGAAGGGGCATACTCCACTGCGGGTTGGTGGAGATGTTTTTATGGCAAATAGCCGAGGCCAACTGATTAACGTGCACTTCGAAGCACGGAATCATCTTACTTTTTCGGACAATCATGTGATTCAAGCTAGCAATGTCCTTACCTAACAAAGGACAGACTCACAAAGTGATTTCGACAATGTCCCCGTCGGGAATCGAACTCGGACCTTTAGATCGTGAGCCTAACGCTCTAACCACTACACCACAGAGGCTGTTGAGGAAGGTACTTTAATATAATATCTAATGTACTAATTATTTTTAAAACAAAGGACGACGGCAGGAAAGGAACCCTTCCGAGAGTTATCGGATTTTAGGCTACCCACGGATAATCGGATTACCTTGCCTACCAACTCCAAATTTTCTTAAAGCCTAAGGCTATGTAGAAATCGACGTAGCGCGTAATGAGTTCCATAAACATGTACTCGCTAAAAAATCTTCTTTTGGTAGGCAGTACGTCTTTATATCATCTTCTTTTCTATAGAAATACATATTATCTGTAGGTGTAATATGTATTGACCTGTGTCTTTAGCAATATTTTTGCGAAGTTGGTAGAGAAAGCATATTCCTCAGGGCATCGAGGGACCGCATCTCTATAATACTCATTCGGAACTTCTATTTACTTTACCGATCTAGGAAACTTCTTTAGCGCATTTCAAGCCAGCTAAGTATTGTGAGGGGCTGTCTTTATTGTAAAGATAAGTAGTCATAACGTAGATACGCTGTTTTGCGATCGCTATCTAGTGCTATATATATGTATGTGTGTATACAGGGTGTTAGTGACATCGTAACGAATATTAAGGGGAATGATTCAAATCATGATTTTGAGTTAATATCAAGTGGAATTTTTCGTCGCAAAATTCATGATTATATTTTATTTGAATTATTTTCAATTCTATACTTTTGCGATGAAAGATACCACTTGCTATTAACTCATAATAATAAGCTGAATTATCCGCCTCAGTATTCGTTACCATGTCACTTACGCCCCTCACACGTACCTACGAACAAAGAGGGGGATGATTCAGACCATGATTCTGAGTTGGCATCAAGTGGAATTTCCTCTCGGGAATGTCATGAAAATTTTATTGTGTTTTTTAATTATTTTCACTTCCATACTTATGCGACCAAAAATCCCACTTGATATCAACACGAAATCATGGTCTGAATCATCCCTAAAAGTTTTCGTTACGATGTCACTAACACCCTGTATATCTACATAATCTCAGTGTTAGGTATACATAATTATATTACTAACGTTTTATTTCTACAAGCAAAAGCTTCTTTGTTACCTAGCTACTAATTAGTATGTTTTGTCCAAAGTATTTTTTACTGATTTAACTCTTCTTTGCGCAGAGAGTTTAAAATATTATTATTAAATATTAATGCTAAATTATGTTTTTCAAGTAGCTATAAGCACTTTAAGAGACGAGTGGGACTTTATTTGTCTAATTTTGATATCTGATTCGAGTAAAAACATTCCACTCAGCAAATCTTTACAAAGGTCCTATCATCTGTGAAAAAAACCTGTTCTTTTTCTCCGAAATTTGCTTTGGCGCGTAAATTTTTGAGGATCAAATCAAATATTATTGTTTTATCAGCAAGATAAGACTGGGCTGTTGAGGCGTCATTTATTTGAATGAAGCCTGTTTTGTTTTGAACTTTTGCGGTAATAAGTACTGAGTAATATTTCAACTAAGTTATTATATTTTAAGTGTTTAGGTTTGAAATCAACTTATCAGCAGACCTAGATTTGTGTAATGTATTTTGATTAACTGGCCGCAAAGTTTAACATAGTTGTGGTACCTATACCGAAGTAGCCGAACAATTCCATCAATGCGAGTGGCTAACCGCACCCATCGGTCATAATGACCGTTTGGATAATCATTCCAAATTCTGAGCAGAACACACTTCAAATTCTTTTTTGATATTTTTGAAGCATGAATGCGTCAAGCTAATTGGTCTCTATGAAAAAATACGTTTTTTCACTTAGATATTTTACATTAGACTCAAAAAGCATTGCTGTTTGAACCGATTTATAAAATATAAATGACGAATTCTTTGTTCGTGTAAAAATACGTGAATAAATGTTTAAAAAGCAAAAGCCCAATGCCCCACGGCGGCTGGAGTTTGAAACAGTAAACATCCTTCATGGAAGCAAATAGGCGTTATTTTAGATCGAATAAGAAAAAGTGAATAGTTGCGCGAACGGCTCCCGGTCGCGCGATAAAGGACGAAGTTTTATTCAAACAAACCAACTGTTTTGGGACACTCATCTCTATTCTGCGCGTTATGGTAGCAGCTGTCGCTTAATTTACACCGACTATGTGACGTACGCCAAACATTTCGGTACAGAAAACTATTGCAAATGTTTTTATTTGTAGTCTACGACACACATCAGCAACGAATGTATGCTAAAACGTGCGTGTTCGCTCACTTTTGTTTCTTTTCTCTTACGAATCCTTCTTCCGTCTGACGATACATTCTAAGAATAACAATATGCCTGTATTTCGAAAATATACGCACTACTCTGGTCAAAGTTATAGTTATTTCTACATTTCTTTTACGGCGCAATGGCGTTACGGTTTCGACTCCCAGTTAGATGTTTGGAAACAAAACTTTTTAGATAGACTCGGGTCTGAGTGTTCAACCCACAGTGAAACAGCATGGTAAACCCTATTTACAAAGCGAAGTTTGTGTGTGCCATTTATTCGTCAAGAAAACGAAGATGCCACTTCGATCACACGACTGTGCGTTGTGTCACAGTCAATGGATCTTAATTGTAGCAACTTATTATTATTACTTATTATCTTTTATAAAATTTTCCATTATTGAAGAGTATTTCAATCAAGTTGCAATTTAGTTACGAATACAGCTTTATAGTAATTTGCGCCTACTCAAAATATGAAGAAATTGAAATCAATTATTCTCCGGAAGTTATGAACCACTAGTCAGACGTTCTTTATACATTACGAATTCCTTCTTATTTAAAGAATTCTCACACAGATAACAGTTATGGTCGACTTGAAAGAATTCGTACGGTTCGGAAGAGCACGCAGTCTTATTTACTGTGCTTTTTTATCATCTTAAAGTCACTCACTACTCAAATTATGATAATGCGACAGGGTTCCAATCTTAAAACATGGTATGCGTACGCGTGTCGATTATATCGAAAGAATGCGAATATAACAAAAATACAAAATATCTACAGTTAATAATAACACGAATTCGAAGTAACTTTTCGAGCCACAATAGGATTTCATACATTATACAGGGTGTTAGTGACATCGTAACGAAAAAAAAAATGGAACGCCTATTTTATTGTACTAAAAACGATGGTGGGTGTTTTTCTTGTCGCAAATGTTTAATTAAGATTTTCAATTTTTACTGTGCCGCAATGTAAGTCGAACAACGCGCCACACAGACGCTAAACTTACGCGCGGCTACGTTACGCGTGTGAGATACGATGTTGATATCTAGGTAGGAGTTTTCATTCTCTTGTATTTAGATGCTTAGTAGTGGTTCAACGTTTAAAAATGTTGTTTGTTGAAGTAGAACACCTACTGCCACAATTTTTCACGCACGGTACCTACCTACCAGTTATTAAAACGTTCCTAACTTATTAACAATAAAAACTCTACTCTTGCCTTACCTTAATTGTTATTCCTTCGGATGAAGTACCTAGGTAGGTACCCTAGAACATGTCACGTCACGTAGGTATGCAACATCGCGTTTCCTCCGCGGTAGGTAGGTATCACACGCACTCACAAACACAACACCTTGCTCTTTAATAAACATCAACAATCTTCCATACTTTTGCGCAGTAAATGGTCTATGATCTATCATCATAGTCGACACTACTCATTTACAGAATGAAACAAACACTCACAAACACGAAAAAAATATCCTCGAAAAACATCACGCGATTCGGGTCAAGCTTAGTATTCGACTGAGCGGAAGCGCGCGGCGGCGGCGTTAGCGCAAAGCATCAAAGGCGCCGACTAAGGGCGCCGACGACGCACCGGCCGCGGCCGAGTCGAGCCGACGACTAGAGAGAGAGAGAGAAGTATGTTTATGGTGCAAGTGACAGAGAAAGAAATAGTATCTGTTCGTATGCCTAGTTTATTGGCGAGCGTTGCCCTTGACCCGTGCGCCGGCTATTCACCTGCGCATAGCTGAAGTTGTAGATACGTTATTATTATTATTGATGACATTGATAAAATTTAATAATTAGTAATTTTTATTTGTTTATTTTAAATGTGCGTTCTATGCAGCTTAAAACACAATATGGGACTGAAAAAAAACTATTTTTTTTATGAATTTGGCGACAGGAAACTTCACTTGATACCTATCAACTCAAAGAAATACCTAGTATCTGTTCGTAATGCCTACTTTATTGGCGCGCGTTGCGTTGCATCAAGACAGATCAAACAAGCCCTAACTCGGAGGTCTTGCGTCCCAGGATCCTTTAATTATGTCTTAGAACCTTCTTGGCCTATGTGGTCCAGTGGTTGAGCGATGGGATGCGGAGGGTCCGGGTTCGTATTCCGGTGGGGACATATCACAAAAATCTGTTTATAAGGCCTTTGGTTGGGACGTTACCGGCTGATCACCTGATTGTCCGAAAGTAAAATGATCCGTGCTTCGGAAGGTACGTTAAGTCGTTGCTCCCGTCTACTAGGTACTTATGTAAGCACGTAGCCGTTACATGAATATTGTACACAGAACAGGATAGGTTTAATTAGTTCTTTACTGATGATTTAACAATGAGATTTAAAACTACGAATAACTTAGTACCTCGGTACGGTACCAACATGTAACAAGAAAAATAAGATCACTCCACTCGGACAATTTTTTTCTTTGAACATGCCGACATTGCCTACGCGGCGGAGTTGCCGAACTATCGATAGGTAGATTATCAATTGTTGAACTTGAAAATTGTCTAAACTATCGAAAGTAGTGATAGTACATTTAGATCGATACTAACGATAGTACCGATAGGTCTTGCTTTGTAACAATAATGGGTATTGATCTAAAAGATTTATTTATTTATTTATTTTCGATTTTTGTGTAGCGAGGTTTTGCGTAGGTACTTACATACTAAGTTGGTGGATGGTTGACATAGTAGGTAACTAATTACCTAATCTGTGGTGGTTGTGTTAGTTGGTTGTTAGTTATTCTAATGACAACAAAGAATACAATTATTTACTGTTTCAACTGTTTTAGGTAGATAATGGCCCTGATTCCTATGAGTAAATGAATGAATAACCCGGTCGAATCAAAAAGGTATCTCGCTGGTAACTTAATTCTGTCGGTTGTTTTAGATTTCTGCTTTAAAATTGACGTGTATTCCATAAATTTTATGCCTTTTGATTATCCGTCCATTTAAGAATAAGAATAAAATAAATTTATAATTTACGATAGACAGAGAAAGAAATAGGATCGGTTCGTAGTGCCTACTTTGTAGGCCGCGCCGCTGCCGGCGTGCGGCGCGGGGCGCGCGGAGCGGGGCGTGCGGAGCGGGGCGCGCGGCGCGGTGCGTGTGGCCGTTGACCCGTTCGAGCAGCTGTTGTCTCCATTACATCGAAAATTTTCGATAATTTGTCATTATTGTTTTTTTTATTGAAATTTGGGTTCTATGCAGCTAAAAGCACAATATGGAATTGAAAATAATTAAAAACAAAACTCAAAATTTCATGAATTTTGCGACGGAAAATTCCACTAGATATTAACTCAGAATCATGGTCTGAATCATCCCTTTCAGTATTCGTTACGATGTCACTAACACCCGGTATGGAAGCGATCCCTCACAGTGGAATATATAACGGAATTGAATTTGTTACACATGTTCACCGGTAAGTATATTTATATGAACGAGTACCCATACCTGGAATTCACCTCGTTTTCCTCTAAGGAAGATTTCACATTACTTATACATAAAGAATCTTGTTCGCGCGCGTCAAGTAATAAAAGTTATGTAGGTGTGAATAATATATAAAATCAATTTCTGACCATACTACTTCTTTTCTTATCAGCCTAGTGTTGGTTGTGAAATCAATGACAGACATCATCAGAATAGGCTAGTTTCCAACTAGTCAAATTAGTTACTTTTAAGTTTTTACTAAACGTCAAAACATGAAATAACTAAGGAATTTGTATGAAAAAACAACCCACGTCTTCTTCTATCGTGTGGGTTGTGAGGTGGATTACTAACCTCATCAACCCTGGTGTCAGGGTTATTATTGAGCCGCCTAACGCCCCTGACATGATTTATGTAACGAGTACTTACTTACATCAGTAAGTACATTGTTTTAAGTTTACGCGGTTATTATCATAATTAAAACAACAACAGCAACAGTGTCGAAATATCGGGAGTCTCATATCCCATTTAAACGCGGTAAGAACCCGTTATTATGTGTTTTAATTATCAGTAAGTAGTAACCGGGACCAACAGCTTAACGTGCCTTACGAATAACGGATCGTCTTACTTTTGGACAATCGGATGATCAGCCTGCAAAGTCCTAGGGATGACAAGGCGATTTTTATGATATGTCCCCACCGGCATTAGAACCTGGGGCATTCGACGAATCGTGAACTGGTGCGTAAGTTTAACTTAAAAAAATGATCTACTCACGTCAGTTAGATAAGTGACCTGAAGGATTTATTTGGTTGTCGGAAGACATCTTAAAAATAATTTAAAAAATAATAATATTTTTTTATTTAATGAAATAAAAATTTATTTAATAAAATAAAATAATAAATCTTACTGTTAATTGTCTTTAATATAGTTAGTCAAACTGCTCTCTAGACAACCCTGAGATCAACTGGGGTTCTAAGTTGAAGTCGAATTCAGTACACGTTGTCATACGGAACTCTCGTCCCAAACAATTTTGCTCATACAAAGTTGCGCTATTATAATATTTGCGCAGAATGAACGACGGCTAAGTATTAAGTTTTGCCAAGCCTTCTTCTTACTAAAGTAACACTACTTCAATATTAATTAAGTACGTAGCAACTTTACAAGCGCAGTCCATTTGAGTAAGGCAAGCTTAGTCTTAAGTTAAAGTAAAGCAAGTGTTCCAAAATGCATTCTTCTATTTGTCTTCATGTGATAGAATTACGAACAGGAAAAGTTTGTTTCTTCGTGAAGTTTGTTCATTTGACACCACTGTAATTTGGCAGACAATTGTGACAGAAGATTGCACTTTCACGTGTAAATTATTTTACTGTCTCTTTTTTAAGTTAAAGAATCAACAAATTCAAATTCAAAAATATCTTATTCAGTAGGTAAAATAGTTACACTTTGAATCATCAATTTTTACATAACGAACGTCTCATTCGCCTAAAACTACTGCAGCTTCTCACAACCTGTATAGCCGGGGAAAAGAAGCTGCAAGAAAAACCTCGGCACAGGGCCCTAGACGTTCTTTAAAAAAAAAACATATAATATTAGTATACAATTGAGTAATTTAGCTACCTAATATCAGTTCTCAGACAGTTAATCCCATGCATTCATATCTTCTAAATAATCGTCGTCGTCAACATCGGCCTACTTCGGTTCGCTTCTCGGCATCCTTAGTTTGCCCACACATGTATTGTTGTCTTAATATAAAAATATCCGAAGCAAACCTACGAATATTCATATAAATAACTGAATGCTTTCTAAATATTTATTTTAGGAAGATACCTACATCTTTTTCATTTTTGTCTATTTTATTTTCTTATTCATAAAGCCCTCGTCAGAACAAAATGTCATACATTATGTGATACTTGATGAACAAAGGGTAGATCAGACTGGAGGTTTATTCATTGTGCGACTAGCGAACACTCAGTCGCGGACGTGCCCTGAAACCCAGATCTAGCTAAAGGCAAAAGGCCACGTAATTAAACCTCATTTATCCTTATTTATGGCGTGAGCTAATCCCAAAGCGGATATACGTAATAGTGTTTGCCGCCAAATTAATTTCCATTACAGAGAAGAAAATGCGACGTGAATGATGTGATGTCACCGGTAAATAATTACCATGGAAATATGCAGTAGAGGCCTTTATTCGGACTCTTAAATTATTAAATTAAATGGAAAACCATTATGTTCGCCGCAAAAATATGGGACAGCCCCGGGATTGCCGTTGTACTTTGATTAAAACCCGCACGTGTAATAAAATTCTGCGCGCTCTCGCTGTAATCGGAATCCATTTTTTTTAAAACGGCGACTTAACAATATTGCGCCACTTACATACGCCAGAAAAACTTAGTAGGTACATATTATTGTTTATTTGGCTGTGAACTATGTTCGCACATCATACGCAGAGTTTGATTCGTCTCTGGCACAGTTTGGTTATAAATAAAACAAGGCTTACGGTAAAAATACCGATAGAAACAAATAAAAGGTCTACGTTTTCTTTTAAATTCGCCCCCAGGGAGCTTTCATACCGCCATGTTAGTTATTCGGACTGTTCGCACATATTTTACCGTGTCAGCGTTTGTTTTACAGTCTTTTTGCCGACATTTTTCATTCGCAATTGATTCACTGGCCCATAAATCGTTCGGCAGTAGATTAGAGAGTAAAGGATAAACTTCAAATGAACATTATCAATGAAACGGGAAATACCGGTATTTGATTATGGGTATTTTGTACTTTTTTATGTTGAATAACAACCGAGTTTTTTGCTTCCTTATTTCCCTTCGCGCCAGTGGAGGGTTACTTCAATTCCCAAACATCATTTCTCATACTATTCGATTCGACATCATTTCTCATTCGAGTCAATTCATACTTAGGTAACCTACTGATTCGATTAGAATATAAGATGCTAATTCCATGCTCCACCTTGCCTGTGCTCCAAAAATACTTTACCTGAAACAAAATAAAAACAATGAATAGGTAACACGCAATACCTAGTTACATATCGTCACTGGAAAGGCAAAATTACGTAAGCGCCAAAATAGGTATTTTGGGTTTTTTATATATTCGGAATCAGCGTTTCATGCTGCGTCGATCTGTCTGGGTAGCATTGCGATACGAGCACTTTTTTGGCGCTTACGTAAATTTAAAAATAGTTGATTTTTTTCAGTTCCAGTTTCTTAAACGACAAGATTTTGGTGTATTTTTCGTGGCTGGTGTATAAGTAATATTGTGTTCCTATATAATAACTACATATTAACTTTAAGTAAATTTGCCATTCTATAGTTTGAAAAGTGTCATTTTATTAGTAATTTTGGACTACTGAAAATAAAAATTAAACTATGTATAAGTCATTTTTATCTACAGCTTTTAAAATAAGTAAGGCGTATAAGAAAAAATGTCTTAGCATGTTTATGCAGTGAATGGCGTATAAGTAATTTTGACTTACAGTATTTAAAATAAGTAAGGCGTATACGTAAATTTTACTTCGCATTTTTATGCTGTTATTAAGCAAGTTTGTAGGCTAGCAGTAAGTTTCCCATGAAGTATTTTTTTAACAATAGTTCTAAAAGTAAAACTATTTTAGAATTGATTAGCGACCCGCCCGGCTTCGCTCGGGTGCAATGCTGAGGAAAAAAATGAAATTATTTACGACATCACATTAAAAAACTCAAAAATAATAGTATTTCTCCACTATTTATTGGATGTTAATTATGCATATCAACCTTTCTCTTGAATCACTCTATCTATTACAGAAAATCGCATCAACATCAGTTGCGTAATTTTAAAGATTTAAGCGTACATAGGGATATAGGGACAACAAAGCGACTTTGTTATGCATTTTAAGTTCTATCGTTTGCATATTTGGCGCCAATTTTGAATTTAGAACTCAAAATTAAAATTTGTTGGAATTTAGAATATCATAACAATTCAAAGCATTAGAATTTATGCAATTGTTTAATCACAGCGTTGGTTAGAATCTGTCAGGTCACGTCCGAAAATGAATCTTAAAAAGGAAAATGTCCGTGCAATAACTTTCTATAACTTTCGAAGAGGCCTAACGCGACTTCAGTGATTCGAAGAGTTAACATCTGTATTCTGCGATGAAGTGCCATGTCTGCGGACCATCGAACGCTGGTATTTAGAATTCGAGCATGGACATACCACAATCAGTCACAAATCTCGTGAAGGACGTCCAAAATCCGCCTTCACTGAAGATAGTATCGTTGCTGTGAGACAACTTATCCTCGAAAATCGTCATGTGACATACCGAGAAATGGAGGCGTTATTAGGCATTTCAGAGACAACCATTCAAAAGATATTGTATGAGGCACTTGGTGTGAGAAAACTAGTTTTCCGTTGGATCCCGCATTTGCTTTCTGACGATCATAAGGCGGCCCGCATCAGATGGTGTAAGAAAACTCTTCAGAGGTGCAACCGAGGAGAGTCAAATCACGTGTACGACATTAACAGTGGTGACGAATCTTGGATTTATGCCTACGATCCTGATTCCAAACAACAATCTACAGTTTGGGCCTTCCAAGACGAGTCAAAGCCGACTAAAATTGTTCGCTCTCGAAGCACTTCAAATAAGATGGTGGCTACCTTCGTGGCGAAAATCGGTCATGTTGTGACAATTGCACTTGAAGATCGTAGGACGGTTAATGCGGATTGGTATACCACAATTTGTTTACCACAAGTCATCGCCGAACTTCAAAAATCTAACCCAAAGCGATGCATCATCCTGCACCATGATAACGCAAGCTCACACACCGCTCGTCAAACGATTGAGTGTTTGAAACAGGAAAACGTAGAAATTCTTGACCATCCTCCATACAGTCCTGACCTAAACTCCAATGATTTCTTTACATTTCCTAAAATTAAGAAGACTCTTCGCGGTGGAAGGTTCCTGTGCGGTGAAGAAGCGGCCAACGCTTTCAAGTCAGCCATTTTGAACACCTCTACTTTGGAGTGGAATAAATGTTATAATAACTGGTTCGAGCGAATGGAAAAGTATATTAAAATTCGTGGTGAATACTTTGAAAAACAATAAAATGTACTTACTATAAGGATTGATTGATTGTTTGTTTTTTTTCCTTCAAACGACAAAACTTAAAAGGCGTGCCTTATACTATGTAGTAACGTCGTTTGCGTAAAAAGTAGAAGCTTTTCTAAAATATGTATTGATTAAATACTTTCATAACCGATATTTTAATAGCGCAAGTAGGTATTTTTAATTTTTAGTTAAGAAATATTTTAGTACTAGGCAGAACAGCTAGCTAATAGAATAAAAACGTGGGGCCCATTATCTATTCCTGTATTTCTTTCTACTATACTAAGTTTCGATTGCATTGACTTACTATAATCGTAACTGGAGATTTTGACAGTCAATAACCAGCCGTGGGAGCTTCACCAACGAACGCCGATCTCATGATCTACCAAAGTATAAAGATACCAAAGTCTAATATGCTTAAAAGCTATTCTGCCTAGTACTAAAATATTCCTGAACTAGAAGTTCAAAATACCTACTTGTTGTGGTTTGGGCTGCTTAGTTTACCTACCAAGCAAACCCTGGTGTTAGCGTTCTTTTATGAACCGCCTTTCGGCCGCTGACATGGTTCATGTTATGACGACCACTATCATCAGAGATAGTAATGACCGGGACCACCTACGTAGGTTGATAGGTAAGTAACTATTTATTTATTTTCTAGTTTTCACTGCACATAAAATAAAACTGTTTAACTATAGATAATTTATTACAAACTTATTCCTAAATACATAGCCCTTCCAGAGACTTGACTAGGGTACTTTTTCTATTTCTATTTTTGACCCAAATAAATACCGTACGGGTTGAGATAAATAAAACCGATTAAAAAGAAACTTTTACATACATCTAACGGTTTATACGCTATTATTTATACTTTATGTAACTTTATTTCTGGCACTTTAGTATTTTAATAGCCATTTTTATAAATCAATTAAAGTAATAAGTAGTTTAAGGAGGTATTAAGAATAATAATTTGTCTCTTACGTCTTTTTACCCATGTAAGATATTACAAAAACTTACTTTAAAGAATTTTTGGTGAACTGACATAGTCAATCGATCACTTTTTAGGCAATTTTTACATAATGAGAGCAGATGTGTAAAAGTCGTTACAGTAACTTTTACTCCACTAACATTACAGTATTGTTATATTTAAAGAAATATTGTCGTTCTCGTATGCATTGTCGTAAGAGCTGTAAGTAATTTTGCTTCCAAATAATATTTTAACCAGATGGCGGTTAAGTAAATTTGCTTTACTGAAAACTGAAGTCATTTTTACGTAAGCGCCACTATAT
Source organism: Pectinophora gossypiella (assembly GCF_024362695.1). NCBI lineage: Eukaryota > Metazoa > Arthropoda > Insecta > Lepidoptera > Gelechiidae > Pectinophora > Pectinophora gossypiella. The sequence continues at coordinate 6,890,978 of NC_065405.1, forward strand.
CCTAAAATAGCAATCCAACTGTTATGATATGTATTGCTGGACATAGAAAATTAAAAAACAATGTAACCTTACCTTGACATCATTTAAATTGGATAATTGGGTAAAAAGTTATGATAAAAAAACGAAAAAATGAAACTTTAAACGGCTTTTTCTCGAAATGGCCTTTTGGCGCTTACGTAATTTTGCCTTTCCAGTGACGATATGGTTATTGGTGAACTGCGGGTAAAAAGAGTTAATCCATGATAAAGCAATGGATTATGTTCTCATTTTTCAAATATATCTTTGTACAGTGATATTTTAAGTAACGAAATTTAATATCAATTTAATTTAATTATCATATTCATATCTTAGGACTCCGTATCAACAGCGGCTGCAAATTATCTTCGATTACATGTAGCTCTTAATTTTAAATTATGTTAACTAATTAATGTTGGAGCCTAGGGACTCGTACGACAACATGCATGCGACTCCAACACGGGGAGAAATACCCCATCCCTTACCCCTTTTCTCGCCAGACCCCCAGGTCTTTGTCGTACTGGTGAGAAAAGGCCAGACGGCTTAACACTGGTGCTGTAGCAGAGGGGAAAAGCCTATTGTGGGACGCAACTGGCGTAACCACTTTCGCTGCGTCCCATCTCAAGGGATTCGAACCCGGGACCTCCGGATCGTCAGCTCAACGCTCAACCACTGGACCATAAAGGCCGTACTAATATATGTTGTACTAATACAAACAAAATACAGTTGTTTTAACTACATAATTGCTATTTAAACGACTAGTTTCACTCTTCTTCTTCTATCGTGTGGGTTGCGAGGTGGATGACCAACCTTATCAACTCTGGCTCAATCAATCTTGTGGATCAAGTTTCACTTACTCCATATTTATCGAAAATATCGCACGTTAAGTGGCTTAGTTGTGTTGTGCACTGGTAATCAAGAAACCTAACAGAGATAGGAGCGCTCTTGAGAGTCGACCATGCATATCCATACGTTATCCTATCTTGATGGTTATGCCATCTGCTCGTTATTGCAGATGCCTAATATTTGCCTAGGTGTACTGGCAACTCAATATGCCTATGTTCGCAGGACGTTCTGGTTACACAGATGGATAGTAGGTATAGACGGATTAATGTACGTACTAGATCTAGACTGAAACACTGGGGATTAATTTCGGCATAACTACTAGAATATTCCGACCGTATCAATGTTAAAGTTGACAGATTGGCCTTAGTTTAAATATATTTTATTGATTGGTACGGCTTTTGTGGTCCAGTGGTTGAGCGTTGGTCTCACCTGGAGGTCCCGGGACCAAACCCCGGTGGGAACACATCTCTGTCCCTCTCTTTATTTAAGAGCTGCGCTCTTGTCGGTGGAGTAATCGCCATTCCTCTTCTTCCCGCCAAAACCTTCACCTACCTCCTGATACGACCTGCACCTTTTCTTTGATTTGTTTCATAAATGTTCTCCTAGGTCTACCCCTTCCTCTCTTCCCTTCAATTTTTCCTTCTATGATGTTTGTTATAAATAAATCGTGTCATATTAAGTGGCCAATCATATTTCCTCTCCGTTTCTCTATAGTCTTCATTATGGTTCAGCTTATACCCTCCATCTTTCGCCAACACCACATCTCAAACGCTTCCAATCTCTCACTGTCACATAACTCTCTGGAACATATCACAAAAAAAAAACACTTTGTTTAGGACATTGCATGCTGATCACCGGAATGTCCGAATGTAAGATAATCCGCGCTTCGTAAGCCACGTTAAGCTGTTAGTCACGTTTACTACTTACTAATGTAAGTACTTAGTCGTTACATGAATCATGTCAGGGGGTTTTGACGGGAAAATAATCCTGACACCAGGGTTGATGAGGTAGGGTACCTACCTCACAACCCACACGATAGCAGAATTAATTTGTTACTATGTACTTATACGATTATCTAGGGATACCATTTTAGTACGAAATACTTCGAAGATATACGCTATTCAACTTTCATGTATAATATTTATGAAGTTTAGTCAGTATCTCAAAAGCAACATACTACAACTACTTTTGGTACCGGTAGTATCTAAAGACGTATCAATGTACCTCTGTCTACCCCAATAGGAATATAGTCGTGAAATCTCTCGACTAATCATGACAGTCATATATTATATGTTATGTTTTAAAAACGTATTTTTATCCCAAAACTCGTATTATTATTATGCATAGACGTAGACAAATTAAAATCAAAAAGGTAACGAATTTAAGTAATCATATTTATACTTCATAAATATATATAATAACCAAAAGGAAAACGCCAGAAAAATATTAAGTAATTCATTTACCTCATCGAGAGGGATATCATTAAAAACAGTTTTTAAATAAAATTAATCTTTTATTTATTACTTTTTATATTTTTGAAGAATTTCAAAGGTATATATTACTTGCAAAATTGATATTATATTAAAATTAGATTACCCTTACCGTACACAAACGAGAAATACAAATAAAATACGTAATTTCTTGTCTAAATTGTATCACAAAGGAAATATAATATACCTTTTTGGTTGTTGCCAAAAATAACTGATCCTTAGATAATTTGTACCCAGACAAGTTTCTTTGGAACCATAGAAGTTACTTTTGAATATGATCTGTAATTTTAGAACTATAGATTCAATGAGGAACTTTCTAGACTATGTTCCTTAAACACAATATAAATGGCGCCTAACATATTTTTCTTCGTTTAACCTTCTAATTTCATAGATAACAGACATATACATCTTTTATCTTTGTTTTTGGGTAGAAATGATGACCCTTTTTATTACATGTACCCAGGCTCAACTACATCTTCCAACCATGATATTTTGATCAAAATAGAGAGAAGCAATATAGGTAGCAACGTAATTCTTTACATAATTGATCCAAATATCAAGCAGCAATTATTTGTATATATGCTTCTGGCATTACGTTATTCTACAACGCCATCAATATTTTTTTGGTGAACGTAGCCTGGAAAGTCGCTTATTTTCTCTGGATAATTTACCACATATTTGATCACAATTAATATTTAGTTACATTTATTACATGAAAAAATATGTTGTTTGTTGTGTGTATGTTTTTTTTTTATTTCAGGGAAGAGTGGAAGAACGGAAGAGAGGCCTTTGCCCTGCAGTTTGACATTGGGGGTTATTAATAATAATTATTATTATTATAAATAATATCGAGTAGACGCGACCACGCTGTCATAGAAACTGTACCTAAGCTTTATTTATTACCTAATAGATAAAAATAACTTCTATTTTTTTAATTATTTGAATCATTAATTATATATTTATGCAAGAATTCAGACATTAATAAGTGTGTTGTTACCAGTAACCTAACCACAGATGTGTGGCGGGACACACAACCAACCCACCACCAACCACCCAATTTCGAGAAGACTCAACAAATTCCGTGGTCGGACTACATACAGCTACCTAATTAATCTACCTATAAGGACTTCTAACAAAATTTTGTAACATTAAAAATCACTCCAATTAACAAAACCTCCAAAAATTTTTTGTCTTCAGTAAAATTGATTACAAAATTAGAAATTAGTTTATCTTTAAATAATATAATCTATTATTTCCTAATTTTCCGTTCATATATTGGCAAAGTTCGCCGCAGCGAACATGTATTTTCCTGAAATCTGAAAGGTTCAATTTTTTTTTAAACAATTTTAGGTGCTCCTAAACAACCCATAAACCTGTATTTAAAATTATATCATTATACTAGAACTTTTTTTTGTCAAATAAAGGGTTGAGTTCATAAACTTTGTAAACCAAAATATTTATTTGGTAAACGTTTCAGCTTAGCAGTTCCTGTCAATCGACGACTTATAAGTAGTCGGTAGGTTAGTGGTAGGTACTACTCAGCATTCAGCCACAACATTATGCAGTTTAGATAATTATACTAAGTATTATATTACTTATCTAACGACACTAATGGTTCAATGTTGAACAAAAATATGAATAGTGTAATTCAAAATAGGAAGCTTAAAATTATATTTTATTTTATTTAGATTTAAGAAAGGTAGGTTAACATATAACGTAAACAGCTTATATACTTCCCACTGCTGGGCACAGGCCTCCCCTCAATTAACTGGAAGGGGCATACTCCACTGCGGGTTGGTGGAGATGTTTTTATGGCAAATAGCCGAGGCCAACTGATTAACGTGCACTTCGAAGCACGGAATCATCTTACTTTTTCGGACAATCATGTGATTCAAGCTAGCAATGTCCTTACCTAACAAAGGACAGACTCACAAAGTGATTTCGACAATGTCCCCGTCGGGAATCGAACTCGGACCTTTAGATCGTGAGCCTAACGCTCTAACCACTACACCACAGAGGCTGTTGAGGAAGGTACTTTAATATAATATCTAATGTACTAATTATTTTTAAAACAAAGGACGACGGCAGGAAAGGAACCCTTCCGAGAGTTATCGGATTTTAGGCTACCCACGGATAATCGGATTACCTTGCCTACCAACTCCAAATTTTCTTAAAGCCTAAGGCTATGTAGAAATCGACGTAGCGCGTAATGAGTTCCATAAACATGTACTCGCTAAAAAATCTTCTTTTGGTAGGCAGTACGTCTTTATATCATCTTCTTTTCTATAGAAATACATATTATCTGTAGGTGTAATATGTATTGACCTGTGTCTTTAGCAATATTTTTGCGAAGTTGGTAGAGAAAGCATATTCCTCAGGGCATCGAGGGACCGCATCTCTATAATACTCATTCGGAACTTCTATTTACTTTACCGATCTAGGAAACTTCTTTAGCGCATTTCAAGCCAGCTAAGTATTGTGAGGGGCTGTCTTTATTGTAAAGATAAGTAGTCATAACGTAGATACGCTGTTTTGCGATCGCTATCTAGTGCTATATATATGTATGTGTGTATACAGGGTGTTAGTGACATCGTAACGAATATTAAGGGGAATGATTCAAATCATGATTTTGAGTTAATATCAAGTGGAATTTTTCGTCGCAAAATTCATGATTATATTTTATTTGAATTATTTTCAATTCTATACTTTTGCGATGAAAGATACCACTTGCTATTAACTCATAATAATAAGCTGAATTATCCGCCTCAGTATTCGTTACCATGTCACTTACGCCCCTCACACGTACCTACGAACAAAGAGGGGGATGATTCAGACCATGATTCTGAGTTGGCATCAAGTGGAATTTCCTCTCGGGAATGTCATGAAAATTTTATTGTGTTTTTTAATTATTTTCACTTCCATACTTATGCGACCAAAAATCCCACTTGATATCAACACGAAATCATGGTCTGAATCATCCCTAAAAGTTTTCGTTACGATGTCACTAACACCCTGTATATCTACATAATCTCAGTGTTAGGTATACATAATTATATTACTAACGTTTTATTTCTACAAGCAAAAGCTTCTTTGTTACCTAGCTACTAATTAGTATGTTTTGTCCAAAGTATTTTTTACTGATTTAACTCTTCTTTGCGCAGAGAGTTTAAAAATTATTATTAAATATTAATGCTAAATTATGTTTTTCAAGTAGCTATAACTACTTCAAGAGACGAGTGGGACTTTATTTGTCTAATTTTGATATCTGATTCGAGTAAAAACATTCCACTCAGCAAATCTTTACAAAGGTCCTATCATCTGTGAAAAAAACCTGTTCTTTTTCTCCGAAATTTGCTTTGGCGCGTAAATTTTTGAGGATCAAATCAAATATTATTGTTTTATCAGCAAGATAAGACTGGGCTGTTGAGGCGTCATTTATTTGAATGAAGCCTGTTTTGTTTTGAACTTTTGCGGTAATAAGTACTGAGTAATATTTCAACTAAGTTATTATATTTTAAGTGTTTAGGTTTGAAATCAACTTATCAGCAGACCTAGATTTGTGTAATGTATTTTGATTAACTGGCCGCAAAGTTTAACATAGTTGTGGTACCTATACCGAAGTAGCCGAACAATTCCATCAATGCGAGTGGCTAACCGCACCCATCGGTCATAATGACCGTTTGGATAATCATTCCAAATTCTGAGCAGAACACACTTCAAATTCTTTTTTGATATTTTTGAAGCATGAATGCGTCAAGCTAATTGGTCTCTATGAAAAAATACGTTTTTTCACTTAGATATTTTACATTAGACTCAAAAAGCATTGCTGTTTGAACCGATTTATAAAATATAAATGACGAATTCTTTGTTCGTGTAAAAATACGTGAATAAATGTTTAAAAAGCAAAAGCCCAATGCCCCACGGCGGCTGGAGTTTGAAACAGTAAACATCCTTCATGGAAGCAAATAGGCGTTATTTTAGATCGAATAAGAAAAAGTGAATAGTTGCGCGAACGGCTCCCGGTCGCGCGATAAAGGACGAAGTTTTATTCAAACAAACCAACTGTTTTGGGACACTCATCTCTATTCTGCGCGTTATGGTAGCAGCTGTCGCTTAATTTACACCGACTATGTGACGTACGCCAAACATTTCGGTACAGAAAACTATTGCAAATGTTTTTATTTGTAGTCTACGACACACATCAGCAACGAATGTATGCTAAAACGTGCGTGTTCGCTCACTTTTGTTTCTTTTCTCTTACGAATCCTTCTTCCGTCTGACGATACATTCTAAGAATAACAATATGCCTGTATTTCGAAAATATACGCACTACTCTGGTCAAAGTTATAGTTATTTCTACATTTCTTTTACGGCGCAATGGCGTTACGGTTTCGACTCCCAGTTAGATGTTTGGAAACAAAACTTTTTAGATAGACTCGGGTCTGAGTGTTCAACCCACAGTGAAACAGCATGGTAAACCCTATTTACAAAGCGAAGTTTGTGTGTGCCATTTATTCGTCAAGAAAACGAAGATGCCACTTCGATCACACGACTGTGCGTTGTGTCACAGTCAATGGATCTTAATTGTAGCAACTTATTATTATTACTTATTATCTTTTATAAAATTTTCCATTATTGAAGAGTATTTCAATCAAGTTGCAATTTAGTTACGAATACAGCTTTATAGTAATTTGCGCCTACTCAAAATATGAAGAAATTGAAATCAATTATTCTCCGGAAGTTATGAACCACTAGTCAGACGTTCTTTATACATTACGAATTCCTTCTTATTTAAAGAATTCTCACACAGATAACAGTTATGGTCGACTTGAAAGAATTCGTACGGTTCGGAAGAGCACGCAGTCTTATTTACTGTGCTTTTTTATCATCTTAAAGTCACTCACTACTCAAATTATGATAATGCGACAGGGTTCCAATCTTAAAACATGGTATGCGTACGCGTGTCGATTATATCGAAAGAATGCGAATATAACAAAAATACAAAATATCTACAGTTAATAATAACACGAATTCGAAGTAACTTTTCGAGCCACAATAGGATTTCATACATTATACAGGGTGTTAGTGACATCGTAACGAAAAAAAATGGAACGCCTATTTTATTGTACTAAAAACGATGGTGGGTGTTTTTCTTGTCGCAAATGTTTAATTAAGATTTTCAATTTTTACTGTGCCGCAATGTAAGTCGAACAACGCGCCACACAGACGCTAAACTTACGCGCGGCTACGTTACGCGTGTGAGATACGATGTTGATATCTAGGTAGGAGTTTTCATTCTCTTGTATTTAGATGCTTAGTAGTGGTTCAACGTTTAAAAATGTTGTTTGTTGAAGTAGAACACCTACTGCCACAATTTTTCACGCACGGTACCTACCTACCAGTTATTAAAACGTTCCTACTTATTAACAATAAAAACTCTACTCTTGCCTTACCTTAATTGTTATTCCTTCGGATGAAGTACCTAGGTAGGTACCCTAGAACATGTCACGTCACGTAGGTATGCTACATCGCGTTTCCTCCGCGGTAGGTAGGTATCACACGCACTCACAAACACAACACCTTGCTCTTTAATAAACATCAACAACTTCCATACTTTTGCGCAGTAAATGGTCTATGATCTATCATCATAGTCGACACTACTCATTTACAGAATGAAACAAACACTCACAAACACGAAAAAAATATCCTCGAAAAACATCACGCGATTCGGGTCAAGCTTAGTATTCGACTGAGCGGAAAGCGCGCGGCGGCGGCGTTAGCGCAAAGCATCAAAGGCGCCGACTAAGGGCGCCGACGACGCACCGGCCGCGGCCGAGTCGAGCCGACGACTAGAGAGAGAGAGAGAAGTATGTTTATGGTGCAAGTGACAGAGAAAGAAATAGTATCTGTTCGTATGCCTAGTTATTGGCGAGCGTTGCCCTTGACCCGTGCGCCGGCTATTCACCTGCGCATAGCTGAAGTTGTAAGATACGTTATTATTATTATTGATGACATTGATAAAATTTAATAATTAGTAATTTTTATTTGTTTATTTTAAATGTGCGTTCTATGCAGCTTAAAACACAATATGGGACTGAAAAAAAACTATTTTTTTTATGAATTTGGCGACAGGAAACTTCACTTGATACCTATCAACTCAAAGAAATACCTAGTATCTGTTCGTAATGCCTACTTTATTGGCGCGCGTTGCGTTGCATCAAGACAGATCAAACAAGCCCTAACTCGGAGGTCTTGCGTCCCAGGATCCATTAATTATGTCTTAGAACCTTCTTGGCCTATGTGGTCCAGTGGTTGAGCGATGGGATGCGGAGGGTCCGGGTTCGTATTCCGGTGGGGACATATCACAAAAATCTGTTTTATAAGGCCTTTGGTTGGGACGTTACCGGCTGATCACCTGATTGTCCGAAAGTAAAATGATCCGTGCTTCGGAAGGTACGTTAAGTCGTTGCTCCCGTCTACTAGGTACTTATGTAAGCACGTAGCCGTTACATGAATATTGTACACAGAACAGGATAGGTTTAATTAGTTCTTTACTGATGATTTAACAATGAGATTTAAAACTACGAATAACTTAGTACCTCGGTACGGTACCAACATGTAACAAGAAAAATAAGATCACTCCACTCGGACAATTTTTTCTTTGAACATGCCGACATTGCCTACGCGGCGGAGTTGCCGAACTATCGATAGGTAGATTATCAATTGTTGAACTTGAAAATTGTCTAAACTATCGAAAGTAGTGATAGTACATTTAGATCGATACTAACGATAGTACCGATAGGTCTTGCTTTGTAACAATAATGGGTATTGATCTAAAAGATTTATTTATTTATTTATTTTCGATTTTTGTGTAGCGAGGTTTTGCGTAGGTACTTACATACTAAGTTGGTGGATGGTTGACATAGTAGGTAACTAATTACCTAATCTGTGTTGGTTGTGTTAGTTGGTTGTTAGTTATTCTAATGACAACAAAGAATACAATTATTTACTGTTTCAACTGTTTTAGGTAGATAATGGCCCTGATTCCTATGAGTAAATGAATGAATAACCCGGTCGAATCAAAAAGGTATCTCGCTGGTAACTTAATCTGTCGGTTGTTTTAGATTCTGCTTAAAATTGACGTGTATTCCATAAATTTTATGCCTTTTGATTATCCTATAGAAGCGATCCCTCACAGTGGAATATATAACGAATTGAATTTGTTACACATGTTCACCGGTAAGTAATTTATATGAACGGATACCCATACCTGGAATTCACCTCGTTTTCCTCCAAGGAAGATTTCACATTACTTATACATAAAGAATCTTGTTCGCGCGCGTCAAGTAATAAAAGTTATGTAGGTGTGAATAATATATAAAATCAATTTCTGACCATACTACTTCTTTTCTTATCAGCCTAGTGTTGGTTGTGAAATCAATGACAGACATCATCAGAATAGGCTAGTTTCCAACTAGTCAAATTAGTTACTTTTAAGTTTTTACTAAACGTCAAAACATGAAATTACTAAGGAATTTGTATGAATAAACAACCCACGTCTTCTTCTGCTTCGTGTGGGCTGTGAGGTGGATTACCAACCTCATCAACGCTGGTGTCAGGGTTATTATTGAGCCGCCTAACGCCCCTGACATGAATCATGTAACGAGTACTTACTTACATCAGTAAGTACATTGTTTTAGTTTACGCGGTTATTATCATAATTAAAACAACAACAGCAACAGTGTCGAAATATCGGGAGTCTCATATCCCCATTTAAACGCGGTAAGAACCCGTTATTATGTGTTTTAATTATCAGTAAGTAGTAACCGGGACCAACAGCTTAACGTGCCTTACGAATAACGGATCGTCTTACTTTTGGACAATCGGATGATCAGCCTGCAAAGTCCTAGGGATGACAAAGCGATTTTTATGATATGTCCCCACCGGGATTAGAACCCGGGGCATTCGACGAATCGTGAACTGGTGCGTAAGTTTAACGAATTAAAAAAACTACTCACTTCAGTTGGATAAGTGACCTGAAGGATTTATTTGGTTGTCGGAAGACATCTTAAAAATAATTTAAAAAAAAATAATATTTTTTTATTTAATGAAATAAAAATTTATTTAATAAAATAAAATAATAAATCTTACTGTTAATTGTCTTTAATATAGTTAGTCAAACTGCTCTCTAGACAACCCTGAGATCAACTGGGGTTCTAAGTTGAAGTCGAATTCAGTACACGTTGTCATACGGAACTCTCGTCCCAAACAATTTTGCTCATACAAAGTTGCGCTATTATAATATTTGCGCAGAATGAACGACGGCTAAGTATTAAGTTTTGCCAAGCCTTCTTCTTACTAAAGTAACACTACTTCAATATTAATTAAGTACGTAGCAACTTTACAAGCGCAGTCCATTTGAGTAAGGCAAGCTTAGTCTTAAGTTAAAGTAAAGCAAGTGTTCCAAAATGCATTCTTCTATTTGTCTTCATGTGATAGAATTACGAACAGGAAAAGTTTGTTTCTTCGTGAAGTTTGTTCATTTGACACCACTGTAATTTGGCAGACAATTGTGACAGAAGATTGCACTTTCACGTGTAAATTATTTTACTGTCTCTTTTTTAAGTTAAAGAATCAACAAATTCAAATTCAAAAATATCTTATTCAGTAGGTAAAATAGTTACACTTTAAATCATCAATTTTTACATAACGAACGTCTCATTCGCCTAAAACTACTGCAGCTTCTCACAACCTGTATAGCCGGGGAAAAGAAGCTGCAAGAAAAACCTCGGCACAGGGCCCTAGACGTTCTTTAAAAAAAAAAACATAAAATATTAGTATACAATTGAGTAATTTAGCTACCTAATATCAGTTCTCAGACAGTTAATCCCATGCATTCATATCTTCTAAATAATCGTCGTCGTCAACATCGGCCTACTTCGGTTCGCTTCTCGGCATCCTTAGTTTGCCCACACATTTATTGTTTTCTTAATATAAAAATATCCGAAGCAAACCTACGAATATTCATATAAATAACCTGAATGCTTTCTAAATATTTATTTTAAGAAGATACCTACATCTTTTTCATTTTTGTCTATTTTATTTTCTTATTCATAAAGCCCTCGTCACAACAAAATGTCATACATTATGTGATACTTGATGAACAAAGGGTAGATCAGACTGGAGGTTTATTCATTGTGCGACTAGCGAACACTCAGTCGCGGACGTGCCCTGAAACCCAGATCTAGCTAAAGGCAAAAGGCCACGTAATTAAACCTCATTTATCCTTATTTATGGCGTGAGCTAATCCCAAAGCGGATATACGTAATAGTGTTTGCCGCCAAATTAATTTCCATTACAGAGAAGAAAATGCGACGTGAATGATGTGATGTCACCGGTAAATAATTACCATGGAAATATGCAGTAGAGGCCTTTATTCGGACTCTTAAATTATTAAATTAAATGGAAAACCATTATGTTCGCCGCAAAAATATGGGACAGCCCCGGGATTGCCGTTGTACTTTGATTAAAACCCGCACGTGTAATAAAATTCTGCGCGCTCTCGCTGTAATCGGAATCCATTTTTTTTAAAACGGCGACTTAACAATATTGCGCCACTTACATACGCCAGAAAAACTTAGTAGGTACATATTATTGTTTATTTGGCTGTGAACTATGTTCGCACATCATACGCAGAGTTTGATTCGTCTCTGGCACAGTTTGGTTATAAATAAAACAAGGCTTACGGTAAAAATACCGATAGAAACAAATAAAAGGGCTACGTTTTCTTTTAAATTCGCCCCCAGGGAGCTTTCATACCGCCATGTTAGTTATTCGGACTGTTCGCACATATTTTACCGTGTCAGCGTTTGTTTTACAGTCTTTTTGCCAACATTTTTCATTCGCAATTGATTCACTGGCCCATAAATCGTTCGGCAGTAGATTAGAGAGTAAAGGATAAACTTCAAATGAACATTATCAATGAAACGGGAAATGCCGGTATTTGATTATGGGTATTTTGTACTTTTTTATTTTGAATAACAACCGAGTTTTTTGCTTCCTTATTTCCCTTCGCGCCAGTGGAGGGTTATTTCAATTCCCAAACATCATTTCTCATACTATTCGATATTATAGTCAATTCATACTTAGTTAACCTACTGATTTGATTAGAATATAAGATGCTAATTCCATGCTCCACCTTGCCTGTGCTCCAAAAATACTTTACCTGAAACAAAATAAAAACAATTAATAGGTAAAACACAATACCTAGTTATATTTCGTTATTGCTGGACTGCGAGTAAAAAATGTTCTCATTTTTGAAATATATCTCTGTAAGTACAGTGATATTTTAAGTCACGAAATGTAATATTAATTAAATTTAATTATCATATTATAATGAGTGAATGAAAGATAATTCTTAGGACTGCGTATCAACAGATTACATGTACCTCTTAATTTTAAATTATGTTAACTAATTAATGTTGGAGCCTAGGGACTCGAACGACAAAAACCTGGGGGTCTACGAACCCCCCAGATACCAACATGGGAACAAAGACCTTCCCCTTACCCCTTTTCTCGCCAGACCCCCAGGTCTTTGTGGTGCTGTAGCAGAGGGGAAAAGCCTATTGTGGGACGCAACTGGCGTAACCACTTTCGCTACGTCCCATCTCAAGGGCACGGTGCGGAACACTGGGCCCCTGCTGAAGCTGCAGCAGACAGAAAGCGGGACAAGTATGCTGCCCTGGGGGCTAAGTACCACTTTGTCCCTTTAGCCTTCGAGACCACGGGTTGTTGGGGATCAGAGGCACTTTACCTTATGAAGGAGATTGGATGTCGGTTACGAGGTTCATACCTGATGCCACGTAAGAGTGTCATGGGCACCTTTGCGCTGTGTGAGGTGGTGAGGCGCGTGTTTTGTGTTTTTTTTTTTCTTAATATTATAATTATAAACTGTTTCATCATGTAGGTAAATAAAATTTGATCCCTCCGTAAAAAAACAAAAAATGGATATGAGGCATAAATTAATTATAATCGATCCTCTGTACTGTGTACTTATTAAAATTATGTTTACGAAATCAAATTTGCGTTAAAAATTGCCCTATTATACATACATACATACATAAACTCACGCCCGTAATCCCTAATGGGGTGGGCAGAGCCACAAGTAATCAAAGACAACTTGCAGCCACTGTTGATACGAAGTCCAAAGATGGATATGATGAACCTTATGGTGATAAGGGATCAGCCTATCGCCCATAACATTAGTCCATCATGTTAGAGGACACAATCCCTCTGTCGGTTTTTACGACATGCCCGGGAAGAGAAGCAGCTGAACGTGTTCTATGTTTTTTATATGCTCCCAGAACAGCATAGAAGCACCCTATTATACGAGACTATAACAGCGATACATTATGGGCAAACAGTTATTTTGCTTTGCGATACGTACTGTATATTTTACACGTATCATCATCATCTCCCTAGCATTATCATATTTTTCTCAGGGTCCGCTTACCTAAGCTGAAGATTTGACAGGTCCGGTTTTTTTACAGTAGCAACTGCCTGTCTGACCTTCCAACCCGCGAAGGGAAAACCAGCCCAATACAGGTTAGGTCACATACCTCCGAAAATGCATTTCTCGGGAATGTGGGTTTCCTCAAGATGTTTTCCTTTACCGCTGAGCACGTGATAACGTGATAATCATTTACGATCCAAACATGAATTCGAAAACAAATTCGACAATCATTGGTTTGTCTGTGCTGGATTAGAACCGTGACCTCAAAGTACATTTTGTGTACGTTTTACACGTATAAAAACAATAAAAGTTTCAAAGAATCGAATTACTTTCACAGTGCGAAATAATGGACGAGCTAATCTGATACAGCTCCATTAAACATTCAATGGTAAAGCGTAAAATTGGAAACCTTAAAATCGAGTGAAAATAAATGATAGTGCGCTAAAAGCTCTTTTTTAGCGCACTATAACTTACTTTTTTTGACGTGACTTATTGTAGATTTGCCGCAAATGGCATTAATTACTTGGCCGGACAAATGGGGAGCGCTGAGGGCTCTCACCCGGTACAAAATTTAAGACAACAGGCCTGAAGGTGTCCAGTTGGGAGCGAACCTCGGCACAGGGCGTCGTCTGAGAGGAAGAATATTTGAAAGAATTAATCGACCCTAGCGGATCGATAGCGATAATCGCTGAATGAGGGAAATCGGCGACCACGCCGGCGGGGGTTCTGAAGTGTTTGGTGTCGCGAGCTGATTGACCGCCTAAAGTAATCTAAAGTGGCTAAAGTAATCGGGTCGTCGGGAAAAGCTAGGAATATGTTACCTAGGGGCGCTTTTGGATTGGACTCTATAATATAGTCTCCCGTTCATAATCCTTATCAGTATCTACAACAATATAGCATCACGCCTGCATCCCCGAGGAGGCAGGCAGATATTATAGTATTTGCACTCCAATTGCATGGAGGCGCTACAGCCGTGACGCTGTAGCGCCTCCAGTATGTTCTGCAAGGCGCGTGTAGACGACTTCCATGCGATCATGCGTAAGCGCTGTGCGTCTCTGTTGCGCCGTGCGCGCGCAAGCCCCAACACCATCATGAACGCATTGGTGGACCGGTACGACTCGCCGCTGCTGAGCAGCTGGGTTCGATTGCAAGCAGTCACATAGCTGCCCGCGGCATCGGTAACTCGGGCCTGTTCAATGTAGATTATTAGGTATTATGTTTTCGTCGTCACATTCAATACCATTTTTATCATTTAGGTAATCATTAATTTCAAAATAAGCTTTTTTACATAAAGTTAGCTTCACATAAGCGTTAAATTTATTTTCTGACAAATTTAAAATATTCATAAAAATATTCAAATCATAACGAACAATGGCAAAATAGTAATATGCACTTTACACAAACAAGTGAGCTCAGACCTAATCTGGGTCTAAAAAGAAATCCCCTGAAAAGCGGACGCCTACAAATAATTAAACAATAAAATTCGTGAAGCAGATTTTGTAAGGTCGCGAGCACACTGAGAATAAATGAAACATTTATCAGTGTCGGGCTTTAAACCGGGTCGGGCTTTGCGTCACCAGCTTGGAACAATATAGAACATTTATAATACTGGCATATGTGCACTGGCAAGCTGGAAAAATCATTTGTCTTCCCCGCCGATTCTTTGCCACCATCCGCATTTAACATTACCTACAGTTTTTTGAACAATCCGCATCCTTTTCAAAGTGTGACGTAATCTATATTGCGTTTAAATGGATTTCGCCGGAAGCGTGGTCAGGGATAAAACGAAACCGAGGAATGTACCCTCATGCTGGATTTCACCATGATTGATTGATTGAAATAATGAATAGGTAGTATAAACAATAACTCGAATTCAATCACTGAAAAATTTGAGTTATAAATCATATAAACCAATTTGCTGTCAGTACGTTTTTCTCAACTTATCGTCTTATCGTTTGCTCCATCTAATAATAATAATAATAAAAACACTTTATTGCACACAAATACACAAAACATTTACAGGATAAACTTATTCTAAGGTGGGCAAAGGCGGCCTTATCGCTAAGAGCGATCTCTTCCAGACAACCTTCGGCAAAGGATATGGTACATTTGTACAGCTGCAGTGTAGCGCGCAAATACGTAAAATAAAACAATAGACACATTTTATATATACATACACAATCTTATATACTAAATATATATATTATACACATACTATAGATATATACATACAATGATACATATACTTAAGTAAAAATAAAATATTAGTTACAGGACGATGATTTAGCCAAGAAAAAATGGTGAAGTTTAGTTTTGAATATAGCTAATGACTTCGAATGCCTGATATCAGCAGGCAAATCATTCCACAAGTGCGTGGACTTTACGGTAAAGGAATCTTTGTAATATCCAGACCTTGAGAAAGGAGCCTTCAGCACATTGTCCGTCCGCGAACGAAGTTCACGAGAACAGTCGCTACCCAGGAACTGGAAACGTTCCTTTAAGTAGGGAGGGGAACGAGGGTCATACAGCACATTATAGAGCAGAACCAAGACATGCTCATCTCGCCGCAGTCTAATTGGAAGCCATTTAAGTCTACTCCTGTATTCAGACACGTGATCAAACTTACGCAACCCAAAAACAAACCGGATGCACAGGTTCTGAAGCCGTTGAAGCTTGTTTAAAAGCTCTTCATTGAGGTCAATCAGACAGACATCGGCGTAGTCCAGGATAGGTATAAGGAGCGATTGCGCAAGTTCAACCTTGGTCTTCACGGGGAGTAGATTTTTCCATCTTCTAAGTGATCCTGTAGCAGCAAAAATCTTCCGACTGGTTTCGGCAATATGGTCAGACCAAGAAAGTGTACTATCAAAAAGGACACCTAGATTTTTGACAGATTTGCTATAGGGCAAGATGACACCATTAAAGGTAATAGCTGGAATGTCAGCCATGTTTAAACGCGAGATCTGTCGCGAGCCCCCTACAACGATAACTTGCGACTTATCACGATTGACCGTAAGGCCATGACTACGGCTCCAACAGTGCACAGCTGCAAGGTCTGCATTGAGCTGAGCAATGGCTCCGTCCAGCTCTTCGACAGTAGCCTGTGCATAAATCTGCAGGTCGTCAGCATACAGGTGATAGTGACAGGAGAGGATAGGGGTAAGGAAATTAATAAATATGGAAAAGAGGAGAGGGGAGAGGACACCACCCTGAGGCACACCAGCAACAACATCGCTAAAGGCAGAGACTCTGTCATCAGCTCGAACGCGCTGCCGCCGACCCACCAAGTAGCTGCGAAACCACCCAACCACCGAATCTGAGACAGACAGAGACTTTAGCATTGCTAAAAGGATGTCGAAATCTACAGTATTAAAAGCATTACTAAAATCGAGCAATGCGATAACAGTAAGCTTTTGATTCGACATCCCCAACCGTATGTCATCGGAGACTTTGGTGAGCGCCGTCACAGTACTATGCCCCGGGCGGAAACCGGACTGGAGAGGACTCAGTAAATCATGGACGTTCACAAACACACTCAATTGATGGTGAACTAGTCGCTCAAGGACTTTGGACAGGAAAGGCAGGATAGATATGGGACGATAGTGGGATAAAGATGTAGGATTACTAATTTTAGGAACTGGAATAACCGAAGCTTGACGCCAACAGCGTGGAAAAGTGCCGGTACTGAGCGAGAAGTTAAAAATGTGACAGAGCACCGGAACTATCACCTCCGCACTGAGAAGGATCATCCTGCGACTAACGCCATCGACGCCCTCAGCATTGGATTTAATAGCAGTGATATTATTTTCAACCTCACGCTCAGATACCAATCTAAAAACAAAAGGAACATGTGAAGGAGTGGGTAAATCAGAGATCGACTTTAATGTCGCTTGTTTGACAGAGCAAGAAATAGGGGAAGTGGAGACAAAGTGAGTGCTCAGGGAGTTCAGGTCAACAGTAGGTGATGCAGTTGATTTGGTCTTCCCTATGCCAAGTGAGTTCAAAAATGACCACACCTTGGCTGGATCCCCATTCTCAACAGATGAGTGTATGTGACGACGCTGCGCATCCCTGCACATTCTACTGCATCGATTGCGCAACTCCCTATACCTGGAACTGTTCCCATCTGACGGATCATTTCTGTACTTAACCTTAGCAGCATTGCGTCTCCCCATCAGCACTCTGATCTCGTCAGTCAACCACGGAGCTGGAAGATGTTTGAGCTTAACTGGACGAAGAGGAGCATGAAGATCATATAATTGGATAAGGAGAGAATTGAATATCTCCAACTTCTCGTCAACAGTCGCAGCACCATACACAGCATCCCAGTGAATGCTGCTAAGGTCAGACAGAAACCGAACAGAATCCATATTTTTAAAACTGCGCTGCATAACGACTCGGGGCTTGGGTTTCGGACACCGGATTTTATAGGAGAGGAAAATGAGATCGTGGTAGGAGAAGGCTTCAGCAGGGAACTGTCCGTGGGCGATGACATGGTCAGGGGAGGAAACAATGGCAAGATCTAAAAGGGAAGGGATACAACCAGGCGAATGGTGAGTAGCGGATAAAGGAAGAATATTGAGGTTCATGGAGTTCACAACTGAGCACAGCCGGGCAGAACGAGAGTCTTGCTTTAAAAGGCATGTATTAAAGTCACCCATGATAATAGTGTGATCAGCAGCGGGCACCAGAACCTCTAGAAGGGATTCGAGCTTAGAAAAGTAGTCGATGTGGAGAGAAGGACTATAAAATGCACCAAGAAGTACCTTGAGGTGACCAAATAATACCTCAACAAAAATATGTTCCGAGGATTCTGAATATTCAGCTGGAGATTTGCTTAGAATATTAAAAGGTATGTGACTTCTAAGATAGATGGCAACTCCTCCACATCGCCTACCAGTCCTGTCGTTACGGATAAGATGATAACCAGGAAGGGAGTAGGAAGTAGAGGGCAGGCAGGGTTTAAGAAACGTTTCCGACACCAGAATAGCCTGAATGTTCTTATTACTAGCAAAAGAGGCTAGCAAGTCAGGGTAGTGTGCAGGAATGCTCTGTGCATTAATGTGCACCACATTAAAATTTTTGGCCAAGGCTGAAAAGGTAGACTCCAGCAACGATTCCAAGGACTCCGAGACACTGTGGAAGGTGCCCTCCGAATTATCTGACAAAGAGGAGAGAGAATAGAAATCAGAGCTATCCGTCAATACGCTTTCATCGTTATCATCATTTTGCAACATACGCAACATAATAAATATTATATAAATATAAAAAAATAATAATAATTAAAATATATACAAAAAATTAAAAATATTAATAAAATAATAAAATAGAACAACTAATAGATATGTAAGAATATTAATAAGTAAATTAACAAATATTCCACTCGCCGGCAGTGTGAAGAAGAACGCTCTAAAGGACGACTAAACAACAACACACACGTTACGACAAAACAACAAGAAAATAAAAATAAGTTCAGATGCCAATAGGACTGAATACAAAAAGAAAAAATAGCAAAAACGAAACGCATAGATCATAATGACATTGACATTAGAAAAAAAAAAAAAAAAACTAACAAATACATGTCAGTGATTATAACCTAACATAAAACAAAACACAAAACTAATAAAGAATAAAAGCGGTTATGAGAAAACAAACAAAAGTAATAGAAGTAATAGAGGGTGAAAATAACAACATCTTAAAAAGAAATGAAGTCTACACAACATTTGCAGTCGGCACGGGTAAAACTAAAAGTTCGGCCATAGATTCCACCCTCTGCTTGGCACTATCAGGAGTCTTGATAAAAATGAATCCATCCCGCGTCCAGCAATTAGAGATGCCGTACTTATCTCTCGCCGCCATGAAGACACTGTGCCGAGGCTTGGTTAGGAACTCGGAGATGGTGATCTTTGACCCCTTCAGTGCAGTCTTGGTGTTCCAGATACTATCCCGCATAGCCATATCCGTGAATTTTAAAACTATAGGTCGAGGCTTACCACTATTATTTGTGACTTTGCCCATGCGATGACAAGTACGAAGACTGTTCACATTAAAGTTAGGGACTTTAATTTTGGCGGATAATGAATCCATCTACCTCATTAACAATTAAAAGATTTACGTACACAGAAATATGAACGTTGTGGTTATTTATTCTATGTACTACATATATCAAAAACCATTTTCTTTTATAAAATACTTCAAGAAAATGTATGTACAATCTTTTGGAGAATAGCTTATACGAGAATTGGTAAATATATTTATACTTCAAAGAACACCGCACGACCACGCACCCGTGGCCCTTTATAGTCCCACATTACGACGTCACGTAAGTTCGACGGCTCTCCTTTAATACTCGTATAAAAAAAAAAACATTTCAAGCAGTAACAAATGTGATCGCACACCGCAGACACGACTGATTAAAATTGTAATTCCAGAAATATATTTAACAATACATTTTAACAGCACAAATAGTTAAATAAGCGGAGCAAACATGAATATTAACGCAGCATTTGCACATTAAATGATGCCAACTGTACGACTGATATTATTACAGCGCTAAATAAACAATGGAACAACACTATCGAGAGCCCGTTTCAGTTTACAACAGATATTGATGACCAGACTAAGCGAGTACTAAAGAAGACGCACAATATATTCAAATGTATTCGCAGTGAAGCGCTCACACCAAGCAGAGTATTCGAAATAAAATCCACCGAAACCTTTAGGAAAAACTTCGTCTTTGTCCCTCGGGAACAGCGGCACGGAACGTAAGCAGGTTAAAATAAACTTTTTCATCGTCTCGTTTTTTACACACTACAACCTTCTTCGAGACGGTACATAAATAACTTGGTTCTTTTACTTTTTGAACAGTGGCCCTGACACGTAATGTAATCCATATCCCAGAGCTAAACCGAGGCTTCATTTTTAGAACTAACTTTGACAGAAGCTTTGATAAAGGATTGCGTCGCGGCCGAGATAATAGATTGAGGTCCAAAATAAACAAACTGAGGATAAGCCGCTGAAGATAGGGTGTCATTATAATTTGTGATGCGGGTGGACGTCTAATCCAGCAGGCGAGAGATAGCGCTGCCTATCGCTGCGCGCCCATATCGCCAAACAATGCTGACCGCCACTAATTACGATGAAGAACCCACACGCTTCCACTACCAGTCTGCCCAATTAACATACTGTCCACCCGCGAAGAGATTATTCACGTAGATTAACAAACTTTCTCTAAACAACATTTCAACTTAAAAATAGATAAGAAAAAGTGTAATCGTCAGCCGTTCTTCTACGCGCAAATGTTTATAATGTAAGTTAAACAAGAACGCAGTTTGCAAGAAATGTTTAAAGTCGGAAAACTCATTTCTCGTTTGTACGAGGGTGGAACGAGCCCCGTAAATTCACGGTTCAGTGTCATTTTCCGTAACAATGTCAAAACTCTTACGACCATATTATTTAGTCCACAAAAAACGTGCTGAATTAGCTGTAGGTAACTACGGTTAGTTGGAAGCCTAGAGTTCGTTAGAATAACAATCCCATTCATTCATTACGTCACCTCGGAAATGTGAACAGATTGTTTGTTGTCAGGCGACAAAGCATTGCATAATTACTGTGATAAATTATTGTAACAGTGAAAGGACAAACATTGCCCTCTGAACAACCCTAAGAGCAAGCGAAGGTGAATCGACCTTTTCTTTACAGCTTCAGTAAATAAAACACAACAACCGCAAGGTTCTTTACGTCTGGCATATCACGTTTTTCCGAAAATTCTTTTATGGACTAGACAGGGTCAACAAAGACGCATAATGTATCTACGTGGGTGTGGAGCGTGACCTGTATCGAGAAGCGTTTACGAGGGCGGCCAAATTATGATCTGATTGAAGAGAATTGTAAGAAAAAAATCTCCTCAGGTGGGGTGGTGGCCCGGAAGTCTCCCTTGAGTAATATCGGGCACAGAACGACTCAATTCTGCGAAAACACTGGTACCAACCTGCTCCCGACGGACTTTAATCTCGTGACTTTGTCTCCTATTTTGCGATTCCAACCAATACATCATTTTTATGCCATAGGATTTGATCCGTTTGACATCTACCTAATAACAAATGGCACAGTAAAATAACATTGTTTATTAACTCAATCATCATTATAAATTCAAAATGAGAATTTGATTTCTTGTTTTACAGCCAGAACGCGGGGTAGATTTGTTTGTTAAACTTGGAATAATTGATTGGAGATTAATAGACATTTAAACAGTTAATTTTAGTACTTAACACCACTCCAGATGTCATGTTAAATCAGGGACCATATAAAGACCAGCTTCCAGTATGTGACAACAACATTTCGCAGGTGTGCTTAGATCTGGTCTAAAAGCTTCCAATCCAATTTCTTCTGTTGCTGTTTATGTGTTGAAGTAAACTCACGTGAGAGTAATAACCTTTTTATATATTATATTTTATCTTTATATTTCAAAGTTGAATTACAGTACTAACTGACATAAGTAACTCAAAGTTTCAAAATATTTGTTCACTTGATATACAAACCAATTATTTTAAAAAATCAACTTTGATATTTTCAAATAAGTCTTTTTGTGTGGAATACCTGTGGCGAACTCGTTAGCTCCAATCAAACACTAAATTCCAGTTAACAGGCGTGCAATGCAAAGTTGGGAAGCGGTTTCAAATCAGGTTCGAGGTAGCGCTACGTTATGCCTACGGTGCGCTGCTACGCCGTAGCAGTGAGTGTAACGCAAACCTAAACCGTAGCAGTATCTCGGAAACGCTACAAATTTTACAGACCATTAACTTTGCTGGATACAAAGGCAGTTTAACTTGCTATTACACGTAGCTACCTATTTTCTCGGATCGTATTTCTCGCGAATGATTTAAATCTACCCCTCGAGACGGTTTAGATCGCGGTTGACGCATTTACTCCGCAAAGGCAAGTGCTGTCTAGAAAAGAAAAACGAAATGATAGGAAAAGCAACCTTGTAAAAGGAAACAAATTATCAAACGATTACTTGCTTGCGACATTAGTATATAAGGAAAACACTCGTCTTGCTATAATTTGTATGAAAAATACGGATGATGACTTTTTGTCTCGCGACTCAATCTCGGGGATTACGCTGTGAAATCCTGATCTTAACCTCGAGACTTTGAGAGACCCCAATTCGGGATTCAGTCTATCGAGCAAAACGATGGAATAATCGTTGTGTACAAAAACTCATTTCCATCGAGGACGTAGTTCGAAGATTTACGTATATTTAGGTTATTTCAGCGTCATATTGGTAATAAACTTGGGTAGGATATATAAAAAATAAATGTAGTAAAAATAAGTACAGCCGCATAGGTGTATGAAAGACAATGACACTTTGAATATAAATACAGTTCGCCCAACACGCTTTAATTTTTGAACTAACCCAAGCAACCTGCAGAGGTTAATGCTCATATTTTATTCAACGTCTGTGTTTTGTGTATTTGCATCTTATTTAAAACTTTCTCTAGCGAGTAACCTTCATTCGTTTAATTTCATCTAAGCATAGCAAAAGCAAAGCGCCGTGATCTGATAGCGTCTGACCTAGATCTCAGTTTCGGCATGAAATATGTTTTGCTACTGCTATGAAATTAGAATAAAACGAGCCGCGGCGAGCCGAGTGGAAAGGGCAAATAAAATTAACAGGCCTTCAAAGGAAAGGTTATCGCAACGGGAGTTCCATTTGTCAGTGGAAATTAATGGAACTAAAATATAAAGCAGGCGGTTCTTAAATGCTGAACTGATAAATTATACTTGTTTAAATAACTCGAAGTCTTCTTTGAATGGGAATCGTCAATAAACAAAGTTTGGTACGACGAGTTTTTGGTGCCTGTTTGATTTTTTTGGCTCTTTCATGCTTCGGAAAGCACGCTAAGCTATTGTTTTAAATATACTTACTTATCTGCCCGAACATTCGAACTTTATGTTTTACTATTTACCTTTTTTAATAGATAATTTGTAACAGTCTATACGTGATTCTTATTATCTAAATTAAGACAAAATAATATTAAAAAGGGTGTTAGTGACATCGTAACGAAAACTTCGAGGGATTCAGACCATGAATCCAAGTTGTGACAGAAAATTCCACTTGATATTAAGTCAGAGGAAGTCCTCCGTGCTTCGAAAGGCACGTTAAGCCGTTGGTCAATCCGCAATGGGCCAGCGTGATGGTTTAAGACCCGATCTCCCTATCCATCCATAGGGAAGGCCCGTGCTCCAGCAGTGGGGACGTTAATGGGGTGATGATGATGATTAAGTCAGAATCATGAGATGAATCATCGCCCTCAGTATTCGCTACGATGTCACTAACACTCTGTAGACATACCTAGTATCTCAGTCTAATAGTCTACCATTTATGGTCAGTCCCATCTCTAGCGCGAGCAAACCAACGCGTCTCAACGTATGGATCTTGTAATTTAATATATAATATCCTATGTAATAAATACAGATCATTCAAATATTTGTGTAGGGTTTTATTATATTAAACCACCGCTCCTTACATATACTAATTATACATAATATATAACACAAGAACAATATCTCGTGAAAAATGACGTCCACTTCGTAACATTTTCTTCCGTGTTGTTTGACACGGCTCCCATAAAAATAATAATTCCGTAAACATTTCCTTAATCAACCCATAACAAACAACCAACGGGGAAGTCAGCATGGGTCATTAACCATAATAACAACCTGCCAGGGACTGATTATGCCGGTTGCTAAACCTGACTGTGGGCCTTTCTTCAATTTACATAGAAACTGCGGTAGGATTAAGCACCCACTTTGTAGGTTAATTACGTTTTTCGGAGTTTTACTACTCGAGGGATTCTAAAGCTATGTAGAAGTTTGATTTTTCAGTCAAACGGGTATTCGTGTTTACTTTTGCATCGGGCCGTTTTTCAGTACCTATTCGAAATGTTATACGAAATGCTAATTGATTTTTAAGTAGGTAGGAACAATAATCTTCTCCTTCGTCATTCCCTCACTGCTGAGGATCGATGTACAAATAAAACAAGTATTTATTCTGTGGTAACACAGAATCTTTTCGAAATTATTTTTTGTGTGTTCAAGTAAAAACCTAACTGGTTCTTTATTACATTGTGTGTGCTGGCTATGTTCTAAAAATAAATAAACGCTGTTGCATTATTTTACCCGGCTGCTCCAGAAAGAGAATAATATACTGTTTTTAAACATTCTTAGTACCTAATAGTTGATAATGACATCGACTTTTCATGGCAAAAATCCCACTCATACCTACGATAACTTAGAAGATATTAAACACAAAGTAACTATCCTACCATTTGATCTTGAGAAAGATCCGGGTACGTATAATCTTTCCCTTGACAGAAGGTTTGATATGCTCATGTTACCTTCCAGTAGATAAAGCCACGGGTGAGGGTATGTGCTTTACATTCTAATTGTCATTTCAATTTGTAACAGGTATACTTGAAGACCCTAATCGCTAGGATTCTTCTTCTTTAGTATGGATTAAGAGGTGAAAATAGACCGATCCCATCAATCCTGGTTACAGGGTTATTATTGAGCTGCCATAAGCAAGACTTGACTCATGTAAGGGCTACGGACTTCCACCAGTAAGTAGTAACAAGAACCAACAGCTTAACGTGCCTTCCGAAGCACTGACCATCTTACTTTCAGCCAATAAGGTGATCAGCCTGCAATCCTAACCAAACTAGGAATCACAAAGTCTTTCACTGACTTGCCGTACATTCCTAAATTATTACAAACAAGCCGATCTAATTAAGCACACTTTCACTGTCATAATTAAATGTACATACGCCCGTGTCGATTTCAAAACTTCCGTCACTTTAACAACATTTGCCCTCACTCATACTGTTTGCCGTGTTAAAAATGCCGGTAATGATAGTGATTTATTCCACTCTTTTGTCCCAAATTCCTTATCTCCCCCCGCGAGTGTTGTTTACATTTGATTTATCAGCCGCAGCCTCGGAACACAGCAAATTATGTTACGCGCCCCCATCTCCTTTTTACGTCATTTATTCCTGAATATAAAACGTTATCTTTATCTGCAAGTTGATTTTACACACATAATATGCATAAAAAATCATGATTTCATGCAATATTTTAAATGGACCCCAGAATTATGCCGTACACTCATTTTCGGGACATTTACGGGGTTTATGAGACTGTTGCAAATCAGCAGATCAAGAGGATTTGTGCTCATTGCTAATTATAAAGTAAAACAATGACGCTCTTTATTTAATGTTATTGTCAAAGCTGCAAACTAGATTCGTTATAAAACATATTTAATTCATCAGTGCGCCAGAACTAAAACTTGGGAATAGTTTTATCATTATTAACTAGCTCGTAAGTCATGCGTAATGACAACATATTCGTAGTGTAGCTAATGGGACAACTAACGAATATAATTTTGTACGTTAATGTAATGATATAAGGTATGGTTTGTAAGCAACATCAAAGCATCAAAATAACGCGCTCATTGAACGAGCACACCAAAGCGCCTGCCGGTTTAATAATCCTAAATATACTATCGACATATTTGCGCGCACTCAACTTGAACAAGGGACTAGGAAGCAGTAGTTAATAACGATTTATGGAACCCTTTTGTTCCACGTCTCTTATCTCCGTCCTGTGTGCTATTCACGCTTGATTTACGATGCCACAATGTCAGGGGTCGAAAGAAAGAACATGACGCTTCTATGTGATCCTCGTCGCCGTTGTGACGAGGCGGTGTGCGACCAGTCATCAATAGACGCGACAAACAATAGCTATATCAACAGCTGCCTCTACAATACACGCCCACATGTAAACACGACGTGAATACACTGTGAATACTCAGTTTCCCGTCTCGCGACAATTACGTTTATCTCCGAATAAACCACGCGACGTAAACGTGCATTAAGGTTACACTTAATTCAATCCAAAGCTGCCCTCGTAACTCACTAAGGAGTCCGCACCCCTGACTCCTGGTTCAGCCTCAAATGGGGCATTCTATTTATAAAGAAAGCCATTCGGTTGGTACATAAAAGAAATAAGTATAAATCAGTGGTGGCGACCATTACTGCGTTGCCCCCGCGTTATTGTATACGCTCCGTCACGTTTATGCGACACGAATGTGACAAAATAAGCGGCATTACACGACAAACATCGCTGAATCGCTCTACTGCCGGCTGAATGCGATCCTTACTCCGCTCGAGCTCTTAATGTCATTGAGATGGGTAATTTTACACCCAATTGAGTTAGACCGCTCGCGCAGTGTCGCATTTTGCTGCCAACAATAATAATGTTATCAACTTCCCGCGATGCATCTCGATGATCATTATTCCAATAACGCGGGTGTCTGCAAACTCCACCTACCTGTCTCTGGTTAGGTAATGTATACTAAAACTAAGTTTCACACAAGAGCGTGTTCCTGCAGCAATGTAATTATATTTTAGCGTTAATTTGGAATCCATGTAATATACAGTTTCAAATTAACCAGGTGTTAACTAGCAGGTAGGTATTTGGGGACACGTGGATCACGAACTATTTCAATTTAAAAGTTTTTGACCGCTATTATCCCCACGAAGCCAAAGGTAAACACGACGAAAATAATTCATAGTCGACCGGTTTTTCATCTCTAAGGGCAAATTCCACAAACCCGACTTATCCCTTGTCTGGAGCTTAAAATAAACATTTTTTACTGTCTCAAAGGCAAGATGATAAATAGTCTATGCCATTCTTGATACAAGGCTATGCTCCGGTTGACGAAAGTGTCGGAAACTATAATTATCTAAGTACCTACTACACAAGGATACTTTCATGGGTATTAGAACTGAAAATTTACGTTGTATCTTAGTTCATATTTAACAATGAAAACTCTAACTTCTATTGCTTCATTTGTTTCGTATCTAATGAAATATGGTACAATACACATACATTACTATACTTAAATAGTTCTACTTTCGTGTTCAAAATTATAACAGGGATGGTAATTTTTAATAAATAAAATAATGAAGAAAGTAGGTAACTGGTTCAGGGAAGGAGGTAATAGTATAGTCTATGGTAACGTTGGCTCGCCGAGGGTCTTATTAGCATACGATCGTTGCTGAAAGCTGAAAAATACGGATCGTAAAAAGAACGGGGGCTGTCCGCTAAAACACGAGTTCAGTTCATCCTCTTATAAATTATGTAGGGAATACGTAACCGAATCCGAAAATACACACGGTTTTGTAACGTAATCTTATACCAATACAATTACAACAATTTACAATCTGGGTCACCTACAATTTGTATTAAGACAACATTCAAATATTGACAAGATTCGACAGGCATTTACTAGGTAGTCGAAACAAGTGGAAATCCATATTATCCTAAGTAATTAAATATGCTTAATGCCCCGATGGCAAATGAGCGTAATTTTATGTTCAAACGATCCTAAGCGCATTCCGTCTTATAGGACAATCCTCGATCGATGAAAAATTCCACTTGAATAATGAGCTAAATCATCCCACTCAGTATCTGTTACGATGTCGTAACGTATACCCCGTACAAGTACGTTTAGGTAGCCATACGATTATGTATGGGTGGTAGTGACACCGTAACGAAGTGGAATTTCCTGTCGAAAAATGCATGAATATTTTAGTATTTTTTTACATTATATTCAGTTTCATACTTTTGCGACGGAATATTCCACTTGACATCAACTCAGAAGCATGACCTGAATCACCCCTCAAAGTTTTCGTTATGATGTCACTAACACCACATAATATTATGAGTACGAATCACCTTCTAAGGGGATGAAAAGATGATGGTGCCACAATAACCGAAGTCTGCGCGTACAAAGTCGCGGGTGGACAGGTAGTAGATGCCTACAACATAAAAAAGCACCCACAAAATAACAAGCATGAATAACAAGCATAAACCTAAATCTAATTTCGCCATTTGTGTCTGAAGAGATAAATACTATGGACTTTATATTGACAGGATACTTGTAGGCTAAAGAGTGATGTATTAAATGCGATCAAAGAAGTGATAAGGCATCCCAAAAGTCAGTTTTCTGCGAAAGGATCTTTGAAATTACATTATTTTTACCTTACATAATTCAAAACATAATGAATTACAGGTAAAGGAAGGAAAACCGTCTGAAAAACGTTTTTCTTTTCGGAAAGTTCATGCGATCGTCAAATGTACGAAGTACTTATAAGCTTTTCAAAATTCTCGACAATCCCTATTTAGGTCACACATTGACTGTAGGTTCTTCCAATAAGCACTTTCTATAAAATAAAGTTGAGTTTTCGACCGGTAGATATAACTTAATTTATACGGGCGGCGTCGGAGCCAATCGCGGAAGGTATTTGCGGAAATTTGTTCGGAGACAAGCGATTTTTTAGCGCCGGGGGGTTTTGGGACGTGAGTCGAAAATCATCAAGATGCTTAGCTGCGGCGCACACTAAAGACTTGCCTATACAGATGTTTACTTCTCCTCAACCTCAAGGGGGAGATAAAGTTTACACTGTTTAATTAAGTGTTCGTTATAGCTGATACTTCGATTTGAGTTTTGCGATTAAGTAATTTCTACTTGTGAACAATTATTACAGAAGCTACTTTTATCAGAAAATTGGCTGAATTGCTAATTATGCTATAGTTCAAACGAATCTTCATTTGAACAAAAACCTGATTTATAATTGCTGTTTTGTTAAAACAGCGGGATCGACATTTTTAAAATGTATTTAGATTTCTATTTATCTTTTAGCTGTTCAATCTAATCTTATGAAATCTCATTTCAATAAGTGATTGAATAAGTTGTATTGCAACTGTAGACAAAGAAAAATCATCTAAATAAGTACCTATATAAAAGGAGAAACTGACTGACTGACATATCAACGCACAGCCTAAACGGCTAAACGTAGGCACTTGAAGGCACTTGATGGGACGTAGCTTAGGTACCGTAGAGGTACACTAAGAAAGGAATTCCCGAAATTCCCACGGGAACGGGAATTAGCGGGAAAATCCTTTTGTATGAAGAATATTTCTCTTTTATAACACGCCACGCGGACGAAGTCGCGGGCAAAAGCTAGTCAGACTGTAAAACTCGTCATCATCTCAGTGTCATCCGTTTCCGCTTACCGCACCTGGAAAGTTGACAGGTCCGACTTTTTTACCGCTTATGCTTGTTTGAATATTATTAGTCCAGATATAGCGTAGCAATATGATTGGCCACCTGATACGACACGATTCATTTATAACAAACATTATAGAAGGAAGAATTTAAGGGAAGAGAGGAAGGGGTAGACCTAGGATAACATTTATGAAACAAATAAAAGAAAAGGTGCAGGTCGTGTCGTATCGGGAGGTGAAGGTTTTGGCGGGAAGAAGAGAGGAATGGCGGTTACTCCACCGACAAGATCGCAGCTCTTAAATAGAGAGAGAGAGATATAGCGTAAATTAATAAACTAATAGCACATAATACGTTCACTAACACAGAATTATTCGGTGCTACACCAAAGGTAAATCTCGCATGAAGGTTATTGTAACATTATCTGGCATCTCTCTAATGCAGGTGGCTTCGTGCGGATAACATGTATATTATTAGGCGGTTTATTTGCAATTAATACGGTTCGCAACACTGTTATATTGATATTGCCAGTTCCACATGTTATATTGATAAATCAGTAATGTACACAGACAAATTATGCTATAAGTAATAAGTAGTTTATGTAATTAGATCTAGAGTTGACTTTAAAACCCCCTGAGATTAGTTTCTCACTTTATTCCTAAGGAGCCACGTCACAGAAATAAACAATAATAAATAGGTAGATTTAGTTAACGGCCTCCGTGGGCCAATAGTTGAGCGTTAGACTCGCGATCCGGTGGTCCCAGGTTCGAATCCCGGTGGGGAAATATCACAATTTTTTTTTGTGATCCCTAGTTTGGTTAGGAGATTACAGGCTGATCACCTGATTGTCGGAAAGTAAGATTACTACTTATGTTACGGTTAATACTTACGTAAGTAAGTAAGTAGTAGTCTTACGTAAGTAAGTAGTCGTTACATGAACCATATCAGGGGCCTTCGGCGGCTCAATAGTAATCCTAACACTAGGGTGGATGAAGTTGGTAATCCACCTCACAACCCACACGAGTAAAGAAGGATAGGTAGATATAACACTTTCAAAGTCTTATCTTAGCAAACTTTGATAACACAATTTACCATTGGCGAAAATAGAACTTACAAAAAAAGACATAACGTTCTCATGTAATCTTTACCATTCGATGCTCAATCGATCATCAAGAAATTTTGCAAACACGTCAAGAGTACAGAAAAGAACATACGATAGGTAAGTCTAAAAATTTGTCTGAAAAATGTGTAGCAAACGTGCAAAAAGGACGTGTACTTACCACGATAACCGAAATCCACGCAGACGAAGTCGAGAGCGACAGCTAGTGGCCTGATAAAAATGTGACAAGTCCCCTTTAATTCGTTTTTAGAAACTTCTTACTTACGTACCTATTTTTAAGTCAATTAGATGTCTATTTTGAGAATTTGTTTTAGACGAAAACAACGTTCTTTGGGTAACAATTTTAATTGGGTACCCGAAATACTATCTTTGGCAGATGTCTCGAGACTTCGGGGAAATTAAGTTGATAGAACTCGATGTTTAGAGTGCACGCCTTTTTCACTGTTTTGGTACTTTGATTTTGGACTTCTGTAGGAAGCTACACGACACATGACATGCCTATGAATAGTTACGGATGTTTCATGTATAGTCACGGACCAAACTTATCATCTACCCCAGACATGTCCTGGCAATAGACTAAGATACGGCCGTGTCTCCTATTTAACATAATGATTTAATTATAAGTGTTAGGCTGGTACATACATACATACATAAACAGCCTATATACGTCCCACTGCTGGGCACAGGTCTCCCCTCAATCAACCGGAGGGGCTATGGAGCATACTCCACCACGCTGCTCCAATGCGGGTTGGTGGAGGTGTTTTTACGGCTAATAGCCGGGACCAACGGCTTAACGTGCCCTCCGAAGCACGGAATCATCTTACTTTTTCGGACAATCAGGTGATTCTAGCCTGAAAAGTCCTTACTAAAGGACAGTCTCACAAATACTATGGGCTGGTAACCTGCCTTTATATAGTTGATTAAATTATATAAGTATGATTAAAGACTCGACATACCAAAAACTGGTCGGAAGCAACGCAGTCTGGATGTAGGAGTCGACGCATGTTGTAGAAGAAGTAGTAAGTGTTGTGATACAAGTAGCTATAATAAGTGTTAAACCGCATCGCAGTTTGATCTGTACTGCTTCTAATTTAGTTTTGGTGTGCCGAAACCTTGAGGTAATGAAACTAAGAGCGCAAGTAGGGGCTATTATGATACCATCAGATTTAGATCATAGGTCTTTTTTTTATGTAACGTATCTTCTTCTTCTATCGTGTGGGTTGTGAGGTGGATTACCAACCCCATCAACCTTGGTGTCAGGGTTACTATTGACCCGCCAAAGGCCCCTGGCATGGCTTTACCATATAACGACTACTAACTTACATCAGTAAGTAGTAACCGGGACCAACGACCTAACGTACCTTCCGAAGCACGGCATCCGCCTGTAATGTCCTATAACCAAACTAGGGATCACAAAGTAATTTTCGTGATGTGTCCCCACCGGGATTTGAACCCGGGACCTTCGAATCGTAAGCCCAACGGTCAAACCACTGGACCACGGAGGCTGTTATGTAACGTATTACAAATAGTAATACTTAGGAGGAGTCAAAGTCACATCAACCATTAATATAAAACGTTTAGACCAACTCGCTTCACCAGTACTCCTATCACTCACAGGTGTATTACCCGCTGCGATATAAATCCAGGCTTTGTTTCACTGGTCAGATCCAACGACGGTAAATGACGCGGAAAATTCTACACAACTCCCGGACTAGCGGTTACCAAAACACGGGATTATGCAGCGTAACATTATTACGAGACCCCGCAGTTCTTGACGGGAATGGAATGTTGCGTCATAACGAATGTTAAATGAGTGCCTTTCTGTATAGCCTTTACATAAATAAGTCTAGATACAGAGAGACAGAATCACGCTCGTGAAAAGATCGTTTCGTAACCTGACCCGACCCATTTTCGAATCGTTATCTCAGATTTGACGCTCAGAGATATTGACGCTTGTTAGTACCTAATCTTCAACTAATAGGGTATTTGACTGGGTCAAAGATAAATTATAAAATGCTAATCTAGACATAGAAATCCAGCCTGAGACTTATTTTCGAATTTTATTTATGAATTAAGTAACAATGAGTACGTTTGACGGCCTTTATTGATAAAGTCACAAAACTGTTTTTTTATACAGACTCCAAAGAAAACTTTCGTTTTGACGTTTCGTAAAAAGTATCTCATTTGACTAGATTGTCAAAGGGCCTATTCAGACGCTTTCAAGCTTGAAAACGACAAATTTGTCCGGTTAGTCAACCGATAGTGGAGTAGTTTGTTGAACTCCATACTAGTCACTATTCCCAGTAGAAAACCGCTGAAAAGATTTTTTTAAGTAATTTTTGAATGCATCTACTAATTCAACTATTGTGCTCTATCTAGCTATAACTAGGCAAAGAGCTGTATTACTAAGTGCGACTGCCGTTCATTTGAATCGACAATATACTTTGCAACGAGAAAATCTAATCTGATCCTGAATTTTCCAACCGACCCTCATTACCATTTAAAGGCGCAGAGAAGAGAAAAATTCTCCATTGCGGAAATTTCATGTAAATTAGGTGAAGTATGCGACTCTTGCTTTCTTAAAACTCGGTTGTAGCGAGATGTTGTAGCACAACGCTATTGTTATTGCCTTCACTACAATTTATCTTCAAAATAAAGCTAATTCGGTGTTGCTCTCGGGCGAAATGTTTTCGAGTTTCGGTAAGTAATAGAATTTGAAATTCTTTCCACGGCCTCCAGTTCACAAGGAAATTTGAGAACGATAAAAATAATTTAGCTAGTACACGTCTACGGGGGCACGCTCGGCCGTTTCCTAATTGTTGCAATAAGACATGTTGTAGGTATGTTTGTGTGAGAAATTGGGTCGCTATCGCGCATTCACCCAGCTGCGTACAATTTTACAGCGCGGCAACCCTCCGGGCGAACGTGACTGGAATGACAATGCCCGGGCTGGCTTGTTACAACCCTCGCGGTCCAACAACCACATACACTTGTATCATCAAGTGTTTTACTTACAAACTAATATCTCTCTTCGCTAGTTTTATCCGTCTTGTTAACAAAGGAACCCTATAGTTGTGCACAAAAGATCCGTCACGAGTAATCAAAAGCAGTATATCTTTTGATAAATTAATGATTAATTTATAAAGCTTACAATATTTAGAAACATTAATTTACTTACAAGTTGATTCAATTTTCTCAATAGCTGAATTGCTCTTACAGTTAGGCTTCCCGACTTGAAATTTGTTTTAAGCCCTTGAGGGTACGAAATTAATGAAATACAACGTGTAAAATGAAGAGGTTGGAAGTTTTACACCGATTGCAAAATTAGTTACCCATCTGATGTACTTGAAAGAATTTGAAATTTCCTCTCTGAAATTAAAATTGAGGTTGCCTAAAAGAGATTGCTTGTGGCGATATAACCATGATTTCATGCTTAAGTAGATCCTTAATCAGTAGAGAGGAGTTGATGAGTTTCCGCAAATATAAATAATACATCTTCAGCCCTTGTGTTTTTAAGTCGTGTTAGATTACAGTTCTTGGGTTGTTTACACTACTCCTCCAACTTTGATCAGTTTTAGCAAACTCACATCAAGCAAACTTTCCTGGATAACTAGTTTTATTTCCTCACCTAACTTTAAATCTCGGTACTTTCTACCTAAACACATTTTACACTCTAATGATCTAACTATGGCACAAATGAAAGAGAATTTTCGTACATTTCAGGGAAGTGGTTTTCATCCTTCGACTTAGCTTTGAAAACTTGGGTGCTTAGAGATCGCCCGCTTTGGTTTTGAGGAGAATACTTGAATTTATACATCTTGTTCACTTTGTCAAATGAAACATAATAATATTTTACATTTTGATTCATTGCTCATTTTCGTTGAGATGATTCCCGATGAAAAACTTAAGGTATTTACACAAAAAAAATAAGTAAGTATGTACCAACATTGATCGTGGAAAATCGACCAATTATTTTCACAAATTTAATTTAGGATGCCTAGGGCACAATCATCTGGAAGGATCTCCGATTCACCACCGTTAATCTTTTTAATAGCCTAAAGCACTTAAAGAAATTGGATTTAAAAAATAAATAAATGAGGACAACGGAATCGATAAGTATTTAAGGCCGAAACTTTGGGAAGCACTAAAATTTAATAACGGACGCCAGTTCAAAGGACACCACAGTTTATAGCAGCAATTACTACCCTTCATCGGGGAATACGGAAGATTGGTTTTGCCTTTTATAGGTTTTCGTAAATCGTGGATATTACAGTCGTTACTTTCACTTCTTCGAGAAATAATTTTAAAGTTATCTTTAGATTTCCAATTTGTCGTGTAGGACGGTTGAGATTGGAAATGTTTTATAAGTTAAAGTAATGACTTTCCTCGTGCCAAGAACTTGGCAGTCAGGTGATTTTTCTCTTAACTCGAAAACTTGAAGCCCTTTCATTCTTATTAAGGGCAGGTTTAGTGGTCTTAGATGCGGGCCTGTGAGAAGTTGCAGCCATCAATTTAGTTTACAACTACTTAAGGTGAAATTACCTATTACAGCGACATTCATTTGCCTACTTGACATGGACTGGGAAAAGATCGCTGTATTTTGGAAGAAGCAACCAATTTTTTTCTCTGAGAACCAATATTTTTTTAATGAAACAAATAAAATCGTCATCGTTATTTCGTTTCTGACGACCATTAGGGCGGATTCTATTCAAACGCCCGCTTTATCATTAACAGGAGTGTCTACCTTCTGCCTCATTACTTGAACCTTACTTTATTCACCAAACCCTATTGGAAAAAGGATTCATACATTTAAATAAAAATATTTTCATGCGAAAACCAATTTTATGAGGACTGCTTGAAGGGCCAATGTTCACCGCTATCTTTTCATGGTTATTCTCGGAAAGGGTTGTCACTTTGTATAACGCTGACGTCGCCGCAAACGACAGTTAATGGCGCATAAAATTCTCACCGAAGCTGAGCTACTGGAGCATTCCATGGAAATCGGTAACAATGTTGAACTATACTTTTGGCTCTAATGACTATTTTGTAAATGTTAATTTAGAAGCTTATGGTATAACCATTGTGTATCCAAACATAATTAAACAATAACTTTTAAAATCGTTATAAAAATAAGGTCGATTCCGAGGACAATATAGCAGTTGCGTAAAGTATGAAAATTACTCATAGTTCTATGTTAATTATAAACTTTTTGGAGAAATATACGGATCATCATACATTTTAAAAACATAGTTTATACTATCGTTTAATCATTTACTTACAAATTTTATATCCTGGGAGTTATTTCGTAAAAGTATTTGCAAAATAGACATCGCGTATCGATGGTGTCGGTTACGTGACGCAAAACACATAAAGTATCGTAAAAAAATAAACTTGAGGGTTGTTGTGTTGTAAATGTTAATTTATAAACACAGTTATTAGTCAGCCTCAGTGTGAAATTGGTTTACTTGAAAAAAATCGTTCCTGTTTAAAACTATCAGGGTTTTTGTGTGTTGTCGGTTACGTGACGCGTAGGAAAGCAGCTTAGAAAAGTGTTGATATATTCTTGAAACGGATTCGCCAAACAAAAGTGCTTCAAGAATGCGCAAATTTCGCGAGAAAAAAAAGAAGATCTTGATTATAAAAAGAAGGAAAATGAGAGGATTAAGGAGCTTCAAAAGAAAAAAGGGGAACATATGATGAAAATGGAATTGGAAGAATTTCGGGAACGAAAGCGAAATGAAAAGAGACAGGAAAGAGTAAGAAGAAAACTCCAACAAATAGACTTGAACAGGTCTGATCTTTCGAAAGCATCAACTTCAAACAATTCTTCAATTTACCCCGAATGTAAAATTGGTTTTTCAAGATTTTGTAAAATATATAAAATAAATTTATGTGTAAAATTTTATGGCATTCCTCTGCTACCTAAAAAAGCACGGCAAACAGTTTTCCTGGAAATTTTCTGCGACTTCACATGGAAAGGAGTGATCGATGGGGTAGGTGGCAATGTGAAACGTTTGGTGCGACAAAATACAATGTCACAACGGCGAACAATACTGTTACATTACAAACAGCTGAAGAATTTGCGACTCTGGCTTCAAATTTAGTCCCAAACACAAAAATTATATACATTTCACAAGCAGAGATTGAATTAGAAATAGCAGAAAAACGTCCATGGGAAAAGGTAGACCCCATTGCTGGGATATCGCAGTTCCATGTTTTGAAATGTGATGGAGAAGTTATTAAAGGCCAAAAACATGAACTGGACACACAAGAAACAGTTTCCCTGCCAAAAATTACGAGATTTACATTTTAAATTCGTACGTGTCGCTTACGTGACAAACTTGTCGATTACGTGACGCAGCATTTTTGTTAGATTTTTTTGGAGATGATAATCGTAAGAAGTATATTTTTTGTTGAAAATAAAAATGTGTACCTTATTCTTGTATTATGTTATTAAACCCTTTCCATATTATTAATAATTTCGCTGAAATTTTCAAACTTACAGTCAGCTTTCAAAACGCGGTAGATTTGATGTCGCTTACGTGACGCTTTTTATTGTACTGGTAACTCAGCACATAGTGATATATAATAAAAGTATGTGGTATACCTTTATGAACCAACCATTTAGCTATAAGGAAATATCATTCATTACTCTCTATAGGTTACTGTTAAAGTTTTACAGACTGGTAAACTTTAAAAAAGGAGTACGAATGTCGGTTACGTGACCATGGAATGCTCCTACTACATTCTTATTTACATAATATTCTCGTTAGAAAAGTAGAACTTGCAAATATAAACAGGTTTCAATGCAAATCGTCGCGAGTATCCTTGCCAAACAGCACAGGAAGGCAGACATTTTGTGTATTTAATTTCATCTTTCTAGTATTTACAGAGTTTGCAACAAATATTTGGTCTCCTTTCTCTATTCCGTTTCATATAATGCGGCTAAGTAGAGTTTTATTTGTTCGTATTTACTAGAGAGCGTGTAGACGACGCAATAATGGCTTAACAAACAAATCCATGAGTAAGTATATCGTAACTGAACGCACGTTTATCACTCATACATACTCCAATATTGAGTAACAGCCAAATTGAAAATTTATCGAAAACAAATTTGCGCGAAGAGGATGTTTTCAATAATATGAGTAAACACAGAGCTGTATCGAGTTTAAACTCAAACTCAAATCGCCTATTAGGTACATCCGGGCACGTAGTAGAGAAAGGAAAACGTATTTACTTAAATCATTATTAAAAAGGAAAACAAGGCTAAGACCTAGTTGGTAGAACGCTTGCCTCTCACTTAGAGGTCGCAAGTTCGAATCCAGCACAGGCCTAAACCAAAGATTGTCGAATTTTTTTTTTCGAATTAATGTTTGCATCATAAATGATTATCACGTGCTCAGCGGTGATGGAAATATCGTGAGGAAACCCACATTTCCGAGAAATGCATTTTCAAAGGTATGTGACCTAACCTGCATTGGGCTGGTTTTCCCTTCGCGGGTTGGAAGGTCAGACAGACAGTCGCTTCTGCAAAAAATCGGGCCTGTCAAATCTTTAGGTTAGGTAAGAGGACCCTGTGAAAAACAATAATAGGAGATGATGGTTAGGATACATTACTTATTGAATATTCAAAAATGAGCCAAAGACAACAAATGTTTACTTTAACGAAAATATTTGACTATGCACCTACCTACTTAAATTATTCACAAGGAAGCCACAACGTGTGACTTCAAGCACAATATACATAACAAACAAAAAACATTCTCAACATGCTGAGTCTTGATCATTCACATATTTTTCGTAAAGATTAAGACGATTTTTGTACAATAAACCCAAATTCACTTCTTGTATTTTCATTGTTACGTATGTTAGAAGTATTTCTTCTTCACTATTAACTGATTGCGAAAGAATATATAAATACAAAAGATATATTTGATTTTTTTCTCGTTTTAAAAAAAATATCATTTCCACGAACAAGTTAAATGAAGACTGTCCTTGTAAAAAATTCAAATTATTGTCAGAACCAATTTTTCGTTTACCGGTACATACTGTCATCATTTACGAATTTATCTTGATATAACGCGCAATTTTGCGACATGGGAGGCCTTGTATCTACGTGACAAGATTACCAGGGTCTAGAAGCTGATATTGCGTTTGTGTTAGTACAAATTCAGTTTATACTACCAGCCGACACGTAGAAACTATGATTTCATCAGGGAAAAGGTGTCGCTAATTTCAATTGTATCCGTACGTGTGTTCCAAATGTAACTTTAGGGGGATTCAATTATTTTAGGGCCTTGTTTTTCGTTTTCGTGTACCTATATCAACATTTAATGAATTAAACTTCGTAAGCTACTTACTGGTGCAATATTTAGGAGGAACTTTGAATTCGCCACACATCATTACTCATGATTCGAGATTGTATTTTCTTTTGATAATTTTTCTCTATTTGTTCATAGGAGAAGAGAAAGTGAGCTTTCCTATAATATACATTCTTCAAGTAAAACCATCTCAGGTAAACAACCTGTTCAACAAAAAAGCAGAAGAAAATAAGCAAGCGAAACATTGTCGATGAAAGTAGCAAAAGTTTAATCAGACTTCTGTTCAAAAGAGTAGGATTAAGCTGAAACAATTTTTGTGAAAATTTATCTCCTCGCCGGAAAAATAAAGAGTCCAATTCGCATTTGTGTTTTACGCAAATTCTAACTATTTTTTTCTGGTAGAAATTGTTATTAATCGCAACTTGTAATATTATTTGCTCAAAATATATAGTATTATATACCTATATAGTAGACAGATACGCGTACGTAATATAAAGTCAAGATACGGGTATATCCTTATCAGGGTGGGTAGAGCCACCATGTCATTAACAAAACAAGCAGTAGCCACTCAGCCCATTGCTCATAGTCATTTTTAGAAAAGACACATTTAGGACGATTTTATAGAATATGCGTACTATTTGTTTTTTTCTCTTTAAGTACCTATGTGTTTTCTTAGGCTTTTGTGGGCACTCAACGGTGTTACTATAGACTACTGTGGGATCTGAAATCTTCACAAACTAATTAGATCAATTTTGCGCAAATTGAATTATGCGTTGTGATAAAATTCAAACGAAAAAAATACGGGAATTAAGAAAGCTCGAGCCTAATGAAAACTCAGCAAATTTAATTTGGAAGGGATGAAGGCAAATTTTTCTTAACACAAAGTTTACTAGTCTTTATTTGACATTTAGTTCCTAATTCTTTTCTATTAAATAGCGGTAAAAATCTTCGGATTAAATAAATAACTTAAATACACCACGGAATAAAAGAAAGTGGTTGGAAGGGCCAAGTGCTCACGTAACGCGGGCCATACAAGTATGAGCAAATCGTTCATACTTCAACTTTACACTCCGCAAACTTTACGACACACGGAGCTCCGCGATAGTATATTTAAAAGATCGTCTTGTGCATTATAACTTGCCGACTCAAATATCGACTATCATGCAAAGAGATCCCTCCTTATCAAAAGAAAGCAAATACCTTAGTATGATTGGCTATTTATCAAAAAAATACTTTTATATGCGGTATCTTACGAAAAGTGATGATAAAAATGCGCGTTAAGACCTTTCCATCGTCTTTCTTCTATTCCGTAGTATTGACGATATATCGTATCGCTCCGTAAGCATTAACGATAAGCTTAATAGTTTCATATTAAAAAAACCAATAATTGTTTTATTTTCCAATCTCGCGACTCGATAGATAACTTAGACAGTCCCCAACAGATTAAATAAATTACAAAAGACTGAGCTTTATGTAGTTTTTTATTATTATGTAATTCAAAATAAAATTTTACTACAATTACAGTATATAAAAGATAAAATCGAAGTTGTACCCAACAATAAACTTTTCCTCAATATTGTGAAACATGATTCGGTCAAAAGGAAAAAAAACGGACCCAGAAAACTACTAAAGCGAAAAATAAAGGGAGTTTACAGCACCAACAAGTTCCAAAGTTAAAGTAAAGTGCACACAATTCACGAGGAAAT
The DNA here is from genome assembly GCF_024362695.1 of Pectinophora gossypiella. NCBI lineage: Eukaryota > Metazoa > Arthropoda > Insecta > Lepidoptera > Gelechiidae > Pectinophora > Pectinophora gossypiella. The sequence goes on from NC_065405.1 coordinate 6,932,114, forward strand.
GAATTTAAGTGCCGCTGTAATTTAATCAGACTTTCTCCGTTTCCCTTTGTTTGGCAAGTTGAAGATTACTTTAGGGAATCAGAGATAAATGGTAATAACGTTCCTAATGCAACGAAAAACTCTGACTAAATTTCCATTTACTAACAGCACGCCACTTGACGAACTATAATTTCTTAAATGTAAATGGTTATTACGAAAATGATCAGTCAAATGCAGTACAATGAGGGTTTCATCCTATTGAACTACGTCAGTGACACATAATGATGATGAAACTAAAGATTACTTGGTAATAAAGCTTTTCATTTATAAGTATACACCCACATTTAAGCAAATCTTTCCAAAGAAAACCATGATTAATTATGATAAACCACAATTCACATTTCCAAATCGGCAAACTACGCCAAGCGCCATTGCAAAATTATCTACACAGCGCAATAAATATTGACCAATTATCAAATGATTAATGCTGATTAACATATGTGTTTTGTCATGCAAATGAATCAATGTGGTCAATGAATATCACTGCTAATTCTTTATTATTGCCTAACTGGTAAAACGTCGCATCATATTATTATTGAGATTATCTAGAGATAACATTAAGCATGATTGGCATTGATTCAATATATTAGATTGTATAGTAAGAGTTAAAATATTATGAACAAGCGGAACAACTGTCCTAAATCAATATTTTTTCCTTGTTTCATTCCACTTGAAGTGGAATATAGAAGAATATAGAAAGATCACTGAAAATGCAGCGGAATAAATGAAACAGTAAATCCAAATCTATAAAAAATCGAGCACGTACATAGCAATTAATATCACATGGGATATTTCAAAACTCAACGCCATAAATCTTATAAGCTTTTACATTGGTTAGGTATAAAATGAAGCGCTGAACTGTCCAAGCAGACAATCAGTAAAATAGCTTGAAACAGTTATACTGCATAACCACCTTAGTTGAAATGAGCATAAAAGTGCTTATTAGTAGCAGTCTGTTTATATTGAAGTATTAAAAATAATATTTGGAGGATAGTATAATTTCATATATCACAGCAGCCATAACAGTAAATTAGGGATGCCTAAACAAACAGACGAGGGAACACACCTGCATAAGCTCGCAGTATAGGGTTGGAGCAAACATCAACAACATTATTCCTGACATCGCAAATAGCTTCCGTACACGAAATCACGGTAGGTTCTGCCAAATATTTTACAAACCAAACATTCTCTTATGCTGCGTTACTTGCAGAAACCGGCTATCAAGTAACGCTTTGCAGAGTTCTTGAAACTCTTTCCTTACTTACTTGACTTAGGGTCATTACGAAAGATCTAACATCCACACTGAAAATTTACGAGATATTTCAACTATAACATTTTCTCACTAGTATGGTTTTGTTCAGAACAATTTATTCCTGATAATCGCTCGTTAATATCGTTCATTGAACACGCTTGTCGCAAGGGGGTTTAAAGATCGTGGTTTCTCTGCTTGGGTGAATTAAATAATTAGGTAACAAACGCTTGTTTATTATATTAATCTCCAATGCTTAGTACTCGCACACAATGGATATGTCGTGGCCAGATCTTAGAATTGATCATTTCATATTGTGCTCGATCATTTCATGAAATGGTCATATTTCATTAAATAGAATATCATTCGTTGGCCACACCATAATGTAGTTTGGCCAGATCAATGAACACGGAACGTTTAACGATATGAGCAACTAAATGTATGATTACCAAACGTTGGTAATCATATCGTAAAATTAGTAACATTATTCACCGGTAGTGGCGCTGGTGTCGATTATATTTAAAACTTGATTGATATTATAATCCACGAATCAATGTAATTTTACAATTTTCCATATCGATAGTATCGATTCGGTAAATATATTTGAATCTAAGAAATTAATCGACTATTCGCAATTTTATTACACCACATAGCATGGACACCGCCTACATTAACGATATGGCCAAACATTGATTGAAATATCATTAAACGCTGACGTTTCAAAGATATCGTCAACTTAAGTCGGTTACTTCATGAAATATGACCATTTCATGAAATGATCGAATACTTCATGAAATGATTAATTCTAAGATCTGGCCACGACAGTAACATAATATACTTAGTAACATAATTATATTTTCCTCGACAAAAAAATCTCGGTACTTGAAAAGGATATATGTCTCTCCGGAAATCAAATCCCAAAATGTAACTTCTGTTTCAACTTAAAGTCGGTTCAAAGTCGCGAAGATCCTTTACGGTAACAATGTAACAAGAAGCCTAGTCATTTCTGTCGTCGACATCACACGTACTTTGGTAATACGATGCTTAGATGCCAAAGCCGTGACAAAGAGACAACATGATCTGATAATAATAAAGTTGCTAAAGAATGCACTGGTGCAAGCACTAATAGACCCATAGAATAGACCGATGGAATGCATGAAATAGAATCTAGACAGTAAACGAACGCAGCTAATTTATTTTTTAATATAAATCAGGTTAAAGATATTTATTTCTCAAAAAAGAATTACAAATTCACGTAATACGAAAAACAATAAAAATAGTTATTATTAGCTTAGTATAGGTCATCCAAGACATTAAATAATGTACAAACATGCTATTAGTATTTAAAAAAATATATATTTTGTTATATTGCTGCTGGAGATCCTTGGGGGAAGCCTATGCCCAGCAGTGTGCGTCGTACGGCTGATGATATTGCTGCTATACAGGGTGTTAGTGACATCGTAACGAAAACTTTGAGGGATGATTCAGGCCATGATTCTGAGTTGATATCAAGCGGAATTTTCCGTCGCAAAAGTATGGAACGGAAAATAATTTAAATAAGCTCTAAAATTTTCATGACTTCTCCGACAGGAAATCCCACTTGATATCGACTCAGAATCATGGTCTGAATCATCCCCTTCAGTATTCGTTACAGTGTCACTAACACCCATACCTACTTGTATGGCTACTGTATGTTCTTGTATTGGGTGTAAGTGACATCGTAACGAATACTAAGAGGGATGATTCAGCTGATTATTCTGAGTTAATATCAAGTGGAATTTTGCATCGCAAAAGTATAGAATTGAAAATAATTTAAAAAAACTAAAAAAATAACATGAATTTTGCGACGGAAAATTCCACTTGATATTAACTCAGAATCATGGTCTGAATCATCACTCAAAGTATTCGTTACGATGTCACTAACACCCTGTATAGATTTTAAGTTCATAAGATAAGAAGTCATAGTTCCAATATTTTTAATCTCTTTTGGCAAGCTGTTATAAATCTGCGCTCCCTCAAATAATTATTTTTAATGCAATAATTTTTAGTTCTAGGTCCACATAGTAAATTACGAGTACAACATGACCTAGGCTTGCCAATTTCATAAGTATGAAACAGACATACTACATGGATTTAGATAAATATTAATTAAAATAGTTACTTATAAGAACTATTAAACACACTTGCAAGGCTGAAGCGAAGCGAAAAATTAGGTAACTAAGTTGAAAAAATAAAAAATAGCGTAACTCAGGGCAACAACGTAGTAATTTAATTTCCTAAACTTTCTCGCTGTAATTATTAATAGTAAAGTAGGTATACACAATAAGTTATTATATTCTGTTTATAAAATTAATATGTATAAAATTGACTATGAATTGTTGCTGAAACTTTTATATAATAAAATTGAACTGTTTTACATTCAAAGTTGAAAATAATCTTGCCCGAAGGCAAGAGGGTTGTGGCCCTGAGGGTCGGTGTGAAATGAAAGAGGTAGACCGGCACGTGGACAACTCATGCGCACTAATTTTATAGCGTCAGAAAATCTCCTATAAATTACATATACATTCAATTAATTATATCAATTTTAAATTGATTACTGATCTGGAAATAAAGCTTTCATTGTTCGGTACTTCTAACTGTTGCTACTTTGTGACCTCATCATCATCATCTCCCTACCTAACCTAACCTGAAGATTTGACAAGTCGGGTTTTTTACACAAGCGACTGCCTGTCTGATCTTCCAACCCGCGACGGAAAAACCAGCCCAATACATGTTAGGTCACATACCTCCGAAAATTCATTTCTCGGGAATGTGGGTTTCCTCACGCCGTTTTCCTTCACCGCTGAGCACGTGATAATCATTTATGATCGAAATATAAATTCGAAAACAAATTCGATAATCATTGGTTTAGACCTATGAGTCGAACTTGCGACCTCAAAGTGAGAGGCAAGCGTTCTACCAACTGAGCTACCACAGCTCCCGTTGGTAGAACGTTGCTACTCTGTGACCTGAAAGTGATTAAAATAACTTTTTACCCGACTGTGGCGAATGAAGGAATGTGTTTGACCGCTACGTATATAGAATAACTTTTTGACATTGCGATAGATATGATCTCTCGTCTTGGCAAAGTTTTACATGAAAATGTTTTTGTTGGCTTAATGTTACACAAGTAGCTACAAGAAAGCAGGCTCCGTTGGTTTGGACACGTAAAAAGAAGACCTCCATATTACGTGGGTAACGTTACAGCCAATCTAAACATACCAGGGTTTAGACCAAGAGGACGACCAAAAACAAGATGGGCGGATGTGGTCAAAAAGGACCTGTGTATGTGCAAGGTCTCCGAGAACGACACGTCCGATAGAGCGAAGTGGAAGAGAAGTACGAAGAAGGCAGACCCCATCATCAGATGGGAATAATAAATGCCAAGGAGAGAGAGAGAGGGTTAATGTTACACGATGACTCAAAAGCTCACCTAGGAACGGTGAACAATGAATTGTTTAATGTTTTGATTGAAATACAATATTATTTGTTTCCAAAATGTCTAATAAACAGGAGGCTACTTGTATTACACCAACGCGAAACCTCGCGAATTCCTGCGTTCTGATATTTACATAAGTACCGCAGTAGCTCTATATTAATTAATTTGGTTATTGGAGCATCGTCGAAGGTAAACTATTTGATGAAAAATAAACATCTTACAAGAAATTTGAATGCCTTCTTCTAGAGTTTATATTAATACGATTTCGAGCTTAACGTCAGTTTATATGAGTAATCAGCGACCCGCCCCGGCTTCGCTCGGGTGCAATGCCGAGGAAAAAATGAAATTATTTACAACATCACATTAAAAACCTCAATAATAACAATATTTCTTCACTATTTAAAGGATGTTATTATACATATAAACCTGCCTCTTGAATCACTCTGACTATTTAAAAAAAACCGCAAATCCATTGTATAGTTTTAAAAATTTAAGCGTACATAGGGATATATGGACAGAAAAGCGACTTTGTTTTATACTATGTAGTGATACACGCACTTCTGAGTAAATAGGGTCAACTATAGAAAATGAACAAATAGAGGGTATAACTAATTTCTGTTTTAATACATACATAAACAGCGACGCATGCGCAAAACGCGTCGTGATGGCGCCGACAAGTCGCGGCGAGTCATCTCGCATCAATAAAGTGATTCAAATACCAATCAAGACAAACGCATTCAATCAACCTCCATAGGACCAGTTATAGCTCGTTAACTATCATTATATAAGAGGGTATCCTTCGCACCATATGAGTATTGAGAAAGGTGAAACCTAAGTATTCAATAGTCAACATTATCACTAGGTAGGAATTTAAGCAATGAAGGGTATACGTACGTATATACTTGTAGGCATTGAATTTAATAGAAACTTAAAGAGATTTACTGGGACACCTTTGATAATATGAATAGAAAGCCTGTTGTGTGTGTGAATATAAATTATATAAGTAATATTTATTTCATTTGGAGCGTGTTTTTCATATTTAAGCACAGCTTTTGTAGGTAAAAGAACCTCCCCAAAAGTTATAAAAGCACAAAGCACGGGGGTTAAATACGCCACATCAAAGCAATTCATCTAAAAAAAGGAACATTGCAATTTGACATTTGCGCATATTTTTTTTTTTTATTTGATAAACTGAGTAGGTATACAGTTTTGACGCATAGCATCGCTAAACCAGGAATGGTTTGTAAAAGTATTTATCATTAATAATAATAATTATATAAATATTAATAAATGTCAAATAGCAATATAGCTTTTTTAGAATAATTGCTTCGATGTGGCGAATGGTTTGTAAAAGTATTTATCATTAATAATAATAATTATATAAATATTAATAACAGCCTCCGTGGTCTAGTGGTTAGAGCGTTAGGCTCACGATCTGGAGGTCCGGGTTCGATTCCCGATGGGGACATTGTGTTGGAGGCGATGGTCGCTCCGGTAAATAAAACCCTTCGAGATGTTAAAGTGGACTGTATTAGAATTAAGAACTAGGAAATATTTACATAAAGTTAGGAGATATAAGAAAACGTGCCTCGTCGGCAAAGTCCGTGGCGTAAAGTCCTGTAATATTGCCATAGGACAAAATATTACAGTAAAAATAATATAGACCTTGATGTTGCCAACATGCTGCGGCCTCACAGAATATGACTTATTTTTAAATTGAAGCAATTAACCTTTTAAAGCACAACTTATAGAGTAGAATATCAAACTATTAAAGACATACTACTGAAGTGAAGCTAATCAATTCAATGTAAAACATTCATTTTAATGTATTCTATGAAGCACATGAATAACATTTCTTTTAAGTTAAGTGAAAAACAATCTAGTGAAAACTTTAGACACATAAGTACAAATAGTAACCTTTTACATCTGATACAATGCCTTTATATAAGTTAAAAAAAAACTATCGACCAGAGTATAGATGTACAACAGTTTTAAGAATTGTTATTATTAAAAGAGAAAAACATTACATCTCATAACAATATTTGTAAGAAAACTGTTTGCAAAATGAAAACATTAAAATAATAATTTTATGTAACTTATTCTATATAAAAATATCCTATAATAGGTATGTAAGTAAAACATAACAATGTATCTTCAGGTAAGTAAATACATAAGCACATATAAAATAAAATAACCTTTAATCTTATTCTAAATATATTTACTTATCTATAGGCAAGACGCTCACCTTCGTCACAGACCTAATGTGAGTTTTGCCATTAGGCGTCTTTACTTCTAAAGCCCTAACTTTCTGGTCAGCTCCAGGGAAAACTTTGGTTACCCGGGCCATGGGCCATGACAATGGTGGGGTGTCTTGTTCCCTAAGTATCACTAGAGAACCTACATCAATATTTGGTACATCATCTCGCCATTTAGGACGAGTTTGTAACACGGTAAGATAATGTTTGTACCATACTTTCCAAAACATTTGTTTTAGCTTTATACAATGGTCCCAAAACCTTAACCTATTGTTAGGTACATCTGACACATTTTGTTCTGGATATGAGGTCGGAGCCACCCCAATGAGAAAATGTCCCGGCGTGAGGTATGAAAAGTCATCGATGTCTGAAGTTGACATGGGAACTAAAGGCCTCGAATTTAGTACGGCTTCGATCTCACACAAAACAGTTTGAAGCTGCTCATAAGTTAGCAGAGTGTTGTGTACAATACGTTTTAAATGGTACTTTGTACTTTTGACTGCGGCCTCCCAGAGGCCACCAAACACCGGTGAGTAGCATGGAATGAAGTTAAATCGCACTCCTCTAATAGTTGAATAATCTTGCACCTGTGTTTGATGGTCTCGAGACGCGAGCAGCTTGTGCAAATCAGCTAATTGGTTGTCTGCGCCCTTAAACGTCGCTGCGTTGTCACAATAAACATCGGTGGGCAAACCGCGTCGCGATATTAGTCGTTTGAAACAAGCGAGAAAGGTATCGGTGGTCAAGTCTGAGGCCAACTCAAGATGAATTGCCTTTGTTGAAAAGCAGACGAAAACACAAATATAGCCTTTACCTACTACTGACTTTCGTATACGCGAAAGCTTAACATTGACGGGCCCAGCGAAGTCTATTCCAACCTTCTCGAAGGGACGCGAAGGGGTGACACGGTCCGCAGGTAATGAACCCATTAACTGTTTTGCAGCCGCCGCTTTCAGTCTGAAACACATAATACATTTGTGAGTGACTTTTTTAATCTCTCGTATACCATTAATTATCCAGTATCTTTCGTTTAAGCTAGATAACAAAAGTTTAGGTCCTGCATGAAGCAGCCTATAATGCTCATTCAGAATAATAAGTTGTGTAACATGAGAATTTTTAGCTAATATCAAAGGGTGTTTCCTAACATAGGTAAGATTAGCATGGTCAAGCCTGCCCCCTACTCTTAATAAACCCTCTTCATCTACAAACGGATGCAATGGCTTTAAACTACCTTTTAAACAAGTACCATTTCCTATAGAGTGAAATTCCTCTTTGAAGTGAAGGGATTGATCATGTTTCAAAATCAGTCTCAATGCATTATTTAACTCGGCACTAGACAAATAATTATTTTTATTCTTATCGTTTTTAGATTTAATGTTGCGACAGAATCTCAGTACATAAGCTAAAACTCGTGTCATTTTTTGTATAGATGAATACTTGTAAATATAATCAAATACCTCCGACTGCGATTGCGCGACCAGGGAGATCACGGCGCTGGTGGTCGGGGCTTCAGGTAGGTCTACAGGTGACCCGGGTGTAGCAGACTTCTGCTCAGGTAAATTGACAGGTAAGTCTATATATTCATGGACTAAGTACTCACTGTTTCGTTGAAAGTCTGGGCCGTGCCACCGTACCTTGGAGTGTGGAAGATCACTGGGGTCACTTAGGGTGCCTCTGCTTATTAAATCGGCAGGGCTACCAATAGTATTAAAGCTCTGATATTCAGAGAAAGACCTCTCATCTTTATGCAATCGTTTTTCTAAATTATGATTGTCCTGCAACTTCACAGAGTTTAGGAATACACTTTCGCAGAGCCTGTGCTCTGTAGATTTTTCATTGTATACATGTGGTACACTTTCAGCTTCCCAAAATGAACTTACAGCATTATTAAGACCGTTAACACAGCTTTGACAATACAAAGATACAACCTTATCAGACGCATGCTGGTCTGCAACACTACCTCCCACTACATAGCCGAACTTGGTGTTTATGAAGCGCGGTGTGGGCAGCTCATTCTGCGATGAGAGGCGCTCTGGCTCCGTGGATGGCAGTATCACCTGAAAAAATATGTCCGCACCCATAAGCATATCAATTTCCCCAGGCACATTAAAGTTATCATCTGCAAGTGGTAAGGCAGGTGGGATAAACATACACGACAAGTCAATCTTGTTTTGTGGGAGTTTGCATGTGATTGTGTCAATGACATGGCAGTTGACCGTAGTTGAATAGTCAGACTTCAATGAATAGACATGCAACGGAAGGGAATAGGATATTTTGGTCTTTGCATTGGAAATACCAACTATATCAGCCGCATTCCGCTTAGGAGTCATGCCTAGCACATTGACAAGCTTGCTGGTAACAAACGAAGCCTGTGAGCCACTGTCTAATAAGGCCTTTATGGTGTGCTCCGTGCCATCCTTAGCAACAACCTTGACACGGCAAGTGGGAAGGATCACATGTGCATTGTCACAAGAAAAATTGCATGACTGTATTTTATTGACCACTTCCTCAGCGTGCAGTAATGTATTATGTGCTTGCCTGCATGTAGCGCATCGGAAATGGTATCTGCATTTTTTAGTGTGTGAATTTAAGCATATCTCACACAACTTGTTAGCCCTAACAAACTTTATTCTGTCAGCGACAGCCATACATTTAAAATGCGGGCAGTTAAATAATTTGTGGGTTGTGGACTTACATTTCAGACATCCGGAGGCTCCTGAGTCGGTTGCGATGTTGACAGCCAGTTTCTTCCTTACCATACCCTGGTCTGCAGTTTCCAGAGCCATGGCTCGTCGTTCTAGGTACTCAAGGAACTCCTTGAGGGACGGGTCAGCCTTCAGGTCTCGTTCCATCTGATATGCTCGTGCCGTGTAGGTATCTAGTTTGCGAAACAAAAGACACAATAATATGGCATCCCACGATTTAACTGAGTCGTCTAAGTTCTTTAAAGCCACAATTTCCTGCCTAACTGTCGATATAAACTCGCGCAGTTGCACTGAGGTTGATTTTGATACAGAGGGCATATCCAAGATTGTGTTAATATGATCACAAATAATCAAGTGACGATTGTCATATCTACTGTTAATTAATTGCAATGCCTCTTCATAGCTCTCATCTAACAAAGGTAAGTTCTTAATTAAGTCATAAGGCTCATCTTTTAACAAAGTCCTTAAATAGTACATGCGTTGGATATTGTCTAACGAACTGTTGTTATGAATCATACTGTTATACAGTTGAATAAACGGTTTAAAGTCACCGTACTTACCAGTGAAAGGTTTAATTTGAATTTGAGGCAGATTGATTTTGGCAGCCGTGGCAGACGACGTTGACGGCGTGTTAGGCTTCTCGGTACGCATAGCCGTACCAGAGAGCAAAGACAGTTGGCTGCTCAGGGAACTAAGGGCCGAGTAATACTTGTCCTCCATGGACTCTACATCCTCCTTGTCGTCATCACTAAGCTGTATTATTTCCACATTAAACTGCTCGTACTCCTTGAACGAAGTCTCGAGCCGCGACTTGCGAATGTTTAAGGTGTCCATAGTCGCCTTGTTGAATTGTTCACTAGCCACAAAATTAAAAATCCGTGTCAACGTGCCCTTTACGTATCCTCTTGCTGCAATTAAATGATGAAAACGCTCGTCGTCTGCCATTGCCGTTAATAACAATTACAATAGTATATAACAAACGAATAAAACTTGTATAAATATAAAATGTAAAAAATGAAATTATGATTTAACGAAAAAATTAAAATGGTTGAATGAGTAAAAAATTCAAAAAATTGTTCGGAGATTCGTTCCTCGTCGCGCCGGTAGAGCTTCACTGCGTCACCTTGCTGTGATTGGTTGCCGCTCTGCGTCAAATTTCCCGCTCGTCCGTGATTGGCTGAAATGCTGTGCCGCCGTTGTATTATAGGCCGCACGCACACGGCACACGGAGTGAGTGAGTGGTATAGATGTTGCCCTCTTGCGGTAAATATGTGCGACGAAGACACCGATCAATGATACCCAGTCAATATTGAAGTGGATTGAAGTGAAAAAATTGAAGTCACTTTAAAAAAAAATAAAAAATTGCCGCTCACGATAAATTTTGCGTGTAGCTTGAAAATATGAAACAGAATTGATGCTCACGATTATGTAGCGTGAAAACATGTAGGTTTCTTCCTTCTTCTATAATCTTCTTATCGCTGTTTCTGCAGCCTATTATGTAGCGATGGAATGACTAGGAAAAATTTTGCCGCCAAACCTCGTAGGCGCGAAGCGTTTGAAGTTGAAGTTGAAGTGAAGAATGTATAGAATCGCCGCAAATTCCTATTTTGTTGCGATAGATGGCTCGTCCATTAATAATTCGACGTAAATCGCTGCCACCCGTCGTAGGAAAAATGCTATCGTTGACTTTATGTTGACGACACTTTCCCGCCGCCGCGCTGCTTTCTTTGTCTTCAAAGTCACTGATTTTTCCCGGTCTCGTATGGACCAATGTTGGAGGCGATGGTCGCTCCGGTAAATAAAACTCTTCGAGATGTTAAAAAGTGGACTGTATTATATTAAAACTAGGAAATATTTACATAAAGTTAGGAGATACAAGAAAACGTGCCTCGTCGGCAAAGTCCGTGGCGTAAAGTCCTGTAATATTGCCATAGGACAAAATATTACAGTAAAAATAATATAGACCTTGATGTTGCCAACACATTGTCGAAATCACTTTGTGAGACTGTCCTTTGTTTGGTAAGGACTTTTCAGGCTTGAATCACCTGATTGTCCGAAAAAGTAAGATGATTCCGTGCTTCGGAGGGCACGCTAAGCCGTTGGTCCCGGCTATTAGCCGTAAAAACACCTCCACCAACCCGCAGTGGAGCAGCGTGGTGGAGTATGCTCCATACCCCCTCCGGTAGATTGAGGGGAGGCCTGTGCCCAGCAGTGGGACGTATATAGGCAGTTTATGTAAATATTAATAAATATCAAATAGCAATATAGCTTTTTTAGAATAATTGCTTCGATGTGGCGTTTTCAACCCCCAGCTATTTGTGCTTTTATAACTTTTTATACCTAGTAGCTAAAGTATAGTATTTTTCATCGCTTTGCTTGACTAGTACGATTTTATAGAAAGGTAACAAAATCATAAAATAACTGCTGGCAAGAGCATAGAACAAATTGAATCACAGCGTATCAAACTTCCATAAAATACGCATCAATGACACGGTCATGGTACTCGGCACAAACGGTTCTTGAAATTCAATTGGACTAACTCGCGAAAGTCCAACTGTCGTACAATTAGAGGCCTCGTTGAGTTCTGGAGCTATTTGTGTCCATAAATATTAATAGGCGACCGATACAGAATATCTACGCAAGTGGCTGGCACGTAGAATTATTTTTTACAACAATGCTTGAACACATTTTGATGGATCATATGAAAGTTATGTTACCTGTAACATAATTTGATTCAAGAGCGATTTGTGTATCTGCAAAACTTTGTAGGAATTTCAGGCAAATATTTAAATACAAACTTACATACATACATACTACGGCTGTCGCTGAGGGGTACGCAAAGCCTAATCATAAGTCAACTTGTCCTAAAAAATGAATATGGTTGTATTTAGTTACTAGGTTATTTAACCGTTATTAGGTTATTTAGATACTCTGCACGCAAACCTTTCTTGGGAAGACAGATCGTGGAATGCTAGTTTCTATATGCGCCTTGCTCCAAATGTCCCTTGTGTTTTCGAAGATTGTGACCAACCTTCTCAATAATAAGCTTGCCTTCAGAAGAACCCTCTGTAAGACTATATCATCATTCCCGGCTTTATACGTGGCACAATATTTTAAAAGTATATTGAAGACTCTGTAAACATTATCGATCATATTCTGTCGTTTAAATTATGCTCTGGCGATATGGCTCAATTTAAAACGTGAGTGTTTCAGTCCATTCCCATCTAAATTTATCAGTTTTGTATACGTCTCTCACAATCGGATACACTTTTATGACTTATTTACTTACTTACATTTCCAAATCTCGGAGGAATAAATAAACAATTTTCATACGCAAATGTAAGGTGTAAGAATTCCTCACGTTCAGTGCTATAACCGGATTTAGCCCACAAAACAAACTAAGCGTGTAAAATCCATTTCGCTTGTGGATATATACTAATATACAGGTACATTTAATATATACTAATATGCAGTACAGAGTAAAGTCTTTGAGCTCTCTGAGATATTTTTTTCCTTTAAGTACTAAGGGCAACAGAGCACGGTCGTATCAAAAATAGTAGGTACATTAATTTCTCTGTTATGCTTCTAACCTTTACACTTTTTTCGACCTAAGCTATGTCCTTCAAAGGATCATATATTATTTTATTTGGGACCCTACATTTAAGTAGATTCAAGATTCCCCGTTTGAAAACTACACCTACTTACCAAATAATGTTGAGGGATCCAGCAAAATAGACGTATGTAATTGGTGGATTGGTGGACGCATAACAAAATAATAATACGCGTAATAAGCAGTAGTTCCCATAAGAGGACACTTACCTTTTTTGCATTCTTCAATGTTTTCATCGGAGTTGTCACCGCAGTCGTTCTCTCCCTCGCACACCCACGACAGCGGTATACACTTCCCGTTCGCACACTGGAACTGCTTCACCGAACATACATCTGCAAAAGTTAAGTAAAGTAAATAACAGCAAATGAAGAACACAAATAGAAAATATGACGTATACTCTCCAGGCATGGACTAACTTCAGTTACAAGGTTCCCCAAAGATTAGTTGTCTTCTGACCGCTTGTAACTTTTCCCACCCCATAGGGATTATGGGCACAACAACTTGCATCTACTTTTGATACGAAATTCTAAGATGAATTTCGCTCACTCACTGCCACGTATTAAGTCATATTATGTTTGTGTGTAAAATAAAGTGGTTATTACTTGTATTGTTACCTATGGTGGCAGATGATCAGTGTTTAAAAATGTCCTTCCTTCATTATATCCTTATAGCTTGATCAGAATGACAAAAGGATAAAGATATTCCTAATGTGAAAAAGACATCCATAGTATTATCCTGTTTTGACGGGGTTCGCTAACCTAACCAATAGGATTGACAGGTCTGGTTTTTTACAGAAGCGACTGCCTGTCTGACCTACCAACCCGAGAAGGGAAAACCAGACAAATTCAGGTTAGATCAAATACCGACGAAACCCATTTCGCGGTAATGTAAGTCTCACGCCCGTAATCCCTAATGGGGTAGGCAGAGCCACAAGCCAACACTGAGCGCATTATAATAATTTGTGATCCAAACATGAATTCGAATACCAATTCAAATATTATTGTAGGCCTGTGATTGATTCGAACCTGCGACCTTGCAGTGAGAGTTGAGCATTCTTCCAATTAGGCTACCAAGGCTCTTCTAACGCGAAAGAGATGTAATCAGAAAAATGTATCTATTGTTGAAAGCTGTTAATCCAATCAAGCAAGGTATAGTAATGTGTCATATTGTCGCAAGTGCGCGCATGGGCCGGTTCACGTAATGTTACGTATATAATATTGCTATCAGTACCATACCCACTTACTAAGACATTACTGTCCGAGTACGAGTAATTTATTATTAAGGTCGCTCACATGCTGGCTTGTTGCTCAAGGACCTACCATGAATATACAATTGTTGCCGATAAGGTATCAATAAAACTAATTGTCCACAATTTCAAACGTATGTAGGTATAAGTTGACTACATTCATATATTCACATTCGCTATCTCGCCGTCATTATCTATCGCTTGCAAATGCATCACCATTATTTTGGTAAACATTTTGGATGTTGCAATTTTTTCATATCTGGTGAGGCCATACATACATTATGTCACAGGATGCATCTGCAAGCAATGATAATGCTGTACTTAATTAAAAAAACTACTAATGTACGAGCTTATAAAATATATGGTTTATTTCAAATAATACGGTCTTGTAATGTAAGTATATAATTATATGAAGTAACTTTATAATTTACGTATATAATATTTTACTACTTTAAAGAGAAAATTAAATCGAAGAAATCAGACTCGCAAGCGACTTGAACCCGCAGCTCCTCTCCAACAGAAATTTTGATCAATATCGTCATTATGCTTATGTCACAATATTAAAAGGTACGTAAATACGCCGCATTAGAATAATTCAATAAAAAAAAACAAATAACGCAACACAAAAAACAAAATACATGTCTGTAAATATTGACAGGAGTGAAAAGGGCACATCCCCTATTCGAAATATAAACACAATAAAGGGAAATCGCCGATCAAAACTTTACGCATAACTCGGATGGCCCCCATCGACAAAGAATACCATTCAGCCTACATTATGTTGATCCTAAACTGCCTTTACGAGTATATGTCCATTACGCAATCGACACAGGAGTTCGAATGGTCAATACAATCCAAGTCTATCTTTCCAGTCCACTTTGATTTATGCGCCAATACTTTCGAAGATCCAATTCTATATGGAACTTGGGCTATAGCAATGATTTACACTCGGGGAAATTCTGAGAAATGTAGTTTTCATGTCTATAGGACCGATAGACTGAATGCCCGGTGCTGCAGGCGAATTGTGGCGCAAATAAAACTAATATCGGTGCCAAAGAATGTATACCTAGTGTTTACGTACATCTTTCTCATTGATGCTAATGTATACCTAGTGTTTACGTACATCTTTCTCATTGATGCTATAATTAGCTCATAAGTAACGATTTTACCAAAGCAGCAAACTCCAATTTGGTAGCTATTTAATTCTGCAACTTCTGACTCGCCAAAAATAAGTTGACATTTCATTTACTATTATTACACAAGGAAACAACAAACAAAAGCTGTATAATTCATATTGATACAAATGGTGATCCAATTTGCATGAAAATGCGATGGTGCCTCGCTTGATTAATTTTATCCAAATACAAAACGAGGTCATTTTGAATGACGAGTTTTTGTGACACTCAACCGAACCACAGTTCATTAAAAGTAGACTACCAACGGTTAATTGGATTTTAATATTTACTATGATATTGTTAAACATAATGTTACTGCGTCTGTGGATATTTATGCGGATAAGTATTCATGTAATCTATGTCAACTACTAGACGAAAGTAATGCGCCACCACAGTAACTACCTGTTCGAAACAAAACATCACCCTTCTCAATTGCGCCGTGTAATATCAAAGTAAATGTATCAATAGCAAGGTAACAAGAGCACACCAAACTGTCACGTGAACTAATGTGCCAATCACGGCTGCCAGCGAGCACACGTCACCCTCTTACATCTTGGTTTGATGCTTGAACCGAGTGGCTTCACTGAAAGGGACACTAATTTAATTTCATTACATTAGGAGGGTCCTTGTTTGTAAACCGGCTCTGCCGTGTGGTGACTGACGGCCGACGGGTGCTGACATCCAATCTGGTAGAGAACCCTCCTGCCTGTCCCATTGAGTGCAAATCGCTCGAGCTAGGGGACTCCCGGTAAATTGGTGTATTATGTCAGTGCTCCGCTATCCTGATGGGCCTTAAATTCCGTTCGGATCCGATCACATTTGCATGTACAGCCGATTATGATCAGCTTCAAACATGACGCGGTTTATGGGAGAATATTCTTAAGGATGTTGTTTTACATTCAATAGTACATACGCATGTAATGATGCGTGTTATCAATAGTAAATAATATAGTAGTTATATTCGTGGTTCGGCTTTTTCATATTTGATTTAGATATTTATTATATATAACCTTAATTCTGATTATTACCGAAACTCCCTCGTATACTGTAGTGTTGAATAAGTAATATATTATGCTAGGTGCATATACATGCATTATTATCTTTTCATATAAAATGAAGATAATTAGGTCTCTGATTCGCATTAATTACTTAATATTGTGCATATTCCGAATAATTTGTTTAATATTCCCTATCAATACTTATTAAATTCACGCGATTATAATTTACAATATTGTTAATTAGTGATTGCTGCAATGTACTGATCAAAAATAATTGAAACCAAAGAAATACAAAAATATAAATAGCTAGTATTTGGTTTACCAACCTACTTACTGGCTTAAGCCTATACTGGGTATTCTCAAACCCTAATACCCGATTCTATAGAATGAATTTCAAATCAAATACTTATATCTATTTCATTACACAATTACCTACCTACAAAACATAAAAACAAACACATATTTAAAGTAAAAGGAGTACAAAGGACGGCATTTATGGCTTAAACCAATTTCTTCCACGCGGCAAAATTACAATTTTTCTCTTATTAAATATGTACTATCTGTGTGTATGTACCTAATTTAGAAACATTGTATTTATATATCATTACCAACGATAAACTTGTCGGAGGTAAATTTTACATTAATTAGAATTTAAAATTGACCTTGAAAGGATAGATTGGAGAGAATTGAAAGATAGATATCTTTATATCTAATGAAAGCGATCTTGCACTTAGTTGATTTCTACGAATTCTACGATACGCGATATACCTACCTGCCCGTGATGATAAGCAGCATGAAAAACTATAAGTTTTTCTTTTGCTCTCTGATTGATCATGATTGGGCACGTCAATTAAATTAGTTGAATATTTTTTCGCACACTCAAATATTTGTCTAATTATAGAATAATATTCACTTAGCGTAATAAGTAAATTCAAGCAAAGTGGTGCCCTTCAAAATAATTCTTTACCGGTCCAAGAATCTGGGACGAGCCGAAATTATTTTAATTAAAAACTAAGCCAGAGAGGCAGCCATTCTTAATTATTTGGCCGAGGTGTAATCAAATTATTCTCAAACTCAAGACAAAACTGCTAATATTACGTTACTGTACAATTAAGCAAATTTTTATTTTAATAGCACCCATGGATGAATACATTCTAAGTAGAATTATGGACTAGTTTTTATCCACGACTTTACTCTCATGGTTCTAAGGAAAATGCACTGTGGGAGTGTTATTCTATCCCATAGGAACGTGGCATTTTACAGGAATATAGTAGTGTTATATATAAAAAAGAATCGATCGACCTAATTTCGACCAAGATACATCACTATACTAATTAATGTCAGGACACAGGCTTCCGTATTTTGACAGATGCAATTCTTGCCGCTCATTTTACAATGAGCGCTATTGTAAAATGTTATCTATATTGAAATATAATCACTAATTATACTGATCTACTCGTTTTGTTTAATAGTAGCTTATGTTAGGGCCCATAAACTATATTTTATAAAAATCACTTCGATCTACTCTGAACCGGGATGCGTGTTTGAAACGATTAATGAATGTAGACGAAGCAAGAGAAGTATGTCAGGATCGAAAAATATGAATTCCATTGTCTCTGCATACCCCGATAGGAAATAGGCGTAAGTTTATATACGTTTCGGCCTTCCTCCATCCGATCTCTATTACTCCCTTTCTCTGCGTAAAAGAAGGATAAACCAACAAACACAATTTCGCATTTACAATATAAGGAGGGATGATGAGAGTTTAACACTGTTTTAACTGGATTAGAGTTAATTTTAATTGGGGCTTCCTTGAATTTTAGAGGATTCAGTGTAGTAATATGACCTAATACTTAGTCGCATACGTCATTTGGTGACTTATGTATGACGCAGCCCACATTGATAAAGCTAAAATGCATGACATTTATTATTCTGTCATTATAACCTACGTAGGTAATATAAAATACAGAGTGTGAATTCATGTCATTTTTTAAGATTTTTTAAATTTTTTCAGTTCCATACTCTGGCGACGGAAAATTCCACTTGATATTAACTTAGAATCATGGTCTGAATCATCCCCCTGAGTATTCGTTACGATGTCACTAATACCCTGTATATTAACGAGGTCGTCAAACGTCTTTCTCCCATTCTTTATTTTGTGTTTAATCAAGTGGAATTTTCCACGACAATTCCACGAACGTGCAGTATGGAATAGAAAATAATTTAAAAAATTTTCGAGAATTTTCCGACTCAAAGTTTTCGTTACGATGTCATCAACACCCTGTATATCAGCTTATAGCGAGCTTCCTCATGACGCGATGCAATTCTTGCGATATCAGAAGAAATTACGATTTGAGAACTGGGTAGATACGACAACCGAGATGTCCTTTTTACAAATTGTTAAAACATGTCTAATGAGAGTGAAAAATATCGGGAGTCTCATATCCCCATTTAAACGCGGTAAGTACCCGTTATTATGTGTTTTAATAATGAGAGTGACTTGTGACGTTGTCAACGTCAATTACTGGTAACCTTAAAATCCGATGTCCGATTGCATCGTATGTGAGGAAGCCTGCTCAGAATTAAATAGGCTGTACGTATTACGGCATTGACATAAGCGAATCATGTTTACAATGGTTACCTTACCTCAATCTCTTATATATTTTAATAATATTCGTTAGCGTACCATTAACGTACTTAATCGAAATTATTTTGGCAAGGGTTTGGTGCTATTATAGCGTATGATAAATTTTTTAGCCTAGGCTCTGACCGCTGTATGACTCTGTAGGGTCATTCACCTCAAACGGGCATTGTGTTTTTGCGACCAACAAAACCACGTGACAATGGCACTATTATGTGGCTTGATATAGGAGACGTTACGAAACTACAGCATGTTCTAATACTGGTATAAGGTCTAATAGTTATTCTTGATGACGGTGAAGAGAACTGTATTTTTATTGCGTCATGGATCGAGGTGACTTCAGAAAAAAACAAGCAGTTACTTAGAAGGATAGCCACCCGGTAACAAGAAAACGTAAAAACAATTTCAATGAGAAGCAGATCATTATGAGAGTTATATCTCAAAGTATTTATTGGACGAATCAGTGCTCATAAAGGTAATACCAATAAGCTGACGATAGTGCGGCTGACTCAAATCCAGGACTGGATAAATGCTCTTCAGCCACTGAGCCGGGATCCTATGTTTGAATACAAATGGAGCGTTTATCCCTGAAAGCCAATTTGTATGCAAATTACAGGTCCGTTTAACTATTCTCGTTAGTTGCTCATTTTCAAAACGTCTACATTTTCAGTTCCTCAGTCCCACCTTAGATAATATATCTTACGTCAAAGTAGGAATAATCGGTACCATCATATCTTCTGGCAATTAAATATGCTAAATACAATGCAATGATACGATGATGAAATTTTGAAAAACAATGAATCTTCGCACATATTTCAATATCATTAAAACTCCTCATTACTTTATTAATATCATTTGTTTTATACGTTTAATTTGCGTCAATATCAGTAGTGGTTTCTTCGTTTAATGAAATCCTACCAATAAATGGGATCGCAACTCGATGTTATACAATTAATATTAGACGGCAAAGTCCACGTCAACTTTTCTCATCTCAGACTTTTTCCAGCGGCGCTAATGCGGTAACTTTTCACGCCAGATTTACGAACAGCCGTGAGCAGAACGTGCTGGAAATTCAACAGGAATCCGTCAGACAAAGTAAAAATATTAAAAACATCAGACAACTACCCACGAACTGATTCGTAACTTACCAACAAGCTGCAAAGGTACTAAAACTGAAATTGAGAGTATGTAATGAAGTCCTGAGGATGAATAATATATGTTCATAATATGAAATTGAGTCATAGTTACCTAGTAGTGACAGGATACCAGGTCGTCGTCCATATAAATAGTTCATAAATGAGAGCCATAACGTACTTACGTCACAGAAGTATCGGAAGGCGCAACGTTTGGTTACATTGCAACTAGCCGATGATTTATTAAAATCTAAATAGCAATGTTATGTGACAAACAAGTAAGAATTTAAATTCCACATTTTTAGATACTCACGCCAATTTTCCACCGGAGTAAGCAGATACTATGGAATTCCATTTACTCAAATCCTGACATACTTAGTTCTCTTGCTTATTCCACATTCATCAATCGTTTCAACAAGCGCACCGGGTCAGAGTAGATCGTAGGTACGAGATTAAAACTTTTTAAAGGACTCCTCTTTGGTCAATGTACGTCCTTTATTATTTATTCAACAGTTTCAGTTATTTTACTTTCACTGCTAAATTAAGATTAGGATAAGTTACAAAGATCGAAACCAAACCACCATTTATAACCTGTAAATGGAAAAGTTGTGGAAAGTTCTGCTAAGAGCACGGCCTGGTGTCGACATATTTTAACTTTAGCTCGTGGTTTTGAAGTAATATGACTAATAATAGCTACTACATTTTTCTTAAAATATTTTCCTTATTCTACTCATACGTCTAACTAACAATAACATTGGTTGTTCATGTACACGATAAAGTAAACAATAATTTCAAAACAGGTGCTTCAACAACGATAAACGCTAAAAGTTACAATGGAAGTAATGTTGTAAAATATAATATGGCATATCTCACTCGCCGCGTTGCTGAAATTGTTGAACTACGACAATTTAGGGTTGGAAACGGAAAACTTAGGCGTTATCACAATTATATCGTTATAATTAACTACAATGAGTAGAGAGAAATGTACTATGAAATCCTCCACTTAATTAGTTAATGCTAGTAACTGTAGTATAAACTCAGCAGCGTTTCCATTTTGTTAGACGCGAACAAAATAGCGGTTCTAAAAAAGGTAACAAGTTCGACAGTTGCATGTGATTGCTATATTTTTAAACTAACGCCCGAGGCTATGAAATTCGCACTACAAAGGCTGTCATTGACAAAACACCAATATGTACGATGATTGGGATGTGGTCACTTCAATATCCGGAGCACTCACAATTAATACACGCTCGAAACCAATTGCCAATCGAAAACGCAAGTAGCTTATGGGGAATCTGGACACAAACGAAATGCGTACTAAGTATGAGGAGCTTAAAATCGAGTATCAGACGGGGAGCTTCCAGTGCTCCCGGTATAACCCTCGTTTATCGAACGACTATCTACATCGTGGGCATAGGACAGTAGTAAGGCTTAATGACAACGGTCTAATACAGAATAGAGGTCGACGCCAAGTGTCCCTTTCGGGTTGCTAGCGGATCCTAATTGAACTATTATCGTCGTCGATGACATAAATACGCGTTGGAATAAACAAACTCAAAAATGATCTTACATTTTATGCTCTGCTTTAAATGGTTAATGTATGATCGTTTATGGACTTCTCAAACACAAAATTTTATAGAAATCAGACGAAGCAAGTTGATAGGCTTAATAGGGCACATCGAACTCGTTACAAACATTAAGGTAAGCGAAGATAGAGAAAAATGGAGAATGCATGGAGAAGCATGGCTCGTCAATTAAAAAAGAAGCCAGTAACACAATTTTTGTACTCTATGGAAATGGATAAAATGGTAGAAATTTATTTCATTCAAATACAAGAATAAAGTCAGAATGTAAAGCAAATTAGTTGTGCTATTGGACCGAGCATTGAAGAGAAATTTGCTTCTCAAGTGCAGTTAGCAACTGGTGAACTGTATTGTATGCTATGCACGTTTATAACTACAAACCAAAGTTGGTGTACAACTTGCATGCAATTAATTGAAGACCTAGATGCAATTATAACTATGCCTAGTTCGAGTTCAACCAGGACATGAGTTAGATGCAGAAGTTACTTCGGAAAGGACAACATGTTATTGAAATTGTTTTAATTAGTAACATCCCTCCATCGGATTCCACGAGTTTCTAATTCATACGTTTTTAATCGATGCTATATAACCGAAAATGGATAATTGTATTGACTGTATGGGGTATTCAGTTTACATGGGTGAAATGTTATTACGATTTTCCTAGAATAACCAATTTAGAAACCCTCATCTTAGCAATGTCACCTTAGTAATGGATGGCGGTGGCTGACTGCTGCGATGATATTGGATGCCGCCGGGAAAGGGAAAAAAATTGCTCCTGCTCTACGAATTCGTTTGACTGTAGGGCCCGAAATATGCCATAAAAACAAATCATCCCGTCGCAAACAGCCGCCTTGTGTAATTACTGGACAAATCTCTAAATTCGCCGATAAACATTTTTACAAAAAACCTGAGTCAGCCTCTCGTTACAGCTGACTAACAGGCGACTTCAGTAAACACAGCTGGAAACTCAGCACTTTTTGTCGTTTATTAAAATCGAGAGCAAAAAGTCAAACACCCTTATCTAATCTGCAGTTGTCCCTTTGCCTAGAGTTTTGCAGCTGGTGCCTCTGTCTCCGCGACGTTTTTACTCTAACATTTTCGCTAACTGTGGCACTTTCTTCCTTCATTACGTTTAAATGCCAGCTTGCTCTTTGTTTGCTTATGTCATCAGTTTCTAGTTTACTTACCTTCTTACATCTAATAAGAAATTCTTACCTGAAAAGTGGTTCGTCTTGAAGATAAAAAATATTCCTTCCATAGAATATCAAAAATCAATCAACAAATTAACAAAGCCAACGGCATGTCGACGTCTGATTCTCATAAAAATTGGGCTTAATATGACAAGTGCGATTCGTTTTTCATTTTTCATATAATGACGCCTCCTTCAGCACAAAGCCCGTTTTATGGCCATCACAATGGGATTGTGCTCTTTTCATCAACGGACTTTTATAGTCGACGCGTCAGCTGTGGGACGCCAAAATTGAGACAGTCATAACTAAGTACTTTCTTTCGGTCCCCGATTTTGTTATTGCAGTTCTTTGTCTAATAAAACTTTCGACTCAGTCCATTTGACTTATCAAAATCTCACATCAGATCTATTATGTTTAAAATCTTAATTTATTACTTTTTTACTCTACGGTAGTATAATGTTGTTGTGTAATGTTGTTATATTTCCTATCCGCATTCGTTCTCATTTCACGGCATTATTTACATACTTCTCGTTTATAAACAGATTTGCACAAATAACACTTTACGCTATTGGCTTCCAGCCACAATAATTATTGAACTTTGTACTGATTCGTGAAAATATAAGTTCCCTTTGGTTTGTTTTCATCTTGTGTTTATTTTGGTATCTTGGCACATGACGCGGCACCATGGATATAATCATTGTAACAAGTATAGTGATCAAGGTTATGTTTGCATAAATTTATATTTGCAAAAGGCTCTTCTACACGCGCAAAAATATTGTTTACGTAAGTATTTAATGCTCCAATATTTACTTTAAGTTGCTTGAACAATTCCTCAGTGTACGTACACACGTTTTATTATTACGAACATTGTTGTTCAGTGAGGTAAAATTAATTTGTACATTAGCGATGATTTTGACTCACGCAAATTAATCTATGATGGAAACAATTTATTGAATTTGTTCATTATGATTCACTGTTAACTACAAATTACCTACTTACATTGAGTAATGACGTAACAGTGCAGGTTAGGTACGTATTCGAATAGATATTTTAACACCTTACGAAACTATTTACAGTTTTTGTCCACTAACGAGTATTATCCGATATTTACTGCATGTTATCTGTTAATAAATTACTAGGTAGGCAACTAATGTAAATGAATAAATTACGTAATAATAATACTTGTGTTTTTACCTTCCTATTTCTGACAGAAATATCTGAAGAAGGTAAGTATAATAAAGTTATGAACGTCAGCCTACTATGGTATTATTTATTTCATTGAAGTTGTTGTAGAATCACCTCGTGCAATAAATTTAATGTAAGTAAGTTAATAAGTAGACATAACAATAAAATAAGCGTGTCTTCACAGCAAGGAGAAATATTTTTAATTCTGTTCACATTGCTCTCTTGTTTTTACATGACTATAGCTGTTTTTCTAAGACTTATCAGACGCCGTATGGCGTGATACCTATTCTAACCGTTATCTTATCTTAGTCTATCAGATTTTCAATCACATGTCATTTCCTAAACATTGTAAACAACTGCAATATACACCTACGAATCCACCTATAGTGAAGGAGAACACGTGTGCATCGCTATATTTGTACGTAACAAACCAGTTCTTGTGGTAAATAAAACTAAAGCAATTAATACCTTGAGGTAAAAGGTGTTTCCAGACGTGATAAATACGAACCAGACACGATCGCATTGTTAACATACTATTGTTAAAATTATTCAAATAAAAATATATTTTAATGTGATTGTTGTTTTATATGATCTCTTTATTTTTAAGTTAAACTTGCAACTTATAAAATAAGGAAAACTATATTAACTGTTTACTTACCGCCGTATTTTACTTCGGTGCTATTAGAACCAAGAACTCCAAACGTCTTAGCGCTTAGCACACATAAAAATAAACACCACCACATAATTCCACCGAATTTGGGGGCTGCCCGATGACAGCCCACCAAACAGAACATTTGTCCTTTGGTAACTTTCGATTTTGACAATATCACTGTGAAGGAACACTGTGCAATCCAAGTATCGTCGTCTGCAGTTACGTCACGTTCACTACACTCGTGTTTGTGTTAACAGTCGATGTCACAGGTAGAATGGTGAGGAAGAACAATATTTTGGTGATTGGTCGTTTCGGGATCAGGCGTTTTGAGGTTATTTTTACGTGCCTGTGGTGCGAGCGCGACGGAGAATGTCGCGAGCGAGTCTATGCGATGCGAAGCGGGCAGGTGCGCGTAACCGAATTCACCGCTAGATGGCGGGTCGTACTAGCGTCACGTTTGTTTAGCTTCGGCGACCGAGCCACAGCGCTGCGCTGCTGATTCTAGCTAGAGATTTTTCCAACGCATCTCCCGAACGTCACAGTGTTGGGACGCGGTCACATGTTCGCTCAATCAAACTAGATTAACCGTGATGAAAACAGACGCGAGTAATAAATGTAACCAATCAACAACGCGGCGCCAAGGATCGTAATCAGAAACTCAGGTCTTTATGAATGTCCTTTGGTTCATATCATTAAAATGTAGTATTGTATGCGAATCTATTAATTTATTTGCCTCTTTATGGTAGCTTTTTTATGTTTTAATTTTATTTTAGTTTGTGCATGTTAAATTTGGATCACTAATGGCATTGATTCATACAATTTCAATTTAATGACAATTTTGTTAATAACGTTACTTACATTAGAAATGTTTCATGTCCAGTATTAAAAAATAATATAAAAGAAGTCAAAATGCGGCTAGCCTAAATATGACCTTGGTATAAATTCACAAGCATCTAAAGATGATAAATGAAATTATGATTTTGACAGATTACAACCCTATCAGCTGTAATTAGCCCATCACGTTAACCAGCACACGAAAAAATTTGACATATAATTAGAATTAGACACATATATTATTTTTTATAATATAGGCTCGCGGTTGACCAGCTGGCTTAGCACCGTAAGCACGCGAATCTTTCTCGCCGCGACAGAGATCGTCTGTCTCTTTCTGTGCAGTACTGTGAGAGAGTGACGGGTGACATATGTCGAGGCGAGAAAGAGTCGTGCGCTTACGGTGCTAATCCCGCAGAATCTTACCTCATGGTATGAAATAAAATGAAAATTGTAGTAAATTTAGTCATACATTGTGAAGGAAGTAAGTATTATGGCTCAGCATATTCAGTCATATTCTGATATACAATAAATTATATTACTTTAAATTAACTAGTTACCTACATCGGATTTATATAATATTATTAGATAAGACAAGTGACGATGTGGCCTAGGGTGTGTCACGCTTACCTAGCAAGCCTATACACTCTAGCCTTAAAGACTCCTAGTTTGTAACGAGTTGGAAAAACAGGCGACAATAAAAAAATACAAAAGAAGTGATCAACGATATTATATTAATGTGGTCTCGCCTTTATGGGAACAGGAGTGCGCGCGCAGCCTCCTCGGGAGATACCGGGGGGCGTGGCGCCGTTACGCACGTCCACTACGCAACGGAGATAACGCGATAACCGACCGATTTAGCTAGACGTTACACTTCTAGCCAATTTCCTTCACGCGGGGTCTAACCGAAATCAAACGGGTTATACTTGAATAGATAGAAGATAGAGCCCTGAAATATTTGTTGCGTGTTTGCCTTGACAGGATACGGTTCCGTTTTAAAAATAGAATACGGAATATTTTAAATGTATTGTAACTTTTTCACTTGTTTTTATACGATACACTATTATTATTATAAGGTCACCTTTTATTTCAATTTAACAAAAAATATATTTATTATGTTGCCATAATAACTGCTCATTTTATGTATTATACGTTATATATAACCTTATGACCCTAATTACTCACAATTCTACCTAACTTGATAAGAGCCAACATTCACTTAGATAACCAAATTGTTTTGCAAGTTTTTTTTAATAAATTGTTTAGTCTGTTGAAACTTTTTACGTATACTTGTTTTTGATTTTATTTCAGCTTTAATGGAACATAATTTAATAAGTGATTAAGTTGGTAGTGCGACTGCTAGTCGAACGAAATAATATTTTATAATATACTAATTATTTTATAATATAATATAACAATTAAATAATACACTAATTAAAACCAGTTGTAATATAAATCCTACACCCGACCCTACCCGACAGAGGGCCCGTTGTACCTGACAGAGGGCAGCAGTAACTGTCAGTACTATTCAGAGGCGGAGGACAGGAGTCCTAGTATGGCTTTGTAATAGACTACTCTGGGCGCCATCCTACTTGCGTCAGACACGAGTACTGCGGGGCGGAAGGCAAGAGGGAAACCACTGCCCTATTTTTTCCTGAAAAAGTAGCATGGAAAATGCTGCAACGACAAGAGCGTGGCTCTTAAATTGATGATGATGATGGTGTAATATAAATATTACTACGTTAATATTAAGTTCGACGCGGTCGGTCTGCGATTGTTGAAGTTAAGCAACTTTCGCAAAGGCCGGTCATAGGATGGGTGACCACAAAAAATAAGTTTTCATCTCGAGCTCCTCCGTGCTTCGGAAGGCACGTTAAGCTGTTGGTCCCGGCTGCATTAGCAGTCGTTAATAACCATCAATCCGCACTGGGCCCGCGTGATGGTTTAGGCCCGATCTCCCTATCCATCCATAGGGAAGGCCCGTGCTTCAGGAGTGGGGACGTTAATGGGCTGATGATGATGATGATTATTACGTTATCGGTTTGGAAACTATTCAATAAAGCAAATTTGAGCAACGATGAACGCTGTAAGCACATCTATAGGTAGTAATCTGTTCACGAAGACAGTTTTGTGAGGGAATTTGCGTGAACCGTTAATTTATAAATAGCCAATACGCACCACTCCAGTAAAGTGACTGACTAGGATGCCACTCAGTTATCAAATCGAAAGGAATATTCTGAGTGTACACCCTCTTGTACCCCGAATATAAGTACTACAAAGTCGCGGAGGAGATAGTGAACCGAATAACTTAGACGGTTTCTTGCGAGCGAGAGTCATCGAAAATATGGAAACCTTTTCCCAACAAACAGCGACTCTTGGTAGAAACACTCAAATCATATCGCTAGCCATTCGCTGTATTCTTCACTCGTGTCTGCCACGGTTTCACCAGAGTTCGCATAACCCTTCTTTTTGCTTCACCGCAGTCGGGTAAATTAATAGTAACTTTAACCTCGAGAATAATATCAATTTGTAGGTATCTAGTTTGTGGGCGGGTGACTGCATGTTCCTGGTCGTTAAAGTGCATTTACGATGTGGCTACCTCATAAACTAGAGAAGATTTTATACCCGAGGATAGTTACGCTGGGAAACTAAATTATATTGTTTTTCTACTGGGACAAAATGCAGAGCTTATAATTGCTATATACAGGGGCGGAATTTTCCGTCGCAAAAGTAAGGAACGGCAAATAATTAAAACAATCACAAAAAATGATCCAAGAAGAAATTACACTTGATATCAACTCAGAATCATGGTCTGAATCATCCCCCTCAGTATTCGTTACGGGGTCACTTAAACCCCTATGCACTTGTATGGCAACCTATAAGTACTTGGACGGGGTGTACGTGAAATCGTAACAAGTACTAAGCGGAATAATTCAGCTCATTATTCTGAATTAATATCAAGTGGTTTTTTCATCGCAAAAGTATAGAATTGAAAAGAAATCCCCCTTAGTATTTGGTACGATGTCACTAACACCCTGTAGATTGCAAACAATCGTAAAATCAGCAAGCCATTTGGATATACGATAAGGCCGCCCAAATTGTACTGTATTCATGTGTTTTGTCTGATTGTTGAAATTTTAGTTTTGTGCAATAAAGTATATTTGATTTGATTTGATTTGACAAAGATCTGAATAAAAGCGTGATTTCATTTCACTTTCAATGACTTTTTATAATTTAATCACAAACGTGCAAAAATGGTGTGGTGAAGAAATAAGTAAATAAAACTTTATTATAACCTTTTTCTGAATAAAGTGAAGCTTGAAATTACTGTCTGCTTCGTTGTTATTCGCCCCGATTTCTGCAGACACATCCTAATTTTAAAGTTATACCTGTCATTTTCTTATCCGCCGAAAAGGAAAGGGACGGATGATTGACAACTGTTAATTTTAAAATGAATGAGTGAATTAATTAACAACCCGGGCGAATAAAATAGGCATCTCGCTCAGATGCAATGCAACCCATTTGACGTGTGCCGTTTAAGTTTTATGCCGTTTAGTTATTGTTCAACATAAAATTTTGGAAGGCCTTTTTTTCTGCATATAATTGACGTGTGTTCCATAAATTTTAGGTTAGGTAGATGGTGTGTACAGGAATTAGCATCATTAAGTAATTTATCCAAAAGCAAAAAAAATAGATTTACTGTTACATTTTCATCATTTTCACAAAGTAATAACCTCAGGTATTCGGAAACCTCAAGGCGCGGTCTAGCAGCTGACGTCACGTAAGCTGGCTGCTCCAATTCCAAGTGATTGCAGAGCAATCACCCAGGTAATTGTCACCTAAGCTTGATAACATGTCAGAGCTCTATATCACGTATGTTAGTGATCAAATTGCAGTCTCCTACAGCCAGTCTTATTGAAGATTCTACAATAATTTTTAAAAAAACATACATACATAAACTCACGCCTATATCCCGCCGGGGTAAGCAAAGACTATGGAATTCCAATAAAAAAAAACACTATCCATTTTATAACAAAAAGAAAAGAGAAGGACAAGTATTTACTTTTTGCATTTTCTTTTCTCTTTATAGCGTCAATGTGGACCTAAAGTAAAATATAAACTACTTTCCTACTTATTACTTTCTTAACTAGTGTTTACAGAAATTTGCCCCGTCGACATCCGTTCGTCATTGTGCCGTGTTGAAAGTATTCATTCGTAGTTAAAAATTTCTTAAAGAAACGCCAAAAACGTAACATAAAAACAGAATACATTAGCAGTTCATACAGACTGCAATCACAGGTGAATTCGAAGTTGTAATTATTACAGTAGAAACCAGAACCAGATTTAATACGGTTTTCAAAGCTGAAGGTTTGTTTGAGCATTTCCAATACCATTCCACTAAAATTTTCAATCATATTGATGTTTTACCTACACCTTTTGCTTCCAAATGAATGCTGCCTTTGAATTTCAGAACTTTAATCAAAAGACTCATTTACCACCAGCTTTTGCCACTGCTTTATATATGTATAGACAACAAAATACAATATACATATAAAGTATACTGTATTGCAAATTAACAATGATTTTACATGACATTTAATAACTTTATTATTAACTAGCTTTTGCCCGCGACTTCGTCCGCGTGGCGTGTTATATAAGAGAGAGATCTTTGTGTGTGTGGGAGTGCATATCAAATTTCAAGCATCTAACTTATGCAGTTTAGATTTTTTCATACATTTTTTTCCCAATAACTCCCATTTTTCAAAATACAGCCAAAAATAAACTTTATATTTACTAAGGTATGCATGCATGCTAGATTGAATCAATTGATTGAATTGTTTTTTTTTAATTGATTGTTCATTGAGTTTTAATTTTAATACACACTTCCTCTCTTCCCTTCAACGTTGCTGTGCCCTACAGGGTCCATGTTTTAGTTCCTATGCCTATGTAACACTCCATTGTACTACATGGAATGCAATAAATAATTTAATTGAATTGAATTGAAAACATCTATCTTACGCGGTTTCGATTTTTTCATATAAATGTTTTTTTCCCGCTAACTCCCGTTTCCGTGGGAATTTTGCAATATCCTGTTGCAACTAAGCTTTAAGTTAACTAAGGTACCTGCATGCCAAATTTCAAGCGTCTAACTTAAGCGGTTTAGATTTTTCATACAAAAGGATTTTCCCGCTAATTTCCGTTCCCGTGGGAATTCCGGGAATTCCTTTCTTAGTGCACCTCTACGGTACCAAAGCTATGTCCCTTCCAAATTTCAAATGCCTACGTTTAGCCGTTCAGGCTATGCGTTGATATGTCAGTCACTGAGTCAGTCAGTTTCTCCTTTTATTTAGATTTGATTTTTTCATACAAATGTTTTTTTCCCGCTAACTACCGTTCCCGTGGGATTTTTGTAATATCCTTTTGCAACTAAGCTTTAAGTTTACTAAAGTACCTGCATGCCAAATTTCAAACGTCTAACTTGAGTGGTTTAGATTTTTCATACAAAAGGATTTTCCCGCTAATTCCCGTTCCCGTGGGAATTTCGGGAATTCCTTTCTTAGTACACCTCTACGGTATCTAAGGTACCTGCTGCCAAATTTTAAACATCTAACTTGAATGGTTTAGATTTTTCATACAAAAGGATTTTCCCGTTAATTCCCGTTCCCGTGGGAATTTCGGGAATTCCTTTCTTAGTGCACCTCTACGGTATCTAAGGTACCTGCATGACAAATTTCAAACGTCTAACTTGAGTGGTTTAGATGTTTCATACAAAAGGATTTTCCCGCTAATTCCCGTTCTCGTGGGAATTTCGGGAATTCCTTTTTTAGTGCACTTCTACAGTACCTAAGGTATCTGCATGCCAAATTTCAAAAGTATAACTTGAATGGTTTGGATTTTTCATACAAAAGGATTTTCCCGCTAATTCCCATTCCCGTGGGAATTTCGGGAATTCCTTTCTTAGTATACCTCTACGGTATCTATGGTACCTGCATGCCAAATTTCAAACGTCTAACTTGAGTGGTTTGGATTTTTCATACAAAAGGATTTTCCCGCTAATTCCCGTTCCCGTAGGAATTTCGGGAATTCCTTTCTTAGTACACCTGTACGGTATCTAAGGTACCTGCATGACAAATTTCAAACATCTAACTTGAATGGTTTAGATTTTTCATACAAAAGGATTTTCCCGCTAATTCCCGTTCTCGTGGGAATTTCGGGAATTCCTTTCTTAATGCACCTCTACGGTACCTATGGTACCTGCATAACAAATTTCAAACGTCTAACTTGAGTGGTTTAGATTTTTCATACAAAAGGATTTTCCCGCTAATTCCCGTTCCCGCGGGAATTTCGGGAATTCCTTTCTTAGTATACCTCCACGGTACCTAAGGTACCTGCATGCCAAATTTCAAACGTCTAACTTGAGTAGTTTAGATTTTTCATACAAAAGGATTTTCCCGCTAATTCCCGTTCCCGTAGGAATTTCGGGAATTCCTTTCTTAGTGCACCTCTACGGTATCTAAGGTATCTGCATGCCAAATTTCAAACGTCTAACTTGAGTGGTTTAGATTTTTCATACAAAAGGATTTCCCTTCACTACTCTGCTCCTATTGATTGTAGCGTGATGAAAAGTATACTATAACTTGTCCAGGAGTGTGAAGAATAATTGTACCAAGTTTCATTAAAATCCGTCCAGTAGTTTTTGTTTCTATAAGGAACATACAGACAGACAGACAGACAGACAGACAGACAGACAAAAATTTTACTGATTGCATTTTTGGCATCAGTATCGATCACTTATCACCCCCTGATAGTTATTTTGAAAAAATATTTAATGTACAGAATTGACCTCTCTACAGATTTATTATAAGTATAGATTAAAACCGTATTTATATGAAAAAAGAAATGTATTTGACATGGCTTCTTTAAATTTACATTGACCTACTACTGGGGCGGTTAAGATAAAAGGTAAGTTTGTGAATCTTTGCAATGAAACCTACATAAAAATTACACGTTAAAAACCAAATGCTAAAAAATGACCAGTAAATTAAGTAAACGAATCTCCCAGGTGTGCAGACCTAGCAGGTGTGGTCGCGCCAGCAGCAGCTGCAATTACAGCTGATTGCAGCGGCACCGCGTAATTGTCACCTTAGCACAAAGAGGCTAGCGGCCGCGCGGTCGCTTGCAGCATTAGAGAGAGCCCACACGAGCGTTGCTGGTCCGTGGCGTCGTAGCAACCCTACATCAACGTACTGAGTTCCGACACCTCACAACGTATAGTATGGCAAATCATTTTGTTATATGACGAACGATGCAGCCTCACCGCACAGGCGTCGCCGTCGCAACGTCACGCACCCACAACGTATGGTGTGGCCTCACTCTTACCGATTCTACAACTATCTTTCCCCAGCAATTACAAGATTTCAATTCTGCAGGCACAGTCGAGGCTAAGATTTATTTGTCTGGAGAAAGATGACGTTCGTTTTACAAATTGATTTTCGATTTTCTTGGAATTGAATTGAATGTATTCGGAACGACGACTTTGAAATATCTCTCTTAAATAAGGTAATATATGTGTGTTATAATTCTTGATTATTCAAAGGAAACGTTATTGTTTATAAATAATATACTAAAACTATAACACTTTAACTAAAAAATTGCTATCATCTCCGGTCTGTTGGAGACCCGTGTTTGAGACTATCGTTTGCATTCGTCCAGAATACACATGACTGTAGGCAAGCCTGGAATTGTTCAAGTGACTATCTTACATTTTTGACAAGCAATTCGCAACTATACGTATATTTAAAACTCGAGTGAGAAACAGTGTGATAAGACAGAGATGTGGGGTAAAAGACGATATAGTGACTAAGATTGAGAAGGGAATGTTAGGTTGGTTTGGACACGTAGAGCGGATGAAGGATAATAGAATTGCGATAGCGGTATATAAGGCGAAAGTTTATGGTAGGGCTGGCAGAGGAAGACCTAGAAGGACTTACATTGACCTTGAAATTACATTGACATTGAAAGGTTTAGTACGATCTACTCTGAACCGGCGTGCGTGTATGAAGCGATTGATGAATGTGGAGGAAGCAAGAGAAGTGTGTCAGGATCGAAGCAAATGGAATTATATAGTCTCTGCTTACGGCGGTGGGAAATAGGCGTGAGTTTATATATGTATGTATGTATGTAAAACTCAAGGATTACGATTTGTTACTATGCGACGTAATATAAAATGTAAATATTATTTAATAATGTCAACAGACCCTACCTAAAAGCCCCTGGCAAGTTAACATGAAGGCGTTATTATTTCACGTGAGATAACTTAATAGCGTTTTACTGAAAGCACCTTCGAAACCGGGTAAAGAGTAAGGAAAACACTTATTTGACCCACCTGACCTTAATACCAACCAACTTGACTGGAAAAGCATTTATTCTGTTTTTCTTCTAAGTACCTCTTTGAGTACTTACGGCACCTCCTGGGATCGCGGTTAAATTGGACTAGTCTCGTGCTATTTGGATACTTATTTTTTATATATATATATATAAGCGTTTTAAAAGCTATTCAAAGGTAATTGAATAGCCAATTTTTTTATTTTTGTCTAGTTGATGACATATCTTTTCGAAATTGATTCGCTATTGAGAGTCCGCCGTTTTCCGTTTCGGACATTGCCCAGAGCTGACATAATGGTGCAATATAGCATTACACTCAGAGAGGAATTTTCTTAGGCCCCAAAATAAAGGAAATATTACTATTCCGAGTCAGTTGTCAAATTCTCTGTAAATATACTCATTGAAAGCGGTGACCGTGAGTGTTAGTTTTATGACAGCCAAGCAAAGTTCAATGTTCAGATTATTCAATTTTGCTTGGCTGTCAAATACACACGTTCACCGCTTGTTTATTTTTATTGTTAAGGCGGTAAAGATATAATAGATGTAAGCAGAAATATAATGATATCCCATGGATCGTACATGATTCTGCAACATGCATTTTTTTAAACATAGGCTTAATTAAGATTAGCCTCGAATAGCATTTACTGCAGCCAAATCAAGCTGCAAGCATGTATAAGTTTCATACACATCATGCAAAATCGTACAACTGTGTGTAAATCGTTATAAAATACATATATGGCAAATATATCCGGTACAAATATTGCTATACATCTGAATTTATGTACCAGTTACAACATTTTCGAGGTAAAATGTATTCATGCTATACAAATTCCCTATAGAGTTTCATTCGCAATAATATAGCAAGTAGATTGAGAATAAAACAGTTCCACAATGACGTATTACTCATGGCCGTGTAGGCAGAAGTTCATAACAAACCGACAGGTTTTCTCAACTTCGCGCTCTGGGAAATCAAAGAAGGCTGGCGAACAGACGTAGGACTTTGCTTTCTAAAGTATAGCAACGCTTTAGTTATATGAAGTTCAAGACTCCAGACGTTTATTGCTTCAATAATAAAAAGAACAAATACTTCTCTAAACGTGTGGCAAACAGATAAATTTAATATCTCAGATATAATTGTAAATGTGGGCACATATAGGTATTTAATAATAAGACATAAGACCTATAAGATTTTACATATACCGAAAATCTTACTCTGCCCTTTAACAGCTTAAATGTAGCAGAAAATCTTAGAAAAAATAATCTTTAACGTCACGACTTTTGCTCTTAATATCGTTTAAAGATTACCAGCAAAGTTTGTCTGAACAAGCAACCCTCAGATTACATTTTTCTTCAGTAAATTCACTTACGACCTTCCCATTGAGATTAATGAATATTTTATTAATAAACCCATTCACCACAGTGCGAAATCACGGAGAAGGTAAACCCTTTTAATGTTGGACGTTGGCCCTTAACTAAGTTCCTACTTAAGAAAATTGTTTGAACCAAAATTCGTTCTGAGAGATTAGAGAAGACAAACTCCCTGGGAATTAAGAGATTTGTATTTACTTAAGATTTAAAATGACCGTAGACGGCAGATTAAAGCCTATTCCAGTGTTTGCCTACGTCTTTGTAGGGCTGTGAAATTATTGAGTCTACTTTAGGTAATTAGTATTGTAATTGCGCCAAAATAATTTGAAGGGCAGAAGTAAGTAATATTTGACTCCTCTTATTTTTATTACTCCATAATTTAAAAGTATATTTATAAAAATCCTCTTTTTGGTAGCAGACAGCATTATTCAGCTCTTGATTTTCATTTGTTATTCGTAAATATTTGAATTTCGAATTCTTTAATCCAGAGAGGATTTTATTTCAACCCGTTCATCATACTCAAATTGTATAGGCTACTTGGCAACCTAGTTAAATGAGATACTTTTTACGAAATGTCAAAACGAAAATTTTATTTGGAGTTTGTATCGAAATACTGTCATGTGACGTCATCAATAAAAGTAGTCAAACGTCGTACTCATTGTCACTTAATTCATAAATAAAATTCGAAAATAATTCGAAAAGTAAAATGGCATTGAGTTTTGATCATCTTCGACAGGCTTCTATTTCTAGATTAGCATTTTATAAGTTATATTTGACGCAGTCAAATACCCTATTCTCTACCGTAACTGATGATATATTTTTTTTTTCTTGATCCTTAAATAAACATGTAAGGTATCATAATGACTAGATACCCGAGGAAGGATACCCTAGCCCTTTTATGATTGATCGACAAAGTATAGCATTTGTTGGATGGGGTCTGGCGCCCATACATTTATTAACGTGGGTATTCACTGGAAGGGAAGTACTAATCTAAACTAGTCTAGAACTAGTACTTTAGTCGACTTCTACTCTTCTTCTTGATGGTCAAGAGAACTGTGAGGTTGTGATGAAAGGTGAGTAAAAAATCAAATTCTGTTTCCAAACATCCCGTTTGATAATACGTTATTTACATTCTAGTGACGTGTTCGTAGGCAAAGTCACGAATTTCTGACCCTAACACGTTTTCCAGTTGATTTAATAGCAAAAGCAAATGGGAAGATCGCGTCAAACTTGTAACTCCTTCAGAAATTCACTCCGTTTCCACATGAGCGCATTTTCTCTTGTAAATTGCGTATATCATATTTTCGTATGAGTTACACGTCTTGTGTGTGACTTGATGTTTGGAAAGTGTGTTCTAGCATCAAGCCTGTATCCCAAAAGGGGTAGACAGGTGCATTTATGGTAAACTTCTCGCCAGCTATGTATCATCTGATGGCGGATCTGATACAACAGTAAAATGATTTTGGACACGTTGTTTGAATTATTATATAATTAAGTGGTTGCAAAAAATAAGGGCCTCATAGACCATAGCTCACCAAGACGCCATGACCATGTCGCCGCGGAAGGTCGTCAAATAATTCATATTTAAATGTAGGCAGGTCTCTCATCTAGCGACGCTTCGGCAACTTGGTGTCGTATGGCAACGAAGCCATTTAAATGTACACTGCTTGGCGACGTTGCTGGCTAACTTGACGTCTTGGTGAGCTATGAACCTTAGTCGACAAAAAGATGTCTTTATCACCGTCGTTATCATTAAAATAATTTCGCCACCATTATAAGATACTTTAAAAAACTGCACAATACACAAAATAACATAACATACATTTTTTGTTGTTTGAACAATACTCATAACTGATCGGTCAATGTCGTTATGATATATTTCTTTCCCGAAACAAATGTCTGATAAACAGGAAAAAAGAATAATAAGATCTTGGATAAATTGTTGTTATTTATAATAATATTAACTCCTTTCCTCATTCAGCATAATTATGATATTGAGCAATATAAAATATGACACATTCTAATACCTATATCTTACAGTAAGCTAGTTTCCAACTAGTCAATTTAGTTACTCTTTACTAAACGTCAAAACACGAAATTACTAAGGAAATTGTATGAAAAAGCACACTGTGATGTCATAGAAAAACGTGATAAAATGTCGGACTTATTATTACGTTTTTCCTGATTAAAATTCATAAATAAATTAAATAAAAAAATTAAATATTTTTTTTAGTTTTAGATGTGTCTTTGTCTTAGTACACGACCCAGTTGGTCAAAGACCTCTCCTCATCGATGCTCGACGCGCTATTCCACTGCGAAAATGTACCCATATAATATATCATAACCAGCCTATACATGTCCCACTGCTGGGTACAGGCCTCCTCTCAATCAATCGGAGGAGGTATGGAGCATATTCCACGCTGCGCTGCAGATGTTATACGGCTTATAGCCGGGACCAATGTGAAGTCCGAACTTTTCCGACAATCGATCAGAAATGTATGCTTAATGTGTGCTTATCAATAAGGCCGCCAGATTGTACTGTATCTATCATCATCTGTGTTAATTTGTTTTGTATGTTGTGTGCAATAAAGTATATTTGATTTGATTTGATTTGATTTGAAATGTACCCAATATATTATATACTCGTCGTTTTTTAATAAATGTATTTTGATATTATTATAATTATTTTAATAAATAATAAAATGACCTTGTTGATGTCAGTGCTATCGCTATTGACATTTCATAGATTTGGAAATGTTCGAACAAATAACAACAAATTACAATGATTAATTAATAAAAACACGCAAAACGTTTTTAATATGGATTTAGGTCTGAAATAAAATAATTCATTTCTTTTCATTCAAAAGTTCCTTTCATGTTAAAGAATAGAAATAAGAGATTTGTAAAAAAGTTATCAGTTCAATACAACATAACAAACAACCTATGTTATTATATATCTTGTTCTCTCACAGGCCTCTCTTCTTCGATCAAACGAGTAAGCTCAGCCATGCTGCTTCACTGGCTGGATGTTCTATAATTGACTACTTGACAGCTTTCAGATAAATATTTAAAAAATAGAGACACTTATTTTCATACCTCTTAACATATTTCATTTAAACGAAAAAGCTTTATTATAAATGAAAAAAAAAAACAATTTTTCTTCAATTATTTTAATTTTCACGCGAAAACGGTTGGCCACGTGATATTTTGCCCAAAGACGTCACATTTAAAGAAACTGTCATACAGTATAACTTGAAACCTGACAAATAGTTTTCGTTTATTTTATGACATGTGACGTCACATATAGCTCAATCATGGCGGCCCATGTTTTGGATCTTGGAATAGACAGATTAAAAAACGCATTCATATTTTTTAAAAATTAAAAAAAAATCTTAATAAAAAAGTGTTGAATAATTATTGTTAAATGATGAACTACCATATTTCATACTTTATTACTATTACTGTCAAGCAGCCAATTCCGACCCATATTGTAGGTAATAACAATGTAACTTTGCTTTTTAATTAAGTACCCATTACTAATATTAATTCTAGAAATTCTCTTCGCGAGTCTAGTTTTATTTAGTCACCTAATGGAGGTAAATCTAGGCAAGGCTGCCAGGTAGTAAGTCGTAAAGTAACATTGTAATGGGTAATTCACTGTACTTCTACCAATTTGGGGTACAAAATGTTTTGCGGGTGGCCCGGTGCGGCTGGCTATAGGTATTAAACTTGGAAAACAAAGAACTATATCGAAATATTTCATCAAATTTTCAAATTTTCTAAGCGATCTGTATTTGCAGGTTGTGTTACTAATGAGTACAGAACTTTCCATATCAACCTGAGGTATAGAAAACACCCCTTTGGGTCTTTGGGTTCAGGTTTAGACTCAAACGGCTTCAAAACCTATGTCATAAGTCTTTGACGTAAAATCGAATATACGTAGATATTTAAACTTGAGACCATATTATTATTTACTCATACTTATTTCATAGTATAATTTACTCATGATAAATACACATAAAGCAATTAAACGGAATAGCTTGTTTGTGCTAAAAATCTCAGTAGAGCGTGAATAGAAGATCTCTATAAGAATAAAAAATTATTAAAAAATTATAATAAAAATTAATAATTTTTAATTAAATTTTTATTTTTATTAATATTCATTTTAAAAATTATGTAAATTCAAACACACTTCATTTACAGAACTAAATTTTAACAATTAAACATAACACATGAATATTCATATTTTCGATTGAGTAAAATTCTTCCGCCAATTTAAGTCTACGTTGAAAAATACCCGCCAAACTCACCGAATTCACCTATTACTGGGACTGTAAAACTGAGGGTAATAAAAGAACTTTATTATTCCGATCTCTGGCTGTAAAAGCGTAAGCATCGTTTTACTATGTAATTCCTTTTTACGCCTTTTCCTCTGACAGTGGCAGAAAGGGAACCATGCTAACGCAAGCATGAAAGGAAACAAATGTGAAATGCAACGTTTGCATTGAATTTCAATGTTTGTTATACCATTTTGAATGGTATTTTGACGTCTCATACGTTGGTCTTTCTTTTCAGTTTGACTTTGAACACTTGACTCTAGAGACTATGATAAAATTTTATGTCTTTAAAAAGGTAATGTTTTATACTGAAATAAGGTATTTTGTAGGAAAAAACGTTCCGTTTTAAGACATCGTTACAAGATGAGATGACGACCGAACGTGGATGTAAAAAAGAAAAGAAAATAGGGAAATTGGATTGGGAAATTAGTTGCTTACAGCCGAAGGCGCTCATTTTAAGTTTTAATGTCCCTGGAAAATTGCTATGAAGGCACGATATTGTAGTTAAGTGAAAAGAAAATATTATAAAAAGATGATGGTTGATGAGGATGGATCTCATTATCATCTCCATGCCTTTTTTTACAGGGTCCGCTTACCTATGCTGAAGATTTGACAGGTCCGGTTTTTTACAGAAGCGACTGCCTGTCTGTCCTTCCAACCCGCGGCCGCGTAGGGAAAACCAGCCGAATACAGGTCACATACCTCCGAAAATGCAGTTTTCGGGAATGTGGGTTTGCTCACGATGTTTTCCTTCACCATTTATCACGTGATAATCATTTATGATCCAAAAATTAATTCGAAAACAAATTCAACAATCATTGGTGTAGGCTTATGCTGGATTCGAACCTGCGACCTCAAAGTGAGAGACAACCGTTCTACCAACTGAGCTACCACGGGTCTACATTATGACATGTTTACTATACGTATAAAATAAAGTATAAAAGTACGTTCGTACGTACTTGTGCCATAAGTCTTATTCCAATTATATATACTTTGCTAAGAAATAGGAAAACTGTGGCTTCCGAATCGAAGTCGTTCGCCACAAATCTATAAACATAATAAGTATAAAACAACATAAACTAAGCAATAAGTTACCCTTTGAGTGAACTCGTCAATCTGTTGCCGGGATAATGATGGCTCGTATTGAAAAGAGGTAAGTAGGCGTGTCTTACATTCACTTAGAATTAATTTTCCGGTGCTTTACGTCTGTGAATAAGCCTCCTCGAGTTATTACGTGACATTCATTTAAAACCTAAGTCTAAGCTTAATGAAATTCTTGAATAAAAGCCCCATTTAAATTAAGCGCGAAATGTCCCTTCCTTTTGGTACTTACTTCGTTTTATGAAGTACAAAAGTTGGCAGCCCCCCGGTAGAATACAAAATGAGTTCAATCATATAACTTGGATATAAAAAGGTTACCCTTCGGAAGTGTGACAATTCCACCGATTTATATAGGTCAAACGCAAATTTATCGAATCGTTTTTCTTCTATGTAGTCAAAAACCACATACGTCGAATTTTGCCTATGGTGTGTAAATAAAAAGGTAAAGGTACAGTAATGCTAACACGTAAATAAAAGTAGTTTCCTGCTTTGCGGCCTTTATAAATTTATTATTTGAGGTTACTCGTGCCCACACTTTTAGAGTTACTTACAGATTCTTTCATTTCAGTCTTTCCTTGTGGTTATCTAACTAGTTAAATATTTCACTAGCCAGCGCATCGAGAAAGTTCCCCTATAAACTCGCGGAAACTACTCGTAGCAACGGCCAAGTCGAAAATAGTTAAGTATTCTTCGCGCTTTTCTTTATTAGGAGGTGGTAAAAGCGCCCCTATAACCTAATCCCCGCAAATGTGTGAAGGTAGATGGCTCTTGAAAAGAACTATTTAAACTTGCTGAAAACTCGCTCGGAAGTCAGACACGAATAATAATAATTGCTGTTGAAGACACTTGAAGCAAAACTCGTTAAAATCTAGTGCTCTCCACGTTGCCGACCCGCGCGGAAGGCAAACGAATCAAATCAAATCAATTTTCAAGAAAAGGCACCGATTGAAGCAGAAATTGTTAAAAGTTAAATCATGCTTCGTAAATTCCGGAAGCTTTTATTATTTATGGACCTCGGCGATGCCAATTTCCGATAATATCAGTTTGTGACAGAGGCCATCGATCATGAAGTTGTTTTCTCCTGTAAGTATAGCAATGAAAATTCAAAATGTTTTTAGCATTGATGTAAATATTTCAAATAAATTGTTCCAAGGAAATGTTGACACAATTAATTGCTTGTATTTCAAGACAGTTGCCTTTTGGAGGGACTATTGATTCATTACTGTTCAAGTTATTTATGAATTCAAGTGCCTTAAGCCCCTCTTACTTATCCAATTTGATGTCGATTTTTCTCCCCGTATGTCTGGATAGTATCCTTTTATAGAATATCGATGAGTAGAGGCCAACATCAGGTAGATCAAAGGGAAGATATTCTACTTTTACATTACTATGCGAGCCACGCGTCGGCAGGGCGAAGGTATCGAGGAATCGCCACCTAACCTTTCCCAAAGTTTTGATTTACGACCTTATTTTTATCCTCGAAACGATGCGACTGCATAAATAATAAGATCAATATTTTTCGAGTTTGTCCTGATGACTACAAAGAGGTACATCTTGTACTTGAGCTAAGTGTACAGATTAACAAGAAAATAATCTGATTATACTAAAGTGGATGAAAAAAGTTGGTATTATTAGCCGAACTAATATAACTTAATAAAACGAAATTACATTGTTCCGTGTCGCAAACTATTCAAACATCGAACCCACTTTCTCCAATAAACAACTTTATCAACTAATTCCTCATACTCATTCATTATCCTTATTCAAAAGAGCCAAAAGCCTTGAGGCAAATCCGCAATGTGACTTAGAGCAAAAAATATTCACAAAGGAAAGAGGATCCGACTGCGTCACTTCTACGGGTGTATTATCCAAATGAGTTTCGTTCTGTAAGTCCAAAAGAGACTGGTGTAAAAAGTCCAACAACCCGCGCTCCAAAGCCTTTCTGTCCCCCATTTAGCTTCGATTTAAATGTGTTTTATTTCGTCCTAATGCCAGAGCTAAATGTCTGCGAAAAAGATTTGTCTTTTTGTGTTTGTCTAAAAAGTAAGTATGTGGCTATATCACACATAATAAGCCAAAATTATTATATTACATACGTTAGGTACCTATGTCAATCCATAATCCTGAGGGGTGAGCAGAGTCACAAAAGTACTTGGGTGCTTTTGAATTGAAATTCGAATGCGGATAGTAATGATGAATTGCGTACCTTTCTAAATTTCTGTAAATCATTTAAATAATAGACTATAGAGAACCGGAGAAGAAATATGATTGGCCACCTGATACGACACGACTCATTTATAACAAACATCATAGAAGGAAAAATTTAAGGGAAGAGAGGAAGGGGTAGACCTAGGATAAAATTTATGACACAAACAAAAGAGAAGGTGCAGGTCGTGTCGTAT
Organism: Pectinophora gossypiella; assembly: GCF_024362695.1. Taxonomy (NCBI): domain Eukaryota; kingdom Metazoa; phylum Arthropoda; class Insecta; order Lepidoptera; family Gelechiidae; genus Pectinophora; species Pectinophora gossypiella. Next base: position 6,975,677 of record NC_065405.1, read on the forward strand.
CAGGAGGTGAAGGTTTTGGCGGGAAGAAGAGAGGAATGGCGATTACTCCACCGACAAGAGCGCAGCTCTTAAATAAAGAGAGAGAGATATAATACAATTAAAAAGAGAAAAGAATAGAATTTCTAGAAGGTAGCATTTAACATCAATGTAATTACTTAATTATATCACTTAAAGAAGAAAGCGAGGATTTTATACAATGTAGGCCAAGCTCACTTTAACACGAAGAGCAAAGATCTTATATGCATCCATACTAATGTTATAAATGGGAAAGTGTATGTGTGTGTCTGACTGTTTGTTCGTCCGGCGAAACGGAGCAACGAATTGACGTGATTTTTCAAGTGGAGATAGTTGAAGGGACGGGAAGTGTCATAAGCTACCTTCGTTCTCTTTTTAACCCCTCACTTCCCTAAAATGCGTGGTGAAAGTTTGTATGGAGCATTCCGCAATTTCAAGGTAGAAAGCTAAAAATTGGTATGCGGACTATTTCGAAATCTGCCCCCAAACCCTTAAAAGAGGAGGTGAAATTTTATATGAGACTTTTCACAGTGTTCAAGGTAGGAAGCTAAAAACTTCACATTCTATCTTCAAACGAAAAGTCATAATATTGTCTACAGAAACGTATCAAAATAATATTCTGTTCCGAGTTTTCTTCTGTTCTAAATCAGGAAAGGGGAACCGTGTTACTTACCCCGAATTTAATACGAGCGAAGCCGCGGGTAGAAGCTAGTACTTTCGTGACAGTAAAGTTTATAGTCACTTTATGACCCTCTCTAGAATTTTTCCGGCGTCGTGAGTCTGACAATAAACAACACGACCATCAAAATAAAGACCACTACACAGTAAGCAGGCATACGAACTAGGAACTCTGTTCATTTGATCCCTTGTTCCTTAATTTTTTCCATCCTTCCTGTTAATAACACTTTTTAAACCCTAGCACCTCAATAAAAGTTCATGAAATGTAAGCATAACGAATCTGTAGGTTCAAGTACAGGTACAGGGCCCGGGTTCGAGTCCCGGTGGGGACAAATCACAAAAATCACTTTGTTATCCCTAGTTTGGTTAGCACATTACACTGACCACCTGATTGTTCAAAAGTAAGATGATCCGTGCTTGGGAAGGCACGTTAAGCCGTTGGTCTCGGTTACTACTTACTGATGTAAGCACATAGTCGTTACATAAGTCATGTTAGGGGCCTATGGCGGCTCAATTGTAACCCGGACACCAGGGTTGATAGGGTTGGTAATCCACCTCACAACCCACACGACAGAAGAAGAAGATGTACAGGCTGAGCATCTGAAGCGGCCGCTGTTTGTCTAAACTAATAACTTGTGGGTGACTACAGACCTGGAGGCTTAAAAAGGCCAATTGGAACAATTCATCTAAGTAACTAAATATTTCTGTTTGACATTTGATAACATTTTGCACACTTTTATATGAGCAAATGTCAAATTTATTTTTAAATAAACCGTTTCAATGTGGCCTTTTAAACAACCTGATAGTATTCTACTTTTTTTACAGATAATTTTACCATAAGTACCTACTTATGTTAACTCCAACGCGTGCGAATGGCCTTTTAAATGCAAATATTAACCTACATTAGTAAAACAGCCTACTTTTTCTAGAATTTTTCCTTTTTTTCTAGAACTTTTCCTTTTTGAAAAGACTTTTAAACCTTCTGCTTTAAGTTTTTTACTTCTGCCTAGTGAATATTAATGTGGTTAGGTTTTTCAAGAGAACCAAGTGGGCGATGATAACCCAAGACTTACTATCGTGTCGCCTCATTATTATACCACAGACTAAACCCATTAAAGTCGTCGTTTGATGCTTTATTATGTAACTTTTATGTATAAATAAATTCAGATGTATTTTCTTGACACTATATTACTATATTATAACAACCTGGGATAGACATTTAGGAGTCGCCGTCAACGGACAGGGCTTGGACGCGATGATGAATATTATAATATACTAAACAATCACCTCTTTCTGAAAAATTCTGAGAGGTAGCGGTGCATACTTCGCTGAGGATATGGGGCCATCCGACGAGACATCGCTACGCAAGGTAACACCCCAAAGAGCTCATGACAATTCGAATATATTCGCCTACTTAATATCGAAAATATTAAGTAGGCGTCATTATACCCACTCGTAGGTATACGAGACAAGAAGCGTCGCTCCACCACGTGACATCTATCTAGCGATGCTTATCTTTCGAATTCGCTCAAATGTAACATCATTAGTCCTGTATTTTTTCAGTCCAACGAATCGAAAACATCTCCGTATCTATCCAGGAGAACATGCCTGTATTGGAGTCCTTTCCTTTTCGGATTACTTCTCTATAAATATTAAGTATCTTATACATAAACTAACACCAGTAAGTAATCCCTAATAAGTTATCAAAGACACAAGATGTAATCAATGACAACTTGTAGCCACTGTTGAAACGAAGTCCGAAGATAGATATCGTGAACCTTATGGTATGGTAACTAGCGAACAGCCTATCGCCCATAATAATTGACCACCATATTAGAAATTCTGTTTCAAGTAATAAGCAACAGCTTAAACTTGGAACTCGCAAAGTAAGGATGCTCAAAGATTAATGATTTAAGTGCACGAAACTAATCTTAACTCCACGGGCACATCAAGTCGATTGCAAGTTTTAAGTGCATGCAAACAAGTTGAGACCTCAATAGGATTTTACTTTGTTTTTAGTCATTACTGTGACCTGTTTTCAAGTTTTATCCTTAGACAGCGAAGTGTTCAATTTATAAATCCCGATGATCCGACTATACCTCTACAAAGTCATCATAGTAGTAGTTAAATTAAAAAAGTAGATTTATTTCTTAAATATAAAATAGAAAAAGAATTTGGTTTAAAACTAATCAATGTAAGCTTCATCAATTCTTTCGGATTGTTGACTGTTTCCGACTTCTTTCTGGACGCTATCCGTTACAAGTCTCCAAATTACGAAACGTGGACGACGTTTATCGTTTCCTAATAGACAAATATCATTGTCGTTTGATATTTGGATCACTTTATGAATATAATTATGTTGCTAGCTATATTGCTTCTCTTTATTTTAATCAGAATAATAATGGGTGGAAGAAGTAACAACTAGTTGCCAACAAAGGAGTTAAATTCTTCCTTTACAACTGGTTGCGAAACGTGGTTGCGATGGCGTCCGAAGGGAAGGGTCATTATTTAAACCCAAAAACAAAGATAAAAGATGCATATGTCTGTTATCCATGTAATTAGAAGGTTAAACGAAGAAAAATATGTACAGCGCCTCTATATTGTTTTTAAGGAACGTAGCATGGAAAGTCCCTCATTAGCGACGTGTGCGGTACGCAACCCTACTGTAGTTAAATAGAAAGAAAAAGAAAGAAAGAAACATTTATTATTTAGGACACCACAGACACGGATTACATATATAAATAAATAGGTACCTAAGTATGCAAAAAATCAACTACCGTATAGGTAGATACTAAAATACATTTCATTTCCACTAGCAGATGAAAGTAAAGCTAATTTCTGAATAACGCGTGCTCCGGATCTCCACAATTTTAGCGCAAAACGTTGTACACTTACAAAGTTGTTAACTGGATTGACTGAACAAGCTTTCCTGAATAGGCTTTAGTTACTAACTAGCTTCACCTGCGTTATACATAGAGCACACAGTCTCGATCACCAGACAACGTTGTTAGTTCCCACTCTATTACTTGAGCCATAAGCCGTAATGGAAACGCAACAGCCTTTTAGCAACGAAGCAATATCGTTATTACTTGTTTCCTTTCAAGCCATTCAAGTTTTATAAGATCCTCTTTCAAAGAACGATTTCTTTTAAAACTGTAATTCATAGCGGAAGAGGTATTATGTACGGAGTTTACCCATACGGTGGTGTGGTAATATGTTATAAATCCTTTTACAAAAGTGTTCTTTGTAATATTATTACTGAACGGTTTTATCTAGGGATTTTGTCGATGAAAATAAAACATATAATGGCTGGTAATAATCAAACAGTCTGTCTTCTTCTTGCAGTTATCAAATTCGCACATTACAATTTATCAAAATCGCACTTGTCCCTGCGCTTATTTTACTGCTTTTATTGACTCGAGTACAAACCACGCACCATTATATGTATTTAGTCCAACCCTTGTATACCTAGTTCCACGGTTGCGGCAAATGTGAAAACATTTAATTACTTAGTCTACATTTACGACAGGTAAATAGGTGGGATCTTATGTAAGGGCTTATTACAGGGCTAGATGCGTCAAGGGAACGATGGTTGCCATCGTTACTCCCACCAACTTCCGTTTCCCGGTCAGATCGGGTCGTAACCATGGAAACCACGATCTCATATCACGATCTCGATCTGATGATATATTATTTATTATTCATATTTTTATTTTTTTTTATTTTTTTTGTTATGTATCATTATAATAATGTTTGTTGCACCAGCCCGTGCTCCAATGAATAATCTTCTTTCACCCTAAGGTTGCCTGGCAGAAATTGCTGTTTAGCAATAAGGCCGCCTATTGTGCTTATGTTTTATTCGTATGTTTATGTCCTTTGTATATGTTGTTGTGCAATAAAGTATTATTGATTGATTGATTGATTGATCTCGAGCGAGTTGGTGGGGAGTAACCATGGTAACCACCTGTGACCTTGACGCATCTAACCTGTCTGACAGGTAGGTGTAATAAGCCCTATTTGTTTTTACAACAGGTCCAGGATGAAAAGCAGCTGAACGCATTCTATTTTCAATATTCCTATCTACGTAATATTTAGATTCACATTTTAGAGTTTGTATGCACGGGTAATAAACACGTGATGAAAAGTCGCGGCGTCCGGAGGTGGTACATAACTGCACACGCGCCAGCAGCGGAAGGAAACCCCTGTCCGGCCGCTAGCCAGATTTACGATGTGAATACTATCTAGGGTTACTGTGCGTGTGATTTACAACTTGTTTTCCAGTTATCATATTAGTATTATACCGCGTTTTGGAGTTTAGTGTTAATTATGCAATTACTCATTGATAATATTGTTATTTAGACGCGGTTCAAGGGGGGGGGGGTGTAATCAGATTGCAAACTATTTTGACAATCGACAGTGACTATAGTGATAATAATAGGCATATGGGATTGATATGTCACCTTATGTCAGCGACAGATCGTCATAATCGTTTGCCCCCAGGACAATGGGTTTGAAAAAAAAAAACATTATACATATTTTTATTACTCATACGTACAATGAAACACTTCTGAACCCCGACACGCCGGCGTGGTCGAAGATTTCCCTCATTCAGCGCTTATCGCTATCAACTAACTAGGGTCGATTAATTCGTTCAATTATTTTTGTCTCAGACGCCGCCCTGAGCCGATGTTCGTGCCCAACTGGGCACTCTCAGGCCTGTTGTCTTAAATTTTGTACCGGGTGAGAGCCCTCAGCGCTCCCCATTTGTCCGGCCAAGTAGTTAACTCCATTTGCGGAAAATCTACAATAATGCACGTCAAAAATAAATCTATAATGAGAATGGATGCCCATTCACAAATAATCAAAGACAACTTTTAAAATACACTGTATTGTAAATACGTTTACACTTAGCACTCTTGTATGAACAGTATGAGTTTAATGGGAAGGAAATGAGATGTTTGCTCTTTGGCGAATCCTTCGGCAAGTTTCTACCTACTTACTAATAATGCTTATCACAGAACAAAACATAATGGTATCATAAAACATAAAAGAAATACAATTATAACGTGCCAAATCCGGATGTGTATCAACCCTATTTCCCATCCTTTTATCCTATCTTCCTCTCGTTGTGACAATAATAAGGGCCACTGAAAGGTTATCACATTAATTACTATTTCATACGTAATAAATTGGGACACGGAAGTCATCGGTTATTTTCCTTTCTTTCTGAAAGTCATATTCTGTACATGGAAAGTTCATTTACTTTGTAGTTCTTGTATGCAATACGGTAGATGTTATGTAGGAAGATAAAAATATATTTTTCCTTACTTTGTTTTGTAATTCTATACAGCTCTAGGCATCTGAATGTATAATAGATATACATATAGTATAATTATGTTTAAGAGAAAGAATTTGTGTGGTATAATTATGTGGATCGTGTATACTCGAAATAACTCAAATTCAAATATGTCACGATAAAGATGATAATTTCAAAATATACGGGTCTAAATTGAGAACTTTATTTTCAGTTCAGACCCCAAATTAAATTAATTGTAAAGAGAAGTGAGCTCATTTCTGTAGCAATCACCATTCCTAATCCAACCATCTGCCACAATCGAACTCCATACACGAACTATCCACCCAAACGAATGATTGAAACTATTCCCATGGAATTAACTACATTTACAAATAACCAGAATTAGCCAGGTTGTATTTATCAGGGGGACATAAATTGGTTTGCGGTCAAACACTGACCCGGAACGCAGTTCGACCATTAGGTAAACCACAGCATGGGGCCAACAAATTGCATCGTTAATTCGTTTCGACCACTTAAATTATATAATTTAAAGTGGTCCGCCTTTGGGGACCTTTACCTCATACGCTGAATGGTATACTGGATTTTACAGTCCCAACCGTTGCCCATGAATTTATTCAATTTTAGCGCGTCGTCTGGCGTGGACAACCGACCTCACCAACTGTCAAGAATGCTTTTTTTGCCGTGACTTATTGTATAAGTAGGTGTATTTGCCGCAAATGGCATAAACTTCTTAGCCGAACAAGTGGGGAGCTCCGAGGGCTCTCACAAGTATAAAATTTTAGAAAACTGGCCTCGGTTCAGGGGGTCGTCTGAGAAAGTTATTAATGCTGAAGATTTCCAATATGTTTTAGTTGAACTCACTGACCTATTTCTACTTAAGTATATAATCTACACTTAGTATGTTATACATTTATTTAAAATAGCCTTATTCTATTCACACCCATCCAAACCGCAAAGGTCACATGGCAGTCGCAATTTAATATTGATCTACGAGAATATTGTTTAGGGTTAATATATTCTGAACTATTTTGCCTTAGAATTCATGTAAAATTTACTGATATATCGGGGTCATTCTGCGAGACTACCTATGTGATTTTGATTTATGCTAAAGAGTGGGCACATTTAGTTTAGGTATATGTAGTTCAATTCTGCAACTCCCAAACTAAAACGTTTTAGCTCATGCGCCAAAAGCGCTAGTGTCGATTTCATATTCGAAAACGCCACATATTGTACCAAATGAGTCTATTTTATCAGCATCACCAGCAGATTACAAACTTAAGCCCTGTTCCAGTATAATAATACATGGAGTAGCTTCAGAACCCCGATACCTACCCCGCTGGCGTGGTCGACGATTTCCCTCATTCAGCGCTTATGGCTATCGACCCGCTAGGGTCGATTAATTCTTTCAAATATTTTCCTCTCAGACGACGCCTTGAGCCGAAGTTCGCGCCCAACTGGGCACCCTCAAGCCTGTTGTCTTAAACGTTGAACCGGGTGAGAGCCTTCAGCGCTCCTCATTTGTCCGGCCAAGTAGTTATTGCCATCTGCGGCAAATCTACAATACGTCACGTCAAAAAAAAACAAAAACATGGAGTAACCACTCTAAAAAGAAAATCCTTACTTAACTTTTAATACGGTTGTAATAAATTGAGCCTGTTGTTTAAAACTTTATTAAAACAATTAGGAAACATATAAATAAAATCTGTGTTTCGAATTAGCCACGCGTGTAAGCTCTCAGTGGATGCGGGATAAACAAAATATTGTCTTTTCAAAATTTACTGCCCAACTTGTTTGAAATTCAAACAATATTCAAACCACGGTACGGTGATAAGGTGAATAAATACAAAAGGTGAGGTAGTTTGGGATTGACCCTAATCCAGACCAGCAACAAATTTTAGTAACTCAATCACAGTCTATATTTACTCCCTTACTAGATTAACTTCGTGTTGTAGACTCTCTTCTAGATGAAGGCAATTATTTCCCCTCAATTTATCCGAGTATATACCGCAAATAATAATATACAAAATAATCATCATCATTATCAGCCGTACGACGCCCACTGCAAAATAATATACCCAATTAAACATCCTCAAACTTTTGGACCAAAATAAGTCTTATGTCAGGCCTAATGATAATAAATCAGAACATAATTGGAATATTCGTACATGAAAGCAAGGAGTTTCGAATTACTGTGTTGCTTATATAACATATTTTATAGGCTCTAAATAGCTTTATTTATATTACTTGGGCAGGGGGTGTTTAGCCAGGCTCAAGTAACGCGGTCTGAATCAGTTTTTCAGGATTATCGAAGAAAAACGACCGCATTATCGGCTCTTAGGGAAGTAATCGTCGCTACTGCGAATGTTTTCTCATCTGCAAACTCATTCCGGTCTCAGATTACTGCGGTTACATTGTTTTGGCTCTCAATTCTTTACGATAGCATCTGGTGCCCGCAACTTTGAAACCGTGGTCCACTTAGCTTAATAATGACTTTTTAATGTTTGTGAATTACTTATTAAGTCTCAGGAAATTTCGCTCTTGTTTGTGTTCTCTGTGTGTTGAAGAGAATTTAGCGAATATGTAAGACAATTCGTGTTAAATAATAGCATGTCATAATTCATATTACTTACCTAAATAGTTTCTTCATAGATAGATATAACCATGGTCTTTGATCCCTAATAAGCAAAAGAATCACGTCACGTATAAATTTCTATAAGACATTTTTCTGAAACTGCCATAATTTATATCACGATTTATTTCTCTTAATGGCTCATAAAAGACTTTCCTTTTAGGAGTCAGCAATGAATGGCATTCCGATTGCTTCCGTAAGATTGCATGTCGCTATGTCGTCCTGAAGGAGACCGAATATAAACCTTTCTTATCCATTCAACGTCTGAGAGATAAGAAAATCTTTGTTACATTTTGTACAGAAAATGTACAGGGAAAATTGAAAATTAAAACATTTTTGCATAATAACATTTTGGTTAAGAAAAATTATGCCAAGAATTGTTACCCGATTGCAGCGTAGCAAAATGGAGGGATATGTGTTTGACCGCTTTGTATGTATGTATAGAATGTATGTATATATGCATGTGTGTGTATGCACGTTTGTTCTAACCTAACTTCTAAACTAACTGTCAGAATTTGACAAATGAGATGTCACAAGAAGCAGTTTGATTATCCGGTGGTTATAGGCTATGTTACGTCACGCTAAGTTTGAAGTGGCGCCCTCTATAGGACATAAAATGATGACGGATTTTTTTTTCTAATGGTAGTAACACACTACTATTAAATGAAAGGGCTTAATTTGTACACTTCAAATATATACATATTACTAGCTTTTACTAGCGGGTTTTCTTGTATTTACTTGATAATTATGTTGAATCGATAACATAACTGCTCTGACATGTTCCATTTTTCCACATTGATAGTAAGTAATTCAATTTATTACAAAATTATATTGAATGAGCTTCAGCACACCAAAAGCAGGTCAGGAGCAGCGCAGTTTAAGTGCGGGTCGACGCATGTTGTAGCAGCGCAGACACAACGGCGCGGGCGCAGTTTGAACGCAGGGCTACGCCATATAATAAGGAATAAGTATTACTACTTACCTACGCAGTGACAGCGCGTTGGCAGCTAAGTTAGGTTAGGTGGCAGGTAAGTTTGCAACGCAGATACCCGTCATAAAATAAAGAACACCTTCGTCGAAAAAAAAGAATGACCCCGCGCTGCTTTTGATTTTCCTTGGGTATACCGAAGCACTGAATATTAACAGCTGTTCTATAAACATGTAGATTGATTAATTAATTTTAGCAATACGCATTCAGAACCAAATATAATTACTGAAAGATATTAGTGTTATTCCGTTATGATGATTTATTAATTATCATTTTCCTCTAGAGTAACGTAACTGCACCTACCAGTAGTAGAAACAACTTAGAAGATAATGAAAGAGTGAGCTAAAAATACGAGTATTTAAATATAGATTTCTAAAATTTTACGTTCTAAATTATTTCTTATGTATTTTTTTAAAATTATTTGTATTTTAAATTATAATACAAATTGGTGCTAATTCCTGTAAATACCATCTAATTTTATTTTAAGTTATATCTGTCATTTTCTTATCCGCCGAAAAGGAAAGGGACGGGTAATCGACAAGCATAAAATTTATGGAACACACGTCAATTTTAAGCACAAATCTAAAACAACCGTCTAAAAATTTAACATCAGTCAATAACCCGACACAGTTAAGTAGACAGCACGTCAAACGGATTGCATACCAGCGACATACCTTTTTGATTCGCCCGGGTTATTCATTCATTTACTCAGTCTTCCTAAAATTAAGAGCTGTGAATCATCCGTCCCTTTCCGTTTCGACGGATATGAAAATGACGGATATAACTTAAAATAAAATTAGACGGTGTCTGCAGGAATCGGGGCCTTATTATATCTGTATAATTTAGTTATCTACCTAAACGATTACGTTGTCTTACACTGCAAATGTTGTGTGCACCTATAATTGGCTTATGTAACAGTCTAATTCCTGATGTAACTTTTATTTTATTTAATGTTTTATTATATAAGCTGTTGGTGTACCTTTTTATAAATAAATAAATAAATAAATAATTGTACCGGGCGGAAGGCAAGAGGGAAACCACCGCCCTATAATCCCTAAAAAGTACATGGCAGTTAAGTACCTAGCATGGAGAAGCTACACCAACAAGAGCGTGGCTCTTAAATTAGTGATAATTATACCAGTACCATACCACGTGTTTTCATCAGTTGAAAATTAATTACGAGATGAAAGCTTACAGTGACGTCGACAAACTTTCCAGTGTGTTCTATTTAGTAAGCGAATGAGCGTACCCGACGTGCAATCCCCATTTCTCACTACATTGTTCCATGCACATCCTCGAGTTAGGAACTATAGAAACTAAACCATCGTACGAGACTCGCAACAACACAATTTATTAGCCTCTTCCTTGCCTCTGCGCAAAGTCCTCCGCGGAACATAACGAGAAAATAATTTTCAGGAGCTTTGCTTGCCACTTTAATTTATTCTTTCCAACCACCGATGCTTCAACTTTTTTCTTTCAAAAGTATTTAGTTTTTATAAAATGCGTTATTATTTTAATCCCCGTATTAAATTTACGCTCAGTTTATTTAATTTAAATTGCACTTTGTCGCTTTGTGTTTTAATTTAGACTAATTTCCCACATGTTGCTTTAGGCTGGTAATTGTGCGCGTGTACAAACGAATATTTTGACAAAGGAGCGCGTTTATTCTAAGGTAGATAACCACTTACAGATGTTGGTACTATATCCACAACAATGGATTCTCTCTACACTTAAAACGTTTCTTTATATAACGACCGCGCGCGAAATTATCGGCAATATAATGGGTCATAAAAGGCGAAATTTATGACTCCCCTGCCCACCCGGCTACGGCTCCCACTTATCTGATCGAAAGAACAATAACCCGTGCAACAGAAGAAAAATGTAGCTGATTATTGTTGTTTGCAAAATTTTGCGTGTACTTTATGTAAATAAAGGATACAGGAAGAATAATTGGGGTTACAAACTCAGTACCTAGGTATAGCAACATTATTTGTGTTTCTATCTCGGCTGCTTGATTAATGAGCAGAACTAGTTTTCAAATGTAAATATTTGTATTCCAGAAATTATAAACATCATAAAAAATTATATTGCTGAATACATATAAATGGGTTTATATCAAAAACCAGTCGAACTCAGAAATCTGCTCAAATTAACAATACCGCACAGTCGTAAACTTTTTGCGCCCTAATCCAACGCAAAATTTAATAACAACTGGAACTGATACTCGGCAAAATAACCGCCAAAATGGATACTCAGAAGTCAAAACTTTATGCGATACCGCATTTCGAGTTATATAAGTTTAAAGCAGTTTGCGGGCAGGTGGCGCCTTTGTTCCAGTGTAGTCTCACCTCGCTTGATAATCATACAACTATGTTTCGCTCCCCGTAACTCACTGCCAACTAACTTCCATCTCACTGAGATAACTTACAGTTGCGGACCCAGGAGAACGGGTCGAGTGCGGTCCGGACCCCAAATTTTGAATAAAGAGATATACTTTCTGCTTTTCACGTACTCGTGGCTCAGTCGCCTGCCTTTAACAGAACGGCAAATTAACTTATCAAAACGTCAGCAATAATTCTTGCAACAGGAATATTCAATGAACGATGTACTGACGTGTTATTTATATAAACTGAAATGAGGATTATTTTGTTAACAAAAGTGTAAACATTTATTAGTCTGGAAAGAGAATGCGGGTGGTGTGTACTTAGGACGGTGTGGTTTTGTAATATTCTACAAATACTTACTTTACAGTGTCAGTCTCTTAAAATCGTGTTCCCACTAGGGTCGATTAATTCTTTCAAATATTTGTCCTCTCAGACGACGCCCTGAGCCGAGGTTTGCGTCCAACTGGGCACCCTCAACCTACCGAAAAATATCATGAAGCATTTCTAAAAAATCCAAGTTGAATTTACGTCATATTTCAACCTCACTATACGCAAAATGAAAACATTTTCACCAGAAATTCAATATTTCATTTTTCCTCATAAAAGTAACAAGGACAACGAATGCATTACTTTGCAATTAACACGTATGTTGGTAAAGCCGAAAGAGAGGTACTTCCTCATTTACAATGAAGTACGGATTGCAAGTGTTCATAAGTTTAAGTTTGGTTGGAATTTCCCTTGCCTGCTTCTGGTGGGGAGGAACAGATGAAATGTAAGATAACATATTAATATTTTGTCACAATTCAATTCCGTCAAAATATATCCCCATTTAATCAATCCATTAAATAATTCACACGTTAGCAGATTAAATCATAGTCTAACCTCTTGTATAAACAAATAGTCTAAAATAATAAATTTTAGAGAAATGCTTAATGCCACAAACTGGATATTAAAATCCGTTGCCATATAACCTTCGACTGAATAATCAGAATAAAATGCTTATAGACATAAATGCCAACTGCAGAAGACTGGTAAACAACGGTTTTTTATGATATGCCGGGAAGCATAGCAGCTAAACACGTTCTGAGTTTGGCTCGGTAGCAATCCAGCATAGAAGCGATTAATATTTTCTATCTTCTTATATAGTGTGGGTTAAGAGGTGGATCACTAACCTCAGCAACTCTGATGTCAGGGTTATTATTGAGCCGCCAAAGGCCCCTGACATTGCTCATGTAACAACCACGTACTTACATCAAAATATTTACCGGGACCAACGGCTTAACGTGCCTTCCGAAGCACGGATCATTTTACTTTCGGACAATCGGGTGATCAGCCTGTAATGTCCTAACCAAACTATGGGATCACAAGGTGATTTTTGTGATATGTCCCCACCGGGATTCGAACCGTGAATCGTGAGCACAACGCTCAACCATTGGACCACAGATGATTTTTACAGACCAAAGGGGCCCGGAGAGTCCGACCACTGGCCGCCTGCACCAGGCCTGTCTAAAGCGGATTATAACTCGTGGAGGGATAAATACTTAAAAGATTTAAAGAAGCGGTACAACTACACAGGTGACGATATCGTTATACCGGTAGTATATAAGCTATACAGGGTGTTAGTGACATCGTAACGAATACTGAGGGGGATGATTCAGACCATGATTCTGAGTTAATATCAAGTGGAATTTTCCGTCGCAAAAGTATAGAACGGAAAATAATTAAAAAAATCACAAAAAATTTCATGAATTTCCGACATAAAATTCCACTTAATATCAACTCAGAATCATTTTAACATTTCAACTCAGTTTAGACTTGAATGTATGGCATGAGACGGCACACACACAAGTGCGCGTGTATGATAACGTCAATGTGTGGTGTCTATGTAAAACGAAGTTATTTGTATGAAGTGACCTGGTTGTGCTCGTACCTAAGCCAATTGTGTTTAATTGTAATATTTTTCTCGTATGTTCCCACTGTACTGCAAGAAATTCTTTGTATTGTAATGTAACGTTGTAATAGACTCTCATACTAGCCCTATTTTCTCAATGATGACTTTGACGTATTTCTATATTATGTAGGTCCGGGGAGTCTGTCTATGGGTGACGGCCCACCACCATGGGCAATATTTCCAGGAAATAGATTCAAAAATGAGATATGTTTTGAACCACCAGCAAGAGGAATATTTTGTGGACGATATGAATACAGGTAAGTTCTTGTGGAACCTGCTACTAATGAAAATGGATGTAAACGTAGAAGTCAACTAAGGACTACTACAGACTGTAACTAAAATCCAGCTGCAATCAAACTTCTGGGCCAGTCTGTGTAAGAGATTATGTAATGCAGTTCTACAGTGTGTTTCAAAACCAAAAGCCAATCTACAGTTTCAAGTACGGATATTTTGTCAATGGTAACATTATATATTTAGTTCAATATGTGTAAGTATGATGACACGAAACTCTAAACGCTCGAAACAATCTCCTATCGTGTGGATTGTGAAGTTGATGTCCAAGACCAACCTCAAGGACCCTGGTGTCAAGGTTACAATAATAATTGAGCCCCCAAAGGCCCCTGAAATCGAAGTAATAAGTGTTTGCAATTTCAGATATGCCTTTAACCCAGACGTAGGCGAATGTCAAAGATTTATATACAATGGATGTGGGGGCAACAATAACAGGTTTCTAACGTTAAAACGTTGCGAACAAGTATGTAAAGGAGCATCTGAGCCCACTTGCAAAGATAAACAACCTGATGTTCGTGACTTGCCGAAATACTTAGAATGGAACGACTTACCGAAAATTCCTGACTCATAATTGGCATACTTCGTGTATAATTAGCATAATAATATACTAGCTGTTCAATATACTTCATCCGTGAAATTTCATGCTTCGAACTTAAAAAGATGAAAATGCTTAATACAATCTTCACGCCCTTTTTAAGCCCCTCAAGAGATAAATTTTGCAAAATCCCCTCTTAGTGAGGACTTACATTAATATATTGCAAAAAAAAATTAAATGACTCCTACACTTGTAGTTTCTGAAATTTCGTGATAAATAAATCAGTGGTTCAGTTACCTTTAATAGATTTAATAATCTTCAAGTTAGATAAGCCGGCCCTATGAACAAGGAATGACTCAGGGAAGATGATGTTGATGGTATTCAGTTATCATTTTATTATGAGCTCAATTTCTAAGTAGTGAATAAATAAAAAATATATTCCGTACGCTCTTTCATTCACTGTAACTTTGTTTATGTCAGATATGGTTAAACCTAGATGAAATTTACCTAGTACCTAACAGTATAACCAAGAAGTATAGTAATTCTCAGCATTCAAAGTTAATGTCAACTATCAAAAGTAACAAAAATTTAAGTAACTAGGCGCGAGTCTCGTCGGCACAGAATTTCAATAAATGATTCTGAAACGACGCTTTTGTAATAAGGAAAAAGTTTGAAATCTTTTCACATTTCGTTGAGTGACTACCACATGTTTAGGGCTTGGAAATAAAGTTTATGGTTCTCGAGATCGAAGCGGGATTGGCGACGCGAATATTCAGAATGAAAGTGTCGCTGTCACAGAAATAGATTGTGGGAATGCTCCCGTGGGCCGCCCAGTGCACAGATACGTGACGCCGGAGACCGCTGATGTGGCGCTTCTGCATTCTTCTAAACACTTCTTTACACACTGCTACAACACATAATACATAGTACTTGTGTTACAATATAATACCAAAATTTCGGTGTTTAGCCCAAACTTTAATAAACACAGATTGTAATAACCATAATAACTCGTATATTTTTTGCGTTCCCTGCGTCTTAGACAAACAATAGTGGTCTTAAATTTTTCAACGAGCGCCTGATAAGGTAACGCAATAAAATAGAAAATCAATAATATTTAGTTGCAATAGTTTGATATTATTATGTTCGATTTTTGTTGCTCATAAACCGTGCTTACAAGGTAGGTAAATGACATTTCTTCAGATGGGAAGCCAAATTATGTTTCCTGAATTACCGACGCGTGGGAAAGCTTTTCTGCTCTAATGAATTTGTTTACTCTCTGATGTAATATGACGACCTTCAATATTAGGTACTCACAAAGCACACTCTTGCGGTAAAACTTTAACTTCAAGGTTTTTTGGTCAGTGTTCTGACAATTACTTCTTGTCTCTATGCTAAATAAGTTTTCGTACTTAGAAGACGTAAGTGAATATTTTTAAGTTTCTATGTGTATGAAGAGCCGAGGTAGCCCAGTTAGTAGAACACTAGTCTCTGACTTCGAGGTCGCCGGTTCAAATCCCAACACGGGCAAAACCAATGATTTTCGAATTCATGTTTGTCCGTTGAAACATGTTGTCTGTTGAGACATAGAATCCAAAACATCAACAAGTTTATACTAATAGTTATAATATTAGTTTTACATTTAGTAGCCTTCACAAAAAATTAAGGCCATATTAAATTTATTTTCAGTGGGTAAAATAAATGTATAGATAAACAAATTTTATCTTCTGATTAACGGCCAAAGAAAAGTATTTATTCCATTAGAAATTTATAAACATGCAATAGTTGTCGAGCGACATAATATTTCATTCAAATGCAGTCTCAAGGCGCTTTCTTGAAGCGGTTTGCCTTTTGATTGCTCTGCTCTGATGGAAAACTAGCTCCAAGATGGAAGTCCAAGATATTGTCAAAAGAATATTTTAAATAACGCGATGGATCTTTCCTACAGCAAAGATTTTTTTTTTTTTTTGACGTGACTTATTATAGATTTGCTATAGATGGCATTAACAACGAAAAAAATGGGGAGCGCTGAAGGCTCTCACCCGATACAATGTTTAAGACAACAGACCTGAGGGTGCCCAGTTGGGCGGGAACCTCGGCTCAGGGCATCGTCTGAGAGGAAAAATATTTGAAAGAATTAATCGACCCTAGGGGGTCGATAGCGATAAGCGCTGATTGAGGGAAATCGTTGACCACGCCGGCGGGGTCGGTATCGGGGTCCTGAAGTGAGCAAGGAATACCTTAATATTTTATTTATAAGCAATCTCTCATGCAACTTTATAACTAGGAAGCTTATTCTACGGGTATTATAAAGTTTGTTGCACACAAATAGATAAAGTTTGTTGCACACCAGCAACTGTATGAAATTAACAAACTTAGAAGCTGCGGGTCCTTTGGTGGTATGAAGTTGAGGCGTAACGCTGGATTGCATATAAATTGTGCTTCGTTCATAAACTGGATCCCACACTTTAGTTCCCAGCGGACCGCAGAATTAACTTTTGCTCTGACACAAAACGGATCGCCAAAATATTTAGGAAATTTCACAACTTTTGAACCCTTGTTTGATATACAATATCAAATTTATAATAAATAACATAAATACGTATAGTAACGTTAGCAACAACAGTCAAAAAAAAATGGTAACAATAAATAAAGGTCCGTGAGTTCGTTAAAAGTGGTATTCAATACTACTTCATCATCATCATCAGCCCATTATCGTCCCCACTGCTGGGGCACGGGCCTTCTCTATAGATGGATAGGGAGATCGGGCCTTAAACCACCACGCGGGCCCAGTGAGGATTGGTGGTTATTAACGACTGCTAATGCAGCCGGGACCAACGGCTTAACGTGCCTTCCGAAGCACGGAGGAGCTCGAGATGAAAACTTTTTTTTTTTGTGGTCACCCATCCTATGACCGGCCTCTGCGAAAGTTGCTTTACGTCAACAATCGCAGACCGAGCGCGTTTACCGCTGCGCCACCGAGCTCCTCAATACTACTTACTTACTACTAATTTGTTTTTTGTTTTTTGATGATATATGGACAATTGAAGTAAGCACATGTGACAATGTCTTTTATAGATTTTTCCAGGTCTGCCCCGACTTGTAAGCTTTACGTGGGGAATACAAATCACATCAAATCTCACCCATCGCTGTTGTGCAACGACCCCATAAAAAGTGAAAAGACTTCTAGTAATTGTAATTTTAAAGTTCATTTCCACAACAGAGAATGATTTTCCCTTAGCTAACTTTAATTTTCATTCGTAATAATGAATTTTCACAATTGATGAATTTTCACGTCGTTTCTACGACAACGACCGTTTTAATTAGACAATTTCCACATGAGACTTATACACACTACAAAAAGGATAAACATGAAATAGATAAAGAGGAGTAAGTCAAGGTGGAGTTGGTCTATCTATATGTTATATGCCCCTATCTACATCTTTGAAGACAGACATGGTTCTATGTTATGTTATATATTATATACATATAAATTTACCACGATTAAAAATCACCTGGCGTTGAAGAAACCTTCAGTCGAAAATTGACTCCGATTCCATCAACCTTTTAATTTGATTTTAAGTTATACCTGTCATTTTCTTATCCACCGAAAAGAAAAGGGATGGACGATTGACAGCTGTTAATTTTAAAAATAATGATTGAGTTAATTTATAGCCCGGGTGAATTTAATAGGTATCTCGCTGGTATGCAAACCGTTTAACATGTGCTGTCAACATAATTCTGCCGGGTTAACGGCCAATGTAAAATTTTTAGATTAAATGTATGCCTAAAATTGACGTGCGACCCATTTATTTTATGCCTGTTGATTACCCATCCCTTTCCTTTTCGCTGGGTAAGAAAATGACATATAACTTTAAATATAATTAGATGGTGTGTACTAGAATCAGCATCATTGTCCTTTTCGCTAAATGTCAATGTGGATGTGATTTTGGGAAACTATTTTTTTTTTATTTTGGGAAAAAAAAAAACTAAATAGAAACTTACTCTAACAGTTGACTGCGATACACTAATAACAGATTCAATAATAGTTAATCTGTGCTCGCCCTAACCAAAAGCCATAATTTTATACAGAGAGTGCACAAATAGCCACAATTTTCACTCACAATGAAGTTACGAAGTGTGATAGTGTTTATAACAATGGTTAGGGTTACTTTTGCCTGTTTTGGCCATCATCGACAATCGACAGAGAATGGCAGGTATAATCGACTACGACATATTTTTTAAAACTAGTGAATATTTTTTTACTTTATATAATAAACTATAAGAATATAATATATTATATTATATATGGCTGGCAGAGGAAGACCTAGAAGGACGTACATTGAATAGACGAGGTTCATAGAAAAGGTTCAGTAAGATCTACTCTGAACCGGCATGTGTGTATGAAACGATTGATGAATGTGAAGGAAGCAAGAGAAGTATTTCAGGATCGAAGCAAATGAAATTCCATAGTATCTGCTTACCCCAGTAAGAAATAGGCGTGAGTTTGTATGTAATAACATAATGGTAACAATAATTTGGTTGTTCTAGAACGCAATTCTATTAGGTACTATTTTTTATTATTTTTCTTTTTATGATAACACAATGTCTAGAAGTGGAACTTATTTATTTATTTATTGGTACTGCCACTTCTCTTAACTAATTAAGTCTTATTTTATGCAGATCTTAGTGACATCGTAACGAAATCTTTGAGGAATAATTCAGACCATGATTGTAAGTAGATATCAAGTGGAATTTTCCGTCGCAAAAGGATGGAACTGAAAATAATTAAAACAAAACACTAAAATTTTCATGAATTTTCCGACAGGAAATTTCACTTGTTATCAACTCAGAATCATGTTTTAAATCATCCCCCTCAGTATTCGTTACTGTGTTGCTTACACGTGCCGATTAACGCTGATAATTATTCGTGTCTTCAGGTACTGGCCGACTACTCTGGGTGGTAGTTATGCAGATTACGTCAAATGGAAAGACCAATTCTTGCTGTGGAAAACACAACGATGCAGCAGACCAAGTGAGTTTCTCACACGACTATCAATGCCCTAGTAAGCATACATAATAATGTTAGTGCTAGATAAGTCGCTGGCATGCCGTCCATAAAGCGAGATTCGCGTTCATTCTCAGGCATTCTGTTCTCAATATAGGTATTACAGGGGCAGCTTCAGCATTCTCAATTTACCTGTGTCTACGATATAAGTCAACTGAAAAAACTTATTTGAAATGTCCTTAGGACTCCTGTTCTTATGCATACTTCTCATGATATGTATATGTATATCTTACAAGTAATCAGTGCGCTCATCTATCGCGAAGTCTGGCCAGGATTAAGAATTTGTATTGTTCTGCAGACGCGACGGCAGGTTGTATAGATCATGGTTCGCCACCATGGGCTGTGGATGGCCCGAATAATTAAGATGTGTTTTGGGACTCGCCAACAGGAATTGTAAGCTAACCAAAAGTAAGTCTATATAATATCAATAATTTTATGGAGAAGTGTGCTCATAAATATGGCAATATGCGATTCGTGTCACGCTGCGGATTTTGTGGCGGTGCGACGCGCTGCACGGTAGATGTGTGTTAGCCATCAGCGGATTACATACCAGTCTTCCCCGTCATGTGATAATAGACTTACAACAAGCAAAAATACTTGTAAAATTTTGACTCACACGTGTTATCCTTTATTGGATTAAGCAAATCCACAAGTCGCCAGAATTTTCTGATATATCCTATATTTTGATAAGATTTCCCTAAGCACGAGTAAGTGGTGGAAAATAAACAAAAAACCTTAATAAGATAAGAAATTATTTCTCACATTTCCACAGATGCGGCTACGAACGACAAAGAAGGACAATACTGTCCGTCAATTTCATCGTCCTTTAATTTCTTACCCTTCGACCACGTTGTTGGTAACTAGATTTACCTAACCAGTTACGAGAGATTATACCTACTTACTCTTGGATGTGGCAGCACCGGCTGCAACTTCTTTTCAATGAATCATTGCCGCCTCTCCTGCAAATAGCTACCATCCATTGCATACGAAAATGGTTGAATTGTGGTAGACATAACCTGCCTGCAACTTTCAACTCTAAAGTATACTTACTTAATAATTCCAAACCTTTAGATCGTAGTACGGTCAGTATACGCAACTGTTAACAATAATGATTTCAACTTTAGCATACCTTTTACTTTTAACCTTTATTGTCCCACAGCAGGGCAAAGGCATTCCCTTTATCCATCCACCCTTTACGGTTTTCGGCGAACTGCCACCAATCTGCGAAATTCCACCCTACGTTCCCAGACGGGCATAGCTGATGTGGGCCACACAATCGTTCGTCTTATATGGAGCTGAGCGGGCCATGTAAGCCATATATGTACCAAAAGCCCAGCCAATATTATTGTCACTCAATGGGTATGGGATGAATATCAGAAATGGACCTCTGCCGGGCTGATTAGAAAATACCTTTTAAAAATTGAAAATATTTGTATATTTTTCTGGTAACCATAGATACGAGAAGTGAACACACACACAAGTTATATAGTGCTTAGACAAGGTATCTTTATTCACTATTCAACGAGCTATAACACCCCTAACAATAACAAGTTTGTACTTACATATGGTACAGCACTAACTGTACTAATGAATCTGATACTGATACCATCGTTCGTAATCCTACTGCAATCTATAAATCTCGCAACAGAACTGGAGTTCGTAGTCGCAGTAAACACGTTAAAAAAAGCGTTTTGTGGATAATTTTTTAATTTCCTGTTTTGTATTTATAAAGTATCATCTCCCTAGCATTATCCCATTTTTCACTGGGTCCGCTTACTTAACCTGAGGATCTGTTTTTTACAGAAGCGACTGCCTGTCTGACCTTCCAACCTGCGACGGAAAAACCAACCCAATACAGGTTAGGCCATGCGGAGTTATGCCTCCGAAAATGCATTTCTAGGAATGTGGGTTTCCTCACGATGTTTTTCTTCTCTACTGAGCATTTATTATTTAGCATATATTTATTAAGTAATATGTAAAACGAAATAATATATCTTAGATCGGTAAATAATTATTCGCGTCAACATATAAGTGTTAAGTTTACTTAGTACCAAAACAACCCACGTCAGGGTCAAAGCATGGAACAATCTATGCTGTTGCAATTAAATTACAGGGAATCACTTGTAATACCTAAAACCTCTATCCCGATGGAATTTATCAACAAAAAAATGCTTAATAAATTTAGCCTCAATAAACACAATAACAAGATAACAGCATCTCTTTGAACTTATTTACAGATAAAGAATAAATACAGACAGTTCTTATAAAGTTAGAAAAGCAGCAAAAAGTTAAAACTTAGCATTCCTTGAAAAGATTAAATTGTGTAATTGGAAAAGAACTTTTTAATTAAGCTCAAGAATGCAAACGGCAGCAAAATATTCTTATAACGAACTTGGAGGTTCAACAAACCAAGTGGAAGCCGGAGCCAAGTGGGCAAAGAACTCTCGAGTGGAGTGTTTGCTGAAACGAAGTTAGTTGCCGAAAGCGATGTAGTGGGGCCGGGGCTCGGGGCTTCGTCTCCAACATATCCATGCGAAGCGTCCCGCGTTTATTCCCGAATATTAGATTCGGAAACGGATTCTACAGATCTACCAATTTCAGATTCAAGACTGCCGGTTCGTGAAACTCGTTTGTGGAACAAAAACTTTTTGCCGGGTCTCATTTCGTTTGATAAAGTGAAGTGTTGTCCACGTGGAAAATTACTTATTTGTTTTAATCTCGTAGGTAATAATAATGAATAATCTTACACGAAGTTCTATGCATAAAAGTTCGATTTGCTCGTGTAATCTGTGTCTCAATGTGGAGTAACGTAATTCATTTACTGCTGCAAATCCACTGGAAAAATAAAACGGGCGATAGTTCTCTAGACTCATAATTTTAGTTTCCAATAGGCATTACACAGTCCACTATGTTTGGGACAGTGGCACATAAAATGTCAATAGATAGCGAGAATTTACCGCGGTGGGCGATTGGGTGTGATTTAGCGTAGGCTTCACTTCATCCCACTATTTGTTTTATTTATGGTAAAATTTTGAAAAGCCAGTCGATGTTGACTCCGATCTTACTATGTTTAATGTATTAAAATATATCAATTTTATGCTAGTAATAATTGTATCTTATTCGCAAATAAATAATAATGTCTATCATCATTCATAGTCATAAAATTCCTGTCTCCCAAGAGCACATCTTTTAAGATTCCGATTTTCGAGAAGAAATTACTATCCAGACATATTCTTATTAATATTTTTGATGTAAATATGTTACTTTGGTTAACCTCATTGAATATACTTACACCTATAAGTACATTACATTAACATATTCATGGTGCAAATGTCATATTTTGCAATGGAAAAGGTGCGTTATTTTTATAAAATCACAACGACACTTTTCCACTTTCAATTGCAATTTTAAATCCACACTTGAAGCGAGCCTTCATTCTCTGCGACACACGCGAAATAACCAGTTATTTCAGTAAAGAACTTGAGGTAAAACATTCTTTCGTGTACCTCCGTACAGAACACTAGCGGCAAAATTAAGTGTCACGTCAGACCTTGCTATTTCTCGTTTCCCCTATCCCGTTGTTATTCGAGCTCCATTATTGCCTGAAAAAAAGCATCTAAAACAACAACGCTTGGGATTTTACCCGTTTAATTTCCTCTGAATGCAATTTTGGCTTAATGGAAGTAAAAAACCTGCATGAGGGCTGTAGCCGAAGATAAATTCGGAGCTCAGAGAATTAGGGTTAAGTGCGGCTTTGCGTACATTTTCTTTCTTTTCAAATAAAATATTTAATTCATAGAATGCGCACATAACATCCATGTAATAAAGCGTCAATACTAAATTGCAATTCGCTTTCAATCTACTCTTCTCAATATCGCTAGGGTCATCTGTCCTGAGACGAGAAGAAAAGCGACAGTGTAATCGATTAAAATATACCTTTGGGATTGACGTTTAGGTGAAATGTCAATCCTATAGGTATATTAAAAATAATAATTATGGGAAGTGATAATTTAGTATTATGTAACAAATTGTACGAGAACAGAATACAATATAGACTACAGTTTACTATCAACTTACGAACGTTCTCTACCTAGAAGCCTGCATGTGTTACTCTATAAACTCTAGTTAGTAACGTTCTAGGAGGCAAGTATATTTTGCAACATAATATTCAGTAGTTTCGCATTAAAATTTCATTCTCGCTCACTGGGGTGCACACGGCGAGCTATAGGAAGGTAATTTAATTAAGTTGTGACCACCAACGTGAATAAAGTAATAGAATAGGTCAAATATTCCACGGAAGATATAGCGAGCGGTTAGCACTTTAATTAAGCCAACTACGTGCGGGCACGGCCGCAAAAATCATAAATTTCTGGGATAAGTAACTAACTGAAATAAGTACTACATCTATTATGTCTGCGTCAACATTTCGCAGGATGATTGCGTAGTTTTCCCTCATTCGTACTTTTTGATATTCTTAGATGAACACAAAATGGAGCACCGTCCGGCCAAGTAGTTACAATAAGTCACGTCAAAAAAAACCAGCACCTTTCCGATTATGTTACTACAGTATTTTCTTTTTAAATTAGGAGGTTCATAGTCTTTTTTAAATTAGGAACTTCATAATCCTGTTCAAAATCAATAAAGAGGGTGAGTTCCCAACTGTAATTTTCAAACTCTACTAACCCGGGAAACAGTGATGTTTCCCAATTAGAACGTGTGGTCTGTCATTGAAAGGGTGCTTATTAGCTTACGTTTCGAGCACATTCTGTTGCTGTCGGTTCCAACTATTGGCACCTGGCAGGTGCAGTAGTCATTAAGCTGCGCGTCCACTTGTACGTTGTCGAAGCGTACAGACTGTCAGCATTTACGAATTTCTATGTCGACTTACTGGAATCTGTTCTTTAGGAATCAATACTATGTAATAATTCCACTGCGTATGCTTTGTACGCCAAGTAGTTAATGCCATGTGCTGCAAATCTCCAATAAGTCACGTTAATAACAGCTATGTATGCTCGGATTTCGTCGAAGCGAATTGCCGGTACATTCTTCTATTTGTGAGATCAATGACCGACCTTATCAGTCCTGGTGTCAGGGTTACTATTGAGCCGCCATAGACCCCTAACGTGGATTCACATGAGCAGCACGAGTCTGCTTCATGAGTTGAGTTGGTTACCACACTAGGCGTCTCATCTTCACCACCACTAAATACATAAAATGGATGAGCCGTGCAGTGTTTAAAATAACATAACATAAACTTACAACTTTATCCCAATCGGGGTAGTCTGAGGTGCATCCATTGCAAAATGAACTAAGTACCCACACCTCAGCGAGCTTTCTGTCGAGTGCATAAGATAAATGTACTTTATTGTACAAAAAACACAAGGTACAGAAAATAAGACAATAGAAGAAATGCACAACAGGCGGCCTTATTGCTCATGCAGCAATTTGTTCCAGACAACCATGTTTTTGCTTTTCTCAAAACATTCACATAACCCGTAGTGGCTATTACGAAACAGCTATTGCATTACAACGTCATTTTTTTTTCCTTTGTTTTAAATCCACGTAAAATTCGTTTGTATTTTTCCGTTCAAAATGCCATCACATTAGGTATTCGTCCTTTCGCATAATCCTTAAGGGACTGAGCTGTTGTGTTTAATAACAATCCTGATATGATTACGAGCCACTTCTTTTAAGTTATTTTCCATTTTATGTACTTACAATACAACATCAATTTAACACAGAGAGAATGGGTACAAAAGCGCAATAGAAAGAGCAAAATAAGAAAAATAAGGTCGAAACCAATGCGAAGCAAACGTCGCGGCTTCCGACGCTCGTTGCTCTAACAGCTGCTAGGGAAATCCTACAAGTAATCTCTCTGCTACAAAGAGTTACCTAGGACAAGTTAGTTCGACACAAACGTTGTCTAAACCTAGTTGAACGGGAATATTATTCCTGTTTATTACTTGGATAATACTTAAGTATAAACTTATACTTACAAAGCTGATCACCTGTCACCCATCATCGTCTTCGGACTTCGTATTAAAAGTAATATTACAGGCGGGTAAACTATATGTATAGTCAGTTTGCGATCTAGTAAATTTGCGACGAGGACAATACACGGTGTTAGTGACATCGTAACAAACAGTGAGGGGGATGATTCTGTGTTAATATCAGGTGAAATATTCAGATTCTTTTTAAATTATTTTAAATCCTATACGTTTACGATTCCACTTGATATTAACTCAGAATAATGATCTCAGTGTTCGTTACGATGCCGCTTACCCCATACAAATACGTACCCGTAGCCATACCTACAAGTAGTATGTGCGTTATTTCTGTTTTTTTATATAATTTTCATTTCAAACTTCAACACTTTTGCGACGGAAATTCCACTTAATATCAACTCAGAATCACGGTCTGAATCATGCTTCAAAGTTTTCGTTACGATGTCACTAACACCCTGTATAAGACCCAGGTGATATTATGTCTAGTCGCTATGCGTCTTTAATGTAGTTAAGCAATTGCTACCTAGACAACCTGAGACCAACCCCGTGAGATTGTGTACATGTATTTATGTGTAAGTACGGTCACGAGCATTAATATGTATACTCTTTGGTACCATGTCACATTAACTTTTTTGACAAATTGAACTGTAAGTCTCACTAAATGTCAAATATGTTAGTGCGACAGAGTCCTAAAGTGGGTACATTGTATTGCTCATGACTGTACAAGTTGTCTTCAGACGGTTGCCTACCCCGAAAGGGATTAAGGGCATGTGTATTAGCATGAGGTAAAGAAGGCTTTCTCATCCCTTTCTCCGAGTCCAATTATTGCCACGGTCAAAACGAAAGGACAAAGAAGTGTATTCTTCAGATAGAATTGGGATTACGTACCGTGTCTTGCAATTGGATTTTCTTAAAGATACATCTCATTTTGTCCGTATGGAAAGTAGGGGTCGACAGTACCGGGATACCCATTCAAAACGGACATGTTTCTTGAATTTGGAATATTCAGGGTAGTTCCCTTGGGTCGCCTCGGCACTTACCAGGTTACGAATAGAACATAAACTAAGCAGAAACTAGGACAATGGTCGTGCCTATCTTTTACCTGTGTGCCCTTAGTTTTTTACTATTTATTTGCTAGTGAGAAACTAATGTGAAAGTGCGATAATTCGCAAGAACTTTAAAAGTGTTTTTATTTAATTTTCAAAGATTAAATTAAGAAATATAAACAATTTAAAAGCTAGTGAAATAACTAGGTTTTCCTGAAATAGTCATACTTTATTATTATAGCTAGATAATCAATCAATCAATCATTCTTTATTGCATATACATATAACTACAACACAGTAACAAACGGGTAAAATAAGCACAATAGGCGGCCTTATTGCTAAACAGCAGTTTATGCCAGGCAATCTTAGGATGATAGAAGTCAATAAAATAATTATCCTCCATATCTGGTATAAATTAGTCACAGATGCCATTATCAGATACTTAGTTTGCTAATTGATATTCTCAATTTCAGAAACGAAGAGCATTTTAGTTTTCGCTAATATGGAAACACATTATTTCACAAATAAAAAGTAATATTCGATAAAATCTTATTCAATCTTTATGAGTATCGTGTTACATGGAGTATTCCATCCAATAAAAACTATAAATGGCCCATTTCGACCTTCCTAAAATTTATGGGGTTCGAAACATAAGAACCCATTGTTCCAGAAAATAGGTCGTTAAATGTAAAATTGTCCTCAGAATTCGCTTACGAAAATTATCCGTACTGTTTTACAATTCCAACGACGAATAATACAATTTAATAGCACTAAAAAAACATAATAAATACCTAGTAGCTAAAAGATACGCTTATTGGTAGTAAGTTATTTTCCAAACATGTATCTCCTAGCATTTATCCCCCAGGACTCTTTCTCCAGCGGTTATATAAGATACGGTTTTGATAGGTCGGTTGTTTTTTCGTATAGAAGCGACGACCAGCCCTCTAACTTTTCAGCCTGAAGAGAAAACCAGCCCATCATAAATATGCATCTTATGCATTTTCTCGGGATATCTTACGATGTTTTCTTTCATCGTTAAGTAAATGATGTCAACTATTTGCAATCTAAACGTGAATTCGAAAACAAATAATATATAAACCCGTCCCGGGATTCTAACCCGCTGACCTTACGAGCCAGTCACATGTCCTCTGAAGTGGATTGTAGCTACTTCACTAATTTTAAGTTTACCTTCACTAGGTAATTTATTTAATGACTCACGTTAAAACTTTTCAAAATTTTTAACGAACAAGACAGAAATAATAATTATTTATTTTTCACAAATGTTTCCAAAGTTCCTATATGTTGTTGACACAATACAGATATCTCAAAACGTGTATTGAATGCCGGAATAGTTTGGTCCTTGAAACAATAAAGTTTGGTCGATAAACCAGACACTGAATCTGGGTATTTCCATTACGACAATTTTGGTGACTAACAGTCTGATAAACCAACTGAGTGAATTATAAATACAATCGCATATGCTGCGGAAATATCGGTCACAGATATCCGTGGTGGATAGTCGTACCAACATAATATAGCTGACTGGCTCATTATATGAGGTTCTATAATTAGGTCGTGTATTAGGTTCTAGATAAATTATGAAATTCTGATTACTGAATAAAGACATGAATTTTAATCAAGGAAAACGTAATAAGTCCGACATTTTATCACGTTTTCTATGACGTTACAATGTGCTTTTTGATACAAATTCCATAGTAAATTTGTGGTTTGACGTTTAGTATAAAGTAACTGATTTGACTAGTTGGAAACTAGCCTATTCTAAAACTACTTTTTGCATTATTTTGGCTACAATATTTTTGCATTGTTTTGAAGTAGAAAAATGTAATAAAAATGCACCCAATGCTTCTAGCCGTAGAAGCCAATCAATTTGCGACAACAAACTCTTATCTCACGTTAATTCCTGAAAAATCGCTTAACAATATACTAAAATTGATTGTTTATTTATTATTTATTCGTAGTCTAGAGGTATAAAATATTTTTTAATCTCCAACAAAATGTTATAAAGACTTTAATGT
The DNA here is from genome assembly GCF_024362695.1 of Pectinophora gossypiella. NCBI lineage: Eukaryota > Metazoa > Arthropoda > Insecta > Lepidoptera > Gelechiidae > Pectinophora > Pectinophora gossypiella. The sequence goes on from NC_065405.1 coordinate 7,004,617, forward strand.
TTTCAAAATTTTGAAGCGAAATCCCATTCATAATTAATGCATGAGTGCAGCTTTTATTTTCTAGCAAGTGTAATTTAAATTTTAAAATAATCTGACTATACGGCCTTTGTTTACTGTAACAAAAGGTTAAAGAACAATTCGTTCAGTTGGTCGAATCCTGATCCGATCAATAAAGGAAGACAGATAATCTGAAGATCTAGGAAAAGAATTTAAGCCGCAAACAGTGCCGGCGGCCCTCGGCTAATCTCAACAAATTCTCATGGGCCATTAGTATTCTTTCTTTGTCGGTAATTAGAGCATAGACTTAGTATTCCCTACACGCGCGGATTACCCGCGAAACCGACCAGAACAAAAATGAATACAAATGTATTGTTAGTCTAGCCACTTAGTATTATTAATAAAAACAGGAATAAAACGTTTATTTTTTGTCATCTTATACCCGATCCATATTAAACTAGAAACACGGACACACCCCGGACACATCATACAAACAACCACGTTTTACACAGACACCACACATTGATGTTATCGTACTTGCGCGCATGTGTGACGTCTGAGGGCTGCCAATTATAATACCTAATTTAACCGTCATTATTAACATAGGTAGGTAGGCACTACTTACGAAAAATGCTTATACAATAATCAGTTAATATTTATTTTATTTTATTTTATTCGGGTAGCTTACAGCCTCTTTTACAAAGTAGATATTTATATGTGTAAACAAACGCCAATTACAAAGCTACCACAGGTGAACCTAAAACATTTACATGTCAAACGGGCTCAGTTACCTAACCTAAAATTAAATAAGGTTCCTTGTTTAGCAAGGTTTTTAAACTTTGAGTACTACTTCAGGTCAAAGCTAGAATCAGTATTGAGCTTAGCTTAAATCTCAAACAAGATATTTTTAACAATGAAAGTTCACAATTTAAATAAATAAGCTTTACACTTGACTTAAAAAAATCACTGAACGTATTCATTGCATTCACATTATTTTTACATTAAGCACTTAGCCTAGGTATGAATTTTATTAGAAATTATTAGCATGTGTTGATGATCAATCTCATCACATGAAAAATAAATATTTATAAGCACCGCACAGGCAATTACTGTGAGATCAAATAATCGAGTCAGATGGAAAAACGTCGGCGTCCAATTTCAAAATTCGAATATATAAACTAAACTGATAAAAAATAAAAACAACGGTACGCGCCCTGCCTTCACGTTTCAAATCTATATTATGTTCGAAGGGAGTGAGGTACACCTAGCTCAACCGCCGGTGGGGAGCGGAGAGTTGCTGTTCTATATGCAGTATTATTCCTTATTCTATGACAAGGTAGTAAAGACCAAAAGCAGTAGCTTTTTGTTAGGTTAATTTTAAGCTTTATATAAGTACAGTCATGAGCAATATAATATACCCACTTTAGGACTCTGTCGCACTAACATATTTGACATTTAGTGAGACTTACAGTTCAATTTGTCAAAAAGTTAATGTGACATGGTACCAAAGTGTATACATATTAATGCTCGTGACCGTACCATACTTATTACCTACACGATTACAAACACATTCGAATGTAGAAGGCATTGCAATCAGATTCAAACTTTGCAATCAGCGAACAGCTTTCGAGTAACTGAAGCGAGAGAAAGTTCGGAATGTATTTGGCTTACTTGGAGCATAGTGATTGAAACGAAATGCATATCACCTTCAAATCGGAGCACACGAGAAAGCTACGTCGATGCACCACACACGTTCAATTAATGCACTCTGCATTTCCAACGAAATATTCCGTAATTACTAATGATAAAAAATCTTCTTCTTCTATCGTGTGGATTGTGAGGAGAATTACCGATCCCATCAACCCTAGTGTCAGGGTTATTACTGAGCCGCCATAGGCCCCTGACATGACTCATGTAACGACTACGTACTTACATCAGTAGGTAAGTAATAACCGGGACCAACGGCTTGACGTGCCTTCCGAAGCACGGATCTTTTTACTTTTTGGACAATCAGGTAATCATCCTGTAATGTCCTAACCAAACTAGGGATCACAAAGTATTTTTTTTTTTGATGATAAAAATTGTGCAATTGCTTACTTAACGCACTTTAAAATGAGGAAAACTATAAAATTATGCAACCTCATGAACTTGTTATACCGTCAAGTGTATTTCCTACTTGGCAATATGTTACTTCCTTCCTACAATTGTGTGCTAATTGTTTTTATGCTTTTAATATACCTACTCAGGGCTAATATTGATATCAGGTCAACAGGTAGAGTGAGCCTTTAGTGGCTTGGTGACAGCGTATAGGCGTATGACAGCCGTATTATGACCCGTATAATTTCCATGACTGTTGTTATAAAAACAAAGCTTTATTAATACCGATACCTTATCGAGTTTCCAGTCACATAACCCATTTTCTAACCACAGTAACCTCATTAACCGAGCTGCAGGCAGTATGTGATACTTAAAAACATTTATGTTGTTATTCGCAATACAGCATTGATTAGTATGCATTGTAGCATTTAGGACAGTAAATCTAGGAAAATATGATTCAGAAACCAATTTTGCACATGACTGCATAATCAGAATTGTGGTTAAATTGTATTTGTCGTGATGATGATTCATCACGATTGCGTGCTATTTGTCAATAGGGATTAGAGCTTGAATGCTTTCATAATCATATCATATGATCACGCTTAAAATCAAAACCAATTGTCAAGTACTGGCCATTTCGTTATCATGCGCAAATACTTTAATATCTACTAACATACCTAATATATTCTTAAAAAAATAATTACTTATTAAAAATTCGTGATGATCGTGTTCAGAGAACGCGTCACTTAAATCGTAATGTCACAAGTTTGAATACCATTTCGGGCTCTATTCTAAACCACTGAATTCAACTTTATGTGTTTGGATTCATGTTTGGATCATATATCACCATCACGTGGTTTCCAATGCCCGATTATTACCAATATAGCCCACTATTACCTAACCGTAGCTGGCGACGATTGGGTGTACACCTATGCCTACCCCTAATGGGATACAGGCGCCATTCTATGTTATATAAAGGTATATTGCTTTTTTAGATGAATTGCTCCGATGTGATGATCCCTTTGAAGTACTGGGGAGGGAAGCTGTTCAATTTGTCAAATAAAAGTGTGACATGGTATTAATAATAATTGTCGTGACCATACTATTTAAAGAAATATATGCTGTAATCTATATTGGGTCATAATCTTAGGTATTGTCGCTGCTTACTTATCAATATATATGTAAATCAATTTTATGGTTAGATAACAAATCTTACGCAGGTTAAACCTTAGACATTGGACATTACTTTATTTGCTCTGAATTGTGACAAACTTGGTATTATTTGGTTAGTTTAGTTTTGTTGAGGTTTTCTTTTATCATGTCGGATTTAAAGGTATTGGTAATACCACAACGTGACGCAATTAGCAAATTTAAATACCGAATATTCCGTACTATATTTAGCCGGCAGCTTTTTTTTTAATTATAATCAACGGAAACCCCAATCTACAAAATCTAAAAAGGCTACTTGCACGTCATTGAAGTTTCCAATGCAAACTCGCTCTAATTTTTTATCGCCTGATATTCTTTTTATAGCAACCTCGCATAAAAAGCTGGTTGTGTCTTAATAATTTCATCGGAAAAAAATAACATTATCAATATATCAAACATTTTATAGCACAATTTTGTCTCGTCTTTTTCTGTCTGTCAATGTTCCTATTTTGTTTTATAAACTCTAGTTCCAGAGATATTTTTCTTTCGGGAATTTATTATTGTTGCTGAAGAAATACCGTTTATTTTATTTGTGTATTTTAATAAACACTATTTTATTTGATTTGTGTATTAAATATGTAGATTTGCTACGCTCAAAATTTTCATTAATTCAGATATTGCACGATTATCTTTTTAAAAGTATTTAAGTAAGTATGTATAAATATCAAGGTATTGCTTTGAATACACTGGTTCTTTGAGAAGAAATTAAAATAGGAAGTCACTAACTCAATGGTATGTTTTGCCGTTCTTTTTTAAAACTATGGAGCTGTCTCGCCGTCACTTGGCGCACCTTCGAGTAAGGTAGGTCAGTGTACCAGAAACTCCACACAGCAACAGTACAAACAACTGTGCCCTTTCCCGCGATAAGTTCAATATCAACAATTGTAAAAGTAAACTATAGTACTCTGCGTAAAACGATTTGCATGACGATGACGTTATCTAGCGGGCGTCGCGTCGCTGAGTGATAAATCAAATAATCATAAGCTAAGCGGGCATGGCGTTATCTACGCGACTGGTGACTGTAGGAACAGACGCAAGCTGCCGTCGCGCCGCTGCGGCCGCCTACTGTCAGTGTCACTTGTGACAGCTGAAGCCGACCGCCGCCGCCGACGGGAATATTGTCTGCACGCTCAGCTAACCTCTACCCATTCACGCTTACGACGAATCGCGGTCAACACGTGGCTTCCTAATATTAGAGCGCCTGAACAAACGCTTGTTTTCCGTACATTGCACGCCCGGTACTGTGTAACGCCCACATGAACTGAAATTGCCATCACAGAGCATAAATGTTTATTTCAAAAGTCCGTGTGAATACCAGCAATGAGCATCAGCCGCAACTGGAGAGAATATGTAGCAGCACTCAGTGGTTAGTGTTTGTTTGTTTTATTTTTAAATTATTCACACACACGTTCAGTAGTATGGAATTGTTTTTGTGCGTGTGATTTTTCGAATGTTGGCAACACTGACTGGTGGAGCCCGGCTTTTTTATCTGCAGACGACATCTCTTATTTATTGGGTCGAGTGTAGTGCCTGTGATAACTCTCGAAAAATGTCCACGTCAGTTGCATCCGACATGACTGTCTGGGCATTTTTGATTGAATATGTAATAACATCAATCTGAAACTCAGTCGCTTGTGTTTTGTTATGTCATGCTTGTTTTGTTTTCATGTCTGTTGAAGTTGCACCTCGGCTAATATGATTGTGGAAATGTTAAAGTTAATTAGAAGGTGCCAACAGGTGTTTTGACTGATAACGTTGTTTTCATCGCGTATACTAACATAAATAAATACGATATGCATATTTAATTACAAAAAGTTCGTTGCACATTCTCGCTGAAGTTTCATCGAACTCGGCTCATAAAAGTGATCTAACCAAACAGATAATTTCTTATCATTATACATGCCTAGTTTATACTGTATTATAATCACGTCATGAAATATTTTTAACGTCGATTTTTATTCGTTAATGTTAATTCAGTTGAATTATTTTACTCAAATATATTACCTACATATAAAAGGTAATATGTATGAAACAGTTGCCAAGTGACTTCTTTTCAACCTTGTCTAAAAATATACTTTCTCTTACAGTTTATGCGGGTGATTTAAACAACTATGTCTATTAAATATACTAAACATGACAAACAAAATGAAATGACTGCTTACTCATTATTCGCGCAAGCTTACAAAATGTACATTTCTATTCCAATAAATGCGGAGTAATCAATTTGCAAGATATTTCACGCATAGCTTCATTATTTTTAAATAATAATAAATTCAAGGAAAAATAATAACGTATAACCAAAATAATTTCAAGAGATATAAATCTATTATTTTACACACCTAAGCAATTATTATGAAGGCTCTAAATTTATAATAACGACAATTTACTAACGCAGAATACTAAAATATGAGGGTCTGTTTGAGTGTGTGTAATGGGGGAATCATGTAAGATTGTGTGTCTATCAAATAAGTGATGATGATGATGATAAAAGACACCTAACTAGTTTACCTTTTCGCCAATGGCAAAAACAAAAATGGGCCAGTTCTAAACATGGTCACTTTTACACCATTTGTTTACTTGCTAATCGAACAAAGCAATTGTAATGGACATGTTATGTTGAATGTTACATACAAAACGTTTCCTGTAAAAAAACGTGTGAAAAGTGTCGTATGTGTACTATCGTGTTTTATTGAGCGTATCTAATCAGTACCTTTGCCACTATTATTGAAAGTTTTCATTAAAATCCATTTTTACGACATCGCCATGTTAAATTGTTTCGAAAATTGATATACGTCGCATGTTTACCTACTGTAGTATATTGTCCTACTTGGTTTTTTTTGGTAAAAAAAAAATACGGACAGAAAGGTAATTCTAATATATTTCTAGCGAATTTGACGAAGGTACACATCGAATAATGAAATACGTTTTCCTCTTCCGCAAATTAATAGGGTAAGTCAGGGAAAGTTGGCCATAGACTTTTTTAGACACTATTAAAGCATTACTGCAAAAATATTTAATTCTATATAAACGTTAATTAATTAACTTTGCGATATTAAACACAAAATTAACTATATGTAACGAGAACGCCAAAACAAATATTAAAAAAAAAACTTATTTTGCCAAACCTCGGGTGTTCGGGTTTGATAGTCATAACTTAATTCTAAATTTGCCAATAGTTTTTGATTTTATCTTTTATTCTATATCAGTCTTTATTTTCCAGACCGCATATAGAATGTCTTTAAATTCAGTCCACATTTCGTGTACCAAAAACTGGCATACACTGCATTATTTGACGAGAAGTGTTTCGTAGTAATTTTCTCCACCCCCGCGACAGTGTGATAACTTTTAGTTAAAGTTTCTCTGCGTAATCTTAATACCCTGTAAAATGTATGTCGTCACTTCTTAGCCATCACATACATTGATAACACAGCTGTTATCAAGGAGAGATGATCAGCATCATCTCTCCTTTTCTTCCCGAGGAGATGACCGCACCCAAAAATTCAAACAAATCAAGACAAAGGTGACCTATTTTGAGGTTAGACGTGCTTCAAAATAAATACAATAATTACCATTATTTTAAAAGCCATCACAATCATGTAGAACACGAACCCTCTAAACCAATTTTATACTAGTCAAAACAATCAACATGGTTTTTACTTGTTTTTTGTTATTTATTTGTAAAAAAAATGTTCTTACCTCAGCTCCCACACACGACCCGAAGCGAAATAAACAGTTTCAAGCAAGATCTGGTCAACGGTTCTGTTTTTTCGCTTGGCCATTTCTCCCTTAAGGCCATCTATTCCGGACTTGCCCTCTCCAAACCTCTTACAAATATAAAAAAATGTCATTATAACAACATCTCCAAAAGCAGTTTCTAGTAATCTTGTTCATTGCCAAACTCAATCTTATGTAGATACTGAATTAGTAGTTCTTCATTGGTTCCATATACTATTGCTATGCTTGATGTTTTGGCCAAATCCGAATAAATCTCAGTAAAGTTATTCTTATTATAATTTTTTTATAGTGTGAGTTGTGAGGTGAATTACCAACCTCATCAGCCCTGGTGTCAGGGTTATTATTGAACCGCCAAAGGCCCCTGACATGGCTCATTTAACGACTACTTACTTACATCAGTAAGTAGTAACCTGGACCAACGGCTTAACGTGCCTTCCGAAGCACGGATCATCTTACTTTTTGAACAATTAGGTGGTCAGCCTGTAATGTCCTAACCAAACTAGGGATCACATAGTGATTTTTGTGATATATCCCCACCGGGATTCGAACCCGGGACGTCCGGATCGTGAGCCCAACGCTCAACCACTGGACCACAGAGGCCGTTATTCTTATGATTGTATTAAAAAGATTTATATCAACAATCTTTACGGTTGTACATGATCATATTATTAATATTATTATATTCGAGATTATAAATAAATAAATAGATAAGTCAATTTATGATAAGAAATAAAAATTAAAATATTATTATTATTCACCATACTGAAGTACAATACATGCATAACACAACGTGTTTCATAAATATGAATTCTATAAACCATAAATAATTAAAAGTTTCAAACGCCAGTTGATTAAATATTTATTTCAGAAAAATAAACACATTTTATATTATTATGTTGTACAGTTCTTGAGGAATTTAGTTCGCATAAGATATGTACTTGCAGGTTATTTAGAGATAATAATGATTGAAACAAAATCAACTAAAACTAAGCTATTTCAATTAATATTTCGTGAATACCATATTAGTCACAAAAAATGCTACTCCTACAATATAAAATAAGGTAATGCAATATAAGGTATTTTTTCCAACGTTTAAATAACACACATTAGATCATTCGTTCTAAGAAATTAGTGTGTTGGGTTAGGTTAAACATTTACTTTTGCGTTTACGATTCTCAATCGATAGGATATCGTGTACACTTTTACATACAATAGACGTCTTCTTATAAAAGAAATAAATATAGTAGGCATTGGGATCCTATTGTTTCTTTGTTTACATTATGATTTGACCTTAAAAATTCTGAATAATTAACATAAATTTAGTTTCATGTGATGGGTATTTTTTGCATAACACATTTAATAGAAGTAATTTCTTTATTTTATTCGATTGAATTGATTTTCTCTAATGAAATGCTTATGTTTTTTATTGCTTTTGTTTATTTCTGCCTTAAGCAATAGACATGTTTTATTTGAATGTCCAAAATATTGAACATAATTACAAGATTTGTAAAAATACCGTTACCCTTAAAAGCTCATTTTATTGGCATTCGTGCCATTGATTATTAATACATATTATTAATGATTAGCAATACATAAATAAATATGTTATATATACTTTTTATGATGTTTTTTTTTTTTTTTTTTTGTAAGAGTAAGGGAAAAGAGACAAATACTTAGAATTATTGAGGACAGAAGCGGCAAGATGATTGGACACCTAATAAGACACGACGAATTCATTAAAAACATCATAGAAGGAAAGCTAGAAGGAAAGAGAGGAAGGGGAAGACCAAGAAGAGCTTACATGGAACAGATTAAAGAAAAGGTTAACGTCGTGTCTTATAGGGAAGTCAAGGAATTGGCCTTTGATAGACTGGAATGGAAAATGCTACACCGACAAGAGCGTGGCTCTTAAATTGATGATGATGACTTTTTATGATATTACTAAATTTTAGTGCAAAAGTAAATAGCTCAGAGAATATACGTATATCGGTACTATTGCTTGTCAATTTGATTAATAATATTTCAGCAATTCTCTCGAAATATCGATCACTACGATTCAGTTATAAATATTTGTATAAACCATCGGGATCCCTAGAAAAGTAAATAGAAACCTCCCTAATAAATAAGTAGAACATTCATAATCGGATAAGTACTCCCAAGAAGAGGACTCACGTAGCAACGGGATGGAAATATATATATTCCGTATACCTAGTGTATAAATCTAGGTAATTACATACACTTTTTGTATTGATCATCTATCTATGTTATCATTATTACAATTTTGTATGAGAGTTCATTGTCCCTCATGAATGTTTCGAATGTTCTCAATTGATTCATCATGTGTGTAATGATTCCAACATAAATCATTAAGATGCGGTCTTATCAAACGCGATAACACAATGAATGGTTGTTCTTTATGGCATAATATAACATGGCATTAATCTAACGGAGTATATATTTAGAGCATATAAGAGCTTCATTGATGCCACAACTTTGTTTTCATATACTTACCTACGTAATATTTTAAACATAATTGATTCTATACAACGACATACGAATGAATTGCTTAATAGTAACCCATAATTACATGCAGCCTTGTGTATTTATATATACTTAGACTAGACTTAGATATAATACATATTAGTTACACAAACAAATGTTGAGTTTTGGATTTGAAACCTGACACAACTGTACTCGTATTTGTCAGATTTACATCAGTTTATGAACACCTCAATACCTACTGTAAAGCGCTATAAAATACTTTCTTAGATTTGATTTTTATAATCAATTCGCAACATTTAAGATGTTACACTGATATGATTCCAGATTTAAATGTGAATAAATCTTATCAAATGTGTCACAGTATATTTCATTTATACATCATAAACCTGATTCTGTAACATGTAGCATACACTACTTAGGTATCTGTGGTTTCAGGAAAATCAAATACATCTATAGAATTACTATACTAATGACTGATTAGGCTGATCACCTCGGTGTCCGAAAGCAAAATGATTGGTCCCGGTTACTACTTACTATTGTCAGTGAGTAATGGTTACATGAGCCATGTCAGGGGCCTTTGCTCAATAATAACCCTGACACCAGGGTTGATGAGGTTGGTAATTCACTTCACAACCCACACGATAGAAAAAGACTATAATGACTGAAAATTCGTTTAAATAGCAATGAATTTCAATGTCGCATAAAATTATTTAATGAATGTTTACCTCAATTTAATCATGTTACATTTTTTCGGTCTTATTTTCGTTGTATACTTAGTTTTCCAGTAAAATGGCAATAATCGGGCTGTCATCGCAATGGCGCCAACACAGCGCTATTAGCACGCCAGCCGCCTGTCACACCCGGCCCGGGCACGGATAATGGTTTTCCCCTCGAAAAAGCTGACGCCCCTGTCACGCCAGCTCATTAGAACAGCCCCCGTCAGTATTACTCAACAACCGTAACGAAACCCCTGACATTACAGCCCTCCGCCCACTTTCACTTTCGCCCACAATACTTAGGTACTTAACTAAATAAGAGGGCCACCAAAGGTACGATAAGAAATAAGAAATCGTCAAGTTCTTTCAAAACTAGTTGCATATTCCACCAAAGTGAAACGTTATTTTCTTTTCAAAATCCACTAGCTAGCCAATGCCCGCGGCTCCGCTGCGAAAATGCAAAACCTTTTTCGAGTAGATCTTTCTATTCTTATCCAGTCTCCTGGGAGTTTACAAAAATCGTGTCTGATTCTTTGTCGACGACCCAAAAGTAACTATTGTATATTTCAAACTTTTGTCTGGGATTTTTATATATTTGTCTGATAAATAGCTATGTTATGTTACTTAGTTAGTATCTGTGATTTCTGTGAACTTACGAAGACGTCAATTCCGCGTGGAAGATAATAATTATAATATTCATCACTTCCAAATACAGCAATCAATATTTACATACATGTATATACAATTAATTCGCACCTGCATTCCTTATTGAAGTAGGCATAGTCCCAAACTTCAAGCATAGTTGGCAATCTCTTTTGCTATTAGTGTTTTAAGTGTTCTGCATGTTTCATCTGGTAACTTTATGTCTCTCGCTGCCTCGACAGGGATTAAGGGTATGTAAATTTTGTAAAGATAGCCCATAATATTATCTTCTAGGAAGAGTCTAATGTAAGTTCTTAAAAGAGTGTATGCGATTAAAAGCATTTTGAAGTTCCATACCTAATAAGATAGTTTAAGGTTGAATGTCATTTTAGACCCAATTTTGTAGCCGTAGAAAGAAAATAATTCCATCATTACAACAAAGGTTTTTATTGACAACTAGTACTCTCCCGGATAAATATGGAATCAGTGATATACTGTTTTACCGAAACCATTCCCACTTTGAGAACGTTCCCATATATCGACGTTCCCAGACCGCAGTAAAAAGGCGCAAAACTTATGAGAAAAGAACTTTATTACCTAACTTTTAGGCAGCTAAGACCATAGAGTACAAGAAATAACGATTTTAAAAAGAAAGCCACTGTCCTTACTATTAAACAATTTTTACAACGGTTACTACCGTCTCAAAGTGGGAATATAAATACAAACTGAAACACGATATCGGCAAAATATTTCTATTTTTATATACGTACTTACTTAATAGCTTCAGAATCATTGGGACATTGAACTTCAAACAACCTTTTTTTTGACGTGACTTATTGTAGGTTTATCGCAGATGGCATTAACTGGCCGGACAAATGGAGAGCGCTGAAGGCTCTCACGCGGTACAACGTTTAAGACAACAGGCCTGAGGATGCCCAGTTGGGCGCTAAAAACAACCCTGTGAAATAATAATGTTAGATAAAAATCAAACTAGATATTAAACCCTCGATTTCAGTCTATACCTACAGTCTTTCACTTTACAGCAAAGGAAAACCCTCGTAGCGTGTAGCTCTTCTACCTCAATAGATAACACGACAATAGTTTTGTTTTCAACAAACACAGCGTTTGTTTCTTTGTTTAGTCTTTTATCTAGGTTCAACGTTTACCTGAGCTCGATGAACTGTTTTCTCACACAATTCCTAGAATTTAATTCACGTAGATAATATACATGAACGGAATAAATGACTAAAGAATGTTGATGTTTTGTATTTACTACTTATAGAGAATTTGTGAACGAAATTTACGAATTAATCAATCTAATGTATACAACTGGCAAAATACCAACAGACTTTCAAGTTAGTAAAACTTTGGCATTACCAAAAAAACCAAATACTTTGAAATGCGAAGAACACCGGACACTGAGCATAATATCACAGGCTTCAAAAATTTTACTTAAAATCATTCAAAACCGACTGACACCTAAAGCTGAGGGATGTCTGGGAGATGACCAGTATGGGTTCAGGGAAAAGAAAGGTACAAGAGAAGCAATATTAGCTTTAAGACTGATAATTGACAGGAGATTGGATTTAAGCATGGATACCAGCGTGGCTTTTATAGACCTTGAAAAGGCTTTTGACAAGGTAAACTGGAGGAAAATGATGAGGGGGTTGAAGGAAGTAGGAATGGATTATAGAGACCGAAGGATAATATACGAACTATATAAACACCAGGAAACTGTCGTAGAAATAGGAGAAGTGAAGAGAAAAGCTAGAGTACGGCAAGGTGTAAGACAGGGCTGTTCCTTATCTCCACTAATATTTAACATTTTCATAGAGGGTGCCATGAAGGAAATAGCTAAAATCAGTAACGGAATAACAATAAATGGACAGAATATAATTAGTATCAGATTTGCAGACGATATTGCGGCACTGGCCAGTAATAAAGAAGACCTAGAAACCCTACTTAACACAATGAACACAGTTTTTGAAAAATACGACCTTAAAATTAATATAAGTAAAACCAAAATTCTAACAATTTCCAAAACTCCAAAAATAGACAGCCAAATAATTAAGTTAAATAATATCCCGATTGAAAATGTAAAGAACTTTAAGTATCTAGGCAGCATAATAACGAATGACTCAAGATGTACTTTAGACGTTAAAACCAGAATAGCAATGGCAAAACAAGCTTTCCATAACAAAGGGTGCATATTCAAGGCTAGGATTGCCAAATCTATCAGAAAAAGATGTGTCAAAACCTTCGTATGGAGTATAGCCCTCTATGGATGTGAAACTTGGACACTGACACATAAGGACAGAGAGAGACTCGAGGCCTTTGAAATGTGGTGTTGGAGGAGGATGGAAAGAATAAGTTGGACAGAAAGGGTTACAAATGAGGAAGTGCTAGTAAGAGTAAGGGAAAAGAGACAAATACTGAGAATTATTGAGGACAGAAGAGGCAAGATGATTGGACACCTAATAAGACACGACGAATTCATTAAAAACATCATAGAAGGAAAGCTAGAAGGAAAGAGAGGAAGGGGAAGACCAAGAAGAGCTTACATGGAACAGATTAAAGAAAAGGTTAACGTCGTGTCTTATAGGGAAGTCAAGGAATTGGCCTTTGATAGACTGGAATGGAAAATGCTACACCGACAAGAGCGTGGCTCTTAAATTGATGATGATGAGAGAATTTGGAAATTATACCCATTCATACATAAAGTAACCCAAAGTCCCTATTGTGGTGGGCCGAGTTGCAAATCGTCAGAATACCATAATGTCAACATAATTTAAAAATACTGGCGGGAAACCGCTAAATTCTATAATGAACAATACAATTTATTTCACACATTATTCTTCTCTTTTTTCCTTTTTTCTTTTCAATTTATTTTCTTATTTTTTCCAAAATGCAAATAATCACGATATTTTTCCTTAAAAAGGTTTAGGAAGATCTGTTCTAAACCGGCGCGCGTGAAACGATTGATAAACGTGAAGGGACCAAGAAAAATATATCAGGATCGAAGCAGAAATTTACCCCGGTGGGAAATAGGCGTGAGTTTATTTATGTATGTATGTTTTCCTTGCATTTAATTAAATAAATTACGCATGTAGGTAAATAATGCCGCAATTAACCTGTAAGGTCAAAGTCATATTATGTAACACTACTACTAAAAGAAATTATAAATACTGGCAAGTCATTTCCAACATCGTATAAATTACGAACAAAAAAAAAAATCTCGACTTGTATAATCACTTTGCATAGCAAAACTTATCAACACCATACAAATTACACCTTTGATTACATTTCAATCTTGAATGTAAATCGAAGTTTCGTCACTATTTCATTTCAACGGAATATACCTACTTATACCTACCTCAAATATGTGATACCAATCTCACTGATAATACGAGAATGCTAGATAACATGCGTATCAATTTCTAATAAAATATCTACCTAAATCAGTATTATTATACTTTTCTGCTGGACTTCTCTTGTGTAGGTAGTTTTGTTAGATCAAAAACCAAAATTCAAAAATATCTTCATTTAGTAGGTAACATAGTTACACTTTGAATCGTCAATTTTACATAAGAAACGCCGGGGACAAGAAGCTGCAAGAAACACCCCGGCACAGGGCCCTAGACGTTCTTTATTTAAAAAAAAAAAACAGAATATTATTAGATAATTTAGTAATTTGGCTGCCTAATATTAGTTCCCAGACAGATAATAACCATTTATTATAAATTTATGTTAAGTTACCTACTGTCCTAAAACTGTTCATAGGTAAATTTTTAATGTCAATGGAAATCTTATTGTAAAAACGTATACATTGCCCCTTAAAAGATTTAGTGATTTTATGCAGTTGACTGACATGTAAGCAAGTTTATTTTTGTTTCGGGTATTAACAATGTGCCAATCACTACTTTTTCCAAACAATTCCATATGTTTTTTTACATAAGTATATTAAGTATAGTAAGCCATGAAAGAAAGTGCATTTCTTCGAGGCAATGACGTCATAAATCGTCTGAAACAGACGTATAAGGCCAATAAGGCCAATGATGATTAAGTTTTCATAAATGTGTTCTTTAAACTTATTTATTAAGTTGTTTAAATTAAAATGTTTTACTAAGAGTTGGTTGTATAGATATTGGCCTTTAATTAGTAAGGTCTGAAGTACTACCAGCTTAAACAATGGAATGACTTTACTGTGCTTCATTAAATCAGGAAACAAGCCATTGGCTACACATGTATTAAATATATAATATAATACATGATAGATAAGGAGCTATGCATTCAATAACGGATTAATGACTTTAACAGAAAGACTAAGAACTGCAGTCTTTTTGATTTCTAAAGAATTAACAGCTCTCAACTACTCTCAAGACGTCCCTAGGACTCGCTTGCGTAAATATTAGATTATCTACTTTGGACGTATCTATGTGATCCCTTACAATTGTTTGAGCGAGTGCAGGAGACCAACTTCATCAACCAGATGTGATGATGATAATGAGTTAAATTATATTATTAATTATATGGTATTTCTTTACTGACTTTCCAGATGCAATTGGGATGGATCTTTTTAATAATGTTTCATATATTGTGTGCAATAAAGTATATTTAACTTGATTTGGTTTTATAAGACTATTTCTGTCACTCACCGTCTTAAACGCACACATTATGGTTTACTTTTTTCATTTTTTCAGTGTTATTCTCATTCTTTTCTTAGCTGTGTATCTGCCTATCATTTCCGCGAACACGTAACAAGTTGTTATGGTGATCGCTGTTGCGTGCCCGCAATAATCAGATGTCACTACGGCTTACCATAATGTCTGCTCGGAACAATGCGAATGACGTAACTCTTCTTAATAGTCATACCAGCTGGCTTATGGGCTGAAGACTGACATAAATAAGGTTCAAATTAGAACCAAAAGTACTGATTGTCGTCATTACTCGTGTGTTTCGATACGGTTTCAGCGTTTGCCCAGCTGATAAATACATATAATTATAATAACAACAATTAAAACATATTAGCCTTTTATTGCACAAAAAATATTTTAAAAATAAGATGTAACTAGTGCACAAGTTATTTTACCTTATGAAATAAATAATAAAAGTATATTTTTCTCAAAAGTCTTTAGTTTTTTTTGCAAGCATTTGAGATATGATCACCCGAAGTAAAAAAGTTACAAAGGGATCACGTCGTGACTAGATATAATGAATATCATGATGGATGGATATTCTAAACGATAGGTTGTTGACCTGTCGACTGTCATCTTATTTATCTTAGGACCACATACACACACCAAACCTGATGACATTTGCCTGCCAATCCATGTAGACAGTTGTGTGCATGCATGGGATTGTGCCTACTTATACATTATGTTTGTAGACTTATATCTACTGTTTTAGACGCACTTTTCCTGTGTATAAAAATAACACAGGAAAATAAAAATACTTGGAGGTTCTTTAACATTGACGTGTTTGGCGTTAATAACTCGTATTACAATGAGATGTTGATTCAATATAAAATGATTGCTTGCAGGAGTAAAAATGCCATTTCACGATCAGCAAAAATATTACTAGATTTAATTCATGTATTATGTACAATGTGGTCTCTTTACGTAGAATTTTTTATCCAAAAAAAAATAATACTATAAATCTTATTTTTTTCCTTTTTTAGGTTAATGATAATGTATTTATTTTCTTCTTATACTCAAACAGTCTCATCTCTCATCAGTTGTATGTTCTCAATCAATCTTATTCATTTAAACCATACGTACTTATGTTCATTCTAAGAACTGAATCCTCCTTCTATCAATAGTATTAGTAAGGGAATGAAACTAATATTTTTAACACTCACGTACAGTATTACGTAACAAAATTCACTACTTAGCTTACAATTTACTATTAAGGAGTACTGAGGGTTTTTAGTCGTTACATGATCAATATAACGATCCTCTGTCGGCTCAATAATAAGAATAAACTTGCCTCCAAGGTTGGTAAGATCGGGCATTTACCTAACAGTGTCAAATCAATAAAGATTACCAGTTGAGCTAATCAATTAAACGTGTATTTTCCAGCGACTCTGATCACGGCGGCGGCGGGGACCACCGTAGGCTGGACGTCACCAACGCTACCAATACTCCTAGCTCCAGACTCGCCTATACAGACCACTGCCGACCAGAGCTCATGGATAGTCTCGCTCATGATACTATGCTCGGGTAAGGGAACTTTTCCTAGCTTAAATTGTCCCAATGCTGGGCAAAGTCGTCCATGAAACCACGCAAACACATACAAAAAGTATTCAAATTCGATCGGGCCATTTTCAAGTTTTTGCGAGACTAATAGACGACAATTGGTTTTACATAGTATAAAAAACTTATCTTTATTGCTTGTTGCTACTCTTGATGATGATATCTCTAGAATTTGCTAGAACTCTATGATATAGTTCCTCTACTTTTATTTAATTACTTATATATTTGATATAAAATATGTTGATTTATTATACTATACATAACTATAACGTAATATGTACCTATTTAACCTTTATAAGGTGTGACTGTGTAATTATTCCTCTTTCGTTCAATATTTCTCATTATCACGTCTGAAATATAAAACAAAAAGATAATTATGTTAATAAACAACTCGAATTTTCTTCACTAATTAAAGTCAACAATGTCGGTGGGGTATAAAATATCCTATTTGTAATTTACAATGTTGAGATAACAAATGCGTAACACCTCGATACATGTACGGTATCGCCCACACCCCCTTGAACTTTGACCCGTCTATTATAAATAGGACACATTTTCACGAATAGCAATAATCCTGAGTCATGGTTCGTAATTATCCCGTAAAATGATATTTATATTTAAAAATAACACCTCTTGTTTTTAATTTAGACACAGACAATTTGACTGTTTACTCAATTATTATATTTGAAAAACAGTTAAAAATGTCAGCTTAGTGATTTTTTGTTTGTATAATTGTCGTTTTGATACCCTTGTTCCACATATCCCTACTCGTCTATCCCTATCCCGAAAAAGAGGGAGCAAATTTATGTGATCCGTGACTACAGGGGATATAACAGTTGGACATTTTTTAGAAATGCTACGATGATTATTTTATGTTGATTTGTTTAAGAAATTTAATTATTAATTTGAGTAATGTCGAGTATGGTTTTTTAGGTATCTGCAATAAATTATTTTTCTATTTGCTTGTACTGTATCTTAGTAGAAATAGGTGGAAGCAAAATATTATTCTATGCCCCCTAGTAGCAATATGTGGAAAAATATTCCATTCTTCCCTACCAGTAGGGACAAACCAGACTGGGGATATGTGGAACAGGGGGTTTTGACTTGAGCTTTTCGACTAAGTAAGACTGCGCTCTAGCTATGACGTTAGCAATATTCGCATGGACTACCTAATTATTGCTCATTTAATATAGAGCTAGATTGAAGTATTCAGATGTAAATGATTAACATAATTACCTGCAAGTGGGACTATCAATAATAATTATTCCTATTCCTCTCATTCTAGTAGGACCACCGACAAACGCCGTAAGTCTTCCCCCTTTATCAATACTAATACACTAGCTCAGAACCAAAATTAAATTAACTCATCTGCAGGGAACCGGTTGACAAGAGATCTGAACTGGGGGTCCAATAAGGTCATTCAATTCAAATTCAAATTATTTATTTCAGATTAATATCCATAATTATAAGTACATTAGATTAGATTCCATTATTAAAATTAAATTATATAAAATCAAATAAAATTAATATTATTAATAAAAATGAAATAAAATACATTGGTGCCCATTCGGGTGCACACATTAAGTTGCAATTCATCTAATAAAATAATATTGATATTTGACATTTTGTTTGCATTGAGCACCTTTTACATGCGCAAATGTCAAATCGTAATATTGCTCTATTAGATGAATTGCTTTGATTTGGCCTTTTTAACCCCCCTGATGTCTAAAATTTCGATCATCAATCAGACTACAGATAGAATATGCTTATATTCTCTTCTGATCCAATAAGTTTTGTTTGGTTCTAATTCAACCCCATCTATCGATAGATCATAATAACTTAATTAGTAACTTAGAAGATAAATCTTATTTTTAGTAGAAGCGTTCTTTCTCTATGTATATACCATATTCAGTTTAGGATAGGTGAGGCAGGAATAAGCAAATAAGTGGTGCTGATTCCAGTACACACCATCTTGACCATCTAGTTTTATTTTAAATTGTCATTTTCTTATCCGCCGTAAAGAAAAGGGACAGGTAATCAAGAGGCATACCTATTATATGGAACACTCATCAATTTCAAGCAGAAAAAAATAAAAAACACCCTCCCAAATAAGTAATTATTGACATTTGACACTTATAGGATATACAATTAGACGACCAATTCCAATCGGTTTTAACTATTTCTTTTATGTCTGACGATGCCGGAAACAGCTACTCAGACAATCAAAAAACAATATCGTAAAGATATGTATGTATGTATGTTGATGATTCCAATAGCCGATTACTTGTATAAACGTACAGATAACTTCGATACCGCGTTCTAAAATACCACTAGCGCCGCCTATTGGCGGTTTCAAGGAATCAATTGTGGTATTCATTTCTATTGCGTTACCGCACTCTTTGCTTTCTCCCTACCTATATTTACTATTTGTTAAAGCTAGTGTGAATGACATTGACATTCATAAAGTACTCTATATTAAAACAGTAGAATAAGCCGCCACGTGAAACTCTAGTCAAAACCATTTGGACTAAAAAGTCAATAAACTTTTATGCACATGGATATCTACACCCTACACTTATTGGAAAATCTCCCCACTATTCTTGAATACCTACTTATTCTTATTACTGTTGAATTAGAGAAAATATTAGAAATGTCACATACCTATTTTTGAATTAGGAAAGATATCTAAAACTATTCAAATTGGAATTTCAGCCGTCAGCCCCATCCCCGCGTCATACCTCGCCGACAGAATCGGTACAAAGAAGACCTTACTCCTGGCAGCTGTTCCATACATTATCGGCTGGATCCTGGTTATGCTAGCAGGCAACGTGCCAACCATCTACGTGTCAAGACTCATCTCAGGCCTGGGCTACGGCATCGCTTACACCACCGCGCCCATGTACTTAGGGGAGATAGCTTCGGATGAGTGCAGAGGTGCCATGGCAACGCTCATTACTGTTATGTCCAAGGTAGAACTTTCGAGTTTGCTTTAAGTTATATGATATTATTTATACAACTAGGTGAATAAAAAAAACTGTCATTTATATTGTCGCGCTAATTACGTACTAACTAGATCCAAATTGCTTCATAATAAACAACAAACACACACAATAACAACTTAAATACATATTTTCGCACATGAGAAGGTGCAAAGTAATAGATTATAAAATAAATGATGCAGGAATAGTCTTCAAGATGTTAATGTCAAGATCTTGTTTAACTGATATATCGTAAGGCTGAGATTACTATGCCTATCTCATGTTTTTATCTGGTCCTTGATTTATGTGCAAACGGATAAGGTAGTCTGTACCTAGTACCTTAACGTCTATTATGCTATAAAAGGATGAATACGAACACTGCTCATACGGAAATAATAGTCAATACCTCATGAATTTTATGAAATATGTATTCACATTTTAAATATTGTCATACGGTTTTGGCACAAAAGCAAAATTTTACAACTCGGATAATTGTAACGAAGCGACATTATCGATGTAACAAGGCTTAAACAATAACTTGTAGGTACATCTTAACTCATGTAGGACCTCACCATCCTTCAACAGTTATTACTGAAGTTAATATAATGACTAGGTACAAAATAAATTTATTGTTAATGTGACTAAGTGTCTCCGCAAAGCTTCAACGCTATGCTAAGGCAGTACATGAAACTTTCTAAATATTTTACGATACAATGACGTCACATGTTATTTTGCACAGATAACATAATTATGAGAGGCAAAGGCTCTCACGCCGCATGATTGTCACCATGTTATACAAGTTAACCGAACCGGAAATGAATAAAAAGAAAAGATGGAGCACATTTTGTCACGAGCGTATTTTACACGTGTACGCATTCATTATCTCGATAACGACGCATACAATACAATATTCGATTCAATCAGAATTTGAAATGCTCTTTCATGTATTTACGTATGGAATAGTTTTATTTATTCACGTTAATATTCGGTGACGAAATCGCACAAAAAAAATTACAAAAATACCTGACATTAATCCTTATTCGGACAGGTTTAAAGTTCCAGTTCTGAAATGAATTCAGATGCATTGCACAAAAACATATTGATTCGATCCGACAACACGGTGAGCCTCGCAGGTTTACTGGATGAGAGCCCTCAGGGACCCCTTTATGTCCGGCCCGCTACTAAATGTGATCTGAGGTCAATCTACACTTTTAACCTGCACAAAAACAAAAAAAAAAAAACAAAAAATAGTAGAAGTGTCATGTCAGGGCTACCATTCAAATACCTCAGCTATTTGGTGAATTATGTTGTGATTATCGGCTATAGATTTAAGTAAGTACCGATTGCGTATCAATGGCGGACGGTTCCACCCACCTTTGGAAACTCGGAAGAGCATTACTAATAGTACTAAACGGTGACTAACCAGTAGGTTATGCGATTAGCATTAATTAGTAGCGTTGGTCTAACGCGACGAACATTGCCGAACTGAATTAGTCGATTCGATTCGTGCACTTTCAGGGAAAAAAAATCATGTTATTTTCTGGTAGTACCATCGTTGCTGGAGCTTCGTACTTATTCAGTCTTATTTCATTAGTCTACTTTCCCGAGTACGATTATGACGATGAATGTATGTACATTCCAAGGAGTGTTATTTGGGCAATCTCATTAATGTTTAAAAACATGCTTACGAATTATTTTCACATTAGCTTCTATTTGAAAAGGGTTTATTTAGTAAAGGACTTGATGAACAAAGTAAATTCCAAAAACAAACATTAAATTAATTAGGTAGGTAGATCATATTAATTTAACAGATTTTTGCTTTTAAAATTGAATTTCCTTTTTTAATTTTCAGTTTGGGATCCTGTCACAGTACTGCATCGGACCATATGTATCCATGCTGGCTTTGGCAAGCTTCAACATCACAATACCGATTCTATTCGTGGTAACATTCACTACCATGCCGGAGTCTCCATACTACTTCCTCAAGTCGGGACAACCCGACCAAGCAGAGAGGTCATTGAAGAGGTTACGAGGCAAAGGTTACGTGAGAGAGGAATTGGACAGCATGACCCATTTAGTCAACGAGAATATGAAAGAAAACGGCAACTGGAAAGATTTGATCACCGTCGGCGGAAACAAGAAGGGTCTCATAATCCTCATGGGGATATATTTCACTCAGCAATTCTGTGGCAGCACGGCGATCATATCATACGCGCAGCAGATATTTGGAGCAGCTGACGGTGGCATGGGCGCTGAAGAATCCTGCATCCTCCTCGGATCCGTGCAGCTGATGACCTCGGCAATATCTTCGCAGTTAGTCGACAGACTCGGAAGAAAGCCGCTGCTCCTCATATCTTCCTGCGGCGTTGCCTTAGCCAACATTATTATAGGGGCATACTTCTTCATGAAGCATGAAAGCGATGAGTACATCGTCAGTGTCAGATTCATTCCTATTGTTGTGATTCCTATATTTATATTTTCATACACGATAGGTTTGGCCACAGTGCCTTTCGCTATTACATCTGAGATCTTCCCGACGCACATAAAATCTAAAGCCACGTGCGTTATACAGATATCCGTGGCTTTGATGACATTTGCTGTTACTAAGTTGTACCAAGTGGTAGCTGACAGTTTAGGGAACTATACAGCATTTTGGTGTTTTGGGGGACTGTCCGTTGCGGGTGTCGTGTTTATACTGGTAATGCTGCCAGAAACGAAAGGACAATCGTTTGCGGCGATACAGGAGAAATTGTATAGGAGTGAGAGAGAAGTTGTATATGAGAAACGAGATGATCACAACGGGGCAGCGGTTAGAATTAATATTTGAAATGCCTAGTATTATAGGATCTCGGCAGATTGTTTACTTAAGTATTTAAACAAATAAAACGTTTCCGCTTAATGGTAGAATGCAGAGCTTCAGTAGCTCTATTTATAAACACTACTGTATCAATGCATAAACATAGGAAGCACTTAAAGTTACCGTCCTCCTCAAGTTCGAGACATTTCTGTGATCTACGATACATTTATAGTAACACGGTAGGTACTTAATTTTACAGCAATGCATGTTAATTATAATATCCTGCCGGCGTTTGAAACCCTCTTCGTCATCAATACTAAACGTTTTCTAAACAATTATTATATTGTAATTATTTACTTCAATACTATAATAATATTTACTATAAAACAATAATATTGCTTTGAAACGGCTTCCAATTTGGTATATATAATCATTTGTAATAATTTACTAATAAAACACGTATCAACAGGTTAGACCAAAAATTTCGAAATCATGCAGCTGGTGGGGTCCAATTATTATTTATTATTACGATTACCTACAATAGGTACAATAGTTAACACTATATCGAATAATTATTAGAAATAATATACGTGATAATACCAGTGATACTAAGGGGCCTAGTAAAATATGTAAATCCCTGAATATTTTGTATTATTTTTTTAATCTATTACTTATAATGACAAGTTACATTGTAAGTCCAAATATTACCATCCATGAAATGATAATTTAATATTTACATCTCGATTGTGCCTTAATTATAACTTATTATGTAATATACTTAAATATGATGAACAGTTTAAGTACAATAGTAGAATTAAGTCTACATGAATGTTATGCAAAAGCTGCAACAATAACTTACAATAAGTAATTTTTAACATCTTGTTTAAAAATACAATACGAATATTTTATTTTTAGTGTTTTATATTAATATAGGTAGTATTTTAACCAATATGCAGCATCATTTGTAGTATTTATATATATAATTATATCCTGTTAAATTATATGAATTTGAATTTAGCTTTTTATCTAAGGAAAGGAATAAGAAATGTATATAATAAAAAACTAATGAGGCGTGTTAGCAAAAAACGGTTGTGATAAAAAATTACCAGGCTTTTTGTTGTTTCGTTTCGATTGCTATTTGTATGTATCCTGATACATACAAATAGCAATAGCAAAAATTATATACAATTTGATCAAGAGCCTGCTCTTGATCAAATTGTATATAATATAATATATAAACATGTATGTATTAATTGTTTCGACCATCATAAAACGCGGCATCAAAAACGGCTTGCTAGGATGGTTCACTAAGCTTTCTTATATATTTACTGTGAAGTTGGTCTAAGAGAAAGCTTGGTGAGGCGTGGGTGCTTAGTTCATAGTCCAACTATTCCAATTAGGAATATAATCGTGAACTACTGAATATTATGTTAAATACAGATTATCACAATACCACAACTTCTTCAGAATCTCTAAATATATAAGTATTTTGTTACCAAACTATTTTACTTACTAAAAGCTACTGTAAAAATATATTTCAATTAATTTTATAACATTTTAAATATGTCTATATTTATATTATTATTGTGATGAGTAACATTCCGTTCAAATTGTTTTTGAAAGTTTGTAAGGTTTATTAATCTTCCGTATCCGATGGTTTCTAATTTTACTTAAAATTGACGTCTTCGTATATCGTTCCTATGAGTAGATCGAAAAAGTTCTTGAACATAATTATTTCTTCAAGTACATTTTAATATCAATATACTCTTTCCACTGTCTCTTTTTCACTTCGACGACGATTATAGGTGATTTGAAACCCTAATGTGGTATTTTTGATTCATAAACAAAATTCCAAGAATGAACTCTAAGTACATAAAATACCACGTGGACGAGTATTCTCGGTAATACCCTTTCACAAAATGCGCATTCAAAGTAACACAACTTAAAATGTATTGTGCCAATATTGAAATACGATTTTAACTTCATTTTGTTTTAAATCATTAACAATTGTTTCAAATAAAATGCTATTGAGTTATATTTATTTTTCATTTGCTTCTAACCTTTCCTACCTTGACTGTTTCTGAGCGGATACGGCGAATTTCAGCTAAGTATCTGTTGATGATGACGCTCTTAGCCAGGCTGGGTCCCGTCCAAAGTGTTGAAAGTCATATTACAGGAAACCCACATTAATAATAAGTGAAGGGTCACGGGTTGAGTTTTTCGGAAGAGTGGGATAATAATAATGATAATAAAGTAGCTAATAAATACCAGCTTTAATCAATAGGTGTAGGTAAGTGGGTAGGTAGGTAGGTGGTTTGGGGAGTTAGGTAGATAGGTTGCAAGTACGTAGGTGGTAGGTAAGTAGGTTTAATTAGTAGGTAGGTTTTTAAGTAGTACGTTGGGATAGTCCTTTATCTAGCAGTGGACTGAGAAATCAAACAAATAAGGCAAATAATTAATGCCGTCTTGTAAGTATACAAGAGTTAATGCCACGCTATGATGGCCGTATTGATAATAATAAAGTACAGCAATTTTCTCCTTCAAAGTAGATATAAATTAATACAAAACTTCTTGAACACGATAAAATACAGCAATTTACTCCTTTGAGGAAGTAATTAATTGATACGAAACTTGATGAGCGGGACAAACTTCAAAACGACCATCATAGCATGCCGTTACTTTAGTTAGTTAGTTACTACTGTAACCTAAATAATCATAAACAGCATCATAAAATAGCCTAGATGAATTATAATAAATAATAATATATATTTATTTCAGTATAAAAGATACAAATTGTATAATTTTTTGTTATAACTATACTTAGATTTTATATAACTCTTTTTTGGTACATACAAAAGACATCAACGAGCGCGCTCTTTCATTTTTGTAGTTCAGTTATTATTGAATTTATTATAATACATTTGAAGTAAGTAAATGAAGCATAAGCAAATAGGTATATCCAATTTTGTTGTTGACAATAATATTAATAAGCGATGTAATCTGAAATCCGTTTAGAATAAATAAATATTATGTAAGTGATACGTGAATTCGGCTTTAGGTACATTAAATTGCCTTCGTAAACAACTAATAACAAGTTTGCATAACTAAGTACTAGTTATCCATATAAATGTCTGTATATAACCTCATTACTGGCGCTCGGTGGCGCAGCGGTAAACGCGCTCGGTCTGCGATTGTTGAAGTTAAGCAACTTTCGCAAAGGCCGGTCATAGGATGGATGACCACAAAAAAAAAGTTTTCATCTCGAGCTCCTCCGTGCTTCGGAAGGCACGTTAAGCCGTTGGTCCCGGCTGCATTAGCAGTCGTTAATAACCATCAATCCGCACTGGGTCCGCGTGATGGTTTTAGGCCCGATCTCCCTATCCATCCATAGGGAAGGCCCGTGCCCCAACAGTGGAGACGTTAATGGGCTGATGATGATGAACCTCATTACATTTGTAAAAAATACTTTTTCTTATGAAAACTCAAGTCTGCAATCCCGATAGACGTGGGCAAAACCAGTGGTGGCCCTAGGGCGGTGCGACGTGTGCCATCGCACCGCGCCGAAATAGGCGACGCGCCAAAATCAACCAAGACTGGTTCACCCTGGCCGCAAGATAACTTCATCGGGTTAGATTGCTCAAATTTTTATTTTAAGGGGCTGAGGGGTGCCACTTTGAGGTCTCGCCCCACCTAAATATTTTGCTAGGGCCGCCACTGGGCAGAACCTGTATATCAATAGTTCTTCTTCTTATCGTGTGGGTTGTGAGGTAGAATACCAACCTCATCAACCCTGGTGTCAGGGTTATGATTGAGCCGCCAAAGGCCCCTGACATGACCGATTACATATATAGAAATAGTTAACTTTATGACTAAAACGGCCACTGTGGTTCAGTGGTTGAGAATCAGAGTCACGATCCGGTGGTACTAGGTTCGATCCCGATGGGGACACGTCTAACAAAAAATAGGTGAGACTGTCCTTCGTTTGGCCATTGCAGGCAGATCACGCATGCTTCGAAAAGCACGTCAAGCCGTCAGCCCCTGCTACCATTTATTTAAGTAGGTAAGTATGTAGTCGTTACATGAGCCATGTCAGGGGTCTTTGGCGACTCTATATGTAACACCAGGGTTGATGGATTCGGTCATTGATCTCACAACCCACGTGAGAGAAGACGAGCGTTATAATGACAAAGTTACCTGTTAGCTAAACATAGACTATCATGATTAGAAAAACGACCTCGGTCGTCCAGTGGTTGAACGTTCTGCTCACGATCAAGAGGATCCGGGTTCGAATCCCGGTGGGGACAAATCACTTTGTGATATCTAGTTTGGTTAGGACATTACAGACTGATCACCTGATTGTCCAAAAGATGACCCGTGCTTTGGAAGGCACGTTAAGCCGTTGTTCACGGTTACTAATTACTGATGTAAGTGCGTAGTCGTTATATGAGTCATGTCAGGGGCCATTAGCGGCTCAATAATAAACCTGACACCAGGGTTGATGAGGTTGGTCATCACAACCCACACGATAGAAGAAGAAGACCTAAAATATAAAAAGGTCCGTTTTTCCTTATTTATTATTTTATCAAGGAGCATCGTATATCGAAGTAAAAATATTCCCAAAGACTGTGGAAAATTATTCGATACAGATAAGATTATCACGTGTTTACTATTTACTTTGAGTAATGCAACGAAACGGTTATTAAACAAACACAATAGAAATATAACTACGTATAAATATAACTACATAAAAGTATAAGCGCCGTATATATTTATGCTAGGGTTGTAACCGAACAGTCTCCGTGGTCTAGTGGTTAGAGCGTTAGGCTCACGATCTGGAGATCTGGGTCCGATTCCCGATGGGGACATTGTCGAAATCACTTTGTGAGACTGTCCTATGTTTGGTAAGGACTTTACAGGCTTGAATCATCTGATTGTCTGAAAAGTTAAGATAATCCGTGCTTCGGCTGTTGGTCCCGGCTATTAGCCGTTAAAACACGTCCATCAACCCGCAGTGAAGCAGCTTGGTGGAGTATGCCCCACAACCCCTCCGGTTGATTGAGGAGATGCCTGTGCCCAGAAGTGGGACGTATATAGGCTGTTTATGTATATTATGTATGTCCCCGAGAGACGGATGTACACGGGAAGATTTCCCGGTAAAGTATCAATCATAGATACCATTTCCAGAATCCTATTCATTGACCTGTCCTGGTAAAAACAGAAAATCGTAATAAGTATATGCTATACATAACTAGCTATTCGACCCGCGTCAAATGGGCAAATAAATTACGTTTGTTTCTGAAAGTTACCATATTTCCTTTTCTGTACTCCTGACTAATGTAAACCCTCTCGGATGATAGCCTGAGCTGAAGTTCGCACCCTAAGGCCTATTGTCTTAAATTTTTGTATCGGATGCTACATCGGATGAGAGTCCTCAGTGCTCCTAATTTCTTGGTTAATACCACCTGAGGCAAACCTACAATAAGACATGTCAAAAGAAGCCACATCTTAAATGACCTGAGGCGTAAAGGCCAACAAACTCACGTTTGCATTTATTTATTATCCAGTTCTAACATTTGTCGAGTCACCTACGTTATTTTTGAATTCTCCGATTCCAAATGGTTCGGTCACCGTCACGGCCTTTATGTCAGCATTGTCAGCCCTAATCATTGTTGTCTGTTGTTTAATTAGTAGATTTTGCTGTCCAAGGTTATTTTTGTTTAAGAATGTGATTACCATAATGATTACAGTTATTTTTACAGCCGTAGATCAATTATGTAATCGTTTTATGTCTCTTGTACTAAACAGGGTTCACATCCTGTATGTATGTATACAGGAGACATAAAAATGACACTAACGTGACATCGTAACGTATACTGAAGGGGATGATTCAGCTCATGTTTCTGAGATAATACCAAGTGGAATTTTCCGTCGCAAAGTTCCTGATTTTTATATTTTTATTTCTTAATTATTTTCAATTTTATACTTTAATGATGGAAAATTCCACTTGATATTACTTACTCAAAATAATGAGCTGAATCATCCCTCTCAGTATTCGTTACGATGTCACTTACACTCCGTTCAAGAACATACGTATGTTTGGGTGTTAGTGACACCCTAACGAATACTGAGGGGAATAATTCTGAGTTGATATCAACTGGATTTTGTCGTTCCTGTCGAAACTTTGGTGTCTTTTTATTATATTTATTTGCATACGTTTGCAACGGAAAATTCCACTTGATATCAATTCGAGTCATGGTCTGAATCATCCCTCAAAGTCTTCGTTACGTTAGTGACATCACTAACACCCTGTTGATAAATTACAGTATACCTACATCACACAAAAGCATGACAAAGGTTCAGACAAAATAATAAGTGAGCTAGAATTTGTACGTACAGCAGGTAAACTAGGCAAATATATTTTAGGTCCTTGAAAGTTTTCAACTGAATTGTCAGACAATCTTTTTTTTTTGACGTGTCTTATTGTAGATTTGCCTCAGATGGCATTAACTACTTGGTGTCAGATTATCGCAATTAGATTTTTGTATGGATTAAGTCGAAATGAAGCCAGCGCAACAATCGGATATGGGGAGTCTCATATCCCTGATATAAACGCGTTAAGAACCCGTTATTATGTGTTTTAATCGGATATGTCTACAAAAAATATATATTTAGAAGAATATTTAACGATCAATGCAAATTATCACTACTAACTAATTTAACCTGACGTCATCTCCTGAAAATTTGGTAACATCTACCATCTATCACCCAAGCGTTATCTCGTTTTCCAAATGGCCCTTACTTAACTTGTATATTTAGCAGGTCCATTTTCACAGAAGCGACTGTCTGAGAACCAGCCCAAAAAAATAAGTATCTATGAATCTAATAATGTAATGAAAACACCGAAACTAATATACATGAAAGTAAAACAATTTTATTTCAAAAACAAACCCGTTTCGGTTTAAGACCTAATCGAATAAAAACTTACATTATTATTTCTGTATATAATTCAACTTAATTAAGCAGTTTTATTTTTCTACAAATATTTACTCACGTAGAATAGTTAGTTACGCGGTATAACAACATCTTGTCTGTACATCATCTACAACTTTGTACCTCTTATTAAAT
This sequence comes from Pectinophora gossypiella, assembly GCF_024362695.1. Lineage (NCBI taxonomy): Eukaryota > Metazoa > Arthropoda > Insecta > Lepidoptera > Gelechiidae > Pectinophora > Pectinophora gossypiella. The sequence goes on from NC_065405.1 coordinate 7,034,666, forward strand.
AACTACTCAAGGTGTTTGTGTCAAAACAAATTTTCTGTTTTCCTCTTATCTCTCATCTGGAAATGTCCCCTGGCGATAACCTCAATAAACTTAAGATTGGAAAATAGCCGTATATTACATTTTAGATCGATGATTCATATTTAACAATGTCCTACGTACTTGTATCGGTCTATTCATAAAAACGATTTTAAAAAAATTCAAACGCGACCACCAAATAAAAGCATTCAAATTGATTGAACCAAATGCGAATAACTATATTAAACGAATGATATATGGTATTTATGAGTGCTAATTCAAACAACTTTGTTATTTTTTATAACTTTCTTAGTTTTATTCGTCAATACATACATATTATTATGTATATAGTATGAGATCACGTCTATTGTTTGTATATACGACATTTACTCTATTTAAAAGAAATAATCTAACCGTCTAGACCGTTTGACTATAGGATCAGACTCTTTACTTTTAGCCCGTTAGATATTATTATTCTATCATTTTTGTTGGTCTTCTGTTTATCACTATAAATTAATAATGGTAATAAGCAGGATTCTATTTTCAAAATAATTTATTAACTCTACTCCTGGGATAAGTTAATCTTTACATGGTATAATTTCCTAAAACTACTCTTATTTTGTTACCAGTTTATGATATCGCGACAGTCATTTTGAATTAGTACCCTACAAGACATAAATAACCGGGCATCTAAATTCATTGAATCGTTGGTCATTGCTGTCCGTCTACATCAATTATGTAGAAGTAGTACAGTACAGTGATTTTATGAGTCAAATTGCCTCTTGACACTATTAACTCGAGTTGAGAGAAAATGCTGCCAACCGAATCATAAGTCGAATCTGACTTGACTGGGTTCTCACTGGGTCAGTCCAATATTATTATGTTTTAAAAGCTAGTGATAAAAATTTTGATTTCCTTCCTCATCTCCATAATGTAATCCGGTTTATCACAGGGTCCACTTCCCTATTAAATTTAACTTATTAAATTTAGACTTCCATACCTATCCAAATTCCGTCCCGAGTCCGAGACTTTTTTGTTTAATTTTCCCTAGGCACCATCCCTTTTAGGTAGGTACCCATTTATGAAGAATTTGAAGTGTTTAATGTTTAATACGTCAGTCAGTAGTCTCTGTGTTTTTGTAAAACTGTTCTTTCTTTGAATTTTTAGAACGTATATTTCGAGATTTAAAAGTAGCTTCGCAAATGAGCCGTGGTAGGTAGCCCAGTAGGCCCAGCAGGTTCTGGAGTGGCGACCACGTGTCGGACGACGCTCAGTGGGTAGGCCCGCTACAAGGTGGACCGACGATCTGGTGAAGGTCGCGGGAAGCCGCTGGATGCGGGCAGCGCAGGACCGATCGTCGTGGAGATCCTTGGGGGAGGCCTATGCCCAGCAGTGGGCGTCATACGGCTGATGATGAGGTAGCCCAGTTGGTAGAATGCTTGCCTTTAACTTTCAGGTCGCAGGTTCGAATTTAGAACAGGCCTAAACCAATGATTGTCGAATTTGTTTTCGAATTCATGTTTGGATCGTAAATCACGTGCTCAGCGGTGAAGGAAAATATCGTGAGGAAACCTACATTCCCGAGAAATGCATTTTCCGAGGTATGTGACCTAACCTGTATTGGGCTGGTTTTCCCTTCGCGGGTTGGAAAGTCAGACAGGCAGTCGCTATTGTAAAAAAAACGGGACCTGTCAAGTCTTCAGGTTGGGTAAGCGGACCTTGTGAAAAACGAGATAATGCTAGGGAGATGAAAGTAGCTTCGCGAACGAATATGACGCCTACCATTACACTATTAAAATTATCAACGTGGGCGTGTATACTTACGTCATACTTAGTGACTTGCAAAATTTATCACAATCATCAAACATAGGTAATAACAATTTTGACAAAGTACATGAACGCAAGAATTCAACCTTAAGATATGGAAAGTACAAAGGGCCGTAGATTCGTCGGCGTTCAGTCTCACGTCATATAACTTAGTGATTTGCAAGCGCTCACAAGTAGTTTATATTAATGTGCATAACTCGTATGAATTTAAATGAAATCGCATATAAAGTTTAATTTAGCCTGTATTTCTAAATTCACATTCTATTATAGTTTACATTTTGAGAGTTGGAGTAACAAGTGCAAGACGCGCCATCTTGCGGTCGAATGAAAAAACTAAAAAATCTAGTGTTGCCATATTATTACATGTGAAGATTCGAACTATTAATTTATATATAAACAATTTTGACAAATACATTGAATAAATCAATCCAAAGTATATACTAGGTAATGCAAAGATATATAATAGACAACATCATTCGTGTCACGGAAAACTATTTTAGAATATTTTGTCTTTTGCAAATATAAGTTATACATACGCATATTTATAACGTTTAGATCAACCGAAGATCATTCCAATGAAATGGGAAACTTATGTTTACTTGAAAATGCACTAAATAATTCAAAAACTCGACAACGCAAAAAACGCTAGATCTTATAAATACATAAATATACAGGATGTTATAGACAAGTAATGAAAACTTTGAGGGATGATTCAGACCAGGATTCTGAGTTGATATCAAGTGGAATTTTCGTCGCAAAAGTATGGAACTAAAAACAATTAAAAAACACAAACATTTTCATGAATTTTCCGTTGTGAATATCAAGTGGATTTTTCCATCGCAAAATTATAGAACTGAAAATATTTTTTATACACAATAATCATGAATTTTGCAACGCAAAATCCTATTTGATATTAACTCAGAATCATGATCTGAATCCTCCCCCTCAGTATTCGTTACGATGTCACTAACACTCTGTATATACTAAGTATCTACTTTTAAACACGTGCTTGCTCTACTTTTCTTTTTTTTGCTATTTGTTTCATAAACGTGAAAGACTGACATATTGCAAGATGAGATGACAGATAGACATTTAAAAATCATAAAAATAGAGAACTTACTGCGGCAGGGCAAAGGCCTCTATTTTCTAATTTTTTTTTCAATTTCCTTATCTTGTTCGTTATTTTTTCAGTTATTTCTATGGCGCCTTATTTCTCTCATTAGGATAGACATAGATATAGTTCAATAGACTAGGTGTTGCGTCCGCTCTTGGCGTTGGTGGCCAAGATGGATATCATGAGTAGTTGCCTGTAAGTAATGGCTCTAGAGCAATAAGGCCGCCCAAGTTGTACTGTACCCATGTGTTATGTCTGATTCTTAAAATTATGTTATGTGCAATAAGGTGTATATTTGATTTGATAAACTGTATAGTGAAAGTTACCAGCCCAATGCCTATATTCACGTGAGACAGGGCGTGATCTCTGAGTCGTCTCTCACTGGAACTAACTATTCAATACAACATAGATATCGCCTAAATCGCAATGCGTACCTATACAGAGCAACGAAATTCAACGTCCATACATAAAGAAAACTCAATTTATTTATGAAAATAACCAACAGTACATCATCGTGTTCTTAAACTGTGGTGGTGTGTGTATCACCTGTCCAAATACACACACAAAGATCTTTACACAATACAGAGTGCGGCTAAAAAGTAAACGAAAACAAATAGAGTTTGGTTTGCCGTAGCGACGAAACAAAATGGGAACTTTTATCTACTTAAACACATTCATTTACATTATAAACGCCTTCGTCAATTATAAAGACGACTTTACTAACTTTTGCTACGGGTCGTCACCCGCTTATTTCTAAACAAGAATGAAACGTATCCCTTATGATGAGTCTTGGGCTTAAAAAAACCTATTTCTTTTATTTTATAACAGGCAGACTATCGCCGTCAGTTTAGTTAGGCTAATAACGGATCCCACTGCTGGGCAATAGCATCCACTTGATCCTTTTGCGGTCATATGCAAACTCCGTCCAATCCTTTCGATATGCGGCATAGCTTTGATCATAAAAATAGATGCTCCTCGACTTGCGTTTCCACTGAAGCGGAGCGGAGACGTGCGAAATTTACAAATCACAGCAAACGAGTGAGCGAGACATCAGACGCTCTATCGCTTTTTAGCTCGCTGTGATTGATCGATTTTCGCACGCCCTCGCTCCGCTTCGCTTCAGTGAAAACGAACCCTTAGATTTTACTCCCTTCATGCGTAGACGCTCTCTGTTAGCCGTGAAGAGTGTTTATTTTTTTCGTGACAACGTCAAACGACTACTATGGATGATTCAACAACATCAACTTCAGGTATGCTTGTTTAAAATAAATAAAAAAAATAGTCCTTTTTATGCTTAAGCATTTTTAATTTTATTCTTAATTGTAGTTCAACACAAAAATATTTCGAAATATGGAGATTGGTTCTGAAACGTGATGGCATCATTGTCATTGCAAAAACAAGAGTGGAAGGAAGATCTTTTGTTCACTGGGCGTACTAAAATAATGACTACGAGGTTCAAATAATTTGCTCTTTCATGTAGAACAAACATTTCACTGCAGGGCAAAGGCATTCTCTTAACTGGAAGTGGAAGGCGGTTAATACTTACGATAGACGTTGAGATAATCTGCTTCGGGGTCTATCTCCACGTCTGCCGGACGACGTCAGGCATACTTTCGCGTAATTCTTTATAGATAATAATTACTTAAACATTATTTGATAATTATTCAGCCAAACACAATTTCACTGTTGACTTTCAAAACTTGAAACTCATTATAAAATTTTGTGATTATTAATGCTGGCCATTGAACTAGAATTTCCTTAACGAATTTCCAATACCTATTTACTGAATTGGAATAATCAAGATGGATATGAAATAGCGTATTATTTTTAATAAGATACGTAATTTTTAAAGTAAATATTTATTATTTGTTACAATATAAAAATCATGAAACAACCGCCCTGTACATAAGGTCCACATGCGAACATCAGGCGCACATACAAGCACCACACCTACACGAAGACGTCATTCTCACACACATATACGTGACATAAATTTTACACAACACACGTACACCGCGTCATGTACATTGACATTTGGCACACGCGTCATTTGGCTGTGTGTGCTCCTCACGCGGTCGGTAGCTGATCGCTCGTCCACATTCCAAACGTGCTGTAACCGACTTGCAAACGAATACTGTCTTTTTGTCTCATATCTGATGTGTTACATGATGTATCTTTCACAGAGTCCCGTTATTGGCTGTTAATCAAATCCAAAGTCGTTTGAGAATGACTCACTCGCGACTTTGTTTTAGCTATATTACGATGTTTTTATGTGATTTCGTTTATTTTCGAACGTCATTTAGTTGTCACTCAGACAGGTTGTTATATTTTTGTATCACGAAATACATATTCATTGATTTCTTTTCCCTGAAACTCATATCATTTTTACCTGGCTGCAAAATCTTTATCCTTAAAATCATAAATTATGTCCTCACAAAATTCGATCACAAGTCGGCTTTTCGATTTCCCGAGAAATATGAGCTCTCCTATCATCAACGATCATGAAGATAGACATTGCTCAAGGCAAGAATGAACAGGCATTTTCTAGGCGAATATTCTACGATTGCATCGCACTTTTCACCGTCGCTTCCGTGTTACGAAGAAAATAACTACATACGATCTCAATTCGATAGAAAAAACTGCCAATATTCCGTATCAGATTACGTGAATATAGGTATGTACCTACTTACCTACTTTTACATTGGTTATAATAGTGTTATTGTAATAAGTATGTTATTTTAAACGATCAGTTAGTCCAAACAGTATCAGTCTGTCTAAACAGTAACTACTATGAACAATGAACTAAGTAGTTAGCAATGCAATAAGTGTTTGAAGTAGAAATTGATATTTATAAGAAGACAAAAATTGCAAGTACATAATAATGATAAATGATAGTATAATACAATATTTTCTAATGATCGTATCCTCGTTTTCATTGATGTAATAAATTATGTCGCCTCATGCTCATAAATTACGAAATATTATATCTATACTGAACTTTATACTGCCATCACCATCATTCCTATTGCATAAATACTTATGTTTTATTAGTAATACTTATTATTATGTTAGGTTTTCTGTAATTTTGTGCGAATTTGTGTTGCCTTCATATGGCAACACTAGGAGAAAGGGTATAAAAAGGCGTGTTTGTCTTTCATTGGGGCTTTTTGATTCGAGCACGCATCGAAGGCAGACGTACCATTTTGAACACGTGTACACTTGTGTTTGAGCACGCGTGCGTTTTGGAAATTTAGAGTAAGTAACCAATATACTTATTATTTATTATTTCAATGGTTGTTTTATTTATAGAGCATGTACCTGAGGCAGCTTTATGTATATCCAGGTATCCGTATGTTAGTTAATGATCATGTTACCGTGGTCTTACTACATTTCAGAAGTGGGATCGTATCCATATGTGTTAATCAGGATACACCGTTTTTGAGATATTTTACTTTGGAAATATATCTGTATAAATATATACATACATATATATTCATCACATTCCAAAATATTATAGGGTTATCTGAAGAATATTTACATGTTCCAATGTTTTCGAGTTCCAGATTATGCCTCTTGAAGACGAGATCGTTCCACGAAGACGAGCCGAGCCGAGCCGAGACGAGCCGAGACGAGCCGAGACGAGCCGAGACGAGCCGAGCCGAGCCGAGACGAGCCGAGACGTGCCGAGATGAGCCGAGACGAGCCGAGACGAGCCGAGCCGAGCCGAGACGAGCCGAGCCGAGCCGAGCCGAGCCGATACAAGCCGGGAGCGCAGCCGAGCCGAGCCGATACAAGCCGGGAGCGCAGCCGAGCCGAGCCGATACAAGCCGGGAGCGCAGCCGGAGAGAGAGCCGGGAGTGCAGCCGGAGAGAGACGTCGCTTCACGCGTCGGCACAACGAGCGACACAGCCAACGACGTCGCGGCGAAGGGCAGGAGGTGCGACGTTCGTCGGCAGCTAAGGGAATAGAAAGGTCAGATAGCCCTACATTTTCATCTAAAGATGTTCTTAATATTGTTGAATCATTAGTTAACTTAAGATCTTAACCTAATCCGACAGCAGTCGCCACATCACATCCTTCCAGTAGTATTATGAACCATGTTACCCGAATTTGGACCCTCATCGAAAATTCAAAAGATTGATACTTGGTTAAAGAAAGTTAATGAGTGTGCCACTGTTTACGGATGGGATGAGAACAACCGTTATCCACTTCGCAATGCAGAAACTGCAGGAGTTGGCCAAAGTTTGGTATGAAAGCTTCAATTCTATTTTGTACAGCTGGGCAGAATGGCAGCAAAAGTGGTTAGACGCATTTCCTTTTGAACATGATTATGGCCAATCCCTGGAGGATACGCTTAGGCGAAAGAGTAGGTTTGGTGAACCGCTAGAGGTTTATTATTATGAAGAATTAGCCATCGTGAACCGGTGTGACATCGAAGGGAAACGAGCCGTGGACTGCATTATCCACGGATTAAGTGACAAGACAATTAGATCCAGCGATAAGCGTTACGATGTACGCAGCCTGATCAACTCCATTTTCTGATGAGTAATAAGGAGAACCAACCGCCGCCCGATCGCTTTCATTTTAATAAAACAAAGTAGTCGACTGAATCCACAGCGGGAAGTAATAATGACAATAGGGATAAATCAGTTAAGACTTCAAAAAAAATTCAAGTTACAAATTATTTTGTTTTAACTGTAGGGAAAAAGGTTACCCGTATCTTAAATGCCCCAAACCTCTGGTCCAATGTACAGGATGTCGTAGGTTCGGTCATAAAATGGAAACTTGCAGAGTCCCTTTTTTTTTTGAAAACCGTGATAATCTAGGTAACATTCCTAAAATCATGCGCATACTTACCTCTAAGTCGGGCTCAAAATATTTCAATACAGTTAGGGTAAATGACACCTCTATGATATCGTTTATAGATTTCGGTAGCGAAGTTTCGCTCATAAAACAAACAACGACACTGATTTTGGGGTAGACTTGTGATCAACCCCCGACTCCATTAAAAGTTTTGGTAGTAATTTTATTTTGTCCATGGGCAGGACACAGGTTAATTTATGCATCGACGGTGTTAGTGCGGATGTTTTGTGTCACGTGGTTGACAGTAATCTGCTCAATTGTCCGATATTAGTAGGACAGTCCTTCACCGAACAGAAGCAGGTGCTGGTATTCAAGAATGCCAACGAATTGAGGTTTTATTATGATGATGAATTCCCTTTTGCTAACGGTGGTAGTGGTGATACTGCGAGTGTAAAGGTCGTCTCCGCTTCATGCGCAAGATTGAGTGGAGAGGCGATTATCAGAGCTCGTACTGATGTTGTGATTAATTGATATGTTAGGCTTAGCGGAAGAGTCGTGGGGAAGCCAAACCGAGAATTCACGATAGCCGGCGGGTTATACAAAGTAGAGGAAGGTCAGCTCTTTGTTCATATTACCCCATTGTCAGCTTTTGTTATATTGATGAAGGTGATATTATAGGTAGATGAAATAGAGTTCAGATTGTCAATCATATTTGTACATCACCCACAGACCTCGTTGGCGAGCATTTAGGTATAGAGCCTAAAGATGTTAACTTTAGCAAAAACGCTTGAAGAGCCACATAAACGACGTCTATTTTAACATTTTGAACGAATACAAGCATTGCTTCGCGCAATCATTAGAGGAGTTGGGATGTACAAATATGACTGAAATGAAAATTGAATTGAATATTGAGCGTCCTGTGGTTTACCGGCCTTACATATTGTCGCACAAGGAACGACAACAAGTAAGAGAAATGGTTGGTGAGATGATGAATGCGGGGATTGTACGAGAAATTGTATCGGAATATGCGAGTCCAATTATGTTGGTTCGTAAGAAGGACGGTAAACAAAGGCTCTGTGTTGATTATAGGTTTCTGAATTCAATGACAGTTAAGATAAGGTACCTGATGGCAGTGATTGAAGACGAGATTGCTCGATTAGTGGGGCAGGCCTACTTTATAACTTTGGATCTGGCATCTGGATACTACCAGGTGGCTATTGCAGAAGAATCGAAACCCTTAACTTCCTTTATCACCCCAGACGACCAATATGAATTTAATCGTATGCCGTTTGGGTTGGCTAACGAACCAGCTGTATTTCAAAGGCTGATGAATAAGGTATTGGTTTCCGCTAGGTTCTCAGAAGCTACTGCTTACATCGATGACGTATTAACTTACGAAAAGGATGTAGAAGAGTGTTTGGATAGGTAAGAAAGGGCTTTACAGTTGATAGAAAAGGCAAGCCTAACTCTGAATTTGGCAAAATGTAATTTCTTACAGCAGAATTATTAACTATTTGGGTTATGATATTAGCGCTGCTGGGGTGCGGCCGGCTGACAAAAAGACACAGTCAGTGTTTGATGTTCCTCGTCCCACCAGTCCACATTCCGTCCGCCAATTTCTGGGACTAGTAGGATATTTTCGGAAAATTTATAAGGAGTTACGCGTCTTTATCACATCCGTTGAATAAGTTGCTCAAGAAGGATGTGGAATGGTGTTGGACTGAGGAACAAGAAGCCGCATTTGTTGATCTCAAGAGTAGTCTGATAGATAGTCCAATCTTAGCCATTTACGACCCGACCGCCGAAACACAGTTGCACACTGACGCCAGTGAAGTGGGCGTCAGTGGAATATTGATGCAGCGACGTAATGGAAACGACACCTACCATCCCGTAGCGTACTATAGTCGCCAGACATCTTCAGAAGAGAAAAGGTTTATAAACTTGAGACTCTTGCTATAGGTAGTAAGTTCGCTCAAAAGTTTCGGGTTTATCTTCTGGGTCAGAATTTCAAAATCATGACCGATTGTAGTGCGTTGCGCTCCATGCTTTCCAAACGCGATTTGGTTAGACGTATTGCCCGCTGGTGGCTGTTTTTGCTTTTTGAATATCGTGCTGGCACGAAAGTGTCGCACGTGGACCTTCTATTTCGGAACCCAATTGAGGATCTTAGTTCAATGGAAATTGACGCTGGTCTTTACCCGACGGTTATGTCAATCAATGAGGGGGACAGGTTGTAGACTCTTCAATTAGGTGATAGTGAACTGGGTCGCATTCGGGAATTTCTTACCACTGATATTGATGCAGATGGGTTAAAGTACATAACAGAAAACTAATTCAAATGAGGGCCTATTCCACGTAAACGAAAAGTCGAGGTGCCTTTTCACACCCTGTACATCAATCACCTTGGACCTTTTTGTGCGATCAAAGAGAGGAAAACTCTTACCTATTGGTAGTCGTAGATGCCTTTACGAAATTTAAATTTATCAGGCCAGTCAGAAATACCAAAAACAGTTACAACAACGCGAGAATTAGAAGATATTTTCTATACGTTCAGAAACCCAGATCGAATTATTAGCGACCGCGGTACTTTCTTCACATCGTACGTGTTCAAACGTTTTGCTCGGATAAAGGTATTAGACACGTGTTGAACGCAGTTGCAAGTCCTAGGTCTAATGGACAAGTAGAGCAGTCTAATCGCACGATGTTAGGGTCGTTAACTGCGCAAAATCTTAATTTTGACAAGAACGTCTGGGATGACAAGATAGGTAGAGTCCAATGGGGCATGAACAACACCCGTCGGAAGACAACGGGACGGACTGAGGTAATGTTTGGACTTCAGATGGATGCGGAAATTAATCCTATGTTGAACGAAATAGTATGCGAAACGCAAAATTATACTTTATTGTCAGTTCGGGAATCCCTTAAAGATGTAAAAATTGACGATTCAAAGTGTAACAATGTTACCTACTGAATAAACATATTTTTGAGTTTGAATTTGTTGGGATTGATGACTACTTCATTTAACAAATCGAATGTCACCCTGGATTCACGTTAATGATGATAAAGAAAGTAGTGATGAAGATGACTGATTGTGTCATTATTATATACAATCAAAAGAAAGTAAGTAGAGGTACTGTTTGTTGGATGAAACTGTAAGATGTGTATTTAGTAATAGCTTGAGAAGGAGGGCTCATAGCTATTTAGTTAAGGTAACTTTCAATTTTGTGAGGAGGGTTCACAATTATTTTAATTATCGTATATAAGAAGGAAGGGTTTGTATACGATAGTTACAAGTGTGAGAAAGAAGGTTCACACTCAATTGCTTTGCAATAGTTCGTGAGAAAGAAGGGTTTGCGAACTATTGCCAACTTGAATAGCTTTATAATATTATGATTATTTTAATTATCGTATATAAGAAGGAAGGGTTTGTATACGATAGTTACAAGTGTGAGAAAGAAGGTTCACACTCAATTGCTTTGCAATAGTTCGTGAGAAAGAAAGGTTTGCGAACTATTGCCAACTTGAATAGCTTTGTAATATTATGATTATTTTAATTATCGTATATAAGAAGGAAAGGTTTGTATACGATAGTTACAAGTGTGAGAAAGAAGGTTCACACTCAATTGCTTTGCAATGGTTCGTGAGAAGGAAGGGTTTGCGAACTATTGACAACTTGAGTAGCTTTATATTATGATTATTTTAATTATCGTATATAAGAAGGAAGGTTTGTATACGATAATTACAAGTGTGAGAAAGAAGGTTCACACTCAATTGCTTTGCAATAGTTCGTGAGAAGGAAGGGTTTGCGAACTATTGACAACTTGAATAGCTTTATATTATGATTAGAAAGAAGAGCTGATGTTTCACCCCGTAAATGTGATTATATTTTAAGTGAAGCTTTGTAACTGTTCTCGATGAGTGTGGAATCACTTGGCCCGCCGAATGTTAGGTTTGAACATTAGACGTTTTGTCTACGTGCATGAGGACATGCACGACGTCAGGATGGTCGAATGTTAGGTTTTCTGTAATTTTGTGCGAATTTGTGTTGCCTTCATATGGCAACACTAGGAGAAAGGGTATAAAAAGGCGTGTTTGTCTTTCATTGGGGCTTTTTGATTCGAGCACGCATCGAAGGCAGACGTACCATTTTGAACACGTGTACACTTGTGTTTGAGCACGCGTGCGTTTTGGAAATTTAGAGTAAGTAACCAATATACTTATTATTTATTATTTCAATGGTTGTTTTATTTATAGAGCATGTACCTGAGGCAGCTTTATGTATATCCAGGTATCCGTATGTTAGTTAATGATCATGTTACCGTGGTCTTACTACAATTATACCTACAACACATTATTAGTTTTTTTTTTTTTTGTCTTTTTTACAATCTAGCCACCTCGTAACTTCGTATCAAAAGTGGCTGCAGATTGGTTGGCTTTACCTAACACTTTAAGAGTTAACAGTCTTGATTTTCTGCGAATGTGTGTCTACTTTATGAGTATTTTTTTACATGACTTTTTGTAGATTTACCGCAGATGGTTTTAACTATTTGGCCGGACAAATGGGGAGCGCTGAAGGCTCTTATCCGGTACAACGTTAAAGACAACAGGCCTGAGGGTGCCAAGTTGGGCGCGAATCTCGGCTCAGGGCGTCGTCTGAGAGGAAAGATGAGTCATGTAACTTTAGACATATATAGGCTTGCAAGAAGAGATCTCTTTAAAGGACATAAGACCTTTTATTACATGTTTTATGTGTCTACTAAGCAGAAACGGTATTACAGGTAGTCTATGTATGTTTATTTAATAATGATTGTTTCCGCAAAGCGGAAAAATATTCGTAAATAACAATTTTTATCTCGCACGTGTTGAAACATGCGCGGGTAAATAGGATAGTTTCCAACTAGTCAAATCAGTTATTTTTTACTAAACATCAAAATTACTACGGAATTTGTATGCAAAAGCAACCTAAGAGGTAATAGAAAAACGTGACAAAATATCGCACTTATTAAATTTTTCTTTATTTATAATAATTAAGTACTTAAATAAGATTTTGTCACCTTTAGATCTGTCTTTATTTAGTAATCAGAATTTCATAATTTATTTTTGACCTAGGAAACTAGAGAATTATGGGAAAATTTGCTTAATTAGCTTATTGCTCGTAAAAAGTGTTTATTAGAAGTAATTATACTTAAAAATTCAAGTGTCAAGTCATACTGTGCGCGGGAGTTCACTGTAAAGATAGGCTCGTCGTGCCGACTAGGAGTCGAAGTGGTCGCCATGGCCGAAATCGGTCGGAGATAATCATCATCATCATTCTGTGGGTTCTATTCATATTTAAGATGCCGTGATTATTTTTCTAATATATAGTTAATATAAAACATAAACATAGCATCACCCCTAGCCCGGAGGCCGCTGCCTCCGTGGTCTAGTGGTTGAGCGTTGGGCTCACGATCCGGAGGTCCTGGGTTCGATTCGCGGTGGGGACATATCACAAAAATTACTTTGTGGTTAGGTTAGGACATTACAGGCTGATCACCTGATTGTCCGAAAGTAAGACGATCCGTGCTTCGGAAGGCACGTTAAGCCATTGGTCCCGGTTACTACTTACTGATGTAAGTACGTAGTCGTTATATGAGTCATGTCAGGGGCCTTTGGCGGCTCACACCGCCACACCGGCTGACACCAGGGTTGATGAGGTTGGTAATTCACCTTATAACCCACACGATAGAAGAAGACCCCTGTACCCCTAAAGGTAGTGGTGTACATCACTCCTCGTCAGATATATTGAAGTCCTATGTGTCATGATCACGCATATTTTAAAAGAAGTTTTATAATCTGCAAGTAGATATCTCAATGGTGCTAATTCCTGTAAATACCATCTAATTTTATTTTAAGTTATATCTGTCCTTTTCTTATCCGCCGAAAAGGAAAGGGACGGGTAATCAACAAGCATAAAATTTATGGAACACACGTCAATTTTAAGCACAAATCTAAACCAACCGTCTAAAAATTTTACGTCAGTCAATAACCCGACACATTAATTTACTCATTCTTCCTAAAATTAAGAGCTGTGAATCATCCGTCCCTTTCCTTTTCGACGGATACGAAAATGACGGATATAACCTAAAATAAAATTAGGCGGTGTCTGCAGGAATCGGGGCCAATATCTAGGTAAAAGTTAAAAGTTACGAAACGATGGAATTTATATGGACTATTAATTTACCGGCGCTTTTATCGTCCAAGCAAATAGACCTATAATTTAAAATATGATTAAATAGAATTAATATAAATTATTTATAATTGAAAATGTTATAAAACGAATTCATTAATTTAAAAAGTAAGTAAATAGAAAAGGCGGGAACGGGTGTGAAAATTACGCGGTGAACGAAACAAATGAGGAACGGGATTTGACTTGTTCCCCGAATTTTCTAGGAGATATTGGTTGTGGAAAGAATTACAATGGAAATTAAAAAATAGTCGATAATGTCACTCAATTACAGTGTATTCTTGAAACACGTAATAAGTTACATGAGTCTGCGCCATATTGTAGTAAGTATTTACCTATGTACAAAAGTATTTAATTAACGAGGTAACAATTCGTTACTAGTTTATTGTAAGTTCATTGTATCTTTTCAAGGCTGTAGCTGAACAGAGAATTATTTCAGATAGGTAACCAAGAATAATTATATAAAATCCATTGGAACCAAACTCGAGGCAAAAACTAAAACAAGTAGCAAGTTTCAGTAACAGGTCCCCTGAGTAATGAAGCGGTTGCTCTGCCAATTAAATTGTTACCAACTTGTAATAAATTGAAGGATGAAGTTCACGGCCAATATATACCATAACCAATCTGTTAAACTGGAACATGTTTACGATGGAATGGAAATCTTACGACGCATCACGCACTTGTCTTGCAAGTACATAGCGAAGTACCGAAACGAAACAATAATATTATCTCCACTTTTTTAAATTGTCTTATTGTAACGCATAACATCACGCCTGTATCCCCAAAGCGGTAGGCAGAGGCGTATAGTAAGTATAAACACCCACTCTTTGCCAGCCATGTTTCAAGCCCATATAATAGGGGGCGATCTTGGGGTTTTCTGTAAGATCGTCGGAAGTGGAAAAACATGGAAGAGGCCTACATCCAAAATTACATATCAATTTAGGCTGATATAGATAGATAGATAGTAATAGGGGATGACAACGCTAATCCCCGATACCGACCCCGCCGGCGTGGTCGACGATTTCCCTCATTCAGCGCTTATCGCTATCGACCCACTAGGGTCGATTAATTCTTTCAAATATTTTTCCTCTCAGACGACGCCCTGAGCCGAGGTTCGCGCCCAACTGGGCACCCTCAGGCCTGTTGTCTTAAACGTTGTACCGGGTGAGAGCCTTCAGCGCTCCCCATTTGTCCGGCCAAGTAGTTAATGCCATCTGCGGCAAATCTACAATAAGTCACGTCAAAAAAAAAAAAAAGACAACGCTAATTACTATTGCGACACAAATCCTGGAAATCACGTGATATCATTTATCTATGATCTTCAACATGAATTCAAACTCATAAGTCGACTTCAGTGGTTTAAAGCCCGACCCGGGATCCGACCCGGGATTCGACCCAGGGACACTACAACGTAAGTCACGCGCGCCTTATTGTGATTTGGCGAGCGCTGGGGGCTCTTTTTAGTACAAAAAGGGAAACCCAAAACGTACCATCTTATGTCTGCCAGAACTATCTGGATAAATTTCAAAATACAAGTTACAAGTATTTTATTATAAAATATTGTTGTATCTACGAGCAAGCTGGAATATGTTATGGCTGCGGAGAAACGACAAAAGAAACTCCACAATAACATGTCATTATATTTCTATTAATAATTACTACATCCCTATTTCTCTTTCATTCGATACTACATACATATAAGTATACTTACCAACTTATCGATGTGTCCATTTATATTTTCAATGGCTTTATACTAATCCAATATTGTTAGCATGATAAACCTCTTACACAATAATTACAGATAGATTCGAATGATAAAATATTTATAAGAATAACGATGAGAAGCAATTACACAGGGCAGCATTGAGGTAAGTATACATAGGCTTATGGCCTAGGGGCCTCCAAAACAAAAGATCCAAAGATCAATAAAATTAAATGGTAATGTGGAAACGTATTTATCTAACAATGTGTGCTGAAATGTTACTAACAACCGGAGCGCCACTGTGGCCATGGCTGGGTACTATCCATATTCAAAGTAACGCATGGTACCTGCCAGCTGGAAACAAAAACAGGAATGAACGAATGGGATATCTTATCATATACCGCCATTTGTAAAAGTGAGTAAACAAGTAAATGACAAATCTATTTTCAGGCCCCCGCCACGGGCCCACAGACCCTAAATGCAATGCTAATATCATGTAATGAAAGAGAGAGAAGTCTTTGTCCAAAGTATAAATTAGATAACTGATAATATTGGCCAATCACGAAGTCTGATTTAGGATTATAATAATCCGCAAAATTGCACAGACTTATTGAAATTACTTGAATAGTGATTAAAACTTGGAAGATTGTATATATAGAGTTGCTACTTTCTCTTTTAATTTATGCAAATTTGCACTTCTACGTAGAAGTGTATTCATTTTCAAAATACGTGTCTGTACATTTTCAAAATTTACCTACTGTACTTTTCTTTTTAATAATGATAATATGTTACTCTACTCATTCAGTAAGCCAACAATAAACTTTTATCACTGATATTTTCATAATACAAATGATTCGATTGTACATTGTAGTACCAATTATATTTTACATTACTATTGTAGGTGTTACATGTTATGATATTGCGCTACGAACATAAAAGATAAAATGTTCTGATAGACAGTGACGTGACAGGTGCCGAGATAGAGCCTCGTGTTTACAGAATCATGACGAAAACGCGAGAAAACCTTACTCATCACAATTAATAAACATCCTTTCATAGTATCACTTTCCCTGCCTTTTCCTCAATAGTATTATTTTAGGGCACTGTGATAAAAAAACAAATGCGACATTTCCCCAATTGCAATAGTATGATAAATAAATATTCCATTCTAACAAAAACAATAAACAATTGCTGGAACTGTCTTCCTAAAAAGATAAAATTCATAACAAAGATTAGAACTCCATCTATGTCATTTGAATAACACCTACATTGTTGACGAAAGAGAAATTTGTTCCGGCAATAATGTTTTTTATTTATATAGTAAAACTTAGACTAATTATAAATTCATATTCTAAATAGCGCAATGAAATTATGCTCCTGCTGTTCATAAAATGACAAGTTTAGCCTTGCATTTTATGTATAGGTATAAAAAGATTAACTTATGGTCTAACAACAAAAAAATAGAAAATGTATGGTACATTTTCTATTTTTCTCCGTAACAGCATGTCATATAATTTGACTGACGGCATTCATATTGTAATTAGTTGCCTAACTTACGTGAGTATTGTATTTATTTATTCATTAATTCTATATTTATAACGTCTTAATAAACAATGTAATTGTATCCCGTGTAATGCGATGTGGTATTGTATTTAGTTGTTAAGTAGATATATTGATGTTTTTACAATATTTTCCACTGTCTCCATATACAGGGTGTTAGTGATATCGTAACGAATACTGAGGACGATAATTCAGTCCATGATGCTGAGTTAATATCAAGTGGAATTTCCCGTCCTTCAAAATTTTTGTTACGATGTCACTAACGTTATATGATTTTTAATTTTACCTCATTGTCCATCTTCAAACTTCAATACTAAATGTAACTTGGTGATGGTCATTTTGGTATATATTTCAGTAGGTCATGACCTTCTCCGTCTAACAAGATCCATTAACAAACTGAAGCAAATTCTAAAAGTGATGGTTTTAGGGAAATTCGAAGTCGGGAAAACCAAAGTTGCGGAAATTTCTGATAATATGGCTCTGGCGTCCGTAATAGAATTACGGGCAAATTTCACTAATATTTTTATACTTTACGACACAAAAATTTAAAATAATTTACTTTTAGAGCTATTGACCGGTAATGGCACTGCAGTTTATGTAGTTATGAGCATTATCTGACCTTTTCTGTGTTCAAAAAGTCGTCCTATTTTCAGCATTAAGTACACTATTTTAAATTTTCTTTGTACTGGTGTGCCAAACGTCGAAGAATATTGCCAATCTCCATAAAGCTATCGTATTGTTGTTTAAAGTGTTGTTTGTTATCGTTTCAGACTTTTACACTCACAGGACAATTTGGGCCCGAAACTTTTTGTAATGCTCGACTATGTATCTTTGTACCTTCACATAGAAATCTGCTGGGACAAGGCTCTGTTTCATACAAACTGACGCGCGCCACAACGCCGAAGGACGATCCTGGTGACCCAATTACTCCAGCCATAGAGATGGCCAAGCGCCACAACAAACGGGACCCCGATACTGGCCCCGCCGGCGTGGTCGACGTTTTCCCTCTTTCAACGCTTATCGCTATCGGCCCACTAGAATCGATTGATTCTTTCAAATATGATCCTCTCAGAGACCTTGCGCGAAGGTTCGCGCCCTACTGGGCATCCTCAGGTCTGTGTATTAAATTTTGTACTCTTGTACTTGTTCTTCAGCCAAGTAGTTAATGCCATTTGAAGCAAACATACAATAAGTCGCATCAAAAAGAACAAAAACACAACGCAAACTGTACCGCCGCCTGTTTGGATTTGGCGACTAAATTGCCACCCCCGTACGTTACGTACTGCCTCGTGCCGGTATTATCCCACTCCGACTCAGGATGGCAACATAATAACCACCAAACACGTGATAAAGCTCTTTTCTCCACTCAACCAATTGCCTACAAATTGTCCACTTCCTTCATATCTCTGTAAGAATAACATGTGAAAATGATTTCATCTCGACATCACGTGCAATTTCCATGCATTGCTTATCAAATCATTTCGGTCCAACTTTTATTGACGCCAGTTCAATCAGTCTATTCTCAGTAGTACTTGATTGTATGTTGTAATTGATTTTGTATCGCTTGCTTATTTCTTTATGAAATCTTGAAATTAATAAAACACACGTTATAAATAATATTTTAATTTCCATTTGTCTAGTTCAATAAATTATTCCACTGCCTATTTACTTTCTAAAACCAATACACGCACTATCTATGTAGGTTGCAGTTTAAATTCCCTGAACCAAAACATCACTTGTTATGATATTGTAACTTGTATAATTAATCGCGAGTGCCAAATCACTCGGCAAATGATATTGAAAGGATTGAGTTCAATGAAATCTTATTTGTAAGCTGGCTGTTGAGCCAAATGTTACTCTGTTCATTTCCCTCGAACACTTTCAAACACGCGTAAAATAACGGTTATGTAAATCGAAAAAAACGAATTCATTTAAATTATTTCCGGTTGGGTTCCTTAAAATAGATAATGAATTCACAATCAATATTTCCAATGCCGGCCTATTTGCGTAACATTATCGATAAATAATTTACTTATAAGTACTGTGTAGGTGATGTATTTTAGCAGTCAGTGACGCAAGATAATTCTAACAACCTTACCTTATAATGCGAACGACGTGAATATGTAGGTATAGTAAATTCAATTCGAATATACTTCTGCACAACAATAGAAACGTATGAAACTGACACATCACTTCAAAAAGTACTCGTATAATAGTTGTTGTTGATTACTTATATAAAAATTAACGTGTGGACACTAAAACATTTTCTTTCAAATATGTTTACATTATATATGTACTTATGTCAAAGTGTAAAGTTTTTTTTTTATAAATATATTTCTTTTTATTATATTCGTTACTAGCCTAGAATTACATTTAAGTATTTATACTTATATAGGATTTTCGTTTTAATCATTCTTGTAAGTATCAAATGTTTAATATAAATAACTACCTAATCAATACCAATATCATCAAAATAATATGCAATATTATTAAAGGACTAAAAATCAATAAAATAAAATAATAATATAGGGCGCTAGTAACATCGTACCAAATACTGTGGGGGATGATTCAGATCACAATTCTGAGTTAATATCAAATGAAATCTTCCGTTGCGAAATTCATATTGTTTTATTGTATTATTTGAATATATTTTTGAATATTATGGAAAATTCAAGAAAATCTCAGTTTCTTTTCCTAATTATTTTCAGTTCCATACTCTTACGACGGAAAATTCCACTTGATATCAACTCAGAATCATGGCCCAAATCATCCTTCAAAGTTACGGTGTCACTAACACCCTGTATAAATGGCGATACGGTATTCGGTCTAACAGAAAGCCCAGTGAGGGGTACCTACTTAGTTCATCTTGCGATGGATGTACCTCTGACTACCCCAATTGGGATATAGTCATGAGTTTATGTATGTAAAGTTAATAAATATAAGAAAAGCAATAGAATTCCTTTCAGTCACTCTTCGCGTACACTCGACAGACATTATTCTTCTTATTTGAAATGTAAAATGGCTTTCCACTTTTATTGCGTATAGGTATTCCCATAAGCCAGTCTCGATAGTTCTTTTATCGGTCTAGGCATCTCCATGTGTATTTAACTTTGAAACCTGCATTTTATGTGCAGTATAACACTTCTGATTAGATATAAACAGCGGATATGTACCCACACCCATAGCGCATGGAATACTCGTGATTCCACGGACTTGTAAGTAAATAAGTTTCTATTTAATTTCTTGTACTTATTTGTACTGTAAAAGAAAAGTAAGTACCGTAAAAATTCGCAATAAATAAACTTTTCATAAATAAAATACTAATAATTTATATTACTTGAAAGTATCCACTTGAAACTTTGGAACACTACATAGGTAGTTTGGACGACTCTATATTTCAATTACTACATTCCTATTCTTTTTTAAACATTCCTATTTTTCTTCATAAATTCGGCTTTGCCTAGATTTGCCGCAAATAGCATTAACTACTTGGGCGGATAAATAGGGGAAAGTTCAGCATGAAGTAAGATTATGATGGAAAAATTGGTAGGTGTATTTATTGATATTAATGTTGGCACGGTCATCAATGTAACTTTAGCAGTGTTCGGCGGTTCGGTCCTTGTTGCGTTAATAAACTTCAAATGTATGCCAAATGAAGCAATTATGCATGTTACAGTGTAGAGCACAGTTCAAACTATTGTCAGTGTTATTTTGGGACTATTAAAGTCTATAAATAAATGTGTCTCTACAAATATTGGGAGGCACGGTCGGCGGCTGTGGATGCATCGCGCACGCCGACGTCAGCTGCGTGTACGCGACGCGTTATCGACCTTCTTCTTATCTCAACAAGAGCTACTCGAGCGCCGGCAAACGAAGCCAGCCGATAAACAAGAAGCAAAAGCGTGCGCCCGCGCCGATTTGCCTCATTCCATTCCGCTCAGCGCGTTGCGATCAGTTCGTTCGCCCCCGCCGCACACTCGTTCAGTTGCTCACTCGTTGCCGTCGCGTCGCCACGACTCTCCTCGCGTTTACTTTTCGCATCATGAGCCTGCAAGCCAACAACACATAAACCTTCCAAAATGAAGCCCCATCGGTTATAACGTTTCGTATATAAATTCTTTTAATTTTAGATCGAATATATTATATTGTGATATTTAGTTAGTTCTTCTATTATATTGTTATTATTTATTATCTATAATGGCTTCGAATTATAGTACGTAGTATATTTTTATATTAACAAATCAGTGCTCAAGATAATCTCATTCCAAAACTCCCAGTAATTGAAATTAGTCTGAAAAGTTAAACTAGAATCAGTTACGATGACAGCCAAAACTCGCTCACATTGGAAGGAATATGGAACAGCACTATGTGGTGAGTTCATTTCTAACCTATACGCTACCATGTGTCGACCTCATTCGCTCTATGTGCACGTTACTTTGCACCAAGCACTTAATAAAGAATCATAGCACATAATTACTGTCTCATATTGTCATTTACAACGCATCTTTTTCAAAGATAACGTTTTTCTCATACCTCTCTACTTTCTATCAATCACTTTAGAGTCCTATGGAAAGTTTATTTCATATTACAACATGGTTCTTCTTCGTTTAACTCCCTGGTTAGAAGCGGGTAATCAATATTCCGAATTTCCACATTCATAACACGCATTACCTCCCGGTTGCATGTTTAAGAATCGTAAATCCTGACTGAGTCATTCTTTAGGCACATCCCTAATTTGATTAATTGGTACGTCACTAAAATGCACCTCATATTTCAACATAAATATATTAATTATTAACATAATATTATTAACTAAATAAATTTTTTTCGCTATTCATATTAGACGAATTAAACCTTATGCTTCATAAAAACTAACACACATTAATATACTTTCATGCTTCTGTCTTATTTGCGAAATTTACACAAATTATTAATAGGTAGGTAGGTATAACAGGAAAAATCACTCTAAAGTGTTCAAATAAGTACTGATTATGATATAAATATGGTAATCCTAAAAAATTACGTTTCACAATAATTATTATTATTTCCTCATCCATACAACTAACAAATATTTCCTAATGATATGTATAATTTTAATGATAAAGTCATTAGAGTAATAAGAACATTTGATTCAACTCATGATGGTATTCCCATTGAACCAATTAAACAAGATAGAGTTATTTAGAAATAATTATTGAGAAATCTTTAAAAACTACGTAGGTAAGTAGTTTCATCGCAAAGTAGGTTATAAAGGTTATCAAAATACGCCTAAGACGGAGTAAGTTGTTTACATTTTCCTGTAAATGAACATTATAACACATACATACATAAACTCACGCCCGTAATCCCTAATGGGGTGGGCAGAGCCACAAGTAATCAAAGACAACTTGCAGCCACTGTTGATACGATGTAAGCTGGATATGATGAACATTATAACTGTCTTGATTATATTACAAAATGTAATATTTGACAATATACTTAATACTGGACACCCGACCAGTTCGACCACTAATGAACTTTGGTTCTATCCCAACTACGGGGTGGCACATCCCTATAAACCTACTAGTTCGAATTTATAAAATCTCTCATATAGCTCACCTCAAACATGTACAATGTTTGATATCATCATAACGACTGTGTGAAATTGTGAAAGTCGCTTAGCTTAGTAAAATCGAGTTTTACCTAGTAGTAATAGTCCACTCTCTCAAACTATTTTAAATTTGCTTTAAACCAGCCTCTACATACCTACCAACCTACTTACTAATAATTTTTATAACCTCATAGTATCAACTTTACCGCTAATGCCTATGAATTATTATTTATAATCACAAACAATGTTAAATAGCTATATCAATTTTTTAAAACAAATAAAGTACATATAACATTTCGTCGTATACTTCCGGCTGGTGGCATAATTCCCTGAATCCGCGTTGTAAACATACCTACGCCACGCGAAACCTTCATACAATGTAAACTTTGTCGGTCAAATAGCTCACATGGTCTTACAAATTCCTTCGACTTTTTATTGTTGTTTTAACAGTTGTGGCTGCTAGTTTTATCTGCGGGGCAAAACCCATTGATTCCTGGAACTCCGAAGTCCAGGTATAAAAAGGGACGCAGCTGTAGGTTATTATCATTCCTTGCTAGATTAAGGAGGTTACATGGTAATCGTTTTAAGGTCGTCACTCAAAAAGCTTAATGGTGCTTTTTCTTTTTCCATTCATTATATAAATATTTGAAATAACAACATAATATTAGCCGACATGTTATGGCTTTCTAAAATACAAATCAGTGATTATCTACATCAGGAATTATCGGAATTACAAACTGCCGAAAATTAGAATGTTACAAATAATTTGTGGCAACGTAACGTTATCTCACTCAAATTAACACAATATGGATACCATTATAAAAGAATAAACACACGGAAACCATTGGAACGAACGCTTTAACGGTTATTGCGATAAAGTTTACATACACTGCAGCTATTGTCCATATAACCATTGTTGTGTAGAATTATGAGCAATGTCATATACAATAGAATAACCTTGAGAAATAACAATATCCGACAATTACACTTGTAATGAGAATCCTTATCCGTGCGTGATAGATTAAATGACCCGCTCGTCATAAAAAGGGCGCCTCATACCACATAACATAGAATTATTTTAGATTGATAGATAGATAAAATACTTTATTGAGCACAATGGACACAAGATACAGAAATAAAGACAACGGATACAGAAAGGCACCACACGCGGCCATGCAGCAATTTCTTCTAGGCGAACTTTGGGTACAGGAAAAAAATTACAAATATAATAGTAGTAGTACAAGTAGGTGTTGTCACTTACATTTCGTACAAGTATGTACGGGTGTTAGTGACGTCGTAACGAAAACTTTGAGGGTTAATTGAAAATGTTCATGAATTTTCTGACTTCAATATTCATTAAGGTGTCGCTAACACCCGTACCTACTTGTACGGCTACCTGTACGTACTTGTACGATGTGTAAGTGACATCGTAACGAATACTGAGGGGGAAGATTCAGCTCATTATTCTGAGTAATATCAAGTGGAATTTTCCGTCGCAAAAGTATAGAACTGAAAATAATTTTAAAAAACACAAAAAAATATATATGAATTTTATATATATGCACATACATATACACACAATTTAAGGATGGTGAAAAAACCGACAACAGTGTACTTCTGTGTGGAATGAAAAGACCTACACTTTCACCTAAAAATTAAAAGATGCCGTTGCCGGCAACGTCATTGGAGTCATCTAATTCAAAGGTTCCTATCTCACTAGGACACCGTGGTGGCGCCGCTATACATAAGTATACAAAATTTCCCTTACAATTCTCCTTGTAACATCAGACACGAATTTTAGGTCAAGGTTTCGTTATCCGATAACAGCCTTCTTTGATACGTTTAGAAAGATCAAGCACAGTAATGTCACATTGTTATGGAATCGATCGATTATGTTCGTAACAAAGCCAATTCCGTGTTATTAGGCAATTGTGCGTGTTTATCAGTTGAGATTATATCTAAAGCTCTCGTTAACATGTACTTACCCTGAATGATATCATATCATGTTGTCCGCTACCAAACCCCAGTTGAGAAACAATTACACTTAATCAGCCACAAAAATATCTTAAAATATTATGGAAAATGAAAAAATGAAAATGAAAAAGGCATTTATTTGCTTAATTACATTGTAAAACTTAAAATAAGCCTTGCCAGTAAGTAAAATAATTTACTTGTGTTGGGAAAGACTCGCAATTATGGGTAGGTAAAATATTAGAAATTTTAAGATAGTTCGGTCAACAAATTGTACAGGTGTAGATGCGTGAGAGAGGACCTAAGCGATTCTTTCAGAAATGTGTTCAGAGAGTTAACATACTAAAAGTCCCGACTTCTAGGAGGCAAGCCGGAGTAGGGAGAAGGGGGAAAGGTCCCATTTTTAGTCTTTTCGTTAATATCTCAGAAACGGTGCGTCCTAGAGAAAAAAGTTTTAGCACTAAATGGAAGCTTATTAAATTTCCTACAATTCTGTTCTCTCACGCGTCTACAACCCCTTTACGGACCGGACTAATATCATTACGCAAATGAATCATTCCTTTAAGCTAAACGTGATTATCACGGCGATGACACCACATTTTCAATCGACTTTAATCTGTGTCACACCCGCCAAATCCGTTTATCTGATTTTATGGTTACACACCTAGACATGATTCGTCTGTACTGTTGAATCAGACAGTATACTACTAACTCAGATATACAAAATCATATTTATGTTGTAAGATACCGTCAATCACAGTCTAAATCTATCGATTCTGCGTATATAAAAAACCAATACAAATCCTGAGTCAACGTCGCCGCGTTGACGAGATTAAAACGAAGTTGCGCTGTACGTATATATTATCTGAAGTGTATTTATTTACACCATATAAATATAAACTTGAGGAGACCCTATTTACTGAGCTAGATAATATGTGAAGACACTGACTGTATACATGTCAATGACATTAAAATATACGTCGTAGATTTTCTGTGATTCGCCCGCTCGAGTGGTGAAGAGAGAGTACTGTCAGCACGTATGCTGTTTATAAACAATGCCGATACAATAGCTCGTTCTGCTTCGAAGGATCGTTCGGAGAAATGAACAAATCGTGACACAATAGGAATCATTCAATATACCATATATCCCTTTATATACGGAAACTAATTGTCTTCACAGAAAACCCCATTATGACAGCTGCTCTCACAACTAGTTCTGGGAAGAAACTGTTTATAAACTATCCTTACATTGGAAAGCGCCCACTCTAACCCGCTCTTTTTCATTCTTTCGTCGACATTTTTTTATTTATTTTTTTTCACATGGAAGATTTTGTTTTTTTATGTTTTGTGAGCCAGTAATCGAAAAAAACTGTTTTCTATTAAAATTTAAAATCGAAAATGGACTATATGAGTAAATCTGCTGCGTCAATAGGCATTGATTTACTGACAATATATTAGATTTTCTATCTACTTAAACTGTCAATAGATGCGGTATTTTTACGATGTTTATTTATGTGGGTTTTAGTTCTATAAGTAGATAGTTTTTGTCTGCGAGATATAGATAAGTCTATCAAATACAATACATGATAAGCCTATCACATTACAGTATCTATTTAGAACATACGGAAATGTTGATAGCATTATCTAAGAGAAATTTTCTGGAATGGAACTACTTTTCTACGATTATTCTTTCTTATATAAATAACTTAATAAGTAATTTTCCGCCCCGCAATTGTTATATAATTAATTATATTCTATCATCCAAAGATTTTGTACGTTTGTTTAATTTGTATTCCTATGTGTTGAATGTTCCTTCTGTGCTGTGCGTTAAAGTCTTGTATATTGTATTATGTTACGCGAGACTACAGAACTGAAACGTTCTTACATCCATTAGACGAGTATGGAACGTACTTACGGCAACGTAGTCCTAAATGTTTGGGAAATACGCCAATTTTAAGTCTGGAATGAAACAAAAAAGTAGACGAAAGATCAGACGAGTTGGACTAACGTAACACTCCTGACGAGAGCTGAGCGCCACGTGCGCCAATCACGTGAACTGGAGTTATTTATAGCGCCACCCGCGGCCGCGCGCGCTCCCACCGCGATGGACATTTCTTTCGTCTTTGTCCTCTTTAAAAACCAGACTAATGAGAAAATCGCATATTTTCCTAAGTACGTCAGTAAAATGAGCCAAAATCCACATCTTTAACGAAGCGAATAACGGCTGACTATTGGTTGCAACATATCCGAGCTACTTAATTTTCATTCATTGACGCAAAATTAAATACTTTATTCTGCATTGTTATCGACTATTAAGAGATGTTAACGGACGTTCAGGACTTATAAGGCCAATTTATGAAATTGATCATCACTTTAAAAAGCATCACATTAATTTTGAGCAAAAATGGTAAATGTTTTTCCGAGGAGGAAATCAGTTGTTTATCCTCATAATTATGACATTTACCAAGAAAACAAATAAGTTTATAATTATTATACATCGTGGAAAACATATTAATATCTTCAAGTTCTAAACCTTGCGCAAATTTCCTTTCTCGGGAGCCAAAACGTCAGTTTCATTTCATATTCTGGCATTACGCCTTCATACTTACAACTATTCACTCTCTACATCGACAATAAGTTTTACATCACATGTAACTTTTGAATTGTGACTTTTGGATAGCTTCCCATACTTTGTTCTAGCCAAATTTTTGTTACATAATCGACTCTTTAGCTTTCTTTGTTTAAAAGTTACAGAAACTTGACGCAGGCAGTGCATACCTACCTACTTTTTATATTGAATACTTGTCATCGGCCTTGGATAAATTAAGTTCTAGTTACTTGGCCGTCGCTGAAAGATTTCTTCCACTAATTTAACTATAAGTACGTAGATTTTATAGAGTCTATCAACTTTTAAGTAAGTAGGTACAAATACGATAAACGTATTGTATGATATACTTATTATGCAACATGGAAGATGTTGCGTGTGGTGTTCCTTTTTCTCATTTATTAATGGTATTATGCGAATGTAAACGTATCCTTACTTTTGTAAGCGGTGGCTTGCGTCACCACCGCCCGAGCCCGCACCCCGCCGCCGCGCCCGCGCCGACCTCGCACTGGGGTCACACACACATAATATCACACACGCATTACACACATACACCACATTTCCATGTATCAATTTAATACCAATATAATATTTGTTCGTAACAACTGAAACTCAAAAGAGCTCAATTAATCTTATCAGTCGTGTCATAGTTTTCCTGTCGTTTACAATTAATTATCACCATTGTATTCGATCACAGATGTGTGGAATACTTTTATAATTTATATACGTACATTTCTTTACTCGTTCTAGAAAACACAACTTGCACTACTTTTCTTGCACTACTTTTTTCAAATTATCAAAAGATGATTTTAGGAAATTCCTTTACTCCGTTTCAGCGTTAACTTGGTCGGGTTTCAAAATTCAAATTCAAAATTCAAAAATATCTTTATTCAGTTGGTAACACTTTGAATCGTCAATTTTTACATAACGAACGTCTCATCCCCCTAAAACTACTGCAGCTTCTCACAACCTGTATAGCCGGGGAAAAGAAGCTGCAAGAAAAACATCCGTTTTTTACGGAAGCTTCGGCCTGTCTGACCTTTCAACCCGCGAAGAGAAAACCAGCTCTATACAGGTTAGGTCACATACCTTCGAAACGCATTTCGTGGGAATATGGGTTTGCTCATGATGTTTTTCTTCACCGCTAAGCACAAAATCATTTATGATCCAAATAATTCGCTCCTTATTTCAATTATGCGGTAGATTGTGTTTTTCTACGTTCTGTTACACGAATAAGAAAAAAAAAAGAAACCACGTCGGTTCGGCATGGACATTAGATAACTTTTTGTTGGCCGCATATTGAAGTAAGTGGTCCTTGAACTATAATCACGTGCTGTATTTTCCACCAAATTACTTACAGTAAAATGTTAACGCGGAACAAAGTCTGGCCCGTGTTGGCCTCTCTCCACTGGCCTCAACGTTTGAACTGATGTCATATGGATGCCATCAACTCTAGGCCGCACACGTCACCACAATTTCTATTCCATTTCGTTTTTCTAACTAAACAATTCAAAAACATCCAGACACCGTTTGTGTGAGATATTTCACAACGTCCATAAACCTGTGCATAGATCAATTGTTTTATTTGTCTGTTTTTTCAACCGTTTGGGATTTAATTTCGGTTTACAAATGGAAATTGAAAAATACAGACGATGTCTAGACAAGACGAATCTTCTATGAAACTTCTAATAAAATACCTAGGACTGTTTACAGGCTGTTATACTACCATAATCATTATACAGACTCTTAATGAAGAAAATGGGCATAACTCTTTGAAACTGCCTCATAAAGTAGTTCTTAATATTGCTCGCAGACTAAATTTATGCTGACGAAGCAAAAATAATGTTTATTTTGAACGTACGGACACAGTCGACATGTAAATTGTCGCAACTATAAATTAGGAACCTGCGATTGTGCCAACTGGCATTCGTGAGCGTCCCCGAACATGCCTCTATCTGTCGTGTTTTTAAATCACATACTCATAAGTACTATACAGACATCTTTAGCTACGAAATCACCATGTACATATAGCATACTCCTAAATTAGCTCGATAATGACTAATTATGAAATAAAGATCAACGAACTTCATCTCATTCATTTCAATACCTATTCAGTATCGTTACGCAGACATTAAATCAAAAGTCGATGCCCTCTACTTTACGATCCACGTCGCCATGGCAACAATGCGGTCATGAATTGTATAGCATTTCATGTGATAATGAGATTTCATGATATATATTAATAATCCAATAACAGACTGGAATGATTTAAACCTAGTGTGGTCAGAAGTTTCCATAAGTGGCGATAAGGAGGTGAACGATAAGCTGAACATACGCTGGTACGCACGCGCCGCGACCGCTTCTAAACATGTTTCTTTAATTAAAACAAGATAATGTATTAACGTACCAAATCAGTCTTTAAATTTTCCGCTTACGGTATATTTTCAAGGCCCTTTCTCCGATACGCATAATCTGCCTTTCTCAAACATGATCATGATAGTTATTTACAGCTACACCTTCCCATTTATCTATGTTTGCACATATAGATAGATACATGTACTTAATGTGTAAAGTTCTAATCGAATAAATATTGATTACCCACTAATAAGTAAATCGTAACTTTCCATAGGTATATCCGGCGACACATTTATATCCTTAAATATTTTTTATCTCGTTCTTAAAGTCGATACTTTTATCAGAGTAAACATTACCACCCCTTAATTCTCAACCACGGAAGTTTTCCCGCATCCGTTGAAGGAATAAATAAAATGTACTGTTATTATATAGCACCTATGGGAAACAAGTAAAAAAGGTAAACATACCAATAAATCGTCGATTAGTAGTAGTAAGTTTTCTAAGACTCGCCAATACATGCAAATTATACTTACCTACCTATTACTTTTAGCACATATTCTAAAACGTAATAATAATGATAATAAATTCGCAAAACACACCGTTTGTGGAATTCGTCATATTTCATCATAGCCATGTTTACGCTAAACACAACTCGTAACCGCATAACATATTCGTCGATCACATTACCTATCTAAACATCGGATGCGACTGTGACATTTCTAAATTCAAAATTTCAAAATTCGTAGTTACTTACGTATACTTTTCTAATTTCCAGCAACGCTAATCACCGCGACAGCGGGTACCTGCTATGGTTGGCCGTCACCGACCTTGGAATATCTCCAGTCTCCTGAAAGTCACATACCTATCACCTCAGCGGAGGGATCATGGATTGCATCAATCATGATCCTCTGTTCGGCGTTTACGCCGATCCCCTCTGCGTATGCCGCCGACCGGTTCGGGAGAAAAACAACGCTACTCCTCGGAGCGCTGCCCTTCATCATCGGGTGGATTCTGGTCATCGTCGCCAAGTCCGCGACGCTCCTGTACGTGTCCCGAATGTTCTCGGGGCTCGGCTACGGCATCGTCTACACCGTAGCGCCCATGTACACGGGCGAGATTGCTACGAATGAAGTCAGAGGAGCACTCTCTACCCTCATCACGCTAATGAATAAAGTAAGTCTTTCGTTCTATACTTGTCTAAGCAAAACGCAGACGAGTGCTTGGACTATTTCGAAAAGATGAGCTTGTATTGTATATCTATATGTCCCGGGTAGGTAGACAGGAATCTACTGCAGAAGGATTTGCATTGCTATCACTTAAATTTGTACAATATCACAATAGATGACGTTTGGGACTTTTTATAATTGGCAATAGTAAAACGACTTTTTTCGCATTGTCAATTCGAGATCTGGACGCGGATTAAAATGCATGAGTCAACCAGTCAAACTATTAAATTATTCATGTGATTTAAAAGTCGATATTTCTGTCTGAGAGTTAATTTTTGTACGTGAATTTAAACAAGCTAGCTGAACTGAATTTCAATTACATTAGCATCCAACGCGAAAGTCTGTCATTACTTTATTTTACCTATCTGATTGATTAATTGCACACAATATGTACAATAGATATAAATGACGTACATTAGAATAATTATCATAAACTTTGCACCTTATTTACGATCCAAACTAATCTTATTCCAAGCTTATCTGTAATAAAGCGTGTTCACAATGGACACTCCCACAAGATAACGTAAATTCTTACTATCATCGGAGTGTCTTCAGTATTTCCTTAAAATAACATTAATTTTATGTCGCATTATGGTTTGTTTGAATAATTTATTGCGAGAATTACAGTACGTACGTGTAAACGTGACTCATTGCCTTAATTACACATTGCGCATGGCTTCACCTCTACACACAGTGTACAACGCCTGTACATCAAACAGATGAAATGCCTGGGTGTCAGTATTCACCACGCGGCGATATTTTATGTTCGCAGTAACCTTATATCTTGATATCGCGTGTAGGTCCATTTAAATATTCACTAAACGTGACTAAATTCTACTGAACCATTCAACTAGTATCAAAGTACTGTTAGTCGCACAGTGAATATTACGACTCATGGAAACATTGACAGCATAATATATAAGTATCAATGAACTCCCTGTTCTTGAGGACCAACGTAGTAGTTTCACGGTACTTGTTGCACAATATAGTGAGACCTTTACAAAGGCTTATCTGATAGATGACTTCCAGTCTATCAACGTGACAACTCTACTAAATTTTCTTTATCTATAGTTTATAACACGCGTTACACGCTCTGGCGCGTATAAACTGTTTACATACCTTCCATAAAATGACGTATATCTTCTAAAGATAGAGAGTTTATCTCTGACGGACAAATGTCAGTAACACAGTATACAATGTTAAGACTCTACTTTGTCCGTTTCAGGTCGGTATTCTTGCCCAGTACTGCATCGGTCCCTACGTGTCGATGCGGACGTTAGCTGCCATCAACTTGATCCTGCCTATAAGCTTCGTAATCACCTTCATTTTCCTACCGGAGTCACCATACTACTACTTAAAATTTGAGAGAAGTGAGAGAGCAGAACGGTCTCTTAGAAATTTGCGGAATGGCGATATCAGAACAGAACTTAAAAATATAGAGATTAATGTCCAGGAAGACATGAAGAACAGAGGGACGTGGTCCGATTTAGTCACTGAAGCTACTAATAGAAAAGCTATGTGGATAAGTTTGGGGGTGTTCACGATTCAGCAGCTGTGTGGCAGTGCTGCCGTCGTGGCGTACGCTCAGACTATATTCAAGCAGAATTCCAGTACTATCGCCCCGCACCATCAGTCTATGATCCTGGGATGCATGCAGGTCGCCACGTGTATGCTGTCTGTCGTCCTCGTCGATCGGGTGGGAAGGAAACCTCTTCTGATTCTATCTGCGTTGGGCGTGGGTCTGATGAACGGCACAGTCGGAACATACTACTACTTCTACAAGTTCCATGCAAATACCGATGCCGTGGCAGCACTCCACTGGTTGCCCATGGCTGCGCTGATGGTATACATCGTGTGCTATGCCATCGGTCTCTCGACGGTCCCCTACGTCATCATTGGAGAAATGTTCCCCACTAACGTGAAATTATATGCCTCCTGTATTGCTCACATCTACACTGGCATATTCATGTTCGCAGTTCAAAAGCTCTTCCAGGTTAGTAGAACACTATATTCCACTAATGCACAAATTTCAGAACTGAAATATAAAACTGGCGAGTTTGTTTTAATAGTTTGCACTTAAAGTCTGATGAAAGTTTTAACACGAAATATTAGTTTATTTGAAATTTGACCTAATGAAACTAATTCTGATTTTTTTTTCGCAAAAAACATATTATTAAGAAAAACATATTATTTCTAGCTATTTGATTGTAGGATTTAGATGCCTATTTTGGTATTTAAGTTTTATTATTCTTTATTTCCAGGTGGTGATGGACCTCTACGGCATTTACACAGTATTTTGGGGCTTCTCGGCGTTCTCGTTGCTTGGGCTGGTGTACATGATCATCATCCTGCCCGAGACTAAGGGCAAGTCGTTCGCGTGCATCCAGGCTGGCCTTCGCGAGGACGTCGCGCGGTCCACCTCCTCCAAACTCATGACCGTCGAGTATTAAACCCAGAACTCTTCTCATAGCTTAAGTTTAATTTAAGGGATCAAGTTGAAGAAAAACTTAATGTTACTTAACTTTTAATGGTAGTTTAACATTAAGACGTACAGTTTTATATACAAAAGTATTGTAAACGAGGGCCTTTAGAGTAGCCTGTAGAGGGCTAGTAAAGGTAGCATGGTTGAGACGAGGATGGGCGCCGAGGAGAAGGCGGTGAAGTCTGCGGGGTCGTAGTCCGCGGGGAGGCCTCGGGTGGCCACCACGCTGGAGTACAGCTTGGCCGAGTGCTTCGCCGTCCTTGTCTTGTTGGGGCTCTTGAAGTCGACCAAGTACAGACCGAAGCGGGACCTGCATATGCATTTACAAACATGACGAGTGAAATTATATCTTGGAAGTTTGACTGACGATGTGTTTCATTTTATCAATATTTGAAAAATAAACAAACAATATTCAGAAAGACATTGTGTGTAGCTAGAATAAACACAATGTTGTTCAGTATGGATTCAAACCCAGTAGATACTTTTAGCAGGCTAGCATCACACCAACTATTTTAACCTTGGCCACAATATAACAGCCAATCAATCTCAAAACGTTTTAGAGAACGAAAGAACTGATCAGGAATCAGTCCTAAGCCAACTATAAGTCTAATTTGCTCTCTAAGAGCCTCTTGTAAGAAGAGTCATTCAATAGAGACCACCCTACACAATGAGAGCAATTTGTCGTAGGAAATGGCCACTCCTCATACAATTATCTTAGTGAAACAAAAACCCATTCAGTGTTACCCTTGGGAACAGTACGTTTCTGCTGTATTCGTAAGAAACTTTAGAAAGTGTTAGTTAATAAGTTATATTGCATTGTAAAATGTAAGAAATAGGAATATGTAGGTACTTCGCAATAATTGTAAACTAAAAAACGATTTCTGCGAATAATATGTGCGCCATTGCCAACATTATCATCGTTTTAACTGATAAGAGAATATATTGATATTAGTGAATCACGTGAAATTTCGTTAACTTTTGTCAATTCATAGGAACATTCTGTATATTCTAACGGAAGCGAAAAGCACTGTGGCTAGGCCCTCAGGTTAAACACGTGCATCTATGTTTATGCCTTTATTCGAAAACTCAAAGCTACATTAAAAGTAAGTAAGTAAGTAGATACTTTCACGAAAAGTCGTCTAAAGTAGTATCATCACCGCCTACGCTTTATTTCATAAACATGTAAACAATTACCGAATTTCCTTTTAAGTTTTAGAAGATCAATTTACTCGAGTCGTAAACGAGTAGGTACTCTGATACTCAATGAGAGGACTTTGATTTAAGGATACAAGGAAACCGATTGAATAAATTAAGAACCCTATACCCGAGATAGAGGGTTACACTCGTAACGTCACGTGCTTGAGAAACGTGATAATTTGAATTTCAAACTATCGCCTTTCAATGACGATAGGGTGCTTAATTCAAAAATGTTTGGGCGTTGCGGTAAAAGGGTAAAACATCAAATAATTATAGACGAGTTTAAACTCTATTTTATTGACATAGGACGAAAAGTAGGAAACGCGCCTGTAGCTATCGCGGTGAGCAGAGGCCCAAATTGGCAGAAAATAACATACAGACGCTCTTGAAATTATTAGGTATTCTAATTTCTGAATACCTGATCATTGATTGACTAGGTACGATAGGGTGCAAAAATCCAATCAGTTTCTTGCAAAGTAATAAATTAACTGGTTGCACTTAAGACCTCGTGGTTACATGTCGTTTCTGTAATAGGCGAAAAACACCTACAAAAACAACAACATGACAACTAATGGTTCATAATTTCACCACTGTTTACAAATAATTCGTTGGGCTCAGTGACTACACTTTTGCTCGTTGATTGTATATCATATTAATCAACAGCGTTTGACAGGCGACTTCTCATAATGTCTTAGGACTTCAGTAGTTCAATACGACAGAGTGCTGTATTACTTACTATTTGTTCAACTCCAATTGAAGTCGCAAGTTGTCTTCAGAAGACTTCAAGTGCTGCCGTAACTCCTAGCTATTTGTACGATGTACCCCTAGTTATGTCTGTGTCGTGGCCAGATCTTAGAATTGATCATTTCATGAAATAGAATATCATTCGTTGACCACATCATGATTTAGTTTGGCCAGATCAATGGACACAAAACGTTAAACGATATGAGCACTTAAATGCATGATTACTTCATGATATGGCCAAACGTTGGCAATCATATCGTAAAATTAGTAACATTATCCAACGGTAGCGGCGCTGGTGTCGATTATATTTAAAACTTGATTGATATTATAATCGATGAATCAATTTAATTGTACAAGTTTCCATGTCGATAGTATCGATTAGGTAAATAATTTTTGACCTAAGAAATTAAACGACTATTCGCATTTTTGTTACACCACATAACATAGTCACCGCCTACATTAACGATATGGATGGATGGATCATTAAACGTTGACGTTTCAACGATATGGTCAACTTAAGTTGGCTATGTCATGAAATATGACCATTTCATGAAATGATCGATTGGGTGGAACACATCATGAAATGATCAATTCTAAAGTCTGGCCACGACATCTGTACCACTTAAAGCAAGACAGCGGCGGTAATTAATCAGCAGCTAAATCATTTATAGATATCAAAGGACTAGTTAGCGTGTTAATTATGACAGGGAATATAGTAGGTAGATACCTAATCCGTTTCAGAGCCATACATAACTCTTCCGTGAGGGTTAGCTATGGTTATGTTGGCATGTTAACACTTTTGATTACATTAACTAACTTAGTTAAAAGCGTATTTGACTACACGGGGCATACCTTAACTATTGATTACTTACCATATAAATTCTGTGATATTGCTACGACCATGTCACATTAACTTTTTTGACAAATTGAACTGTAAGTCTCACTAAATGTCAAATATGTTAGTGCGACAGAGCCCTAAAGTGGGTACATTATATTGCTCATGACTGTACGTACGTAAGTATGTACTTCCGTATATCTCAACTTTTATTTTGAGATGTGAAAGAAATAGTTGTGAAATATTTTTTTTTTTTTATATTTATTAAGTTGAAATAAGGACTATCCAGAATCCAGACTATGTTCCCCAAAAAGAAAAAAAACAATATAGACGGCGGTGTTCAGCTTTAACGTGATAATTACCTATTTTCTTATTACTCGGGTATATAATTATTCCAAAAAACAATATAATGGCAGAAACCAGCAGCGGCAAGTATAGAATTATGTTGCTACCTATATTGTTTATCTATATATAGATCACAATAATAATGGGTGGAAGATGTAATTGTGCTTAAGTGTAATAAAAATTTCATCATATTATACCCAAAAACAAAGATAAAAAATGCATATGTCCAATATCCATGATATTAGAAGATTAAACAAAGGAACATCTGTACAGCGCCATCTATATTGTTTTTGAAGAACGCAGCCTGCATAGTTCCTCATTAAATTGTAGGCATTTTGAGTGAAGAGATAATAAACGCTAATGATTTACAGGACGTGTTCTCGTTGTAGAGTCGGTAGCGATCAAATTAAGAATGTCTTAAAATGTCGCCACATCGAAGCAATTTGACATTTGCACATAAAAACGTAAATGCGCAATGCACACAAATGTCAAATAGCAATATTGCTTTTTTAGATGAATTACTTTGATGTAGCATTTTTAATCCCCCTGAACTCGTAAATTTTAAGGAACACTGCGAATTATTACATATGTGTATACGTGTTTATTCAGCTTTCAATTTGCTATTATAATAATACGTATAATATAGTCAAAGAATACATAATAGTATATATTATAGTGTGAGTCAGAAAGAAAAATATTTCCGGAGCCAAGCAAAATAAGAACAGATCGTGGGTCTTTTTACAAATGCACTTTAGAGTTTCAAGGTAAATAAACTAGAATGTAGGTAGGTATAATGTTCACCTGTAAACTCTACCGACATCGAGCCTCCTTTTTTTATAAGTACCTATTGCAAAAATCAAAAGGATTTTATTTACTAGGCAAAAAAGTACGTTCCATCCTATAAATACGACTGTAAAAAATGTACCTACTTTACTTCCTTGGTCGTAATTAAAAAATGTAATTACCATCCATTTAATTCAGTAGGTACCTAACTGAATTATTCATACCTTCGTGCTCTACTTCTAACTGCCAGTTCCAATTTTGTGACGAGTTCAATTTAAAAAAAAATGAAATGAACTTAATTTACATTTATGAGAATTTTATCCATCACAGTATCAATCGAAGAAGATCCACGATAGTAAAAAATATATAGGTGGTACCTATTTTCAATGATAAAAAAAAATTCGATGCCATTATGTAGAAAAAAAATTGTGAGTTTATGTATGTATGTTGAAGGGAACTTTAGCTAACAATAATGGGTAGTGTGTGGTACAGAAATAGATCTACGTACTTATCTACTATAATTTTATTATAGGAATAATCGAGTAGGTATTTAATCATAGGGGTATGTTACAATGTTGCTATATACGTGCTTTAAACGCAATATGTAAGTATCTACCTACATAAATGCCACGTGAATTTAGCATACCGTAATATATCTTGTTATTTTAATTTAGTTCAGATCCTTATAATGATTACTTACAAAGAATACAGGTACCTAGGTAAGTATCTCTTGAAATATTTTTAGAACGCGTTTCCTATAAAAACATTTTTCATGTACAAAAAGTATATCCTACTGCCATCTATGTTAAAATCATGCATACTAAATCATACAAAAATTCGCCAGCATTCCTCTAAACGAGTTCTTAAACATTACAATAGATGGCACTACTTTTCAAACAAACTGCGCTTGATAATAATAAATTAAATAACTGCATATCGAAAGCTGAATGAATTAATAAATGACGATTTTAACCACGGTCTATCTTCGGATTAGTCACATCTTCATTGATGGGTTTTAATCCTAGTACTAACGTTAGTACCGTAAGAAACCTGGAGTACTAGTCCTTGTTTGAACCTAGAATAAAGTATTTTTTTATACCAAGACGGATAAAATTATCTTTTTCGTAAATTGATTTTAGACACGTGACTAAACTTGTACCACATGAAGAAATAATAGATTCTGTCAAGGACCTTATTACCGCGATTTTCATCTGTTTCTTGCGCTAAAGATAGGTATGTACCTACGTACAGGGGAATCGTGAACGATGTTTGTACTTGTACGACCTTATAACTCTATTTGAACTTTAAAAGGTTCCTGTTTAAAAACATCCCGGTTTCTTATCCGTTATCTACTTACTAATTACAGAAGGGTTTGTTTGATCTATGAAATTGCATTAGGAATGGCCAAAAAACGTAGAAAGAAACAAAAGTGTACTTAAACATAACGGTCATCCCATTCGATTTGAATTTTAAAAGGTTCCTGGTTAAAAACATCCCGGTTTCTTATACGCTATCTACTTACTACAGAAGGGTTTGTTTCATCAATGAAATTGCATCAGGAATGGCCAAAAAAAAACGTAGAAAGAAACAAAAGTGTACTTACACATAACCGTCATCCCATTCGAAGTTGTCCATAAGACTCCACGCGAAGTACCCGTGGACATTGCTTTTGTCTACGTGAATGGCGTGCAATAAAGCATTCAAGTAATGTCCATAGTATGACACTCTGGCTTTATCGTCTACTCCACTAAAGTCTGCATATCCATTCTCCGTGACTATGATGGGTATGTTGTTGTATGTCTTCGTTATGTACTGCAGCAGACGCCTAAAGCCAAATGGCACCACCTGGAATTTGTAAAAGCGAAGGTTATAACAAAGTTATTCCGATCAATTTATTGCTTCATTTGTAAATTTAACTAAGTTTGTAACTTTAAACATGATACTGAACGAAGGATCAAAATATTTATATCCTACAAAATTTTAATGTAGATAGATCACTCTATGAATATTACTTATTGAAAATGTCCTCAAGCCAACAATATCTGTGCATCCTAATTAAATATCACGTGAGCCCAATTTCATATACCTAGAAAAGATAAAAAATATGTCAAGTAAAACCAAATAATAATAAGCACTCAACAATAATACCGTCATAAAATGAATAATTGCAGAGTTTAATACCACATTATAGTTGTCGCCGTTGGCAATGTTCTTACTTCATTATCTCTGGGACAACAATAGAGCCCGAAGATCTTAATAAACATTATTTCTATTATCTTTATAACATACCTTAAGCCAGTCAGAAGAGGACTTTGAAGGCCAGTTAGGATCTTGAACCCTAATGATGCCGACATCATTAGCATGCGATGGAATAGCACCAACTTCTTTATCGGCCATGCTGAGTAAATACGTAGTGTAATGATTAAGACCAAAGAAGTCAGCAGTGCCTCTAATGAAATCAACCTCGCTTGGAGTAAACTCTGGCAGACGAGATCGACTGTAGTTCTGCTTTTGGCTCTTCTGGCCAACCAACTTAATCAGTTCCGGAGGGTAGTTCCCTTCAGTCGAATATACAGGATGTGCGTACCAGCCCAACTGGAAACAAAAATCGTTGTCACTTAAAAGGATGATGAACACAAAGATTAAGCAAGGTCATACAATAATCAGCAAAAGGTTGAACATCAAGTATCGCATGAGGAAAGGACACGCCTCCCTCATTGTAAAAAATTACTCTTCATTCGTCCCACTTGCTATGGATGTCAAGGTAACCGCTTCTCAGCTAGATAGATATTATTTCAAAAATTTAACGCAATTTCGAAATATTTATGGACATCTTTAGTAACTCTGACAACTTGTATTATAATTTGGAAATCTTATCTGCGTATGTTTATCGATTGAGACACTTACATGGGTTGTCAAATACAAACGAGCAGCTTCAATGTCTTTTGTAGAATTCGTTTTAGGCTCAGCCCAGTTAGAATCCAAGGACATACCGATTTTACCTATAACAATTATAAAAATCTTGCATGGTCACAGAAAATTTGTTAAT
Organism: Pectinophora gossypiella; assembly: GCF_024362695.1. NCBI lineage: Eukaryota > Metazoa > Arthropoda > Insecta > Lepidoptera > Gelechiidae > Pectinophora > Pectinophora gossypiella. Next base: position 7,075,092 of record NC_065405.1, read on the forward strand.
GTAAAAACATTCAATAAAGAGCGATAGTTACCTCCATACAATGGGCGATATTGTTTATCGAAGAGATGATAGACGTTAGCATGAGCCTTCAAAAGGTTATGGGTGCATAGATACTCGGCAATGCCGTGCCGGTTGAGAGCAGGCGCGCGGTAAGTACCGCCATAACCTTCCAAGCACGTTTGCATCGGTTCATTAAACGTTATCCAGTACTTCACCTTATCAGCAAAGTTTTTAAACAAAACATTAGCGTAGTCTGTGTAGTAATCGACTATATGAGCGTTCGTCCAACCACCAATATCTTGTAGCTTCTGGGGAAGGTCCCAATGGTATATCGTCACCATTGGCGTAATGTTGTACTTGACAAGTTCATCTATAAGATTTCTATAATACTGTATTCCTAATGGGTTGACCTCGTTCGCAAACCCAGTTGGTAGTACCCTCGGCCAGGATACGGAGAACCTGTAGATGTCGACTCCTAGTTCGCGGATCATTTCAACGTCTCTCTTGTAGAGATGGTATGAGTCGGCAGCGACGTCCGCATTCGAATGATCTTTGACGAAATTCGGGTTGTTGTGGACTAAGTGGTCCCATATACTCTCCGATTTACCTGAAAAAGCAAATCAAATTGTAAGTTTAATCAAAAGTATAAGTATAGTAGTAATAGTTTGTAGTTTAAAGGATGAAAAATATTCTTTAAACATTTTTCAAGCAAACTTAATTAATGTGTAAAGTTGGAGGCGTACCATCCTCGTTCCAGGCTCCCTCAATCTGTGCAGCTGCCGTCGACACGCCGAAGAGGAAGTCTTTTGGGAACGTGTAATTGCTTTTCGGCCCTCCTGACAAATATAATTGGGCATTTCTGCGGAAAAAATATATCTTGAATTAGTTGTCAGTAGCATAGCAAAAACTAACTCTAATTACTATTTTTGCTTCACTCATTTAGCGCGTATAATGTGTATCATTTCATTCATGTAGGCGGTGTCCATGCTATATGGTGTCCACATAGCATCCATGGACACCATGCATGCATTAGTAAAAACAATGCGAATAGTCGATTAATTTCTTAGGTTCAAAATTATTTACCTAATCAATACTATCGATATGGAAAATTATACAATTGGATTCATCGATTATAATGTCAAAGTTTTAAATATAATAAAACGCCAGCGCCACTAACGGTGGATAATGTTACAAATTTTACGATATGATTGCCACCGTTTCACCATATCATGAAGTAATCAATCATGCAGTTGCTCATGACGTTTTGTGTTCATTGATCTGGCTAGATTACATGATGATTTGGGCAACGAGTAATATTCTACTTCATGAAATAAAACCATTTCATGAAATGATCGAGCACATCATGAAATTATTAATTCTAAGATCTGGCCACGACATATTCACCACGTGCTGTCTGCGGCTTGAATATCATAGATACCAGATATCTTCGAGTGTTTCAATCTAGATTGTACAGTAGGTATCGATGCCAATTTTACGAATTGATATCTAAAGTATTTGTAGTTTATTTTTCACGTTTACCTTATATGCTGATTTTTATCTCATAGACGCATGTGAAACGCAAAAATTCGACGTCCATTAATAACGAAGTAAGTAGATAATTTTATTAGTGGAAGTGACGGTCAAATGTGTTAAACGACGCTTCAATGTTAATCGATTCAATACACTCGTAATTAAATTATCGACTTATTTTATTTTATAAGTCTGTACTTTTAGTATTTTTTATTAGTTTGTTCTAATTTTAAAAGTGGTAGCATTTAAACCTGCCTAACTATATTATACAGGCGGCAGCACAGTTTTAAGTTACTAAAATAATATAGTGAGTTAATTCTCTTTGTACGTTACTGCAGTAACGTAAAGTTTAGGTGTCATACAATAATAATACATCCAAGGAATACTTATAATTATAATTAAACATCTACCTACATAAAGCTTCACAAAAAATGTCGTAATCGCTGTGTATTTATTTAAATAGCATAGTCAATAAGTAATTAAGACTACTTTTAAACCAGTATTAAGTTGTCAACTAAGGTCGCAAGCAAGGTCAGAGCAGCAAGTGACAGACCATTGAACTAGGCCCATTTCGCAAGCTCAGTGTGAATAATAGCATCCGGCGGTGTATTTGAGGAGACATGTGATGTGACGGCATAGCAACCGACAGGTGATTTGTTGCCATATTCATCCTATTGCTACCTTGTATTATGAATATTATGATCATGTGGTCATAGAACCTGTATAGGTAGTGTTCTTGTAAGTACATAGATAATGGTTATGCCCATGACCTCTGTTGCAGACAACAGGACAGAGTAGTCGTAAGAAAACAAACTAAAAGACTTTTGGTTTTTGTATGTTTTTATTTTATGTATAGTGCCTAAAACACGTCCATTCACCCTCACCATCCTTCATTTGACTTCTTCATGAACATTTGTAAGTTTTTTAGTAGCTTGTAATATAAACCATGTGAGGTTCAAATTAGGCGTTGATAAATTTCATCATCATCTCCCTAGCATTATCCCGTTCTTTCACCGGGTCCGCTTACCTATCTAACCTTATTTGACAGGTCCGGTTTTTTCCAGAAGCAACTGCCTGTCTGACCTCCCAACCTGCGAAGGGAAAACTAGCCCAATACAGGTTAGATAACATACCTCCGAAAATGCATTTCTCGGGGATGTGGTAATCATGTGATAATAATTTATGATCCAAACATAAATTCGAAAACAAATTCGACAATTATTGGTTTAGGTCTGTGCTAAATTCGAACCTGCGACCTAAAGACAGACAGGCGTTGTACCAACTGGGCAACTAGGTGTTGATAATCATAATGATAAAAAAGGCATTATATACATTGTTTTAAGTTTAGGCGGTTACTATCATAATTAAAACACATAATAACGGGTTCTTACCGTATTTAAAGCAGGGATATGAGACTCCCCCCCAGGGATATGGGACTGTGAGTCTCATATCCCTGCTTTAAACGCGGTAAGAACCCGTTATTATGTGTTTTAATTAAAGGTATTATAGTATAAAATTATTAAATTAAATTAGAATTGCTGGCGAGCAGTAGGTATATGTACAGGGTGTTAGTGACATCGTAACGAATACTCAGAGGGATGATTCAGACCATGATTCTGAGTTAATATCAAGTGGAATTTTCCGTCGCAAAATTCACGTTATTTTTTTAGTTTTTTTAAATTATTTTCAATTCTATACTTTTGCGATGGAAAATTCCACTTGATATTAACTCAGAATAATCAGCTGAATCATCCCTCTCAGTATTCGTTACGATGTCACTTACACCCCATACAAGTACATACAGTAACCATACAAGTAGGTATGGGTGTTAGTGACACTGTAACGAATACTGAAGGGGGTGATTCAGACCATGATTCTGAGTCGATATCAAGTGGAATTTCCTGTCGGAGAATTCATGAAAATTTTAGAGCTTATTTAAATTATTTTCCGTTCCATACTTTTGCGACGGAAAATTCCACTTGATATCAACTCAGAATCATGGCCTGAATCATCCCTCAAAGTTTTCGTTACGATGTCACTAACACCCTGTATATACTATACACCACTGCCTACCTTCGCCATTGACGGATGGCTTGCGATTGCGGTAGAACGTTATCATTGATTTTGACACCTGTCGTTTAGGGTATTTTAAAGTATCGTAACTTTATTGTCGGAAAATTAAACAGACTACAGGTCACCTTCAAGAGATATAATAACACTAGCGACCCGCCCCGGCTACGCTCGGGTGCAATGCTGAGGAAAAAATGAAATTATTTACGACATCACTTTAAAAACCACAAAATTAACAGTATTTCTCCACTATTTAATGCATGTTATTATACGTATAAACCTTCCTCTTGAATCACTCTATCTATTAAAAAACCGCATCAAAATCCGTTGCGTAGTTTTAAAGATTTAAGCGTACATAGGGATATAGGGACAGAAAAAGCGACTTTGTTTTATACTATGTAGTGATAACTAAACAAATACACGAAATGATAAATGGCGTTGCTATGTATACCAAACAATTTCCACAAGTAGAAAATTACTGGTGTTAACGGCGACTTTACTTATCTCTAGATCGTAATTTAGACTTCCCGTATCTGTCTGTACCTAAATCAGATATATACTCGCACCGGAAAATAAAAACGACAGAGGGATCTCGCTTCCAACATGATGGATCACTTATAAGTTAAAAAAATGAGACGAATGAATAAATAAAAAACAAAAGTAAATTGGGCTGATCAGCGCCACCGTACGATTCGCCATATCCACTTTAGTACTTCGATATCAAAAGTGGTAGCGAGGTCTTTTCTGAATATTTGTAGCTCTGCCCAGCCTGTTAGGGATTACGGGCGTAAGTTTTTCAAACAAATCATAGAATACAGAATAATACTACGTATAGAACGGCAAAAATACTTTTACGTAGTTTTCAGTATAAGGCGACGTTATGCATAATTCTAGCTTAGGCAATCCTGGACTACTTCGCCGAAATAAAATCAAGCTTAATTAAGCAAAGATTAAGCTTAATATAAGTCTCTTGTAATAAATAATGCCACCGAGCAGACTAATAGGTATATGTAACAATTTAAAAATAATTACTTGGAAGTTATTTAACTCATAAATGTGAATACCTACCTAATATATGTGAATAGCTTGCCTAATGTCACGTTATACAATTTACATGGAGCTATTTGTTTAGCCGTTTGTAATACAGAATCATTTAGTGCCCATAGAAATCGCGAGCCAGTCTCTTTCAAAAATTGTCTCACAAATTTCAACCTTGCGAATTGAGCAATACAGTCTGGCTAATAGAGAAAGTGCAAAAAAACCGTTAAGACTTAGACCACAGAATAAATAATAGTACTACTTAGACTGCAAAAATAGATGACTACTCCTGTCAGTCAAATAAGAATTGCAAATAATAAGCAAGAGAAAGTCTAATCAAGTATTTAATTGTACTGAACAAATAATAGTGTTCAAACCAAGCACAAAGGCAACTTTCCCAATTTTAATTACTTTTTTTAATAAAGGTTCCTAACTCTATTGTGTAACGGACATTCACATCGTTAAATAATATACTTATGGTATTCAATACTAAACCATTGTTAAACTAAACGCTACAGGTACACCTGTAAGTAAATTAAAATTATACTTGCTCCTTGTTCGAGACGGTTTACAGTGTAGTCTACGTCTTATGCTCCAGCATCGTCAATAAGGAGCTTCGTATAATTGAGACAGAACTTCATTTACAGGTAAGTTCGTTTAATTTCGTAAGTAGATAACAATCATTATTTCACAATATTTTCAGACCGCGTCGATGTATTTTGACTACACCACACCACAATGCAAACTTTCAAAAATATCAATAATATCCAATGTTACACACATTTTTAAATATCGATTATACGACGGAATAGAAGAAGGTTGAAAAGGTTCTAACGCGCATTTTGTATGAGAACCGCTGTCGCCGATTCAACCCCACTCTCTTTTACTACTTACTAATCCTGCAAACAAATAAGAACAATAGCTCTACTGCTTCTCAAATTCCATAGCCACTTTAGCGGCAATGTATATTTTATATGATACGCTGCAATTATATGATTACTTTACGTAAAATACTACATACAAAAGTATTTTTTGGGAAATAGTCGACCATACTAAGGTTTTTAGCCTTCCGTGATAAGGAGGCATCTCCGTGAATGATAGTTATATTTGATATTTTCCCTGCGGGTTATATAATGCAAAAGACGACCTTTTAATATACTATCGTAGAGCTCCGTGTGTCGTAAAGTTTGCGGACGAGTGGAGTGTAAAGTTAAAGTATGAAACTATTGGGCCTTTCCAACCTCTTTCTTCCATTCCGTGGATTATACAGTAGTTATTAAGTGACAATGAAAGATAGAGATGAAAGAAAGATGAATTTAGTTTCATAGGTAGATACCATTGTTTTGTTAGGTACTTACTTATAAATGTAAAATTATAGGATACGATTTACATTTATAATTACATATAAGTAAACTGTTTTTTAAACAATTAAATCGTTAGCATTCGATAACATTGCTAATCTGCATATGTCAACGTAATAATTACATTTTGCATACATAAACTAATGCCTATTTCCCACCGAGTAAGTAGATATTATAGAATTCAATTTGCTTCGATCCTGATTCCTGACACACTTCTCTTGCTTCCTCCACATTCATCAATCGTTTCATACACGCACGCCGATTCAGAGTAGATCGTACTGAACCTTTTCTAAAAATATCTCCAATTTGGTCAATGAACGTCCTACTAGGTCTTCCTCTGGCAGCCGTACCAGCAACCTTTACTTTATAACTATGTTTTAATTGATTGAATTATAGGCATAAAGTAAATGACGGGCATTTTGACAACTGACAACCTGTCACATCTTAGAAGGCTAATGCTGCATTTTGTAATTAAAGAGTTAATGACTGACGACCTTAGTAGAGATTAGAGGCATACACATGCATAACATATATAAGATCATGTCTATTTCTCATCGGAGTAGGCAGAGACCATGGAATATCATTTACTACTATTCGGATACACCACTTTCGTTTCTTCCGCTCTCATTTCCACCCTTTTGCGACTCCATGCAAGCTCACCGGTTTAGAGCCGGTTATTACAAGCATGTATACAAGAGTACTGAGAATAATTCCTGTAACTGTTTATTTACTGTGTACTATTCTCCTACAGCGATCTGGAGGTCCGGGTTTGATTCCTGGTGGGGACATTGTCAAAATCACTTTGTTAGACTGCCCTTTGTTTGGTAAAGACTTTACAGGCTTGAATCACGTGATTGTCGAAAAAAAATAAGATGATTCCGTGCTTCGGAGGGCACGGTACTCCGTTGTCCCGGCTATTAACCGTTAAAACACCTCCACCAACCTGCAGTGGAGCAGCGTGGTGGAGTATGCTCCATACCTCCTCCGGTCGGTTGAGAGGACGCCTGTGCCCAGTAGCGGGACGTATATAGGCTGTTTATGTTTATTTATGTATGTGTACTATTCTACCTATATTTATATACTTGAACACTTGTTTTAGTGCGTTCAAGTCAGCAATTATATCGGCACGCAGTCAACAATATCGCAAAACTATGTCATTGTCGGCACCAAGATATTTCCGCAAGGAAAACCTTCAGAAAGTACGGGCGCCTTATTGAGACAACGGAAAGCGAATTACTTGTAGGTTAACTTTGTAGATACTAATTATGTGAAAAAATTTGGGAGAATTGGTTAAGTATAAGGACTTGAAGTTAATAAGTTGCATAATGAAAGAAGCAAGGTTGATAGTGCTATTTTTTTTTCTTTTGTTAAGGGAGCTTACGGCATTATTTACACAAGAACAAGTAAAGGCCAATTACAAGCTACCAACAATAGTACCTTATGATTTTGCAGGGAAGTTCTTAATTGATAGAGTTGATAAGGTGAAAGAAAATTACGGGCAATAACGTTTTATATACCTACTTACCAAGTTTTATCGTCGTATACAGTTTGTTAATAGAGAGAAAATCGGATCGAAGATAAATTATAAAATGCTAATCTAGAAATAAAAGCCAGTCTACGATGACCAAAAATCAATCGCATTTTACTTTTCGAATTATTTTCGAATTTTATTTATGAATTAAGTAACGATGAGTACGACGTTTGACCGTTTTTATTGATGGCGCCACAGGACAGTATTTCCCTACCAACTCAAAAGAAAACTTTCGTTTTGACGTTTCGTTAAAAGTATTTCATTTGACTATATTGTCCAGTACCCTATTCTTGAGCTGATAATGCAAATTTATTTTTTGTTTACGTTTCGACCTAGTAAAAATACTAGAAGTAAATTGTCATATCAATAACAATTATAAACATTAACAAACCTTATATTTAAATTCCTAACCGACCATTAAAATTCCCGTTTAATATTCCCCGAAGTCTAGTTTACATAAAACTGAATAGAGTTAACCTAATTTCTTTATTAACTCCACAAGCTCACAATCTACATTGCTTTTTGATTATTAAGATATACTTACTGTTACAATAAGGCTGCCTGTTGTGTTTTTTATGCACAATAAAGTATATTTATCTTATACATAGAGCAACAGCGTATATTTTTAGCTTTTCGTGAATTTTCTTAAAATATTAGTGACTTTTAATCATTAGAATCTCCATCAACAACTACTGAAAGATAATATATAGAGATCTTAAAACATCAAAAACCAAAAGTGTTGTAACTTAACAATAATATTTTTTTTATTCAGGTAAGAAGATCCATGTATTGTTAATGTAATTTTTATTTCATTTGTAGGTCATCATAATAAACAAGAGACGTATGTTTAGAGTATGAGCATGTAGAGAGATTATAACAAGCCATTATTATTGTTCTAACAACATAATAAATACATGATATAACCCTAAAGATAAATTTTACGATTGGTATTATTTATTTAGTATTTTATTATCTTGCACATGATTGTTGCACTTCTAAATACATCACTAAAATGTAAATTAATAACAGAGGCTACTTGGTTGTGTAGTACCGGTAGCCATTCATCTATAATGATGAAGGGCGGTTTCAGATGGGGGTCATGAAATAGGCGACAGGTTTGGATTCTCTACGGAGGTTTTCAGCAACATGGAGGAAACCCCTCAATGATGATGCTCCGGCAACATAGTTACAGTTTATAAGTGAATATATTTTTTGTCGAATGCGTTATCCGTCTAAAATTACTGCAGTATCTTAGTACCTGTATAGCCTAGGAAAAGTATCTGCAGGAAAAACCTCGCAACAGGACCGTAGAAGTTCTTAAACTTCTTGTCTCTCCTTCTTCTGTTTGAATCCAAATTGAAAAAGGAATGTCTTCCGCATGAAAGGAATATTTTGTTTTCTTAGGTATCAACGTCATCACGAAACCTTGTTACGTTCACCCTGCCGGCTATTCTGCAGACTGATTAGCGTTCTCTACCTCATCCAATATCACTTATTAGCAGGTAAGACAGTTTTTAGAATTGATAATAACTACAATTAGTACCAGAAGTTACTAGAGCCTCGATTTTATGTAACAAAATGTAATATAGGTACTTATAAGTTTGTAGTCTTCATGAGAAGTTGTAAACAAATTAATATTAATATGGAGTCATACCGTGAAGAAGAACTTTGTCTTACAATTGTTTTTAGAAACAATAGTTACCGGTTAGAATAGAAGAGCTCACGTGGTTAGTGATGATAAAATCGTAGATAAAACTTCAAACAACGTACTTATTTTACATATTTAACCACACTCTTCTGTCAATGTGGATAAAATGTTAAGAGTACAAATAATTAGGTCCAGATTTATTTACGAGACTTATGACAAATGGAGAGCGCTAAGGGCTGTCACCCTTAAGACAATATGCCTGAGGATGCCCAGTTGGGTGCGAACTTCGGCCCAGGGTGGCATCTGAGAGGATTATATTTGAAAGGATTAATCGACCCTAGTGGGGCGATAGCGATAAGCACTGAATGAGGGGAAATGAGGGGTCCAGAAGTGTTTGCTGTCGCAAGTTGATTGGCTGTAGATTGGTTTATTGGCTAGAGTACGTCCTTCGGGCGTCGAAGCTTTTCAATACCGTCACCAAGTGGGATGTATTCCGAAGCCGCAACTACCACTGGGTTCAGTGCAGAAGCCGAATTGAGTCGTGTCCTAGTTTCTAGATAAATTATGAAAATCTGATTACTAAATAAAGACAGATGTAAAATTAAAACACATAATAACGGGTTCTTACCGCGTTTAAATGGGGATATGAGACTCCCGAATGTTATTATGTGTTTTAATTATGATAATAACGGCGTAAACTTAAAACAATGTACAGATGTAAAAGTTGCGAAAAACGTTTTCTTTTTTCTATTTAACTTATTTATGAATTTTAATCAAGAAAAAGTAACAATAAGTCCGACATTTTATCACGTTTTCGAATGCTTTTACATAGAAATTCCATAGTAATTTTGTGTTTTGACGTTTACTAAAAAGTAACTGATTTGACTAGGTAATTGGAAACTAGCCTATTTTAGCGACATAAGTAGAGTTTTTTTTTTTTAATTTAAGTACCTATATATGTGTGTGAGAGTGAAACACGGCCGTCTCACCCACCTCCTGTCAACCAACCACAAGTTTTGTAAGTATATCTCCAATCTTTTCTACTCCACGTGTTTATTTTTTGTTAGTAGACAGTTTTTTGCTGTCTTATTACGCAGTCAAAAATTATGAATACGTTTTCACCATTCTTAATAGTTTTTGTTGCAGTAATCAACTTCACAAAAACTTCGATCAAACGCAGATAGAGAAGTCGTTTGACAGTTGCAGACATTTGTTTGTGGTTGGCTATTGATGTAATAAATAAAACTCGTAATAGTCTTAGAAACAATCACCAAAGTTTGGCAATAATGTCGCGGTCAAAAAGTAAGGCGATGGGGTAATTTGAGTACACTATGTGACAATCAAGCAATTTTTTTTCGTGTTTACTGAAGATATTCCTGACACATAAAATACTAGCCGTAATGACATTCAGAATAATCCTACAAAGTCATGTAGTTTTAGTACATTGACTGGGTTAAAAAAAACATGAGAAGATCCTCCGTCAAACCAAGATAATAATTCATCACAAAAAGATCGACCGTAGCACAAAAAACCTTCCCAGAATGAAGATGTATCCTAATTTTAATAACAATGCGACGCAATTTTGCAAATTAAGTATTCAGGTAATTTATAATATATTTACATGATGGACTAATGTTATGGGCGATAGGCTGATCCCTTATCACCATAAGGTTCATCGTATCCAGCTTACGATAACGTATCAACAGTGGCTGCAAGTTGTCTTTGATTGCTTGTGGCTCTGCCCACCCCATTAGGGATTACGGGCGTGAGTTTATGTATGTATGTGTATAATATATTTACTTTTTTTATTCATATTATCAACAAAATCGTCAAAAAATAAGACAAATATAGTGATGATCGTAAATTACGTACTAAGGCGGACACTTTGGCTAAAACTAGTAGTATTATTACGTTGCGAAAATAATATTCAACAATCAAGATCCGTTAACTTTTTTCATCTCATTGGTCTGGGCTCTGTCTGGGTCAAATTATAAAGCCTTTATTTGCTTCCAGTGGCTTTATAAGCCTTTAGAATATTTTTATTACGTGTCACTTTTATTTCATTCCAAATCCAAATCAAAATATTTATGTGCGCTAGTTGTAACCCAATAATAACATGTTACGTAGTAACTGTTACCTAATCTGTGCTATTATTTTTTATTAAACATTTGAAAAAACATTAAGTACTGCCATTTGACATTTGTTGACATTGCATTTATTAAGTAATAATAATAATAATAAAACACTTTGTTACACACAAATTCACAATACATTTACAGGATAAACTTATTTTAAGGTGGGCAAAGGCAGCTTTATCGCTAACTTTTATATGCGCAAAGGTCTAAATTTCAATATTGCTTTTTTAGATGAATTGCTTTGGTTTTGGTAAGAATATTGTCGTCACGTGCTTTCAACCCTCTTTGAACTCAAGTGGGGCGACATGGGTTCCGCGTCGTTCGCCGCGCGACTTATATCAATAATTGACGTAGCAAAAATGCCTATGCTGTCTATAAACGTCGTACGGTTAGTAATCGAAACCCTAACTATCATTCGAGCCGCGCGCGAACCTGTGTCGCGGGTCCTAACGTTTTTATTTTACTGACTTATTGGAGATTTGCCGTAAATGACATTAACTACTTGGCCGGACAAATGGGGGCACTGAGGACTCTCACCCGGTACAACATTTAGGACAACAGGCCTGAAAGTGCCATCTGAAAATAGAGGGTCGATGGCGATAAGCGCTGAATGAGGGAATTCGTCGACCACGCCGACGTGGTCCCTAATGTGAATGCTTGGCGTTTGATAATAACGATCATGGACTTCCCATTATAGCCGTGTTTTTACCGTAAACTTAAATAATTAAACCTCCTTGCAACAATTAAATACAATTATGTTGTTTAAAGTCTTTGATAAAAAGAATATTATAGGTGGTTTAATTGAATATATTATACGAACCTAACTTTATTCCAAGATCAGGTAACTTATCGCACCAATTAAATTATATTTTTGTTTATGTACTTACCTGTTTTTCAGGATAATTGAAAATTTTGAGAAATAAATTAACTAACACTAAAACTAAAATTAATTACATAAATGTTTACTTACCCATTACAAATAATAACTAATAATAACAGCATAAATAAAGAATTCTTCGCCTCCATTTTTCAGGATTTAACACTACTTACTAATATTTTAATAATAATATCACTTTTTATATCACTGTGGAATGGTAATTTAAATATATTTAATACAGTTTAACTAAAGTTCTGTGCATGGCTACAATGTTAGAGTGGAGGAAAAGGATCATTGAGCGAGACTTGCGCAAGAGTTGAAGGTCTGTTTTGAATACGTGTAGCTCGCGCGGGCAACCACCGCGCACTGTGCGTCTGCGACGCTCAACACAACACAAGTCTACAATGACTCTACAAAGGAGCAGTGCAGCCAATTGTCGCTGATAAGCCTCAGTGTCACCCCACCAGTCTCCAAAGTGGCTGATAGCAAGTCAGGTCAAGTATTGCAAAAGAAATTGTCGCGCACGACAAAGGCTATCCCCAAATTCGTAATCTCCTTTCCAAACTAGTCGAGCAAATTAAACAAGGAACCAAATTATATCGACGTCCAACCCACACCGCTGCATTTCAAGGCCTAAAACGATAGTGGTCAAATCAATGATTATTATTATACTGTTCACGCAATTTATGGATAGTTATGTCGTAAATTGCCCAAACTATCGTCATTATTATTACGAGATGTATTCTGTTATTACTTATATCAAATATAAACATTGTTGCAAGTAATTAGGTACAATTTAATAAAATCCTATATCTAGATTACAGACGTGAGTTATCTTTTGTTTAAATACAAAGAATGATAAATTATCAAAATTGATAAAGTAGTATTGTTAGAGCTTGTTAATATCTGCGCGGCTGTATGGATAAGATAATGAATTATACACATATTATATTTAACGCCTATGATGCCAGTTGGGTTGATAGAGTCGCAAGTTGTCTGAAGACAACTTGCAGCCACCGTTCCAGACTCCTCGTGGTATTCGGCCTAAACTAGATATGACATGACCGCTGTGATGATTACCACCCTCAACTCTATCTATTGAGGGAATCAGCTTGCTTTGCGTTGGTCCCGGTTACTACTTACTGATGTAAGTTAGTAGTCTTTACATGAGCCATGTCAGGGGACGTTGGCGGCTCAATAATAACCCTGACACCAGGATTGAAGGGGTTGGTAATTCACCTCACAACCCACACGATAGATAGATAGAACAGCTTGCTTCAGCTTTCAGAACCCCGTTACCGACCCCGCTGCACGGTTGACGATATCGCTCCTAGCCTTTTATCTCCAACATCTCCCTCAAGCCTGTTACCTATTGAGTGAGCTCTAACCCCCAAGGCATAGGTACCTATCTCCAATAAGTCACGTCAAAAATGAATATTACCATAGCCTTTAACTATCACTTATTCATTCATTATTGACGTCAGGCTGCTATTATGTGACTTTATAGGTAACATTTATGTATGCTGTTTTAATGAATTAATTATAAAAATATAATTAATGACTGCCACAGCACATTAAAAGGCAGCAAGACCAAGAGGTCTGGCTCTACACTACAATACAAACTCTGATGGGCATTCGGAAACATATTATTTTTTCGCATTGATAGTTCAAAATCAAATCAAATATATTTCAACAACTACTCGACCGTGCACACTGTGTCGTCCATGGCTTTGTGGTCGTGAAGCGTGTATGAATGCACGTTAGCAGTTGGGGCATTGTTTGTGATGAGGCTCTCTAGCATATTCCCCTAGAATAGCTAGGGGAATATGCTGGAGAGCCTCTTGGAGAGCCCCAGTAGTCTTACCGTGTAGTCTTACAAGTTGAACTACTCACTGGGAATTTTGTCTATATTGCACCTGCAGCCTACCACCTGCAAAGGAGAAGATGCCTAGATTAGGTATGTAGATGAATTTTCGAATGTACCGTGTTACTTAATTTATAAAAAAAACCTGCTTGAACCCTTCATTGGTCTAAATTCTGTCTCTGCACACACTCACTTGTATGTGTCGAGTCATAGGAAATCTTTGTGTCGTGGGCAGCTATTTATTATTATTGTTATTTTATATTCGTATACTACATAATTATTTAATATTCGTACGCTATATAGATATAGTCAAGCGATGGATTTTTTGTGTAACACAATATATTATTTAAGATATTTTGTAGCACTCTAGAGCGAATTTATTTCATTTCTTTGTTTACTTTCCCACAGGCTGTCAGAAACCAACAAGTTTGGAAATTATGAATAAAAAGTTAGACTTATACCAACAATTACAAGAAGGGAAACAAATTGTTTTGGACATATCTTCAGGAATAGTGTAAATACAACTTATTAAAGTCATTATCGAGGGCAAAATTGAAGGAAAAGAGAAAAGGTAACAAGAACTTCATTCGACAGCATAGATCAACTAATGGGCGTAACAGGGACAAATGGTTGCTGACCTCCGGGATGGAGATGCCACATGAAGAAGAAGGCCGTCAAAAAAGACCAATCGCCTATTGTCGCGATCCTGGCACTTTTTTCCTCAATCCACTGTTATTATACACGAATTGTACTTAGAGGTATATCTAACACATAACCTGCACGTGCATTCCGTTGTTTGTTAATTATTTCGTATTTAGAACTCAATTAAAAGTCGTTAATATACAATAAACTTAGGCATCATAAATTAGTCAAGATATGAAACCATTATCAAAATATAATACTAACTGGTTCTTCAAAATGATGTTAATTAGGAAAACATTAAACTTAAATATTTGTTTTTCAAACGATTGCCTGTTGAGTCAACAAGATCGATTCTCTGAATAAATTTTGCCATAATTTATGAAAATTGTTGCACCTAATAATAATAAATTAAATAAGTAACATAAAACATTTTCCCCACAAACTTGCGTAACGGAATGACGTCAGGGATTTACCCGAGCACCACAGAAAGTGTCTTAACGAGTGCACGTTGTGTCACAAATTGGTCACAGCTAGTGATGGGCAGGGAAAGAAAAAATTGGGTGGGAAAGAAAAAATATCGGGAAAATATGGGAAAATAAAATAAACACCCGAAAAATTCCCGAATCATGGGAAAATATTTTTTATTTAATTATTTTTAATCTTATTATTATTCGTATGTCGTTTCCATGTCTCGGGTCGGGTCTGTCATGGAGTCCCGGACTTTTGGAAGGCGTGCGTGGGGCCGAAGCCAACACGTAGAGGCCCCTTAAGACAATTTACTGTAAATGTGTTGTGACACCAACCGGCGATTATCCCTGTATGCACTATGGGAGTGCACCCAAAGACAATCCCTGGTTCCTGTAGGACTATTGCAGATTTTGGGAACAAAAGGAACTGGGCTATTGGGTTGGGGGTTAGTGAACCTATATACTGGGGCTATGGGGGACTATGGCGCCTGCTCGACCAATGTTAATAACAGAGATACATTGGGCAGGCGGTGACTCGTCACTCACTGGTTGGGCCACCTATCTAGCCGACGCCGACGCGACTGGACGGCAAGGCAGCAACATGGTTGTGAGCATCTCAGCGTGTCAAGAGGTGTACACCGCTTTCTGCGAGGCGGTTCACCCGCCTTACCAACTCGCGACTTATGCATCTTTCACTTCCACCCTGCGAGCGTATAGCTCTAACGCCCCACTCTGGCTGGCCAATGAAGGCAAGCCAGAGGTGAGAGTCCTGCGGCCCCCGCTAAGGTCCATTCCGGCCAGCCAGTACTGTCACCATCTTTGTTGTTCTTCTTTGGACTCTCTCTAGTAGTGCAATGTCCTTCAGATAGTAAAGTCTCCATATTTGAAACCCATGTTCTAACAGCTTCTTCTTCTTCTATCGTGTGGGTTTTGAGGCGAATTACTAACCTCATCAACCCTGGTGTCAGGGTTACTATTGAGCCGCCAAAGGCCCCTGACATGACTCATTTATAACGACTACGTACTTACACAGTAAGTAGTAACCGGGACCAACGGCTTAACGTGCCTTCCGAAGCACGGATCGTCTTACTTTCGGACAATCAGGTGATCAGCCTGTAATGTCCTAACCAAACTAGGGACCACAAAGTAATTTTTGTGATATGTCCCCACTGGGAATCGAACCCAGGACCTCCGGATCGTGAGTCCAACGCTCAACCACTGGACCACGGAGGCGTTCTAACAGCGGTCTGACGTAAGTAAGTTTTGTAAAGCCTAAGAAACAATTCCGTATCTATATGATAAAAAGCTTTTCTATTTATGTATAAGAGGGAGTTCTCCTTCTTAGTGATTCCAATAATGTGTTCGTCCCACTTTAGATTATGTGTTATCGTTATGCCAAGGTCCTTTTGTTTTTTAACACACTCGAGAGGTTTTGAGTCAATGGTGTAACTCAACGTGGGGTGGTTACTGCCAACATGCAACACAGTGCATTTGTCTACGTTTAATGTGATTAGCCAATCTCGGGTCCAAGCAATTACTCTATCAAGATCATCTTGGATTATATTATGGCTAATAAGTGGATTCCCCGTTATTTTCGTGTCATCTGCAAAGAGTGATATATCAGACATGATACCATGTTTAAGATCTGTAAGGTAGATACTGAATAAAATAGGTCCTAACACCGATCCCTGCGGCACACCGCTGAGGACTTTTCTGGGAACAGAGTATGATTCTCCGATGCGCACAGAGAATGTGCGATTTGACAGGAAGTCTTCAATACACTTCACGACATTGCCTCTGATTCCAAAGGGCTCTAATTTAGCAATCAATGGTGTGACAGGAACTCGATCAAAAGCTTTTTCATAGTCCAAGTAAATAATATCTGTAGGTATTCGTGCCTCCCAATTTCTTGCACAAAACCATGTTGCTCCTCGATGATGACATTCTCTCGTGCCAAAAGCATCCTATATATCCTATAATATGTAGATATCTTTGCATGGAATTATTAAAATCGAAAATTCCATTCAAAATATATTACAAAGGAGATCATCTGCTTTCCATACTTTGGCCGGCCCAAATTTGAAAGTGCCGGTCAGAGAAAAAAAATGTGTCAAACCTTTCGAGTAGATTGTTCTGAACATTTTTTACTATGACACCAGACGTGTATGACCATTAGTTTGGCTTTAATTGGATTTTAAAAATCTCGACTTTTCATACATTATGTAAAAAATAATATTATGTCCGTTGGGAAAAAGAGGTATACAGGCGTATTACAAAGGACCGTTAGAACATTTATTAGTATGGCGCCAAACTTCTATGACCATTATTTGGACTTTCAGTTTTGGTTAATATGTTAAAATGCCGGCCATCGAAAAAAATACGTCGAATCTGTCTAATAGTTGCTTCTCAATATTTTTTAATAACACCAAACATCTATGACCATTATTTTGACTTTTATTGGAATTTACGTTTTAGTTTAAATATGAAAAATGCCGACCAGCAAAAATATCATGTTGAGAGTATCGAGTAGATGTCTGTTAACATTTTTTTCTATAGCGCCAAACTTGTATGACCATTAGTTTGGCTTTTAGTGTATTTTAAAAATCTTGATTTCTTATTTATTTTGTATGAAAATAAAGTGCTTTGGGTAAAAAATGCGGTACGGCGGATTACAAAGGACCTTTAGAACATTTAATATTCTGGCGCAAAACATTTTTGACCGTTATCTTGACTTTTTATTCGTCTCTCTTTCCGTTTTGGTTCAAATGGGAAAATGTCAGCCAGCGAAACAAAATAAGTCAAATCTTTTGGTAAACGACTTGAACGACGTATTTTTACTATACTACCAAATGTCGACTTTGGCTTTTATTGGACTTTTTAAAAAAACTTTTTTTTATACATTTTAACAATGACAACAAGCAGAGCTTTCCCAATGACTAGTTATTAGTCAGACAAATACTTTGTGTTTTTGTTTTGTGTGTTGTTAGGTGAACTTCTATATTAATACTATCTGATTTTAGATATGAAGTTGGCTGTAGTTTTTGCATTCGACTCAACGTTACGGCCTAAGTTTAGGTTGAATTATGGTATTGATTCACCTTGACCGTAAATGATTACCACCCTCCAAAGATAAGCTTGCCATCTAGTGACGAAACTCGTATTTTGGCATGACGTCTGAAGTATCTGTTAGGGAAAACAGGAGTCGGGTAGTTGTACTTTGCAAGTATGCCTATCACAATGTCCTGGTGCTACTCGGCCGATAACATAGTAGGTACCTCTATCACCCCACTGTTTATTCCTTGTATACACTTTTCTTTTAAAAAAGTAGTTTCTTAAGCGTGTATCACCATCAGGTAAGGTAGTGGTCAAACGCAAACCTATTTTTCAAAAGACGACCACCATATTACGCCTTTAGCAAGACAGTTCCATTATCACTAGATAAAACTTTTTTTTTGATTTTTGGAAAATCGAATTAAGTTCATAATATTGGTCATAGTCGTTTAATGCCATAGTAATAAACATTCTGACGATCCTTTAAATAACGCGCCTGTTATATTTTATTTTTATACAAAATGAATCAAAAATCAAGTTTTTTTTAAATCCAACAAAAGCCAAACAATTAATGGTCAAAATACATGTTTTTGTCATAGTGAATAATGTTTACAGGTATCTTCTCGATAGCTTTGACATGTGTTTTTTGCTGACCAGCACTTTTCACACAGAAACTATAACGTAAAGTCCAACAAAAGTCAAAATAATGGTCAATGACGTTTGGTGCCCTAATAATAAATGGTCAAATGGATAAGTTCTAACGGGATATACAAATATTGTTTCATGGCCGGCACTTCACATTTTCACCAAAAATGTATGAAAATTCAGTTTTTTTTATTAATTATTGACCCTACAGCTTTGGTGCCATAGTAATAAATGCTCAGACGGATAAGTTCTAAGTATAATATCATTATTGTTACTTGGCCGGCACTTTACATTTTCACCAAAAATGTATGAAAAATACAGTTTTTTAAAATCGAATAAAACCGAAGATATTGTCCCTACAGCTTTGGTGCCATAGTAATAAATGCTCATATGGATAAGATCTAACGGAATATAGCAAAATTATTTTTTGGCCGGCACTTTAACTTCTGGGCCGAAATCCGATGATCTCCTTTACATTTTTTAAGAGTTCATACGACACTACGACAGAAGATAAATTGGGCATAAGTAGGCATACATTATATTTAAATGGTCTTTGTTGGAAATCCTTACTTTTAATACAAATATATGCGATAAAAAATATTTTCCCTTGAAATGGGAATTTTTCGGGTTTTTTCCCTCAGAATTGGGAAAATTCCCAAAACGCGGGAATTTTCCGGGTAAGAACCCAACACTAGTCACAGCCATGGTACGCATGTTGGAAATTATCCTGTGGCATGCAGGTAATCACAGGTTACCAAAGTTTTCCTCTTATTTTAGTATTTGATACTATACTTACTGATCAATTCTTGTACTTTTTACACCTAGTATTAAAGTATTCGATCACAGACAAATAGAAAAAGTTAAGCAAGTATGTATACTTGTTCTTTTTTGACTTGACTTTTAGTTGATTTGCCGCTACTTGGACAGACAAGTAAATTATATTTAGCGCATGTAGTATCACAGTACGTACAAGTTGACTAACATTTACTTGACAACAAAAAAAAAATACGGTCGAATTGAGAACCTCCTCCTTTTTTGAAATCGGTAAAAACGCCTAAAAAAGAGATGATGAAAACCTCCTATCAGTCAACCGAGACTCAAATAAATATAACAATGGAATATTATTCCTATTCAATTCAGAGGCGGGGAACTAATACGTAGTGAATTTATTTTCTTTGCGGGGCACGGTAATGTACGTAGTGTAATTAATATAAGTAAGTGCATAGATTTAGATTTTATTCACGCGACAAATTTTCATAACGACAGACTCAAAAAGACGGAAATTGTAAAATTTCAACTCTCTCTCGCTTTAGTTAAGAGCTGCGCTCTTGTCGGTGGAGTAATCGCCATTCCTCTCTCTCTTCTTCCTGCCAAATCCTTCACCTCCTGATTCGACACGACCTGCACCTTTTCTTTAATTTGTTTCATCATTGTTCTCCTAAAAAATGATAACACAAAAAAGCCTGCT
This sequence comes from Pectinophora gossypiella, assembly GCF_024362695.1. Lineage (NCBI taxonomy): Eukaryota > Metazoa > Arthropoda > Insecta > Lepidoptera > Gelechiidae > Pectinophora > Pectinophora gossypiella. The sequence goes on from NC_065405.1 coordinate 7,095,419, forward strand.
AAAACCCATGAGTAGGTAATAAGGTAGTAAAGAAATGTAAATTACGTTTTTTGTGTTTTGTGAAGGAAAAGAACTACGCGTACTTCGTCATCTAACATCGAACATATTACCGTGTATACAGCTGTTAGTGACATTATAACCATGATTCTGAGTTGATAATGTTGATATCAAATGAATTTTCGAGTCGAAAAATTCATGACAACATACTTTAGCGACGGAAAATTCTACTTGATATCAACTCATAATTATGGTCTGAATCATCTCTCAAAGTTTTCGTTACAATGTCAGTAATATTTGGCATTTATAATTATACCTAGCTACCTAACACGGATATGTAATATACGTAAATCGTAAACCGGTAAAACAAAAAAGAAAGCGATTAATAACTTTGCGAACCTTTACCATGCAAATATGTGTCTAGAGTCTAGACCGGTTTCTGTTTTACCTGCGAGACAAGTGCAAATACCTATAGCCTAAAAATAGGCACAATATTGGCCCCGATTCCTGCAGACACCGCCTAATTTTATTTTAAGTTATATCCGTCATTTTCATATCCGTCGAAAAGGAAAGGGACGGATGATTCACAGCTCTTAATTTTAGGAAGAATGAGTAAATGAACGTGTCAGGTTATTGACTGATGTAAAATTTTTAGACGGTTGGTTTAGATTTGTGCTTAAAATTGACGTGTGTTCCATAAATTTTATGCTTGTCGATTACCCGTCCCTTTCCTTTTCGGCGGATAAGAAAATGACAGATATAACTTAAAATAAAATTAGATGGTATTTACAGGAATTAGCACCAATGTATTCCTTAAATAACAGACTTGTAATAATGTCTTTTAATTTACATACTTAACAATCTAGATGGCGGTTTTGGATATGAATACATTATATCCACAAAAAGAAACATGTTAAAAACGCTCATTTCCTCAAAGATCTGCAATGTGTTAATTCGAGCCCTGGATCTAGATCTGAAGTCTACCTCCCCTCAATCAACCAGAAGAAAAATTAAGCAAGCTGCCCCACGCCGCCCACATATTATTATGATCTAAATAATATAGAAACGGAATAAAATAAACAACTGAACTACGACTATACTTACGTGGAATTCTAGTAATTAGGTTGGTAGCGTAGGTTGTCCAAAAGTTTACGGTCCTCGGTCACACTTCTCTTTCCCTTGATCTAAATATAACTTACATACCTACCTACCCACCTAGGTATTATATATATAGAACAAGTAACTTGGATATCGCAAATTGGTACATTATTTATATGACAATGTACTTTAAATAAATAAGTAAACTGGTAGAAGCTGTGTAAACAATATTCGTACTCTACAAAGTTTGAGCTGTAATTTTACATCTCTTTTGTAAAGTAAGTGTGTATTGCGACATTTCCAATGCGTCGTCTAGTGCATGAAAGAAGGACTTAAGTATATTTTTATTATATATTAAGATATTTATATTTTCATACGGATATATTATAGGTAAGTAGATCTATTCATTACTAATTGCATGTGGGATAGCCTTATCTAGTTCTTTCTTCTACATATAGGTAGGTATTGTACAGTAGGTATATATAATATTATATATAGAACCAAACAAATAATTGGAAAACTACTAGCAAGGATTGAAAACCGCATCATAATGCACCGAGAAGTTTCTTATTTACAAACGATCAAACAAACAGAGTAATTTATATCCTAATAGCTGACGTAAAACACGTTATTAGGTAGGTATATTATATCATCACAAAAGAGTATGAAACCTCACCACTATATTCTTACTGTCTATAGAAAATAAATAAACATCTATGTTTAAGAAGGTTTTTGTCGATGACGATGTATATAGCATAATATACACGTACACACATGCGCAGAAGTATGGAAGCACAATTTTTATCGAGAACTCAAACAAATCAATGTTGCCATGCCACGTTGAAGGAGGCCTACGGACCGTGTGACGTCAGAAGAGACAAAAACATACCTACCCGGGTCTTGTGACTACGCCGCGCCGCCATTAACGGAATTTCCGCACACCTCACTAGACTGTTACCAGCTGCATTACTGAAATAGCCAAGTCCTAAACCTGTCCTGTCATTATTTAAGGTCGCCCAGTCACGGAGTCAATATCAAACTTGGAATAAGAAACGGTTTGTTATTACACAGATTACTGACCCTTCCGGTTGTGTCTGTCCACTCGTCCAATCTTGATTAACAACTCTGTTCAAAGACTCTGTTGAATTAAATCAAAATAGGTAAATTCAAAAGAGTGTGTAGTACAAATACGATTCGCGTGGGACTTTCCATCCATCACTAACCTCTTCATCTATGAGGACGTTATGTTTATTTTCCACTTTAATATAGCACTTCGTGTAAGATCTGTAAATAGTGGAGTATTATCTCTTTACAAACATAAAACATTTAACGTAGATTTATACAGGAATGAGGGACTTTCCAAGCTACGTTCACCAAAAAGGATATAGATGGCGCTGTACAGATTTTCCTTCGATTGACCTTCTCATTTCATGGATAACAGACGTAATATCGACGGGGAAGAAGCAAATACTCCTATCTTACAGTTAGGTCTGTGTAAGATAGGAGGATTTGCTTCTTCCCCGTCGATATGCATCTTGTATCTTTGTTTTTGGGTATAAATGACGACCATTGCTATTACACCCTGCCACAATTACATCTTCTACCCTGTTATTATTCTGAACAAAATAAAGAGAAGCAATATAGGTAGGTAGCAACGTAATTCAATACATAATGTGATCCAAATATGAAGCAACAATTATTTTTATGTATGCTTCTGCCATTACATTGTATTTTGGAATATTATGTAAGTACCTGAGTAATGAGAAAATAGGTAATTATCACGTTAAAGCTGTACAACGCAATCTGTATTGCTTTTGGTGAACGTAGCCTAGAATCCTGTAGTCAGGTTCTAACAAATAACAAAACGTTACCGTTCATATAATTGTTTTGTTATCTGTATGTACTATTTCGTAGAACTTCAACAATTGAATACTGTAAGTACCTATACAATAAGTTATACAATGTTCAGTAGGCTCTGCACGACAACCGCGCCGAGCGTGGTGCGAATTATATCGAAGCCTTCGACCAATAGCCATTTGACTTCCATCTTCGTAGATAGCATTCGTTTATTGGTCGAAGCCCTCGATATACGATATACGCGCGGCGCGATTATCACGCAGACCCGGCTGGTTAAAGTTCATTATATCTATCTTAGGATTTCGTAAAAGCAGTGACTGCAAGTTGTCTTCTGATTACTTGTGATTCTGCCCTCCACATTAGGGAGTACAGGGGGGTTACAAAGGCCACATCGAAGCAATTCATCTAAAAAAGCAATATTGCAATTTGATATTTGCGCATGTAAAAGTAAGTGCGCAATGCAAACAAATGTCAAATAGCAATATTGCTTTTTTATCGCTTTAGATTCGCAAGTCCATTCACAAAAACATACCTGAGAGCGTAGGTCTTAAGTAGAAAGAAATCCGCATATAGGTAACTACTTGATTCTATGTTCTGTTAGGTACTGGCTTTTTTATAAGTATAATAATAAAATAATAGAAACTGGTAATAAATAAGAGTTTATCATAAGTAATTAAAATCCGCGATAGTCATGGGGGTTAAAAGTCCACATCGAAGCAAATTATCTAATTATATAGACCACATGGTATCAACCATGAGTGTGGATTGATTATTTCACAACTCGTAGACCGTATTAAAGAAACGCTGATTGTTTTGTCACTTCGCATAATAATTCAGTTTTAGTGGGTAGGTAATTACAAAGTTTACAAACACGTCCGACAATAAGAGATAGATCGATGAATATAAAAAGTAATTAAAAAAAGTAAAGAATTAATATTTTTATAACCTTTTTTTAAAAAAGGAAATCAGAATCATTTATTCAACGTAATTATCATGGATAAACTTGTTGAAGGTCAATGTAACATTTTTGAATTTACGTCATTTCGCAAGGTGTTATGGCTGAGGAGAAGAAATGACAAGAAACTGCAACAGCAACACATCTTTTAAAAACCAATGAGGATATACATTACAAGTTATTTAATAACTAGAGGAACACATTCAATACCAGACATTTTTATCATTTAGGTAGTCATTAATCTTATAATAAGCTTTTTTACATAAAGTAAGCTTCACATGAGCTTTAAATTTATTTTCTGACAAATTTAAAATATTATCTGGTATTTTATTGTAAAAACGTATACATAACCCCAAAAAAGATGAATTTAATTTAGTTAATCTAGAATTTTGAATAGCAATTTTATGTTTATTTCTTGTATTGTAAGTATGCCTTTCACAGTTTCTCGGAAGGAGAGATACATTTTTACGTAGATACATAATGTTTTCATATATATATTGACTTGCGACCGTCAGTATATTTATTTCTTTAAATTGAAAAAAAAAGGTATTTTTATGTTGCAATTGTTCAATGGCCTTTTTAACCGCCCTGTTCCGAGAACGCGTAACTTACTTCGTAATGTCACGGGTTAGGTTAGGTTAGGTTAGGGCTGTCCCGGATTGGGCTCTAAACCACTAAATTCAAATCAAATCAAATCAAATCAATAATTTTATTTCAGACCATGTGTCCATAACTGTAATTCGATCATAAATAATTTATATCATGTGGTTTCCAGGGTCCGTGCCCGGTTAATGGTTTTTTTTTTTGTTTTTTTTTTTGACGTGACTTATTGTAGATTTGCCGCAGATGGCATTAACTACTCGGCCGGAAACCCGGTTAATGGTAATATGCTCTAACTCTATGACATGGGATTTGAGCATAGCTGGTGAAAAGTGAGTGCATATTATGTACCGTCCACCTCTGCCTACCCCTTTTGGGGGTACAGGCGTGATGCTATGTTCTGTTAAAGTTTTACAATACAATACAATACAAAAACTCTTTATTACACTTAAAATAAATATTAAAAATAAACAATTTTCTTCGGACGAATTATGGGTTTTTATCCTTATCGGTGGGACTCTGTGTTTATGACTTGAGTTTTAGTTACAACGTTAATTTATGAGTAGAAAATCTATTCTAAGTAAGTAATTATTTTAAACATAGAGTGGGGCTGATCTTAAGACACCACAGCACGAACGACTTGAATAAACATGATGTCCTATTAGGCGGAGTGGTGAGTAGCTGCAACTACACTGGCCTGCAAAACTAAGCAGGTTCTAAACTTGTCAAATTTACCCTCAGCGCTCCCCATTTGTCCGGCCAAATAGTTAATGCCATCTGCGGCAAATATATAATAAGTCACGTCAAAAAAAACTTTAGAAATAAAAGAGTCGACATGTTACTCAAAGAAAGCTGATAAAATGATCTATAAAACGTTTTTGTTTTAAATCTCTCTCTAGTTTGTAACCGTGGTAACTCAGTTTGCAAAACGCTTGACCCTTAATTTGAGGTCGCAGCTTCTTATAGGCATATGCTTAAACCAATGATTTTCGATTTTGTTTTCGAATTCATGTTTGGCTCATAAATGACTAGACCGTGCTCAGCGGTGAAGGAAAACATCGTGAGGAAACCCGACATGATCCCGAGAAATGTATTTCGGAGGTAAGTATGTGAGCTAACCTGTATGACTGGGCTGCTTTTCCCTGCAGTTGGAAGGTCAGGCAGGCAGTCGCTTCTGTAAAAAACCGGACCAGTCTTCAGGTTAGGTAAGTGAAAACCGGGATAACGTAAGATGATGATGATGATAAGATGATGATGATTTAAAATCTCTAACTTCTATACTTTTGTTTTTTTTTAAAGTGTAGTGCTTAGTTTTGCAGGCCAGTGTAGTTTAATTGAAAAGCTGAACTATAATTAAGATGAGCCTTTAATTATTGGTCTTGAGCCTCTAATCTTAGATGTTAAGATTATGTCCTCAAGTAATAAGTAATCATATTTGACCGAGATTTTTAATACTACAGAATGTTAATAAAGGCCAGTAATGGAATGGATTACATGTTGTTACGTTATTTGAATTATTTGCTTTGCGATTTGTTATTGGCATAATTGGTGATCTTGGCGTGAGTCACGATGCTACGCGATTTAATTGATAACCATGGAACGATTGATATAACTTTATCTGTTGCTGTGGCCATTCAGTCTCAGTTTATGGTTCATAAAGCAACTAGGATACGTTAATTTGTACTTGTAATTATGTACCTACTGAATCCTGTGATCGATCTTTTATGTAGTCGTGTCGTATTGACTATTCAATTACTTACATAATGCGGATATGTTATGTAAAGTTATTCATTGTAGTATGCTATATCCGCCCCGGGTATCTCCGGTCAAGTAGCTAATGCCATTTGCGGCATATCTACAATAAGTCACGTCAAAATAAGGTATGCTATGCATATGGGTACACCTTGAGGTGTACCTCTGCATACCCCTTCAGGATACAGTCGTAATGATTTATTGTGAGAAGAGTTTCTTCTCTACTTCGTCTGGATAGCTCACACATACCTACATACATACATAGACTTACGCCTATTGCCCACCAGGCCAAGCAGAGACTATGGAATTCTTTTCTTCGATCCCGACATACTTCTCTTTGCTTCTTCTACATTCATCAATCGTTTCACACAAGCTCGCCGGTTCAGAGTAGATCTTACTGAACCTGTTCTGAGGAAATCTCCAACTTTTTCAATGACGTCCTTCTAGATCATCCTCTGCCAGCCATATCACCAACCTTCGCTTTATATGCTGCATTCGTGATCCTATTATCCTTCATCCGCTATATGTGTCCAAACCAACTTAACATTCCCTTCTCAATCTTAGTCTTTGAAACCACTGTTAGCTCCGACTGAAACCGACTGGTTTACTGGTAGGAGCGCGCGCGGCGCCCGTCCCGCGCCTCCTGTTACCAGGTCCGTGGCTGAACCACTTTTTTTTTTTACGTGACTTATTGTATATTTGCCGCAGATGGCATTAACTACTTGGCCGGACAAATGGGGAGCGCTAAAGGCTCTCACCCGAACCACCACCACCACATCTCTCTCTTATCTTCTCGTCTGGGGAGTAAGATCCACGACCGACCTCATCAACTGGTATCGGGGTTGTTACTGATTTGTTCTTGTTCATGAGCCATATCAGGGATCCCTAGCGGGCATGTATCCATATAGTGCATTATTTGAACAGTCTTCTTCTTCTATCGTGTGGGTTGTGAGGTGGATTACCAATCCCATCAACCCTGGTGTCAGGGTTACTATTGAGTCGCCAAAGGCCCCTGACATGGCTCGTGTAACGACTACTAACTTCAGTAAGTAGTAACCGGGACCAACGGCTTAACGTGCCTTCCGAAGCACGGATCATCTTTCTTTCGGACAATCAGGTGATTAACATGTAATGTCGTATAACCAAACTAGGGATCACAAAGCGATTTTGGTGATTTGAACAGTTCAAATTATTTTAATAAATAAAAGGCCACTAATTATATCTATTAAAAAAGAAATGATTCAATTACAATATAAAATTACGTAATAAAACGACTTACAAAGAATGGTACGAGTGTTTTTACAGTAGTCATTATAAAGAACCTTGATCAAGAATTAGATAAAACTAAATAGGTACCTACAGCAATATGTGTGTCAATCGGTATCGTCCAGCGTGACGTTATTGATTCAAATGACGACTTCGATAACTCCTGAGAACTAAATATATACATACTTACATACATACATAAACAGCCTATATACGTCCCACTGCTGGACACAGGCCGCCCCTCAATCAACCGGAGGGGGTAACAGCCTCCATGGTCTAGTGGTTAGAGCGTTAGGCTCACGATCTGGAGGTCCGGGTTCGACTCCCGATGGGGACATTGTCGAAATCACTTTGTGAGTCTGTCCCTTGTTTGGTAAGGACTTTTCAGGCTTGAATTACCTGATTGTCCAAAAAAGTAAGATGATTCCGTGCTTCGGAGGGCACTTTAAACCGTTGGTCCCGGCTATTAGCCGTAAAAAAACCTCCACCAACCCGCATTGGAGCAGCGTGGTGGAGTATGCTCCATACCCCCTCCGGTTGAGAACTAAATAAGACTACTTAATTTATTTTATAACTGCTTTCCACTCGCGACACCGCCCGCTTGGATTTCGGTTATCGCGCGCTTCTTCTCTTCTTCTTCTTATCGTGTGGGTTGTGAGGTGGAATACCAACTTCATCAACCCTGGTGTCGGGGTTATTACTGAGCCGCCAAATGATATGGCTCAAGTAACGACTACATATTTACATCAGTAAGTAGTAACCGGGACCAACGGCTTAACGTGCCTTCCGAAGCACGGATAATCATCGTGCGCGAAATGTTTCTTTAATGATTTATTATAAAACCCAGTTGCATGTCGCCTGCTATACACCCCTACCCGAAAAATCACATCGTGATCCCTAGTTTGGTTAGGACATTACAGGCTGATCACCTAATTGTCCGAAAGTAAGATGATGATCCGAGCTTCGGAAGGCACGTTACCCCGTTAGTCCCGGTTACTACTTACTGCTGTTAGTGAGCAATCGTTCAAAACATGAGCCATGTCGGAGGCCTTTGGCGGTTCAATAATAACCCTGACACCAGGTTTAATGAGGCTGGTATTCCACCTCACAACCCACACGATAAGAAGAAGAAGACCCCTACACGAGTGAGTGCCGGGCTCCCAATTGGTTCGCGAAGTAGTTAATGCCATGTGAGGATAATCTACGATAAGTCACGTCAAAAAACTACTAACACTATGATAAGGTATTCCTTCATATAAAAGACATCAACGAGCTCATTCTTTTTCTTTATTTTAATTTAGATGAAACTTGCATACGGGTCGAATTGATAACCTCCTTTTTTGGAGTCGGTTAAAAATAGCACGTAATAAAGGCTATTTTTGACAAACATGCGTAAGTTTCACTTTAACCTTGGTTGAAATTAACAACCATCATTATCAAGCAAATGTTCAAGTAAAGTATTTTATAAACTTATTAGACATCTTTGCAACAGTCAAGGTTGTTCAGGGATCTGGCCTTGATCTATTAAATTACTGATAAAAAGTGTCTACTGCGTGTTTTAATGTTTTTTAATTATTTTAATGTATGCAAAGTACCTACCGGTTAATGCATATCGAACTTGTATCGATTGCTGTAAAAAGACGTGGTAAAAAGCGTTTCTGAAGGTAAAAATTATACTTAACTACTTAGGTAAAAATACATAACGCTTATGTTGCTATATCCAGGGGTAACTTTTGACTGGAGACTATTCCGGCCAAGTAGTTAATGCCATCTGCGGCAAATCTACAATAAGTCACGTCAAAAAAAAAAAAAAAAAAGACTGGAGACTATACCAGTTTAATCACATACATACATAATATACAGGTGTTAGTGATGACTCACACCATGATTCTGAGTTGAAGGTAATTAAATAACACCGAAATTTTCATTATTTTTCCGACAAGAAATTTCACTTGATATCAACTCAGAATCGTGGTCTGAATTATCCTCCAAAGATTTTATTACGGGTTGTCACTAACACCCATACGTATCCGAGTTAATATCAAGTGGAATTTTCCATCGCAAAAGTTAAGATTTGAAAATAAAATGAAAATCTTAAAAAAAACATAACTTTGCGACGGAAAATACCACTTGATATAAACTCAATCACGGTCTGAATTATCCCTCTCAGGTGTCAGTATTCGGTACATGTTACTCACCCTATATAAAATAGTCCATCCGTAATCCCTTTTCCGCACGTTTTTGTGTCGCACAAGTAATCAATTAGCCCTGTAATAAATCATAATGGTGATTGGTGACAAGCCACCAACTCGTCGCCCATATTGTTAGTTAAATACCTACTCCATAACTTCGAAGGTGACTTTTGCAGCCACATCATAGAATAAGGAATAATACTACGGCGACACTTGAAATTGTAAGTAGTCCAAAGATGGATAAACACAGACCAGCTAGCCCCTCGTCCATGACAATCCCTCATCTTGGAGTGTAGGTACGTCATCGCTTAATCTTTAGTCCATTCTAACTTTTACGACATGCACTCGAAGGTAAGCATCGGAACGCGTTCTATGTTTTCTAATTCTTTCCTATTCCAGCAGGTACTAGTTTAATTACTTACATTGACTTCTAAAATTATAATTAATTATTTATAATCTCTACACAGGCTATAATTTAAAGAAGTTAGGTATTTTTACTGGAGACCAAGAGTCATCGAACACCTTCGAATGGCTTCGAACATAAGGATCAAAAGTATTTATAGAATAAAGAATAAACTGCATATAAATGTAAATAGGTACCTACCTAGCTACCTACCAGAAATACCGTTATAGAAACGGACAAAAGCCTTGTGTTGAAGATGGATCATCAATCATTTATTACTTCAATATATCTTTACAGCGCCATCTTGAGGAACGTAGCCTGGAAAATCTCTCATAAGAGTAGTCAGAGGTTTTCATCACATTCATTGCAAGATGAACTTAATACCCACACCGCACACCTCACCGAGCTTTATCCATACATGGAAAATTAAAAAACCGAACGTAAATGATATTTCAAAAATATTATTTAAATGCCACTAAAAAGTTATGATATATTTTACTAGAATCATTCTCATTCATACTTTAATTTGCTTTTAGAAGCTGTGTAGGTGACTTCCTTTGCACACAGTATTTTAAAACTGAGTTTGACAGTTTGTATAAGTCGACTAAATTACAATGCATATTACCTGAAGTGAGTTATCTCAGTTTGCTCAATTGAACGTGTTGAAGCGCAACAGAGAGAGAACATTCAGTGATAGTGTAAATTTTCGGTCGCATAATAACGGAATGTCACTTTTTCATTACTATTTTCATTTTTCAAGTTTTCCAGTGAATTGATTGAAAGGACGAATATACACAGTAGATTTTGTGTCTTTTTAATTGATTTTTGATCTTCTCGTTGTATTTTTACGGAGGAAGTGATAAGATTAAGTCCGTAACGACCTAATGTCGTAGTTCCTCCAGTTGTGTGTTGGGATTAAATCGATTTATGTAATGCGAAATAAGTAATTGCTGGAAGCAATATGAAAATCTTCATTGGTTTGAGTTTTGTTTTGTATTATTTGGCGGTATGTCGGGCTTCAGGGACGGACATCGCACTGGACGCGAAAGCGACGTTATTACATCGTATCGACAGCTTAAATCTCCTGATTTATACTTGCCTCCTGACCCTAACTGTGCTGACGATTTGGGTATTCAAACACCGTCGGGTGAGCTGGCTGAACGAAACAGGACTAGCTGTGATATATGGTAAGCATTCGCCAACTATAATCAACATTTTCTGAAGTATCTTCCTTAAGTAATTATAGTCACATGACGACGACTAAAGACCTTGGTTTTTTCGACGTGTTTACTAAATTATTGACTCTTTCATAGTTTTGTACAATTACGTGTTACTACATTTAGTTTAAAAAGTTTGTATTAACAGAACTTTATGAATTTGGAGGTCTTTTCAAGCATGATAAAGGCTGCAATTCAATACTGCTGTCTGATAATAACTGAACCAATTAACTTTGGTTTATGAACAGATGCCCTACAGATTTAAGGGATTTGTGTAAATGAGATATTTCTATTTATATGCTTGTTATTACAGTTTATAACTGACTGTTTTCCTTAACTAATAATAAAAGAGACTCACTACCTAGGTACCTATTTTATTTAAATATCAAGAAGATAACTATCTTCTTATTAACAAATTGTTGAATAAGACAGAATTATTCAGTATATTAGCCATATTACTTATGAAATAAGCAAGAGAGATAAAATGATGTAAGAAAGTAGAAGTAAACTCTCCTTCTGACCTGAAATTTATATTGGGATGAAATAGTAAACAAATTTGTTGATAAACTATAATTTTAATCTTTTAACAGGACTGATAGTAGGTGCAATCATTCGCTATGCAGGCAGTACGAACCAAGTCACATACATTGATGCACATCCAGACCCCGACACGAAATACAACCTGTCCGTACCACCGGATGTGCTACGGTTCCATTTCCCAGACAAAATACAGATCTCTTCCGGAGGTACGTAAATAGTTGCTGTGTCTTTATTAAATTTTGTTGAAGTATGCTGAAACAAAACTACAATATGTTATGTGAGAGGGATTTTTTCTTAAATTTACTTTTATAAGTGCTGCTTTTTCTAATCAATTTCTACATATTTTCTGATTCTTTCGAGGGTCCTGAAGAAAGAACCTTATGATAAATTGTAGGGTAAAAAAAATATAGGTAGGGTTTAAAAAGTACAGTAACCAATTATTTAAGGCAAAATGCCTGCTTAAATGTCACCTGTATCTAAATAATTAAATAAAAATAAGAATCTTATAATACATAATACTAAATGAAACAATTTACTGGCACATTTTAAAGATTATATAGTTAGGTAGATACATATATTATCTTTAATTGTTCTTTGATTAATCAGATTGTAAAATAAGATATAGCTAATAAGACTTCTTTGCCATGGTAAAGGAAGGTTTTTACTTAATTAAAAAAATAATACTTTATTAAAAGCCTCTTACATATCATCATAGAACTTAGGTAGCTAATTACATCTAGTGGCTTGCTAAAATCATACAAAGTAGATCTTCCTTGACTTCCATAATCTTATAATTATTGAATTCATTCACTACTATTTTTGGTGTATATTCTGTCAGGTTATAAAATTGAATAAATGAATTGAATTGAACTACATTATTCATAAAATTATCATGATACTTTCCCATAATACCTACTTTAGACCTTAAGCATTTGTAACAGTTCTTTGAATGAATGAAGTATTGTTTGTTGTTAGACATGATGTAATAATAATTTGTGCAAATAGTTAAACCATGAGGAAAACGATAGTAATATAGTTCTACATCCACTATTTTCCTATAATAAGGGTAATTCAGATATTATTTATTTATTCTTTTTAAGAATTATTAATAAATTTTATTAAATTCAAAATAGATCGAAAAACATTTTTTCCCATCTTCTTTCTTTCTGTTATTTGATCAGAATAAGACTAGAATAACTTGTAGCATTTTTTAGACTACACCTCCTCAACTGTAACAATATAAAAAGTATTTTAATATTGACAATTATTTTGGTTAACTAACTTATTAATTTATTACTATGAATTTATTACCTAACTTAAATTATAAATTTATTTCTTTATGATATCTACATACGACATGTATTTTAAATTTGGACAAAATAATGAGAATGCAATTAACTTTTTTATTTATGCCAGGATTATTGTTTAAATTGAATTAAAATTTTTATTTTTGCATTATTTTATAATTTCAATGCTAAGTCGTTATTGTTTGTAACATCTTTTACGCTGCATTAATGGCAAATAAAGAAATCTCCTATTGATAAGGAGAGGCCACTGTAGTGCAACGTAATTGATTGTTTGTGCTAATCTTTTCAAAGCTATAATTACGTACCTACACTCCCGATCGATGGCCAAGCGTCGTACAAAGAGACCTTATTACATTACGAGGCGGGCACGATGGGACGGGTTCGGGAGGTGTAATAATTAATACGTCATGGTACATGTTGTCTTTTACCATATGTGGTAACTTATTCCACAAATTACATCTACACCTGATACCCTACACTACACTACACCTGATACACTACACTACACCACATCACTACACCTGATACACTACACTACATCTGGTATCCGTCATCCGATATCTCTAAGTCATTTTGTACTACTTATCGGATAAGAATCGGATGTAGCGCTGTTAGGACTAACAGTGAATTTGCTTAATCTTCTTCCTTTCTCATTCAGAAATCCCAGTACCAAATAAGACATACGCTTATAGCTTCAGAGGTGAAATTCACAACTTGGAGCAAAATGAGATAGATCTGAAAGCTACATTTGATCCTGAAATATTTTTCAACATCATTTTACCTCCTATAATATTCCACGCGGGATATTGCCTCAAAAGAGTAAGTACCTTACAATACTAACGAAACAAATATGTTCTTACCGTATATATTATCGCTATTTTCCTTGATGGTACCTACAAAGGAACAAAAATATCTCTTATATTTACATTATTTCTTGACAGAAATATTAATTAATTAGCAGTTAATTTCTTTTTTAAATAACCAAACTGGGCTATATTCGGACAGGAAACTATTCTTATGCTATGTGCACTCTTTTACTCATTAGTAAGAGACTAGACTAAAGTAAGACAAGTGTTGAATGAGGTAAATCTAGGTCTGCACCGATGCGAATTGACACGGAGTGAAGTGTGTCCGCTCCATACCTAGTACTATTCTTTATTCTATGATTAAATAATTATGTTATCCAAATGAACTAAAACGGATTATTGTTTTTCAGAAATACTTCTTCCGCAACTTAGGCGCCATATTGACGTTCGCAATGGTCGGTACGGCTCTGTCGGCGCTGGTGATCGGTGCTATAATGTATGGTTGTGTACAGTTGATGCCGAAGTCCTTAGCAGCCAGTTTTACCTTCCTCGACACTTTATACTTCGGGGCTCTCATTTCGCCTACCGACCCGCTCACTATTCTTGCCATATTCTCCCAGTTAAAGGTAAGTTCTTCAGTACCTAGTCCATTATTTAAGGTAGGTATGCTATTTTCTCCGTTGTTGGTGTGAATAAGACCTAATAATAAGACGCTGTGTGCGATGCTTATTAATGTTGAATATTTTATTCAAAACTACAATTACAGTAGTAAAAAAGTGAAATATCGTGCCACTCGTCTTATAAAGATTTTGCTTTAGGTACCAAAAAAATCCTTATTTTGATTGTAACAGGTTTTTTGTAGGCAACCGCGTTATGTGTTTGGTTAACCAGACCAAAACGGAAACGCATTTAAAGATACAGCGTAACTATTTATTTCATTTTGAAACAAATTTTGATTTTGATGATTTGTGCGAATTGACTTTGACGTTTTCTACAGACGCCCTACAAACATTTAATTCATTTCATACCTACCTATAATTATGCAAGCCAGTGAACCTAAGGGTATTTTTCCACTACATCCGATCCGAGTTCATGAAGTGACGGCTTCGAAATGGTCGTAGGACTATGCGTGGTAGCTGATGCAATAGGGTATTTGACATAGAAGCTCTAGAAATAGAAGCTCGTCTAACATCAAAAATCAATCTTATTTTACTTTTCGACTTATTTATGAATTAAGTAACAATGAGTACGACGCTTGACCACTTTTATTGATGACAATCATTGTGCACAAGACAGTGTTTCCACACAAACTCCAAAGAAAATTTGTTTTGACGTTTCATAAAAATGAGATAATTTGACTAGGTTGTCAAGTAATCATCATAAATAGTATCGACCCAAAATTCCGCTACGAATATAGCATCGTTAGTAGCCTTCATCGTATGAGAGTGGTAGCCCAGTTGGTAGAAAGCTTGCCTCTCACTTTCAGGTCGCAGGTTCGAATCCAGCACATGCCTAAACCAATGATTGTCGAATTTGTTTTCGAATTCATGTTTAGATCATAAATGATTATCACGTGCTCAACGGTGAAGGAAAACATCGTGAGGAAACCCATATTCCCGAGAAACGCATTTTCGGAAGTATGTGACCTAACCTGTATTGGGCAGGCAGTCGCTTCTGACCTGTCAAATATTCAGGTTAGGTAAGCGGACCCTGTGAGAAAGTAATGCTAGAGGAAGATGAGTAGCCTTCATCATATCTTCCAACGTGCAGTTCTTGTTTACGTCTCTAAGTAAATTTCTACTTTCCGTCGTAGTTGGACTCGGATACGGATCGAATGTAGTGCGAAAACGCCCTAAGCCAGCATTATGTCTGGTCTAATTGCAGGCAATTAATGGCAAATACTGCTAGATTACACAAGTGATCCAAACACGATAACACGCACAATATGTTCTGTTATTCATCTCATTTGTGAGATAAAATTTGATAGCGTGTTAATACCTCAATTATATATATTTGTTAATTTTATTAATAACTAAAGTACCTACTACCTCTGATCTAGCTTATATTTTCATTTTGTGCATGTTACAATTTTGTATGTATGTTTATTTATTTATTTATTAGTTCTGACACATAGTTTACATTTACACATTCTCTAAAATAAAATCAACACCATTTTAGGTCTAAAAGAAGGCTAGTGAAAACTTATAAAAATATACACCTACCGGTGTAGTTTTTTTTTTTTTTTTTTCAGTAAAGTAGTTGTTAATTTGCTCTATTAAAAATGCGACGGATAACATTGTTCGTTTACAACGTGCCTCATTTATCAAGATGTATAAGTCGCAGTTGTTAGCGTCAAAGGGATCGGTTTCATGAAGCGGTCACGTGAACGTTGAATTATATGTTTTTTCAGGTGGACGTCAACCTATACGCTATGATATTCGGCGAGAGTGTCCTCAACGACGCGGTGGCTTTAGTACTCAGCGGGTAATTATACAACATACTAATATTATACGTATTAGTAACGCAGTCGTAACGAAAACTTTGAGGGATGATTCAGGCCATGATTCTGAGTTGATGTCAAGTGGAATTTTTCCATAGTAAAAGTATAGAATTTAAAATAATTTAAAAAAACAAAAAAATACATGAATTTTCCGACGGAAATATCCACTTGATATTAACCCAGAATCATCGCCCTCAGTATTCGTTACGATGTCACTAACACCCTGTCTACATACGATAATGATTGCATGTCTGACTGTATATTAAGGCTCCGTTCACACTACATTATGGTTTTAAATAAATTGTATATAATTTCATCATATTGTCGGTGTTGCACTCTTCGTAAATCATTTAAAAGCAAAAAATATTTAGAAAACATTTGTAAGGGGCGTCTGGTTTGCGATGAATTAAAACGTTCCTATACACTTTCGATACGGAAATATTGATCATTAAAAGGCAAAAAAACAATATAAGAAAACGGTATAACATAAATGGGCTACTCTAGGTTTACAAAGAATAATGTACGCGAGGGCGGCTGATCCTGAAGACGGCACCGGGCGAATTGGCAAGCGGCGGTAGGCGTAGTATTGGCCGGCCAAGAGCTTTGCGAAGGAGATCGACGTTCGGGAATAAACTGGATAGCTAGCGTAGTAGAGCTAACGAAATGGGTATACGATTACACACGACAGTAGACTACACCATAGTGTTACACATTTAATTCCAGAGCCATCCAGAACTATGAGAAGAGGTACTCAAATGACGGCGGGTTCGAGATCACAGCGTTTCTCGGCGCCATCGGAGACTTCATCGGGATATTCAGCCTGTCGCTCCTCGTTGGAGCCCTGATGGGCTGCTTCACTGCATTGATATCCTTTAATATATAAATACATACAATATAATATATAAAGTCACTCCCGCAATCCCTTGGCAGAGCCAGACATAATCTGAAGCCAACTTACAGTTGGCTAAGTACCCACACCTTACCCGAGCTTTCTGTTAGACCAACGTGATAGGTAGTGAGCCGTATCGCCGTCTATAATGCTCGAGTCTTCTGTGTTAGTCTTCTTCTAACGTGTGGGTTATAAGGTGGATTACCAACCTCATCCTCAACTTCCCTGTGCTAGCACACCCCGTACATTTTACACATATATAGCTCAGCCGCTGGTGGGCAGCGGAGAGTTGCCGTTCTATACGCAGTATTATGCCTTAGTCTATGGTGTTAATGAAAACTGTTCTTAAGGTCAATGAATAACTCATTGGTGCAAGTCCTGTGCCTTGGCGCGGACCTGCGCTCTCCGCTTGAAAAGTAAGCCGGTGAACTACAAAAAGAATATAAATAAAAAAGCCTTAACTCCCCTGCACATGACGAAGTTCACCCACGTGCGGGAGTGGCCGCTGCTGGAGTCAGCACTCTTCGTATTGATGTCGTACGCCGCGTTCCTCATCGCTGAAGTCTGTGAACTTACAGGTATTGTAATCTATTAATAGGTATCATCTCCTTAGCGTTATACCGCTTTCAGGGTCCGTTTACGTAACCTGAAGACTTGACAGGTCCGATTTTACAGAAACGACTGCCTGTCTGACCATCCAACCCGCGAAGGGAAAACCAGCCTAATACAGGTTAGATCACATATCTCCGAAAATGCGTTTCTCGGGAATGTGGGTTTCCTCGCGATGTTTTTCTTCACGGTTGAGCACGTCACAATCATTTATGATCCAAACATGAATTCGAAAAAAAGAAAGATAGGGACGCCTTTGCCTAGCTGTGGGACCTTATAAGAAAGTTTTTTTCGTGTGGGTTGCGAGATTGTGACCAACCTCATCAACCCTAGTCCGGGTTATTACTGAGCCGCTAAAAGCTCTAACATGGCTCATATAACGACTACGTACTTACACCAATAAGTACTAAGTAGTAACCGGACCCAAAGGCTTAACGTGCCATCCGTGGCACAACTTACTTACGGACACTCGGTTGATCAGCCTGTAATGTCCTAACCAAACTAGGCATCAAGTGAATTTCGTAATATGTCTCGACCGGGATTCCAAACTGGGACCTTTGATTTACATTTTAATATATACAATAATACACAGTCACACATAACACACACACCACACTTTCATTGAGCAACGCATTATGCTGTAATGTGAATGTAGTAATGATTATCTGATCTGATCAGGAAGAGTTACTATTATCACCATTGTCCTGGAAGTTATTTACATTTGTTGCAAAAGGGGTCCCCAAACCATACAGTTGACCACTAGTACTTTCAATATTACCATCAAAGAATATCTCCTTGATTTAAAAAAATGCCATGCCAGTGAGGTGAGAGTCCGATCCTGCTTGATGTTGTGGCCCCACTCTTCTCAATTCTAGTTGGTCTGCCACTGTTGGCAAGTGAGTCTAAAGCACAACCACGGGACCACTAAGAAAAACTAAGATTTTATTAATGAAAATATAATTGTCATTTATTATTGTTATACTTCCAGGTGTAGTAGCAGTATTATTCTGCGGCATATGCCAAGCGCACTATACATACAACAACTTGTCGTCTGACTCCCGCAACCGCACCAAACAGCTGTTCGAGCTGCTCAACTTCCTGGCAGAGAACTTCATATTCACATACATCGGCGTCTCCATGTTCACATTCCCAAAACACCACTTCGACCCCTGGTTCATCTTCGCTGGATTTGTATCCTTTTGAAAAAAGTATAATAGCCTAGTTTCAAACTATTCAAATGAGATACTTTTTACGTAACGTCAAAACGAAATTTTTCTTCGGAGTTTGTATCGAAATAATATCATGTGACGTCATCAATAAAAGTGGTCAAAAGACTCGAAGGTGGCGTACAGGTCGCAACGCACTCATTCAGCATTTTATCCACTTCCTCGCTCTCCTCTGTACAACAGAGAAAGATAGGCTTCTTGACTTCCTAGTCAAATGAGATACTTTTTATGAAACGTCAAAACGATAGTTTTCTTTTGAGTTTGTATGGAAATACTGTCCTAGGACATCAACAAAAGCGGTCAAACGTACTCATTGTTACTTAATTTATAAATAAAATTCGAAAATAAGCCGAAAACTGGCTTTTGACTTTCTAGATTGGCATTTTGTAATTTATCTTTGACCCAGTCAAATACCCTATTATTTTAAACTCTATGAATATTCCTTAACCAAGAAAATAGGTAACTTCATTCTTGGGTCGAGCGGTGAACATCTACCCGCTATCGTTTCTGCTCAATCTCGGACGGAAGCCACCCATCCCGATGAACTTCCAACACATGCTTTTCTTCTCAGGTAAGTAAACTTTAACCGCAAAGATATTACCAGCCCTCACCTGCATGACAACCGTGCCTATTGGTCGAAGCCGTAGATATAAATCGCGCGCGGTGCGGTTGATGTGTATACAGAGTGTTATCGACATCGTAACAAAATCTTTGAGGGATGATTCAGGCCATAATTCTGTACGCTAATAACTCAGTAGAATGGTTGTGCTATATAGCGTGCATCGAACGTATACAAGGATTATATTTTAGGTAAAACTCGACGTATCTTTTGGTCGGAGTCTATTTATCGCGTCGCGTGCGACGACATGACCCATGCAGACCCCACTGGATTATGAACATAATCAAGTGCCAATATTCCTAGTACATGTATTGTATTTCAGGTCTCCGCGGCGCGATGTCGTTCGCCCTAGCCATCCGCAACACAGTGTCCGAGTCCAGACAAGCCATGTTGACGACCACCTCTCTCATCGTCATCGCGACTGTCGTGCTGCAAGGCGGGGCCGCGACACACGCTCTCGCCTACCTGCGTATACCTACTGGGTGAGCATTCTCGGCCAATGAGAAAACTAGACCGGCCATCTGTTTAACTACGTCAGCGGTGTTCTAACGTGTATTCTGTCAGTTTGTCAACAAGAGTGGCTCTTGATGCCATATAAGAACACACTTAAGAGCCGACCAGCAAAGTTCCTAACCCTAAGAATTGAGTTCCCATAAGAAAGAGCAGTCGCTGTAGCCGAAATCTAGGAGGAGAGATATACATTTTGATGGTTAATACCAAAGAGGCTATGCTCAATCCCAGAGTAAAATTATATTTTGCCTCATGGTCCCTTCATTGAAAGAATACTTCAACGACTGCATAAATTATATCTCTCTTTATTTAAGAACTGCGCTCTTATCGGTGGAGTAATCGCCATTCCTCTCTTCTTCCCGCAAAATTCTTCCACCTCCTGATACGACACGACCTGCATAGTTTATAGCTGATCTGAATTGCAGGTTTCGACCAATAAATGTACGTGATTTATTTGTCAGATCTACTTAAATAGCTTTTGCCTGGATCACATTTTAATTCATTTTCATATTTTGTAGACAAGGACAAAACGATGAAAACGAGGCATTGCCGTACCGCGACGTGAGAAGTGTAAGTATACATTATAAGAAAAAGTACACAATTCTACACTACCTACACTACGGTCCCTTGCAAAAGTGTGTATCTTTCCAAATTATTATTTAATTTTAGACTTTAGTCCAATGCACTTAAAGACTTAGCTCACCAGTAAGTAATTTATTAGTTACTATTGGCCTTATATAACAGTAAAATCATAAGAATAGTTTATGAAGATGCCAATCCACACTAGCACCTTTGTCTGTCAAGTTTGCGGTGGTATGGTGGTATTCCAACCTTGGAGCAATGAGAAAAGAGTTTGGCGATATTTTTTTTAGGAAATTTCTAACGGCCGGAGTACAAGCCGAGGGGAAGGCTGGGGAGATAGTAAAAATACTCAGCCCCTTTGAACTGGATAGTTCGTACATTCATACGCCGACTCCTTGCTTCTTATTGGCACGCCCATAATAAAACGTGTTATCAATATAATATGACGTCACCGTGACTATACCGTAGCCATGATTACCACCACAAACTTGACGACAAGACTGCGGTAGTGTTAATGACATCTTCTTAAAACAATTAAATTACCAGAATTCTGTACTTCAAGTTTTTATATTATTTAATAGATTGTGTGTAAAATTTTTAATTATCTATGCTTTCTAATGTTTGTGTTCACATAATATTTTAACAGTTGTGTCCCCTGTGTTGCGTATTATCGCTTGCCCTTTAGTATTAGTAAACATATCAGATCAATCACTGTGAATCATATAATGAAACGCATATCACCTCACGCTACTGGAGTCGGTTTTGGCATTTATACAAAATAAAAGAATATTTTTATTACAATTTAAGCTGTGCCATCATTGAACGAATGAATGAGTACTTATTTTATCTGAGATTACTATTGAAAAAAAACAGGAAAAAGTTTCAACCGTCAATAACTTGAGATTGTACGAAAAATAAAGTTAACAGAAGTACGTTAGCCTGTATCATTCACTCGGCAATTTCATTCGGTCATTGAGTGACGTCATGTTACGTTACGCATCGGCGCGACGTGCGCATGACATTAATAAGACCTTCTTCTGGCAGCTGTACCAGGCCACGGACACTGGCGGAGCGGTACGTATGCGTGTACGCACATCAATGGCGCTTTGTATGTAACATGTCACTCGGTGCTTTTGTCCATACACAAATCTGTGTTCATTCTTTTTGAGTGCTAATTCACTGGTATTTTTAGAAATAAAGGGATTTGTTAGTATTAAGCTGTTCACAGTATATCGTTCTGCAAATTGTGAAAAGTATGCTTATTTCAAAACTATACCACGGAGTGGTCCGTGATTATACCCACTTTCCTACTCTTCACGTCTTTAAAAGAGACTAGCTTTATTTCGTTTCTGTGCATAATACGCGGTAACCAAGCTCGAATTCGAAACTTCCACTTCCAACGCGAAGTAGATGTCTTCTTCTTAATTCTCTGTTACAAATTTTAATGTTTTACTCATTGTTTATAAAATAATTTTAAAATTAAGAATGAACGCAGAAAGGTTAACGAATTTAATTATGTTAGCATATAGGAAAGTTTGTGAACCGGTATTTGTCATAGTAAATTAGTATCTATATTAATTTTCATGTTGTCATAATTATGTAAGTAGCTACTATTTAATATATAATTATTTATATTCTTAGCTCGTAGCAGCGAAATCCTTTACTCTGTCTTACCACCATATATTATACAAGTTGAATTTGATAATATGAGATACGGGGTAGTGTTCAACAACTTAATGAATATCGTGCTGATAGTATTTCTTCCCATCATGACCTGTTTCCTATCATGCGGATCAGTTACGTGCGGATAACACGCATCCGCACTATAATGACACTGGTATATAAATGAGTTATTGCGTACGCGTAAGGTACGCGCGGGTCTCAATCGGCAAGACAGGAAATGGCGTAAAGTGAAATTTAATTTGACGGATAATGAATATGTTCTAAATATAGTCACTGAAAAGGCAAAATTACGTAAGCGCCAAAATGCCATTTCAAGAAAAAGCCGTTTAAAGTATTTTATTCGTTTCTTATCATAACTTTTTACCCATTTATCCAATTTAGATGACGTCAACGTAAGTTTACATTGTTTTTTCAATTTCTATGTCTAGCAATAGATATCATAAGATGGACTACTAATTTAGGATATTTTGGCGCTTATGTAATTTTGCCTTTCCAGTGACGAATAAATGTTTTATCTTTACTGTTGAACACTACCTGAAATATTTTCGAATTCTCCCGAATAGATTACAAATAACAGTTTCAAACTAAATGTTATTTGTTGTTTAGCCGGCTGACATAGGGTTGGGCCTCAGAAATTTGGACCCGGCGCAAACGAGTTGCGACAGGGCAGCAGTAAGGGCGCTTCATTACTGCATGACTTATCTTATTCCATTAATGCAGATTTGAACACCAATCTTAAAGCATGTTAGGGTCTGTGCACATCCTATGGAATGGTGGAAAAGTGACTTGTTTATATAAGTTAAACGTGATTTTAACGCATCTCCTTGAGGTGTGGCTAATTGATACACCATAATTATTCAAAAATATAATGTAATAGCAGAGGCATATATAAATGAAATTGTTGCTTGATACTTGGGTCAGATACATATAGAATTATGTTGCTACCTATATTGCTTCACTTCATTATGATCAGAATAATAATGGGTGGAAGATGTGTTGTGCCTCGGTATAATAACAAGAGTCATCATTTATACCCAAAATCAAAGAGAAAAGATGCATATGTCTTTTGTCGATGAAATTAGAAGGTTAAGCTAATACAAATCTGTACAGCGCCATCTGTATTTTTTGGGGGGAACGTAGCCTAGCCTCATTGACTAAAAATCAATCGGTTCTCAAGCGGGGTCCCTAGGTGTGCACTCACTCTAATGCCGATTTGAATGCATCATTTTTTAAAGCTTGCACGTACTTAACTGTGTAATGCAACTAACTTACTAACGGAGTGGATAATTTAAAAAAGATACAATACAGATTATTTTATACTAATTTTCAACATAAAAAATGTCACTAAAAATGTGAAATAATCTGTATTAGGTACTCTACTTATTTCTATTGATCGACACAAAATTTAAATAGCAGCATACCAAATAGCGATACCAAGGTTGATGAGGTAGGTCATTGACCTCACAACCCACACGAGAGAAGAATAATAACATTTTAATATTTTGATATAACTGATTTTGTTTCGATCAATAACTAATTGTTTTCTATTAATACGCATGTGATTTTATTTTGACTTTTCGGTTTGTTTGGTTTCCTTGATGTCTAGACTGGCCGCATGGTAGTTAAATGGGACAAAGGCGACAATGGAGTGATAATGCCTTGGCAACTAAACCATTTGGCAGTATGTACATATACTTTCCACTTATTTCTTATTTTTGCACTTTTTTGGTATGGCAACACTGGTGCAGTCAACGACACGTCACTGCATGGTTCATTATACTTCGTTATTTATAGCTTTAATAATTATTAAAAAAAAACAGAAATGTAGCAGTTATAGTTTACTTATAGTCTAGTGCGAAAGAGGTAAAGGTATTAAAAAAATGTACCGTTCTAACAGCTGTCAAATTAATCTAGCTATATTTAACGGAGTATTAGAAAATGTTTCTAAATAATTATGTACCTAAGTACAATTCTCATCAATATAATTGAAACACCTCGCATTCATGTTTCATATAGATTATCCGAAATCTATTAAATACGAGTACTCTCGAAGTACCTCCTATTAGGAATAAAAAATAACGTAATTTTATTGTAGTAATTAAATTCATAAGAGTTTCCATTTTTTGATGAGAAGTGTAAGTTACTGCACGGTTCGTGGTGTTACGTACTATGGTGTATACAAACTAGTGTCAAACAGTCATTTATTCGTAACAGAACCTCGAACGGTTCTAGATTGTAGTCTGTTTGCAATAATATATTTTAAATATATTTTTGAGCATTATTTACCTTTGAAAATTCTTATCAACTACAAGTAAATAATCTAGTTTGTATGCCTGATGTATCGTTTACTGTACAATTATGTTACGATATTTTTCTTGTTGGTTATTGGTTAAAGTTCTTTTTTATTGGGTACTAGCTACCTACAACATTTACTGTCGAGTTATAAAAATAATAAGTATTATATTTGCAATAGCCAATAATAATTGTCCCTTTAAGTTGACAGGTTGAACGCCATGACAGACACCATGGGTCCGACGATGCACTTTCCCCTGGGGTCACACCAAAAATGTGAGAATTGTCCAAAAATCGTAGAGACTCTTTTTTTTCGAAAATGGTCTGGAAATAACAAAAAAAGTAACAGACTGCTTAAGGAAAAGCGATTTACTCATTATTTTCCGAGATGTCAAATGGGTATCGAATGGACACTGGTGTCTGCCATCTCTCGGGTCGGGATATCTCTGTCTCGCAACTCACTCGACTAGACCATGTTTTTTTCTGGCGTTCAACGTGTTTATAAATGCTTTATAATAAAACTAGTCCTCATTCTGACACGCACCAACTTAATTTTAATTTAGTTAGACAGTTCTGAACCTAGTTCTACCTCGGTCTTGCACTCGTCATAAGTGAAGGACGGCACTATTTTTACAGCTGCTGGCTAGACTAAAATAAAATTAAGTTTTGTACTAAATCAAATGACAAGCATAAATTACAAATAGTCATACTATTTATTTATGTATACCGCTGGGTATATACTCATTCCACCGATAGCATTTGGAGCATAAACCATTAAAATGCTGCACTAAAATAAAGTTATAAATCTGATTGAAAATTTCCCTTATCGCATTATTCATTATTTTTTGAAGTCACTGAAAATGAGACTACTAATAATATATCTTAGGACCTCGTAGGACCCGGTTTTCGAGATTTAATAAATAAAGACTAGAGTAAAAAAATATATTATTTAATTTATGATTGTTCCAAATTCAAACTCTCTAAAAATTTTTCGCATGAACTTAACTTTCTTCTCGTGTAGGAAACGCCGCGAGGCTCAGGCGACGGTAGTAGCGGGGAGAAGGCCCGCCTCGCGCGGCTATGGGGTGCAGTAGACTCAAGATTGCTGAAGCCCCTACTTACCCACGCCCGGCCGCCGCTCACGGAGACCCTCCCTGCTTTCATGAGGCCCATCGCTCGGGTGCTCACCACCACGCATCAGTACACGCAAGCTGTAAGTAATTGAAGTTATGCTCCTTGGATGAATCGAGATTTTATCATTTACAAGCTTCTCGCTCGTAACTTTGTCTGCGTGAATCTTCTTAACTTTCTCAGTTATGTGGGCACGGTTACGCTACGTTACGCAGGCGGTATACTTATAGCGGGCTTTGACTAATAACTACTATTGTACTACTATGACTTTTTTTATTCGTATTGGGCGAATTAAGTGAAATATATGTCACTTCCAGTAGATCTTCTATGGTGTGGGTTGTGAGGTGAACAACCAACCTCAGCGAACTTGATGTCAGGATTATTATGAAACCGCCAAAGGCTCGTGACATGGCTCATTAACGACTACGCACTTACATCAGTACTTAAGTAGTAACCGGGACCAACGGCTTAACGTGCCAAGCATGGAATCAACTAACTTCTGAGACAATCAGGTGGTTGCAATCAGCAATGTACTGGCCAAACTGGGGACAGTCTCGCAAAGTGATATCTCGTAAGACGTCGCTCACGGGAATCCTAGGACCTCGCGATCGTGAGCCCAACCACAATGCTCAGTAGATTATCATGGTATTTATTTATGTTAGAGTTTGTAATGTTTATTTTATTATTTAATTATTATTAGATTATATAACTTAATAACAGACGGAATAAAGTCGTGAATCTGTGTCACGACTTTATTATTTTTAATTTGGAACTGGCATATTATTTCATTTGTTTTTTATTTTGATTTCTTCTTTTTCGAACGGGAACGCTTTCCCGCCTTTTTAAAAGGCGGTGACGTGGAATTTTGTTCGGTTGCGGTAATCTGTTATGAAGAGTTGGAGAGTTAACATTGTTTATGAAAATATAACATTATTCAAGAGAATTGCTGAATTGTTTGATTACGACGAGCACCTCCCCACCTGAGAGCAGCAGTATTATCACATTTACAATTGGATACTCAACTTTTTATTGCGATTACAGGATAGCACACTACGCCGAACGGACTCTGATTCGGATCTCTGCATCGATGAGAACCCAGTGCCCACAACTATAGATCCTCAGGTAAACGTGTTCTTTTAGTACTCTGCAACTCGGGTAGTTAGTTTACGCTTATCTTCGTACTGTCAGTGCCCTAACTTAAGTAATCATTTGCCCTAATAGTGCCCTGATAAGCGTGTATACATAAAGTTTGGGGACCCCTACACTGACATATTATGTCACTGGTAAATTATGTCCCTGCTTTAAACGCGGTAAGAACCCGTTATTATATGTTTTTATTATATTATATAAGATCCCCAAACTATTAAGATAACGGTACTCCCGTCGAATACGTTTTGTCTTATGTAACCCCATATCAAATTATCACAATTTAAGGACACTTTAAATAAAAACAAAAAGTTTTATTAGAAATAATTTCACTTTAGATAAAGTGTTTCATAATATAAACATAACATGTTACCTAAGGTGAAACTCTCTACTTCAACTCTAAATGTGAAATTGTTTCACTGTTTTATCAATACTTGCTCAAAAATAAATAACTTCGCGGAACCATGGTACGTCTGCGGAACCCACTCACTGTATTAGTGCACTATTGTTTTTTCCCTTCGCCCATTCAAATGACAGGCCATGATCTTGAAGCCGTGCTGCCTGCCTAGTCATCAGGTTTAGTGCACTGACTGTACTTTTTTTCTTAATTTATTGATACATTAATTATTACGTAATTTAATGAAAGTCAGTGTCTATCGTGTGATTTGGCGTTGGTCTAGTCCTAAAAGCTGACAACCAAAGTTCAATGTCTCTTCTCAATAAGGTTCTTTCTTTGTTTTACGCGCACGCGTAATAGATTAGTTTCCAACTAGTCAAATCAGTTACTTTTTTACTAAACGTCAAAACACGAAATTACTATGGAATTTGTATGAAAAAGTAACCTGGGACGTTATGACGTCCTATGGGAAAACGTGACAAAATGTCGCTCTTATTATTACATTTATCTTTATTGAAATTGATAAATAAGTTAAATAGAAAAAATATTACGTTTTTTGTCACCTTTCGATCTGTATTTATTTAGTGATCAAAATTTCATAATTTATCTTCAACCTAGGAAACTACCCAATTATACAAACAATAAATAGTTTTACGCTATCGTAAACTTGCGCAGCTCACCACTCTAGAAGATATCGGTAACGTCGCCTGATGGTGAAAACCTCTTATTTTCGAATCTCAGAAAGTAATTTATCTGAGATTTTTGTCAACAAAACTTCGAAACGGTTTTCACTACTCGTAAGGTGACATAATTTAGTATAAATTTACATTACAATGATGCTAATTTCTATAGACATCATCTAATTTTATTTTAAGTCATATTCTTAACCGCTAAAAGAAAAGGGTCGGGTAATCGACAGGCGTAAAATTTATGGAACACACGTCAATTTTAGGCACAAATATAAAACAATCCTTGAAAAATTTTACATCGGCCAAAAACCCGACAGAATTAAGTTGACAGTGAAACGGTTTGCATACCAGCGAGATACGTGTTTGATTTGTCCAAGTTATTTATTAATTTTAAAATTAACAGCTGTCAATCATCCGTCCCTTTCTTTTTCGGCGGATAAGAAAATGATAGATATCACTTAAAATAAAAATAGATGGTGTCTGCAGAAATCGGGGCCAATACCTTTCTTAATTTGTACCTACCAACCAATTTAGCACGGACTGTTTATTATTTTGTTTTATTTTACAAAGTGATACCTTATATATTATTTTACGTTAACGCTTTTACTTTTATACATGTATTTCTTTTTTCGTTGCAGCTATCAATAAATTCTCGGAACGGATATGGGCATGTCTAAGCTTTATAACATTAGTGACTATCGGCTGTGATACAAAAGATTTAGACGTATTATAGTGAAATTGTAAATTAATAGGAAATTGTTTTTTAAATGCACGCAGCAATTATGGCCTGGATTAGTGGACACGCGGATCTCAGTAGAAGGTATCACTGGAAGTAACATCTAGACACTTAGATAGGCAAACAAAAGAGTGCCACAATTTGATAAACTTGATGTGATTTGCGATCATTATAAGCTAAACATTCGCCAATTTTGTAAATATCCAAATTGAACACAATATGCAATGTTTTCTTTATAAGTTTGCTAAATATTTTTTGCAGTTTGTGATAAATAATTGTGACAAATATACGATATTTACAAATCATTAGCTACAATGCAATTAGGATTATGTAAGGCAGGAGTCATGTAATGAGCACTCTGATTAGTGGATAATTTGTTAACTTTTAGTTGTAAATGGGGGGCCTGGATACTGTACTTCCACGACTAGCATTTAGTACACCATTTTGTAACTAGACCTGCGTGTATGTGCAAACTACTATGTACTGTTTTCTTACATGTATAAAAATGTTATAGTTTCAGGCCCTGTAAGCTTACTACTTATAGTTTTCTTTCGTGTTCCTTCTATATCGATCTTATCTAAAGCAGAAATAGTTTTCTGGCAATCTAGTCTACATAGCTATCCAGTATAAATTGTAGAACAATATCGGTCCTAGTTTTATGTTGTTGAAATTATCCATTTAATGGGTTAGGTACTAATTTCTTAAAAGGTTTAGGGTTTATAGTTTTAATTCGATTCAAGTATAAAAAACACTATTTTTGATCATGAATTCTGTAAAAAATTGTTATTCTACTCGTCCTTTTTCTGGTTTTTGAAACCATAGTTTTACATTTAGATATAATCACACTAAATGTGTATTGCATGTAAAATCCATGAACTATTTTTTCATGAATTTTTAATCTGAAATCTACTTTTTTATACAAGTTTAGTTTCCAAAGCTGGTTTTTAACAGTTTATTGTAGTTTTACTTTTGATTTACATGACATTTCTTGGTAATCCGAGTGTTTTGTGTAAGTTCTATTAATATTTTTTACATTTGCCTGTTTACATGTTTATCCTGGTGTCAACATAAAGATCTGTGTGTTTAACAGGGTTACCTATAGTTACGCTCTTGATTGTTTTTAACTTATGAATTATTATTTTTGAAGTTTGTGATGTAAACTGAAAAATATGGAAGACATAATTATGTGTAATAAAATTGACTGAAAATAGTAGATGTCTTTTATTTTTCCTTAATGCAGTATTTTTTTTATACATAGGTATACCTACATTTAATTATATCTGTTTAAAAACTTTAAACACACATATTAGCCCTAATATGGGTAACCAAATATGGGTGTTAACATCTTCCATTCAATCTGAATATCTGTAGTTTCTTGTTCATGTGGGAGAATCCCCTACTTGATTTATCAAACACTGTCGTATTTCTGGAGTGACTTGAAACTTGGAACCATGACCAGGCACTATCCAGTCTGCCACTTCTACAACTTTCAGCCTGTTTTTTAGCTGTTTAACAGGATCTTCACTGCCTGCTTCCAGCCAGATTTTTGGATTTTCAACATCTCCAAACTTTTCAAATAAATCACCTGAAATATAAAAAAAGTATATTTTTTTTATTTAAAATTGATATTTTTGGAAATTGTTGAAGTTTTGGCTTTTTTGGTTTTAGTATTTTGTTGGAAATTTTATGAATTGAAATACAAAACATTTGAAATTTGAACAAGAGCTCTCCCAAAATTGAGATAAGTAAATAAAAAGTTCTTGATTATACATTTATCAAAACCTACCAGTCATAGCTACCATCTCCCCTTGAAGTGAAGTAGCAAGTACAGTCACATCTGACAGTGTATGCCCTGGAGTAGGAATTACTTTCACACTTTCATTTATGATGTATGGCTCTCCTGAAGAAAATAATGCACAAATTAGTCTCAAAATTACTTAATAATACTTAAAGCAGAAAAAAAATGGTAAGTATTGAGTGATGTACAAGCCATAAAAGCTACAAGATATTTTTCTCTTTACCCTTGTCAAATGGATGCATGTAATACTTGTTTCTAAATGAGATGCTGAATCCAACTATATGTTTAGCATTAAGGAATAAATTGTTATTTCCTATGTGATCAGAATGTCCATGAGTTGATACAACATAATGTATATCTTCTGGATTTAAATCGTGTTCTTTTAATGCTGAAAATTACAAAATATGTAATAATTAGTATATAATAGGGAACTAAGTTCAGGACAGAGATGATTTAGTTAGTCTTGTAACTGACCAGTTATAATTTTTTCACCATCCCAGGCCGTCATCGTATCTACAATAATATTGTGACTGCCTTTCAACAAAGTACAACTGCAATTAGCAGTCATTTCTTCTTCGTTTGCACTCATAATTGAATAGCCATCGAACAATACATTTATTTCACTCATTTTACTATTAGCAACAAAACTGAAAAGATGGAAATTCTTTGAATAAATGTATTAATTTAATCCAAACAATATATCAATCAATCAAGGAGGAGGGCAAAAAGAGGAGGGGACTGGACAAGGAACGGAAATTGAGGAAAATGTGAAATGTCATACAGACAGGTCAAACAAACCAACCAAAAAACCACTGAAAATCACAACCAGTCAGTCCCTGGCAACACTGTTTGTATTATTAGATGTATGATGCTTTATAATAAGCGCCCTCTGTTATCGAATAGAAAAAAGCAAAATAAAATCGTCATTTCCGCATTCTATCTCGGTTTACATTAGCAAAGAGGAAATGAAATAGCAAATTATACAATTCCTAAAACGATATTGCTATCACTAGCTAGATGGCGGTTTTGTGGAATAAAACTAAAAAAATAATTAGTTATGCAAATAGAGAGATACCTAATTTTTTAATATATTTTATCAAAATCATAGTAACAAGGTTGAAAAAATTTTAAAATCACAAGAATTTAAAGTTTAAAATCAGTCAAAAGAAAAATATTTTGAACGGCTCTCTGCTGACTGACTGAGTCCTCCGTCCTCTTTCCGTCTCCCTCCTCAGCTGTCTTTGCCGGTTATTTTTAGGTTAATTCTAAAATAAATTCAAGAAGCAGGAGATACTCACTTTGTTATGTAGGTTATTTTAAAATTTCAACGTGCGCTGCAGCATACTTTATTCATGATATTTGCGCATTTGGATCATTTTAAGTCTCGTGCCCTCATCTTATTGCAAGTTCATTGTCTTTCCTTTGTTTACTCAGGGTTATGAAACAATAAAGTGGGTATCTGTCGCCTACGGAGCGCCAGAAAGTGAACCATGTCAGGCGACGTTCAGCCAAGAAAACGTAAGGATAAGAAAAAGAAAAAAGGTAAGGCTTAGCACATTAGTGATTAATTGATTGAAAGTTAAAAATTGTTTCCTTTGAAACTTTTTGTTTTATTTTAGATGAGTTAAGTTTAGAAGAGCCTCGTGGAACGGCGGCGGCGCTAGGCGAAGGCGATGTGTTTATGCATTCGCAGCACGACCATGGCACCGGGGGCCACTGGTGTGCAAAGATCATTTTCTTCTCCCTCCTGGCTGTACTTATCACACTAATTGGACTGATAATATTGGAAAACAGAGGACTTTCTGAATGTAAGTACTTATTGTAACTGGATAGTGGTTATTGAAGGTAGATAGAAATTAATAATTATCTGATAATAAAAAATAGAATGTAACAAGTGTTTCTAAATTAAATATTTAAGCCTTAACAACAGTGATTAAAATAGTATACTCACTAAATCCCTGTCAAGTATCTAAATCAGTGTCAATATTTGACAGATTTCTGGCTGTTGGAGTTAAAAAAGTTTACTGTATACATATTAAATGAATATTACATAATGAAAGTTACTTAATATAATCTTCTCTATTAAAATTCATGTTTTTTTTTATAATTATAGTGGAAGCAAATGCAGTGGAGTCTCGATACTCCGGTATTCTGGAGGGATGGCTTGAAGATGCTCCTGATGACGACCACCATGATGAACATACTCTAGAACTAAAACATCATGTAAGTATATGTATAGTCAATAACGATAATGTCAATCTATCCAAATGTGTTATGTATTGATCTACAAATATTTTTATTTTTTTTCTTTTATACCTTTCATTATCATATTTTTATAAATTAATTAGTCACCAATTTTTTTATACAGCCTCTGTGGTGCATTGATTGAGCATTGTGCTCACGATCTGGAGGTCCCGGGTTCGAATCCCGGTGAGGACAAATCACTTTGTGATCCTTAGTTTGGTTAGGATATTACAGGCTGATCACCTGACTGTCGAAAAGTAATATGATTCATGCTTCGGAAGGCATATTAATCCGTTGATCCCTGTTATTACTTACTGTAAGTACATAGTTGTTACATGAGTCATGTCAGGGGCCTTTGGCGGCTCAATAATAATCCTGACAGCAAGGTTGATGAGGTTGATAATTGAGAAGAAGAAGAAAGAAGAATATCTACTTTTCACAAGGATATGAATGTCATTAGTTTAGTTTATATGATAATAACAATCCTACATAAAATCTATTTCCAAAAACTATTAAATTTTCATGGATGACATACGCTTGGATAATAGGCTGATGACGAAGACGATCATGATGTCGCCCATGATGATCATGATGAAGATCGTGGCGATGGAGATGATGAAGAAGAAGAGGGCCATGATGATGAAACCAATGAAGATGATGAAGAAGAGGAAAATGATGAAGATGAACAACAAGATAGTGAAGAACGGAACTTAGAAGCTCCAGATGACGAGGTGTGGTAGTTGTGTTTTGGCTTAAGCATGAAAATCACAAATCTATACTTGTTTAGATTTCAATTATTGAGTTATACTAATAATTCTAGGTAGAGTATTTATTCAAAATTAAAATGTGACAGGATGAAGATGACCGACGTCCATACAAATATTTCGCTGATGATGATGATGATGATGAAGAAGAAAAAGATGATGAACCCGGAAATGATGACGACGATGAAGATGAAAGACCTAATAATGATGAAGAAGAAGAACCTGGAAATGAAGATGATGAGGAAGATAATGAGGAAGATAATGAAGATGACCAAGATGATAACCAGGATAATGATAATCTGAGCAATGAATTTGACAATAATGAGCAAGATGAAGAACAAGATGATGAAGATCAAGATGATGGAGATCAAGATGATGAAGATCGAAATGAACAAGGTGAAGAAAATGACAATGACGATGAAGAAATTTTTTCTAACGAAGATGATGGTGAACATAACGACAATGACGAGGTGCAATAGCGTGAAAGAGTGACGCTTTGCACGAATTATGTAGTTACTTTGCGTACTAAAACTAAACCCGCGTATTATTGGCACTAACAATGTTTCAAAAGCTTATCTCGTTTTTCTACCTTGACAATTCTAAAATGAAACAAAATTGATTAAAAATGTAACGTTTTGCAAGATTATTATATTTTGTCTAAACTAACATTGTTTGTAAAATTTACACAAGTGTCTCATTTTGTGCAGACATTACACAGGTGAAAAAATAACGCGTAGATAAAAATTAATCAAACTAAAAGTGTTACCTTCCAAAATATCAATCTACATTTTAATCATCAATGGTTTATTTTTGTTTCATCACAGGATGAGGAAGAGCATGAAGAAGATGAGGCTGATGATGAAGAAATAGAAGTGGAAAGGATCGAAAAGGAAGCGTCGGAGGAAGAGCCTATATCTACAGAGCTGCCCGCGCTTCCCGAGGAAGACGACGACGATGATGACGATCATAAAGAAGATAATGATGATGATGATGGTAAGCCATGATAATTTGTGAACTTGAACGACGCAAAGAATAGGAGGAAGGTGTCACATGTCGTACGGCAACTGAGGCAACTCTAACTCACTAGAGGGTAACACCCAACTCTAATGTAATCCCTGAAATAATCATAATGGCTTCGGGCCAAAATCAGGTCAGGTACAGGTGTGCCGCTCTTGACTTTTTGATAAAAACAGGTTACTTGGCTCCCCACAATATTTTAGTGAGATATCACCTGTTTTAAATGTTTTGCGCTATTTTTGAACAGGAAAGCGCCGTGTGTGGCAAATTTTCCAGAACTAATTTAGGCTTTACTTGTATTAAAAGATAATAAATATTCTGAAAATATTAAGAATTTTATGCAATTTCTTTATCAAGCTGAGGCTGACAACGACAGTCATGAGGACGAAGACGAGAACGAGGCTGAAGGCGAAGACGCAGTAGACGATGACTTCTTAGAGGCAGACGATGAGCCCGTCGTGGAACGCATCACTGCGCCCGCTGGGAAACCCTTCGTTGAGGTAAGCACTCAGTTACAGTAAAATTGGACGAAAGTAGTTTTCAAGGCAGGCAAACGATTCGTCGGTGTAGCATTATCTATTCTTGTCTATCAGGGCATCTTTGCCATCCTTATAGGACACGGCGTTCGCCTTCTCCTTAATTTGTTCCATGTAAGCTCTCCTTGGTCTTCCCCTTACTCGCTTTTCTTCTAGCTTCCCTTCTATGATGTTTTTAATAAGTTCGTCGAGTCTTATTCAAGTGTCAAATCATCTTACCTATTCTGTCTTCAATAACTCCCAATATTTGTCTTTTTCCCCTACCCTTACTAGGATGTTCGAGACCATTAAATTGGTTACTTTCATTTACATAAGCGATGTTGGTATGTTAATGCTTAAGCGCCATAAATTATGCCAAAATAATTAGTATCCACTTTCCATACGAAGTTGTAAAATGATATGAGCCATGTGGTAACAGGTGATCTTCAAATCGTCTATCATGGTAGAACCACAGAAGGGTCAAAAATGTTAGCTGTTGATTTAGGCCTCTTAAATCTTCTTTTTCCGAGGAATGAAGCCTGGAAAGTCCCTCATTCACTACAGTGAAGGCCACTCACACAGACAGAAAACGTTCCAGGGTGAAAATTGCGACTGCACGAATACACGACATATTTTTGTATGAATCAATGCATACGAACAATACAAAGTACCTTCTGCATCGCATCTTCACGCATTGACATTTATACATGACTATATAAATATGATATCACAGGTGGAAGAGGACGAAACGTCGTCAGAACAACCTCCGCAGACGCTGGAAGAGGAAGAGGAATACGAGAAACAACAGGAGGATTTGCGACGCGAAGAGGAACAGTCTTCCTCCCACAGTAAGTCACATTTATTTATTTTCTGCTTTATTCCATGTGTGATCAGAAGAATGGCTTCATATTATTCCATGCTACTCACCACCTCGTGCATGTCATAGCATAACATAACTTGACTAAGAGATGCCGCCATTTCTAACGTGGTGGGCTCATAACGGTTAGTAATCTGCAGTGTGATTCTCTACGGTTTTGTCACCTACCAAACTTCGTCGACAAATCAACAACGACGGACTCTTGACTATTCTGAAGAAAACTTACAAATGAAACCCCTTATAACATGACATGACATGATAATAATGACGTCGCTCGTCCCTTTCGCAGTAAGCTCTATACCGTTTAAAGAGACATGTTTCGTATTTTTTGCCCTAGGCGATGTACTGTCTCTATCCTGTTATCATTGTAATCACGCCACCGCACGATTCACACGATTCCACAGTCACGGTTCATCAACGAACGGACAGCGTCGGAGTTGCTGTTAGAGAATCACACTATAAAATTCATCACAACCTTTCAAAGAAATAACGATTGTGGCTCCACCAAGCACAATACACACAGGCACCTTCTGGGCGAGCTCGCTCCATCTTAGGCCTGGTCAATGACTTCGGGCAAGTCTGGGGCCAAGAGCAAACCCATCAAAGGTAAAAAAATAGGTATTAGTATGCATGCATGCTTGCATTAAGTAGCAGTAACACTAAAATAATTTGACTACTCGCTTATTTAATTTGCCCATAACAAATGTAAGCATAGAACACAACCAACTATCACAGACTGTCCAACTGAATTTGAATGGCATTAACCGTTTAATATGGATAAATGTGTAAAAAATAAATGTTTTTTTGGACTATCAGTAAAGTATCTTTTATTTCGATCCTATTGCTTTCTGACCCTCAAATTGTTCAATGTTGTATCTTGATAATGCTGTTCTCGAGAACTTGATACTGAAATATTTCTGGGCTTTCGATTTTAAACGCACTAAGCACTCTTGCGCGCTTAGCACTTATGATAAATAAAACTTGAAAACATTTTCCAGTAAAAATTTTCCATACTTATTTTCGTCAAATATGTGTAGCTTTCCTTTGGTAGAATGTGCAATTTGACTTCTATCCCGGTCTAAATCTTGCGCTGTGTTCATTACACTTCATTCATTATATTTATTTGTTTGTATGATTTTCGTGATGTGGTTTCTTCAGTTTAGGCAATTGTGTATGTATGAATAATTATTAATCCTATTGATTCGAGAAATCCTGATTACTCTTGGGTTATTGTACCTACTTACCATTTTAAAACGCGGACTGACAGCTTATCAATTCGTTTACGAACCAATATATGATTCTTATGAACTAAACTGCCCTTAAATGTTGGTGTGATTGTGTGATTTCTGCGTTCTCTCATTCGATATGGGCAGTAGTAGTTAGCAACAGACTACCGGAGGAAGGAAAAGAAAAAAAGAAGAGTACAAAAAGCAGGCCGTCCCGCTCACGCACTTAATTAAAATAACCTGTCCTCTTTGGCTAACGCGTGTGGCGCGTGTGTTGCAGTATGGCTGAAGCTGGTGATAGGCGGCGCGCTGCTCGCCGCCACGCACGCCGTCATGAGCCGCGCCACCGCGCCGCGGGGTGCGTACCCACCTACTAACCCTTTGACTGGCGATTACCCTGTTAAACTCAAGTCAACCCTGATCAGCCAATATCAGAAATAAGTCTTTAAAGCGTCCATGGCCATCAAAGGGTTAAACACGCGTTCATAGCTCGTCAACTATAACTTGCCAAGCTTATAGGGGTGTAGATGAGCCGAGAATATTATGTGTAAAAGATATTTTTTGCTAATCAGTGAATTGATCCTAAGACAACTTCCTATTATGTTAGTCAAGTATTTTGTTGACAATTCTTATAACTTATGCCCATCTGAACCCCTGACCTTACAATTTGTAATTGATGCGCTGTACTGGGTCGTATTTCATAATCGCGACAAATAAAGTAAAGATAAAAAGTATGGATAATTTAAATTGTTTCAAAGTTCGATCATTTCAAAATCAGAATTTATAATATTTTAACTTATTAGTAAAATTCGTGCATGCGTCGTTGCTACGTTAATGAAACAAGACCCTAGTTCATTAAAACTTGGCACGTGTATTACAAAACGATCAAAGGGGATCAACAGATTAATATAACAGATTAATATGTCTGATGCTTTCGCCAACTGGAACGCTTACGTTTCATTTCACATTTCTTAGATTGAATTTATCATTCTTGCACGCTTTAAATTGCTATTTATTTGTTTTCTTTGTTTACCAGCTTACATGAAATACTACATCAACTTCGCTACACTATACATTTCAATGAATTTAGATAATCGGAAAAGTTATGACGCTTTGCTAATAGTTTTCTCAGTGTCGTCGTCAGTCGTCATTTTCGTTATATCTCGCGCTGGTTCGTTAAAATCATTTACTGCAAACAGATGAGCCTGAAGAGGAACGCGAGATTCGCGAAGAAACTCCAGTTGATAGGAGAATGACCCTTATACCGGAAGAAACGCCCATACCTGGTAGAGTTTATATTTTAAATATTACAATATAATTATTTCTCTTACAATGCTATTCGAAATTTAAGCATTTATTTGCGCTACAGTTATCCAAAAAAAGGTACAACAGAGTAAGAAAGCAGTTGAAGAAATAGTGAGAAAGGCAACGCCGGTCGTGCAAGCAGCGCCAGCCAAAGAAGAAAGCGAAGAGGAGGAGGTTGAAGAACCAGAAGTAAGTACAGTCGTTTATCGTACATCTATAAATTCCATGACTATTATTATATTGACCCAAAAATAAACCTCACATGTTGTAAGTTTCAAATAAACAACAGTTTGCTTTACTTTTTAGGAAATCGAAGTAGAGGAAATGGAAGATCCAAAGAAAGACGAAAAAGATAAAGAGCTTTACAGCGACGAGGAGGAAGAAGAAGAAGAGGTAGTGCAGAAGAAAGAAGCGCCTAAACCGACTGTTCAAAAACCACAACCAAAACCAATACCGGAACCAGAACCAGAAGACGAAGACCCCGATGATGTTGAGATCATAGACGATGAACAACTCGAAGAAGAATTGGAAGAAGAAGAAGATGACGTATCGGATGTTGATGACGCGGAACTGCTCAGCAGACTGGAGGCCAAATACGGCCGGCTGCCGGAACCGGACCGTCCCGCCCCCAAACATAGTAAACACCGTGTGTCTGTGTTCTGTTGCTGGCATGAAGCTAACTTATTAACACTCCCGGCCTTACTAACCTGATGTGAGTTTGTACTCATGTTTTCAGTAACTATTAGTTTTAACATTATTCTATGACAAATGTACAATTTTAGCTTGGCGATTTTACTATTCGGTAGACTTGGTAACATTTTTATCACGCATAGATTTCGAAATTACATTATAATCAGAATTAGATATTTTGCAGTCGTCCATAAAATTGATTTGCTCATTTCGGTGTTACATTTGATTTTAGATCCGCGTTCTTTCTGCCAAATGTTACAATTTCTTAGTAGAAAACATTCCATATACGTGTACGTACGTACTCTTCTGACGCATATTTTAATTTGGACAGAGGTTAAAAGTATCATGGATGTCTTACAGAGGACGGAGGTAACAGCATAGACGACGATTGGCCGGGCGAGCCGAGTGATGCGTTCTGGCGCCAACAGTTGGACTCTGCTGAACAAAACCTCCGCCAGGTAGCTTTTTGATAATAAACCCTTTAATAATTACAAAAAAAAACATGCAATCTCCTGATGGAAAGTGACGATGCGGTCTTAAGGTGTATAACATGCTTACTAAAAATGCTTAAAACGCGTTTTTGGGTGAATAGGCAGGGAGACAGCAGTAGAGCGAGATGGTACTCAATGAATAGTAAGACTTACCGGACTGTTCTCCGAAAATAATGTCCCAGGTATCATGCTCGACCACGACACGTAAATATGTATGTAGTTGTAATTTAGACCTGGGGGGTTAAAAATGCCACATCGAAGCAATTCGTCTAAAAAAGCAATATTGCTAATTGACATTTACTTTTATAAATGCTCAAATGTCAAATTGCAATATTGCTTTTTTAGATGAATTGCTTCGATGTGGCATTTTAGTCCCACTGATTTATTCCCACACACACACACACACACACACACTAACACCTAACTACCCATAGTGCCTAGTCATTATTTATGTAAGAAAGTCCCTACAAGTTTGTAGAGACTCTGGTATTAAAGTCCATTTGTATAATCTGTTCAACTTGCAACCCTTTAGATAATGTTATTGGTGTATTCTACTTTTACTTTTTTTTGTGTTATTATTTGTGGTGTATACGTTAGATAATAAACTTTTTGATTTAGTTTGAAAATGTCTACGAAAGTGCTTTCGCTTTGCATGATCTCATTTCCTCATTGTTTGGAGAAGAATACACCAATATTTTAAATGTGTCAAACCCAAATCAGACGATTACGTGTCCTATAATGACTATCTATTGATGAAACAACCTTATTGTATTCCAGGATTGGCTGGACTAACAGTTTTCGAATTTAATTTTTTAAAACAATATCATCCTTTGCTCGTTGTGCCATTTCCCCCTACGTCAGCGGCTGCCAGCGGTCCCCGCGCCCGCACCCGCGCGGGGGCTACCGCACCCTGACTAACCCTAGCATTACATATTATATACTAAGGATTGTTCTGACGCTGACCACTCCCGCAATACGGCTAGAGAATATCGATAAATTTCCTTGAATTTCAAGTTGCACCGCTTGAAATCTTCGAAATATGTAGGTCTAAGGGATGTCCTAGTGTAGTCGATTTCTCTGCAGTCGTATCGGGTAATGGTGAGCGTACGCACGAGTGTGTGAGTGTGTGTAACGTGTAACTAACGTGGAGGGCGAGTGGACGGCGGCGTTGGAGCGGCTGAGCGTGGCCGAGCTGCGGCCGAGCGGGCGCGCGCGGTACCTGGTCGCCACGGCCCTCGACCGCATGGCTGAAGCGAAACGCGACAACGGCCTGCTATCGCGGGCCATCGTCGCCTACCTCGACGTGCTCAAGATGAACGAACACCTCCCCGATAAGAAGCTCCTCCAAGTCGCGCAAAGAGCCCTCGACAGAATACAGTTCAGAGGTACGTACCTAATTTGCGAAACGTTTGGACAACCACTTCAAATAATACAAGAAGGCCGAATCTAGCAACTTTTGTTACCCGAGTTATTGGCTTTCTCTTTCATTAACAGAAACGAGGAATTCGATCGTTTCCGCATATTCCTGTAATAGGTATCCAACGGCCCGAAACGAAAATATTAATACATGCACTTATTCTTTCAGGTAATTACTTGAATGCGGAACCTGTCTATCGCCTACTAATCCGTCGGTTTCCCAACGAACCAGCTTACCGGAACAACTTGACCATTTCCTTCCTAATGGCTAACAGGTGAATATTCCTATCTCACTATAAAGTGCTTTAAGTATTTTAATTGTTTCGTATCTTATTACATTTGAAAATATCAAGTATTTTATTACAGAGTTGACTTGGCGGAAGATGTGCTGAAAGAGACTCTCGCCCGATGGCCGAATGATCGCGTGGCTTTAGCTCATTACGCGTTTGTACTGAAAACTCAACAGAACAAGCTGGAAGAAGCCGTTGAAATGTTCCAAAAAGCATTGAAAGGTGACAAAGGTCCGGCTTGCGAACCCCGATTCTATTATCACTATGGCGACGCATTGTTGCTGCTAGGCCGCTACAAAGAAGCACACGAAGTGCACAAGCGAGGAGCTAAGTATGGACACTTCTTATCACCAGCACAGCGGTCTCTGTATAACGTAGCACGACTGAGAGGTCGACCGTGGTGGAACGTCGCCGACACTCCATACACGAAATTAGCCAAAGCATTAGAGAAGGCTTGGAAGGATATACTCATGGAAGGACAAGCCGCCAAGACTCTCTATGAGCAAGAGAAGGAAGGTCTGAAGGAGCGCGGGGAGTGGTCGCAGATGGATCTTTTTGTTCGTGGGCAGGAAATACCTGGGCGCTGTAAAAGGGCCCCGGTGACTTGTTCTATAATACGGGCGGAGCCTGCAGCGGCGGGTTGTAGACGAGGGCAGATCAAGTTTAGCGCTATGGAGCCAGGTACGCACGTGAGACCGCACGTCGGCCCTACCAACTGTAGACTGAGAATGCACTTGGGCCTAAGCAACACCAAAGATACTTACATAAGAGTCGATCAGGAAACGAGGTGCGTTTACATGTTATTTGGCTACTCTTAGCAATCTACATGATATTCTATCGTAGTCTACAATAATGTGATTGACTTATTTTACTAACTGGTCAATGTGGTTCCAGGCAATGGCAAGAAGGCAAGGTGCTGTTATTCGACGACAGTTTCGAGCACGAAGTGTGGCACAACGGCACGGGCAAGCGGCTAGTGCTGATCGTCGACGTGTGGCACCCCGACCTCACAGCCGCCGAGCGACGCTCGCTTCCCGCCATTTGACGCGCGCCAACGCCGCCGCCATCTTGCACACGTTTTAAACTTCGAAATAATTTCCAAAGTCACTAATAATTGTGCAAAACTAATTATAGTCCCTGGGCCAAGCGCCAAACTCGTCAGTGATTTCCTTCCAGAAGAAAATTTGTAGGGTGGTTCGCAAAGTTGTACCATGAGCCCCGTGCGTAAACATCGGATCCATTAGTGCGTTCAAAAGCAGCAGCCTCCCAAACTAGCAATAAATAATTTTCTGTTATCGACTCCTGATTGTGACCTTCATGTGACCAGTTGCGGCCTTTTCCACACGCTATAGCCAGCTGACGTTTAGTTTTCTGAGATGAGATTTTGGGGTAGGTATAATAATTTGATGCACTTTTTAATCAAGAGGATTGATTTTTTTGTAAATTATGTAGGCTGCCTATGCTCAACCCACCAACGGTTCGAGAGCTAACGTTCGCGGGGTGTCATGTCTACAGCTCTATGAACGATTCTACAAGTTTTCGTCCGGGAGGAAATGACTGACGATTTTTACTTCTGGCCCGGGGAGTATAACGTTTATGAACGTCAATTATTTTTGGAACATGTCGATTAGGATTAAATCGTTGGTAATAGAATCTCAGACCTAAAATAAAAGACAGTATTGCCGCCGGGATTGTGAATGTTACCAACGTCGTCATTGTAAATATGTGAGCGAAAATGCAAGTGTACAGGGGGTTAAAAAGACCACATCGAAGCAATTCATCTAAAAAGCAATATTGCAATTTGACATTTGCGCATATAAAAGTAAGTGCGCAATGCACACAAATGTCAAATAACAATATTGCTTTTTCACATGAATTGCTTTTACGTGGAC
The DNA here is from genome assembly GCF_024362695.1 of Pectinophora gossypiella. Classification (NCBI taxonomy): domain Eukaryota; kingdom Metazoa; phylum Arthropoda; class Insecta; order Lepidoptera; family Gelechiidae; genus Pectinophora; species Pectinophora gossypiella. Next base: position 7,138,943 of record NC_065405.1, read on the forward strand.
TTTTTAACCCCCCAGTATATGTGAAGAGTGATTGTTTATAGCTTAATAGTTGTTTAATGCCCCTTTACACTACCCTTCTATTTGCATTTTGTTGTGTTTGAACTAATATCTATAAACATATTATTATTATGTGATATTTTTGCAACCTTTATTGTAAGCATCTCATGTAGTTTTAAGCATTTGTTATTAGTTATCAATATAATTGAAATGCTCGATATTTCTTTGTTTTATTTTAGAAAGTTTTCAAACAAAAGACAATAACGTGTTAAGTGTATGTATATTTGGTATAAAAATTGCCTTATCGGCTCAAATATAACCAATATTATTCAATATCTTAGTCTAATAAAGCTTGTTTTCTAATTACTATAAATATTGGTCCATGATTGATACACAGAAAGTTCACAAATTGCCGGTGCATTTGTGCAATTTGATTCTAAATTTCACAAAAATAAGTCACTTGTGGACGGAAAGTTCCTGAGACATCTTATACTAAATCTATACAATTCCTCGTTACAATCACAATAATTAAATCATTATAAATTCGTACTTGATTACTGTAACATCCGAGCCATTTTCATAACTTAATTCATCAGATCTATAAATTGAACAGGAATGTTACACATTTCTTTTACTTAATCTATAATAAAAAGTACATGAGTGAGCTTACAGTCAAAATGTTACCACATTTTGTAGATTGTCATAAAATTTGTGATGTGCAACATCTTTACTTACTGTCAACCTGCACATACAAGCTAGTGTTTACAACTATATAGTTAAAGCTAAAATCGTATCGTAAAAGAATGTAAAAAGGAATGTATTTTATACAATAACAAACAACATGTTGACTGAGATTTTTAAGTACAACCCAATAACACCCTAGGAACGAAATTAAAAATCAAATAGAAAATAAGACTGAGTCACTGGAGTTAGGCACTAACGTGGCAATGTTACAGCACTAATAAGCATCGTTTACCGGCTGGTAGGCCGGCGGGCCGGGCGCCTGCGGCGTGGCGCGCGCGCTGTAGGGCGGCGCGGGCGGCGGCGGCGCCTCCCAGCCGCTGTCGCCGCCGTAGCTGGCCGCCGCGCCGTACGCACTCGCTCCGTACGGCGGAGACTCGCAAGGCGTAACCGTGTCCATTCTCGCGTCGTAACTTGCCGTTGCACCTTCGTATCCACGATTCATATTATCATATGTTGGAACATTCTGGTCGTAGTTTCTCGTTTGTTCGTAACCGCGCGGTGGCTCGTTGTAAGGCCCGGCGACGTCGTAACCGGAACCTTTAACGGTCCTTCGCACGGTGTCGTATCTATTTGTTATGATTGGAACAGATTCAGTAGGCGGTGGGGGATCGTATACGTCCTGAGACCTTGACATTGTATCTCTCTCTGGTGCGTGGTAGGATGCGGGGCGTGCAGGGTGGAAGTTTGAGTATGACGAATGTGCTGATGTAGGCCTGGACGGCCTCGATTCTCGCGGTAGCGACGCATTCGACGCTAAGTATCCGGCGTTTCTATACGACCGCCGCGACCTTCGCACTGATGAACCGTTTCCTCGCGATCCTGAGCGGCGTTTCACCCGCCGCGGCGTCATTGGCTTCAATGAACTTTCACTTATGTTTGTTTCTGTCGGGCTTAGTTCTATTGTGTAGACGGGACGACGCGGCAAAGTGCCCTTATCTGGAAAATAATTGTAATCGGCAATTAGCACATTAAGGTTAATAAAAATGTGATATTTTTTATCAAATGTTACAATTTACAACTTGAAATATTATTTATTTTTAATACTAACTTGATTCTGGTTTACGTTTCTTAAAGGAGCGGTATGCCAGGAGAATGGCTAATGGTAAGGCGGTTGCTGTCAGTATGGCAGCAACAGCAGACTGTCCAAGTTCCACATGATGCCACTGGAGGAAGCAGCCGTCCACCCGTGTTGGTCTCCAGGTCCCGGGGCCGTCCACCTCCCCCCACACTGGCTGGCAACCCCAGCCGTTTCCTTCCCACCAACTGACACTTCCAGTACCCAAGGAGAGAAGCCCACTCTCCTGGAAAGTTTAATACAATGATATACAACTAATAAGTAGTGATTCCTACTTGACACACATTTCTTGATATTTTTTTATATATCAGTATGTCAATTATCAAAAGAACAATAATCTTCTAAATTATTTGTAATTTTAGTTGTTGATATTCTATTTATGATAATAAACATTTTCTTTTGATTACTTATGGATCTTTTTACTTACCCTGTTGAGAGAGCCCAAGTTCATGTAATAGCATATCAAGAAGACATTCCAAGTCAGCCACATGAAACTCCATATTGCATACTAAAATTAAATTAAACTAATTACTAAACACTTCAAAATTAATTACCTACAGATAAAAACTAAGACAGGGTGGTATTCATATTTATTAATACTGCCCTAAGACTTATAAAATGCATTGAATATATTAAATACAGAATGGTTTATTAATTTAATATACCTACTTAGGCTTTCTTTCTATATACCTGTAACAGGACTACAATTCCTACATTTAACCAAGTTATTTTTTATCAATACATATTTGTATTTATCAATAGTTTTATATTATTTGCTCAAATTCAAAAAACACAAACAAAACAATATACATAAGCCAAAAAAAGATAGAACAATAAAATAACTCACCGCTAAAAGATATTTAGTAATGTATTGAACCGCTCCAAATGAACCAAATATTATCAACAAAATGTTAACAAAGTTGGCTATGATAGGTAGCCACATATAACCAAGGAAGTCAAACACTTGTCGCTGGACAGTCACAATCTGTAAATAGTAAACAGTTAAGAGATTTGTAACATCATAAAAGGATTATGCATGATAATTATACTTACAACCAAAGTAGGCACTTTAAATGCTAAAAGATTAAAGGTACTGACAATAGAAGTCAAATAATTATTGTACCCTAGGTTCTTGATGATGCCGATATAGTTGAATTAGGGTAAGGTAAAGTTTTCATCACATGACAGTAAACTTTTACTAATGCAATAATCGTTAATATTCCATATAGTAGTACATCATACCATATAATGGTGGTCCTATAACACACCCAGTTTCACTCACATTGAATATCCACGTGAACTTATAAGATGTGCAGGTGATTCATATTAGAAGGTAAAAGTTGATACTCACCAGTTCAACAACACAAACGATCAACAACAACGTTCGAAGTCCGCAGACTGCCATTTCGATAGGGAAAATAATATTTCACAGTTATTTTTCGCATTTGTTGGTGCAACATAATAGTTTTAAATCACAAACATACATGATTTAATTTATAAAACTGTAAAAATATAGCATAATATTAAGGACAAAAGTCGTTTTTCACAGAAAAAAAAAATGACATCTGGCAATTTTTTTTTTTTTTTGTTTAGGTTTTCCCCGAAGGGTAAGGCAAAGGGAACTATGCCCATACAGCCATGTCTTACGTATTTTTTTTCTTGATGAATGATGAAATGATGAAAGGTGATGATGATGAAACCTAAGCCCCCACCCTCGGAGTAGACTCCTACTCCGAACCCCAAACGAATTAACTCGAAAGTCCGCATAAACTTTCGAGTTATGAAGCGGCTTCCTGACACGAAGCGAAAATAGGCAGATACACTTTGTTTATTGAATACTCCAATATAATAACACTCGCGAATGTCTTCCGACTAACTTAATGCGATCATCAACCACAAAACACCACTTCGTATTAATTATTTAGATTATTCAATGAAGAAAGCAACTGTCCCGTTCCCGTTTCCCGCCAAAAAGCCTCTGACATCTGGCAATTTATTTTTTATTATGTCCAGTGCAAAAAATAGAGTAAAGGTCTGAAACCATATTCAGCCAACTGCTGTAGACGGGCGAATTTGGTACTGGACTTGTTCATTATGACTTTACTTTTGTTGACAAAATGTCACTTTCAAAATCAAACTGATTTTCTTTTTAAACTGTCTAACCATCTAAACGAGGCACAGTTATTCAGCATATTGGTTGTTTTCTGAAGTATTGATCGAGTATTCTTATTTTCTTGACTGATTATTAATTTGTTCCTTTCTTTGGGACGAGGTAAGTATACATCCATTAATTAAGATCAGAAGAAAATATCTATGAGATCCCAAAAATGAGTGAAACCGGTAACCTCAATTTTACTGTTTTCAGATTTGGAGTTCGACGAAACCTTACTTGCTCGAAATGGCGACTGAAAGTCTCATCCCGTTGGAGTCAAATCCCGAAGTTTTGAATAAGTTTCTTCAAAAGCTGGGAGTGCCTTCAGATTGGGCCGTTGTGGATGTAATGGGTTTAGATACTGAAATGCTGTCGTGGGTTCCTCGACCTGTTCTCGCTGTATTGCTATTGTTCCCCATTTCTGACAACTATAAGGAACACAAGGACAAAGAAGAGGCTGAGATTTTATCTAAAGGCCAAGAAATTACTAGTGATATATTTTATATGAAGCAAAATCTCAGCAATAGCTGTGGCACTGTGGCCCTTGTGCACAGTGTAGCTAATAACACTGACAGAATTAAATTGACTGAAGGCCACATGAAGAAGTTCCTCGATGAAGCCAAAGGATTGGATGCTGCAGCTCGTGGAATATTGATGGAAAAGAATGAGGGCATTATCAATGCTCATAAAGAGTTGGCTCTTGAAGGGCAAACTAACACTCCTGGTGCTGATGATGAAGTGGTCCATCACTTCATTGCATTTGTACACAAAGATGGTGCTCTGTATGAATTGGATGGGCGTAAAGCTTTTCCAATAAACCATGGACCAACTACTCCGGATTCATTACTAGAGGATTCTGCTAAAGTTTGCAAGGAGTTTATGGCTCGTGATCCATCTGATGTGCGCTTCACTGTGTTGGCTTTAGCTGCAGCTGATTAAAGTTACCAAGTAGTATTAGCACTATGGCAACATTATTATTGCAGAGCTGTAGTAGCAAGCTGAGTCACTGTCAAGCTTATAATGTATTCTCATATTTGATATAACTTGTGCAATGCAATGCAGGGCAAGCTTTTGTGATATTACAAATTAATTTATTTTGAATTGGCATTTTTATTTCGTAAATTAATTTTTAAAAAATTATACCCAAAATAGAAAAATAAATTTCAATCTGGCCCATTTGTAGAATGAAAATTAAGATCAACATTTTGAGATCTAAATCAGTTATATTTTTTTGTAGTCTTTAAGCAAGCATAGAGCAACACCACTGTGATGAAATTCATACGAATATCTTCAATTTAATTTGGGTCCCCAGTAAAAAGCTGCACAAGATTTTATAAATGAGACACACCCCCACTTTACTAAGACTGTAATAAAAGGCTTATTTTTGATAATAAGTATATTCTATTTAAGATGAAATACAATTATATCACAAAAGTAAAGTTGAAAGATTTGTCAAAATATATTAAATCTCGTAATACGTTTTTATTATATACATGTAGGGGTAATGATTATCACTTTGTGCTTTTACATTAACTAATAAATATCATTTTACTAAGTACTATCAAATGTTTCATATATCTAGAGGAGCAGCAACATCTTCTGTTGAATTCACTGAAGAATTGTCTGCAAATAAAAGAAATATCTAAGTTAAATATTCGTAAATCCTATAGGAGTGGGCAGAGCCAACCCAGGCAACAACTCTTCGAAATACTGTAGTACCAAGCTTTGATTATTTCTGGAGATTGTACCTATAAAGGTGCTCTCTCACCGTGAGCATTCGTCTGTAATGTCATAACATTACAGGCGATCCATAGATCTAAGCATTACATCAGTCAGCTAGGAGAACTGCAACGAAGCAGTATTACAATGAAATGCTCAGAAAAAATAAATACAAAATAACAGGCGGCTTACTTGGAAAATGCATATCAAAGCCAAAAGAGACGCAGTTAACAACAAATTCCGTAGCTTGCTGTGGTTGCTGGGGCGGCAGTCAGCTTTATCTTTGAACAATAAACTAATGATTTACACTGCAATATTGAAACCAATCTGGCTCTATGGAATCGCCCTATGGTCTACCGCCAGCAAATCCAATATACTAAGTCTGCAGAGGGTTCAGAACAATATCTTGAAGACTATATGCGCGGCGCCCTGGTTTATTCGAAACTCAGAGGTACATCAATACCTAGACATGCCAACGATCACAGAAGAAATTGAAAAGTACAACAAAAGGCATAAGGAACGGTTGAGTAACCATCCAAATCCCTTAGCAACTATGCTGTTGGAAGCTAGCAACAGGGTGAAGAGGCTCAAAAGGAAGGATGTTCTTGGGCGCTGAGTACTATGGAAGATGGTGGCATTGGTTGCTTTACTTCTAACTAATCAATTCACACACCAAATCTGATTAAAGTCTTGCGACTGATTGTAGATATTTAAAAGGAAAAAAAAAAAAAAAAATAACAAACCATGAATAAATTACAGGCGAATGATCATGGTGAGTGTTATTTAACACATTCACTGTGTAACGGAAAATTGGATAACCCCACAATGTTATTTTTCGCACAACACATAGTGTGTCACACTATGGCGAGAAAAAATGTGCCCCATATATGGGCCATGCACATTTGAGTTACAAATTAATTGCGTCATATGTAATTCATACACAGTGAACATGTTAATATAGAATGATCATAATCTTACCATTAATGAGATTCTCCTGGTTAAACTTGGGCAATAACAAAGTAAGTACGAGGCCTAAAGTACAAGCGCCGCCGCAAACCCAGGACAACGCATCGCGGTAGTAAGTAGCATCCGCGCCGTCCGCACTGCAACATCACAAAGTAACTATGTCAACAGACGATATGTGGGATTTCAATGTGACTCATAGTCATAATAAGTATTGATGACACAAAATGTTTAATATTTCAAACTATGTAGGTATAATAATCAAACTTTAATGTTGTAATGTAGGTAGCTAGCTACAGTTGATTAGTCACTATGTGCGAAATACCTACTTATTTATGTCTGTTATTAGGTCGAATTATGTCTATACCATGACTTTATAACAATGTTATTGTACGGTTTGCAACCGCACATGTCCCGCGTCAGCTATTTTACCTTTTACGCAATTGTATAATTAGTTCACGACTCATCAAGGTAGTGTGTACTCGCGTATTAGTGTAATTAACTTTAACAAGAAAGTAATCAATAAAACGCACTTTTTACGCTATCAAGATTGTTCTCATTTTGCCTCCACATCAGTTTATCAAGATTATCATCTTATCATCAAAAGATCATACAAGTCTAGCAAGAGACTGTACATCTTTTTGGTCCTTCGAGCAAACACGAGGTGTTCGCGTGTGCAGAGTGATAGCGAATCGGTTCAGCCGGCCTCCCACCAGCGGGTCTCACCGGCTGGATTGAGAAGGCGCAAATATCATCCCAGGACACAGTGGACATAGTAATCAGCAAGACAAGAGGATTATATCCACTTTATCAAGTTTTGTGAAGTTTGTGATATAAGAAAAGAACTCGCAAATTATCAAGAATCAGTGCAAGTGATAACAAGTACATCAAGTATCAAGTTTATTAAGAGCATCAAGGCTTATCAAGCACGTAAAAGCATCAAGGCTTATCAAGCACGTAAAAGCATCAAAGCTATCAAGTAGGTACCTATACTATCAAGTGATCAAGACTAATACCCAACGCCAGGGATTAGTAAAAATTGAAATATTAATCGAGATTCAATCAAGTGAATATTCAAGTACAATTCAAACAAGTGAATAATAACACTCAATCAAGTGAGTGTATATCAAGCTTAATCAAGGAAAACAAGTTTTCACCATGGAAAACATACTTGAAAATCAAGCAATTTTAGAAGATGGTATCAAGAAAGTTTTAATAAACTTTAAAAAGGATGGTGCAAGTCGCAAGACCCCTGAGAACATCAAGAGACGTCTCACGACCTTGGACTTGTACTGGGAGGATTATATCTCTAACCACGGTAAGCTTAAGGAGCTTTTGCCTCAAGACCACGAATACTTCTCCGGTCGTTATTACGAAAACGCAAAGAGTGCTTACTTAGAAACAAGGGAATTTATAGAAAAATCAAGCGTAACTATAAACCCGGTCACGGTGGTCGACAAGGACAACAATCCAGTGGATGATTTCCAAGAAAGTGTTAGCCAACAAGGTGCTTCCACTTCTAAAGATAATGAGTTCGTGCGGGAGAATAAAATCAATACCGGAAGTAGCAGCAAGCTTGATGACATGATAAAAAAGCAATTAAGCAATTTCAAGGCTTTTGCTAGAACAGTAGTTAACATCAATATAGAAAACATGAATGAAAAGTGGGAGTTCGTAGATAGTCTGCATACCCTTCAATCGCGTTGGCAGGCTATAGACGCTCTTCATTGGGAGTTAGACAGTGAGCTGCAAGGATCTAATCAGCAGTACGAGAGCAGGTTCACCGAACACGAAGCTAAGTATTTAGCAGTCAAGAAGGCCATTAATACCAAGCTATGGTCCGTATCACATCGAGAAAAGTCAACTCCGCAGCTTGATATACCTGTTTTTATCGGGAACTACCAACAATGGGTATCATTCAAGGACTTATTTTGCGAGGCGATACATAATAATCCTTCTCTGTCTAACGCCCAAAAGTTACAATACCTTAAAAGCAAGCTTAGGGGAGAACCAGAGCGCCTAATCCAACATCTTCCGATCAGTTCAGACAACTATGTCGGTGCCTGGGAGATTCTCAACAACAGATACGAAAACAAGAAACGTATCTTCAATTCGCATATTGGTGCGTTAATGAACCTTCCAGTTATGCCTCAAGCTACTGTTCAAAATCTCAAGCGCCTACACGACGTCACTACCGAGTGTCTAAATGCCATAAAAAACATAGGTGTTAACATAGACACCTGGGACCCGATCCTTGTGTATATTTTAGCACAAAAACTCGACACAGATACCAACAATGACTACAATGACTCATTGAAGGATTCGAAACAGCTGCCTAATCTAAAAGAATTTCTAGAATTCTTAGAGAAGAGATTTACTTCCATGGAAAGTGCCCGCCGCAAGCAAGAACAAAAGTCGAATACAAACTCTACAATTACATCGGACAAACAAGAAAAACAGTATCATTACAAGCGATACTTTTCAAGCAACAAGGCTACATCGCAATCATCAAGATTTAATAAAAATAACAAATTGAAATGTCCGGTATGTAATATGGAACATGGAATTTATTACTGCAAGCAATTCTTGGAAATGTCTCCGACTCAAAAACGTCAAATCATATCAAAATTTAACATTTGCTGCAATTGTTTATTCAGCCATAATGGTAAACTTTGCACTTCAAACAGGCGATGCCGTGAATGCAATGGCTGTCATAATACAATTTTACATGAAGCTTGTAAAAACAACACGACACCGACTCACGCGGAATCGTCACATCGGGGTGAACGGGCGAGTGGTATCTCGCACGTGGCTCAACAAGGAAACACACCCGAGACACTTTTATCGACAGCTTTGGTAAACGTAACAGGAGCCAGTGGAGAGTCGTATACATTACGAGCTCTCATTGATCAAGGCTCACAAGTGTCATTGATCACAGGGCATGCCGCACAATTGCTTCGTTTGCCAAGACGCAAATGTAAAGGCATCATAACAGGGGTTGGCGCCAAGGACAACACCTGCACTGGAATGTTAACCATCAGCTGTAACTCACTAACTGAAGAGTTTATTTTCAACGCTGATGTTTACATAATGAAAAGTTTAACAAGAAACTTGCCAAGTAAGTCATTTGAGAAGCCATCATGGGACTTTTTAGAAAATATTCAATTGGCTGACCCAGATTTCAATTTAAGTAAACAAATTGATATTTTATTTGGTGCTGACGTATATTCGCATATCATTCAAGGTGGCATATGCAACGTCGGCAACATGACACCAGTTGCACAACAAACAAGGCTTGGGTGGATTTTGTGCGGCAAGGTACAAACTCTACAATGCAACGTGGTTTTAAATAATATTGAGGAATTACATCGATTTTGGGAAATTGAAGATATACAAGAGGACACTTCATTTTCGACGGAGGAGAGCCAATGTGTTGAGTTTTATAAGACAACGACAACAAGGTCGGAGGATGGAAAATATCAAGTCAGACTGCCTCTAAAATCAAACATAGATCAACTAGGACAATCGAAACACAAGGCTATAGCACAGTTTCATCAGCTTGAAAGAAAGTTTAGCAAGAATAAAACTTTAGAACAAGAATATAAGCTGTTTATACACGAATACCAAAATTTGTATCATATGAGACTAGCTGACGGCAACACGAAGCTGGACTATTATTTACCACACCATTGCGTGCTACGCGAGCAATCTACTACAACATCGCACCGCGTAGTATTCAATGCTTCGCAAACTACAACAAGTGGACAAAGTCTCAATGACTGCATGTGTAAAGGGCCTAATTTACAAAAGGACCTTTTAACTTTGATTTTAGGGTGGAGACAATACAAGGTCGCCTTCACCGCAGATATCGAGAAAATGTTCAGACAGATATGGATTCACAAAGCTGATCAAGGTTTGCAGAAGATCGTGTGGAGAGATAGCCCACGTGACCTCTTACGTGAGTACCAACTGACGACAGTCACCTACGGCACCAAGGCCGCTCCTTTCCTCGCAATGATGACACTGCGTCAGCTGGCCGCGGATGAAAAAGTACACTACCCAGAAGCTTCTCAAGTGGTGGAGAATTGTTTCTACATGGATGATTTACTCCATGGAACCCACTCCTTAGAAACCGCATTACAACTGAAACAAGATCTTATGGAGCTTATGAAATCTGGAGGGTTTCATTTAAGAAAATGGAATTCTAATTATCAAGAACTAAAACAAGAGGGAGACAAACAAGGTCAAAATAACTATAATTTCAAGCAAGCGGAATCAACAAAGACCCTCGGTTTAATTTGGAACCCAGATCAAGATATTTTCATTTTCCAATCAAAAATCCCTAACGAAAATGGTGAAAATACAAAACGAACGCTATTGTCGGACATATCCAAGCTGTTTGACCCGTTAGGGTGGCTAACTCCACTATCTACAAAAATGAAGCTACTGTTCCAGCAAGTATGGGAAACGAACATGGCTTGGGATGATAAACTGCCCGATCACATCAATACGGAATGGCAAGAAATCAAACAAGATATTGAAAACATCAATAATATTCAAATACCTAGATGGTTGGGCACCGACGTCACGTGCAGAGTCGAATTACACGGCTTTTGTGACGCGTCGCAGAAAGCGTACGCGTGCTCTATATACAGCAAGATTGTGACATCGAATCAAGTCAAAATCGTTTTGGTAGTTGGCAAATCAAGGCTAGTTCCGATTAACAAGGAAATTACTCTACCAAGACTGGAGCTGAGTGGAGCTTTGCTTCTTTCCAAACTTATGATGAAAGTCTTACAAGCTTTATCATCACTTCAAGACATCAAGATCTACGGATGGATAGATTCTACGGCAGTATTAGGATGGTTACAAGGCAATCCTAATCGTTGGAAACCATTCGTATCCAACAGAGTTCACAAAATCACCGAAGTAATGCCACCTGATTGCTGGCGTTATGTGAAGTCTGCAGACAACCCCGCAGACTGCGCCAGTCGAGGGCTGACAGCGACAAGGTTGCAGCAACATTCCCTGTGGTGGCAGGGACCGGCATGGCTATCTACTTACAACAGTAGAAAGCAAGAGGAACCAACAGTATATACAACAAGAGAAGATGAGAAACAAGCTCAACAAGTTAACGTCGTAACACAAGGTACGGCAAGTCAGGAAAATCTAGTAAACGAGCTTATAAACAAGTATAGCTCCTACAACAAGGTAGTTCGCGTGCTATCATGGGTGCGCAGATTTTCCACGAAAAAGCAAGATCGTCAGCATACAACATGGCTCACGCTATCTGAAATAAGAGAAGCCACTTCAATTCTTGTAAAACAAGTACAAGAACAAATTTTTCATGACGAAATTGGGAATCTGAAAGACAAGAAAGTTATATCAGGAAAAAGCAAGTTATTAAGCCTGAACCCGTTCTTAGATGATCATGGGATTCTGCGCGTTGGTGGGAGACTACAAAACGCTCGTATCAGCCCTGCAATGAAGAATCCAATAATTTTACCTCAAAATCATCGACTTACCGAGCTAATAATAAATCATGCACACAAGCTCACATTTCACGGCGGGGCTAGAGTTACACTAGCGCTCACGCGCCAAAAGTATTGGATACTGAGTGGTAATCGAACAACGAAAAAATACTTACATCGATGCGTGACCTGTAAGAAGCAAAAGCCTAATAAGCAAGTACAATTAATGGCTGACTTACCTGGATCGAGAGTGAATCCTTCTCGTCCTTTCATGCACACCGGTGTAGACTTCACTGGTCACATCCTGTTAAAAGCCAACAAGGGCCGCGGGATAAAAACCACAAAGGGATATGTGGCAGTTTTCGTGTGCATGGTAACGAAAGCCGTCCATCTTGAGTTGGTCTCCGATCTAACTACTTCTGCGTTCATAGCAGCACTGCGAAGAATGTCTGCGCGCAGAGGGACACCGCGTCATATTTACTGTGACAATGGACGCAATTTTGTAGGCACAAGTAGAGTCCTTCAACAAGAATATCAAGAGCTTATGCAAACATTCAGCGACAATGACGAGTTGCAAAAGGTGCTAACTGAGATGGAAATCAAGTTTCATTTTAATGCACCCTCATGGCCATCAGCAGGGGGCCTCTGGGAAGCGGCTGTCAAGAGCTTCAAATTCCATTTGAAAAGAGTCATTGGCGAGCAAAGACTCACTTACGAAGAGTATTCAACATTGCTTACCCAGATTGAGGCGTGCCTAAACTCTAGGCCTCTGTGTGCTTTATCCGAAGATCCAGATGACCTTGCCTTTTTGACACCGTCACATTTTCTCACAGGTGGTCCAACACTGACACTTGTCGAGACTGAAAGAGATCTACGAACACGCTGGCAGCTTACTCAAAAAATATTACAAGATATTTGGAAGAGATGGCGTGCCGAATATTTGTCTCAGTTGACAGCAAGGTCAAAATGGAAACGTCCGCAAGAGAATATCAAGCTAAACGATGTAGTTCTCGTGCATGAAGATAATCTGCCTCCAGGCAAGTGGATTATGGGCAGAGTAGTGCAGCTACATCCAGGAAAGGACGGCTACACCCGTGTCATCACCTTAAAAACAAAGGGAGGCTTCATGAAACGGCCTGTAATAAAGTTGTCTGTACTAACAGAACATGATGACAACCAAGCAAGCAATTTACCTGTACAACAAGCGTACTATGGTAAACACGCCGAACAAGAAGGCAAGCCACAGAGAACAAGTAACGCAAAAGGCAAGAAGTTTTGCCTTACTTCAATTCTTACTGCATTCATGCTGTTTATGATCGTCATATCAGAAGTTGAGAGCAAAGTCAATGTTACCAAGTTCAGAGAGAATCAAAGTATGTACTTTGACAAAGTCTCAAATATGCTCTTAATCAAAGATGAATGGAAGCTCGTCGTGTACTATCAAATGGATCCTTATTGGCAAGGTAATAAGGCCCTCGAAACATACGTGAATACAATGGAGAACGCATGCACAACAATACGAGAACAAGCTCACTGCAAAGCGATACTACTCCAGTTACGTCATGGCTACGACGAACTCGAACACTACAATCAGCTGTTGCTCAGTCAGCAAGGCGAGCAGCGCGTGCGCCGGCGCCTCAAGCGGGGGCTTATCAACGGTGTCGGATATCTCGCTAACACGCTGTTCGGAGTACTAGATGAGAAATTCGCCGAACAATATCAGAAAGACATTGCCCTCCTACGTCAGAATCAAAACCACATCGCAAGCCTATGGAAAAATCAAACTTTAATTGTCGAATCAGAAAACAACCTATTAAAACGCACTGAAAGAGTGATGAACGAGCAACATAAACTCATACATAGACATATGAATACATTAGAAAACTCCGTACAAGAGCTGAAAAACGTGGAACGCACAAATAACGTCCTTAATGACTTCGCATTAGGAGCCATTATAGCAAGCAACGTGCTCCATAATTTAAAAGGCCTACAGGACACATTACTGGATACAATCACGGATATTTATCAAGGCCGCTTCAACTTACACTTATTGACACCGGAACAACTAATCAATGAACTCAGCACTATATCAAGCAAGTTAACCAAAGATGTGACTTTACCAGTTGACAACATCCATTCTGATCTGCGAAAGTTATACAGTTTAATGAAGATTAAAGCAAGGATGTTACAAGACTATCTACTTTTTGAGATCAGAATACCCCTCGTCAGCAGAGAAACATTTGAGATTTTAAAATTGGTTCCAATACCTAAACTACAAGGAGAGAACATCATTAGTCTGATACCAGTGTCAGATTACATAGCCATGAACTTGAAGAAAGACACTTTTATACCTATGAGTGAGATTGATGTCAGAGCATGTATCGTACAATTAGAAGTATATTATTGTCACAGCCAGAAGCCAGAATTTCATATGAAGATTGACAAGAATCTATGTGAGATGCAGAAACAAGACTGCAAAACAACAACAAGTACTTGTAACAACAAGTGGCTAGACAGTTATTCAATCAACATGTACATGTATTTTTGTTGTGAGCCCTGTCAAGTTAGAACAATGTGCGAGGATCAAGTAACCACACAACAGCTGACAGGCGCTGGACTCATAAGTGTAGGTCATGGCTGCATTATCAAGACGGATGAATTCATGATTTATCCACACAAGCCTCATACAAGTGAGATTAGAATATCACCGAACTTGTACACTCCAACAATCTCTCCGATTAACAATTTAATTAATCTCACCATACCTCACCTCAGCTTACCAAATGCATCTTATTCGGAGCTAGAACAAGAAGCTTCCGACATTGGCAACAAGATAAAAACTCTCAAAACAAGCGAACCTGTTTTGAGTGATGGTGTTACTTATCATGATGTACACCATTATGCCATGATTTACGTGATATTTGGCATAATAGCACTTGCAGCAATTATATTCTTAACAAGAAGAATTCGAAGCCAACACGGAGCAACGACTGCAAGCGCATCAGGGTTGCCAGCAGCACCACCGGCGCCAGAGCCGGCACCGACGGCCGCGGCGCGGGCCGCGGGGAGCGCGCGACGGACAAGCAGCGTGCGTAGAAAATACGACACCAAGTCTACAAGTCCCGTTTTGCGAAAATTTAATGATTCTTTTAATGAACATCCTGTTTAAGATACTTTTGTTTAATTTCAATTCAATTGTATACTTACATTCAAGTTTTATATAATTTACTAACATAGCAAGTAATTCATCTCATCATAATCTTCTGGCCCGGGAATATGTACGGTTTGCAACCGCACATGTCCCGCGTCAGCTATTTTACCTTTTACGCAATTGTATAATTAGTTCACGACTCATCAAGGTAGTGTGTACTCGCGTATTAGTGTAATTAACTTTAACAAGAAAGTAATCAATAAAACGCACTTTTTACGCTATCAAGATTGTTCTCATTTTGCCTCCACATCAGTTTATCAAGATTATCATCTTATCATCAAAAGATCATACAAGTCTAGCAAGAGACTGTACATCTTTTTGGTCCTTCGAGCAAACACGAGGTGTTCGCGTGTGCAGAGTGATAGCGAATCGGTTCAGCCGGCCTCCCACCAGCGGGTCTCACCGGCTGGATTGAGAAGGCGCAAATATCATCCCAGGACACAGTGGACATAGTAATCAGCAAGACAAGAGGATTATATCCACTTTATCAAGTTTTGTGAAGTTTGTGATATAAGAAAAGAACTCGCAAATTATCAAGAATCAGTGCAAGTGATAACAAGTACATCAAGTATCAAGTTTATTAAGAGCATCAAGGCTTATCAAGCACGTAAAAGCATCAAGGCTTATCAAGCACGTAAAAGCATCAAAGCTATCAAGTAGGTACCTATACTATCAAGTGATCAAGACTAATACCCAACGCCAGGGATTAGTAAAAATTGAAATATTAATCGAGATTCAATCAAGTGAATATTCAAGTACAATTCAAACAAGTGAATAATAACACTCAATCAAGTGAGTGTATATCAAGCTTAATCAAGGAAAACAAGTTTTCACCATGGAAAACATACTTGAAAATCAAGCAATTTTAGAAGATGGTATCAAGAAAGTTTTAATAAACTTTAAAAAGGATGGTGCAAGTCGCAAGACCCCTGAGAACATCAAGAGACGTCTCACGACCTTGGACTTGTACTGGGAGGATTATATCTCTAACCACGGTAAGCTTAAGGAGCTTTTGCCTCAAGACCACGAATACTTCTCCGGTCGTTATTACGAAAACGCAAAGAGTGCTTACTTAGAAACAAGGGAATTTATAGAAAAATCAAGCGTAACTATAAACCCGGTCACGGTGGTCGACAAGGACAACAATCCAGTGGATGATTTCCAAGAAAGTGTTAGCCAACAAGGTGCTTCCACTTCTAAAGATAATGAGTTCGTGCGGGAGAATAAAATCAATACCGGAAGTAGCAGCAAGCTTGATGACATGATAAAAAAGCAATTAAGCAATTTCAAGGCTTTTGCTAGAACAGTAGTTAACATCAATATAGAAAACATGAATGAAAAGTGGGAGTTCGTAGATAGTCTGCATACCCTTCAATCGCGTTGGCAGGCTATAGACGCTCTTCATTGGGAGTTAGACAGTGAGCTGCAAGGATCTAATCAGCAGTACGAGAGCAGGTTCACCGAACACGAAGCTAAGTATTTAGCAGTCAAGAAGGCCATTAATACCAAGCTATGGTCCGTATCACATCGAGAAAAGTCAACTCCGCAGCTTGATATACCTGTTTTTATCGGGAACTACCAACAATGGGTATCATTCAAGGACTTATTTTGCGAGGCGATACATAATAATCCTTCTCTGTCTAACGCCCAAAAGTTACAATACCTTAAAAGCAAGCTTAGGGGAGAACCAGAGCGCCTAATCCAACATCTTCCGATCAGTTCAGACAACTATGTCGGTGCCTGGGAGATTCTCAACAACAGATACGAAAACAAGAAACGTATCTTCAATTCGCATATTGGTGCGTTAATGAACCTTCCAGTTATGCCTCAAGCTACTGTTCAAAATCTCAAGCGCCTACACGACGTCACTACCGAGTGTCTAAATGCCATAAAAAACATAGGTGTTAACATAGACACCTGGGACCCGATCCTTGTGTATATTTTAGCACAAAAACTCGACACAGATACCAACAATGACTACAATGACTCATTGAAGGATTCGAAACAGCTGCCTAATCTAAAAGAATTTCTAGAATTCTTAGAGAAGAGATTTACTTCCATGGAAAGTGCCCGCCGCAAGCAAGAACAAAAGTCGAATACAAACTCTACAATTACATCGGACAAACAAGAAAAACAGTATCATTACAAGCGATACTTTTCAAGCAACAAGGCTACATCGCAATCATCAAGATTTAATAAAAATAACAAATTGAAATGTCCGGTATGTAATATGGAACATGGAATTTATTACTGCAAGCAATTCTTGGAAATGTCTCCGACTCAAAAACGTCAAATCATATCAAAATTTAACATTTGCTGCAATTGTTTATTCAGCCATAATGGTAAACTTTGCACTTCAAACAGGCGATGCCGTGAATGCAATGGCTGTCATAATACAATTTTACATGAAGCTTGTAAAAACAACACGACACCGACTCACGCGGAATCGTCACATCGGGGTGAACGGGCGAGTGGTATCTCGCACGTGGCTCAACAAGGAAACACACCCGAGACACTTTTATCGACAGCTTTGGTAAACGTAACAGGAGCCAGTGGAGAGTCGTATACATTACGAGCTCTCATTGATCAAGGCTCACAAGTGTCATTGATCACAGGGCATGCCGCACAATTGCTTCGTTTGCCAAGACGCAAATGTAAAGGCATCATAACAGGGGTTGGCGCCAAGGACAACACCTGCACTGGAATGTTAACCATCAGCTGTAACTCACTAACTGAAGAGTTTATTTTCAACGCTGATGTTTACATAATGAAAAGTTTAACAAGAAACTTGCCAAGTAAGTCATTTGAGAAGCCATCATGGGACTTTTTAGAAAATATTCAATTGGCTGACCCAGATTTCAATTTAAGTAAACAAATTGATATTTTATTTGGTGCTGACGTATATTCGCATATCATTCAAGGTGGCATATGCAACGTCGGCAACATGACACCAGTTGCACAACAAACAAGGCTTGGGTGGATTTTGTGCGGCAAGGTACAAACTCTACAATGCAACGTGGTTTTAAATAATATTGAGGAATTACATCGATTTTGGGAAATTGAAGATATACAAGAGGACACTTCATTTTCGACGGAGGAGAGCCAATGTGTTGAGTTTTATAAGACAACGACAACAAGGTCGGAGGATGGAAAATATCAAGTCAGACTGCCTCTAAAATCAAACATAGATCAACTAGGACAATCGAAACACAAGGCTATAGCACAGTTTCATCAGCTTGAAAGAAAGTTTAGCAAGAATAAAACTTTAGAACAAGAATATAAGCTGTTTATACACGAATACCAAAATTTGTATCATATGAGACTAGCTGACGGCAACACGAAGCTGGACTATTATTTACCACACCATTGCGTGCTACGCGAGCAATCTACTACAACATCGCACCGCGTAGTATTCAATGCTTCGCAAACTACAACAAGTGGACAAAGTCTCAATGACTGCATGTGTAAAGGGCCTAATTTACAAAAGGACCTTTTAACTTTGATTTTAGGGTGGAGACAATACAAGGTCGCCTTCACCGCAGATATCGAGAAAATGTTCAGACAGATATGGATTCACAAAGCTGATCAAGGTTTGCAGAAGATCGTGTGGAGAGATAGCCCACGTGACCTCTTACGTGAGTACCAACTGACGACAGTCACCTACGGCACCAAGGCCGCTCCTTTCCTCGCAATGATGACACTGCGTCAGCTGGCCGCGGATGAAAAAGTACACTACCCAGAAGCTTCTCAAGTGGTGGAGAATTGTTTCTACATGGATGATTTACTCCATGGAACCCACTCCTTAGAAACCGCATTACAACTGAAACAAGATCTTATGGAGCTTATGAAATCTGGAGGGTTTCATTTAAGAAAATGGAATTCTAATTATCAAGAACTAAAACAAGAGGGAGACAAACAAGGTCAAAATAACTATAATTTCAAGCAAGCGGAATCAACAAAGACCCTCGGTTTAATTTGGAACCCAGATCAAGATATTTTCATTTTCCAATCAAAAATCCCTAACGAAAATGGTGAAAATACAAAACGAACGCTATTGTCGGACATATCCAAGCTGTTTGACCCGTTAGGGTGGCTAACTCCACTATCTACAAAAATGAAGCTACTGTTCCAGCAAGTATGGGAAACGAACATGGCTTGGGATGATAAACTGCCCGATCACATCAATACGGAATGGCAAGAAATCAAACAAGATATTGAAAACATCAATAATATTCAAATACCTAGATGGTTGGGCACCGACGTCACGTGCAGAGTCGAATTACACGGCTTTTGTGACGCGTCGCAGAAAGCGTACGCGTGCTCTATATACAGCAAGATTGTGACATCGAATCAAGTCAAAATCGTTTTGGTAGTTGGCAAATCAAGGCTAGTTCCGATTAACAAGGAAATTACTCTACCAAGACTGGAGCTGAGTGGAGCTTTGCTTCTTTCCAAACTTATGATGAAAGTCTTACAAGCTTTATCATCACTTCAAGACATCAAGATCTACGGATGGATAGATTCTACGGCAGTATTAGGATGGTTACAAGGCAATCCTAATCGTTGGAAACCATTCGTATCCAACAGAGTTCACAAAATCACCGAAGTAATGCCACCTGATTGCTGGCGTTATGTGAAGTCTGCAGACAACCCCGCAGACTGCGCCAGTCGAGGGCTGACAGCGACAAGGTTGCAGCAACATTCCCTGTGGTGGCAGGGACCGGCATGGCTATCTACTTACAACAGTAGAAAGCAAGAGGAACCAACAGTATATACAACAAGAGAAGATGAGAAACAAGCTCAACAAGTTAACGTCGTAACACAAGGTACGGCAAGTCAGGAAAATCTAGTAAACGAGCTTATAAACAAGTATAGCTCCTACAACAAGGTAGTTCGCGTGCTATCATGGGTGCGCAGATTTTCCACGAAAAAGCAAGATCGTCAGCATACAACATGGCTCACGCTATCTGAAATAAGAGAAGCCACTTCAATTCTTGTAAAACAAGTACAAGAACAAATTTTTCATGACGAAATTGGGAATCTGAAAGACAAGAAAGTTATATCAGGAAAAAGCAAGTTATTAAGCCTGAACCCGTTCTTAGATGATCATGGGATTCTGCGCGTTGGTGGGAGACTACAAAACGCTCGTATCAGCCCTGCAATGAAGAATCCAATAATTTTACCTCAAAATCATCGACTTACCGAGCTAATAATAAATCATGCACACAAGCTCACATTTCACGGCGGGGCTAGAGTTACACTAGCGCTCACGCGCCAAAAGTATTGGATACTGAGTGGTAATCGAACAACGAAAAAATACTTACATCGATGCGTGACCTGTAAGAAGCAAAAGCCTAATAAGCAAGTACAATTAATGGCTGACTTACCTGGATCGAGAGTGAATCCTTCTCGTCCTTTCATGCACACCGGTGTAGACTTCACTGGTCACATCCTGTTAAAAGCCAACAAGGGCCGCGGGATAAAAACCACAAAGGGATATGTGGCAGTTTTCGTGTGCATGGTAACGAAAGCCGTCCATCTTGAGTTGGTCTCCGATCTAACTACTTCTGCGTTCATAGCAGCACTGCGAAGAATGTCTGCGCGCAGAGGGACACCGCGTCATATTTACTGTGACAATGGACGCAATTTTGTAGGCACAAGTAGAGTCCTTCAACAAGAATATCAAGAGCTTATGCAAACATTCAGCGACAATGACGAGTTGCAAAAGGTGCTAACTGAGATGGAAATCAAGTTTCATTTTAATGCACCCTCATGGCCATCAGCAGGGGGCCTCTGGGAAGCGGCTGTCAAGAGCTTCAAATTCCATTTGAAAAGAGTCATTGGCGAGCAAAGACTCACTTACGAAGAGTATTCAACATTGCTTACCCAGATTGAGGCGTGCCTAAACTCTAGGCCTCTGTGTGCTTTATCCGAAGATCCAGATGACCTTGCCTTTTTGACACCGTCACATTTTCTCACAGGTGGTCCAACACTGACACTTGTCGAGACTGAAAGAGATCTACGAACACGCTGGCAGCTTACTCAAAAAATATTACAAGATATTTGGAAGAGATGGCGTGCCGAATATTTGTCTCAGTTGACAGCAAGGTCAAAATGGAAACGTCCGCAAGAGAATATCAAGCTAAACGATGTAGTTCTCGTGCATGAAGATAATCTGCCTCCAGGCAAGTGGATTATGGGCAGAGTAGTGCAGCTACATCCAGGAAAGGACGGCTACACCCGTGTCATCACCTTAAAAACAAAGGGAGGCTTCATGAAACGGCCTGTAATAAAGTTGTCTGTACTAACAGAACATGATGACAACCAAGCAAGCAATTTACCTGTACAACAAGCGTACTATGGTAAACACGCCGAACAAGAAGGCAAGCCACAGAGAACAAGTAACGCAAAAGGCAAGAAGTTTTGCCTTACTTCAATTCTTACTGCATTCATGCTGTTTATGATCGTCATATCAGAAGTTGAGAGCAAAGTCAATGTTACCAAGTTCAGAGAGAATCAAAGTATGTACTTTGACAAAGTCTCAAATATGCTCTTAATCAAAGATGAATGGAAGCTCGTCGTGTACTATCAAATGGATCCTTATTGGCAAGGTAATAAGGCCCTCGAAACATACGTGAATACAATGGAGAACGCATGCACAACAATACGAGAACAAGCTCACTGCAAAGCGATACTACTCCAGTTACGTCATGGCTACGACGAACTCGAACACTACAATCAGCTGTTGCTCAGTCAGCAAGGCGAGCAGCGCGTGCGCCGGCGCCTCAAGCGGGGGCTTATCAACGGTGTCGGATATCTCGCTAACACGCTGTTCGGAGTACTAGATGAGAAATTCGCCGAACAATATCAGAAAGACATTGCCCTCCTACGTCAGAATCAAAACCACATCGCAAGCCTATGGAAAAATCAAACTTTAATTGTCGAATCAGAAAACAACCTATTAAAACGCACTGAAAGAGTGATGAACGAGCAACATAAACTCATACATAGACATATGAATACATTAGAAAACTCCGTACAAGAGCTGAAAAACGTGGAACGCACAAATAACGTCCTTAATGACTTCGCATTAGGAGCCATTATAGCAAGCAACGTGCTCCATAATTTAAAAGGCCTACAGGACACATTACTGGATACAATCACGGATATTTATCAAGGCCGCTTCAACTTACACTTATTGACACCGGAACAACTAATCAATGAACTCAGCACTATATCAAGCAAGTTAACCAAAGATGTGACTTTACCAGTTGACAACATCCATTCTGATCTGCGAAAGTTATACAGTTTAATGAAGATTAAAGCAAGGATGTTACAAGACTATCTACTTTTTGAGATCAGAATACCCCTCGTCAGCAGAGAAACATTTGAGATTTTAAAATTGGTTCCAATACCTAAACTACAAGGAGAGAACATCATTAGTCTGATACCAGTGTCAGATTACATAGCCATGAACTTGAAGAAAGACACTTTTATACCTATGAGTGAGATTGATGTCAGAGCATGTATCGTACAATTAGAAGTATATTATTGTCACAGCCAGAAGCCAGAATTTCATATGAAGATTGACAAGAATCTATGTGAGATGCAGAAACAAGACTGCAAAACAACAACAAGTACTTGTAACAACAAGTGGCTAGACAGTTATTCAATCAACATGTACATGTATTTTTGTTGTGAGCCCTGTCAAGTTAGAACAATGTGCGAGGATCAAGTAACCACACAACAGCTGACAGGCGCTGGACTCATAAGTGTAGGTCATGGCTGCATTATCAAGACGGATGAATTCATGATTTATCCACACAAGCCTCATACAAGTGAGATTAGAATATCACCGAACTTGTACACTCCAACAATCTCTCCGATTAACAATTTAATTAATCTCACCATACCTCACCTCAGCTTACCAAATGCATCTTATTCGGAGCTAGAACAAGAAGCTTCCGACATTGGCAACAAGATAAAAACTCTCAAAACAAGCGAACCTGTTTTGAGTGATGGTGTTACTTATCATGATGTACACCATTATGCCATGATTTACGTGATATTTGGCATAATAGCACTTGCAGCAATTATATTCTTAACAAGAAGAATTCGAAGCCAACACGGAGCAACGACTGCAAGCGCATCAGGGTTGCCAGCAGCACCACCGGCGCCAGAGCCGGCACCGACGGCCGCGGCGCGGGCCGCGGGGAGCGCGCGACGGACAAGCAGCGTGCGTAGAAAATACGACACCAAGTCTACAAGTCCCGTTTTGCGAAAATTTAATGATTCTTTTAATGAACATCCTGTTTAAGATACTTTTGTTTAATTTCAATTCAATTGTATACTTACATTCAAGTTTTATATAATTTACTAACATAGCAAGTAATTCATCTCATCATAATCTTCTGGCCCGGGAATATGTACGGTTTGCAACCGCACATGTCCCGCGTCAGCTATTTTACCTTTTACGCAATTGTATAATTAGTTCACGACTCATCAAGGTAGTGTGTACTCGCGTATTAGTGTAATTAACTTTAACAAGAAAGTAATCAATAAAACGCACTTTTTACGCTATCAAGATTGTTCTCATTTTGCCTCCACATCAGTTTATCAAGATTATCATCTTATCATCAAAAGATCATACAAGTCTAGCAAGAGACTGTACAGTTATAAATTACGAGACTATCAATTGTCTAATAGAAAAAACAGTTATATCTTGGATAACTTCCGCACTGGAAAGGTACTGGATTGCCATAAAGCTGATATATTATTAGTGTCTTATCTAAACAGTTTTAAGGTGCATTCACATTGTGCATTGGCGGAAAAACGTCAACTCCACCGCGGCTCCATGTAAAATACATACATGACTTTTACCTCACTTCGCGCAATTTTTTCTTTGCATATACGGAGGTAACTGATGTGAATACGTAATTCAATTTGTGACTCTTACAACTAAGCGTAAGTGTGAATTCGCCCGTCTTATATTCAATGACCCTTATCTAGGATGTAAGTGTATTGTATACTTACTAGAGCTGTATTAGCGCGATAGCAACGCCGCACGCCAACTTATCAGTGAAGCTCATGAGACCGTATACAAAGGCGGATGCTTCTGTTCTAGCGCCAACTAGGTCCGCCGTCAAAGCCAGGCTTGTCACTAACATTACAGCACCACCAAAACCTAAGAAATCATATAAAAAAGGCTTTCATAAATACATATATAGGTACCTAATACCTAACAACAATATTGACTTACCAATTAATACTGCTACTACATAGATTAAGTCATGTTTGTACACATGATCGGATCCGAAATAGACCCACATGAAACCAGTCAAAGCACATGCAGATCCTGTCAGGTAACTGAGCTTGCGTGTTATAGACCTTGGGGTCAGTCTCTGAACACCAGCTGCTGCCAGGCTTCCCAGGTACATTGCCAGCGGCACCACGGCCAACGCGCGCGCCGCTAGGCCCAATGTCCGGTGAAGATATAGCGGTATGAGTACCTGAGACACGTTTACTACGAGTCTCGTTGTCATGTATACTCCTGCCACCTGCAAGTCGTTCATACATTAGACAAAAAACACACAGTTAGAGATAACTACTACATATTGACCCAAATTACAATACCTACTATTGTTTCTAACATTTATATGATCCATATAGTCAGTAGGAGTGACTAAGTTCATTATCAACAATCACCAACTGTATTTCTTTTGTCTCATTTTGACAAGATTATAGAGAATGCTCAAGATCCAAAAAATTATGCGCACAAAAGAAAATATTAGTGAAATAACAGTAATTTCGACTAAGAAGTCAATCTCAAACAACTAAATTTGGTTATAGAAATTCAGAAAAATATGTATGATTTTTGAAACTTGAGTTTGTGTAGACATACTTTTTCAAATATTTTTATTACTCATTCATATTTGTCTGTAAAAGTTCACAATTTCAACTTCTATTATTAACAGAAACCACTAGGTTACATTACTTATAAATTCATAACATTTTATACACAACAGCGATTTACAATAAAATATTGTTATAATAATCACCTGGTACATCAACGGTTGACGGAGGAAGCCACAATGGGTCCTGTTGCTTGTACTCTCTACTAGTTGCTCATTTCGTCTGTAAGGTTTTTCATGTACAATTAAGTGGAACAAAATCACTGCAACGGTACCCGTTCCCATTACAATGTAAACTATGTTCTTAAACTTCCAAGCGTCCGTTGGTCCTACTTGCTGCAATAAAATATTATATATTTTATTTTAGTTCAAACAATGATATCACTAGGAACTTGGCAGGTAGAGCCACATCTACAATTTCATTCTCCTACATCACATCATCATCAATCATCTCACACAACATAGGGGGTGGCCCCTACATCACAACATCAGTAATTTATAAATTGTTTTAACGATTTAAAATCGTGTTTCATAATGCAAAGTAGGTACCTAAGACATGATACTTTTACTTTTTATGTGTTTATTAATTTCATCTATAGGTATTTATGAGAATAAGTGAAATTATCCAAGTCGAACTAGCAGTCAGTTCTCTAATAGAAAAATGTGTTTTTTTTAACCATCTACTCAAATATTACCATAGTAGTATTCTGGTTCAAGTGTTTCAATATTTGTTTTTATCTAAGTTTTATTTACACAAAGTCAATTATTACTTGAGACATGACACAAAACAGTATAATAATATTTAATGACTTATAAAATATTACTATACCTCCTTATCACATTCTCCAGTGACGCGCAGAACAATCCATGTGATGATATAAACAAATAGGTTTGAAAATACTGTGAACCCGAACCTGGAAAATAAAATAACTGATTACTTTTTAACCCCACACAACACTGTTCTGACCTCAGGTTCTGCCTATTACTAATGTTGCCTAAATTTAAAATACTTGTATATTAGAAGTATTGCTTTTTTTAAAATAAAAGGCATTTATTTTACACAGAGTTCATAAAGAAAAAAGTTTGAAACATATTTCAATACTAATTAAAGAAATTACACTAAAACATGAATTTCCTGTTCAATTAAATTAAAATTAATTTCTAAAGATATACAAAAAGAAAGACAGATTTTAAAAAAATAAGAAGGCTGGTACATCTGAGCATTACCTGACAGCAGTAAGTTGTTTTCTTGTATGGTCATCTTCAGACAGCTCTGGTATTAAACTCAGATGAGATATTTGCACAGCTGCCCACCCAATTTGAAATATCATGATGAATGCAGCATAATAAAACATTTGCGCCCATTTGTGAGCCACTGAGCACCCCAAACATTCTGAGAATATGAATGGGAATGATGCCAAAGTGCATGCACTTCCTGGAAAGTTATGAACAAAGAATAAAAAGGTGTTATAGAATGTATTACTCATGGAAAATGGGTTGTTATTACTGTGTTTTATATGGCAATGAAACTTACCAAATAAGTGCCATAATTTTCTTCTGCCATATCTTACACTTACAGAGTTGTCAGTACGATCTGAATTATATCCTACGAATGGGGTCGATAATGCGTCGACCACTTGCCCTATCAACATTAAATTACCTGCTTGTGAAGCACTAAATTCTAAGACTAAATGAAAAAACACCAAAAAATATGTAAACCACAGACTAGCACACACATCGTTTAATATATGACCAATTCCGTAGCCAAGTTGTAATTTTAAGCTAGTAGATATATCCACAAATTCATTATCCATTTTAATTTACCTGAAGTTTGTCAACATAAAACTTACAAAACAAAAAGTTATGACAAACCGATAAGAATGTAACTTGCTATGAATACATTGAAGGAACATACAAGAGTCTTTTGGTTCTATTAAAAAGGTGCTACTTGGTTCATAAAAATGTTTTTAATTTCTGCAAAACAACCTGTATTATAAATATTACTATTATTTTCCACCCACAAAACGTAACGTAAAGTAAATGAGCGCCGCATGGAATGAATGAACGCAAGAGAGTGACACTGACAGAATATAAAATATGACCATATGAAAAATATCGTGTATTGACAGTTACTAGACTATACCAACGAGAAGATTTGGTGCGTTTGAATGTCGACTACCAGGGTAAAGTTTTACTCTACCCGGTATTTTGAAAAAAATCCCATTTTGAAAAAAATTGGGTATATTGCCTAATAGGCATAGGAATGAGCTCCGGGCCGCAGGTTCGTGTTTGCTGTATGCTCTGTATGGCAGAGAGGGAAATAAATTAATGTGAATTCACCAAAAAAGATTGCCCATTTGTAAATATGATTTTTATAATCGTAATAATAAGTATAAATGTCTGTGGTATAATTTTGAAAAGCAAAAAATAAATACTTTCTTTACAGTCCAAAACTCAAAAATACTTGCAGTTTTGAAAAAAACTAAACGTCAACAGCCGGGGTTAGGTTATATTATTGTTATCGGAAAAGGATTTTGCTGTTAATAATGTATAAAAGTTATTTTATGCGCAGAAACAAATTATAAAACAACTTGTTTTGATAAATTATTAAAATGGAGAGGCTACGTCATTTAATTTTCTTTTTTTGTATGACGCTTAAGGCCCTTTGTGTTCATGGTGATGATTTCAAAGAAGAGATGTTTATCAAGCCTTTACCACCTACTCATCTCTATGTCGACTTTCAGTTTATAACTTCAGTGACCACCGATTCCTATTGTAAGTAGTAAATCTATTCAACTTGTATCCCGCAATTTTGGTTTAATTCTCCAGTATTACCTTATAATGTATACTTCTGGTTTTAGTTGAACATTCCCACCTCTCACCACGATCATTAGGCGAAATAATATCAAGATTTCAAGTAGAAGAACTGCATCTAACATTAACAGAAGGACAGTGGAGACATCATCAGTGGGGGTATCCAGTATTGGATGCTGCCCCTGGGGCTGAACTGTATGCTTGGTTCTCACCAGAGGTCACTAATATAGACACCCAGTGGA
This sequence comes from Pectinophora gossypiella, assembly GCF_024362695.1. Taxonomy (NCBI): domain Eukaryota; kingdom Metazoa; phylum Arthropoda; class Insecta; order Lepidoptera; family Gelechiidae; genus Pectinophora; species Pectinophora gossypiella. The sequence goes on from NC_065405.1 coordinate 7,167,242, forward strand.
GGAAATTAAGTGCTACGCTTTCTGGACTTTTTTGTGCCTCATTAAACTTTATAGACAATTTCAACACAGTCACCCCCCAGATGGCCCTCTGGCCAACAGGAGCATTTAAAAATAGTGAGAATGTAACTGCTCAGCTGAGATATGCATCATTACCAAGAGAGATTGTCTGCACAGAGAACTTAACACCGTGGAAGAAACTCCTCCCATGTGAGTCAAGCAGAGGGTTCTCAGCATTGCTGAACTCTAGAATGATACACAATACAAACTATCATTCCATTGGAGTGCATGTACGGAAGAAGTGTATGTCAAAGCAATGTACTGAAACTGAACTGGAAATAAAGCAAACTGTGGCACTTGTTTATGATTATAAAATAATTAATAGCTATGACTGGTCATTCAGGAAGCTATTTGGTCAAGGTTTACCAGGAGCTTGCCCTTTGTCATCTGCTAGTAGAATATATGTTGAAATCTCATCAAATGACACACAGCCTTTTAAATTGGTTCCACCTCCAGAGAGAATTCTTACTTCTAAAAGAGGCTATGGTGATATTCAACTGGCTGTATATGATGTTGAGCCTGATGGCCAAATGATAAATATCGGAGCAAAACATGAAAGCAAGAACAAAGTAGCTGTCACCATCCCTCCACCACTGCATTTCAATCGCTATGTCCTAGGTTATGGGAAAGAGTTTGGTGGCATTGTTACAGAGCTGATAAATAACTGTTTTACTTCTATAAATGTTGTTGTACTAGAGAATGCCCCATGGTGGTTGCCAATTCAACTGAGCTCTCTAAGAATAAATGGGGAAGCAGAGAGTAAAATTGTATTGTCACAGTATTACTCTCCGGGCCGTAGCAGACAGAAGCCATATCACTTGGAGTTACTCTTGAAATTGCCACCCAGGTCCACTACTACAATAACAATTGATTTTGAATTTGTATTTTTAAAATGGCAAGAGTATCCCCCTGATGCCAATCATGGATTTTACATTGGGTCTGCATTAATTGCTGCTAACTTGCCAACTGGAAAAAATCTTACTAGTTTGCCAATTACTGGCAGCACATTTGATTCTGTCATAAATGCTTCTCAATTATGTAAGTATCATTTATTCACCATGTTCTCAGTCCTTTAGTCTTAAATAGCTTTTTAGATAAAATACAATAACTTTTTAGATACAACAGTGGTTATAAACATTTTCTTATATCTAGTGAGGTTCTGATGAGGTATCATTGATATTATTAGCTATCTATTAGGGTGATTTAATTATCAGAATAGATGTTGTGTAAGCCCTTAGACATATTGTTGTTAATAACATTTATTTATCTTTTTAGGGTATCCAGTTCTGTTCAGATCTAATGGTGCTATGGTGTCTCTACCAACTCCAGACTTCAGCATGCCCTACAATGTGATTTGTCTCGCCTGCACTGTAGTTGCATTGGCATTCGGCCCTCTCCACAACATCTGCACTAAGGAACTAGTGCTGAAACCAGCAGGCACACCAGTATCCTTAACACAAAAGATATTGAATTTATTTAAAAGGAAGAAGGACTAATTTATTTGTCTACCCTGCATTATTTTTGTTACCAAAAATGAGAACAAATTGCTGACTGAATAAATTATAATTTTGTTGTTACAACAATAAAAAGTATTAGTATTTAAATCTACATTCTTTAACTTTCTATTGTCTTTAAAAATAGGTACAATCATAGAATGAATACCGCCACTGTGCTTTCCAAGCGCCATTATTAAAGTTCAGCTTTTGACCCTGAAACCCGTAAACGCATAAATGAGGTGAGTTACACTACACTTTTTTACATTGATTATTGCATTGATGTATAATAATATGTTACTATATTGCACGGTAGTAACATTATGAAATCAGGCAAACACGTAGCGGGTGCGACGCGATTATTTTATCCAATAGAGGTAACGCGTAGCCAATAGAGTTGGTTCATTTATACCAACGCGCGCGATATGTGTGCTGCATACTACAGGAGCAGACCGGCAGACCTTGTTAACGTTACCAAGTATCATGAATTCATGGATGAAAAGTAACGGCGTGGGTATCGTTATTTTTTTATCTGTAGTACCTTAGTAATTTCCAAAATCAGTTACTTTTTACTTAATGTGAAAACACGAAATGGAAGAACTATGGAATAGCAGACTGTGACTTCATAGAAAAACGTGATAAAATCTTGGACTTATTACGTTTTTCTTGAAGTTATATATAATAAAGAAAATGTTTTTCGTTACTTTTAAATTTGTCTTTATTTCGTCATCAGAATTATATAAAATTCATTTTGAACTTAGTAGATACACGACGAATGGGTTCTACACGTCCTATGTAATGGAGTAATGAAGGCGATTACTCCACCGACAAGAGCACAGCTCTTAAATAAAAAGAGAGAGAGAGAGATACACGACCCATTTGAAGCCCTGTACGAAACCCAATAGATTTTTGTGAAATGCCATAAGCAAATTGCAATTGACACGATTAGGTATTTGCAAATAACATTTTATACTTATTTTATTGTTAGTTAGCCTGGTTATAGCTTACGTTTTAGAAATAAACATAATACAAGGCGTCGCTGCGGTGGGTTACGGTGGGGTTGCTCTACTATAGCGTGACCTTAGGTAGAAGATTATTACAAACTTCTTCGCATATTATTTACTTATTTGGACTTCATAGCATAACTTTGTGGCTTTTTCACTGTCATTAATTATTTTGATTTTGAAGCATTGTTTTATGTTTACCTATTTATTATGCTTTAAAAGCATTTTTGCTGAGTTATATTTACGGGTTTTTGTTATTAATGTTTAGCGTTTGATATTTATTTTTATTATTTATTTTGTTAATGTTATTTGTTTATTGAGTATATTTTTATAATTTTGTATAATAGGTACTTAAACATGGGTATCGACTACGGGTAAGTACTTTAATGTTAATTATCCTATTATTTACTAATAGGCAGACAGGGAAGACGCCTTTAGTCCCACTAGTTCTGTTGTAAAGTTTTGTTATCAGAGACAGGGTAGTAAGCAGTCACCGTTGATTCAAGTCATCATAATTCGTCTAAGAACTTTTACATTAGGTAGGTACCTGCAAGATGTCTGTGTGTGACTTGTAATTCTGCCTACTCCGATACGGATTACGAACGTGAGAGTCGGTAGATAAGTTATTTGTTTGTTATTTACACTAATAAAGCGCAACAGGTAGGCAAAAACCCTCACTTGTTTTATTCCATGATACGCCGACGCGTGTGACGCTTTCAATACCTATCTGAAAAATAAATAAATAATTAGGTATGTCTTTTTATCGTGTGAGTTGCGAGGTAGAATACCAGCCTCAACCCTGGTGTCAGGGTTATGATTGAGCCACCAAAGGCCCCTGACAGAGCTCATATAACGATTACTCACTTACATCAGTAACCGGGACCAACGGCTTAACGTGCGTTCCGAAGCACGGATCATCTTACTTTCGGACAATCAGGTGATCAGCCTGTAATGTCCTAACCAAACTAGGGATCACAAAGTGATTTTTGTGATATGACCCCACCGGGATTCGAACCCGGGGCCACCGGATAGTGAGTCCAATGCTCAACCACTGGACCACAGAGGCCGTTATTAGGTAGGTATATAAAAAAGTACGAAAAATAAATAATCTTGACTGATAGGTATTCGATCAGCGAGATTTGAAATCCAAGAGATGCGGTTTTCTACCTCTATAAGCGAGTGGGTGGGCTTAAGTGTGATATTCCAAATGAAAACGTATAAGTACTTAAACTTACAAGGACTCATTAGCTGTGTAGCGACTAGAATAGCCTTCTCGGATGTTTACGGATGGAAATTATGATTCATTTTGCATGTTTCGCTCTCACGCTTCATTTTCAACTTACAGTCAAAGAAATTTAAAATGCCCATGCAACTATTACAAGGCAAATCAAGATTTTCAGAAGATAACAACCTTGGAAGATGTTGGTCTTACCATCTATCGACACATAGGAGGTAAAACAAATGTAAGTAGAAGTAAACACTTTGCTACCTATTAAAATTTAACGTAGCTAAATATCGAGTGAGGAGCTCGGTGGCGCAGCGGTAAACGCGCTCGGTCTGCGATTGTTGAAATTAAGCAACTTTCGTTTTCATCTCGAGCTCCTCCGTGCTTCGGAAGGCACGTTAAGCCGTTGGTCCCGGCTGCATTAGCAGTCGTTAATAACCACCAATCCGCACTAGGCCCGTGTGGTAGTTTAAGGCCCGATCTCCCTATCCATCCATAGGGAAGGCCCGTGCCCCAGCAGTGGGGACGTTAATGGGCTGGCGATGAAATATCGAGTCATGTATGTCAGTATGCTACAGAGTCAGAAATTTTAATACCAAACTTCCTCTTTCTTTGCCACTATCTCTACTAAAGCATATTAGCTTTTTTTTATGTGACTTATTGTAGATTTGCCGCAGATGGCTTTTTTTTAACTACTTGGCCGGACAAATGGGGAGCGCTGAAGGCTCTCACCCGGTACAACGTTTTAGATAACATGCCTGAGGGTGCCCAGTTGGGCGCGAGCATTATTAGCGTATATTATAAGTTACTTACTACTATTTTTGTTTTTTTTCCATTCTTCCTCGCACCTCGGTACGTTAGATGTGAGACACTGTCCAGCACGTCTCTCCGTCTAGACTGCCTTAATGATACCTACTTATACCTAAGCATTTTTGCAGGCACAAGAAACTACACTTGTGATGGATGTCATGGCTGATGAAAATTTTGTTTTAGAGAATTCTAGCAATTTAGATATAATGCCAGAAGACTTTGTTCTTGCATTTGGTAAGCTATGTATAGAAGTAAAAAAAGAAAAAGCATAATTTTAGCTTAGGTATGTGACGGTAATTTTGTTATGAACTTTGTCCGCAGAGCAAAATAAAATAAGCTGTCAACATTGCAAAAACATCGTAGAACACATAGAAAGATTATTAAAAAGTATACAGGTCATTAAAAATAGAGATACCAGAAGTATTTGTGCTCATTGTAGATCTAGGCCTGAAACACAATGTCCTCGATGTCAAGAGATATTACGGAGATTTAACGCAGCAAAGAAAGAAGATCAAGAAAGGTGTAGAATTAATAAACGCGTAGTCATATGTTTAAACAAAGTTCCACCTAATTCTCGAACTGTAATTACTGTTATGGACCGTAAATCGAGTAAAGACACTGCAAACTATCTAGGCGATCATTCACCACCACCCATTAGTTTTCTGGATATGGGACATCTTTGCTATCCGAAATGTCTTCATCCCAGTTGTACTAGACAGTTGTACGCTGACGACCTATCAGCCAGAACAGCTCCACCTCATTACCGCTCTTCAAAGTTAGAGTCCAAGTTAAGTAAATCTAGATTTGAACACGACTTGGAATTTGACTCTAAAATGAAAAAATATCGGTCAGATGACTTGTTAGTTGATTCTTTGAAAAAACCTGTACAACCTGAAACAAAAAAGAAATTTGAATTTGTGTTCCCGAAAAGCAGCAAAAAATCAATAGTGGTTCCGGATTTGAAACGTGTTAGCTCATCCGCTTTAGTAAAAGATATGCTTGATAAATCACATAAAGATAACAAAGAAAAAGAAAAAAATTATAAGATTGAAAAGATCAAAGAAGACGAGAATAATAATTTAAAATTAAAAGCAAAGAAAACTGAAGATGAGCAATTTCAGTATACTTCATTACTTACGGCAAAAAAATATAAAGGGGAATATATACCTGAAACCTTTGAAGGAGAAAAGAAAATAGATGAAAAAAATAAAAAGAAACTGGTTAAAGGAGAAACAGAATCAAAAGAAAAACAAACGTCAAAAATATTGTCTGATGCCAAACTACGTAGTAGTGGTAAATCTGAACAAACTTCCAAGGAAAAGGGAGACAATGTTATCAAACATAAAAGTGATATACAAATAGATATAAAAAGGAGAGATAAATCTGAAGAAAAAAAAGGAAAAAGTAATAAAGATAACGACGACAAAACAACATATGGAGAAAGAAAAGGAAACATTCATAAAGATAAAGGAAATATGAAAAGACAGCCAGAAGAAAAAGGGTCACTAGAGAAAATAAAAGGTCCTTCTGGAATATCACAGAAACATAATCAAATAAAAGGAAAAAGTCAAAGCGAACAAATCCTAAAAAAAGAGAAATCAAAAGCAAGAAATAAAATACAAGAAATGTTTGCTAAAGAAAGTAAACTGGACGCTGAAAAGGTACAAAATAATATGGCGCAAACGGGACAGAACACAGACGACAAATTTGGACAAAAAAGAACCAATGAGGAAATAAGAAAAAGCGGTACAAAGAGAGAACAAGGCGTAAATGATTTGTCCGATAAAGGCGGGAAAGTTTCAAAGTCAGGCGTGAAAGATAACGAAATAGATAAAAGTGTAAAAGGTAAAGATGTACAAAATTTACCACAAAAAGATAACGTAACTAAAGCCGGCAAACAAGTTTCAGAGATATCAAAGAGGGACGAAAACACACTAGAGCCATCTGAAAGAGAAGGAAGAAATATTTCTGCCGAACTCCCAGGACATAAAAGTGATAAAGTTAAAAACTTGAAGGCTGGTGACAAATCTAGGCAAAAAGAAAGTATCGGTGAAGTTAATAAAGAAACTACAAAGAAAGGTAAAAAAGGGAAGAAAGAAAAAAATGACGCTAATGGAGATGAGAATATGGACACCTCCAAATTGTTAAAATATAAGAAAGATAAAGATGTATCAACTAAAGAGAAAGGCGGAAAAAAGAAACGATTTCCACCAAACACAATATTTGAATTACCAGACTTGTTCAATGAAATAGGGACTAAGAAACAAGGCGATTACTCCGAAAAAGAAAAAAAGAGAATAAGAGAAAAACAATTTACTGTTGCAGAATTACAACAACTTGAGATATTAAAAGATTCTCTTGGTCAAGACATGAAACTGAAGACACCCGTATTACGAGGACAAAACTCTTTTCGGAACCAAGACAAAGAAAAGAAAATTGTTAGTAACCTATTGGCTGGAATTATCAATCATTTACCTATTGTTTCAAAACACAGAGATCATAGTCATAAAAGTCTTGCATCAGATTGTATTGTTTGTCATGCATCAGATGTCGAACTTGATCTTGATAGTTGGAGAAAGGGAAGAAATAATAAAGCTGCTTTAAATAAATACATAAAGTGTTTAAAAGTAAAGCAAGCTAACAATTATATACAACAAACAGACGAAGGAGAGGATCACATTTTCGAATTTAAAAGCCTGGAACCAGTGGAGAAAAAACCTGAAGTAAAAAACCGTAAAAAAAAAGCACCGGTAATAGTATATTTTTATTTTAGTCAGTTTTATCTCATTCCGACTTCACAATCTGTCAAATATGAATTTACTACTAGCGATAAGGGCTTCCTTCATACAAAAGACATCAACGAGTCGCGGTACCGCCGCCTGTATATGAATATTGTGCATTGGGCTTATAGTCGACATAGGTCATCTTGTCGCATCGCATAAGTATGATCGCAATAATATGCACTATGCTCATATTAAATATACGTATTACATATTATTTAATTACTACTTGTTGATTTTTTACTATAATGTAACAAAACTCCTTAAATAAGTCTTATGGAGTAAGTGACTCAGTTTTCGACATTTGTCACTATGACAGTATGTGCATTTTGCAAGTACATTTTGTATATTTAGAAATATTTTTTTACAATTTTACAACTTTTATATTTTTTTACAATTTTTGAGTTTTTTTACAATTTTATATATCTTTATTTAATATTAATTATTACGGAAATGGCAACTAACGAACCACGAATATCATATGATAGTTCAGGAGTAAGTTCTGAAAGCATAAGGCTTTTCGGTGCAGACCGCGAGCTAAGTTATTTTCGGTTTAGCTCGCATTTCGCATAGCTCGCATAGCAGCTTTTTAAATATAATGTTTGCATAGCTTGCAGTCAGCATATAAATATCGAACTTTAACTTTGCTCGTGTTCTGTAACTGGCATTATTATTCTGTAACCTTGTCGGAATCGGTGGAGAACAACTCCTTAAAAGTTCTGTCAAAAGAAACTTATAGAAAGCCAATTATAAAAAGAGGGTTTTTTTATAATATTGTAAAATTAACCTTTGACAAGTTTCTTTTTGATAATACCGTTCAGTAAATGAAAACAGAACTAAGGTGGCCCGCCAAAAGTAACAGAGTAGGGTTGCTCCAAATCTTAAAATTATAAATACAATCGAGTTACTTTCTTTGAACATTATGTCGACAATTAACTGATTATAATTTCAGGAACCCTATATTGGTGGGAAAGGCATATTGAGGTACGCTCTGTCGGATCGTACGTTCATTGAAAACGGCTGGACGGTACTTCCAGTCGAAAAAGTGATCCGTCGAGTGAGTAATATTTTTCAAGCGTTTGGTTTAGCACAGCTACAGCCTTCCATCACCTTCTATTGAAAGCGACAGCAGCGCGGCGCGGCCACATACGTTAACGTTTGTAGAAAGAATAAAGTCAAAATCATATTTCATAGAGAAATGTCTTTTTGTTTCTCCAGGGTTTTTTTTTCCTTTTGTAGTGGTGTACCACGGTCGTGCGACTATGTCCGTCTCGTTCTAATACTCACTATCTTACCCGCCCTAACTAGCGACTGATACCGATTGTCTTCTTATTAAGTAGTAACTGAATTTCTCTAGAATATTGAATCTATTATATAGAATATACCTCTAGTTTAAATTTTTACTTCACACAGTAGATATAAAAAGTGTTAGTGACATCGTAACGAATAACGAGCTGCATCATGACCCTCGGTATTCGTTACGATGTCACTTACACCCCGTACAGGTAGCCAAATACAAGTACGCACGGGTGTTAGTGACTCCGTAAGGAATACTGAGGGGGATGATTCAGACTGTGATTCTGAGTTAATATCAAGTGGAATTTCCTATCGGAACATTCATGAAAATTGTAGTGTTTTTTAATTATTTTTAGTTCCATACTTTTGCGACGGAAAATACCATTTGATATCAACTCAGAATCATGGTCTGAATCTTCCCTCAAGAGTTTTCGTTACGATGTCACTAACACCCTATATAACTACTTATTTCGTTATATGATTTTATTAGATGAATGTGTACCGTATGCGGCCTGTGAACCCAGAATTCGACTGGTTTGAACATAACAAGAGCAAGGGTTACATGACTTATGACACTGGCGAGAAACTGGCAGAAATTAATGATAACGGCCACGGAACCTGGTACTACCGCAGCGGCAGGCTGGCACTTGACTATTATGGCGCTGAAGGTGTTTAATATTGTAGAGAATTCTGTGTAATTTAGGCTCTGAGCGCCTTAATCGCTCTACATTTTGTTCGGAAAGATACAGCACTCGAAAAAGTTCGTATCTATCTACGGCCGTGTGACAAAGTACCTACATGTTGAATCTACCACAACATTCATTGTCGGTTATCTTAATTATTCTTGAATTTTCACTTACAGAAATGAATGCTGAACGACGTTTTGTCATTTACAGCAGCGGTGAAAAAGATCAGAGAGGCCGTTCCTATCCAATTACTGTGTTAGCAACGTTCGATTACCTTGGAAACGGCATTGTGTTTGATCACAGTGGAAAAATACGGTAAAAATCACAATTTAGTTTGTCAAGGTCTGTCTACAGAAGATGTTTTTGACAAAAATATTTAATACTGTTTCAGTCTCAAATATAACCAGGCTGAAGGCATTGTCCTCGATCGAGGAATAGGGCCCGTGTCACATTGGAAATGGCACTCGCTAAACGATCCGCCAATCCTGCAACAAGTCATGATGGACACCAGTTTGTATCCCAAAGATAAGAGCATACGCTCGCTTGGACACGAAGATGAGAAGAAAGAGAAACCAATTAATGAGGAAATGTTAGAAATCGAGTTGCAGAACTTAGTAAAAGAAACAGATATGCAATCATCCACACAATATCAGCCATACCAAATAAAAATGAAAGCTTTAAAAATAAACGACCAATTCTCTCTAAGAATCTTAGATCAAAAAACAATATATCTAATATTTAGAGATGGCACAACGCATTTAAAGCTAAACTTGGGAATGGTATTGGATCAAGACGAAGTATTGGATACTGTTAAAACTGAAATAGGTGAAGTACATAGTACAAATTTTCGTCCGCCTGCGACGGATAGTTTAGCAGATATACAGCGCAAACTTGCAATCGCCAGGAATTTTGATCGCGTGTGCGCGGAGCGCGAGCGACGGCTACGCCCGCAGGTACCCGTCGCTAGCGTTGACCGGCTGATCGCGGGCGTCTCGCACCCGCGGCCACAGGTTCATGTTCTGTCCCCTGCATCCAGCGCACGGGAATGTTACAAACACCGGAAGCCGCCCCTGAATATGTATTACGACACACGACTCATATAAAACTTATAAATAAAACTATATTATCAAAATTGGTTCTTATTTCAGTTACTTTCTATGCAAATGCAATCACTAATTACTTCATTTATGGTCTTTTTAAAGTCCAAACACCATTGTTCAACTATTGTGTCTGAAAATCTGAGCCGCAGAACCACCGCCATGCGGTCAAGAAGCATCCCTTGGGTTAAGTATAGAAAAGAATCTGCTTAAATAATTGAGGCTTACTTATTATCTCGTTATGATATATGTTTTTCAGCAGATTCGTTAAATGATTCTCGAAAGACAAAATGGTTGTAGAGAAGAAATAAAGTTGAGATATAAGCAGAATTCGTTGGTCTAACAGAAAACTGTTCGGTCTTACTTCATAGCTTATGTTGTTGTTTTGTTTGAGATTTTCACAGATATTTCATACTTTAACAGCCTCCGAGTTCTAGTGGTTACAGCGTTTTTTTTTTTTTATTCCTAGTACCCCTGCCGCACAAGATAGGCAGGGTCCTTATCAAGGCAGACATATCTTACGCTTCTATGTAATATTATCTAGTTTGCCCGCAATAGGGCCCTACACTGCGCTACACTTTCATTCCGAGTCTCTATTATCATACCAGTTCTCGCATTTATGCCTCTCGCACTTTTATCCATCATCTTTCATTCTGTCATTCCTACGGCCCTATTCTACGATTTATAATTAAGTGGTTACAGCGTTAGGCTCACGATCCGGAGGTCCGGGTTCGATTCCCGATGGGGACATTGTCGAAATTACTTTGTGAAACCTTTGTTTGGTAAGGACTTTTCAGGCCTGAATCACCTGATTGTCCGAAAAAGTAAGATGATTCTGCGCTTCGGAGGCCACGTTAAGCCCCCGGTCCCGGCTATTAACCATAAAAACCACCAACAACAACCCGCATTGGAGCAGCGTGGTAGAGTAGGTATGCTCCATAAGGGGAGGCCTGTGCCCAGCAGTGGGACGAATATAGGCTGTTTATGTTGTGTTTTATTTCATACTTTAAGATTATTAAATGTCTGAATTTTCTCCAAATCCATGCTCTATGTGTGTATTAGGTACTTCTGTTTCAATCTTTGATCGTATAGGCGTCAGCGTCAGACATAGGTCCGTGTTGCTCTATGGCGTCAGCGTCACACACCACACACAGATGCGCGTGTACGATAACGTCAATGTGTAATGTCTTTAAAACCAGGATTTTTTATATGAAGTGTCCAGGTCCAGGGTGTGCTCACAGCCATTTACGTGTTAAATGTCTGTGGGTGTGCTGGAGGTTGAGGCGCCATAGAGCAACACAGACCTCTGAGGACCTGAGGCGCTGTTCATTATCTGGTCATTGAATCTTCATTCTTCATGCTGTCAACGATTTCGTTTGATTCTTCATATTCGTGCTGAAACGTCATTTTAGAAATTTCTTCTTACATTTTGATTTTATTTAATCATTTCTTATTTATTGTAAAATGTTATAATTACCTACTTAATTAGGTAACTTATAAACTTACACTTACTGTTACGTGTGTGGGAGTAGGTAGTGAAGGAGCAATGTGGTCTGTGGCCAATAAGTAAGTTGTACAGTTATATTCGGTAAAAATATAGAATAAGTACCTAACAAATCATTGCAAATTCTAGGGCCGAATGCTATGACTGTGCTAAATGCAAATGTTACAAAGATTGTCCAGAATTTAAAAAAGTGGCGGAATTTAAAAAAGTTGGTCTTGATGTTTATTTACACAACAAACATTCCTCTGATGATCAGGTACGTGAATTTATAATACAGGTTTTAGCAAATAGATAAAATCTAAGTCATAAGATTCAATTAGAAGTAGATAGTTATTTGCTGAACAAGTGAGTAATGTTATGTTTTATGTGCCCAGTTTAAATCACGAACTAGCAGACACATGCAGAGGCATCGTATCCTACACGAATCGTACGTAATACTCGCGTAGGACGATAGCAATACGAACATGTACCTACATATTATGTTCAAAGGAATAGAGGTGCTGCTGCGAATCATGATTTTTATTGTACTCATTACGATAATCGTAGCGTAGGTACTCACTGGCGTGAAATAATTAGTTTGAAAACTACTTTAAGTACCTTTGTTTTCTTTTATTTAGGTGGAATAAAGTATATTTTCTATTTTTACTTACTACTAACCTTACTTAAAATAATACCTTTCAATTTTTTTCGATATTTACATTTTTTCGATAACCCTCAGCGCTCCCTGCCGCGTTTAATGTCATATGTGGCAAATCTAAGTACAAAAGTTACGTCAAAATAACGATATTGCACGAGGATACGATTCAGTTGTAAAACTCTGCAGGTCTCGTACTCAGAAAGGCTCAGGGACTTAGGTTGGGTTGAAAGTTCGACTATTAAGTACTTATTCAAAAAGTTCGACTTTTGGTTGCAGACTGACCGTACTACTGCAGGTCCACCTGACAGTCATATTAAGAAGGATGTTTTCATTTTACATAATACGAGTGACGCGAATATCGTACCAGCTGATTTCGTTTCGGCGTTTGGTAACATCACATTATATTACATCAACTGTAATTAAAAGCAAACTTATGTACTTAATTTAAGTATGTTTTCTTTTTCAGATATTAACAATATCAACTGTTTACGGTGTCGACATATAGCAAAAAATATACAAAATCTATTACAAGGAGTCCATGTCGTGGATAAAAAGACCATCAGAGGTGTATGTCATCATTGCATGACGATGCTTCGATCTCGCCGTCCTTGTTATGAATGTCAAAAAATCGCGGCACAATTTGCTGGTAGTCCCGCTATGAAACAAAGACTTGAAAAATTTATAGACAAAACTCATAGACTGGACGAATTAGCCACTAGCAAGGGTATTAAAAAAGATCTCCATAAATATGCGACCTCAAAAGTGGAAAAAATTACTTTGAGCGAAAAACGTGATCAGGAAAAAATTGTTGGCGCTGGCAAAAAGCAAGATCTAGGTGAATTAGCCAGCGGTGTTTATAAAAGACAACTTGACCAATATGTCCCAGGTACTAGCGGTCGACAAGGTCATGGTGAACCCACCATTGCTACTACACATAAAAGGTCAGGTAAGGTTGCCGTAGGTACCAGTACGAGACAAGAACTTGATGACTTGACGACCGGCACCTACAAAAAATACCTCGATAGATTTGTCCCAGGTACTGGCATAATTAAGGATCATGATGTAATAGGTACCGGTGTTTATAAAACACATGTCGATAGATTTACTCCCAGAACTGGAATACAACAGGATCTCGATGCTTTGGCCACCGATGCATATATTTTTTACAAAACGAAAAGACAATTGAATAGATTTTCGCCCGATACAGGCATTAGACAAGATCTTGATGAGTTCGTCACCGGTATCTATAGGAGACAACATTTCGACAAATTTGCCACGGGCCGAAATCAAGATCGTAGTGAATTTGTTGCTAGTGTAGGGATGCAAACAGATCGTGACGAATTGTCTCCTCGAACAGTAACAAAAAAAGATATTCACGCCGGAAAGCTCAGACTTGTTACCAGTCTATTTGACTGGCCGACTAGGGATAAACAATCTAAACTAATTACTACGCGAATTTCGTCTGAAGCAGACTTAGGTCGAGAGATAGCAAGCACATCTACAGCGGGACCTGAACGTGATATAGAACCAATGTTTTTAATAAGAAAAAAACATAAAACTCACACTAAAGACTTTTTTGATACTTTGTCGGTACGTGAAGAGCCTGTATTATTAGTAAGTAAAAAGACTAGCCCACAAAGACCACAAAAAAGTGGGTTTCCTGATACAGAAGACCAACATGTTTACAAAAGTGAAGATTTTTCATTACAGAAGATTAAAAAACTTAGATCAAGTGTACACAAAACAGACACAGTGAAATTTAAATCTACGCCAGATTATTTTCAACCAGAAAAACATCAACCTGTTCTAAAGCCGAAATCGAAAATGACACCATTTGTTTCTAAATCTTCATCTACTGTAACAACCGAACAATACCAACGACATTTAGTGTCAAAATCATTTGTACGTAAACATATCGATTTAAAAAGAAAAGAGAGAAAATTGAGTTTCAGAGAAAGCAAAGCCACTTTAAAGAAACCTAGATTAGACTTGCCAGCTCATGATGCAACATTATCTGTTCAAAATAAAACGGCTCCGGGAATAATGAAGTTAAGTCGAAAAAGTGTTAGAACACTGGCTTCAAAACAATCAAGTATAGGTCCACGTCCCGCTGTTGTAAAATCGGTTTTTAAATACGAATTTTACAAAAAATCTAAAAGGAATCTTGCTCGGCATATAAGTTCGACTGAATTGCTCGGTGATATAAAAGATAAATTACCATCGAGACTGAGAGAAAAAGCGAAACGTCGGGAATCTCTAGGAAAGAAAAAAGAAAAAGAAGAACTTTCAAAAGAAGAAGAAGCTAAATTAATGTTTGAAAGAGCGCTAGAAGAAGGAAGGAAAAGAAAAAAAAATAAAGGAGACGAAGTGATTGTTGATAAACACAAAGTTGAACTTCAACGCGCACAAGAAAAGGAATTAGAGTTAAAGAGACAGGAACAACAAAAACGTATAAATGAAATGAAAGCTGAACAACGAGAAATCAATAAAACAAAAAAAGAAGTAGAAGAACAGGCAAAGAACTTACCAGGACGTGAAACGCAAATGGAAGTAAAACTAAAACAAGATAAAATAAGAGGAGATAAAACGAGCGATGAGATGAAAGATGCCAAAAAAGAAGCGAAGACGAGAGACGAGAAAACAAAAGAAGATAAGTCAAAAGAACAGAAAATTAGAGAACAGAACGCAAAAGAGGAAAAAACAAAAGAAGGTAAAATAAAAGAACATAAAACAGTTGATGAAAAAATAATCGAAGATATAACAGAAGAAGGCAAAATTAAAGAAGCGCAAACAAAAGAAGAGAAATCACAAGAAATGAAAACGCAAGAAGCGAAAACACTAGAGGAAAAAATAAAGGCAGACAAAATGAATGCAAGAAAGTCTAAGGAACAAGGAATAGGAAAAACAGACCATGGAACTCAATATAGCAGAGATTTACAAGATCCTGAGACAGAACAAGAAGAACAACAAAAAATGATGAAAGAGTACTTAGAGAGACAAGAAAAACTGAAAGAAGAAGAAAAACAGAAAGAATTGCTTCAAGTTAAAAAAGTATTAGAAAAACAAGAGGCTGAGAAACAAAAAGCTTTATTAGAAGATAAACGGAAAAAAGAAAAAGAGGATATGCTACAGAAAAAGCGTGATAAAGCGGCCAAACTTGAAACAGCAACAGAACTAAAAAGTCAAAAAAAAGAAGGTCAAATAGATCTATCCAAAGACACCAAACCGAAAAAGGCGCTGAAAGAAAAGCAAGCATATGATTTAAAAGCTCTAGATAATTATCTCCGCAAAGAACAGAAAGAATTGGCTGTTGGACTTAAACTGAGGAAAGAGGAGGATGAATATACACATAAAGTTCGTCAACTTGTTCATAATAAATTTCAAGACATTAAAACAGAAACACCTATTAAATTGGCCTATAAATCAATAACTGATATGGTGAAACCAGGAGCAATTAAGGCAGAACAAATACGTAAAGCATCAATTGTGTCAAAATCTGACGGACAGTACGTGGAACTACCTTTCAAATCAATTCGATTGCGTGCAACATCTCTTGACCACCTGATTCATAAATTAGTTAGTGTAAAACAAGGTGTTAGTAAGCAACAGGGAATAGATATCCCAACCGCCGCCGCAATCTTATCCCTAATTGCCCTAAAACACTTCGAACATGATCATGGAAAAACTTCTACTTGTTTAATTTGCTCTCATTCAGATTTGGAACTGGAACTTCTAGAATTAGCTAAAGAAATGGAAGAACTAACCGAACCTGAAGTAATAATAGGCAACGAAGTCCTGCCAGTTAATAGAGCAACTATACCCATTATCAAAATGGAAGAAGATAAGGGATTAGTGCCCCTTGTTTTTAAGTCTATTTTCAAAGCAAAGGCTTCACCAGATGAGCTTACTGGGATCCAATTGGAAGAACAAGTTATATCAAAGTCATCAAAAGCGAAGTCAATGAAAGAAGTAAGCTTTATTATAATACTTTGCAGAACGGCATCATTTTGTGAGACAGCTTAATCATCTATAAGTAGTTCAAAATTCTTAAAGTGCAGTCAGATAGATAATATTAAGCGTAGGCTGACCAATTGACCATATTTAAATAGTTTATTTCATAGTTTAGGCGTTGACTATTCTTAACAAACCCACAATTTTGTCGATAGCTTTAAAAAAATCACGCGAACAATGCGCCACAATTATGAAATAATGTGTATTGTTCCAAAAGATATTTTCCCTTAGAGCACAAAAGCAACCTAAAGTGTAAACCAAGATAGGCAGGTCGTAGATAGATAGCAACTATGAAGCTAAGAAACACCATGTAGCAGACGAGGTAGATTTAAAAACTACTTACTTCAATCTTCGCTTATTTATTTTATGAATAGTAGTTACTACATAGATAGTTGCTTTAATATTGTTTATTTTTTAGGAAACATTTCCTCCTAAAGGAATCATACGATATGCATTATCTGATAGAACATTTATAGACAAAGGATGGACTATGCTACCTACTGAAAAAGTAGTTCGTAAGGTACATTAACTTGCACATTGTATAAAATAAATTTGGAGATAAACGCTATAATGGGATCATCTCTGGAAGCTGTCTCATGAATTTCTAAATCACGAATTTAAGATTCACTCTCTTGTCGATGTAGCCCTCTCCATGCTACTTTTTAGGGAAAAATAGGGCCGTGCTTTCCCTCTTGCCTTCCACCCCGCAGTACTCTGTCTGATTCGAGTGGAATGGCGCCCAGAGTAGTCTATTTCAAAGCCCCACTAGGACTCCTGTTCTCCGACTCTCAATAGTACTGACAGGTTACTGCCGCCCTCTGTCAGGTTTCAGGTTACACTCCCTGTGACTCGCCTCTACCGTCGTGCATTACTGTACCGATGGCTCCCATCCCTGCATCTGTAACCGTTGAGGTCTTCACGTAGGTCTTCGTCCCTATTCGAACTCATCTCACTCCGGCCTACTCAAGTAAGAGGAGCCCATCCCCGCGGCAAGGACACGTCGAACAGGAATTGCCCCAACGGAAGGAGAGAAGATGACTTTGTCTGTCTCCCTTGGGGCCGAGTTAATGGTCTTGTATGAAACCAAAACCAAATGCAATTTTCATGTAATTATTAAAAGCAAATGCAAAATAAAAAATACCTCCTGAAACATCTTTTAATAATATGCATATGTAGATGAACATTTACCGCATGCGGCCTGCCCGACCAGAGTTCGACTGGTTCGCCCACAATAAGAAGAAGGGCTTCATGCGATACGACGACGGTCATAAGTTAGCAGAATTTGACGATAACGGCCGCGGTCGCTGGTACTACCGCAATGGCAGGCTGGCCCTCGACTACTACAATGCTGAAGGTAAATTTTACACTTCAACAGAATGGGGTTAAAGAGGCCACACCGAAGCAAATCATCTAAAAAACAATATTGCTATTTGACATTTCGTTGACATTACGCATTTATTTTTATATGCGCAAAATAATATCAAATAGCAATTGTTTTTTTAATTAATAACTCGATGTAGCCATTTTAACCCCCCTATTTGCAAAGAATATTGTCAAGATCGCTAGCTTCAGTTCATTATAACTATTCAGTAAACGGACTACAGTTGGACATTCTCATAAGGAAATACATATTCTTACCTAAATACATTGATGTACTTATAAATGTGTTGTTACTAATGTTAACCTCATTATATACAAAATAGAATTCTTTCTATTTTATTCATCTGTCATTGTCAAAGTAATTCATCGTCGGGGACCTAAGTCGGAGACGAATGTTCGACCCATGCATATCGCTCGACCTTTCGACAAATATCGCTTACTGTAAGATAGCACTTATTATTTCAATTCGCCTTAACTAAGCCAGGCAAGGGTCTGAGACCATACAGAAGCAACCTCACATCCGAACTCGACTCTGTCCTCAGTTGAGGACACCGAGACCACCTCAAGGCCTTCCTCAAACTCAGCACAAAATCAGTATTCTAAGAGGGCGCGTCAACCTTAACTCGAGTTTAATTTACCTATTATTATGGCATATTTTATTTTATGTATTACGTAAATGTCAACTTAAATGAATGTGGCGAGTGGAGAAAGAGTCCGTGAACATCTTATAATTGATTTCAGTAATTTAATCCTTAATGTAAACGTTCAAATTAAGCCTAAGCCTTGTCTTCAGTTCTCAAACTAATAATAGATTTAGATTTAATATTCAATTAAGTTTAGGTAAGGGGAAAAATAAAATGTAAGTAATATTTTTTTCAGAACTTAATGCTCAGCAAAGATACGTAGTACACAGTAGTGGAGAGCCAGATGCTCGGGGCAGATCACAGCCGCTTACTATACTAGCCACATTCGACTATTTAGGAAACGGCGTTGTGTTTGATCACTCTGGGAAAATACGGTGAATGATGATTTTTTTTTACAACATAAGTAAGCTGCTGGATGCGGGCAGCGCAGGACCGATCGTCGTGGAGATCCTTGGTCCCTCAAGGAGGCCTATGCCCAGCAGTGGGCGTCATACGGCTGATGATGAAGTAACGTTTAATTTCTCATTACTTACTCATTACATTATTTGCAAATTAAATATCAGCCTAGGGAACTAGGCATCGATAGTTTGACGAAATATTGAGATCTTAAAATCCATAAAGCACATACTTAAAGAAATATTTCTGCCATTAATAATAGCTACTATAAGTAATTACCTATTTCAGACTTAAGTATAATCAAACAGAAGGGATTCTCTTAGATCGAGGCATAGGCCCCGTAACACACTGGAAATGGCATTCTCTCAACGATCCTCCTGAGCTGCGGCAAGTCATGATTGATACAAAGAGAAAATATAAAGATCCTGCAATAATGGAAATGGAGAACGACAAAGAGTATATAGCGACAGACCAGGAAGATATGTTAGCAATAGAATTTGAGAATTACGTTAAAGAAAGAAGCAATACGGTAAAGCGAAGTAATAACGCATTTAAACCATATCAAATCAAAATGAAAGCACTAAAGATCAACAAATACTTTTCACTGAGAGTAGCGGATCAGACCAATATATATCTAACATACAAAGACGGATCGACAAACCTAAAATTGAACTTAGGTATGGTACTGGATCATAGAGAAGTTATAGATACGAATATTGATGAAGTGGGAAATATTGCTACGAGTAGTGTAGTACGGTACCCGGCTGAGACTGACAGCGTGGCACAGTTGCATCTCAGCCTTGCTAATGCTCAGAAATTGGATCGCGGGCGTACGCAGCGCGACCAGTGGCTACGTCCTACGCCTGCCGTCGCCAGCGCGGACCAGCTGGTGGCCGCCACGTCACGGCCGCTGCGGCCGCCGTTACAAACAACTAAATCCGGCGCAAATTGTGTATGTAAACGTAAAGCTGTTACAAGTAATCTGTATTATAACACCCGTATTGTCTAGTATTCATAATTAAATACTTATGTTATTATTCACATGCTTGAGTTTTTTTTTATTTTACACCACCTCTCAGAATTCATCTAATAAGGTGTCACTTGAAGCGTCTTGATTATCCGGTTATCTTTGTTACTTATAGGCTATTTGACGTCACGCTAAATTCAGTATGGCGCCCTTTAGAGGACCTATACTGAGGACCAAAGGATTTTTTTCGAATGTTAGTATGTTGGGTAAAGGGCTTAATTTGCACCTTTCAAATATGTACATATTAACTAGCTTCTATTTGCGGATTTCCTTGTATTTCGATAATTAAGTCAATGTGGTGAAGACCGTCTGGGCTAAAAGACCGTCTATTGCCAATAACTTCTAAATTTGAATAACTAGCGCCTTACGTCTCTGTCGATAAAACACTCCATAAAGAGCCAGTCCGAACTAAAAACCGTGGATGGCGCTAGTATGATTAGTTTGGACAATATCGGTCCTGCAATTTTTTTTACCATTTCGCGCTTCATAATGCAGTGGCCAGTGGCGGATTTTTGATCAAATAAGTGGCAAGTCGGAGGATTTTCAGAAGTTTTTCTGATCACTTAGGTTATTTATTGATCCATTAATGTATTCGTTAAACATAATGCAAGAATATAGCTTTTATTTAGAATTTATACCCGTGTGAAATTTTAAATTAGAAAATATAATAGTTGGGAAGACCGTCTACATTAAGAGAGGGAAGTCCGTCATATGCCGATCTTGCCTCAATCCAGATATTGTCAACTACTACAGCAGAGCGTATTTTATGCAAGACTAGTGAGATAGTATTTTGTGTTCCATTCTGTTAATATTTTGTATTTGTGTGTGTTCACATTATAAATTACTGACTTATACCTAATATATTAAGTAATATGTACGTCACAGAGTCTACCACCAGACAATCAAGACGCTTTTTAGTGACACCTTATTTGTTTAACTCTGATAAGTGCTTTAGGGGTGCTGTAGGGGTTAGGAGGGAACAAACGTGTATACACACATACATACATACAAAGCGCATAACCCTCCTTTTGTTTCACCGCAGTCGGGTAAACAATATGACGAAATGTTTACAACCACTGTCACCAAAGACATGCCGGTCTTACCTTGTTTTATAAAAATAACCATTATCCCTGTAATGAAAGCCTTATTCATAAATCGGTAAAGTATAGGTGTACCAGAATCTGATGGCAAATGGGGAAATAAAATTTCTATAGTAAGCAACACTCGGGTAATTGGATGAAAACGTCTTGATACTTTTTATTTTTTACCTATTGACGGACAATATGGACATTATATAAAGTACTTATTGTATGCAATACAGTATTGCTTTCGTTCTATTTTTTGCCCTGTCGTGTCCAGTATTGTCCGCCCGGTCGTCTTGTGAACGCTAACGCCTGAATGTGAGTTTGTCTGTTTATCCACTCATCACGTCAAAACTAAGCAACGGATCGACTTGAGATTTTGTATGGAGATAAATGGAATGGAACATACGCTATTTTTTATCCCGGGAAAATAATTGCGGGATTTCTGAAAAACCTCTAGATTCCAACAGTTGCTTGAAGCGATAGATGTCGCTAGCGAAGCTGCGGGCAAAATCTAGCTAGTGTAGGTAGGTATATATAAAAAAAACAAAATATTTATGAAAAGATCACTTATATTATGCTATTTCCAAATCAAAACTCTCCTGGTTATTTGTTTTCTTTCCACCTCTCTTCTTTTTACCGGGTGCACTAAATACACTTCCATTCGGTCTACCTTCAGCAATTATTCGTCGTATGGTAGTGCTAGGAACTCCTATAAACAGGTCACAGGTTAGTAACTAATAATATAGGAAAAATATATTCAAGTATTAAGACTAGTTAGTCCTACTTACCGGTCAACTTTGGACGCGATTTAAAATCGAAGATTGCGGTTGATCTCCAACTGCTTCTTCACTAATTTTACAATAAACAATGTAAACAATCTTTCTTGCTTGTGATCGAAGTGGTTTTTTTCGATATTCTTATGAAATTCAGAATAGTTTCAAGGAATCTTTGGAAAATCTCAGTATTGTTGACAAAACATGTACTTCGACATGACAGGAGACAGTTTAATATTACCATAGGAAAATCAATATTTTTTTTACTTTTTTTATGCCATCAGATGCTGGTAGACCTATAGCTTATACTAGTAAATAGCTATCAGAGCTACAATAGTAACTTTTTAAAATGATTTCAGTCGTCAAAGTCGCGATCTCGTTCAGCGACGCCCGAGTCAGCGGAAGCGGCGGGAATTGAGGCAGCAAATACTGCTTCACGTCTACGCCGTCTTACCGACGAACTACGTGCTTCACGGATTGCTGAACGCCAACGAAGACAACAAGCCACTGCTAGGCGGTAATAATTCATCACCTTATTTCTACTGTTTCCAATCATCTTCATATTTATGGTGGTATAAAGTGGTATACATGGGATCTTTCAGAGGCATAGTGATAATAATACTGTCCTGTCATAATTATTAATAATAAATAAATCTGTGGTCCTGTGTTCAATAAGCAATAAGTAAACAAATAAATGTTATTTTCAGAGCCATGTCGACGGAGCCTCGCGACACGCTCACGGTGACGCCTGTGTCTACGCGCACACCATCTCGCGCGCCGTCACTCAAGAAGCGGTCAATTTCCCTCGAACAAACAACTAAGGATCAGGTAATTTAGATTTATTTCCTTTTGCAGTATATAACGTAGGTGAACGAACGGCCTTTCTGCCGAACATAGCATGTTGCTGGTAGACCTATACGTATCAAATTGGCATTGTTGGTTCAACTCCTGAAAGTATTTTCATACGTCTAGGCCTACGATTCGTATATTTTTCTGAAATTCTTCCGAATAGTGATGTTTAGAAGATATAGCCGTGGTCATATGCTAATCTGTCCTAAAAGTTTTCTTAGCACGACATACGACCATGGCTGTCTGCCAAACATCACTATTCGGAAGATTACCTACCTATTTTCTTGTTTCATACTTTTTAGAGCATGTTTTTTCCGTAGTCGGGTTTCATTTTTAAACTTTTATTTTTTATTCCTTCTTGTCAACAGTTGAAAACAGTAATCGTATAATTATTTAATCAATTTCTATTTTGTTGAAGCTGGACGTCGTGATCCTGTTTTCTATAAGTGTTTACATTATTTTTGTTGTATTTTATTATATTTTATCTTTATTTCCGGACTTTAAAAATGGTGTCAGAAGATAAGTAAGTTTTTTTATTTTAGGTATTGAATTACTATACTTTGTCGATACATTTGAAAATGTCTAAGAGTTTAAATATTTAGAGACCACGTAGTATTTATGTAATATTATTATTATGGTAAGAGCGTGTTTCACCACTTGCCATTTATCTTCAGATTCTACAGAAAATCTGGAGGCAGGATTCTAAACCGCATCCAAATATACTACCTACTTATTTTCAATGTTTGTGTTTAATTTCAGGGCGGATTGTTTTAATTGTCCATGTTGTACATTCTGTAAAGAATGCTCTGGTTTCCAAAAAGTAGCAGAGCTTAAGGACATCGGCTTAGTTATATATCGTCATGTTGGACCTGGCAGCGCCGGGCCAGGCACGCGTGTTTCACAGAAAGGTTTATCAGAGAAAAGTGGTTCCGTATGTATTCCATTATTTTTCCGTCCATTCATATATTTACTAAGCTCCTTGTAATTAATTGAATGGTATCTGGTGCCCATTACGCAAGCAGCGTTGTCGCATTATACTGCAAAATTTAACGAAGTTCGCAGTTAATTATTTATGAAGAAGAGAGACAAACGGCACAACTTATTTCCAATAGAACTTCGCCACCATTTCACCGTTCTAATATTTTTATTTTAAATTTATGTGGCGTCCTTTAATAATAAATGATTCTTACTTAAACTTATTCAGTAAGTAAGTACTTAATATATTCCCAGCCCGTCATTAGTCGTAAATATCTAAACATTAATGTAGTAGATATCTACTGTTAATATCACCAAGTGGCGGATTACCTAAATAATTGTATTAATATAATAATGTTAAAGGATGGCTTACAATCAAGACGAGAAAGCAAAGTTGAAGCAGATATTAGCCAACTACCGACAACAAGCGAAACTGCAAAAGAAGTTTTTATCCTGCAAAATACCAAAGATGTTGAAATAACTTCTGCAGATTTCGTTCCTGAATTTGGTGAGTTAATTAGGTACTTTTTCTCCAGGTGTAAAGTAGGTAAGTAATAATAAGTGTAATTATGATGCGTGCTTGCATAAGCTCACGCCTATTTCCCACCGAGGTTAAGGAGATACTCAGAGAGCAGAGAGAGTTCCATTATGTTTTATTGTCATATCTATGATTGGTTACATTGATATTTTGACTCAAAACTCATTGTTTTAGAAAGAAATAAAGTTAATTGTCCTCGTTGTGAACACATCATGTCACATGCACAAGCCTTACTGCAAAGTGTACAGGTCATTCAGAAAAATGATGTGCGAGGGATATGTGACCTTTGCCGGATGAAGAAAACCACGCGTGGTATGTGTTATATATGCGAAAAAATTGTAAAAAAATTTACTGCTACTAAAGAAAAGTTGGACCGCGAAGAAATTATGAGAAAACGCCTGGAAGCATTTCTAGGAAAAGTACATAAATTGTGGGAAGCTGATTTAAAAAATAAAGTGAAACATTACACCGATGATGATCTGGAACAATTTGATCAATTAAAGGGAAAGAGACCATACGCTGATGAAGATGTACTGCGTCAGCGGGTTCCAGGCAGGACGCCTTCTACTTTAATACAACCAGTTCCTTCTGCTGTGAAGCCGCCTTCACGGAAATATCATTCTCAAGAATCCTTAGTCACATCGTTTTCGGATATACATGAAGATGATTACAAAAAAAAATTAAAATACTTCTTCCCACAAAAACACAAGAAGGCCGGCGAGGGTGAGCACGTTTCAGGAAAAAGTTCTACTACATTATTCAAAGATACACATTCTAGACTTAAGAGTGAGGCTGACCAGAAAAAGAAGCAAGAGGAAGACCTATTAAAGGAAAAAGAAAGGAAAACAGCAGAAAAATCAGGAAAGAGTTTAACAGACGATGAATACAAAATAGATCCTAAAACTGGAAAGAGAATACAAAAAGTGTCTGGAGTTGACGATGCATCCTATGAGACGGATCCCAAAACAGGAAAGAAAATAAAAAAAGAATCTGCTGCAAGCGATAAATATGAAATAGATCCTAAAACAGGCAAGAAAATAAAAAAGGAATCTACTGCAGGCGATAAACACGAAATAGATCCAAAAACAGGCAAGAAAATTGAAAAAAAACATGAAATTGATCCCAAAACTGGCAAGAAAATTGAGAAAATGTCAAGCGATGACAGGGAAAAGCTGAAAAAGGAAGATTTATTAAAAGCAAAAGGAAAAGACAAGGATGGAAAAGGGAGAGATAGGGATGCAACTGAAAGTGAAAAAGATAAGAAACAAGTAAAAGATATGAATGTGCAACGGTTAGGCAAAGAACTTGATAGACAAGCAAAAGTAGAAGAGGGATATTCAAAAAGCCGGAAAGCGCAAGAAGAAACGCACAAAAAAGCTCAAGAGCAGGCTGAAAAGAGAACGACCCCCGGAGAGGAAAAGCCATTCAAAGATGCCAAAGAAAAAATGAAAGAACTGCAGTCTAAAGGTTCAAAACTTAAACAAGCGAGTCGTCGAAGTTTGACCGCTGGTGGTGATAAAGATCCCAGTCGGAAAGGTGCTGTTGCCAGCCGCAAGGATGGTGATGCTATTCGTAAAGGTGGTGATACTAGTCATAAAGAGGGCGATGATGCCGGTCGTAGAGAACGAGAACGTAGTCGTAAAGACTTGGCTTTAAAAGATGTGAAAGCAGTAAAGGCGGACCATGATGATCTTATCCTAAAACTAGTTCAAGTAAAAAGGGAACCAAAAGCGTTACCTGTAACAGCACCTCTTGTAGCGTTACCGCCTGTAATTCCTAAAAAAATACGCAGGAGGAAATCAAAAATATCAGAAGAACCTTCACTGTCAGACATAGATTTAAATAAAGAAAGTTTATTAAGGATGAAAGAAAGTGGTGAAGAAGAAGAAATAATTGTGCGTAAAGAGATTTGTCCTAAAACAGATATGCCAATTAAACCACCAGAAAAAGTAGAACCTGCGTTATTTGAATTTACTTTATCCATAGCACCTGGGGTAGATACACCAATCGAACTACCGCAGTTCAAACCAGCCAAACCAACGATAGTACGTATTCTAAATTATTTTAGACAACTTTTTAGAAGGGTACAGCGAAAGCGTTGTCGAACATACGGCTTAAGTAATTATTATTTTTCCATAATTAGCTAGGCTAGACACTTGAGCTGCTTTCTTAAACGTATTGTTGTAAACTGACATGAGTCGTGCCTTTTTTATACTTAAGTATCTAACGAACAATCGTTATACATTAGAACCGAGATTTGCGCAATCCTTAAAACAAAAAAAATATTAGTCGTTCACTTCATTACTCATTACCTAAGTAAGCACTTATCTTTGTAAATGTAAGTAAAGTACCTACTGTAAGGTTTCATTCATGCCTTGTATATCGTATCCTTAGAAAAAAACGCTCTACCTAAGTGTATACGTATATGACAGAACGAAAATGTTTTTATTGAATAACGTGCTTTGATTGTTTTTTTTTTGTCGACGTGACTTACCTATTGTAGATTTGCCGCAGATGGCATTAGCTACTTGGCCGAAGATTTTCTTTTTTATGACATGACTTATCCACGTTATTGCACTTTATTATCCGGACACAGATTTCTTGCCATACGTTGCGTTGCATGTTGCTAGTTTTTGCACCGTTACCTACTAGTTTTTTTTTATTACTGTTGACTGTTGAGGCATTTGGTCGTAATTAGGTAGGCTGGTTTCCAGGAGTTTTTAAAATCGATGATAAGTATATCATTATTATCGTAACAACTAGACCTAGGTACCTATTGAATGTCTGAATAAATCTCGGGATAAGCGAAGTTATATTAAAATATATGGCGGATTTCATAAATATAACAAAGAAAACCTAAATGTAAGAAAAATAATGTTATTCTGCGATAATTAACTAACTCTAGAAGCAGTTACTAGATAATCTGCGTTTTCACATGTGTCCTAGATATGTACTTAGGTACTTATGCATACCTACTAAAGAAGTTTCTATAATCCACAAGCCTATTTTATTAAATATTGAACCTCGATGTAATTAATTCGTTCGTTCTTTTGCGCTAGTTAATCACTTAGGTACTTACGTGCCTTTCAGGAAGAAGACTCCACAGGAATAATGAGATACGCATTGTCAGATCGTACTTTTATTGATAAGGGATGGACAATGCTGCCAACTGAAAAAGTAGTTCGTAAGGTAATATTACGTTGGTTATACCAAACTTTGAAAATCAAATAGTAACCGAGCTCAAAGGGTCATTACAGTACAGAGCGCTATAGCTGGAGGAACTGTACTTAGTACCGTGTGCCAGAAAACTAGTTGAGATGTTTTAAAAGAGGCAATTGTTTGTTTAGTAAGTTATGTACTCCATGAGTACATAACCTTATAACGTTTTCGTCTTAGTTCGTAGTCTTCTTCACTTATTTCAGATGAACGTGTACCGTATGCGGCCAGCCCGACCAGAGTTCGACTGGTTCCAGCACAACAGGAAGAAGGGTCTCATGAAATATGACAGCGGCCAGAAGTTGGCCGATTTTGATGACGAAGGGCGGGGGCGCTGGTACTACCGGAACGGTAAACTGGCGCTGGATTACTACGAGGCTGAAGGTTGTATTCAATTTTATTGCGCTTCAATGAGCAAAATTTGTTCTGGGAAAATTTATGATGCGGGTGTAAGTGGTAGAGTTGGAGAAGGGAGGCTTAAGTGTAGGTACATATCGCGATCAAATCCAAAATGTACTTATTTAAAGAAACGTCAGGTCACGAATACTCCAAACCGTGGTAGACATGATAATGGTATGGCAGGATCGTAGTAAGTGGAATTCCGTGTTTTCAGCTTACCCCAACGGGAATTAGGCGTGATCTTATGTATGTATGTAATAAAGAAAACATAGAATGTATGTATGCGAGCCCTATTATGCTATCCCATAATATAATCTGGTAAGTTAAGTCGGTCCATTGATTTGATTGTTTATCTTTTAGATCCCAATTCTCAACAGAGATTTGTGGTGTACAGTAGCGGAGAACCTGACGATAGAGGGCGTTCCCGACCAGTTACAGTTTTAGGGATGTTTGACTATCTTGGAAACGGCATCGTATTCGATCACGCTGGTAAAATAAGGTGAGGATTTGTGGCTTCTCAAAAAGTGGCTATTTTAGTTAGCAATAGCGAACAAGCACTTTTAAAGAAAAATATTAAATTAAATGATAATGACTTATTGTAATAATAGTTCACCCCAAAAAAATGTGGCAGAAAATGTTGTATTGAGAAATAACGCTATGGAGTAGCTAACACCCCTCCGGTCCACCGGAGTATCGTGTTGCTCTATGATTAAATATAGAAGTTTTCAGACCTACCTTTATTTTATTTCTAAATTGGCTGAAACCAAAACAGTTTATATTTATCTAGTAAGTACCGACACTACCTAATAATACTTTTGCGCCGTGCATCCATCACGTCCTTCTTATTGACATTTTACTAATCATTTTCATCCTTTATCTTTTTCTAGGCTTAAATACAATCAGTCTGAGGGAGTAGTGTTAGATAGAGAATTAGGCCCTATGACTCACTGGAAGTGGCATAGCCTAAATGATCCTCCAGTACTGCAACAAGTAATGATTGATACACACATGGCATACAAAGATCCTGATATTATAAATCTTGGAGATCCCGAAGACGTCAGAATACGACAAGAAAACGAAGAAATGCTTGCGATAGAATTTGACAACTTCATTAAAGAAAAAAGTCAAAAATCATCACAAAAATATAAACCATTTAAAATCAAAATGAAGGCTGTAAAGATAAATGAACATTTTTCTCTGAGGGTATTGGACCAGTCGTCAATATATTTGTTATTTCGGGACGGTTCGACGAATTTAAAACTGAATTTAGGAATGATATTAGATCACCAAGAAATAGTAGATACAGACAACGCTGAGTTAGGGGAAGTGCCCACTGATCTAGATAGACTTCCAGCCAAAACAGATAGTATGGCTGAGCTACAACGCAATATGGCTATGGCGAAGCACATGGTCCGCTCGCAGACGGAGCGCGAGCGTCGCCTGCGACCGCAGCCGGCCGCAGCCAGTGTGGACCGGCTGGTGGCCGCAACATCTCGGCCGCTGCGACCTCCGCTTCAGGTCCTTCCCTCAACTGCTGATATAAGAGCCAGAGAACCTTGTTCTTGTACACATAAAAAATCTATAAACACCCTATAGGTACTATGATTGGTACTCGTCTAATGTAATATTTTTATTTTGTAAGGTAGGCTTTAATAACTTATATTTTTATTTGTTGCTTTTATATTATTATTATTGTATTTAAATGCATACCCAGTAATGTGTCATTCCCGGGAATGTTCCCACTTTGGGACGTTCCCTTAAGCTTATGTAAAAAGAGCTTTATTACGTAACTTTTAAGCAAATAAGACCAGAGTACAAGAGAGAACAATTTGAAAAAGAAAAATGCCCGAGAATGGCACATCACTGTTCATACTTATCTACTAAAAAATACGCCGATGACATGACCCCAAATCCAATGAGGTGGGCAGATGTAGTCAGTTTATTACAAGGTCTTAAGATTGATAAATGTGATGTGATGAATTGTTATTAGAATTAATACATAGACCCTTAATTTTATAAAAAAAAAAGTTTTATTTTATCTACGGCATCATCGTCACGAGTTACTGGCTTTTAGAACATGCAAGATCAACTAAAGCTTATGAAGAGCCGGTCTGGGGATGACTTTCGTTACTTTATAAAAGCTGAAACATTGTCTGCTCATAGTAGCGAATCCAAGCATCACGTTATTACTGGTACACTATGCTTAATTACTGGGTAGACTATTATAACGATAACGATGGTTTATGGACCGCTGGCTCTTAGACTGTTCCCAAATATTAATTATTGCTATTAAGCAATAATAATTAACATAATTAATAAGCATAATTGCTGCAACATTTTGATATGTATCTACTGTCTAAAAGAAGGTGCTAACTTCTAAACGCTATTAGAACCGCGTTAAATAAACCAATTTTATTTAGTTCTTATAACAGCCTCAGTTTGTCCTCAGTGTTCTAGTGCTTACTTTACAATCACGACTCGCACGCGCAATTGTAAAAGTTTGTAGCTAAATATGATGTTTTCTGGTTTTCTTTAAGTCCCGGAGAACTAATCTTGTTATTAAGATAGTAAAGAATATTTTACATGTATTGATCGTGTAATGGCCATCTTGGTGTAAAATTCGAGTATCCAAAGTGTAAACTTAATTAAAAATATATAGCCAACTGTCACCCAAGTGTCACTAATGTCATTTGAATGTGTCCTGTCTTTTGTGTAGTTTCACAATTACAATGAAAATATAATTTTCCGTTTTGTTAGATTAAATCCTTTGCATTTTATTATAATGTTTCAGGTAACATCGAGCTGAAGAATATAATTCTGGTTTTGTTTAAATCATACTCCATTATGGTAAGATAATCAACTATTTGTCTTAGGTACCTCCCCTAACTTATTTACTCATTATTAATTTGTTTGATAGAGTTATCAGGATGAGGCCAATTGTTACGTGGGATCTTTCCCGAAAGATTTTAGCTACGGACCATTCGAACAGAATGGGGATGGGGATAGCACATCATTGCAAGAAGATCACAAGCCTAGGATACTCCTTATGGGTCTCAGGAGGTAAGATTCTAAATATATATATATTTTTTATCATATATCAGTGAAGATATTAACACAAATCAGGTGTTAAAACACATGAAAAAATGTATAGAAATAATTTATTCAATTTGGACTATTGGACTCACTTACATCTTACTCTTCTAATTAAATTGTTTATATTTTAATAACTGCGCAATTAATAATGTAAATATATTGCCTATTAAGAATATGTAATACTAGTAATACAATAAGCAACTGAGATGTGTATTTTATTATATTTCAGATCTGGAAAGTCATCAATTCAGAAAGTTGTGTTTCACAAGATGTCTCCAAATGAAACCCTATTCTTAGAATCAACAAACAAGATCGTGAAGGATGATATAAATAACAGCAGTTTTGTTCAGTTCCAAATATGGGATTTTCCTGGACAAATTGACTTTTTTGACCCAACATTTGACTCGGATACCATATTTGGAGGATGTGGAGCTTTGGTTTTTGTTATTGATGCTCAGGTAATTTTATTTTACTTTAAATATATCTATTTGTGAATTCAAATCACTTTCTGTAACTCATAATAATATGTAACGGTGGTGGAGGGTGAATATAACACATCTTTAACTTGTTAAGTAAGAAATTGTCATAATGGTAGTATTTAAGATCCTAGTACAAAAAACAATCTCAGATATATGTATTCTGATCACACAATTACTTCTACTGGTGAAAGTATACCTACAATAATATTAATTTCTTTTTATATGAATTACAGGATGATTATCAAGATGCTTTGGAGAAATTACAACTTACTGTAACAAAAGCCTACAGAGTAAACAGTAATATAAAGTTTGAAGTATTCATTCATAAGGTAAGTTTATAAAGACTGCTCTTAGTAGAAACATACAAAACAAATTATTTAAAAATATTACTTGATTTTAGGTTGACGGTCTCAATGATGATTATAAAATGGAGTCTCAAAGAGACATTCACCATAGAGCTACAGAAGACTTGGCGGAAGCTGGCCTAGAGCATGTTCACCTATCATTCCATTTAACTTCCATTTATGACCACTCTATATTTGAAGCATTCAGCAAAGTTGTACAAAAGCTGATTCCTCAACTCCCTACACTGGAAAATCTTTTGAATATACTCATATCAGTAAGTTATTTTGCTTTTGTTTATAAATAATTCTGACCTGTACTTGATATGTATATGTATGTATGATGTTATCCCTTGCTGTTTACAGAATTCTGGCATAGAGAAGGCATTTTTATTTGATGTTGTGTCCAAAATATATATAGCCACAGACAGCTCTCCTGTAGACATGCAGAGTTATGAGTTGTGCTGTGATATGATTGATGTGGTCATTGATATATCTTGTATTTATGGGTATGTACATTATTATATTAATTTTGTACTTTCATATTTCATTGTTTGTTAACTTATGTTTTTAAGTCCTGTAGTGTTGAATGCTAAATAGCAAAATGTCATGAACTGATCTTCCTTGTATTGGATTTGGATGTCCAGCAGATATATTAGATCTTGCATTATTTTGTTACAGAATACCATTTTTGTTTTAAAATCATTATCTGTTTCAGAATGGTTGATGAAACCGAGGTTAATACATTCAACAACCAAAGCTCTAGTCTCATAAAATTAAACAATGGAACTGTCTTATATCTTCGAGAGGTTAATAAATTCCTTGCTCTTGTTTGCATATTACGTGAGGAGAACTTCCAGAAACAAGGTAATACAACCCTTTGATTCAAATATGATGCACATGCAGAAAAGTGAAGTGAATCATGTGTAAAGGAATATAAATATTTTATACTGTTTAAAATAAAAATATATAATACATACAAGATGTTAGTGACGTTGTAATGAAAACTTCGAGGGTGATTCCATCCATAGCAAAAAAAAAACAGAATCATGAGCTAAATCATCCCCTGCATTATCAGTTACGATTTAAGATATCACTAATAGCCTGTAAAAATAAATAAATAAAATACACTTCTCATCAAAAAAATCGAAACACTTCCGCTTTCATTGTTTCTGTCCGAATTTAACACAAAAAAGAATTCATACGATGAAAAAAAATACATAAATGTATAGCTGGCAGTTTGGCCATTACAGTAATAAGCGAAAATTCTAAATTCAAAATTAGAATTTCATTTGTTTATCTTATAAACGAAATGAATCACTGTTTTGAGACAAATGTGTGTTTAGGGTTGGAGTACATTTAGCGTTTAAAAACTAAAAATTGGCGCCTATCCTTAAACTTTTTGTTTTTTATTTCAATACTGTGACTTTGGGACGTCTGAAAAAAGGTTTTTTTTCTAAAACGTATGGATACTTCGCCCACAGAAGCCGCCCAAGTTGTGGCATTGCTGGATTCTGGCCTTAGTCAGCGTGTTGTGGCTGCAAGACTGCATCTAAGCCTGTCATCTGTTCATAGAGTCTATAAACGTTATCGGGAGACTGGTTTGTTCACGCGCCGTTCAGGATCTGGCAGGAATCGGGTCACTTCTGAGCGAGATGATCGATTTATTGTAACAACTTCTTTAAGAAATCGACGCCTTAACGCTTTTCAACTGCAGCAGCGGCTTCGTGTTGTACGAAGGGTGGCTGTAAGTGACTCTACAATTAGAAGAAGGTTGAAGGATCGTGGACTGGTACCGCATAAGCCAGCAAATGGGCCGAAATTAACTGCAGACCATCGAAGAGCGCGCCTTAACTTTGCACGTGAGCACCTAAATTGGTCATACCTACAGTGGAGCAAAGTTCTCTTTTCTGATGAGTGTAAAATTATGCTGTATGGTAACGACGGAAGGAACAAGGTCTACAGAAGAGACGGAGAACGCTATGCACAATGCTGCATTGAAGAAAAGGTCAGCTATGGTGGCGGTTCTGTAGGTATGACCAATTTAGGTGCTCACGTGCAAAGTTAAGGCGCGCTCTTCGATGGTCTGCAGTTAATTTCGGCCCATTTGCTGGCTTATGCGGTACCAGTCCACGATCCTTCAACCTTCTTCTAATTGTAGAGTCACTTACAGCCACCCTTCGTACAACACGAAGCCGCTGCTGCAGTTGAAAAGCGTTAAGGCGTCGATTTCTTAAAGAAGTTGTTACAATAAATCGATCATCTCGCTCAGAAGTGACCCGATTCCTGCCAGATCCTGAACGGCGCGTGAACAAACCAGTCTCCCGATAACGTTTATAGACTCTATGAACAGATGACAGGCTTAGATGCAGTCTTGCAGCCACAACACGCTGACTAAGGCCAGAATCCAGCAATGCCACAACTTGGGCGGCTTCTGTGGGCGAAGTATCCATACGTTTTAGAAAAAAAACCTTTTTTCAGACGTCCCAAAGTCACAGTATTGAAATAAAAAACAAAAAGTTTAAGGATAGGCGCCAATTTTTAGTTTTTAAACGCTAAATGTACTCCAACCCTAAACACACATTTGTCTCAAAACAGTGATTCATTTCGTTTATAAGATAAACAAATGAAATTCTAATTTTGAATTTAGAATTTTCGCTTATTACTGTAATGGCCAAACTGCCAGCTATACATTTATGTATTTTTTTTCATCGTATGAATTCTTTTTTGTGTTAAATTCGGACAGAAACAATGAAAACGGAAGTGTTTCGATTTTTTTGATGAGAAGTGTATATATTAAGAAAATGTTTTATAATATTTGTATTCCTTTATTCCATTGTAGTGTTTTTAAGTAATTTCTGCTCAATTACTAAAAAACACTCTCATATCAATTATATTTCTGTGTATTAAATAATTAGATAGCTGGTAAACTTTTCCTTCATAATTAATTATATAAGATTCGATTTTTTATTCACTGCTTATTCTAGACAGTCACAGTAGAATACAGACATTAAAAAAAACATAATGTAACAAATCTAGCTCATTTTGCAAATTACTTATGATGTTTCAGGTGTAATTGACTACAATTTCCTGTGCTTCCGAGACGCCATTACCCAGGTGTTTGAGCTTCGCAATAAATGTCAAAATGCTAATTCAACAGAAAGGACACAATCTGGTACCCCAGAACCACTCTCTAATGGCGCCGTGGACTCAAATGAGAGCGCATCAGATCCGCAGCCATAGCACAACATAATATGCTATTTCCATATCCCTCTGTCTAATAGACTCCATACTCTATATAATATATATATTCAGTTTCATGTATGTTAAGATAATTGAAATAGATTTATAATGTGAATAATATATATTAAAGATATGTTTTCTACTTTTCCATTATTTATTTATAACTTTTTGTTTGCTTGCAAGTGAGACTGAGACCTAGGTCGTTTTCGTACACATACATACATAAACTCACGCCTATTTCCCACCGGGGTAAGCAGAGACTATAGAATTCCATTTGCTTCGATCCTGACACACTTCTCTTGCTTCCTCCACATTCATCAATCGCTTCATACACGCACGCCGGTTCGGTCGTTTTCGTACTACTCCGTAAATAGCGATTCTGTCCCGATCGCGATCCGTTATGGTGTCAGTGCCAGAATAAGTGACACCTAGTGATAAGGTATAATAATTATCTTTACTACACCCATTGTTATCCGATACGAGTCCGTCAAATGATGATGGGGATACGAAGTGGTCATTGAACTATTTGTATGGAGTAGCTTGCAAGCCCGTCTTACTACTCTATGTGGTTTGGGTTTGCGCACTATGAGTGTGAAGCGTGAACGATGTTATAATACCATCTTTCAATCACGACTTAAAAAATCAACCTTATTATTACTGAACTGTGATCGTTATTTGTAGAGTCATAGGCTGTTTATCTGAATATTGACCACCATAGTGCAACACTAGCCTCCACAGTGTTGACCATGATATAAAATAAGAAGAAGGTCTTCTTATACCATGTTGCTGACCAGACTGTACATGCCCTTGAGGTCTATACTTGGACTTTATTGAGGTCCGTATATGCCTTTTTGGCAGACAGAGTATGTATATCGCGTGTTTTAATTAGCCTATAACAACCCTATAACATACGTTCGTTATATAGTCACTTACTTTTGCTTACTTTAGTATGAAATGTCTGTATTATAGTCAGCATAAAGATAAATGAATTTTTAGAACCTCAGATTTTTATAAGTCTAATATTAAATCTAAATTAATCATTGAAAACAGGTAAACAGGGCAAAACCAAAATAAACAGCTTATTTTTTTTTCTTTGTAAGAGGCTGTATGTTATTGTTCTGAGGGCTGTATCTCAGAACAATAACTAAAGCATAGAAGGAAGGCTAAAATAGCAACAGAACTCTATAATTCTGCTCTACTTTATCTTACGGAACCGGCGTAATGTTAGACAAAGACGCATATACAAAAATTGTTTCGTAATTTCGTAGGTTGTCACAAGTTTTTCATTGCCTAGTGTTGGGTTTCACTTTAGTAATATGTCGATAAAATTAAATTTACAATTAATGTCGATAATTTTTTTTACAAGATTTCTTTTTGTAGGACGCAATTATCTTCTTCTTGATGAAAGGAGACTCTGTCTCTGATAGGTAAGTATCTAACCATTTTTGGATTATAATGGCCCCGATTCCTGCAGACATCTCTTAATTTTACTTTAAGTTATACCTGTCATTTTCTTATCCGCCGAAAAGGAAAGGGACGGATGATTGACAGCTCTTAATTTTAGGAAGAATGAGTAAATAAATGAATAACCCGGGCGAATTTTTAGACGGTTGTTTTAGATTTGTGCTTAAAATTGACGTGTGTTCCATAAATTTTATGCTTGTCGATTACCCGTCCCTTTCCTTTTCGGCGGATAAGAAAATGACAGATATAACCTAAAATAAAATTAGATGGTATTTACAGGAATTAGCACCATTGTCTGGTTTATATTAGTTTGGAGCTGCAGCTCACATTCAGGAAGGAAAGAAAATAGCCAACTGTTATCGTTTCATCGGTAAGTATTTTGTAATATTCGAATTTATTTATGATGTCATCCGCCGTGCACTGGTGTTGATCGACGTGCCGTGCAAATTGGAAACGCCGGGTCTAAGCCGCACAGACGGTAAGAGGCCCGATGGGCTCACGCTCATACCCTAGGAGAGGGGGCGTGCTTTATAGTGGGACGCGACCTGCGCTTGCAGGTTTGCAGCAACGCACCCGCCCCGTACTAATCGAACCGCAGGGCCGGCTGCCGAGTGGGCCGCTAGCCAAAAACTGGGGAAATATGGGAATTTAACGCGGACCCACAATTTTATCCCTTTTGCCGTCGAGAATTCGGGTGTGTGGTGCTCGGCCGTAATTACCATTTCATCTGTCTGATCTATAATGTTCAATGTAGGAATAGCATCGTCTCGAAGACGTCTCCACTTCGAATTAGGAACACACATAAATGAATCCGCAGTAAAATGTTTCTAACAAATACGGCTGTACTTATTTGGAATCCAATTTCGTCTATTAATGCGAATTATTCATTCTTTCTCTTTGTTATCGTCTACAGGAAATCTAAAAATTAAAAGTATCGATAATTTTAGTACATCACTATGGACAATCAACATAACCTCAAATCAATTCCGTATTCATCGATGAAACGTATAATATAATGGATATCTCAAATATTTTATACAAATCTATTCAGCAAAACATATTACTTTCCTAAAATTGTTCAGCAGTTCACATTTCACTAGAAAATTACAAAAAACTTACCGATGAAACGACAGAAGTTGTTGTCTATTTTCTTTTCTTCCTGAATGTGAGCTGCAGCCCCAAACCACACAAGACATAATGTCACAGACTCGAGACACTCAATTATTTGATATAAATAAAAGTTTCTTTCCATTTATTTGGAAAAATATTGTTAAATTATCACTTAAAACAATCTGAACACAAGACACTCGTAAACAAAGTTGACGCGACCGTGTCAAATAGTTCGGTAAATATAAGTAAAATCTTCTTATGTATGTTACTATGTATTTGGCCGAGTTAAAATGAGTCCAATAGGTCCAAATGACATTTCATGTTGTGACAACTTGTGACAACCTCGGAAAAAATGAAGCAAAGAGCGAATCATTTGTCCTTTTCTCACTCATAGTTTGTGTCGTAAGCTAGAAGAGAGCCGGTTTATAGTTTCTGAATTCTTATTTTAGCCTTCCTTCTATGCTTTAGTTATTGTTCTGAGGGCTGTATAGTGGGTAATATGACAAGTCTTTGCCTGTTCAAATTGGACGTATAGAAAAAACAACAACTTTTGTTTGTTGAATTGTGATTTATAAAATATTTTTCATAAAACAATTTATTCCATTAAAATAGCTGGTCTGTATTACCTGCACGGGGACAAGCTTCATAACAAGTGAGTACCAGATATGTTGATATACTTTTAATTGATTCCATCCATACAGATGATGTTACCCAAGGTAGGTAGTATTCTCACGACTATTTATCGTATTTCTAATGATACTAAAAACATAATCTAATAACAACATTTTCTAGTGGTTCTTAGTCTTATTTTTGATCATTACAATTCAATTTGGACTTGAAAGTTGGCTGATCTAATAGGATAAATTCTTCCTTAGAACAAAGAAATAGAAAATGTATCAAAGTGATAGTCTACTGTGTATGAGGGGAATGTTAATGTAACATAAGCTCATGACTGTATTCCCAATTGGGCTAGTTAGACATACATTCTACACAAGATGAACTGAGTAACCACACTTCACCTGTGCTTTTTGTTTCACCAAAATGATAAGTTGTGGTGGTGTTTCAAACATATTCTTACAGTAGTATTCTAACATTCTAAATTATGATAGCACCTTACCTATTTGTTATCACACTTAACCTTCATAAAACCCTACAAAATGCTACGAAAGTATGGAAGTGAAAACAAGTTACCTATTAAAATTAAAGTAGGTAATTCAGTAGCAATGTTGGGTCATGGTTTATTTTTCACTACATACTGATTTGATAGATAAGTAAAGGATAATAGGTACAAACATAAACCTTTCGAAGATTTAATTTTCAGTGAATTATGTTCTTTTTAATTTCTAAACTTCTCAATTTCTTAAGATTATTTAATATAACATAATTATAAATGTAGAATAGATACAAAAAAATAAAATAAATGGCTGTTCTTTATATCGTGTCGATGGCAAACTAAATAGTATCGGCCCAAAACTTGGCAACAAGTGGCTGTTAAAAGGAGTATATAAAATAATACATAACATAATCAGCCTGTATGAATTGCACTGCTGGGCACAGGCCTCCCCTCCCCAGGTATAGAAGGGGCATACCTGGGGAGTTACCAGTGCGGGTTAGTGAAGGTGTTAGGGATAGAAGCTTGGACTAATAGCTACTAACATAGTATATAATTATTCACTGTTATAAGAATCCTATCTATTTTGATGAAATTATAAAAATATTTACAGAAATACAACTAACTATAATACTTACAGTGTTCATTGACTGATCTAAATTGTAATTCTTGTTTATTTCAAAACAATAAAGTTGAAAATAGCCAGACAGACTAACCATTTTCTGAAATGACCCTCCTTTTTCTATTAGCATATTATATTAGGTATACCTATAAACCTTGTAAAAACTGTTCACAGGTATTTTTATTTATATCATAAAGCAAGTATTCATCAATAAGGTTGTCTCTCAAAATACCTGGTCAGTACCTACCAGTCTATCTCATGCGATCAAAACCTCACTTAGGAACCATACATCAACGTAGGTTGCGATTAGTTTATCAAGTGCAAATAAGTTTATTCTTTTAAAGTTTTCTGATTAATTCCAACTACTCGTGGCTCTACCTACCCCATGATGAATCACAGTCGTGATTTGTTTATTTTTTCGACCATTCAGAATACCTAATGCTCTTTTTTCTTATCTTACGACTTATGTATCTCACTCACTGGAAAGTAAATTATCGTCATTTTCCTTGTAGCCTCTCTCCCTGATCCCTCTGGCTGGACATTCAACCAGCAGCTGTAACATGGCAAACGCATAGCGCGCACGACGCAATAATTGAGCCAATCGAGGTAATGCGTAACCAATGGGTTTGTTTGGCACATTTATCGCAACGCACGCGATATGTGTGCTGCATGATTCGTGAGCTGGCGCTGGCGGTTTGACTTCCCCCAATGATGCCCATGTTTTTAACTAAATTCGCGTTTTCTTATCTGTCTTGCATAAGTGTTATATAATATGAAAATTGCGCATTTTGTCTTAGTGATTAGTAATTGATAGGATTCAAAAACATGTTTGTGTTTTCCGGTATCCAATCGCATAAGAATGTGAAGAAGGTCATGTGAACGATAACAATATTTTGCGCACACGCGTACATCCTGGGTTGACTAGCATTCTGGTGTTTAAACAACTATGCATATGGTTGAAAATAGGCCGCAGGTACATTGTTATTTAATTCGGAGAGTTAAAGAGTGGCCTTGCGGAGTTAAATAAAACGCAACAAGCACATGCGTCGCCCCACCACGACGAACTACATCGTAAACACGACGTCATGACACACCCATTCTTTACACAAATAAGGCGGCTTGTATCTCGACATATTTTCCTTGAAAATTTGAATCAATAGGTCAAATGTCGAGAATAATTTTAAGCAATATTGTTTGTTGAAACTAAATAGATTTTTGTTCTTGTATGAAAGGTGTATAAGTTTGCCTCACAGTCGCAGGGTTTACTAAGGTGCTTCACGCTAGTCTTATCTAAAATAACTGAGTCATATAAGCCGTAATGAGCCAAGAGCGATGGGCTAGTGGTGACCCAGAGTCACCTTAGGACGTATATAGCAAAACAAGATAAACTACGAAAAAAGTTAACATGACGATCTTCGATACACATCACAGGCAATTCGCTAAAAGTTGTGTGCACCTTAGTGCAGAGACGGTGGGAAGTGTCAGTCAACAATTATTGGACAACAGTGAAACGACAGCTTCACGTGCTCTTCAAAGTAATGCGACTACGATCTGGGCTTGTTACCCTTGTTAGGTTTTTTCTTTAATATAAAAGAGTTGTCAGTTCCAATCCAAGCGTGTCGTTTTGTTCGATACATCACGTCTTCTTCAAGGGGACGTTAAAAGTTTTGAATTCACCTTGTCGGTATACTGGTAAATGTCGATAATATATCCTTCTTTCCAAGATAAATATCGTGTTCTTTGTTTGAAATCTTACTGTAACTTCAATACCCAACTGTTTTTTTTTTAAATATTACCGACCTAATTATGATCAGGTATACGTACGCGAAGCAAATTCCGGACTAGCTCAAAGGAAGGTTTCGTATCAAAAATGACATAATATAATAATGCGCCCTACATAATATAAAAATGCGCTATACAGATATTTAACAAAACATACGTTTTCCTTTATTCCCTGTAGGTATGTACTATGCTTAAAAATGCTACTGCCTTTACATCTATGGGGCTTCGCTGATATCGGTATTTCTAATACAATTTTGGGTTTTGTTCTGGGTAAATCTTGGTTAAACGCTTTACGTACCTAACACAAGTAAATAAGTAACTTCATTCGTTTAAGAGTTAAGACACCCGTGCGTAGTGTTGGGTTCTTACCCGGAAAATTCCCGCGTTTTGGGAATTTTCCCAATTCTGAGGGAAAAAACCCGAAAAATTCCCATTTCAAGGGAAAATATTTTTTATCGCATATATTTGTATTAAAAGTAAGGATTTCCAACAAAGACCATTTAAATATAATGTATGCCTACTTATGCCCAATTTATCTTCTGTCGTAGTGTCGTATGAACTCTTAAAAAACTTAAAGGAGATCATCGGATTTCGGCCCAGAAGTCAAAGTGCCGGCCAAAAAATAATTTTGCTATATTCCGTTAGATCTTATCCTTATGAGCATTTATTACTATGGCACCAAAGCTGTAGGGTCAATATCTTCGGTTTTATTCGATTTTAAAAAACTGTATTTTTCATACATTTTTGGTGAAAATGTAAAGTGCCGGCCAAGTAACAATAATGGTATTATCCTTAGAACTTATCCGTCTGAGCATTTATTACTATGGCACCAAAGCTGTAGGTTCAATATTTTCGGTTTTATTCGAATTAAAAAAAAACGGAATTATCATACATTTTTGGTGAAAATGTGAAGTGCCGGCCATGAAACAATATTTGTATATCCCGTTAGAACTTATCCATTTGACCATTTATTATTAGGGCACCAAACGTCTATGACCATTATTTTGACTTTTGTTGGACTTTACGTTATAGTTTCTGTGTGAAAAGTGCCGGTCAGCAAAAAACACATGTCAAAGCTATCGAGAAGATACCTGTAAACATTATTCACTATGACAAAAACGTGTATGACCATTAATTAGTTTGGCTTTTGTTGGATTTAAAAAAAAACTTGATTTTTGATTCATTTTGTATAAAAATAAAATATAACCGACGCGTTATTTAAAAGATCGTCAGAATGTTTATTACTATGGCATTAAACGACTATGACCAATATTTTGAACTTAATTCGATTTTCCAAAAATCAAAAAAAGTTTTATCTAGTGATAATGGAACTATCTTGCTAAAGGCGTAATATGGTGGTCGTCTTTTGAAAAATAGGTTTGCGTTTGACCACTACCTTACCTGATGGTGATACACGCTTAAGAAACTACTTTTTTTAAAGAAAAGTGTATACAAGGAATAAACAGTGGGGTGATAGAGGTACCTACTATGTTATCGACCGAGTAGCTCCAGGACATTGTAATAGGCATACATGCAAAGTACAACTACCCGACTCCTGTTTTCCCTAACAGATACTTCAGACGTCATGCCAATATACGAGTTTCGTCACTAGATGGCAAGCTTATCTTTGGAGGGTGGTAACCATTTACGGTCAAGGTGAATCAATACCATAATTCAACCTAAACTTAGGCCGTAACGTTGAGTCGAATGCAAAAACTACAGCCAACGTCATATCTAAAATCAGATAGTATTAATATAGAAGTTCACCTAACAACACACAAAACAAAAACACAAAGTATTTATCTGAATAATAACTAGTCATTGGGAAAGCTCTGCTTGTTGTCATTGTTAAAATGTATAAAAAAAAGTTTTTTTTTAAAAGTCCAATAAAAGCCAAAGTCGACATTTGGTAGTATAGTAAAAATACGTCGTTCAAGTCGTTTACCAAAAGATTTGACTTTTGTTTCGCTGGCTGACATTTTCCCATTTGAACCAAAACGGAAAGAGAGACGAATAAAAAGTCAAGATAACGGTCAAAAATGTTTTGCGCCAGATTATTAAATGTTCTAAAGGTCCTTTGTAATCCGCCGTACCGCATTTTTTACCCAAAGCACTTTATTTTCATACAAAATAAATAAGAAATCAAGATTTTTAAAATAGACTAAAAGCCAAACTAATGGTTATACAAGTTTGGCGCTATAGAAAAAAATGTTAACAGACATCTACTCGATACTCTCAACATGATATTTTTGCTGGTCGGCATTTTTCATATTTAAACAAAAACGTAAATTCCAATAAAAGTCAAAATAATGGTCATAGATGTTTGGTGTTATTAAAAAATATTGAGAAGCAACTATTAGACAGATTCGACGTATTTTTTTCGATGGCCGGCATTTTAACATATTAACCAAAACTGAAAGTCCAAATAATGGTCATAGAAGTTTGGCGCCATACTAATAAATGTTCTAACGGTCCTTTGTAATACGCCTGTATACCTCTTTTTCCCAACGGACATAATATTATTTTTTACAAAATGTATGAAAAGTCGAGATTTTTAAAATCCAATTAAAGCCAAACTAATGGTCATACACGTCTGGTGTCATAGTAAAAAATGTTCAGAACAATCTATTCGAAAGGTTTGACACATTTTTTTTCTCTGACCGGCACTTTCAAATTTGGGCCGGCCAAAGTATGGAAAGCCGATGATCTCCTTTGTAATATATTTTGAATGGAATGGTCGATTTTAATAATTCCATGCAAAGATATCTACATATTATAGGATATATAGGATGCTTTTGGCACGAGAGAATGTCATCATCGAGGAGCAACATGGTTTTGTGTAAGAAATTGGGAGGCACGAATACCTACAGATATTATTTACTTGGACTATGAAAAAGCTTTTGATCAAGTTCCTGTCACACCATTGATTGCTAAATTAGAGCCCTTTGGAATCAGAGGCAATGTCGTGAAGTGGACTTCCTGTCAAATCGCACATTCTCTGTGCGCATCGGAGAATCATACTCTGTTCCCAGAAAAGTCCTCAGCGGTGTGCCGCAGGGATCGGTGTTAGGACCTATGTTATTCAGTATCTACCTTACAGATCTTAAACATGGTATCATGTCTGATATATCACTCTTTGCAGATGACACGACAATAACGGGGAATCCACTTATTAGCCATAATATAATCCAAGATGATCTTGATAGGGTAATTGCTTGGACCCGAGATTGGCTAATCACATTAAACGTAGACAAATGCACTGTGTTGCATGTTGGCAGTAATCACCCCACGTTGAGTTACACCATTGACTCAAAACCTCTCGAGTGTGTTAAAAAACAAAAGGACCTTGGCATAACGATAACACATAATCTAAAGTGGGACGATCACATTATTGGAATCACTAAGAAGGATAACTCCCTCTTATACATAATTAGAAAAGCTTTTTATCATATAGATACGGAATTGTTTCTTAGGCTTTACAAAACTTACTTACGTCAGACCGCTGTTAGAACATGGGTTTCAAATATGGAGACTTTACTATCGGAAGGACATTGCACTACTAGAGAGAGTCCAAAGAAGAGCAACAAAGAAGGTGACAGTACTGGCTG
Source organism: Pectinophora gossypiella (assembly GCF_024362695.1). Lineage (NCBI taxonomy): Eukaryota > Metazoa > Arthropoda > Insecta > Lepidoptera > Gelechiidae > Pectinophora > Pectinophora gossypiella. The sequence goes on from NC_065405.1 coordinate 7,211,977, forward strand.
GCCGGAGTGGACCTTAGCGGGGGCCGCAGGACTCTCACCTCTGGCTTGCCATCATTGGCCAGCCAGAGTGGGGCGTTAGAGCTATACGCTCGCAGGGTGGAAGTGAAAGATGCATAAGTCGCGAGTTGGTAAGGCGGGTAAACCGCCTCGCAGAAACCGCACACCCTGACACCCTGAGATGCTCACAACTATGTTGCTGCCTTGCCGTCCAGTCGCGTCGGCTAGATAGGTGGCCCAACCAGTGAGTGACGAGTCACCGCCTGCCCAATGTATCTCTGTTATTAACATTGGTCGAGCAGGCGCCATAGTCCCCCATAGCCCCAGTATCCCGGTTCACTAACCCCCAACCCAATAGCCCAGTTAATTTTGTTCCCATAATCTGCCATAGTCCTACGCGAACCAGGGATTGTCTTTGGGTGCACTCCCATAGTGCATACAGGGATAATCGCCGGTTGGTGTCACAACACATTTAGAGTAAATTGTCTTAAGGGGCCTCTACGTGTTGGCTTCGGCCCCACGCACGCCTTCCAAAAGTCCGGGACTCCATGACAGACCCGACCCGAGACATGGAAACGACATACAAATAATAATAAGATTAAAAATAATTAAATAAAAAATATTTTCCCATGATTCGGGAATTTTTCGGGTGTTTATTTTATTTTCCCATATTTTCCCGATATTTTATCTTTCCCACCCAATTTTTTCTTTCCCTGCCCATCACTACCCGTGCGTGACGAACAGTAGAGTGATAGCAATAGACAGATTTTCACTTTGAATACCGTACCCTGAAAATACGTTGTTTGTTTAGCAGACTGTATAGCTATATCTAGGTACGTGTATGTAAGTAAATAATGATATAATTGAAAAACAACATTTTATAAGCTACGTCGTGTTATTGTTTACTTCTAAGTATCTCTTGAATGACGAATATATGTATAGGTATGACACTGTGCCAATTCCTCTTACAGGTTGTGTTTGTTACGCATATATCTGTTGTTTATCTAAATGCCACTACAGTTTCGCCGTACGCTCGTATTTAATAACATTGTCTATAAAATCTCTACTTCTATCAAACTTTCCTTCTCTTCTCCTGATTTTTGGAAACACTGAACACTGTTAATTTAATATACGTAGGCTACTCACAGGCTACGCTTTATGGGTCTTACTATATCGACTAAATTTGTTACATTCAATTGGGTCCAATCCTCATTGGTATCTACACAAGCAACATTGACACACTTTTACAAGTGAATAAAATAGTTACATCGAGGCCACCACAAACGTCGTTTGCTTAAAATCTGCCTCGAGGAAGAGTGTGCTGGCTCTGTAAGCGCATACTCGAATGTCGTTTTTTAACTTTCGGCGGGAGTAATGCATAATTGGTAAAAGTGAGTTTCGCAAGAACATGGTGCGACAGCATCACGCCACACCGCGCGATCGATAGGCCGGTCTGCGGTCGCGGGGTGGGCTCGGACTGACGTGACGAGCGCTGAGCACATGGCGGTATGTGGCCGTTTTATGTACCAAGGTACGCCGCATATCGGCCGATCTACATGATGCGACGTCACGCAGCGTCAGCCCGCGCTCGGCACTCGCCCACACAACTGTCAGTCAGTTCAGTATAGTGGTAGAGTCGACGCGTACTTCACGCGCCGAAGTCTTACCGCAGTGTTTTATATCGTGTGCGAATTCTCAGCTGTTACACGTCCGGTTACTTGTTGACAAAGAATTTACTGTGTCGACAAGCGTTTGTGCAACTGGAAATTCTCTGAAGACGAAAGAAGATTCTCTTCTGCATCTAATCGTATCAATACAATAATAAAAAAGGTAATGCTAATCACATTTTTTAAATTGTAATTGTTATTTATAACACTTCTACCAAGTAGGTATGTTTTTGGTATGTCCATTTGCTCATAGTTTCCTATGAGAATTATCAATGACATCGCACTTTGATCTACTGTTCTTGAACAGAATATTGTTGCTGTTTTGGTTTGGGTGTTTCTTTTTATATGAAGTAGGTATAATTTTGCCTTATTGTTTTCATTGTTTGTTTTCACTTTTTTATCCGGTTGGGTGCGTAAGTTGATTACTAAGCATGAATGATATCTATATTATTTAGGTTAAAGTTATTTAAACTTTATAATAAAACCTCCATCAACACGCACTAGAGCAGTGTGGTGGAATGCTCCATTCCCTCTCCGGTTGATTGAGGGGCGGCGTGTGTCCAACAGTGGGACTTATATAGGTAGGCTGTTTATGTATAAAAATCAACATAAACATAACAACTTTATCATTTTGTAGAGATAGGTACAAATAAACTAAAACGTGTTTTTTATGTAGTTCAGCTAGGCATACCTTTTAAATCTATCAATAAATATATCGTCTATGTTGTTGATAACAATATTTAATTCATAAACCATAAGTCTTTCAATAAACTATAGATACATGTTGGAGTTCAGTGCTCGAACAATGAGTGACGTATACGGAACGACCGAACGCGACAAAGAGAAAATTAAGGAAATAAAACGAAGTGAAGTTTTTAAAACATCACGTTTAGGTTAACGTTGGCATTTTCTGTATTGACGGTGAATCACCGGACAGCATGTTTCCAGCCTGATATTGTAGGTCGTTACGCGGACACCACACGATCTTCACCTTGGACGTGCGCAAGACTGTTTCCTCACTGTAACGTGGAACTGAATCAATGCAGCCTTATTACCACAACCACAACGACTTTGAAGCTTATCTTACAATCCTAGCAGCTATTTATTGATGCAAATCCCTTCATAATGGTATACTCCATATCCAGAATAGACACTAGACCATCCTATCTCGCTTGAATTTTTGAACACACCACATGTAACTTTCCAACTCATAATTGCGGTGGAATGAAATCTTCTACGAAGGCAATCAAATCAAACTGTGAAGGAAAATTTCTTGCTCTATCTGTAAATAAAATTATATAGCTCGGGAATTAATCCCGTCCTATTGAGTAAACAGGGAAATTACACCAAATGGTCCTATTGGTTGTCTTGTCACGCACATGAAATGTTTCTAAATATAAATACACGGGAGCTTCACACGCAGGATATTGTGACCTCTGTAGATAGAAGTAGGTATATGTTGCCCTCACCCTATCATAAAATAGACATATATACATTTACTGTCGATGTAAGTAAGCTAATCGCGTGCACAGACACTCGTTTACAAACAAGTAATCGCTTTTTATTTCAATAACAATCTCGTTTATCTATATGCCATTTACTTTCATCAGTCATTTAGTTACGCAGGCCAACAAACACAAATGAAAGTGGTCTCACCGTTAAAAACATGAAAACTACTCTAAAAAATAATAACCTAAATAACACAGCTTTGAATGTTTTTATTTTACACGTGTGAAACATCGGATAATTTGTGACGTCACCTGTGATTATGTTAAGCCGATAACAGTATAAAACTTACTTATAATCGTACATCTATCACTAATTTACACATTTACAAAAATCTCATTTTACTTATTAGGTTTGTCCCTAGTAGACTTTTAAGACAAAATAGTTATTTTTTTTAGTTTTTATTTTGAATTTTATTGGGATGCGTCATGCAATCGTAATAGTGGTTTTATTTAGTAACTTATATGTATGTTGTTTTGTAAACACAATGCAACTATCATGTTTTTAAGGTACTGTAAGTTATAGTTACATTGCACGCACGTGTTATCCAGGGCTGAGGTACCTACGTACGCAGTCTCACGCCACATAGAGACAACGTGACGAACAGATCGATAAGGTTTCCATTTCATAACATTATAATGTAGACATACTAATTGACTCCCAGTTTACTGCTTTTCAAAGAGACGACAGTGCTGATTATTTTGACGCTGATTGTGATAGTCGCGGTTGGCCGCAACCCAATAAAATATGGGCCAACAATTTTAACACGATAAAAGTGCAACATAATAAAATTATTCATGCCTACCGGTCTTGGTCATAATAGTTGTCGGTAAAAATAATCGTTTTTGTTTGTACTGAAATTTTCCTATGTCACGACTACAAAACAATCAAGTAGGTACTACTTATATTGTAATATACAATTATTACTATTATTAGTTAGCACCTTTCTGATACATGGAATATTCACTTTAGCTAGGTCATTAACCTTGCAAAAGCTAGACTGAAGCCTTGGATGTTGCTAATTTAAAATAGACGCTGGCACCAGCTGACATTCAGGTTTCACACGTCATCCATGGGCACCTGCTATCGTTCCCCCTGTGATCGGATATTACTGGAGAAATACATTAAAAATACACCAACATGATAATGATAACTGTAAACAACTAGAGGTAGATCAAACATCCGTTAACTTGCAATGCAGTTTAATTATCTTAATAATTGATCTTGTTAACTAAACAAGCTTGAATGTTGCGTATAAGGTCAAATAATACCAATTATTTTTCATTACTCTAGACATGTTTACGAACCATACCTAGTAGATAACGAATGTGATGATAAACAAAAAAACAATTTCTTTTAAGTGATGTTTTTGATAAGAGAAGGACCTACTTAGTAATTGTAACACTGTATTGTTGCTTTATCAGTCGCGTCCGCTTTCGTGATTCTGCTGATTTCCAGTTCCTAGGTTGGAAATGCGTTTGCAATTTGTATCTAGGCAGCTATTCACACGCATTAGTCATTAAGGAGGACAGAGTCCCCGACACTCGACAGTTCGTCACGCACGCTGATGCCGCGTGCTTTCGAACGATCTCGTCCGCACCAATGTCATGGTCTACGAACTGGCTCGCTCGTCTGGGGTGAATGAATTTGCCGGCTATTATTACCTCCTTATGTACCCACTTGACCAGCCGTGTAGTAATGAGTACGCGCTAGTACAACTATCTTTATTAAATGTCCGTAATTCTTATCGAAAGAAAACTAGTGACATCCTGTTTGAGAATGAAAAAAATATAAATGATTGTCTTTTCGACATCGGCATTATCCGGGTTCAACTTTCGCCGTTCCATTGTCAATAAATCATACACCATTTGCGAAATGATGAGTCCAACAAGCGTACAGCGATGTCAGTCGGCGTGACCTCGGTGGTTTTGTGTGCGGTGGTTAAGTACGTACATCGGTTTCTCAATTCATTGGAAACTGCCTGCGCGGTGCCTGCACCAGTATTTATATCTCGACGATGCAACGTTGGGCAACATCCTGCGCCTGGTGCCTGGCAGTGCACCGACCCAATAAATTAACTGATATCACCGCTATTCCTACTCGCTTTATCCTTTCCTATGAAACATACAAGGAATTTATTCATTTCAAGCCTTATTTAAAAAAGAAACCTTAATACGTTATTATTTATTATTGAAGGACAGTCTTGATTCTCCTTCTTCATGATTCTCAACTGTTTGTTATAAGTAATTCCAAATTTAAATATGTTCACGTAATGCATTTCATCATAAACATACTACTAATAAATAAGCGATTACTCAACCACGTTGCGCTTATCACTGCGACGGATAGAGGTGATTTTGGTGTGAAGTCGATTACACGTGGCAGCCGGATGTATGTATCATTGTCCAATCAGTGACTTTCCTCGTGCGTATTCAATTCATATTATATTTTTTTGCTATCTTTATTATGGTAATCTTCATCGTAATAAACCTGCTAGTCTTATTGATCTTGGAGCAAATTGCATTTCTAGCGCGACCATGAATCGAACCTAGATTTCCACCGATTTTGGTCTGTAGTGGCAGAGTGCCAAAAGTGTCTTCGTCACAGATTTACTGAAATTTTGTTTGTTTTGTTGCAGGAACACATCGTATGTCGCGTTTCAGTGACCCTCAAGATGGGGTAGTGTTAGAGTAATTGTAGTTTATTTTGAGAAAGCGTTGTGTGTGATATAGTGACATTTAGTGCGAGGAGTGAGAAGAAATCGCAGCCATGTATTCTATGAACTACATCGGGAAGTTCATCGCGAACTTCCGCGAGTTCTACAACGAGATCAACGGTGCGACGCTGACGGGCGCCATCGACGTGGTGGTGGTGGAGCAGCCCGACGGTAGCTTCACCTGCTCGCCCTTCCACGTGCGCTTCGGCAAGCTCGGCGTGCTGCGATCCAGGTTCAAAGTGGTATGTTGTACTTGTGCTACGTATTCACTAGTACTATAAGGAATTTACTCTGAACATTGTTTTAAGTTTACGCGGTTATTATCATAATTAAAACACATCGTATCGGGAGTCTCATATCCCCATTTAAACGCGGTAAGAACCCGTTATTATGTGTTTTAATTATGATTTACTCTGAAGTTTAAAAATAAGAAACTATGCCGAGATTAGAGTAAGCGAATCGATTTATAAACCTGGAAAGAAAGTTTATATGAGATGCCTCTAATGGCAACGCTATAAGAACAAACAACTCATATTTAAATTCCTATAGATATTGCAATTTACCTTTTAATGCAAAAATAAAATTGGAAAAAAAAATTGAATTGGAAGTTTTACATTATTTTATAAAACATTGTAAATCCATTTTGTTAATGGACACTTACGGCCCATTTAAGTGCTGACTCTATTTATTACCTTAAGTAGTATACCTTTTCTTCGCGCCAGTCGGCACTACTAACCTACCGGTAGTCAGATATTTTATCAAAATTCTTCGGCGTATCTACGTAGGTAGGTACAATGAAGATTGTTGATAAAATTATTTCAAAATAACGCGTGCGTTTTACTAAATTGTCTTATCATTAAGATGAGATGAAATGTCATTGACGCACGCGTAATTGGTGTCCATCATGTAAGTAGGTGCAGATGAATACACAGCCTTCTGTCAGTGTGGGTCGCTTGTTATCTTAAGTTACGTTACAGTCACTTCGCAAACTATATAAAATATTCACCTTTCGAGGCGTGTCCACTCCCAGATTACTTCATTCAAAAGTTGCACCATCATGCTTTGAAATAGCCAAGTTTTTGCCTCATAGGTACCTACACCTTTAAGTAAGTATAAATGAAAGATCGTACATACATACATAAACAGCCTATATACGTCCCACTGCTGGGTACAGGCCTCCCCTCAATCAACCGGAGGGGGTATGGAGCATACTCCACCACGCTGCTCCAATGCGGGTTGGTGGAGGTGTTTATACGGCTAATAGTCGGGACCAACGGCTTAACGTGCCCTCCGAAGCACGGAATCATCTTACTTTTTTCGGACAATCAGCTGAAAAGTCCTTACCAAACAAAGGACCACAAACCGCGAAGCGGGACCGAACCGGGATGATAATAACCGCGTAAACTTAAAACAATGTATAAACAAAGGACAGTCTCACAAAGTGATTTCGACAATGTCCCCATCGGGAATCGAACCCGGACCTCCAGATCGTGAGCCTAACGCTCTAACCACTAGACCACGGAGGCTGTTGCATATTGTTTAGGTACTTATTCTAGTTAAAACCAGTTGAATTGAACGCTCGAAATAAACATAAACAAGTTACTGCTCGGGGAGAGTCTAATCAAATCTTCTTTATCTAATTAAGAATGTGGATTAAGAGAATGAAACGAAGCGAGAAGTTGAAGGACTCGTTGTCCAATACTACGTGAGTTGAGTAAAGGCTAAATAAGGCTTACCTAAGTAGGTATATAAGTACAAGGGAAAACATGCGGCATTTTCCGTCGCAAAGGTCAGATAACAAGGAACATTAGTCACATACATAATATACCAATCTATATATCCATCGGACATAGTAACAGGCAGTTATGGTAGTATAACGTCATGGTCATTAGAAGGCAGTTTTTTACGTAATAATTTGAATAACACTAAGTGATAATAGTAACCTAAAACCGGTTTCCTTGTTCCAATAAACCTTTAACATTTGAAAAACGCCATATTAAGATCACTGTTTATCAACGTTTTCAATATACGTATAGTTTTTGTATTACATATCTTAGCAACACCGACGATGTAAACAACAATACATTGTCATGCGAAATGAATAAAATAACAAAATTTATCGAGTTCATAAATACAAAGGAAAGCTTGGATATAAACATGTTATAAACACTTAGCGCAGACGTGACGTCACGAATCATGACAAACATACAAGCGCGAATTAAATGCAAACGCATTGTATGTATGTATACATTTGTACAAATAAGACTTTAAAATAACACTCACAAACCTACGTTAATATTCGACAATGCAAGGCATCTAACACACTTGTTTCAATAGATGTTAAAATTAGTCAATTTAGGTCGAATCGCTTGGTGACAACAATTTTACGTTTGCCGCCATTACGTTTTCTTTGTGAATACTTAAAGGTTATTCAATTAAATAAATTGGTATTATCAGGCGGGTGAATGTGTGATGATGTGATCGTGAGCCGGCGGCGGTGTACCGTGCGGCGGACGCTGCTCTCGAAGGCCGGAGGCACGTGTAACGAGAACATTCTGGAGGGAGAGCGCGAAATATTAGCATTATCTTGTCGCCTAGCCTAAAATAGCCTACATTTACTAGTATACGCTTTCATATTGTCCACATACCTACCTATTTCTTAAATACATTTGGCACTGCTTGTTCTCAGAAGTGGCATGCTATTTTAAGAGCTATCCGTCATCTTGGGAGCGCCCCTCTCCATACACCCAATTAGGTTTTACAGCAAAAACCAAACACTGCCAAAACACTGAAGCTGAACGTCAACCGTGGGTTCTACGTCTGAATCACTGTAAATTGGAATAACGCCAAAAGTGGGATAGGATTCCACCCAAGACTTGTAATGTAAAAAAAAAATTGGCACAAATATTCGCTTCCATCCGGCCTGCCACCTGTTTGTAATTGTTTCGTTAAGTGGTCAAAGGTCGTTTTATACTTTCATTGCTTCGATAGATCTACGATAAAACTTCGAATGTAAATAATACCTATTATTAATATACGGTTTGGTGTACAATACAGTCTATTATAAATTTCAATAATAATCTACAGGGATACATCATACATAACTACGTTAGATTAGGTTATCATAGGATATACGTCGAATACAAATAGGAATATTCTGTTAGCTTTCTAATCATAATTCTCGTTTTAGTACTTTAACGCCATAAAACACATTAAGTGTTGTTTTATCGAAAACAGTGAAGTTTTTGTAAAACTATTTCATAATATATTAGCCGCAATGATACGTACAGCCATGTCTGTTTCTTTAAATAGCGAAGCCGCACTTTGTACTATCATATTTATTATATATTACGTGGTACGAAGTCCTAAACGCTCCTTGTAAATATAACAAACAAATAATACCATGTTTCTTCATAACGGATATTGCCGAGTCCAAAGTCCACTGCATCTATAACTAGTTACGCGATATATATGTAGATATGTCCTTATCTATTACCTGTAGAGTCACTGAGATGGCAAAAAAAACTTGAATTTACCTAAAGAGTGGTTCATATAATATCTGTATTTGAATACCTTTTGTCACGCCCAAAGTGCACTACAATTATGATGATAATTATAATGTATAGTTTAATTTCCCATTATCAGGTGGACTTGGAATTGAATGGAGAGCCTCTGAACATTCACATGAAACTGGGGGAGTCAGGGGAGGCGTTCTTCGTAGAGGAAGTGGGGGAGGATGAGGCGGAGTGCGCAGCTCACCTGGCCACCTCGCCCATCCCCGCCGCGAGGTTCGAGGACCTCTACGAGCCGCGGCGCAGGAACTCGCTCTCAGCTGTCGAGCCCGACCACGGACAAGCCTCAGATTACACCAAGCGGAGGTGAGCTATTTATCTATCACTATCCTATTTACGTCTCTCTCTCTCTCTCTCTCTCTCTCTCTCTCTCTCGCTCTCTCTTTATTTAAGAGCTGCGCTCTTGTCGGTGGAGTAATCGCCATTACATCAAAACTGCGAAATGTTGTAAGGATGTTTGTTCCTCTTTCGCGCAAATATAGCTTATCCATCAGAATAACTCAGGCTATATACGTATAATTGATGAAGATGTATACACAGACGCAGTCGCGGGCGGCCGGTAGTTTTCTATAATAATTGCAAAAACCTAGTAGGCACGAGTTATTTACGACCTTTATTATAAGTCCATTTTAATTAGAATGTTCACTGCGGGAGACATAAATGATACGAATATAGAATACACCACACTTTATTTGATATAGGTAATGACTAATGACGTATATCTTATCTCCTTTCACCATAAGGTTGTCTGGCAGAAATTGCTGTTTAGCAAGAAAAAGTTTTGTGCAATAAAGAATTATTGATTGATAGATCCATTTACAGCCAAGAAATGTACACAGCTAAATATCTACGCCAGACAGGATATTGTAACAACATGCATGTACCTAATCAATCAATAGTCACATGATGACATAAACATGACGAAGACATGCCTGCTTATGACGATGATATGATATACGTAAGCAGTAATTATAACGCAATAGTCAAAATCTTATCTGAATTATTATTATAAAGATTACATTCACGTAATTAATATTCATACTTTCCAACATAACCGCACCTTATAATTACCATGACAATTTGCAATTAAGATGTAAAGGAAAACAAAGATTACCTATCAGTAAATTGTTTTCTTTTCACGAAGCTAACAGACTAAGGTAGTTGCATTTGTGAAAATTAGTACATATAGTTATTTAAAGCAGTTTTTTACATGCATATTCCATTGTATTCCGCGAATACATTGACATGATGCAGGGTAAAAACCCCGAGAGCTCCGTTCGATAATTGCAAGGATGACTCACTGGTCTCTGTTAAGACAACAATAAAACAACTGACCGGACCAATTTAATTACTAAGCAACCGCACACAGTTATGTATGATATAAATAATGAAACCAAGCACCTGAAATTTTGAAACCCAGCCTTGTAAAATACGAAACAATTGGAAAGCGATGGTTGGTTACATGGAATAATTAAAGCATTTTCATTCGCGTGTAACATTTGAAAGCGAATGTTTATTATTTACATTCACAATTGTGTTTACGCAGATTGCACTTGACTTATTCTACACCAATTAATTCAAGCAGCTAATCCTTTCGACAGTACTTTTTATCGCTTGCGTGTTTGCCGTTAATTTCATATCTGTCAATTTATGCTTACAGATACACTGCTGATGGACAAACAATGCAGAAACCGGACTTGAGTAAACTAACAAAAAGTCCGAAGCAAGAGAAACCAAAGAATGAGGAACATGACCACGAGGCTTTGTTTGAGATGGAAGGTCTGGACGAGCAGACGGACTGGACTGACTCCAAGCCTAAGACCTTTGCTGCGACGCAATTAGGCGAAGGAGAGAGTGAAGCTAGTCAAACAGTGCAGAAGATTAGTGCACATAACGACTTTAGACCAATAGAAGCGGCACCTTCTCAAGATGACATTAAAAATAACGGTAACGGAAAGAAGAAGAAGAAGACGCGGAAAGTTAGTTCTAAGAAGAAGCATCAGAGAAAATCTTCTACCAGTTCGATCTCCAGCCAGTCGGACCGTGCGGGTTCCGAGCAAAGGGCGACGCAAGTTCCTATTCCTAACACTACAGACATCAACTTCTTTAGCGACTCTGAAGTAAACACCGCCGCACTTAGGTAAGTCACTTTGACTTTCTATTGTATATGTAAGCATGTGTTTGCATTTTAGATTAGATACCGATTTCGAATTTACTCTTTTATATTTATAGCGGTCTAAACGCGCGATTGTGATTAAAAATCTTGCAACTTTTTTATTTGAATAAGTATAGCATCTTCACATATGTAGGGTCGATTTTGATGTATGTATGTGTGAGCGAGTCGCGTGGTTACAGTGAAGAGATGTCCAACCTGAAGCTGAACGGAGACAACCGCATCCCCCTGGCGTTGTCCGACACAGCGTTCGAGGTGCACGCCGCCTCCAGAAACGCGTAAACTATTAACCCTAATCATTAAATCATTACACCTCGCTTGCAGTACTCACAATCATCGGATAATAACATAATACACCACAAGCCATGTACCTTATACTGTACGTATTATAATCACGCTTTTTTAATAGTAAGATACGTTAGAGTGTAGCGCACAGGGGATATCCTTTCTAATTGTAAATTTCACATAATATAAGCAGCCAAGTAGATCCAGTTTCCTTGTAATTCTTAGGCTTACATAGCCCGTATTGACCACACAATAATAATGTAATTGTATAGTTTTATTAACGTTGAAAATTGAATTGTTATTAGTTCGTTTACTTACATAAATGCAGACATCTAATTGTACGCTTATTTGATCGTCTGCCTCTAGCTCATAAGTACGTTTCTCATTGTAGGTATTATATAGATTGTTATTATATAGATGTAGCTTCATAAATATTTGAGAATCGTACTTATGATGAATTGCAGCAGTGTTATATTAAAAAAATAAATATTTCTTATGCTGGCGTATTGACAGAAAAATGTCTAAGAAACACAAGCCTGAATTTACATTTCAATCAATCGATGAATCTAATCGGATACGAGCGGCATGAACGCTTACACTGTGTACAATAATATTGCTTATTCTTGACAACAAGCTGTAGAAACATAATTGAATTGGGTTTCTCATTTGCTGAGGTTTATATTGGTGTTCGCCAGAGGTTCTCGCGGCGGCACGCCCGTGGTGTCGGACACGGAGGTGGAGCTCGCGCGCGCGGTGGTGGGGGACAAGTCCTCGCAGTCGTGGCGCTGGGGCGAGCTGCCGGAGCCGCCGGTGCGCGCCGCGGAGTCTGCGGGGGAGTCCGGGGCTTCTCCCACGGAGCCTGCTTCGCCCGCTGAGCCTGCTTCGCCCACGGAGCCACTGAGCTCGGACGAGGAACGACCCGGGCGGCGCGGTGTGCTCAGCGGCATGTTCCGTTTCATGTCGGCGCGGGACGCCGGCGCCGCCGTGGAGGGCGTGTACCTTGACGACCTGGACCGCGGGCAGGTCGACCCTGATCTCTACTTCCCCAAACATCACACCGAACGATACCGCTCCGGTTAGTAAACTGTCTTGTTACCCAACTTGGTCATGCTGCCTTTCATGACCACTAAGTTTATTCTGCTATAATATAATTTAAGTAAAATTGTGCACGTCTTCTAGAATGATTTTTAGAGTGACTATTGTACGTAGACATACAATTTCTGTCAGTTTGAGTGGCGACAATTTAAACGTAACTGGAATTTCACTCATGAAATAATTTACAACGTCTATATAATCGCCTTCCTAGTTCGTAATGTTATGTTGTCTTAGTCTGGGTGGGGTCAATGACCCGAGATAAATACAACTCAGTGGCTTTACTCTTGAACTAATAAATAATATCTCATGAATAATATTGTTCCGTGCTGAAATATGCCAGTTTGTCGCCCCCACTCGACCTGAATTGCGAACATTGTGTTGTCGCGACATTATGGCCGAGTCTTTGTCTTGTTTATCTTGACGTCATCATTTTGGACTCCCGATGATGTCACTCAGTCCCCTTGCTACTGGAAATTGTACCAATATTGTCTTAGTACACGTTGTACCTGTAATTTCTGACGAAGTCCACTTTTGAGATTCCTTGATAATAAATTTACAGAACATGATTTTCTCTCACCCATAACAACAATTAGGACAGTAGACTGTTCATCCAATTTTACTCTAAACGGTCTATGGATGCTATTTAAAAAGTATATATTTTTGTGTGTTATTATAAGGTCGGTTATGTTCAGGAGGCGTTGCCCCGACGCACGCGGCCGCGGGCCCCACGGAGGAGGAGTACGAGTCAGGCAACGGGCCCTCCCTGCCGCAGTCGCCGGCGTCCCTCGAGCCGCCGCCATTGGACTCCGATGACGACGACAAACTGCTAGCCAAGTAAGTTACATCTTCTTCGTAATACCGCGCCCGCAATACTTAACGATGTAGGCCAAGCCACAAGTCGTCGACATCCCCGGCCACACTTGATGTTCGCTTTCCTTCCTCAAAAATCGGTTCTGTGCATCTCAGAGGAAAAACGCCAAAGAACTCTGTCTAATATAACGAAATGACCTACTCCATTTCCTAGGTAATAAACTCGAATTATCAGTAATGTTATTGTGGCTAATAATAAACTCATCTAAATTAGTTTTATTTGAACCCCGGTGGTCTTAACAATAACGTGAAACGTGGGTCAGTTCATCATGCGATGGATGTACCTCTGACTACCCCAATTGGAAATGTATTCGTGGTCATGAGCATAACGGAAAACAAACTGGAAATTGGGACAAAGTAGTTAGAGACAGTCATTATGATTTAACAATGATTCACCCGCGACTCCATCACTCGAGGGGCGCGTGCGCTGAGGATCTGAAAACGTATTTAATTTTCCAAATCAGTGAATCGAAAACTTTTAAAGCAGTGTATGTTACAGAATAAAAAGCCGTGAAGGTAACAGTGCGTGAAAGAAATACTGTGGCTCACTGCAAATACATTTCCCTCTATCGTATTTAGACTCGTAAATAGTTTCAAAACGTTCACACTTCTAAACGACAACATTCAATCGATGCAGGTAAAATCAAAAGTTAATCAATATAGTTCCATCACAATCGATCTTAACGCTTACTCAGCCGTGATACAGGCTAGTAGAACTTAGATGTACCTTTTCCCCATCAAATCTCACTTTAACCTTTGTTTTGTGTTGCATGGCATTGCAGTTTTAGGTGAGAAGTTTTACTTTGTATTTATGAAAACTTATTACCAAAACCTTAATCGATATATTATTTACTAATAAGAGAGGTTCCGCACTCCATCCGATTCGAATCTGGGAAAATACGGATATAGAGAAATCGCGAATCGGTCTAGTGCGTAAAGTACCCAAATAGTGTTCTACGACTATCTCGAAACGTGTTTTCACGGATTCGGATCGGACACAGCGCTTAACCGCTCTACATGTACTTTTGTATTTATCAGGGGTCAAGTGGGCGTATACGCTCGCGAGGAGGTGGTATCGCGCGCGTTGGAGTATGAGGAGTTCTGCGCACGCGGCGCTGCCCTAGCAGCGGACGGGCGGCTGCTGGTGCGGCTCGGGGACCGCTGGCTGCCCTGGCGCAGCGCCGGCCCGCTGCTGCTGTCGCTGCTCGCCTACCGCCGCCCGCTGCCCACTGTAACTATACTATCACTCTCATACCTTGCTGGTGCGGAGTGGAAGTTTCTAAGAGTTGCCAAACTGTACCAATATTTATGGATCATTAGAAGATGGTCAACATAATCCGATATTTGAAAGCTAAATTATACAATGCTAATCTAGAAATAGAAGCCAGTTTAACAAGACATTTTACTTTTCGACTTATTGTTAAATTTCATTTGACTATGTTGTCAAGTAGCTTATTGACGTACCTACATACAGTCGCTCGTGTGCCAAAGTAACAGCCCATAGTGTATAACGCGTGAATATTTGTATTACAGCGAGTACTAGAAGAGTTAGAGAAGGGCTCGTCGGACAAGGAGCACTCGGAGTCGCAGACGCGGCCGCCGGACAACGCCAAGCCCCGCGGCTACTCGTGGTGGAGCTGGCGCCGCTCCAACGCGGAAGCCAAGCGGTCAGTCCCACTATTAATACACCCAGCCCACTGCCAAAATCATTATTTGGATTTTTCTACACTTGCTAAATTATTTCAGCTATTAAACAATATGAAAAAATCTTAACCGTAACTTAAATCGTGACGTAGTACTGCAGTGAATAAATATGGAATGATGATAATTGAAACCCAAACTCTTTAAGGACTTAATCCATCTTACCGTATTCCCATGATATCCTACAAAACTCTCGCGTTATACGGACTGCAGACGTCAGACAGAATAATTGAGATATGGCAATGTGTAAATAAACAATTTACTTGCAGCACGGAATCTTCACCTACGAAGGAAGAAGAACCACCTAAAGAGTCGTCTTCTCCACCCAAGGAAGGTCTATCGCCAATAGAGTTAGCTGCGGAGCCAAAGACGGAGGAGTCGCTCGCCCAGCCCAGCGAGAATGTAGAAGAATCGCAGGAGATCACCAGCGCGGATGAGATCATAGAGCCGCTGCTTCAAGACACAATCAAAGAGGAAATAGATGCGATCGGTAGCCCAAAACTTATTCGCGACCAGGGTGAGTTGCTTTATGAAGTTGCCAGCACCAAAAACTAGAAATATAATGATAAGGACTCTCTTTTGACAAAGGAACGTTTTATTCCAAATTATAATTCAATAGGAACGCGACCGAATATATCTCTAAAATATTATTAAAAGTGTGATGTAAGTTATATTGCTTGTGCAACTACGTTACTTTACTACCTATCAATCGAATTTCATTTAAATTCATTGTTTTCCAGGCGATAGACATGACCACAGTTCTTCTGATTCGGACCAAGATGCTCACCCTTCAAGACCTTCACGGAGACACTCCACCTTTAGAAAAACACTGAGGCTCTCTTCTGAACAAATTGTAAGTATTTTCTTAAAAATGTCTGAAATGTGAACATATTTCATTGGGAAATTGCATTCAAACAAACATAATTATATGAGTATTCGCAAATGTATAAATGCAGTACTTTCGTTTCATTGTCACGCGTCTCAAAACAGACAGACTAGCGTAAAAAAGACAGTCTTTCTGAAAAGCAAGTTTTTTTTTACTAAGATAATTTTGTAATTGGCAGAAAAACTTGAACCTGCGCGAGGGCATGAACGAGATGGTGTTCAGCGTGACGACGGCGTACCAGGGCACCACCAAGTGCAAGTGCAACGTGTTCCGCTGGCGTTATGATGATAAAATTGTCATCTCAGACATCGACGGCACTATCACCAAGTAGGTTATTTATTGATGAACATTATTCTTATAAAACAGTAACCAATACTGTTTTAAATTCCATCGGACCATACATATCTTGCTACAGTTATTTTTCTGTTTAGTTTAAAAACCCAACGACACCGATTTCGGTAGGCACAAACTTATTATTTTAGCCTGGCAACTCTAAAACTAGTGCCGCCGTCCTTCGTTTACAATAAGTAAAAGAGCGAGACAAAGCTATTTCAGAACTCAAATTATGTTTTTAGCTATCAGAATCGACACCTGCTTATTGTGGGTTTCTTATTGTAGTGTGTTCTGATTTAGAGATTTATAACCATATATTTTTAAGGTCGGATGTCCTGGGTCATATCTTCCCCCTGGTGGGCAAGGATTGGGCGCAGTCTGGTGTAGCGCAACTCTTCACTAAGATAAAGAACAATGGATACCAGTTGCTTTATCTGTCGGCGAGGGCTATCGGCCAAGCGAGGGTAAGTGTCGACACGGATTACTTCTAAATCTATAGATAAACTAATCGAAAATGGCGTGACATTATGACGGTTTGCGTTCAATGAGGATGTTCGATAAAGCAAATGTATTTACTTAAAAGATTTTATTGCGAATATCTTATCAAAATGGTGACTTTCATGCTGTCCGTAGTCCACTAGACAAACAGTCGAGCAAATGCCTTATCTTACTTTTTTTCATGTCCATAATTATGTCATGTAACATGTCATAACCTTTAGAACATTGTGGTATAAAGTGCGCATGTCTGCGTTGGATGTTACCGCAGATTACCCAAAGGTCAATACGTCATTCTAGAAGGCTCATTCTTCTACACGCATACAGAAGATCATGGTTATTTCATGGGGTAAGCAGAGACCACGGAACTCCACTTACTATTATTCCAATTCTGAAAAAACTTTGTTATTTATGGTCTTGTAATTCCCGGCACAGGTGACCCGCGAATACCTACGCTCGATCAAGCAGGGCGAGGTGTGCCTGCCGGACGGGCCGCTACTATTGAATCCCACGTCGCTACTGCGCGCCTTCCACCGCGAGGTTATCGAGAAAAAGCCCGAGGAGTTCAAAATACAGTGCCTCGCCGACATCAAGGCACTCTTCCCCGCCGGCTCCAACCCCTTCTATGCCGGATATGGCAATAGAGTTAATGTAAGCAATGAACAGTCATACGTATATTGTTGCCTACTCTGGGAAAATATAGGCGTGAATGTTTGTAAGTAGCAACCCATCACTGGGCCCGTACCTCCCCTCCATCACGGTATTCCATCGGTAGTAGATGGAGAAACTTGATGTACAGTTAAAGATGTTACCCTCACAATGTTTATCGTTTAAACGAATTCATGAGATATATTGCAGGTTTCGAACAGAAGACAATGTTTTTTCCTAGTGCAAAGTAACCAAAGGTCATATTTGTTATTAACAGGATGTATGCGCGTACCAAGCTGTCGGCATTCCTATCGTGAGAATATTCACCATAAACTACAAAGGAGAACTAAAACATGAACTGACTCAGACATTCCAATCAACGTAAGTGTTCATTATCTTTACTTATATTCTTTCTTACTAAGCAGCCACAGAGTTCTTTCGGAAGGTCTTTATTTGAAATAGCTTGGTGGTTCTGTATGTTCTCTAACTCGACTTCGTCACGCTATGTACTAACATCTGTATTAAAGGTACTATATTTTTATTTCAGTTACCACGTGCAAAGTGACAGTGTCGATGATTTCTTCCCACCACTTCAAAAGTGTGATAATAAAAGCTAGCTCAAATTAGGTTTAATATACATAAATAGTGACAGAAAATTAACGAGCACGTGACCTTTCTGGTAAGCCATATGGCATGATTTGTCTTGGCTAAGTTCGAAATTGCACAATCATTCATCAGCGGAAAACTAATTTTCTTTAATATCATACCTAATGCAGCCGCGTAATTTCATAACAGCTAATGACTACCGATAACTTCTTGTAATCATCGACTTGTCATCTGTTTCGACTGTTGTCGTTTCAATCATGTTTGTAACTGTCATAGTTCTGTGTTTAGTTCCATGACTCTTCCATTGTGATTGTTTTTTCCCATAAAAAACATTTGCGGTGTTGGATTTCTTTACTCGGTATTGGGTGCTATCTTATTTTGATTATAATAATATCTGTCCAGACTAAGCTTCAAAAACAATAATCATTTAATAACACGTGCTACTGTGTGTCGGCTATAAATAGCTATAATGAGATTGCGTACGGTTTACTTGTGATACAATCAACGTCACCTTCGATATTGGTATGATTTCTCAAGTCTAACAATTTGTGTTGTTAGTCTATTAGTTTCTTATTTCTATCTGTACTTCTAGTCGCACAATCTGACTCGATTGCGACCTATTTATTATAATAAAATGCTACTGTATCTTACACAATTCAAACAGCCATCAACAACTGTTTGTATTGTTGAATTTTTCAAATTTATAGAGGGATGTAGTAGTAAATTGTATTTGGTGTTAAATTTGTGTTTATGGTGTGCGCAGGTACTCGCACATGTCGGTGCTGGTGGACCAGGTGTTCCCGCCGGCGCTGTGCGAGCCCACAGACGAGTACTCGCACACAGTGTACTGGCGCGAGCCGCTGCCACTCGTCGAACTTCCATCGGCCGCGCTGCCAGCGCCTAAACACTGAGCCGACCCTCGCGCCTCGAGAGGCTGACGCTTCGCTACAATACCTGCACCCAAACGTGCTTAGTTGAAATCTAATTAAATTACTAATCAAAAATTTATAATCTAAGAAAAACATTGATGGAAATGTATTGGTAAAATTGATGTCGTAATTTTCACATTATTGGAGTTAGCATATAATTAGTCGTCTTGCAGCGAGTTTGCCTACCGATTTTTCACCAAATAATAATGATTACAATGCTACTGCACGCAATTATGGCTTTAGCAGCTACTTTATAAGTGTACCTATTATTTATTACATTGAGGATTTATGTGTTTGTTAAAAAGACCTAGACCTAGAAATCCTCGATAAACTGCTAAACGAAAGTGAGTTACCAAGCTCTTTTCGCGTCGCATAGGCACGCTGATATGTTTATTTTGTAATAGTAGCACGTGAGCGAACGTAGTAGTCGTTGTTAGCGTATTATAATGTTTGATGTAATAAGACTGCATGTTCCATAGATGCAAGGACGATAAAACTGCTAGATTTAAGTTTTGTATTTGTGGATTTAAGTCTCGAGTCTGAGTTTTGGTTTTGCCGATCGTGTAAGCTGTGATGTCGTCGACTGATGAAGCAATGCTTTATTTTTGTACTGTGATTACGTAATGGTATGTTATGCTAAGTTATCTTTGTGTTAAAATAGACATTCATTGAACTGAACAGAAGCACAGCTTCTGTAATTGTTACTTTGTATTAAATTTTTAAAAGATTAATTAGAGAAATATTATTCCTTTGTAATAATATCAATTAAGTTCATTACATTTTGTTTTATATAATATGGATTATTGGTTTTCCTTAGTAGAATTGGTATTTTTTATAAAATTATTTATTCTCTGTGATTATTTTAATAAAATTTTAAATATAGCTGACTATTGTGTATTATTTTCTTAAAGTTCTTATTATTTTCTTAAGTAGTCACATAACATAATTATTAACAACCAGTGCAGCACCAACACCCACCAGCATTGGTGCAACAGTAGTGTTGTGACAGTATTGAATTTCCATAGTATTATGACTGATGTGGTTTGGCACTATATATTATTGTTAATCATTATTGCAACAAAACTGGTCCCCACTTGGTAGGGCACAAATGATATGGCATGTTAGGATTATCACTTGTATAAGGAATAAATCTGGAATTTCCTGTTTAAACGGGTTGTTGGCCACTTTTTATATAATTTAAACCACATGTTTAAGACTTATTTTATTACTAAACTATCTTATAAGCTATGTTTCATCTTCTTCCATTGCTTCATTATCATCATCTTCACTGTCATTTCCATCTTCTTGATCACTCTGCACATCCTGATCCTTGTGGAAACCTTTACCCTTTGTCCAATGACATTTCATCGTCACTTTGAAGTTCGCCATTTGAATACCAAGAAGTTTTAATATACTTGCTTGTTCTGGTGTTAATGGAACACCTTCTTTGCATACCTGGAATGAATTAAAACATAACGCACACACATTACCAAGCAATGTCTAGATAGGCTTTCAAGTGAGACTGGACAAAAGCCCTTGACCTTCACAATGTATTTAGAAAATGTGGAATTACTTATTACTGAAAGCATTCTGTTTATGTCGTTGTATGTTTTGTTTCCAGTCCAATGTAAAAAAGACACTTGACAAACACTAATTGCTTAAACTAACCAACTATAATTAGATAAAATGTATTACCTGGTACTCCTTAATTAGATGTATTACACCTCGTTCAAGTGATGTGGGAAGGCCAAGACGTCTGAGGTGAGGTTCTATTGTATGTGAAAAGTCTTCAAGAGGTCCTTGTGGTAGTATTACATCACGAGTTGCTTTGAATCCTGACCGTGCAAATTCCGTATCTTCATAATCTTCAAACCATTTTAAGACATCAGGAACATCTCTATTTGTCATAAGCAATCCACATTGGCCTTTCAATCTTTTTGACAACTGAAATATTTATTATTATATTATATTTATTTTATTATCTTTAAACAACTATTATGCAATGTAAAGTAGAATAATGGTGCAGATTCTGGCAGACCGTAACTTTACTTGACAGTTCTAACACTAGCTATTTCTTTCTTACACTTATCTATCATATGCAAAGGGCGGCACTAGTTTTAAACTGTGAAATTAAAATAAGAATAAATAATAACAATTAATGAGTGTTCTTACAAGGTTTAATTGGTCTTCAACTTCATCGCTTTTAGTTCTGCCTAATGCTACGGCCATAACTTTGTTTTTTCCAAAAAAAAATCTGGAGTCCTTCCATTCACTTCGCAAATCTTTCAACTTCGTATTGCGCATATTGTCCACAGTAAACAGAAAAATGTGTTCATATTTAGATAAAGATTTTCGGATATCCTCTATTGTTTTCTGTTTTAGAATAAGACCTTTCTTATTTTTTTTTGTGAGGGAAACTAAAATCAAAAGATGAATTAAAGAAAATGTATGTTAGCTTTACAATTAGGTTAACTTATACATAAAGATAAATATTACCTTTCTTGTCTCTTTTTGATTTCGGCATTTTTATTCCCTGACTTTATAACTAATTCAACAATTGAGTGGTTCAAAATTATCGGAAAATATGTAGAAACCTCTAACTAAAGAACACGTGGAAAATAAAGACATGTGAGTAGAGCAGAATCGAGTCCGGTTAATGTACATCCACGTAATGTACGACCTGATAATCCGTGTACATAACAATGTACACGGAATACGTGCGTGTACAATCCATGGTCGGGAAATATTGGCTGCGAATTATCAGTCCGTACACGGATTGCCCATCCGTGTAATGTACATCCAAATAATTGGAAGCCAAGATGGCGGCCACCTATTCTATCAGCCAATCAGGGGTCAGTATCATAGACACAAAACTCCATTGCTATGCGTCGTTTTAATTAGTTAACCGTGTAGCTACATTAGGCAATTTTTTATTATCATAATGTTAGACAAGGACAAAATATAGGCCCAATAGTGCCCTCAGCTTTATTTGTTGAAACCGACCACATTATATGGCTTTTTGGCGGGAACGGAAACGGTACGGCTGCTTTCTACATTGAATAATCTAAATAATTAATACGAAATGGTGTTTAATGGTCGCATTAAGTTAGTCGGAAGACATTCGCGAGTGTTATTATATCGGAGTATTCAATAAACAAAGTGTATCTGCCTATTTTCGCTTCGTGCCAGGAAACCGTTTCATAACTCGAAAGTTTATCCGGACTTTTGAGTTAATTCGTTTGGGGTTCGGAGTAGGAGTCTACTTCGAGGGTGGGGGCTTAGGTTTCATCATCATCACCTTTCATCATTTCATTAATCTATTTTTCAATTTGACATGGCTGTATGGGCATAGTTCCCTTTGCCTTACCCTTCGGGGAAAACCAAAATAAAAAAATAGTAGCTTTGTAGCAATTTTAGCCTTTTTCAGCCTAAATCGCCTCCCCTTTTCACCCTATAAAATTTATTTATTTTCAATTGGAAGGGGAATTTGAATATGATGAGTAGTGCTATTTATTATTTTATTTTTTAATGGATTGTTTTTTGGATCTAATGTAATCAGAGTAAATTCTTGCACAAATTGATGTCAGATTTTTTTCGTGACAATCACCCGCTTTCTATATCTAGGGCGTCGAGGAATGGAGTAAATGGGTGCATCTGAAATAAGAAACACAAAATAAAAAAATAATAATAACCTCACAACAGCTCTAAATTGACAGAAACAAATAAACATCCTACAACGCCACACCCATACCTAGTCCATTCTGTTGAGGGAATTATTTTTTTTTGTGTTCTATCTGTAGATAAATATGGAAAGTGAAACAACATCAAAATAATTGCCCATAATAAAATAATAAATAGCACTACTCATCATATTCAAATTCCCCTTCCAATTGAAAATAAATAAATTTTATAGGGTGAAAAGGGGAGGCGATTTAGGCTGAAAAAGGCTAAAATTGCTACCAACCAAAGCTACTAACTTCCAAGGCATATAATTCAATTTAAAAAAAGAGCTGTCATGTTCTATAAGAGCAGTTTCCACAGAGCAATTTTTTTACTATGGAACATTACCGTCTAGTGCGTAGCATCTCTACTTGGTCTGTGGTATAAATATATAAATATGCTCTTATAAAAGTAATTATAAAATATTAAAATAAACTGTATCCAATGCGTAAATTTAATTACCTACTGAAATGACTGGACTTTCATTTTATTTTTTATTATATTATATGGCCAGGTTTCAAGACTTAACCCATGTCGGGTGATGGTTTATTAACCAATCTATTATTATCACATAACCAATCCTTACAAAATCCTTATTAGTCTTGTAAAAATAATATAGAATATTTTCAGTTGCTTGTCTTCGCTGCACTGGCATATTGTAAAAATAGACAGCGAAATTGTGTTATTCCTGACTTTGGGTCATATGGACTGGGCAATTATGATTTTGGGTTCTTTCTGACAAAAAGAGTCTAGTATGAGGGAATGGTTTGTTAACCAATCCATTATCTACATAATCAATCCTTGTTAATCTACCGGTCAATTTATACAAAAATGTAGAATATCTTCAATTGCCTGTCTTCTCGGGTATTTTCCTGGCTTACGGATTGGGCAACCATATCTGACTTAAGATTTGTATCAAAAATTGTCTTATAACAAATGGTTCTAATTTAATTACCCCACAAAGGATTGTGCACGGGACTGAGTTTATGTATTATTGTAAACGTGAACAGCTGGTAAGCATGGCTCCTGTCCACAAACTTTTAAGTCCTGACAAAATTTTGATAAAACAACTTTCAAACCTCCAGACTTTTTTTATAAACTGTTTATTAGGATATACTAACATACTGTGATAAAAGTTAACGGCTCTTCGTTTGTTCGTACATTTATTTAAACGTATAAAAATAGAATAAAAAAACAAACGAGGTTACTAACAAGCCTGTTTGACACCGTTTCTCTCGCTATATCTTAATAGAGTACATTCCTACTGCGTGTAAACGTAGCACAACCACAAATAATAGATTGATCAATTAACCAATAGGCGACGAGCGCGATCGACCAATAGGAGGAAGTGTACACGGAATATTTGGATGGGCTTTATCACCTTGTGTCGCTTTTGTCCAAGGTGTTAATTCGCAGCCACGGAATGTACGCGATGATAATCCGTGTACATATGGTCACGGAATATTTGGATGTACAATACTCGGTTGGGCTTTATCATGGTCGTGCATTACAGTTTCCCGCAGAATCAACGCACAACGCACCGCGCACATTTGTGACAGTGACAGCTGATTCACTCTCGTAGGGATGTTAAAAAATAATCGATTTTTCATTTAATCGATTTTTATAATCAATGTCATATTACTCGATTTTTAACAAATCGATTAAATAAATTACGCGATTAAATCTATTTTCAAAAATATCAAAAAAAATATACGCTGCATGAAAAAACTCGAATAAGTTCATTATTACTTACAAATTGATTATATGAAAACCGCGCCATCTGTAGGTAGTATGTTCAAAAAAAATTGTCAAAATTTCCCTAAATTTTGTGAAATTTCAGACTAGAACTAGTGGACAACTTTTCTGCAGGTTGTGGCAACACTAGTAAGTTGTTTGTTTGTTGGTAGCATCTCAGAGTTGTTTTATATTTTTGTTTTTAGAACCGTACCGTCACCATTTGGTTTTTTCAATTGTCATTTTAAGTATTTCATTTTATAGTCAAATGTAAAATGGGACTGGACATTTGTGACAATTATTATTTTAAATTTTGTTATTGTTTAACTTAAAGATAGGAGACTTGTAGAATTTTATATAATAATAGAAAAAAAATGATTTTTCGCAAAAATCTATTATTTAAATCGATTATTGAGGAATCGATTAATATTGCATGAATAAAAATCTGACATCCCTACTTACATTTTTTTTTTGTTTAGGTTTTCCTTTCCCCAAAGGGTAAGGCAAAGGGAACTATGCCCATACAGCCATGTTTTACGTATTTTTTTTCTTGATGATTAATGAAATGATGAAAGGTGATGATGATGAAACCTAAGCCCCCACCCTCGGAGTAGACTCCTACTCCGAACCCCAAACGAATTAACTCAAAAGTCCGCATAAACTTTCGAGTTATGAAGCGGCTTCCTGGCACGAAGCGAAAATAGGCAGATACACTTTGTTTATTGAATACTCCGATATAATAACACTCGCGAATGTCTTCCGACTAACTTAATGCGATCATTAACCACAAAACACCACTTCGTAATAATTATTTAGATTATTCAATGAAGAAAGCAACTGTCCCAAAACTGTCCCATTCCCGTTTCCCGCCAAAAAGCCATCCCTACTTACATTCAAAAAGTTTTTGGTTTGGCGTATAGGCATAGGCAACGGGGAATATGTCATACGTCCGTCGAGTACCCAACTGCAACCCCAAGGACCAAGTATCATGCTGTACCCTAGCTGTACCTAAGCATTGTATTAAAAACGATCCACACACAATTCGTACATTTAAATAAATGAAGGCCATTTTGTTGTTTTCACAAAATTTACTATAACAACCTACAACATGTCCTCGAACGATAATATAGATAGATATTGTAGAATCAATTCTTTTGTTCCATCAGAGAGAGTCATAGGAGTCATATAATGAGGAACTTTCCAACTTCCCAAGCTACGTTCCTCAAGAACGTCGAAGCTGTACAATGCCATTTATATTGTTTTTGGTCAACGTAGCCTGAAAAGTCCCTTATTAAAATGATAACAGGACAGAGATATTAGTTTAGGGCCTAGTGTGAAAGAGATGTCAAATATGTCACTCTAATCTTGTTACGTTAATGAGAATATCATTACGTAGTTTTTTGTTTGACCGTATGTAGTTTAATTTGCCAATACAGCTAAAAATTTTTAATATAAATCGAGGTCTCACGATAACGACGTGTTTCCAACCTATTAATGTTATTGCTTACCATTTGAAATACGCGCGTAATTTGTGAATTTCCTGTCATAACTACTTGAACAAAAGTGCTTCTCTTCTCATTTTCTATTCGTTTTGAAATAGTATTCTGTCTCTTTTTTTTACAAGTATTAGAGCAGGACAGACTAATACTGAGATTCGAGAATGCCGTGAATTCTTTTCTCGTAGTTCCACTTTTGCCGTCACTCAATACGAAAATCAAGATGGCTGATTTACATGAGAACCCTCTTCCGTTTTTTGTTTCCCCTCTGGCCCCGCTGCCGTCAGTGTAGTGTATCGTTCACAGCAAGAGAAAAACTGAAATTGTGTAGCAATTTGCTAGTTTAATTACTTTTTTTCCCTTCCAACAAGTAAGTGAATTAAAATTATATTCAGTGGTTTTAATTTTGTGTTTATTGAAAGTGTCCAAGTATAGATGTCTTATTCTCTGTGACTGTGACGCATAGTTAGGAGTGCCCCTTGCAGCAGCCATTTTGCCCGAACCGGCGACACGATTCGCGGCGCGGTTAGCCATCATTCCAAATTTTTGTAATCTGAGATAAATGTTATCAAAATTGTGTTCATTCCTCCAAATTATTGTATAATAATTTGATTACCAAAATATAGTCTTCACTTGCGAGGAAATCTATCCAGTAAGTTACATTTTTGGGCTCTTTTACATGCCAGGTACATTCCTGCTTTATATTTTGGGATTGTTACAAATCAGTTGTTTTCTTGACTATAGTTATTCCTAGATTGTACAACTAAAGCTTATTTCACTTGGCTCTGTTTAAAATGCGTGGGCTTATTGAGCTTTCGACGAATTCTACGTAAAACCACCGACCATACTAGTGCGTCGTAATTTTGCCGTGCGTAGTCACGCCGTTATCTTGGTCGATAACGGACGATAGAATGTCATTGGAGTTGCTATGTGTGAATGTAACGTAAAAATTTAAAATCTTCCAAATTAGTCTTTGTTCTTTCATTGATCTCTACTCTAGCTATGAATCATGACAGAATTTCCGTTGTGTAATTTGTCGAGGTAGGTAGTTAAATAGTACATTGGCGTTGGTGTGGCGTAGCCCCAACGTGCAACGCCTTTCATCGCGATAGGCACGTGCGTGACATTGAGTTAGGCACACAAATGCTTAGATGATCATAGTAAGCAACTACACTCTGGAAATTTCTAGTGCTTGTTGAACAAAATACCACAATGTAAAATGATTATGGTAAACCTATTTCCTAACTTTGAAATGTCTTATGAATCTGTTTATAAACACATAATCTAAGATATGCTTCTCTTCGTCATTTTGTAAAAAAATAAAAATGTGGTATTATTTTGGACACCTACATGATTAATAGAATAACCCATATCAATTATTCACAATGCTACAAACTATCAAAATGTAATAACAGCAAATGTTAAATTAAAACAATCATTAGGGTGTGGCACTAATAATTCTCATGACCATTCCTGAGAATTGGTGGACATTATTAAGTCCAAAGAAATGCCACTTTTTTACTGTGCTATAAGATGTTATTTATGGTTATTACATATTGTATTATTTTTTAATCTACCTATCTATGGCTGATTTCAGACCAGAATTTAGTCAGCCTATCTCTAGGAACTATGTCTGGGCAA
Organism: Pectinophora gossypiella; assembly: GCF_024362695.1. NCBI lineage: Eukaryota > Metazoa > Arthropoda > Insecta > Lepidoptera > Gelechiidae > Pectinophora > Pectinophora gossypiella. The sequence goes on from NC_065405.1 coordinate 7,240,047, forward strand.
CTTACCAAATGCTAATGTAGCTACTTATGTGAATGCTTGTCCATTATTTTTAAATGGACTGCTATAACCATAAGTAATTACAGAACATCATACTGCTGTTCTGCGCCCCTTTGTTCCGTTACAACATCCTAATCCCGTTCCAAAATCTCTACTTTGGTGGGAAACAGGCGTGAGTTTCTGTACCTATATACACCATCCCAATCACAGGACAAGTGAACTTTGGTTTTTTTTAATATACCTACCTACCTACATTATAGTGTCAAGTAGTATTATAATAAAGATTACTTTGACCCCTTGCTTAATATATGTGGCACTTTATTCTTTTGGATCGATCAAAAGCAATTTTAGCCATTGGCTCTCAACATGTTGGTGAGTAGAACTCAATGAAATGGCTATCTGTGTACCTACTCATTTCATAGGTACCTTACCTAATTAATTACCTATCAGGTTTGTTATTGTTTGTGTAAGGTGCTAGTCAGTCCAGTGCTTAGAGCTTCTATGCAGAATTGTAGATCTTGTTCAGAGAAAACACCACCTTTGTTGTAACTCTTACTGTTCTTGTTGTATTTATACAATTAATTTTATATATACCTTCCTACCTAACTTTAACATAGTGCATCTCGATTGCGTAGCAACAGGATTATAGTAGAATAGATAGATAAGGGTAGTAGTACGGCATGAGGTGAGGCGCCAGGCGGCCGGGCGCGGTGCATGAGGGGTGTGTATGAGGGTGAGGGGTGTGTGCAAGCGTCGCGCTAGTCGTATTTCGTCTGGAGTGTTTATCCCGCGTCGGCGGATCAATACCGGTGGCGCAGTGGCGGTGGCCAGGGCGGCGCGGCGACGGCGCGTGCCTTGAGTCTGTGAGATGCTGTCAAACCGAGCGGACGCTAATTCGATGTCGCGTTGTGCGTGAAGGCTGCTTAGAGCCACTTTGGATTTCCACATTGCGCCAGTGCGCTTGTAGGCCTCGTTTTTAAGGTGCGCCGTGTCACGTGATGACTCATTTACCCAAGTGCGATTCGCAACATAGCGAAAGTGACGCCTAACGATTAGTCTTTCTGAAAATCTCCATCTTGCATAGGCCCGTCATCGCTAAGAGAGACGTTTATTTCACGCGTGATTCGTACTTCGTTGCAGGGGCATCAGTGAAATAGTCCTCACCCATCGTCAACGATGTCGGTCGACAAAGAGGAACTGGTGCAGCGCGCCAAGCTCGCGGAGCAGGCTGAGCGATATGACGACATGGCGGCCGCGATGAAGGAAGTGACGGAAACCGGCGTCGAACTCAGCAATGAGGAAAGGAACCTGCTTTCCGTTGCATACAAAAATGTGGTGGGCGCCCGACGATCGTCATGGCGTGTTATCTCCTCCATTGAACAGAAAACCGAAGGTTCGGAAAGAAAACAACAGATGGCAAAAGAATATAGGGTAAAAGTAGAAAAGGAGCTCAGAGAAATCTGCTACGATGTTCTGGTAAGTTTCCATGTCAAACTTGAATCCTTGAAAAAATACAATTTTCACATAGGGATTTTCATTTGAATTTAATTGAGTTTTAACATTATCTCAATTTCAATCTTTGAAACTGATGAAAAATATTCTGCGCTGCATTAAGCAGGATTACTGTCGGTTGTCACCATCCTACGCGTATGACGTCATAATATTTTCGCGTCGCTAATTCGACGGATGATGCAAGCAACCAGTTCTCGTGGCCATTTCCTTCTTGATATGTTCATGGGCGTTATAACGTAGTAACGTGAATACATTATTTGAGAGCTTCCAGGGCGCGGTGCGGCTTTTCCGCGCGGGGGTGGGAGGGAGGGGTGACGTATTGCGCCGCGTCACTGCGCGCGCTGCTATCCCGATTTCGTTCATTGCCCTATCTTTTTATTAGACGTCGCATTGAACATTTATTACAATAATAACATTAATAACAGTCATATAATTAGAATAAAATATTTTTCGTCAGTTTATTTCATACATTAGCTTATTTGGTTGCTAGTAGTCACTTTTATTATTCATGAATGCGAAGGAACAAGTAGTATACAACATTATTACATTTAATTTGTTAATTATTTCAATTCACAAAGATTATTTCGATTTTTTTCAGGGTTTACTTGACAAGCACCTAATTCCTAAAGCTAGTAATCCAGAAAGTAAAGTATTTTACCTAAAAATGAAGGGTGATTACTACAGGTACCTCGCAGAAGTGGCCACAGGAGAAACCAGAAATTGTAAGTTTTTGGTCTGCTGAACAAAATTATATTGACTTAGCCTGAGATGGTTAACTTTAACAAAGAAAACATTCATTTTTCTAAACTGTCCTTCCATATTACAGCTGTTGTAGAGGACTCACAGAAAGCCTACCAAGACGCTTTCGAGATCAGCAAGGCGAAAATGCAGCCCACACATCCAATAAGACTGGGCTTGGCATTAAATTTCTCCGTCTTCTATTATGAGATATTAAATTCACCAGACAAAGCGTGTCAGCTCGCCAAACAGGTCATTATTTAGTGTCAGTTAGACATCTCTTTGCTGGCTGGCACGAGGTCGCGGCGCGCGGCGCGCTGGTGTAGGCTCGATACTAACGTGCTCGCTTGTCCCCAGCCGTCGTGGAGGACTCGCAGAAGGCCTACCAGGAGGCGTTCGACATTGCTAAGGCCAAAATGCAACCAACCCACCCCATCCGGCTCGGTCTCGCGCTCAACTTTTCCGTCTTTTATTATGAGATTATCAACTCCCCTGCGCGAGCGTGCCACTTAGCTAAACAGGTTTATAGAAATTGCAACGTTACGTTGATATGCGGTGTGCCGACATCAATTTCATAACATAATGTCATCCATACTAACTACAGAACGAAAATGCACTTACGCATTTAACTGTTGCATGGAGCAATGAGAGTAGTTTCAAAATAGTAATTTTGACTGAATTCACTAATCGTGTCGTTAGCATGGCCATTTAAAAGTAATTAACATTTTAATCTTCGATCCAGCCAGTATAAGAGTGTTTGTCTTAACTTTAGTAGTAATAATTTGAAATTTTTTTATTTGAGTTGATGAACATACGGCACTTGTACAATGCGATGTTGTGGCTTGCAGGCGTTCGATGACGCGATCGCCGAACTGGACACATTGAATGAGGATTCGTACAAGGACTCGACGCTGATCATGCAGCTGCTGCGAGACAACCTGACGCTGTGGACGTCGGACACGCAGGGCGACGGCGACGAGCCCGCGGAGGGCGGCGACAACTAACCGCGCGCCGCCATCACCCCAGCACACGCATTTGTTCTCATCGGTGTTTTATAAGAAAACGAGTAACATTCGAGAACGCCGCGCGGCGCGCGTCCCCTGCCGCTGTTGCGAGCCGTCGCTTGTAAAAAAATGTTAAAAATGTCGTTCGCAGCGGACCTTCACGTTCCGTCTAAAATTAAATGTTATGTGTCATCTTTGACGGTTTTGTATTTCTGTATTTACACTGGATTACAGATATCGAGCTGACCTGATGAATATAAATATTTATAACTTAAGTTATTAAAATTACGGTTTCTTAAGTTAAAAGTGTTTTCCTTTCAATTAGATTTATTAACAGCCTGGTCGGCCCCTGAAGTAACATTCCTTTCGCCGCATGTCCGCAGTGAAATGGAGATCATGATGAATGTTGTTTTAAATTTATGCAATTAGGTAATTAAAATTTGTTAATTTCGCCCAATGACCCAATCTAGATATTCATGAATTAATAAAACCCACAATCTGTGTAAGTAATGGCTGTATTAAATTAGGGCACAAAAAACTTGTTAGTGTCTTTATATGTGGTTTTTGTGATGTCCTCTTAAATTTTGAATATTACCAAAGGAAAACTAATGTCGACATTAACCATTTTGTTGTGCCCATCACTAAATAATAATAATAGCATTCTGAATTTTCAGGCATTTATTAGCGAAATAGTTTTTGTGATGGACAAAATATTGTAACATTCTGCTGCATTTTATCAGCCATTAATCTATTATATTTTTCATGTTTTCACCAATAAACTTTTGTATTAAATACAATTTTTAGTTTTAGAATCAATATTTAAATAAACCGCCACCTATTAACCCAAAAGGATGTTTATCTAAAACTGAGCATTTAAATTTAATGGTTAACCTTATTTTGTACTGAAAGTCTAAGAATATAATCACTACGTTTTACTTGGTCTTTGCCCAATTGCATTACAAGATCGCAAATATAAAATTCAGTCAGAAAAACATTTCACATTCCGTACAAAAAAATCAAAGAATTTCCATCTGAAGAAAAGCGGTAGTTTTGACGGGGATACACAAAGTCTTGATACTCTACATAGTTGAAGCATCCTGCCCTTGAACTCTTCAACCCTCACAAATCACCCTATTCATTTTAATCCAAGTAGTATGTATGCAGCCACTATGATCGTAGGTTCATATTTTCCTAAAATATCTGCGAGCTGGATCGACGGAATCATTATTAATTCTAAACAGAATGCATACTTTTCGCCACTTCAAGCATGCATTTTGTCAATGGTTATAAGGAATTTGGATTAGTTAATAGCGTTTTTTCTACGCCGCACAACTATCGATTAGTCCATTTGAACTGCTAGTCGCTCCTAGCGGGGGTGAGCGGCCATTTGCAAGTTAATAATTGAATCACATCGCATTTTCATGTTGATCACCTTGTCATTGATGTTCCTAGTATACATACATTACTTGCCGAAAACATACATTAGACAATGTGATCTCGATAGGTATGTCAACTAGAGTGCGAGAGATGATATGTAATAAGCTAACAAAGGAAGAATGTTCAAGTATCATTAATTTCTACTTTGTTTCCCGTCAAATGTGGAGCGCCTGTCAGTTTATAAAGTAATCTGAAAGTATTAAAAAAGTAGCTATTTGGTCACATCCCGAGGGACCTCGTCGGTCATCTGCAGCCCCGAAAACAAGAATGCATCTGTAAGTTTTCCCAGTAATACTTTTGAGACTAGCACCTACTTAGTGTGAATCATAGAAAAGCAATCCTCTCAAATACATACATAAACTCACCCTCGTAACTGCTAATGAGGTGGGCAGAGCTACAAGTAGTCTGAAGGCATCTTGCAGCCACTTGATACGAAGTTAATGAATAGGGAGACGGGATCAGCCCAGTGTGTAAAAGACCGTCCAAATCCGTTGATTTTAATGACACCTCAGAGAAGACAATGTGTCGACATGCATCTGAACACGCTCTTATGTTTTTTTATTATTCTAGGTCATATAGAAGCAAATGTCTCAATAACCAGTGCGACTCTAGGATACGTAATTGGGTACTCAATTCCCACTGAAATCATCACATCACTCAGAAGCTTAACATTTATTATAGGTCAAAGACAAACTTCCTATTGCACAATCAATAATAGCTTGTTTTTTACATTTAATAATTAACGTTAAATTTTAAGTAGGTAACTAAAATGTACTTACCATTTTTAAAATGTCATTTTGGTCCTTCGAGCCGGATATAAACCACCGCCAATATTTCACCCGAAGTTCAAGGGCGTTAAAAATCTTGATATCTATTTTATGCTAAAAAGACTACAATAATCAATCAGCCTTTCATATTAAAAAGCAATTCTGCCACGAAACTTGCAACTACTTTTCAGAAGTCCTAAGATATGATGAACCGTATGGAGTGATGAGGGTTATCAGTTCTATTAGCATACCTACCTACTTAGAATTATAAATCAACTGAACGCATTTTAAATTTTGTTTTCAGTTATTGTTTCCATACTTTTGCGACGGAAAATTCTACTTGATATTAACTCAGAATCATGGTCTGAATCATCCCCCTCAGTACCTACTCGTTACGATGTCACTAACACCCTGTAGATAACAGTAAAAAAGAAAGTTACATAATAATTTTGTTTGTTTCGTTATGCAATAAAGTTAATAGGATAGGTAAATGTACTTATAGTGTTTTTACTTTTAAATTATTGGCAAAATATTTCACAATATTAGGTAAGTACCGCATTCCATTTATTGAAAAAAAAAAAGATAAAAAGCAAAATAGGGTTTATTTCCTGAACAAGTAGCCCAATAGTTACTAAAATAGAAATAGGTACCTATTGTATCATTTTACATACAAGTGCTTATTTTAATATTAGGCACAAATGTTTCATCTATCTTAATTTAATATTATAATTTTATTTGTTTTTACATATCTAAGTATCATCATATTATACATAAAATAGTCACACATTTTCAGGAATTTTGGCACCGAAGGAAAAAAATACTTTTAGAGGTTGTATAACAATAATACACAAAATGGGCCGTATTAATGATGCACTTAAATAAGCACTACTTAACGCTAAGTTTATAACAGTGATCGTATTGCTCTGCAAATATAGGTCCGGCGCGGAATCATATCCACTAATTGACGTCGAATAAACACGATAGCCAGTGAGAACCGCGCGAGGGGTGCACAGTATAACGTGCACAGATATCAACCACAACGACAGCTTCAATGCCGCTACCGATTCGTTGTTATCTACCCCAGACGGTCTTCTCTTTGAAAATAATTTAACAATTATGAGAACAGCGGCTGAGCTCATAATAAACAAAGGTAAGAATAAATTGAAAGCAGCAAGCATTATGTGCATATTGAATTGATGACTGGAATCCAAAGTGCATATAATAACATTTTTCCCCGCATGGACCGTCGTAGCTAGTGCGAATTCCGGTATGCTTAATGAAATCGCCAGAATCCACACAAAAACAGTCGGCAGAGTAACCGGTATGCCGGTATCGGCCACGCGGTAATCCAAGTTCATGGTTCGCGGTGGTGTGGATGAATCACTGTTTGCTACTAAACTGTGTTGTGATGATCTGATTTCCTCGTCATCATCTCTACTACGTTTTATTTTTCGGTCTGTTGATTTTTCTTCCAGTCGAATCGTAGTAAGCGTATGTAGAGCCATTGCAGAAACTAAATAAGTGGTTAACGTCGTAGTGAAGACGCTCAAACCTTGATGAGCAGTGCAAGCAATGTTTCCAAATTGCCATGTCCTTGAGTTTAGTGACCATAATTCTGGTCCAATAACAGTGCCAAGGAGAATAATGTCTGTCATAGCCAGTTGCATGATGATAGAATATAAGCCTGTAATTAAAACATTTCTGTAAGGACTTATGTCAAAAGCTAGTATATTGTAGGTGGGACATCTTCAATAAATAATTGAATTGAAATACCGGTTCTCGAGCGTTTGAGAAGCGCGGCCAGTACGGCGCAGTCTGCGAGGGCAGCGGCGCCGGCGACGCACGCGACACAGGCGGCTAGCGCGAACGGCGCGACCGTCGGCGGCGGGCTGGGCGCGAGCTCCGACATGGCGTCGACCGTCCAGGAACGTACCGGGATCAATGACTCGAGCTCCGCGTCACCCGCGTGCTCCGCCGTCCTTTACTGTTCTTTTTTTCCAGCAGTGAATCACCACGATATCGACGGCACGAACATGTGCGTACGATGGGAAGTAAATAACTTTCAGACTAGTAAGTTACAAAATATATTATTATAAATTATAATATTAATGTTAAAGAGAATTGTGACAAGTTTGACGTGGAACTCCGCGGCCGTGTGCGAATATAGTCTTCGCTATAAAATGAAGGGCTGGTAGGTGTTTCGTTCATTAATATTCCATGTTCGCAACTTACTGCCGCTTGCCGCTATGACGACGAATATCCAAGTAGCATTCATTTAGTTGGAGCCGTGGTAGCCCAGTTGGTAGAACGCTTGCCTCTCACTTTGAGGTCGCAGGTTCGAATCCAGCACAGGCCTAAACCAATGATTGTCGAATTTGTTTTCAAATTCATGTTTGAATCATAGATGATTATCACATGCTCAGCTCAGCGGTGAAGGAAAACATCGTGAGGAAATCCTCATTCTCGAGAAATGAATTTTTCGAGGTATGTGATGTGCCTAACCTGTATTGGGCTGGTTTTCCCTTCGAGGGTTGGAAGGTCAAACAGGCAGTCGCTTCTATAAAAAGCCGGACCTGTCAAATCTTCAGGTTAGGTAAACGGGCCTTGTTAAAAACAGGATAATGCTATGGAGATGATGATTCATTTAGTTGCTTTTCTATTCATAATTAAGTTATTACCTATGTGATTTGTAGGATAATAATGAGGATTCTCTAACTGGATCTAGACTACTCTACTCATGCTTTGGACATGGGCGGCAGGGGAGCATAGGTAGGATAGCCTACCTATCATACCATAACCTAACTAAACACTGCACTAGGTTACACTGTAGACAAATTAAAAAGGTAGGTACCTATACCTACCTACTTATTAATAAAAAATAATTAGATATACGTGGCAAAAGCATATACCTAACGTAGTTATAGAATGATTATCTATACTAAGGTAGGTATACCATTCATATTGGAAAGATCATTAAAATAAGCATCAGGTTATAAAGTAGTAGTGGTGCGTTTTCATAGATAAATCCGTGTGAGAGCCCTCAGCGCTCCCCATTTGTCCGGCCAGTAGTTAATGTCATTTGCGCTAAATGAAAGTACATACAATAAGTCACATCAAAAATATGCAAATATATCTATCTTGTATAAAAATATATTCAAAACAAATTGCCAACAGCGAAAAATACTACTTTTGTCGCAAGATATCTACATGTTCTTTGATTTATATTTTCTAAGTACCATAAGTATATATTTAAGTATGCCTACCTATAAAATCTCTGAATTTGCGAGTAAAAGTAATATTCGCCCGGAAGGACTTATTTAAGGACATTAGTTACCGTTAGCGACGCCGTTAGGTTGGATGCCTAATTATATTTATCAAAACGTTAACATCCTTACAAATTTCAAACAACGAGTGCACACATTAGTCATGAAACCGCAACCCGAAGAAAGCAAATGTCGGAAGGGATCTCATTCCGTTATCGAGCCACTCAGAAAGTATGGCGCATTTCTTATAAGCAAAGAATTATTATGATTAGCAAGTGACCCACATACCATCGGCAGATATTTGGTTTACTGGGTATGTATTTCGCTTTGTTTTGCGACATCGCGTGCTTTAGATGAGTTGTACTTAAAACGACAATACAAACGAGCTCTTGGTAATTAAACTCGATAAAGAAATGCGGGTAGTAGACTGTTGTGCTTTCCTCTTATCTTCCACATTAAGATAGGAGTGACATAAGTGTTATGTGTGATTGTGGAAAAAGTGGGCATGAAAGTCATTGACACAAGAATGTTGTTAGGAACATACCCCAGTCATGAAATATATTTTCCTCGATCATCTAGTACCTATACTTACTTTAATGTTCCTATCCTAAATCGAAATACGTACATACCTAATTAGATTCATACATTGTGACAATACACGCCTGCAAATATATACGTAGTGTAGAGAACTAATTATTGTCTGTCTCTACATCGCAAGCACACTACACATAGGTTTTATACGGACGAATCTAATTGTCAGATTATGAATATAAGTAGATTATTTAAAAAAATCGTTAATTAATGAGAAAGATCATGTCATCGCACGATGTTTGTTCAAATGTGGGACGCAGACACATGCATGTTCGCGTTGAACTGGCGGGCGGGCCGCGGACCACTAAGGAGTCGATACTGTTCATTTGTTTTGATTGGCGGCGCGGCCCGGGTGATGGATGACTCGCGACAATGCTCCTCCGGGGACGCGTGTGGGCGGTGTCTTGACAGCCAAATTCTGCACTTTCCTCCGACTTTCTCTCCGAGGTGCGAAAGGTGTTCACTCGGGGGCTCGCAAATACTCGCAATGCTTATTCGGTAGCTGGCGCCGCATAAGTGTACGCGTTCTAATCGCAGCGCAGCAACGATCGGGTCGGTGATCGCTTGTCAGTTGTCGGTGCATCGCGCGGGAGATATTCAAAGCACCTGCATGCCTTTCCGAGTCGGAGTTTATAAAGAAGTGTTGCAAAGTCTTGGTGCATACAGTCAGTGCAGGCAGGGCGCAGGGGTGCGATGCCAGAGGGCAGCCATGGGGGCTCGGCTTGACATCGTGATGGTGGCGCTGTTGTGCGTGCTGCGGGCCGCGGCGCCCGCGCGCTTTCCTGTAAGTAAGCTACGAGGGCGGGCGGCCGCTCCACCGCATACTACTTATTTACCTATTCATCAGTCATTTGAATATTTAATATTTCAATTTCATTTTTTCTTTCGTCTACCTAAGTATTTAATAATGACATCAAATGTAAAAAAAAATGTTATGGAACTGTCTGTTAGAACTGTAAATGATTACTTATTTATGTGCACTATCCATTCATAAAATAGTAATTTCATCCTATTCTTAAAATATAATTTTCAAGCCATCCATCATGAAATGTAAGTAAATCAGTGATTGTAAAAATATAATTCACTGTTGTAATTATGGCAGTAAATACTAAGTTTTAAATAAAGAGATCCTCAATTCAAGCGGTATAATAATGCCTGTGTCGGATTGTGTTTTGATACGTATTTTTTTGCAATAATTGTTGAGGTAGCCTAATCTAGATTCTATACTATATTAATTTTGAACAAAACATCTAATAGGTGTATAAGTAGGTACGTGAAACACGGATTCTCAATATTTACAGCGTCCGGTAACGCCACCTGCGGTAACAATAACAACAACGCGTGTTGTAAACGAAACACAACGACCACTTACAGCTTTTCAAATTCAAATGCTCCATATTCTATTATTATGAGGACTAGGTTGGAATTCAGCAGTAGTTGACTAATGCATTTTCCAAACAATCAATCAATAATACTTTAAGGGCGGTATTAATAAACTAATCTCAGCTTCGAGACTGCACTCAAGATCGTGTCAATGTGACAGTTCTCATATAAAAACAGAGACTTGAGCATGATCTTGAGGGCAGTCTCAGTTGAGATTCGTTTATTAATACCACCCTAAGTATTGCACAACGACATACTTATACAAAGGATATATACGAATAAAAATAAGCACAATAGGCGCCTTTCGCACGTTCGTAATAACAAAAATCATTCCCAACCTAGTTAACCTAAACCTAGTCAATTGCATAGAACACTAGACTTCCAATATTTCGGAACAACTGCATGAATGATGAAGGCATAAGTAATAATGATTCAAATTAAAAATACCATCACATTAACGACGACTTTGGTACCAACAGGAGAGCTACAGGACCCCTAGAATTGTGCGTTTTTGACGCTCAAATAGGGCGGTGTAAGTTTAGCTAAGTTTTTTTGCCCTCTCTGGTCGTCCATGAAACGTACTACATTCGAATAATACTCTAAATATTACATTAGGTAGGTAGATATGTACGAAATTACTCATCATTCGCAATACGGCAAAAACCTACGCGAATAAGGAAAATAGTAGTAGAATACTTAAATAAATGAAACTCCATACCTAAGTTGGTGGTATATGGGAAAATGAGAAGCGGGCAATTGTGCCAGCCGGTAATACCGTACTGTTATATAACTTTGCATCGTGCTGCATACTTCTTCCCAAAACCTAATATTACGGAGACTTTCACTGAATTCTGTTATTCGGGCGTAAGTTTTTATTTTAGCAATTATATTACATAATAAAATTGAGTTTAGGTGTTTGCCGCACTGGATCACGTAGTGAGTTACACAAGCGGTAACGTCACGTAGAGTTTTTCAATCGGCGGCTGATCGGATGAATCACGGGCGCCATTACATTACGGCCGGCGCGGCGCGGCGCGGCGGCGGCGGCGGCGCGGGACGTGCCCGGCTGCGACGTAATTGAGATCGATGCGAGTAACTTTCATCATCCGCCATCAGCTAAAAACGTAACACTGCACAATGGAATTCCAAAATTAAAGTAATTACTTTTAGTGCTATTGCGCTGCACTTGTCGGGAGTGGATAATTCACTGTACTCCATTGTCTCGCGTTGAAAAGGAAAAACAAATAGTTTTACTTTCCCCTTTACTTCGCTCGCATCCGCTAATGTCGAACCTACAGCTGACTCACGTGGTGGTTATAGATTTCGGTTTCACTCACCTCCATCAGTTTGACTGACTTGCCAAAAAGCGATACGTACCTACCTACTTGCACACTCACAAATTAACTCGACAAACAACTCCTATTGAATGATGGTTTTGTTACTTAGACAGGTACCATCAATCATAAGATTTATGACTGTAAAAGGGAATGAATGAAGCTTAACGTCGTGAAATCTATGTATGGGAAAACATTACGTCATGTATTTTATAGGTAGGTATACCTACATGACTACTGTTTACTTATTTGGAGAGAATAATGTATAGTCACTGTATCTATTCAGACTACTCCGAATTGAATTCAATTTGTCGACGGTTAATTAAGATGTTTAATATAGGCGCATTCGACAATTGGAGAGATAAAAACGAGTGTGGGAACATTGCTCCGCAGCGCGTCAATAGTGCGAAAGCGTTAACCAGATGTTTTACTACCGTTGGCCACCCCGGCTGATTTGCATACCTACTCCAAAATACCTATCATTTGAAAATACTGTTTTGAAACCTACATAATATAATAATTCCGCGTTAAATAAATCGCTTTAATATGCATATCCATCTAAGTCACATTCAAAAATAGAGTCTATGTTCCAAGTAAGGCTCGTGTGTTGGATAACCAAATAAAGATTTCTATTTTGATAATATTTTCTATACAATTTCTGATGTGGCGATAGTACGCAGTGTTGGTATTCGCACATGGTCGTTAACTGGGCGGGCACGTTGTCGCCGCGACCTCGTTAGTCACCGCGAGCATGAGTAGCAGGCGATATGTCGCGGCCCTGATACCCACATCGATTATATTGTACAACTCTCAGATGACTTGATCTGCCGCAGCACCCATCATATTCTCGGTACTGTAGAAATCGCGTTTGTCACGACTGACCTTTCCTTCATTAGTATGTTAAACCCACATAAAGAGGTGTTGATTAAGTTAGGCGTCTTAAAAATGGACACCTTTTTTTTTTTCATTTAGAAGACATCAACGCGCGCTGTAGTAGTAGTAGTAGTAGTAGGTGTAGGAAAGGAAGCTAGTTTTTAAGTGTGTTGAATTAAATCTGACTTCTTTAAAGAAATTATTAAGTACCTATGTTTTTATAGTGAATAATATAAGATGATCCCGATGGATATAATTAATTACTAGCCAGTAGTAGGTAAAATACTACCTATCTATCTGCTAACCACGACGTTCAATGCTTATAGAATGTCGTAAGATTAATTTTATTATTTTTGTAATTGTGTTAAACATAGTCATTTTAATAAGTCATAAGTATAACTATAGGTATTCTAAATAAAGTTATTTATACTTCCATGTTTCATAAAAATGGTTAGTTATTATCTAATTGGGCCTAATCTAATAGTTTTCTGGATTGCGCATAGTCGGGGCAGAGATCTCTATACTTACCTAAATTCAATATTAAAGTCATCTATCGTGTGGGTTCTGTGTGAGGTGGATGACCAACCTCATCAACCCTGGTGTCAGGGTTATTACTGAGCCGCCAAAGGCCCCTAACATGGCTCATGCAACGACTACATACCTACATCACTAAGTAGCAACCGGGACTAACGGCTTAACGTGCCTTCCGAAGCATGGATCATCTTACTTTCGGACAATCAGGTGATCAGCATGTAATGTCTTAACCAAACTAGGGGTCACAAAGTAATTTTAGTGGTATGTTCCCACCGGGATTCGAACCCGGTACCTCCGGATCGTGAGCCCAAAGCTCAACTACTGAACCATTTCAAACCATACTAACTAAAGGCAAAGGCGTACACATCCTTCAAGTTTCCTTTTTTTTTTACTGTTGGTGTGTCTCTACGGATTGAAATGAATAGCTGCTTCTGTAAAAAATCAGGACTTATCAATAGCTTCAGGTTTAGTAAGTGGATCCCAAAAGAAAAACGGGCAAGTATTACGGAGATGATGGAAAGCTCTTATAAAGGAAACTAATGAAATGCGTCAGACGAACGCAGCAAGTAGCGCTCATGTAATGAATACAAAGTAGGGTGCATTAAATATCTAATAAAGATGTACGAGAAGAAATTTTATTCTATTAAGTACCTAGAGACATTATTTTTCTCTTTATTAATACATAATTAAATAAGTAGATACGTATCACAAAGTGACAGGTTCGCAGATGCGATTGGTATTGACGGAGTTTGCCAACAATTTTTTTGTATACGGGTAGGTATAGGTAGTTGTTTACAGCGACATAAGGTATGTACTTACTATATTTATATGTACATATTTTATACATAGCTGCCATATATATGTAGTCCAGCAACTTCAAGGTTATAAATAAAGAAGCAAGTGTCTTTTTCACCAAAGTTGTGTCTACTTTGGTGAGTCTTCTTTAAATTAAAACATGCTTCAAATGTACATCCAGTTGATATCGATAGACTGTTTTCAGCTAATACTTTCTTATTCTCGGCTAATACTCGTGCTAAATACCTACCTTTTTTTTAACGTGACTTATTGTAGATTTGCCGCAGATGGCATTAACTACTTGGTCGGACAAATGGGACTAAATACCTACCAATACACGTTACTTACCTACTGTCTGTGGGGCCTTTGGCGGCTCAGTAATAACCTTGACACCAGGGTTGATGAGGTTGGTATTCCACTTCACAACCCACACGATAAGAAGAAGGCCTACTGTCGGAAGGAAACTAAGGTAGTTCATCTCATGTCGTCGGCGCCAGAGAGTGAAAATTCCGTAAAGAAAATCACTAACGCCGACTACTAGTGAGATCAAAATGCATTGATTGATTCGCGTCAGTTTTCAATCTCAAGCTGTAAAAAAATATTACACCTACTTACCTCTAAAATCCAGGAACTGTTCCTGCAGAGCTGGTGGGACGAACAGCCTCGCGGGCCGGAGGCAGAGTCGGCGGGGTCAGCGCGGGCGGACGGCGAGGACGTGCAGGTGGTGTACCTGCCGGCGCTGCTGCCGCGCGAGGCGCAGTCGGCCGCCGACCGGCAACAAGACGTGCCCGTACATTACAGCTTCGACGCTTTTGGACGGTGAGTGAAAACAAAACTTTATTCCAATTATTATAAAATAAATTGAATTATAAAGAATCACGCTTATTAACGTTGTTTGGGGAAAACAGAGTGAGAACATAACTTGCGCTGTTTACAGAAATAGATTTTAATCAGTCTATGAACAAATATATTACTTTGGATAATTTATATGTAGTATTTTGCAAAATAATATTGTTTTTTGTTTGTTCTTACGGAACTATGTATAATATTATCATAATACGATTTCAGCGCTCCTCATTTACTTACGATAACGAGTTAGCTACTAGTATATAAATGCGGTTAAACTCTTAATGCATATTTACTTAAATTTCTTTAATAATTCCAGGAATTTTGAGCTAGAACTAGTACCGAACCGGAGGCTGGTGTCGCCGCAGTTCCGGGTATGGTCGGAGCGCGGTCAGGAAGCCCCGCTGTCGGGGGCCGACGCCTCCTGCCACTTCCTGCACGCGGGGCCGGGCGCCGTCGCTGCGCTTTCCGCCTGCCGGGACCATACTCTTGTAAGTGGTTTTAAATTTCACTAATATCGAAAAAACAGACTTTTACCAGCCAATACTTCTTGCTATCGCAATGAGAGACTTTCTAGGCTACGTTCCCCAACAATGATATTAGGATCATATAATATGTTATAGAATTTGCTACCTATATTGCTCCTCTTCATTTTGATCAGAATAATAATGGGTGGAAGGGTGTTGTACCTGGGTGTAATAACAAGAGTCATCATTTATACCCAAAAACATACGTCCAACAACTATATACGTCCCACTGCTGGACACAGGCCTCACCTCAATCAACCGGAGGGGGTATGGAGCATACTCCACCACGCTGCTCCACTGCGGGTCGGTGAATGATAAAAACAAACAATGATAAAAGATGCATAATAATTATATCTGTTATCTATGAAATTAGAAGGTAAAACGAAGGAAAATCTGTACAGCGCCATCTATATTATATTTTTTTGGGGAACGTAGCCGCTACTACCCACTTCTCAGTTCAAAACAGCTAATTTTGTCTCCGAACTAAAAATAGAAACGAGAAGTAATTTATAGGTCCCGGCTATACTAGCCGTAAAACACCTCCAGTAACCCGCAGTAGGGAAGCGTGGTGAAGTATGCTCCATACCCCTCCAGCTGATTGAGAGGAGGCCCTATGTGCCTAGCAGTGAGACCTATACAGGCTTTATCACTTTATCTGCTAGACCCATGTGACAAATATAAGCATTTGGAACCTCGGGGCGTGCGCTACGCACACGCGTAGCTATCACGAAAGCTGTACCAACGAATGTGCTACCAACACGCCAACTGAGTCTTGCTGTCCACACGAATGTGCGCACCGGTAACGCGTAGTGCGTTCATACAATGCCTCGACGGGCCGCCGACGCGCCACGCCGATCCTAACAATTTCGATACAATAGGTACTGCGTGGCCGTGTCTCCGCTTCCTTTTATTGAAATTGTATAATATATTAAATTTCTATATCTGTATAGGTCGGAAATTCGTTAGTATATTTACATAAACTTGATTATAGGCCATAATATCCAGTTGATATACCATTCACCACCTTACCTGCTTTTTTAAAATAGTAAATAATTTTATTCGTTCTTTTCTAACATACTTTCGTAAGGCACTGTAATATAAAGCGCGTGTTTTGAAACTATGCGAAACATTCGGATCAGCTATATTAAATAAGTATTTATTGTTCTGATATCGAATAAACAAGTTTAAGTAAATATGAAAACGAATTGTGTACCTTATGTAGGTATAGCTAGATATATAGTTTTCTAAAGACGACAACTGAATTTTTTTAAGATCCAGATAGCGGGTTCAAGATTTTTTTCCCGTTAAACTGACACAATAAGTATTCGTCTTAGGGAAATATACTCCTGAAAAACTTGAGGGTTACTAAGAGAGCACCCATATTAACACATTACATAGATTACAATACATAAATTCACGCCTATTTCCCACCGGGGTAAACAAAGACCGCCTGTGACCAACCTTTTTAATGATGTTTCAGCACGGCCTCATTGTGATGGACAACTCCACTTACGAAGTCCGTCCGCTGCCGCTTGGCGCTGGTCGCGCGGACAATGGCGACGACCGCACGGCACACGTGATTCGGCGCGCGCCCCCGCCCCCTGCACCCATGGACGACGCGCGCCCGCTGCGGCCCCGTGCGCGGCGTCCACGCACGCCCTTCTCCCTCCCACGGCCGCCCAAACTCGGCCCCGCCAGCTACACCATCGAGATCGCCCTGTTTCTCGACGAAGCCGCCTACAAGATATTCTATCCCTTCCTCAATTATAACGAAGCGGATTTGCGAGACATGCTTCTTGCGTACATAAATGGCGTAAGTATTTCTTGACTACTTAACAAGATTTGTTTCGGACGATATTCACTGCAGAACGAAGAATTAATTCCTACAAGCCAGTTTTAGACCATCGGCTTGTTTTTGGCGGCATCATTTCGATTATGCATAATCTTCTATCTGTATCTCTCATTGCATTCCAGGTGCAAGCTCTATATCAGCACTCGTCGCTGGGCACCCACATCCAGCTCTCCCTGGTGCGGCTGACGCTGCTAAGAGCTCAGCCGCCGTCGCTGCCGCCGCACGCAGAGCGCGGGCGCCTGCTCGACTCCTTCTGTGCGTACCAACGCTCGTTGAACGTGGAGGACGACGATGATCCGCAGCATTGGGACATGGCGCTGTTGCTCTCTGGGTTAGTCGACTATTATTATGTTTAAGAATGTACCTACAACTTGCTTAAGCCAGCGCAAATAAATATTTTCAAGTAATTTTTAAAACAGGCAGAGTCAATCAACATATATTATACTGATGTTTGAACTGCTCTAGTAGCACAATTGAATGCCTGTCCAATACACGTTTAAACTTTAGTTCCTTTCAGTAAATTTATAGAGTTAAAATATGGAAAAGATTCATCGTGATCAAATCCTAAACTTGACGTTAGATCTATTGGAAAACTATTCAAACAGTCTCAAAACATTAACGACGACTTCAATGACTTGCAATTTCCAGCCCGCTAAGATACTTTTTTTCTCTTTTTTATAATAAAATGATGATGTCATGAGACAACTACGTGGCTGGCGGTTTATTGCAGGCTGGACTTCTACTCGGAGGAGGGTGGTCGGCGCAACGGCGTGACGATGGGCCTGGCGCCGGTGGGCGGCGTGTGCCTGCCCGCACACGCCTGCGTGGTCTCAGAGTTCGGCACCACAGACGTCCTCGGCCGACCCTACCCTTCAGCCGGCTTCACTTCAGTCTACATCCTCGCACACGAAATTGGACACAAGTCTGTTACTACTATATTTAAGCAACGCACTTAATTAATATATTGAAAAGGAGAAAAGTCGTTTCAAAAGCTCTATTTGAGCTTACGTGAAAGTAAGAATAATATAATATAGTTAGAATAGTAAGAATCTCTTAATTACATTGCAAAATGCATGAAAGACTATGCAGTATAGCATTGCAAGCGTTTCATGATTATGATAATTTTTATTTCAGTTTGGGCATGCACCACGACGGCACCGGTAACGCTTGCGCGCGCGACGGCTACATCATGTCTCCCTCTCGCGGTACCAACGGTGAAGCCACCTGGTCCACGTGTAGCGCCAAAGTCGTGGCTGACTTACAGTAAGCTTTTCCCATTATACCACAAAGTTATAAATCCTTTGGTCGATTAGGACATTGCAGGCTGAGTCACTTTCCCGGCTACTAGCCCCAAACAACTTCATTATTCCACATACCCTTTGCGTTTAATTGATGCCAGCAGTGGGACGGAAATAGGCTGTTTATAATAAAAACAACGTGTTATTTTACTATAAACGATTTGGTTACAAGCCTCTCCAATTCGAGCACTTGCATGGTACATTTAACTACTTTTTTACTCTATCCTATTCTGTGCCATAACACTAAAACCTGTAAAGATGAGGAAGCGCCACGTGACATTACAGGTGGGCGACATGTCTACTGGACGGCGGCGACGATGAGACTCCTGAGGAATTGCGCCACGAGCGGTTCGGAGGAGCACCCGGGGTCATCTGGGGTGCTAAAAAACAGTGCGAGGTCCGTATAATGCAATAGTCGTTAAGTTCCTCTTCTAAAGTTGAAAGATCGAACCTTTACCTAATACCATAGAAACGCGTAATACTTTCGCACGGTCAGAATGTTTAGTTATGGAATTGTAAACACAACGGATAAGGTGGATTTTTGTAGGAAGAATCTGTATTTGCTTTCAGCATCTTTCCTCTGTCCTCGCCTGCAAACATTATTTGCTTTAAGGCCTTCATGTCCTTCTGAGCATTTATGACTTATAAAAATTCTGTCTGGGTGCCAAAATACTGGGCTGAAAAAATCTGAATGCCATCGAAATGACAAGAAGAAGAATACGGAAAATAATGCAACTAATTGCAGAAATCCTTTACCAAACGCAATGCAGATTCTATAATGATAGAATAGAAATATTGACTGTAGGATAGCTCAATAGGAGCGGGTGCAACTAATTTCAGATTTACTATACAAATATCATGAAACCCTGTATTCTAAAACTTCAGATTCTGCTGCGCGACTCGGACGCGGCGCCGTCACCTGGGGCCCCGACGGCGGGGCACTGCGCTCAGCTGGCGTGCCGCTCGCCACACCGCGCCGGGTTCTATTACGCCGGGCCCGCGCTGCCCGGCACGCCCTGCGGCACCCATATGGTCAGTTCTACACGTTGTTTATTGCTTCTAATATAATAAAATTAATATATTTATAATAAAGAATTGTAAGCGAAATCAAAATACACTCTGCCAAGCACACTCTGAGGCAAGCACATGGTTAGTTTTACACTTAATATGGGAATAGTTACACCAACGTTATGCTGAGTTTTATAACAATGAAACGTGTCCTGCCTGACGTTGCGGCGAGCGAAGACGTCAACTATCGTTTCAAGGTCGCGGGCGCCGACACCAATCGAATAATATCGAATAAGAAAATAAAGATCCGTATCCGTATCCGCGGATCTTTACACTAAATATCCGTATTCAGATCCGTATCCGCGGATATACATTTTTAACGATCCGGCATATCACTAGTATGTAGTAGACTCTACATTTTGAAATAATTTAAGAACATATAAGGAAATCTGTCATAATACAGTTCATCACATCTATACGTACATTTAAGACTATACGTGGTCAAGGAATTCAGAATAGCAAAATGTTAGTGACCCGATTATAACCGGCAACAATGGACTTACCGGAAGCGTACCGTTTGCCAGTTAAATAGTTTGGTCAGACTACTTGCATCACGCGATAGCAATGTCTGTAGCTGTACATAATGCTAGCTTTGTCATTGAAGTCTCGAGTGGGTTACAAAGATTAAATAGGTACTTAAGCTAATTGCCACATTCCTTGCCGAAAATGAAAATTTTTGTAACAGCCTAATTTCCGACGATCCCCCAGGATTGTTCTATGTTTACGACCGATTATTACAAACAATTTAGCTTCGGAAAAATTGTGACGAAGAATATGATAATAATATAGGGTGTTAGTGACATCGTTACGAAAACTTTGAGGGATGATTCAGACCATGATTCTGTGTTGATATCAAGTGGAATTGTCCGTCGCAAATGTATGGAACAGAAACTTAAGAAATCAAAAATTTTCATGAATTTTCTGACCGGAAATTCCACTTGATATCAATTCAGAATCAGGGTCTGAACCATCCCGCTCAGTATTCGTTACGGTATCACTAACACCCATACCTATTTGTATGGCTACCTGTACGTACTTGGACAGGGTGTAACTGACTGAAAAATTCCACTTGATATTAACTCAGAATCATGGTCTGAATCATCGCCCTCAGTATTCGTTTCGATGTCACTAACACCTGTATACATGAAACTAAAACAATCAGTGTTTGAGAAAGAAAGGAGTACTACGGATCCAACTAATAAATCACGTTGTCAGTGGTGTCAAGGTGGGGAGTGCGTCGCGTCTGGAGTGGGGCCTGAGGTCAGCTCGCAGGCCCCGGGGGCTGCCAAGCCTGGGTCTGGCGGGACCGGGAGCGGGAGCGGTTCTACTGGGGATAGTAACACTGGGGGCAGTAACACTGATGGCAGCGGTAATGGGGGTTGGAGCGGCTGGTCTTCGGGCACCTGTCGATCGGGCTGTACTTCAAGAGCTCGAGGATTCCGAGAAAGAAGACGATCCTGCCCGGCAGCAGCTGTCTGTGAAGGCGCGTCGTATGACGTCGTGCTGTGTGATGATACTAAGGTAAATTGGAGCTTTATTAGCGTGGATACTCAGTTCATCTTGCGATGGAAGTACCTTTGACTATATTATGAACTTATGTCTATTTCAATTTTGTGAAACTTTCAACCGCTCATAAGAAAAATTCGAACGTAAGTAATAATCACGTCGAAAAATAAACTCTAACGCAACTACTTTACAGGGTACCTCCTCAGAGTCCTTTCATATTTGGTGGACGAGACCTTTGTTAGCAAAATTTTGAAACCAGAATAGTTTAAAACTAAAATGTTGAACTATTCTTGAAACTTGAGTGTTTGTCACACCAAGTTGCATAGAAATACTCGACACTCTCGCCGCAAAACGGTTTATCGTAGCTACGTCAAATGCAATTATCGTAAAATTTCCTCATGTGTTAACGAAGCTGATGACGTATCGTTTCCCAGGTGTGCGGCAAGAAGCGGCGCGTGAGTGCGAGCGAGCTGGCGTCGAGGAAGTGCGCCGAGTACGCCGCCATGCTACCGGAGCTGGACCCTCGAGGGGGCGGCCTGCAGGCACCGCATGACTCTAGTAAGTCGTCACACAGGTGTACTTAACTGCTGGTTTTCCTGATACGATCATTTCATATTATTCTGCCTTCTTTTAATTAGACTGCCAAACCAACATCGCGTGGCTAACCGGCAGAGTTGTATACTGTCGGGGCTCTTAGCCTCTTAGGCTAAAGATATTTTGTTCAACGAGTATTGTAGTATAGTATAATTTAATATATAAGGTATTAACATCAATGGGACGTGAGTGGTCCCTTAGAGTAAACATTTACCGTTTGCCGTTTTTAGATTTTCTTTTGTTTTTGGCCGTTCACGGCTTGTTCATCATAAACAGACAAGCAGTTAAATTAAATGATGAACTGTTATCTATTTGGGCGATGAGTTGATAACATGTCTGTCACTGAACGGTCCACCATATCTATTGACACGAATATCAGTAGTGACTGTGGATTGTCTTATTGATGACCTTTGGCTCTGCCCATTAGGGATCCCTAGTTTGGTTAGGACATTACAGGTTGGTACCTCATTGTCCGAATGTAAAACGATCCGTGCTTCGGAAGGCACGTCAACCGTTGGTTCCGGTTACTACTTACTGATGTATGTACGTAGTCGTTACATGAGTCATTGCAGAGGCCTTTGGCGGCAATAGTAACCCTGACACCAGGGTTGATGAGGTTGGTAATCCACCTCACAACCCACACGACAGGAGAAGAAGATTAGGGATACGGGCGTAGCATGTCTACGTAAATATGTGTAGGTATGTAATACATTTCTGCTTTCTTGCAGCTCGTATGTGGATGGGGTGCGCGATCTTCTGCCGGCGCGCATCGGGCGGTGGTTTCTACGCGCCACGTGTGGAGCTCAACGACGCCGGCCTCGACCCCTACTTCCCCGACGGCACCTGGTGCCACCACGACGGCTCGCAGGACTACTACTGCCTACAGCATCACTGCTTGCCAGAGGTAACATGGTCCTTATCATCATCAGTCCATTAACGTCCCCACTGCTGGGGCACGGGCCTTCCCTATGGATGGATAGGGAGATCGGGCCTTAAACCATCACGCGGGCCCAGTGCGGATTGATGGTTATTAACGACTGCTAATGCAGCCGGGACCAACGGCTTAACGTGCCTTCCGAAGCACGGAGGAGCTCGAGATAAAACTTTTTTTTGTGGTCATCCATCCTATGACCGGCCTTTGCGAAAGTTACTTAACTTCAACAATCGCAGACCGAGCGCGTTTACCGCTGCGCCACCGAGCTCCTCATGGTCCTTATATTTATAAATCACAAAACAACACTGGCCATCCAAGTGAGTATGGAGGAGTTGCTATCCGGCGATAACGAAGGCGAAGGAAGGGAAGCGCGATTTTCTGGAATTCAGCTTTCTAGCTTTTATGATCGTCGTAGAGATCTTTGTTATGTAAAAAGACCGAATAAGGGCATTTAGATAAATACATAATTCTGAAATAAGTTCAAACAGTCAGCAAAAAAAACAAACCGCTACGGAAAACCAGCATTTTTTTAACAGAAATAGGCCATCATCTAACCACAATCTCACCTGATACTTAGTGACGATGTGTTCTTATGTGGAGTAGGTAAATGCCTATTCATTCTAGCTTTTAGAATGAATAACCAAAAGCGTCTATACCGATATTACACCTTAACAATGGCTAATCATGTCACTAGGTAATTGCTACACCTACGCCCTATATACCAGCAAATGTAGACTATTTAGGATAAATAAGGAATTAGGTATATTTACTGTACGACTATTTGTGTGATTTTATATTATTATTTGCCTATTTTTAAAGTCCAGTATCAAATTTGTAAACTGTAATAATACTAGCTAATGCATAGATCTAATTATTTTCACAAAGCATTTTCCTTATACAGAAGTAATAATATAACTATTAGCTTTGTATTGTTTGATACACATTCTGTCAACCGTTTCACACACATCACTATAGTAATAAAATAAATTGTTACCTAGACAAAAGAATTGTCCGGTCGTTACATTGTATAATGCGATCATATTTGATTGTAAGCAGAATAGATTTAATATAATTTATAATGCAAAAGTACTTCCGGTATTTACTACGATTGCTACTATTTGCATTGATAATAAAATAGTATAGTTCTGCAGTATAAACCTATATAAACTGACACAAACCTATTTAAAATACATTACAAATAGGTTTTGTTAAGTATTAGTGTCTTGGAAATATCTAAAAACTTGATACTTAAGTAAGTACGTTTATAAATATTAAATATTTGGTAAATTCTAAAAAAAAAACACAGAACTCAGTGAAGCGTGCGTACTCAGTATATTTTGCGATGGATATACTAGCTTCTGAAAAGCCCGATTAATTAATATACTTGTGAGCCTATGTTATGTAAAATCAGGTGTTATGTGGCAGGACACCTAACTGTATTACATATTTACGTATACGTATACAGAGTGTTAGTGGCATCGTAATGAATACTTAAGGGGATAATTCAGACCATGATTCTGAGTTAATATCAAGTGGAATTTTCCATCATTTCCGTTTATAAGTACGTACAGGTAGCCATACAAGTACGTATGGGTGTTAGTGACTCCGTAACGAATACTGGGGGGATGATTCAGACGATAATTCTGAGTTGATATCAAGTGGGATTTCGTCACTAACAACCTGTATATAAACCATGCCATGTGGCATTCATACTTCTTCTTCTTGGAGAACTAGGGAACTAGACGTTCTTAACAAATACAAAAGAACTGTAATACATTTCAGTAATTTTTTTTACAAAGTTTCTGTTTAATCAATATCTTAAAACTGTTTCTAAATGGTAATTCATTACATACCTATACAGGTGTTAGTGACATCGTAACGAATACTGAAGGGGATGATTCAGACCAAATATCAAGTGGAATTTTTCGTCGCAAAATTAATGTTCCTTTTTAGTTTTTTTTTAATTATTATCAATTCGATACTTTTGCGCTGGAAAATTCCACTTGATATTAACTCAGAATAATGAGCTGAATCATCCCTCTCAGTATTCGTTACGATGTTACTTACACCACGTTCAAGTACATACAGGTAGCCATACAAGTAGGTATGAGTGTTAGTGACAACGTAATGAATACTGAGGGGGATGGTTCAGACCACGTTTCTGAGTTGATATCAAATGGAATTTCCTGACGGAAAATTCATGAAAATTTCAATCAATCAATAATACTTATTGCACAACAACATAAACAAAGGACATAAACATACGACACGATACAATACGATACGATATGTATATACATACATATAATTTCTTTTTTTTTAATTATTTTCAGTTCCATACTTTTGCGACGAAAATTCCACTTGACATCTACTCAGAGTCATGGTCTGAATCATCCCTCAAAGTTTTCGTTACGATGTCACTAACACCCTGTATATACAATAAACTAACATCTTGAAATATAACGTAATCTAAACAAGGTACGGAGACAAAGTAATAAACTAATCTATTGGTTTTACGATGCAAGATGTAGGTACCTACGTAGAGTTTAATATTTAGACACGTTTGTCAAATAGATGTTGAAAGCCTCTACAGTGACGTTGGTAGAGAATAAGACTGTGTGGTTTCTTTGCTGCATAATGCCCTTATCTACCGAGAAATAGTTAAGCCTTATATTATAAAGACGTAATCACTTAAATAGATGGTTTACAGAGTTAATACTTACATAACAGCTATTTTGATTTGTTTTCGTATCTTTTGTTGTAGGAAAAGTTCTAGGTATCTCTAATATATTTAAGTAGCTTAAAATAAAATAAATATGTCATTTACCAAGTAGGTCTTCATTTAAATACTGTAAAGACTCTCTACTTACCTAATCACAAAATGTAGACGCTTAATTAACATACCTATGCCGCATCAATTGGTTGTTTTATAAATAAAAAAGCCCATTAACTATATTTAGTTATTTTAGAAAGACAGATTTTAATTGAGAACTAATATAAAAATAATATTATTATATAAATAAGCTTAGTTTTACTGAAAGTGGTACTGAAAACATAATAAAAATTAATATACGTGGACATAATAAAGGTATTCAACAATCACGTGAAAAGTAGTTACACTACTTAGACTACGAAATAAACGAGATTAATATTATTGTCTTTGTCGTATGTCTATGAGGGCTCTATCACACTGGCGTGTGTCAGAAAGATACTTGTGAAAACACTGTATACTCGACTTTTAGCAGTGTGGTCTTCCTACACTAGTAGCTAATTTACTTTACCTTACACATCGGAAACAACCATATTTTTAAGGGGCTACCTTCATGGATCAGGTAAATTGACTAATGATTAAATTTCAATGACATTACCATTAGTTAATTAGCGTGTACATTTGTGAGACATGACTAAATAATAGGCTACTTGACAACCTAGTCAAATGAGACTCTACGAAACGTCAAAAAGAAAGTTTTCTTCGGAGTTTGTATGGAAATACTGTCCAGGGACGTCATCAATAAAAGCGCTCAAACGTCGTACTTAATGTTACTAATTCACATATAAAAAACGAAAATAAGTCGAAAATTAAAATGAGATTGATTTTTGATCATCTAAGACTGGCTTCTATTTCTAGATTAGCTTTTTATGATTTATCTTTGAGCCAGTCAAATACCCAATTTCATGGTCTTTGCATAAGTAGCGTTAAGCCACGAGATTGTGTCGCGCTCCTAAATAATTGTACTGCATTTGTTCAGAAACCATCACAATCTGTAATCGCCAGTGTCGTTTGTCCCTTTGAGTACAATGGCAACATATATCAGTGAGCAAAAGACGTGTGGTTTAATGCCATTGTTTGTCAACATCGCTGCGTCATTGTCACGTGCTCTGATACATCGCACACCTCGGGACGACGCCTCCGTAACAGCCTCTTTATGTACCATGCTCTTATCTTATCGACTGCCTACTCGCCGAATAACATTACTCATTAGTATGTACTTTGGGATTTAGACAAACTAAACCAAGTGAATTGCATATTTCTGCCAAATCAGATCGTTTGCGAGATAAGTAAATAGTTTGCAATTTCCAGACATTTTTCATTTTCCGCCCTTTACTGCAAGGAGACTGAAGTAGTAGATATTAAGAGTGGCCTACCTTTTTTTCTTATTTGTGGCTACGGAGATTTTTGTAAATTTTCATCACTACCGACTTCACCGAAGGTAATTTAATAAATAAAAGCAAAAATAACTTTTGTTTGTAGGGTGGAATTAATTCGTTAGAATACAATAGCAGCATAGAACACGTAGCTAAAAAAAGCCTGAAAGAACTGAAATATATTGAACAGCTTCGAAGTTTTGCGCTTACGTATGCGTGGCTTCGTTACTCAACAGATTACATAATTTTCCAAAATATGCGTATGAATATAGATGCTGATGATTTATTGTCAATAAAGTTTCCGTAGTTATTGATGAGACAGTTCGTCTAGTTTGTTTGTCATCAACACAGGGGCACATTTTATGGCTGTCTGTGCGTCATATTTGCCGATTTGCCGTAAATTAGTCGCTAATCTGTCACTGTTTATCAGGACGTTTAAACTATGCCATGGTAAATTTCTTTTTGACCTGACGTATGCAGAAATGTTTGCCTTGATAATGTGAATTATAAACATGTCCACTCGTATCACAAGATGTTTTTGTCTGGACCTGTAAACCAAATACTTACACTTATCTACATATTATAATTTGTGTCAAGCGACTTCCATGTTTAAAAAAAAGTTACTTGTAAATGGTATCTATCATATTTAAACGTACCAACCGTGGTATAATGCACATCTAATTACTGTACGTTGTACAACGTACGCGTGGAAGGTATTATCTTCGTCCTACGTACCTACTCATTATAATGTACTCACATATGAAGTACAACTTTAACTAGAGCTCTGACACCTGTGTAAGAATTTCAAAAAACCCCGGATGTGGTGCCATTTTCAAGGGTCTTTTTTAAATGGTTTCCAATAACGGATGGAAGCAAGGGCACTGAGGATCACATTTATACAGTTATCAAGGTTTGCGGCTAGCTCACTGCCACTGTGATGTATAAATTACTGCACTTTGCATAATGCTGTTCCTGCACCTACTTTAATTATAGCCTGAAACGTGATACTATCATTTATGACCCATTTCAAACATAAAACATATAAACAGGTATTATATACAATAGACTTTATTATGTCATACTTAGATACCAGTCAAATGAAGTCATAAAGAATAAGCACTTTCAGAACAAAAGCTGCCATTAGAATGAACAATTCGCGCCGGTTGTGCAAGACATAAAATATCTATCCATACAAACACAGGTTATAGCATAACGAGTAGAGTAATGAACGAACCAGAGATTCAGAATTATTTTTAGTCAAAGGAAACTCGGCGTATGCATGATACTTAATGAGTAGTATTATGAAAGCGTAAGTTCCTGCCTGTTACTAAATAGCTACATTATTAATGTTGCTTTCTGTTTATTTCACAGAATTTCAAGATGACAGCGCAGTGGCACATTTGGGAGCTTCCCAGCGAGGACATTAGCGGTTCGTTCAATGCGCGCGCGCGCTCGGCGCCTGACGACTCCGACATGGCGGCAGCCATCCGCCGCTACTTCTCCCTGGACGAGGGCGGAACGCCACTGACTAGAGCTGCGCTTCCCCCGTATATTGAAGACGAACCAGAACAGAATTGGGAGGTCACCGACTATGTTGAAATAGAAGAAAGAAAGAAAAACGTCCCATTAGAAGCATGAGTGTCCGTAGACGATCTTCATTGCTACTTTTTAACTGCACAGCAAAAGTTATCTGGGATCCAAACCGAAGAATCTTAAAGTAATTCTCCGTTTGTAAAATAATAAGTACCTAGGTATATATATTATAATATACATCTATACCACGTTCATCTGCCGCTCGGCGGCAGCCACGGATTAACCTTGTCGTAAGATTTGATACTTCAATGCCTTATTTGATATAATATGAAGAGTTCCATTCCACATTAATAGCAATATATAGGTCTACGTCTAGTATAATATGAAAGTCACTATTTTATCAATGTTTTCGTATTCAACTTGTATTTACAATTTTATCTTGCCAAGTTATAAATGTTATTGTAAATGAAGCCGTCTCATTAATCCTAGTTCAAAAAGTTATCTGGGGTAATTAGCCTATTTTCTTTATATTCCAATGTCTTAGGTTTCTATTTACGGTATATGTAAGTTTAGGTAAAGAACTAAGAAGAATTGCATTTAGTAGTGTTTAAGATGACAGTATTATAGGTGAAGCGAATTAGAGCAATCTTTCTTTAGAAACAACACGCATTTATGCCAACAAATGCATAACTATGTTGGCGTTACTTATCTTAATTATTTTTACGTTTTCTTTTTTTAATTTAAATATTTATTAAAAAATATATATAATCTTCTACTCTCGTGGGGGTTGTGAGATCAACGATCGACCTCATCAACCATGGTTGATACCGGGGGGAAGGGTGTGATCATAAGATTATTCGAAAGAAATATGATCCGTGTTTCGGATAGCACGTTAAGCAGACGGATCCGGCTACTATTTATAATAATGGGTTATTGGGTCATGTCGAGACCTACGGCGGCTCAATAGTACTTTATAATTATATAAATAATTTATAATTTAAGTTAGAATTAAGACAGAAACGAGAATCCCTCAAATGCTAGTCTTTTATTTATAGAATTCGTTGCTGGATAAATCATCAGTATTTCTATTTAAAAATAATTTATAAACGTACTTAATAATTATTTATTTATAAGTTTTTTTTTTACGTAATTCAATGGATTGTATTGTTCCTTTGATTTAATTGAATGGAAATAAATTTTACTCGCAACGACTGCCGACGTTTATATCTCCTTGAACCTGCATCTACTATAAACCATTGTAATTTATTGCAAGCGGTATTACGATTATATTATAGCTTTATTAGTATGTGTTAGGTAGTCGTTGTCTGCTAAACGGCGATTGACGATCCCTGGGCTGCATACGAGATTTATCGATTAGACCATACATGCTAACACCATGGTAATAGCTCCTGACTGTGTCTTTATCAAGTATTTGGTACTATGTGCTAACAATAAGCCAGTCAAAATATACTTGGCTGTTACTTTGATTGAATATTGCGTACTTAGGAACACTAAATACAGCATCAAGCAGCACTTTAGTAATCATACCTATTGTACTAAGTGCTAAGATAAGTGGCATCTTTGGTTTTATAACAATATCTCATTAGGTAACCGAGAAAATTACGAGTTCCGAGTTCATACTCGCCATAACTCTCCTTCTCATTGCTGTTGAAAAAATAATGAAAATTATACTACTTTAAAGGTCAGCGTGCTGTACCACCTTTACTAGTTCTTAGTGTCATGACATGACCAATTATATTTTTTTTATATTTTACTAACGTACCTTACGTGAAAGGATACGCATGCGCGTGCAATGGACATTTACCTACTACGAATGGGTACGGATTGCATCGAACGTCACAAGGTTCCATTCCATAATAATACATCATAGGTCTAAAATGTTAAAAAATGAATAAATAGTATTTTAAGATAAAACGCTTCAATCATAAAGAATCCAAAAGCCAAGGGCTTACCAGAGCAATAAGCATTTGCTTTTTTAATAATTAAAAGACTTCTATTATTGGAATACACACATATGTATATCATAATATTAGAACCAGCATTCCTTCACTGCTATTGTTTCTAAAACAGATAGGTACCTACGAGTAACAAAGCGAATCCAAAGCCTTATTATAAAATTTCGTAGTGGACGAGACAAAACGCGATTTACACACAATACACGACTGTCTACACCATATGCAAGTGCATATCTATAATAAGTATTTATTTGATGCCTGTAGAACCTACACTACACAAAACACTGAAGAGCTTTTTTAAGTCTATATTCAAAACTGAAAATTAAATAAAATACGTTGAAGTCTGCCTTTTCAACGAATTCGTGACTTGATTATTATTAAATGATCAGTCACTATTTTCATGATGTTATCTATCAATAAAATATAACATATAGAAAATAGTATCTGCACACAATTGTGACGTCCTCGACAAGTCATGAGTTAAAAAAAAGCGTGAAATTCAATATGTGCCAATAACATAACTAAACACAAATAGATAGAAAAAACACGCGATTTAGCGATATAGAATTATAATATTATGGCTTTCCATTTTATTCGAGAACAAGAAACAATGGACAATTTATTTCAAAGTTAATCAAAATTATGGACTGAGATAAACGATAAAAATATAAACAGTTGGTTCACCAAACGAATGAAAGTAATAAAGACCGTACAGTTCACATTTTAATCGCACCTCCATGAGAACAGTTTTACGTATCACCAACTAGATTTAATTTTATCCCGTCCATGAAACTAATTTAATCCTAGAGCCAGTAATGAATACCCTTTCAGCTGGCAAACAATGTAACAACTTCCTAAAATCCCAGTAGCTTTTCGGAGGATATGAATAAAAAATAAAATATACCTATATAATGGTGATAAATCGACCAATGTATTTTAAAGGTACCTCTTTAAATTAAGAAGGATGAGTTTCAATTGCATTACGTCCTAATATATTATGTGTAATAGTTACAAATAAATTAATCGCCTCATCCATCTTCTTCGGTAACTTTGCAAACTTTGCATGCATAAATCTTTGAAACCAACCGTCTGAATTCGTAAACAAAAAAAGACCATTTAATATTCGGTACGCCAAAGAAGAAGTCTATGAATAGCTAAACGAATCTCCATACGTATGTTAGGAGTTAAGAAGAGTTTAATGCAAGGAATAGAAGAAAGGAATGACCAAGGGAGCGCGATAAGCTAATATCAGTAATCTTATGCATAAAAGTTAATTATATACCCTTCAGGGAAAGAAGTCAAATATCGACTATCATGCAAGGAGATCCTTCATTACCACAGGAAGGCTAAAAACCTTTAATCGGCTATTTATCAAAAAGTACTTTTGTATATAGTATTTTGCGATAAGTAATAATAAAATTACTGCCTATCACATAAAATATACAGGATGTTAGTGACATCGTAACGAATACTTAGGGAAAATAGCGATGGAAAAGTCCACTTGATATTAACTCAGAATAATGAGCTGAACCATCCCCTCAGTATTCGTTACAATGTCACTGTAAGTGACCGTACAAGTACGTACTGGTAGATTACGTATGGATGTTAGTTACACCGTAACGAATATAACTAATATAAGTGAGGGGGATGATTCAGACCATGATTCTGAGTTGATATCAAGTAGAATTTCCTGTCGGAAAACTCATGAAAATGTTTGTGTTTTTTAATTATTTTCAGTTCCATACTTCTGCTATGGAAAATTCCACTTGATAATAACTAAGAATCATGGCCTAAATCATCGCTCAAAGTTTTTGTTACCATGTCACTAACATATAGTAAAAGAGAGTGAGGTTGAGCCGGCGACAGCGGTTCTCATACAAAATGTTCGTTAGGACCTTTTTTTTTATTTTTATTTTATTCGGGGAGCTTACAGCATTATTTACACAATCAAAACCTTAATAATAAATAAAGGCTAATTACAAGCTACCACAGATAGAAGCCTCTTTCCAACCTCTTTCTTCTATTCCGTGAATTTCCGTCGCTTAATGTCCCAAATGAGTAGTAGTTATTCAATTAATTTTATTGTCATCTATGATTTCATACCCACTCGCATGCATTTTTAATTTTATTTTCTGAAAAAATTGAAATAATAGAAAGAGCACAACTCTTCTGTGTGACGCAAAAATCCGTGAAATATTTTATAATACAAACAAGAACGATATATTTTATTTTTTTAATTTGTAGTGTATTGGTATTGGGTTTTTCATGAACATTGCGCTTACGTACTAATAGGAAGCAGTTTCAGTACAGTAAATTAAACAAGGAAGTAATTTAACTGCAACTTAATTTACGAACTCAATTACTCCAACTTCCCGCTATCGACTGTCGATTGCGAAGGGTCAAAAGTTTCTTGGTTATCACGAACGCTAAAACCTGCAAACCTTGTTATATCCAAAGCGATCATGTTAAATAATCAAGTAATCTTTCAAGCTGTTTTTTTACACATTGTTTTAAGTTTACGCGGTTATTATCATAATTAAAGCACATAATAAACATAGTAGGCATTGTAAAAAGTATGAAACGGCCTAATGTGGTGAAAAAACGTGAGGACACAGTGAGTGCGGTTTGTCGTAGTGAGTTTGGTGCGAGTTCAGATGGTTCCGAACATTTCGATATCAAAAACATAAACAAGCGGCAAAGAAAGAGGGTAGACAGATGTCTGCCCGTAGAAAATTATGGATCTACCTACTCCACTCCAATCTCATCAGTCATCCCGTGATCATGGCACTTGCAACAGTGTCCAAATATCGGGAGTCTCATATCCCCATTTAAGCGCGGTAAGAACCCGTTATTATGTGCTTTGTTTTTTTTTAATATTAATTATATAATATTAATTTATGATAAATTCAAACTCAAATTCAAAAATATCTTTATTCAGTAGGTAACATAGTTACACTTTGAATCGTCATTTTTTTCATAACGAACGTCTCATCCGCCTAAAACTACTGCAGCTTCTCACAACCTGTATAGCCGGGGAAAAGAAGCTGCAAGAAAAACCTCGGCACAGGGCCCTAGACGTTCTTTAAAAATAAATAAAAATAAACATAAAATATTGGTATACAATTGAGTAATTTAGCTGCCTAATATCAGTTCTCAGACAGTTAATCCCATGTATTCATATCTTCTAAATACAAAGCGTTCACTTAGGTCCCCGATACCGACCCCGCCGGCGTGGTCGACGATTTCCCTCATTCAGCGCTTATCGCTATCGACCCACTAGGGTCGATTAATTCTTTCAAATATTTTTCCTCTCAGACGACGCCCTGAGCCGAGGTTCGCGCCCAACTGGGCATCCTCAGGCCTGTTGTCTTAAACGTTGTACCGGGTGAGAGCCTTCAGCGCTCCCCATTTGTCCGGCCAAGTAGTTAATGCCATCTGCGGCAAATCTACAATAAGTCACGTCAAAAAAAAAAGCGTTCATTTAAATTTATAAATGAAAAAGGACAAACGATACAGAAATGTTATAGTGCTATTTATATGAGTATAAAGTGACTCCTATAAGACACACATAAATATGAGAGTTTATTCGCAGCGTATTTGGAAAACTACTT
Source organism: Pectinophora gossypiella (assembly GCF_024362695.1). Classification (NCBI taxonomy): domain Eukaryota; kingdom Metazoa; phylum Arthropoda; class Insecta; order Lepidoptera; family Gelechiidae; genus Pectinophora; species Pectinophora gossypiella. The sequence goes on from NC_065405.1 coordinate 7,274,166, forward strand.
AGGAGTAGGTGTAGTAGAGTCGGTCGAAGACTTCTAAGAAAGTGGTCAGGTAAGAGCATAATGGTATGTTTTACTTATTATGCTGCATGGGTTTCCCCTCAGCCTTAAAAACCAGTTTAGGTAACCATAAATAAGGAAAAGTAAGTGAAAAGTGAGGCAATATCACTTATCGATATTCTATTGTAAGAGTTCAATTTTATTTATTTGATTTAATGACGGTATGCCAGTATCACAAGGTGAAATTACGATGTAAGTATTAAATGTATATTTTAAGTAATAACTAAACTTACACACAGGTATTGTATAAATGTATGCCCAAAGACAGTAAATTTCAATGGAATTTTTTCACTAATACCCTGTTTTTGGAGGGTAAAAAATATAATCAAATTGGAAAATGAAAGTTACTGGGTTCGTTGAGTACACGGGAGACTAAAATAGCATAATATAGGAGTTTTCGATTCTATCTGCATTTATTTAATACTCGAACAAAGAAATTTTATTTAGACTTTATCATCAAAACGCAACAGAAATTTTCACTTACTGCCCATTGCGCCCACGCCAAGCGTTATTTATAAGCTCACACCGAAACAACACAAAATGTGACCTGAAATCCAGAAAATTCATAAGGTGACCTGCATCCCAATCTGAGTGAGCAGATTCATAAGCAGTGATGTGTCGGTCACGAGAATGATCCACAAGTTGTGTAAAGAGAGCCTTATTACCTAGTCTTTAGGCAGATAGGATCAAAGTATAACAAAGAACAATTTGAAAAAAAATAGCCAGTATCTTTCCTGTTACAGTTTTTACCACAGGAACATTCCCACTTAGGTAGCAGTCCGGAGAATAGGACATCTCTAGCCTTAAGGCATCAACAAGACTACCCGCAGGCAGCCGCTACTGATATTCATTCCAAGATGGAATGTTAAATCGTATGGTGATAAGGTTATTAGTGAAAATATGTTCATCATTTTGGAAAGGACATTTTGTGATAACATATCGAAGCATCACGCCTGCATCCCAGAAGAGGTAGGTAGAGGTGTCCATCAAGGATCATACATCTTTTCCAGGTCCGCGAAGTCCGTGTAGCTCTTTGTTTCTAAATGTTTTATACAGTGGCCCTTTTTTCATGACTATATAAGCCAATAGAAGTAGGGTAGAATATGAGGTGTATAGAATATACAATATACCCACTTCTCGCCCACACCCATACAATAGAGGGCGAGCCTATTTCCATTAACCAGTCACAAAACCAACCACAAATCCTGGAAACCACGTTATCACGTTACTAAACACGAATATACACTCATAAAATCGAGTTCAGCGGTTCAGAGCTCGAGCCGGGATTCAAACCCGTGACCCTAGGATATAAATCACGCGTTTTCCGAACAGCACTATAACGGCTTCTTCATGAAAAGGGAAGAAGCATATTTTTTAGTAACTCGTACATTATATCAAATATATGCTGCAGAATAGGTAAAAAAGTGCATTTTATATGATCGCTTTTTTTACATTTTATGATACACATTTGAAATTAATTTATCTGAAAAAAACTTTAGATTTTTTTTAAATTTGAAAGCCGAGTGACCCTTTATACAATCAAAATTGAGTCTGGGAACTGATATTAGGCAGCCAAATTACTAAATTGTATAACAGTATTTTATGTTTTTTTTTTTAAGAACGTCTAGGGCCCTGTGCCGAGGTTTTTCTTGGAGTTTCTTTTCCTCGGCTATACAGGTTGTGAGAAGCTGCAGTAGTTTTAGGTGGATGAGACGTTCGTTATACCATGTTACCTACTGAAAAAATATATTTTTGAATTTGAACTTGAATGAAATCTTGGCAAATTGTAATAAAACAAGAATACTTTTATTAATGTAAAAATCTTCCTAAGATTTCTGGAATTGATTTTTTATTCCTTTTTTATGTACTTTGGAATCAGTCCAATTGAAATATCAAGTAACGAAAGTGCATTAAAAAACATTCCATTTACTCACTGTAGCTGTGTAAACAACAATAAATTTTATGTTGTTTATTCGTGTTCTTAACAATATCGGTCAATTGCGGGCTATTTATCACAATTAAATAATGACTGTCCCGTAGGCACTACCTATCACTGTTAGTGGCTAAGTACTACTTTAAGGGTAAAAGCTATCGCGAGGTCAACGGATATGTATTAAATATCTACTTATAATACACTTTTCTAATTTCTGTAGTTTCTACCTAATGCATTTTTCCCCCTTGTTTGTGGTGGATTATGTTATAAAATTACACGTAGTAGTTAATAATAATAATAGTAATAACATTGGTAGAGCAGGCGCCATAGTCCCCATAGCTCCAGTATCCCGGTCCACTAACCCCCAACCCAATAGCCCAGTTCCCTTTGTTCCCATAATCTGCAATAGTCCTACACGATCCGGGGATTGTCTTTGGGTGCACTCCCATAGTGCATACAGGGATAATCGTCGGTTGGTGTCACACAACATTTAGATTAAATTGTCTTAAGGGGCCTCTACGTGTTGGCTTCGGCCCCACGCACGCCTTCCAAAAGTATGAAAAAGACATACAAATAATAATAATAAAATAAATTTATTGTCAGTAACAATTTAGTTAAATTAAAACGTTTAAACCATAAATACCAATTTGATCAATAAGTAATCACATTTCGATACAGACCTATTCATTTTTATAAGTTAATTTTTTGATTGAAAAGACTTCAACGCGCGCTGATTTTTATTTTGTTCGAGAGAAAAAATCACACGTTATTTATTGTACTTATATTTATTTAAATAAGAGTGAAATATGAATGGCCCAGCGAAATAAAATAAAAATGTAAATAAAAGTTTTTTCTAGCCATTGTGACAAACTCTTTTATTTATTTATTTTAAGCAGCGTTTACATTACTGCGCGAGCGTTTTAAGTAGCGGGAACTTATCCCTTTGTCAACGACCCTGTACAATAATTGCGCGATAGTTAATTTCATATATCCGAGAAACGGAACGTTATAAAGTTAGGTAGTACTCTTATCAAAGCATATTAACACCGATAAGTGACAATGTCTTCAATGAGCAAATAAGTGAATTGCTTGATATAAAGCCATGTGTAGAGGGGCGGAATGTGGGTGCGCATGGTCGCGGGCGCAGTGGCTTCGCGGAGCCCGCGCGTGCGGCAGTCTCTCTCCGTGGCCTCACCCGCGCCCGCGCCCGCCTCGCTCCTGCCGTGACCCTCGTATAAAGCGGTACGGCCGCGCGCACTCGCACGCAGTCACGACCCAACCACGCTCTCTCGTGCAGTCACCTGCCACGCGACTCACACGGACATTTCCGCGACACTACGCGATCCTCAATCAACAAACCGACATACAGACAGTCTACTACTAGCAACCATGGCGCAGGGACAATGTGAATGGGGCTACACCGGCGAAAACGGTGAGTCCTACAGCTTCCTTCCTCTCATCAATTGATAAATTGCAGCGAGCGGCGCGGACCGGTTTGTTTACATCGGCGCACGTGACTTATCCTTAGCAAATAATACGTGTCCAAACGCGAAAAAGTTGAAAACCTACCGGTCTTTATTTACCTTTATCTACCTATATAAAAGTAGTTTTCAGAACTGCATAAATAAATATACTTAATTTATATTAACAATCTTTTTTTATAAAATACATTTTATAAACAGTAAATTTCATTCTCTATTAAGAATTATGAGGTATTTAAATATTCTAGATCATTCATCTCATCTAAGCCTACACCTGTGAATTTGAATTTCAATAAAATACGGTGTTTTTGGTTTAACGAAACATAAAGGACGCTAACCTACTTAAAGTTTTCTTTATAATTAATTTATCTTTAGACTATATTTTTTGCATCGTATGTATTTTTAGATCATTCATAATGAGTACATCTGTTAATTTAAGTTTAAACAAAATACGGTGTTATTGATTTAACGGAACATAGCTATGGTATGGTATATTTCTATACAAATATGCAGATTACGTTATTTATAATCAAGACATGTGAAACGTTATGAGTGTAAAATAATTTAATTGGCCGTTTATCATTGAATAGAAAATTCGTTACACTCAAAACACGGGAATAATGTCACAAACGCAGAGTTGCGTGCAGCAGCTGCGACGGCGGCGGACGACGTCCTAGTTCCTAGTTGCTGCTCGCACCACCTCATCTACAAACACTTTTTACATCAATCACCTCTACACTTAAAACTTAAAACACATAATGCTATGTCATTATCATTACTGTTCAAAAAATCCCCTAATTACACAACAATTATTAAAAAAAAAACCCTAACCATAATGACACACGGAGTTACAGTTCTTAAAAAAATACTGTTTTCGCAATACTTGTTTTTACGACCACATATCTTCAGGTGCTTTCAAATTCAAATTAATCTACGTGGTGCGTTATGTAAAATGGTTAACATTTAAACGAACAAAAGAATTAAACGTTAGCGATGATTCCACACTTTAATTATTAGTAATTAAGAAAAATTACATACACCAACAATAGTTTCTAATGGTCTCTGCAAAAACTCTCATTACTTCTTTGCTAATACGATAATTTATGTCGCCATTTTCAACCTACTTTGTAATATTAAAAATAGTCTTAAACTTACTCGTGTTCTGGTCGTGTAATTAGTCTGATCCATTTTCGACAATTGTCATTATTATTTGTCATGCAAACAGAACCCTTTCTAGAGATGTGATAATGTAGATATATGATAAGATGTGATAAAGAAATAATAAATTGAGAAACCATTAATCATAATTTATAAGAAAGGGTTAGTGATCTAGAATAAATAAAAGTATTATAGTATTCGCTGATCATGAGATACTAACAATAGAGCATTTCGACCTCATCTTGTCGTCAATGAAGAATTATTGCAATGCTGATAACCACATCAAATTTATTATAAGCATTATTATAATGCTCAATGATATTGGAGCACATATCGGATATTACTTACCTACGCCAATTGAGTGCAGGAAAATTGGTCACTCGCTTGACGCTATTTATTTTTTTGGCACAACGTAAAACTAACAATTATTATTGTAAGACGTTTTAAACCGATATATTGGGAAAGGATTTAGTTCTCATTTTCACTCGGTCAACAAATACAACTTTAATTTCTTACTTATTTAAAATGTTTCCGGATTTCCAGTGAACATTTTTTCTCTTATGTAGTAAAAAATATGGACTATGCACGTACAATAATAAAATATGATTATAGTCATGTCACTTAATTGTCGACTTAAAAAACATTGAGTCTTTTTATTGGCCTTTTATGAATAAACTATACACGAAGATTGGTGCAAGACGACTCCTTTTTTACAATCAGAATAAGTTATTTGTATTGGCTAGTGGCTAAGCCGCTAATTGTGAGCTAATCCTTTCAGTGTTGCAATAAGGATATCGCCCATCATGATTGCCCTATAAGGAAAACTCAGAGGATATTAACCAATACACGTGCTAAATTGCAACATTTTAAATTCAAAAATGTTCAAAAAGTTCTAGTGTATTTTGTTTTCATAATAGTACGAGACTACAGCTATTCCCTGGCTATTCACACTATAACATAAATTTATCTCTGCTCCTACATAAATCATCAAAATGAAACACGAAAGTCGAAACGATATCTATAGGTAGGTATGCATTGGGAAATACCTTTGCTAGATTTTAAGGACAATTGATAGTAACTTTCAACCTTTATAGTAAAAAATGTTTGATTACAATCTACTCGTTTCAGCGTTAGGAAGCACGTGGTACCTAGTACCTACGTACTACATATTACAATCAAAATCTGTCGATTTTACAACATGAATTGTCAAGAGAGCAAATTGTTACTACACTATTATAATGAAAAAAATAGTATAGGCTTAATCCCAAGCAGAAGAGCCGAGGTTCGAGGGAACCAGCCTGTGACCTAACAATTGCTACAGTGCACAATAATGCTATACAAAGAGTACTCTATTTAATACTTTTGTTTTATTATGTACTATTTGTTAAACACCTTTGTGTTCGTAATATTGTATACAAATATAGTACCAATTTCATTGGCTGTCTGTTACCGATTCGTCTCGTCAATTCGGATGAATAATACATTTAATATCCATAGAATATTCGTAGTACGACAAGCCTCTAATATAGTGGAAATGTTTTTGCTCATCTCGTAGATAATAGTGATTTACCTAATGTACAGACTACATATATAAACTGACGCTCACCTGAAGCTGAATAAAGTAAATCATAATATAAGTAAGTAAGTATATAGGTTTATACAAATTCTGACTTTAACTGTAACAAATCCCTTGCTTAGATCCGCGTCGCGTTACAAAGATAACAATTTAAAGTTTCTAGATGATTGAGCAGCATCGTGAAATAATGAAAACTGTGTGTACATTAGAGTATCGTGGTACTTGCTGTGACTAATTTATTTGTTTAGATTGGTTTAGTCTGCACCAGACTCAATTTTAAAACAACATGTTTGTATCTTCAATCAAGACATGGTACGTTTATCCCTTTTGTTAAAGGGATATGACTCGCTTGAACAATTTCCCTGAATGAAGATTTTTAAGTTGGTAATGGTATCCCCCGTATAAGTTTCCCGTTATACCTTTTGACTACAATATTACGTATAAAACACGTGATATACCTACGTCAGAAACCGCATAATAATAAACCATACATAATGCTATTGTGTGAGTTAATGAACTTGTGGATTACTTTTTACATCTGATAAAAAATAATTTCAATTAAACTAAGCGAACAATAAAAAGAAAGTAAGTCTCTAGTCAAAGTCTACTAAGTAAATACATACAGGATGTTAGTGACATCGTAACGAATACTGTGGGGATGATTCAGACCATGATTCTGAGTTAATATCAAGTGGAATTTTCCACCGCAAAAGTATAGAATTGAAAATAATTAAAAAAAAAACAAAATACATTAATTTTGCATCATGGCCTGAATCATTCCTCAAAGTTTTCATTACGATGTCACTAACACCTTGTATACTATTATGTACAATACAATTTTCATTATAAAGGTTAGAAATCCATAGTAGTAATAATTTACAACAAATCAATTAATTGGCTTATTTATAAGCAAATAATTCTTAGTACACGCTTTACCTATTCTAGGACCTAGGTGCATACATAATCACTTTATGAAGCCATAAAGAATCTCGAGAGCTGTCTGATATGAGACGCGATTTAATGGAAGAGTATTGCATTGTTTGCGTGTAACTAATGACGGGTTATTAGAGGCCAGCGGAGACTATTGGACTATAATGAAGCTATGTGGGGCCGTCTCAGGCTTACCAGTACCAGACCATCTTACTGGTCCTAAGTGGTTTAAATATACTGTGGGAAACTTTATAAACATTGCATTTCCATTTATGGTCGTAGCGCTATGATGATACATTATTATGATAGGTCGGAAAACCAAGTCAAGGAAAATGGGCGAACACAACATTTTGAGGAAATATTCGTGAGCACAGCACGATGAATACTGCTTTATTACGATCTTACTCGCAAGATTATATGTTAGAAGGATGTACTTGGTACTAACAAATTAATGCTTTTTTCTGTCGCACTCGCAATTACCTAACATGTCATAAGAAAACACTTATTTATAGACTACGAAATAATTTGTTACAGTTTATGTATGGGCAATGTAGATACACTATAATAAAATCCATCACAATTTACACGTCGTTATCTTGTCATGTAATGGGTAAGTAAACAAAGTCCTGGGAAGTAGTGTATGGTGTGGGTGCGCCCGCGCCGGTGTGGTGTCGATGTAGCCGGTGTAGAGGCGGCAGCGGCAGCGACACCAGGTGACCTCGCTTCGTGTCGCTACAGCGCGGAAATGAAGGTTAAATCACGGTTAAGTTACTGATCGAAATGAAATAACTAATTTCGCTCCTGTTCGAGCGTGACAAACCCGGAAAAATATTATTAAATACAATAGCTTCTCGATCTTTCCTACTCCATTATGTTCTGTTAAATACAACACGATAAATCGACGGCAAATAGCTTGATTTTTTCAAAACTGAGTGCAAGTACATACAACATGGATTGTTATTGCATGTTCTCAATATGAAAAGAAACAAAACGTGGGTTAATAAACCGTAAAGTCACAAGTCGAGGACAGTAGCATAAAGTCAACTTGCAATAATAAATCTGCTTGAGATAAGCAAGGGCGAGGTCGCTGCGCATGCACCGTGACAAGTTTCCGGGGAGGGGAGGGGATGTGACCCCTAAATCAACGTTCGGTTTTAATCGTGAAGCGCAATTATTCGCGGTACATGACATCTTGTAGCTTGACCCTGTGATCATCGGTTACTGATGACGTTCCTATTAAGATAGCTGCTATAATCGCCAATTGTGTACGTCACATCAGACGGACGTTGACTAGATCCTGGAGTAGGACACTAGATTACAATGATTGTTCCACGCTTATGATGAGGTGTGCAGCATCTCGCTCGTCCCACATCACGATCAAACGCACCGGACACGTGCGCGGACGTTATTACATTGTTAAAATTGACCGCTTGCTGGAAGCATAGCGCGCTGCCAAACACACAATGAAAAAAGTGACTTAGGCACCAACAAAAGGCTGAACTGTTCCCCAAATACAGAACATGCCAATTACGAACTGTCTGCATTGACTGACGTTCAAATCAACGATTCAAAAGAACGTTTTCACATCCTTTGAAACATTATCGCTCAGGTTGTCCATCACATCGATGTCAGTTTGCACGCTTATTAAAAGTCCAGGTTTTGTAATGTATTTAGAGCATCAATTGAAATCAATAGCGCTTGTAGAGACTGTTTAAACTAGCCCTCCTGAATTGACTTTATGAAGACTGCATATTGCTACATGCTCCAATTCCCCTTGCATTCGATGCGATGATGAGGGCAATTTGCACTCGATACGTTATTTTTGGTGATTTTTACTGTACCCATTGCAATCAGCAACTGTCCTCTATCCGCCAGTGCGGAATCAATTACCGAAATAACTGCTTCCTACATACCTGTATATATTTATTTGTCATGATAATTGCGAACCAAAATTAAATAACATTTAGCCTCGATGTTTTCATTGTAAAGCAATAAATTAATAAAAATCAATTTAAATGGTCTGAAGGAACTTCCATTTTATTAAAGTTTTTTTTCGTATGAGGAAGGAACTTCGAAAACATTATGTCTACATTTACCGTTGGGTTCTTGGTCACATTAATAATAATAATAAAAAACTCTTAAATTAAATGCAGTTTCTTATTTTGCAATTCCTGATGCGTGGCTTAAAATACAGTGAAGAAAAATATTTATTATACTTAACAATAAAAATAATTGGCGGACCGCATAATGATTGATATAAAATGTGATAATTATCCTGCATTGCTTGTTGTGTACAACAATAATTTTATTACTGGCGACGGGGTTAAGAACCGTGTGGGCTGGTTTGACCGGAGAGTCAGTTTGATCGTTTGATTTTATATTTGTATAAAAAGCATAAATAAATGAAGCCCAGTGTTGATGACGGCTACCCACGAACATTTCCTCTAATGTTTGATAAGGAAGCAATAACACGCAGCGATAACTCTTACAATCAATAAAATAATTTAGCTAACATCTACCACGATTCTCTCACAATTACAAAATTAGCTTTTTCCTTAATGAAAATTCTGGCCGTAGTGCTTAATGGTACTTAAATTCACTATCTATTTACAAATTGATATTGATTAAATTAATGAAATTGCGCCTGCATTTTGAATAATTCACATACTTAGAATAAATGACATCGCTAGAAGAACATTTTACATAATAGCTTCAAATGGGATGTTTGTTTGTTGAAAACGTTTCAAATTGTTCCGCGTCTTACTGAAATCAAGTTAACGATTCGTAATTTGTGACTCTATAAAATTTACATTTGTTCAATTGTCTAAATACTTGATGTTTACGGGTTCAACTGATTGACGTTTACGCAAAAATAAGGCTGTTGAAGTTTGTTGAAAACAAACAGCGGTCTCTCTAAGGAAGCGTTTACTAACGGCCACGGTTTTAGCTTTGAGTAGCTTCTTATAATTATTGCTCAATAAACTCCGAACTCTAAATAAATAAACGCGGAGAGCGTGACGCAAAGCTCAACAGAAATATTTTATTTGGCCATCCAACTGGCCCGCATCTGGGGAACATTGGGTAGCACTACTGCGATTACTTATATAGAGTCACAAGAGCTCACAAAAGTTAACGAGTTTACTCTATACTTTACTAACAAAACAAGTACATGATACCTCGTTAATAAAGATTATGTCCGCTGATAAAAATAACTAATTTTCCAACTTTCCCACAATAATGATGCTTTATCTAAAAACACCATAAATTTCGTTTTCATAATATTGGAACGACTGAAAAACATTTTGAGAACTGAGCAAACAGGGCTTAATCAAATTCGACATTCGAACAGAACAGAAGTAAGCAAGTTCATAACTTTTATTCTCATGCGGAATCAACGTGTGCAAGTTAAGGATTTGACTCTCGAACTGCGGCCGCAAGAAACAGTAAACCTCAAAAGCTTTTGATTTCTTGAGCCAGTGAACAATCTTACAGTTAGAAATTCCTGACCCTGCCATCTGCCGGAGCAGTCGGAGGCCTGCGCCCGCGCTAAGCTAAACAAGATAAGATAGCGTCGCGATTTGTTAAGCAAACCTTTCTTCTGGCATGCGCTCACTCATCTCCGCCCGTCGACATACTTATACAAATAACGCCATTCAACAACAGTACGTTTTTGCACAAGAGATTATTATTAAACAAATATACAGAAACTTACGTCTTACTGTATCCACTACCACGAAAATGTAAGCACGAATCTTCAGAACAAAAAATTGGATTTGAATCTAAAAATAAATATGATTCACTAGGTGTGATAGGTCACTCACTAGTACTCCGTCACTCATAATGTTAAACACAGCGGTAATGTTCTTGAAATTATAATTTTATCGATGTTCCTAAGTTTTTTGCTATTTTTTACCTACACTACCGATTATGAAAACCGGCGTTGTATTATTTTGTACTTACAAGTTTACAATTCTATTTAATAAGCTTTGTGCAAGCTGACCTTAATAATGACAATGCAATGTCCGGTTTACCTCTACACGAGAATTACCCATATCTAAAACCACAGATGATAAAAACAAGAACTCTGTATGTAAAACTCTATGGAACGGAACTGTATTCACATTGTTAACTTTAGGTTCGATTTTCAGGACCAGAGAAGTGGGCGGAGAAGTTCCCCGAAGCCGCGGGTACTAAGCAGAGCCCCGTGGACATCGACACATCAAGCGTATGCACGGGACGGAACGCGCCGGACCTCAAATGGTGCTATTCTGTGAACCACACGCGCTCCGTCGTCAACCCCGGCTACTGCTGGCGTGTAGATGAGAACGGATTTGACTCAGGTATGTCTTGTTAACTGGTGATTACGCATGATGCCGGACGTCATTAAGAGGCCTGTGTTCTGCAGTCAAGATGAATATACTGAACTGATTACTCTACCTTGTAGACTATACGGAAACTTCAAAGGAGAGACGTAAACATCGTCTGTTGTGATAGATACATGATAGGATAGGTAATAAGAAAGAAATAAAACTCAGAAAGGAAGAGGCGAACAATTCATTCAGCATTACAAAATAAACTAGTGATTAATGGTGTTACATATCACATTCGTCGCATTATGCAACGCATTGGCATAACAATATAGCATTCAAAACAAATACAAATTAGATATAACGTCCCGGCAAGATTAAAAACCCGGACCGCTAAATGACTCATCAAATTTTCTTCCTTGTAATAAAATTTCCAGGAGCGAAGTCGAAAATTGCATTTACTCCGAGGGAGATATAAATATCGCTTGTTATAGCGAAAATTATGGCCGGCGCGATGAACGCGAGCCAATTTGCATTTCCTTTTCGTATACCCTGACAACGGCGCGTTCCCCTCCGTCGTTAGCCCTATTGGTGATGAGTCATAGCATGTCTGACACGAAGTTAGCACGACAAATAAGTTTAAGTTTGAGAATGCTATTACCCAAATAAATTGCACAATAACGGGTATTCTCAAAGAGAAACACCATTCACGTCGTTTGTAAGTTTCGCACACGTCTTTTTCGAACTCAACGCCTGAAGATGTTACGTAATAAACAAATCCGTAGATCTGTATGCTTAACATCGAATTCATTCGCATATCTAAGAAGCAAGCGAGGTTACTAATTTAATCCACGTCAATTTCAGAACTTCGTGGAGGTCCCTTGGGCAACAACGTGTACAAGCTCGAGCAATGGCATTGCCACTGGGGCTCGAAGAATGGGGAAGGTTCCGAGCATACCGTGGATGGCAGGTCCTTCTCCGGAGAACTACACTTGGTACACTGGAACACCAGCAAATACAACAGCTTCGCTGAAGCCGCGGGGAAAGAAGACGGGCTGGCCGTGCTTGGAGTGTTTCTTATAGTAAGTTCAACAGCCAACTTTAAAGTAGTTTAGGGTCAACCAAAGGCCGCGATATAACTCACAGGGATTAGTATGCCGAGGCGGTCACTGCATAACTGTGACTGAATGTCGTTACGGTAAATTTGAATTTGTAGACCGTATTTCGGTAAATGTTGCGCCAAAAAGCGAATACCAGAGAGCCTGAAAATTTTAAGTGAAAAGACACGCAACAACCTCCATGAAAGAAAACCGATAGATATTAACCAATCAATCAACAAAAGAGGAATGCAAAAGGCTGTAATAGTAATGATGTGATAATACATACCTACTTACAAGTTACTGAATAAGGATATACACATACGTATTGATAGAATAACAGTAATGATTGTTTTCTCAGAACTAAACTAACTATATAGTTTATTTAACTCAAGTGTTTTGAAGCAAGTGATACAGTTCGACAAGTGGTGGAACTAACACTTGCATGTCAACATATTTTAATAGAAATGCTTTTTTAAGGAAAATATTTGTTGTGACTCAAGCTAGAAGCGTATTATCAGGTGGGGAAATACAGTCCTGGATATAGAAAATTCTTCAAGTACCGTATCCACGTGTTTAAGTGGTAGGCAAATAAAGATAGTGCTTACTCGCTGATGTCTAATAATAGAGTTTCATTTTATGAGGAATATCATTCAACTCATAAGCCTTTACATAAGTAGGTATTTTATTATCATCATTTTCGGAACCATAACACTTGCTAAGTCGCAGAGCAAACAACTCGTTCAATTGATCACGGACAGACAACCCGATGCGTGAATATCGGATTACAACGCGTAATTGTGTTTCAATCTCTACCTACGATGACGAAGTACGTTGTCACAAAAAACGTATAATACATCGTACTATTCTATTATGCCTACTTCCTCGTACTCTAGATCAAGGTGTAAATATGAATGAACGCTTTATCAGTTACTTATCACTGTTAACACCAAATGCACTTGTTAGTGACTTGTTTTAACGACAGTAGACAATATTAAAAAATAACCATACAACAATAGATCCGTTAAACTACAGCGAATAGAATGGAATCACTCTCTCTAATTCCGCGTAAAACTTTCTCTCCGCGCGTCAGTCTCTTCCAAATACTGAATTAAAATTTTGCACATACGAAACGGAAATTCTAACAGCATAGCCTACACACAATGTTATTAAGGAAATCTATTTTAGATAATCCTGTTACTGAGAGAAGGGTTGTGTGGCGAGTGCAAATGTGCACGTTACGTCACTGAAGCCTCGCAACACAATCCTTTTAGGTGTGTAGTGTAGTCCACTGAGCACGAGCCACCGGATTGCATTTTAAACAGAGTCTACCCACGCTAAATGTTTTCACTGCGCACTACATACGAAGAATTGTATAGCTAACGTATGATTTTTGTAACAAAAATCATTCTTTTGTAAACAAACACTTGGGTCTGTGACTCTACACATCGTATCTCATATTTTTTATTATAATGAAGTATTCGGACAACGACTTTAACTTGTCAATTCAATTTGTGCGGGTCGAAATCTGAATACAATAGTCACCTACATTATCATAAGTAATACTTGAACGAGTTTGGTGTACCTAGTTATGTATTCCGGACCTACCGCGGGTACTGTAAGAGTCCCGACGTAAGCTTTCTAAGTATTGTATGAAGCGCATTCCCAGACCTCCGGCGCAGACGAACAACATCCGTCCTGCGCATTCAGCTTTAGATAAGCCCGAACTACCGGGAGGTATTGTTGTTTTCATAGCTTTCTTAGATCATAGAACTAGCTCATAAGTTTAGTCTTAAGTTGACCACTGTAAAGTACGCATTAAAAGTTTAAATTCAAAATTCAATTTTTGCTTTTTAAAAAGAGTCCCTCGCTCCGCGGCAACTTAAGTGGCGCAGCCGGTAGGATATCCGCTATTGGAAGAAGCTGTACCCAGAAGACCTGCAACTCGGTTATCACGGGTTACAGTACGGTGGATATTCTACGAACCAAATAAATAACTTTTGGACAAGCGGCGTGAGACAAAGGACGAGTACTCTCTCGGTGGCAACGCACAACTCTAGTAGGAGGAAATGGGATCGAGCGGTCTGTGAGTAGACTTTTTCACTATCCTGTCTTATCCCTTTCTATTCCAGCTAATTGTGAGACTCATTTAGGTAGGGTCTGACAATCGGACATAAATTGCCGAATGTTTTAGACAGCTAGCATAGTTTAGATAGGATCTGACATTTGGTCACAATCGCCGAATGTTTTAGATAATTAGCATAAAGTAGTTAAGTGATCTGATTTTCTAAAGAAAAATAATAAAATATAATTGAACAGAAATAATTGAAGTGATTTATATTATTGTCTTATTTTGTGTCATTTACTTGTGTATTTTTATTGTGTTTTTATTGTGTTTCTATTGTATTTTGTGTCTTGTGTTATATTTTAAGTAGATAAAAATGACGCAACAAATTTCTCTTGTTCCAAACGAAATGCTAAGCCTTATTCCAAAATTCAGTGGCGAACCACAGTTGCTAAATTTATTCATTAATAAAGCTGAGTATGTATTATCGGCATATGCCCAGCAACAGGACAATCCACACCAAACGCAATATGTATTTCATGCTATTTCAAGCAGACTAATAGACAAAGCAGCACATTTACTAAGCGAAAGACAAGATGTGAACACTTGGTCTTCCTTAAAAGATTTATTAATCCTACATTTCGGTGACCCAAGGTCGGAAGAATGTATAGCTATCGAATTGGAATCAATGAAAATTAAATCTGGCGAATCGTATCACGATTTTTGTTGTCGAATCCAACAAGTGCGAAGCACTCTGTTTGCTAAAGTGAATCTATTACAGGATGAAGGCGTTAAGGCCGCGAAAATGATAATTTACAATAACACTTGCCTTAATGTGTTCATGTATAATCTGCCCGAGAACCTCATTAGGACGGTGCGACTTAAGGGTTCTAACACGTTGGAGAACGCCTTAAGCGTAGTTACGGAGGAAGTAAATTTCCAATTTCAATACGACGCGAAAAATAAGAACAAAACTCAACCCGCACAAGTTTCACAAACACCATTTACGAGAACAGCTCAAAATTTCAGATTCATTCCATCCGGTGCTGGATTTGGACCGTTTCCACAACAGTCCCGTAATCCTTTTACCCAACAATTCCAACCTAATAAATTCGGATTCACACCAAAACCCCAGTTCGGATATCGACCCCCGAACCAAAATCAAGGATTTAGATTTGGTATCCCCAACCAAAATAACTTTAAATTTGGAATACCTAATAACCAAAACTTTAAATTCGGTATCCCTAACCAACAAAATTTCAAATTTGGAATCCCAAACCAAAACGCACGATTTAATTTCCCAATGAATCATCCGTGGTATAGGCAAAACTTTAATAACCCGCAACAAACACGACCTCTGTATCAAATTATGCCTAAAGCCGAACCTCAGAAACCGCATGCATGTGCATTACCCGAGCCTGACGTGTCGATGCGGACTGCTACAGCGCAATTCATGATCGACTCCCCTGACGAATATAATAATATCTACTATACCGATGATTGCTTTGTCCCATACGATTACAACTATGAGGAAAACTATTTCACCGCGCAAGATGATTTTTCTGAGAACTGCAAGGGCGTTCCTCCCCCTGAATTTGAACAACAAGCTGAAGAAAATGAATTGACTCCAACGGACTTGCCAGCCGAAAATTTTCAATCAAAGGCCTCAACAAAACCCCGTCTCAAATAATCCGAATAAATTGCGTAAATGCACTAAAATTACCCCATATTAGAATACCTGAAATTAACGCTACATTTATGATCGATACCGGAAGCTCTAGGTCATTCATAAGTCCCAAAAAGGCAAACGAATTTTTTGCAAAATTCAAAATTCTGGAACCATTCGAGGTTATCAGCACACATGCCCGTAGTTGCCATAATGAAGTAATACAAATTCCCCTTTTAAAGACATTTAAAAGCAAGTTACAACAAAAATTTTATGTCTACGATGTTGATAGTCGCTATGACGGTCTAATCGGCTCAGACTTATTGAAAAAACTGGACGCATCCATAGATATGAAACACCAAGTACTGCGGACCCGTGACACCGAAATACCCATACTATACGAAGCACCACACGAGTTGATTTTAGGACCTCGTACCGAAACTAGGGTTCGCATCCCAACTGATCTACAAAACGGACATGCAATTTTGGACTTTATAGAGTTCACTAAAGGTGTCCGCATGCCAACCGCAATAGTGAACTGTGTAGACTCTATGGCTACATCAGTTATACAAAACGCTACTGACGACACCATAACAGTGACGTTTAATAAACCTCTGCCTGTGACACCATTTCAAGAAAACGAGATCATAGTAAATTTTACTGACCATAGTTACGACGTTGACGACCTATTGAAACAAAATTTACAGAGACTAAGACTGGACCATATGAACCAAGAAGAGAGAGACAAAATATCAAAATTATGCTACGAGTTTCGAGATATATTCTACAGTGAGGACATCCCGTTAACCTTTACAAATCAAGTAAAACACGAAATTCGCACGACAAATGAAGATCCAATTTATATCAGGCCTTATCGTCACCCACCTGCACAAAACTTAGAAATTCAAAATCAGGTTGAAAAGTTATTGAAAGATAATGTTATTCGAGAGTCGCACTCTCCATGGAGTGCGCCAGTGCACTTGGTCCCCAAAAAACAGGACGCTTCTGGAAAAACCAAATTCCGTATGGTAATTGATTACCGTCGCCTCAACGACATCACAGTCGACGATAAGTATCCACTTCCAAACATCAACGACTTGTTTGACAAACTAGGCAAATCTACATACTTCAGTACCATCGACCTAGCGAGTGGATACCACCAAATAGAAGTAGCCGAGAAGGATCGACACAAAACTGCGTTCTCTACGCAAGCCGGTCATTTCGAATTTACCCGTATGCCTTTCGGTCTTAAAACCGCACCCGCGACGTTCCAGCGAGCAATGGACAATGTCCTCCGTGGCTTGCAAGGATTACATTGCTTGGTGTATCTCGACGATATAATCGTCTATTCATCCAGCCTACAAGAACACCTAGAAAAGCTAAGAAAGGTATTCGAAAGATTAAGAGCAACAAATCTCAAAGTCACACTTGATAAATGCGAGTTTCTTCGTAAAGAAGTACTCTATTTAGGCCATGTAATAACTAAGGAAGGTTTGAAACCAAACGATGACAAAATTAAAGCCGTTTTGAAATTCCCTTTGCCAAAAACAACTACGGAAATTAAAAGCTTTCTTGGTTTAGTCGGATATTATCGAAAGTTTATAAAAGATTTTTCCAAATTAACACGTCCACTTACTAACTGTTTAAAGAAAAGAAATCGGATTCAGATCAATCAAGAATACATCAACGCATTTGAAAAGTGTAAGGAGCTTTTGGTAAATGCCCCTTTGCTACAATTTCCGGATTTCACAAAACCCTTTGTACTTACCACTGATGCCTCAGACTATGCGATAGGTGCAGTCCTATCTCAAGGACCAATCGGTTCGGATAAACCAATCGCATACGCTAGTCGTACTTTAAACGATGCAGAAACCCGGTATAGCACAACTGAAAAGGAACTTCTTGCCATTGTATGGGCTACTAAATACTTCCGCCCATACCTATATGGGAATAAGTTCACCATATATACAGATCATCGCCCACTAACATGGTTAAAGTCCATGAAAGAAACCAATAGTAAATTAACTCGTTGGAAACTACGTTTGGCAGAGTTTGATTACGATGTCGTATATAAAGCAGGAAAACAGAATAACAATGCTGATGCACTATCCAGAATAAGGGTAAACGCAGTAGGTAACGATTCGGAATCCATGCGAGTCAATGTTGACGAAAGTGAACATAGACTCAGATCCTACTTGGATGACGTGGTAAACGAAGTAGTCAGACTAGGAAGCCGACCCCAAAATCGACGTAATGAGCAAGTAAACACAGATGATGTAATAGAACTCTCATCGGACGATGGAAGCGAAACCCCAAGGGCGGGACACAACGAATTGGAGTCCCAATTCCCAATCGTCTCACCATCGGAAAGTACCATTACAATCCCTGAAAACACTAATAGTAACACCGATACAATCCATTCCGCACGCGATATTGATACTAATGGAATCCCCATCTTGAACGAAGCAATCGACAGCAAACCCAATCAAATACTGGTTTATACCTGGAACAGAAATGAAACATCAATTAATAATTTGTCCAATTCAAAGCAAAGAATAATTGAAGTAACCTTACCTTTAAATAGACCGGATCTAGTAAAAGAATTCCTGAAAGGTTATGTAAGACCCAAAATAAAACAATTCATTTACTTCGAGAGTGAAATTCATCGCAAACAGTTTGTACAGGCATTTATATCCCTATTCAAGAAGGGCGCTGTACATCTCATGGAATGTACCAAAAGAGTAATAACCGTTGAAAATGAAGAAGAACAGAGACAGATAGTGCTGAAATATCATGAGGGCTCTACATGTCATCGTGGTATAAAAGAAACTTTAATGAAATTAAAACGTGTCTATTATTGGAACAATATGGACATTACAGTAACCGCTATTATCAATTCCTGTGAAACATGCAAAAAACTTAAATACGATCGGAAACCCTTCAAACCGGAATTACAGTTAACGCAAACTCAGAATAAACCATTTCAAGAACTTTTTATGGATGTATTCTCTATAGAAGGACAATACTTCCTCACAATAGTAGATGCTTTCAGCAAACTGGGACAAGCTATCCCTATCCCAAGCAAAAACACCCCTGAAATAGTACGCGCATTAATTTCGTACTTTTCTTATTACGGTACCCCTAGAATCATAAATGTAGACCCCGGCACAGAGTTTAACAATACCCTTTTGAAAGAAACCTTATGTTTCTACAAAATAAACCTTCATATCGGAACTCCGCACAACCCAAATTCCATGGGAATAGTAGAGAGGTTTCACTCTACCATTTTAGAAATTTATCGTATCGCAAAGTATGAGCGAAAACTTACCGACGCAGCTTCCGTCATGACGTATGCTATCATGGCATACAACCATACAATACATTCTACTACTGGATTAACCCCATTTGAAGTAGTATTAGGACACACGGATTCCTCAAACGCGTTTGATGTAGACTTTAATAAACATTACACCCAAAAACTAATCAACGATCATGCGAACCGAACAAAATTCTTATATAAGTACCTAACAGAGAAAATGATAGACCACAAGGAAAATATTAGGGAAAAGCGAGGAGGTGAGAAAAACATTAACTTAGACGAAGGAGAGACAGTTTACATCAAAGGAGTGAACACTAGACGTAGCAAAGACAAACCACGTTTTGAAAGGGCAATAGTATCTGGAAATATAGTTAGGAACACTGTACCCATCCACGTTAGGAACCGCGAAACTAAGGTAACTATTAAGGATATTCGACGGCCCCCACAGGTTCGCGACCGTGCTGCTGGTAATGAGCATCCAGAGCCAGAGCCAGGCCCTTCAACTGCAGAAGATTGAACGGAACCCTGGAATACTTCCTGTGAGAAAGGGACGCGCCATTATTACCTACGATAAATGGTTAATTTTTAAGACATTAGATTTAAACCTTGTATATGAAGATTTAGAGCTCAATGTTAATCGACTTGCGGATCTAAACGAACATGTGCTACATTATTTTAAACAAAACATTACCTCCGAATGCACTGATATTAAAGTACAAACTGAACATATAAAGAACATAACCATACAAAAGTTTAGACAACTTATTCCTTCTGTCAGACAAAAACGAGGACTGTTAAACCCAATAGGTTCACTAATTAAAGTTTTAACGGGGAACTTAGACAACGAAGACGCAATAAGGTACGATAGTCAGATCAGTAAATTACAACAACAACAACATAGTGTCTCTATGAAAATCGCCTTGATAACTGAAATTATGGGATCTGTTGCAAATGTAACAAATGCTACGAAGAACAATTTTATCCAGCTCGATAAAGAAATACACGATTTGAAAATATTACTAAATGAATCAATCCAAACAAGCCAAAGTATAAATAAAGTTATCCATGTCTATAGTCTTTTCTTACATAACTTCCAAATGCTCTACATAAAGCTGGACGAAATTGAAACTGCCGTTGCATTTAGTAAGGTAGGAACTTTACATCAATCGATTATTGATACCGATGAATTTATGACTGTACTTAGGAAAATAGAATTAACTGATAAATTGGTTTATCCCGTAGAGTTAAATAATTTGATAAGAATTGAACAATGTGTAGAGTTAAAAGCGTTTTCTAAAGAAAATCAGATTACCTTTATTATTGAAGTTCCGTTAGTCAGATCCGAGAGTTATCATTATTATCGAGTCTTGTCATTACCTGTAACAGATAACCTAAATCTAACTACCCTAATAATTCCTAAATATCCTTACCTTATTGTGAATCAGTCGAAAGCTCTGTCGCTCTCCCACTCTTGCCTGGAAATAGAAAGAAGTATCTTCATGTGTCATGAAGACTCCATTGTTCCGCCGACTATGGAAGATGTCTGCATCACCGATCTACTGAAGTTCGTCATTAATACCACCATGTGTTCCCCTATTCACGTGGATATAACAAAATTCAAGTTACAGCCAATAGAGTCAAATCGTTGGATATTCTACTGCAAAACCGCTACTCTAATGACGTCACAATGTGGAGAGGATGTCACTAGAACATATGTTGAAGGAACCTATATACTTACCATTGAAGACGCCTGCGAAATAACAATCCAAAATGTAACTCTGAAACAACACCGATCGAAGGCGGGCAACGTTTTATATGAGAAACTTCCAATAATTGATCTTCCATCACTGTCGACGTCAAAGCCAGTCGTCTCGAAGAAACCACTTAACCTGGATGAAATAGATTTACAGACCCTGCAAAGCCTGTCCCATGTCCTGAAAAATAGTGAAAGTGAATTAGTTAGTGAAGTGAGCACATATGGAAGTGTAGTGAACGCAAGAAACATTAGTATAGGGACTCTACTTCTCTATGTAATCATAATTTTAAGTATTTTCATATATTCATTTAAACGTTTTAAGAATTTCATATTATCAGATCGGAATCATCAAAGGGCTGAAAACCACCCCTCCGATAATTCCAATCTTATGGAGGGAGGAGTTATGTATTCCGGACCTACCGCGGGTACTGTAAGAGTCCCGACGTAAGCTTTCTAAGTATTGTATGAAGCGCATTCCCAGACCTCCGGCGCAGACGAACAACATCCGTCCTGCGCATTCAGCTTTAGATAAGCCCGAACTACCGGGAGGTATTGTTGTTTTCATAGCTTTCTTAGATCATAGAACTAGCTCATAAGTTTAGTCTTAAGTTGACCACTGTAAAGTACGCATTAAAAGTTTAAATTCAAAATTCAATTTTTGCTTTTTAAAAAGAGTCCCTCGCTCCGCGGCAACTTAAGTACCTACGTCATGTTTTATTTTCACAATAATACGTAATTACGTATAAGTTATTAAACGAGTAGTTAGGTAGGTACTATTTTTAATTTACTTCAACTGAATAACTACAATAGAGCACGTGTAAAAAATGTATACGTATAGAAAAACAGACTTTCTTATTGGTCGTATCTTTGTTTTTCAGGCGGGGGAGAAGCACAATGAGTTGGACAAGGTTATAAGGATGCTACCGTTCATCCAGCACAAGGGCGACAAGGTGACCATGTCGGAGCCGTTGGACCCCGCCAACCTGCTGCCGGCGCGCATGGCCTACTGGACCTACCACGGCTCGCTCACCACGCCGCCCTGCACCGAGTCCGTCACCTGGATCATATTCAAGGACCCCGTCGAGTGCTCAGCTGAGCAGGTTAGTAACCACTCCATTGTCTTATTACTATACCATTTCTCAATGTCAAGCCAAGTATTTACATATTATGCTATTGTGAAAACAACGTCTAATACAGTGCAATAACTATAGAATTGCATTAAACTAACATGACATGCTACCACTCGAAATGTGATATCAAAAAGTCATCAATACACTACCTATAGTATTTCATAATAGTGCCTACTTATGTGAATCGTAATCGATTATACAACTAACTACTTACAAGAAAATCTTTTAATTTTTTTGTCTTCCTTACAAAGTCATTATTTTAAGAGGAAATATTTTTAAATAAAGACGATTAAACAGGAAAACTATGAGTTAAGCATGTAAATATTATATTGTTGTCCTTGGAAGAACAAAGCGACGCGACGAAAATATCGAGAAAACCTGTTCCGATAATACAGTAGACACATTCTCATTTTACAGTAGGTAAATGCGTTGCTGTAACAATAGCAATGCTGGAGTATTTCCAATATGCAAGTCGAACATTGGCGCCGAGTACTCGTGTGCGAGCAAGTGGGTCATTAACTGCGGAGCTCCGAACCAGTCGATCGGCTACCGGTTTTGACGCCACCAACCTCGATGTTTAACTGACCTACAAATGTCTACTTGACTTTCAAAACACACCCGCTTGCAATATACTTTTGACATACACGATAAATGCACAACTTCAACTTCGATGCAGTGGAGTGGATACAGCGACGTTTCTGGCTCTAGTTATCTAACATAATATCGTGGCGTAGATTTATAATTGCTTAATCGCAGAACAAGAATCGAACGCTACGAAGTCTTACCTTTGCCTCTCAAATATTATTCATCTTGATAGTTTTATTTGGGTCACTGCTATAAATACTTGTACGAAGGTATAATTTACAGCCAACAATGATGAGTTAAGATTGTTTATTGCTTCAATTTGTTGCAGCTAGCGCTGATGCGCACGCTGCGGTGCAGCGAGGCGGCGCACGGCGTGGAGGTGCTGGAGCTGCGGCACAACTTCCGCCCCACGCTGCCGCTGGGCAAGCGCGAGCTGCGCGAGTACGGCGCCGGCGGCAACTAGCGACGTCCAGCGCCCGCGCAGGGACCCGCACCGACTCTCAAGTCTGACAGTGAAGTGTGATTTCAAACGGAGAAGACGGAAACCCAGATTCTCAACGCGCACCTTCACTCTGACCTTGTAACCAGTACTTATACAGGTGTATGCATGCTAGTTAACTCGAAAATTATACACGCGTTGTTATCACGTTTGGTAGTGGCGTTACGAATGCACAAGTCGATGAGATTAATACAGACGTTTGATAGCACCCAGACTGATTTGCAACTGTAATATTAACTGCCCTCAAGTAAAACAACATTGAGACGACAGTGAACTCAGAGTGCTAAGGTAGAATGTAGTAAAGTGAAACAATACAAACAATGTGCCTTAGTTGACACTATCCTATCTACCATATTATATAAAAATAGAAAACGCTATATTCATATAGAAATCTTATTTACTCTAAAGGGTATAAGGAAGTCATTATTTACTGCACGTTTATCAAATTGTAGTGTGTATGAGTGTATTTTGAAGTAATTATAGAGCACTATGCATTTAAGTGACCTACTCAATGCTAATAAAATAGAAAGAACAAAAGGTATCAGAATTACAATGATGATATTATGCTTAATAATGATATGTGATGTGATATTTTATGTGCACTATTTAAAAGCTAAAATTATGTTATTATTGTGGAGTATAAATGTGTGCCTCTGATGTAGACGACGCAGTTATGTTAACTGCGACATAGTTAGGTAGCAGATACTAATTAGTAACTAATTTGAAACATATTTATCGTTGTAAGAATGTCATGTTTATTTTGTTTTTGGTGTTGAAGTGCTTTCAAATACATCAAACGAGAAAAAAACAACTCTTTTATTTAAGCATAATAAGTACTACGGCTACGTCCTGTACGCATGTGGGACACTTGATAAACAGATCGTAAACAAATTAAAAATTGTATGTTTTCAATATATTTATTAATTAAACGTAAAAAAATATATTTCATTCACCAATTCTTACTAAATACATATATACTATATATCGATTCGCTACATCTGATATTCAAATCGTCGCTATAAACATTAATTCCCTTTTTTTGTATATTTCTTAACATTTATATATTCGTGAAATATCTGCCTACCTAGTAAAATAGAATTCAATACAAAAAAGCCGCGTAAGACAAGTGAGATTTGGAATTCGCGTGAATTTATGCGTAAATCGCTCTTCCATGCAACTCTCCTCTCGAGCGAGACAGATAATCACGGAAGGGTTATCAAATCCGCGCATTGCCAACTTCTCATATTCATACCAAAAATGTACCTACATCACACGTGCTTATAGTATAAATATTTTGATTTATACGTATTCGTGTTAATTCTGGACGGATTTCAAACTACAGTCCTGTGACAACAACTACGTTACGACAGTATTACGCCGTTGAACTCACCGTCACCATCACCACAGCTAATCCCTAGACACGAAGCGGTAACAGAACCTTATCATTATAATACAAGTGGCAAAATGAACTTTACTGATTACGTTGTAATGTGCGAATCGACCTTCATAAATGTTACACATTCGTCTTATTTTTACTTCTATCTAAAGATATCAAAGTGCAAATACCTTTATTAAAAATTTAATTATTAAATACGTCCGCTATAAAAATATTATGTTAAATTACAAATTACAAATTACATACATAAAAATGTCTTTTAGAAAACTCATATGATTACATAAGCATAGGTGTCATATATTATCATTTTGTTCAAGGTTTACTTCCATAAATCTGACTAGAACACACTGCGCATTGTCTTCATCTTCGTCGATTAACTTATTTACACTAATCTCATTGTTTCAATTAATTTAAATCGTTGTTAGTCTCTTAATTTTGTGATTCAAAATGACAATGGTATAGATACAATATTTAATGACTTCTAAATTAGCGAAGTTAACAATAACCACTGGTGAAAGTTAATTGAATTGCATCTCAATCTGACCGCAATTTGTTTTTGCCTTGTTTCGTCGAGAAACTGATTGGATTACGGTTTTATTTATTGCACAAAATGTAAGTAATGGGCAGGATATTGCAATTGTCTAATATAAGTTATGATGATTAATATGATTCATATCACACAGGGAAATATTTTTTATTTTATATTATTTGATAAACTTCTCTGATGCTACTTTATACAGTAAATCCTATTACATAACGAAATGGTATGATTTTGACATAATTTATAGGTATTTATAAATTACACACTAAGTATATCACAATAATATTGAATCAATAAGTTGTATTTATAACCATAATTGCTGTGATTCGTAATAAATGCAGTTCTACATGATAGGTTCATGAAGTAATTCATGGTTGTAGCAATGGCCTTAATATTTTCACTATAAATTAAGATATAATAATACTAACGACTATTGAAGGCAAGGGTACATTCAAAACTCTTACTTTATACTAGGTGGGTAACAAAGAAATGCTTCTTTGCAAATTAAAACTGTATCAGATCTTCACTTGATTGACTACTATTGCTAGGTTCTGTCTTTACAAGATCTAATTGTTTTGGTGATATTTTCCTTCTGGGAGGCACTGGTGCCTCATCTAAGATACTAGTAGTTGAGAGATACTTACTGTGCTCCAGGAACTGCTTCATATCTTGCGTCAAGTCGGGTCGTCGCGTCGACGGGGACAACTTGGTCCGCGCTGGAGGACTGGGCGCCGCGCGAGAGTATACCGGCCGGTTGTCGAAGATTGTATTATCAAAATTATTCATACTACCTGAGAACTGACCTGATGTTTTACTTCTTTCTAAAGCAAAGGCTTGTGGTGACTCCTCTTTGTGATCACCTGTCTTAATATCATCAGTATAGAAAGTGGTTTTCTTAGAGTAACGACCATGTAAATGCTTGTGAGCTTGGACATCAGATTTACTTCTTTCGAGAGTAAATGCACCATTAGTATGAAGGTGGCAGCTGAATGAGCTGGTGTTCACAGTGCATGCAGCTGCAGTGGAGAATGGTACAGCGGGGGCCCATAGGCAAGCTCCCTCATTTCGTGGAACCAGGAGCAAAGGGTCCTGAAAGTAGTTAGGATTTAAATTAGCAACTTAAATGCATAAAAATAATGCACAAAATATTGCAACAAGTTATATTATACAAAACTTAACATTACTATAGATATTTTGAACTCACTTTGCCAGTGATAGAGAAAATTTTTGACTGTAAAGTATGGAGCTGATTGCGTAAGTACTCATAGGAGCATTCTCTGAGCTTGATCACCCACTGGACAACATTGTCCTCAGCTCGAGCAGCAAACAGGTGCCTTTTCTCAGGCTCATCACTACAACACCAAAAGGAAAATTATAGTCTTTTTAAAATGAGAATATTACTGATAAAAGAACAAACTGTTGTGGATACTTACATAAAAGATATTGAAAATGAAAATGGTATATTCTGTCCATGTTCCATTTGAATGGATGAGTTCTCCATTACAAAAACCCCAGCAGGGTTTTTAGTATCAAATTTTCCCATTTCACTTATTTTAAAATAAAACAAATAATTGTTTATTAGACGGAACCATCTTTCTTTGAATACTGAAATAAATAAGAATAACCATGACACAAAAGAAGTAATAAAGCTATTGCTTAAAAGGAAAATTAAATAATGAAAAGAAAATTAAATACCTATTTGATCAAAAAATAAACTAAAACCACAATGTAACATTTTTCTTCAATATTCCTAATCTGTTTGCTTTGCATAACTTTTACCACAGTCATGGTCATGGAATAACTTTCACCATCAATTACTTACTTCCTTTAATTTATGAGATGAAAAGAGAATTTATAACAACTTTCAATTAAGTTAACAAAGTTAACTGTACAAATCCAAAATAAGTATAAAAATATATTGGTTTACAATTACAGTATATTTAATTTGATTAATTAATGACACAACAACAAAGTGAATAAGTTTGGCTTCCGAAAAATACGCAGAACTGTAGGTTAAGTATAAACACTCAAGAAGTTGATTAGTAAGTTATAAATAAACAATGAATACCATTATGAGCTCATACCTGGCTGGTGTCGATAACTAGCAGTAGATAGCTTCTTATAATTCAGTCTTCCTTCTATAACACAAGGTTGATCGCTCAGATGAGCGAGTTCACGGACGTTGCATTTCATTTGTACGATTTTTAAGGAAATGTATGAAACACGAACACAATTCCTAAACAGATAGATATATTCTGTTAGGTATTACTCCATAATAAATAGAAAAGCCACAGAAATCGAAACAAATACTGAATGAGAGTTTATTTTTGTAACTAAACGCGAATTTGGGCAGATTTGATTTGAAACATGACAAATTGACATTGACAGTTCTTTTTCTGGGTTACCAGTTTAAAATTATTTTTTTTCTTTCGACTTGTGCATGGCCCCGCCTACCCATGTAATGTATGTGTTTGGTCATCCGTCACTATCAATGCCGCCAAAGAGTAAAGATCAATGCACACAGAGGCGGCAGCGGAAGTGTTTCTAGGACGAAATGTAACGTAGCGTTTTATCTGATTTTATCCAATTGTATTCTCTTTGTACAATATTATCATACTTTAAATACACTACCTCGCTTCATTTTCTCACAAAAGTTAAAGTTATGTGCGTACAAACCTATAGCGCAACGTGACTAGTGATGGGCAGGGAAAGAAAAAATTGGGTGGGAAAGAAAAAATATCGGGAAAATATGGGAAAATAAAATAAACACCCGAAAAATTCCCGAATCATGGGAAAATATTTTTTATTTAATTATTTTTAATCTTATTATTATTTGTATGTCGTTTCCATGTCTCGGGTCGGGTCTGTCATGGAGTCCCGGACTTTTGGAAGGCGTGCGTGGGGCCGAAGCCAACACGTAGAGGCCCCTTAAGACAATTTACTCTAAATGTGTTGTGACACCAACCGGCGATTATCCCTGTATGCACTATGGGAGTGCACCCAAAGACAATCCCTGGTTCGTGTAGGACTATTGCAGATTATGGGAACAAAAGGAACTGGGCTGTTGGGTTGGGGATTAGTGAACCTATATACTGGGGCTATGGGGGACTATGGCGCCTGCTCGACCAATGTTAATAACAGAGATACATTGGGCAGGCGGTGACTCGTCACTCACTGGTTGGGCCACCTATCTAGCCGACGCGACTGGACGGCAAGGCAGCAACATGGTTGTGAGCATCTCAGGGTGTCAAGAGGTGTACACCGCTTTCTGCGAGGCGGTTTACCCGCCTTACCAACTCGCGACTTATGCATCTTTCACTTCCACCCTGCGAGCGTATAGCTCTAACGCCCCACTCTGGCTGGCCAATGAAGTCAAGCCAGAGGTGAGAGTCCTGCGGCCCCCGCTAAGGTCCACTCCGGCCAGCCAGTACTGTCACCATCTTTGTTGCTCTTCTTTGGACTCTATCTAGTAGTGCAATGTCTTTCCGATAGTAAAGTCTCCATATTTGAAACCCATGTTCTAACAGCGGTTTGACGTAAGTAAGTTTTGTAAAGCCTAAGAAACAATTCCGTATCTATATGATAAAAAGCTTTTCTAATTATGTATAAGAGGGAGTTATCCTTCTTAATGATTCCAATAATGTGTTCGTCCCACTTTAGATTATGTGTTATCGTTATGCCAAGGTCCTTTTGTTTTTTAACACACTCGAGAGGTTTTGAGTCAATGGTGTAACTCAACGTGGGGTGGTTACTGCCAACATGCAACACAGTGCATTTGTCTACGTTTAATGTGATTAGCCAATCTCGGGTCCAAGCCATTACTCTATCAAGATCATCTTGGATTATATTATGGCTAATAAGTGGATTCCCTGTTATTTTCGTGTCATGTGCAAAGAGTGATATATCAGACATTATACCATGTTTAAGATCTGTAAGGTAGATACTGAATAAAATAGGTCCTAACACCGATCCCTGCGGCACACCGCTGAGGACTTTTCTGGGAACAGAGTATGATTCTCCGATGCGCACAGAGAATGTGCGATTTGACAGGAAGTCTTCAATCCACTTCACGACATTGCCTCTGATTCCAAAGGGCTCTAATTTAGCAATCAATGGTGTGACAGGAACTCGATCAAAAGCTTTTTCATAGTTCAAGTAAATAATATCTGTAGGTATTCGTGCCTCCCAATTTCTTGCACAAAACCATGTTGCTCCTCGATGATGACATTCTCTCGTGCCAAAAGCATCCTATATATCCTATAATATGTAGATATCTTTGCATGGAATTATTAAAATCGAACATTCCATTCAAAATATATTACAAAGGAGATCATCGGCTTTCCATACTTTGGCCGGCCCAAATTTGAAAGTGCCGGTCAGAGAAAAAAATGTGTCAAACCTTTCGAGTAGATTGTTTTGAACATTTTTTACTATGATACCAGACGTGTATGACCATTAGTTTGGCTTTAATTGTATTTTAAAAATCTTCTATGACCAATATTTGGACTTTCAGTTTTGGTTAATATGTTAAAATGCCGGCCATCGAAAAAAATACGTCGAATCTGTCTAATAGTTGCTTTTCAATATTTTTAATAACACCAAACATCTATGACCATTATTTTGACTTTTATTGGAATTTACGTTTTAGTTTAAATATGAAAAATGCCGACCAGCAAAAATATCATGTTGAGAGTATCGAGTAGATGTCTGTTAACATTTTTTTCTATAGCGCCAAACTTGTATGACCTTTTTTTAGATTTGCCGCAGATGGCATTAACTACTTGGCCGGACAAAAACTTGTATGACCATTAGTTTGGCTTTTAGTGTATTTTAAAAATCTTGATTTCTTATTTATTTTGTATGAAAATAAAGTGCTTTGGGTAAAAAATGCGGTACGGCGGATTACAAAGGACCTTTAGAACATTTAATAATCTGGCGCAAAACATTTTTGACCGTTTTCTTGACTTTTTATTCGTCTCTCTTTCCGTTTTGGTTCAAATGGGAAAATGTCAGCCAGCGAAACAAAATAAGTCAAATCTTTTGGTAAACGACTTGAACGACGTATTTTTACTATACTACTAAATGTCGACTTTGGCTTTTATTGGACTTTTAAAAAAAACTTTTTTCATACATTTTAACAATGACAACAAGCAGAGCTTTCCCAATGACTAGTTATTAGTCAGATAAATACTTTGTGTTTTTGTTTTGTGTGTTGTTAGGTGAACTTCTATATTAATACTATCTGATTTGAGATATGACGTTGGCTGTAGTTTTTGCATTCGACTCAACGTTACAGCCTAAGTTTAGGTTGAATTATGGTATTGATTCACCTTGACTGTAAATGGTTACCATCCTCCAAAGATAAGCTTGCCATCTAGTGACGAAACTCGTATATTGGCATGACGTCTGTAGTATCTGTTAGGGAAAACAGGAGTCGGGTAGTTGTACTTTGCAAGTATGCCTATCACAATGTCCTGGTGCTACTCGGCCGATAACATAGTAGGTACCTCTATCACCCCACTGTTTATTCCTTGTATACACTTTTCTTTAAAAAAAGTAGTTTCTTAAGCGTGTATCACCATCAGGTAAGGTAGTGGTCAAACGCAAACCTATTTTTCAAAAGACGACCACCATATTACGCCTTTAGCAAGATAGTTCCATTATCCGTAGATAAAACTTTTTTTTGACTTTTGGAAAAGCGAATTAAGTTCAAAATATTGGTCATAGTCGTTTAATGCCATAGTAATAAACATTCTGACGATCCTTTAAATAACGCGCCTGTTATATTTTATTTTTATACAAAATGAATCAAAAATCAAGTTTTTTTTAAATCCAACAAAAGCCAAACTAATTAATGGTCATACACATTTTTGTCATAGTGAATAAATAATGTTTACAGGTATCTTCTCGATAGCTTTGACATGTGTTTTTTGCTGACCGGCACTTTTCACACAGAAACTATAACGTAAAGTCCAACAAAAGTCAAAATAATGGTCATAGATGTTTGGTGCCCTAATAATAAATGGTCAAATGGATAAGTTCTAACGGGATATACAAATATTGTTTCATGGCCGGCATTTCACATTTTCACCAAAAATGTATGAAAATTCAGTTTTTTTAATTCGAATAAAACCGAAAATATTGACCCTACAGCTTTGGTGCCATAGTAATAAATGCTCAGACGGATAAGTTCTAAGGATATATACCATTATTGTTACTTGGCCCGCACTTTACATTTTCACCAAAAATGTATGAAAAATACAGTTTTTTAAAATCGAATAAAACCGAAGACATTGACCCTACAGTTTTGGTGCCATAGTAATAAATGCTCATATGGATAAGATCTAACGGAATATAGCAAAATTATTTTTTGGCCGGCACTTTGACTTCTAGGCCGAAATCCGATGATCTCCTTTAAGTTTTTTAAGAGTTCATACGACACTACGACAGAAGATAAATTGGGCATAAGTAGGCATACCTTATATTTAAATGTTTGTTGGAAATCCTTACTTTTAATACAAATATATGCGATAAAAAATATTTTCCCTTGAAATGGGAATTTTTCGGGTTTTTTCCCTCAGAATTGGGAAAATTCCCAAAACGCGGGAATTTTCCGGGTAAGAACCCAACACTAAACGTGACCATTTGTATAAAATGTCCAATATCTATTATCATGCCCGTCTTCTTATACCTTGCTCTTGATAGACCTAGATTTTCGACTAGGACTCGGGATAAAAGATTTTCCAATACAATAGAATAACTTATTAATAGTTGAGGTAGGAACAGCCCATTCACTAATAATTATTAGCCCCTGGTTATGGTAATTTTGATGACTAAAATCGAAACTTAAAAACGATAAAAATATAACATACATGCCAAACATTACTTTTGGGAATATAAAAAGACAGAAATTTAATTACTCATTTATTTTTAACTTTTAGTACAAAATAAAACTAGTACACAGGGATACATCTCAAACCTAGCATTTGCAATGTTGAATAGTCCGAGGCTTACGACAATAAGTCTTCTCATTTGTACTATTTTAGACACTATAACGTCACACAGATTAGCTCATTTTCCCCATCAAAAAATAAACTTAGTCAAAACTGAATAATGTAATCACTCTTCGAGGCAATCCGGTCAAAATAGATCGATTTACGACGAAATAACGCTACTTTACTATTGGTTCAGAATTGATTTAAGCTTACTTAGTATACAAATACACAATTTTGAGGTTTGGAGCGGCATTGATGAGTTTTATTCAGGCACAATCAAACCAGTGCACCCCAATGCCTGAAATACCACAATAACACGAGAAATCTGAAGATGGTTCACTTCATTTTACCAAGTTATCAACAAGTAGAGTGTCTCGTTCACGTATGCTCAGTTTTACCACGCTCTATGGAATTCTTAACGAGTCATTAGTGTATTTCAGACATTATATTGTCTTGAAATTCTCGTTCATTGAACGCAATATTCATCTGTCTCAAAATATTATTACCATTGCTCATGTTTATCATTAAACTTACAATCGTACCAATTAACCGTGTCATAGTCTTATCTACATTATAATAGTGCACATTAACTATTTTAGTCAAATTCAAAACGTATTATGATTAAAATGTAATATCAGTACCTATCCAAAATTTTGAAATAAATTGGAAATGAATCACGTCAGCAATTAGACAAAATGTGTATAAAAATCTCTAGCGCGTTCACTAATTTATTTTTACTACCTGCACAAATAATAACGGTCCGAACTTGCATATGGACACAAATTAGATTTAGAATAATATAATATTTACATATTTATAATACGTACGTACAAATTTATAGCAATGATTAATTTTGTATTCATAACACATTTTTTAAAACTCGGAAATTTATGTTTCTTCAATTTATCATAAATAATAATTTATGTAACAAAACTGTAAAACGGAAGTAAGTATCGAGATAAATAGCCACGGTTTATGTAATTGCATAACTTCAGCGTTGTTTATGCTAAGCTAATGTACTTTGTTTCCAATTTATAATCAACGGTCCCCTAAATCTAGTCTAGTGTTCATGCTATGAATTTACATACTTTCAATCAAACCATTATTGCTTATTGTTTTAGCTTAGCATAAACAAAGAAATTTTAATTTATGTAACTATCTAATTCCCGATTCATACAGAATTCTTATTGTTGCTTTATCTTATTCTAAAAGGCGGATATTCTTCGTGAGCGAATACAATATATACCTATTTCAGTTGCTCCTGTCACTACATATAGGATGATATAAAATCACATATTCCAGACATCATTAGTATAAACATAGAATTTTCCAATCAAATCAATCTTATCACTATAAACTAGCGAATTAATATATTAAATCTGTTGGTTGATACATGTGATTTTGTAAAACCCTGTATTATATGACCGTCTAATTAAGTAAGGCAAAACGTAATATTTATCCTGATCTAGTGAACATACATTTTAGCAATGTGCGTATTAACATGACTTCATCCTAATTCAACTTGTATCCACGTTCTAATTGTCATTCTACAGTAAAAAAGATGTGGCGATATTTTGGCACTATACATGAACAAATTTGAAATAAAAAATAACAATCGCCAATGACATGAAAGTCTAAAATATTTTCATACGGTTTGTATTGGTAAAATCATAATGTCCTCACACATTAAAAACCCTATTAATTACTTATTTAGTTAAGTTTGATTTAAAAAAATAATAATTGCTATTGCCTCACGATTGTCCGGAGCATGTGTAAGTTATTTACATTCCGTTTACAATAATTATTTATCTAATCGATCCATTCAGTTTCCCTTATAAACCAATTATTTAAATCCTCCTTCATGGAGCACTCGAATAAATTTACCGAATTAGACTACAAGACGTTACTTCATTGCATAAATTTATATCTGTAATATATACAAACATGCTATCGTTAAACGCTATCTAAACTTTAAGACTTCCCAAAGAAATGATTAACATTATTCAGACTGAGCTAGCTTTTCGTAACATCGAAAAACAAAACACATAAAACAACAAACATCCATCAAACGACCGCACGCGGCGCTAAAACGAACTTCAGCATCGTCATCAATCATGTATTTCAGACTACGACCTAAATGAACACATGAAATACAATCCGCGGCGCGATCATCTCCCGGAGCGCCCGAGTAAAACGGCGATTATAACCTAATATTAAATAATTACAAATCTTAAACATAAAATAAACTCAATAATATACATAATTACATTATATATTCGAAAAAAAAAAAATAACAAATAAAATGGACATAGCTAACATCCGAGGAGGGCTCGATCGCGGTCGCCGCTCGCAATGCGAACACGGTACTACACCGTCTCTATTTACATAGATTACAATCGAATATCCTCTATGGGTTACAGCGGGCAGTGTTCCGTTAATTACGCTAGGAAAATAGCGGCGATGTGTGTGTGAACAGACATCACGACGCTAAATGCGCGGCAGCGAGCGTCACATCGGCGGGCGCTCCCAGTCCACGGCGGCGGGCGGCGGCGTGGCGCTCCACGCGCCCCAGCGCTCGCGCCGGAAGAAACGCTTCTTGAAGTGGTGCGCGGCCAGCGGCGACGGGGACCGCGCCTCCGCCGCCGCGCTCAACGGCCGCTCCGCTACCGGGCCTGCACAACACATAACAACCATTGTTAACTCAGTGGTATATTAAGTGCGCTGACTACATAAGCAAATCATTTTTATTATAATGGAGTAAGTTATATGATGATATTAACAAAATATTTTGTTCGATTATGAATAAGACGAGGAGTTAGTTCGGTGTAGTGTACCTGAAGGTGGTCCCAAAGGCGTGGTGCTAGGCGGGCGCGAGTCGCGCGGCGGCGGCGGCGCGGGCTGCGGCGGGCGCTGGTCGTGGCCGATGCCGGAGTCGGGCGACGTGTTGCAGGCCTCGTCGGAGCGCCGCCGCTTGTCCTCCATGGCGGTGGACGCGAACGAGATGATCTGGTCGAAGCGGAACGCGATGCGGTCTTGCCACTTGCTCTCCTCCACCTCCTCGCCAGCCTCGCCTTCTGGAACGAGTCGCCGTTATTTCATAAAGATCATCGGATCCGCCGATGAGGGTAGTGTCAAAGAATGTCACCTGCACCAGAAAATAAAAATGTTCATAAAAATGGTAATAACAGCGTATCGACGACGATGGAAAATCCCACTTGATCTCTTGATATCAACTCAGAATCATGGTGTAAATCATCCTCCTCAGTATTCGTTACGATGTCACTATGTGACCACTTTTAATTGAAAAGCTGTTAAAAGGTGTCGATTCATTTGTCCCCAAGATTCGACTAAACCTCTCTAGGTAATGTATGGCAGGTAGAGTAGAGTACGGGCCGAGTGGAGGTGTGCGTGTATCGTACCGGTGGGGCGGTGCGCGTCGGGCGGCTCGTCGTTGACGGGCGTGGAGGTGTTGGAGTGCGGCTCGTCGGCGGCGGCGCGGCCGCGCCAGTACGCCGACGCCAGCACGCGCTCCTGCAGGCACGCCGCCAGACCTGCGCAGGCACACCGCTCAACATCACCACGTCTACTTCAAAACCTCTCTCTATACACGTCGGGCTCTTTGTGCAGTATGCTTGCGGATCGGAATCAAAGCGGGTAAAAACTACAAGTCACAAGCATAGATTTCCGAGCTAAGTGTCACAAACATTTGGACTTCTTCGGTGTGGAATAAGTTTTATCCACTATGGACAAATGCTATAGTATAAATGATCACTTTCTGGGAGTGTTCTTAGTTTGATTAGGATGTTACAGGCTGATATTAATCCGTTGGCCCGAGTTAAATACATGACGTAATCTATAATTGGGTTGGTTTTCCCTTCGTGTTGAACGTTAAGAATAACAGTTAAGGTGGTGATGAATAATGAACGTTACAAACCTTCGAGCGGTTGATGCTGCTGATGGTGCTGCGGCGGGTCGCGGTCGTGGTACCGCGCGCTCATGTTGACGGCGGCGTTGATGATGCTCTGGTTGGAGATCTCCAGCGTGCGCTCGATCTCGCCGTTCACCAGGTCGCCGATGGTGCGCGCGCCCGGCGCCGCTAGGCGCTCTTGTGACAGGTGCCGCCTCAGAGCTAATTTCGCTGGCGATACCTGCGGGATGTACCACGTAAGTAAGTAAGTAAGTAAGGTAAGGCGCCATTTACTTATAATTTGATGATTACCAGAGTCAGTTTGCTGACTGGACTGACTGGTCTAGTCGTTTCAACCAACACGCGAA
Source organism: Pectinophora gossypiella (assembly GCF_024362695.1). NCBI lineage: Eukaryota > Metazoa > Arthropoda > Insecta > Lepidoptera > Gelechiidae > Pectinophora > Pectinophora gossypiella. The sequence continues at coordinate 7,310,932 of NC_065405.1, forward strand.
GAAGCAGCAGTGAAATAGGTAGTAGCTGATATTTTCATCAATACTTTAGTAAGTATCATTTATGTAGAAGCACGACGAGCGTGGACGACGTTGCCTGATCGCTCGTTGCATCCGAAGGCGAAATCAACGCAACGATCGCTGCCGTGGTCGGCAACTTAACTAGTAGGAATTGTTCTTCGACTCGGGGGACAGTTAATGGATAGGCTGAATTGGATCATAACACAGAATGTACGGTACCTGCGTGTAGTCGGGCTGGTGGTGCCTGGGGTCGTGGTGCGCGGGCGGCGGCCGCGGCTCCGGGCGGCGCTCGTATGTGTATCGCTCGCGCCGGTAGCCGCCACCGTGGTTCCCGCCACTATGGTTTCCGCCGTGGGTCCCGCCACCGTGGTTCCCGCCACCATGGTTCCCGCCGCCAGTGTTCCCGCCGCCGCGCGCGTACAGCTGCGGGCTACTGGCAGGCGGAGCTGCGCGCTGCTGCTGCTGCTGTTGTTGTTGCTGCTAAGTGACATACTTCACATTTAACGATGCAAGTATATTTCGTAAAAGTATGAAATAAATAAGTAACTTATGTAAATACACAGTCGTTACACGAACCATACCAGGAGTGATGTGGTTGGACATCGGCACACACGAGAGAACAAGAACAGATAGACAGGAGGACACCACTCGAGGTGGGCAGATCTATAAAACAACTTGCAGGTACATCTGACATGTAAATCCTGAGATGGATATTATGAATTGGCAATCCATTGCCATACAGTTATTCAATCATGTTACAGCTAACATTCCTGTCTTATTCTGCAGAATAGCTCTACAATGTTAGTTCGTAAATGTTTGTTCTTCTTTTAGGACGAGCCTAGGATGATAAACCTGTTTAATTCTTATTACAATTATAAAAAAAATAATTTTCAAAGCAACTCACCTCATGTCGGGAGGCATAAGGGTTATGCTGTGCATTAGGTTGCCGCACGTAGCCGTTTGTATAGGGATGGCCAGGTGCGGTGGGGCGCGTTGCTTTCCGTTGCTCCTTCATTGAAAAATAAAAAACAATTATGAAGGGATCCGTAGTTCAAGGATGACGAACCTATTAATATTAATAAGTGCCAATTATTTACGAAATAATACCTACTGCAATATACGTGCCAATATACAAAAACTAAGTAATACATGATAAATAAAAGAAAACCATAGAAGCTATAAAAATGCTTAATAAGAAAGTAAGAACAAATATAACTTTTATATTTTTGATGCCAATTTTGAATATGTCACCAGGCACATTTGTCCTGAATCACAGGTTCGCCATCCCATTGTAATTGTTGCCACAACGAATATACGACACAGATTACACAAGGATAGACACCGAGTGATCAATTTTTCCTTACCAATTTAGGACATAAATAATAATCTGCCAGGCTTTCTATGGTGTGGCTGAGGCACGACTCCTGGCAGCGAATGAGTTAAAATAAAACAATAGTATAAAAACACATAACCGCTAACACTATATCACACAACGGAGACGAAATATATAAATAAATATATTACAAATCACTCAAAGTGGGGTCAAAAATATGAACGTTACCTGATCCTCGTTGAGGACCGAAGTTATTATGCTTTTGAGGCGGTCCTCGAAGTTGATGACTTTGGGCGACTCTTGGACCTTGGAGACGACGTTGAGGGGCTTCTGCGGCTTGACGGGCGACTGGCGGTGCGCCAGCGGCGGCGCCGGCCCGCGCGGCGGCTGCGGCGGCGCGCGGTGCACCGGCGTCGCCGCCTTCGCCAGCCTGCGGGACACATGCGGCTCTACACGGTTCTACATGCTAAATCGCTTATCAAACAAAAACATCGGGCGGCAATAAGGGGGTATAAGTTTATCCAGAAGTCCGGGTTATGGATTGATGTAGTGGATTGACTATAAAAATCAAAAACGTCGACTAATCTATGACACTTTGTCACTTCTTACAGATACACGGGACTTAACCTACCCCCTGCTATCCAGTCTACGGATGTTTAAATCGGTGACTCACCTATGATGGTCGATATATTTATCGGGCTCCCTTGTATATCCATTAACTATAACGTTTGGCTTGATCAGCTTGCCAGCCTCTATTTGCCGACCAGTCTCTAGTATTTTTTGGGCAAGTAACTCTGGATTGTTCTCCTCGATCTTGCCGATGTCGGGCACGTCGGGCCACTCCTGCGACCGCGACCTATGTTCCCGGGACTTCCTCGGCTTGTTGTTCACAGTGTGCGGCTTCACAGTAGCGACGGGAACAGTGGTCGCTACTACTTTTTGCTGCTCACTAGCCCTTTCCAACTGCACTATCTCACTTTGTAAGTGTCCAACCTGTGCATGTAACCGCTTCCTGTGCGCAAGTGTAGCTGAGATCTCTTTCAATATACAATCGTGAGCCATATTCTGCGTTACTTCGGTGTCTGGAGGTATATGACCGAGCTGCCGATACTTTTCTGTTATTTCAAAGGTGCGCTGTTTAATAAGGACCGCCTGTTCAGCTTCTATATTGTTAACTTGCGCCTGCAGTTTACTGGCTTTGCTTTGCAGCTCCTTATGCCGCCCGACGATTTCTTTCGCCTTGGCGAGGAGATCCACTGTGTTGTTGGCATGTATGCCGAGCTCACTCATTCGCGCCTTCAGTAGAGCCACGCTGTCACTGATAAGCACGCTGATTTGTTTGTCTAACTGTGATGCTCGGGATTTCAATTTCTGATTCCTTTCCTGTGTAAAGAAAAACAATATAAACACAAATTCTACCAAAATATACTAAAAGTTTTATTTGTCATTAGACTGAAAATTGTTAAATCAAACATGAGGTTACAATGAAGTGTCCAGCGTACCTAATATATCGAGCCAACCTACAGTACGACCAATAGCCGTAAGACGTTTATCCACCTATTCTATTGGTCAAAGCCTTCGATATAATTACGCGGCGCGCGGAAACCGTGCCACCTCTGCCGCGTAAGCAATGAGAATAATAACAAAACGGTCACCTTCTCCTTATCAATCTGCTGGCGTATATCCCGCGCGTAGTCGGGCGTGTTCATGCGCTGTATGAAGGCGAGGTACTGGTCGCGGAACATGTCGAGCAGCAGCTGCAGCGAGTAGGGCGTGTGCGGCGAGCGCGGGATGTCCAGCTCCGAGTGCAGGCGCTCCGCCGGCTGCAGCGCCACGCCCAGCGCCGACAGACGCTGCTCCACGCAGCCCGGCGGCGGCGCCGTCACCTGCACACGTACACACGCTTTATACTCCACTTCCAGAATTATACCATGTTTATTTACCCTGCGCTGCTGTAAGGGTACTAGAAACCCTAGAAAGCGCCAATTCTGTCTGGTAGACATTGAATAACCCTTCAGATCGACAAATACTTTTAGACACTAATTTGTTCTTATCGCGGCACAAGCCTATACCAGACCAGACTAGATCAGAATATAAGCAATACTGTTAAATATGTGTTGAAAGAGGTTGGACAACCTAACGCGCAATTTGTATAAGAACCGCTGTCGCCGGTTCAACCCCACTCTTGTAACAGGGAACTGATAGCTCTACTGCTTCTCAATTTTATAGCCACTTTACCGGCAATGTATATTTCATGTGATAGGCTGCAATTTGATCAGTACTTTATGTAAGATACTGTACACAAGAATTTTTTTTTTTGATAATATATAGCCGATCTTACCAAGGTTTTAGCTTTCCTGTGATAAGAAGGGATCTCCTTGCATGATGGTAGACATTTGATTTTTGACCTGCACGTTATAATGCACAAGACGACCTTTTAATATAATATCGCGGAGCTCCGTGCGTCGTAAAGTTTGCGGACGAGCGGAGTGCAAAGTGGAAGTATGAAGTATTTGCTCATACTTGTACACATGGCCTTTGCAACCTGTTAGTTGTGTTCCGTGTTGTTGCGGCAAGTGGTACGTACCGCGCCATTGTGCAGGGTGGAGGCGACGGTGGTGGAGTGCAGCAGGTCGAGGCCGGCGATGGCGGCGGGCGCGGCGCGGCGCCGCTTGGCGCGCGCCGCCCGCCGCCTCGCGCCGCCCGCAGACGCGCTGCGCTTGGCCGCCGGCCGCCGGCTACGGTCTGCAAGCGGGCACCGCGTCACGACACAGTATGGGGCATGGGCCACGCACAACCATCACGTTAATGCATACTCATCGCCTTATATTTGCGGATCAAATCACAACTCTCATTATGGGGATGTCATTTTCAGACAAAAAGAAATAGTATTACAGTTACTTACAGTTAGTTAAGCTATCTGAAGCCTTCCGATCACATGGAGTATAGTGTACTGTGCATTGAACTCACTGGAGTCGGAGGAGGAGGCCCAGGGCGCGCCCCACTCGCGCGGCGCGGGCTCGGGCGCGGGCGGCTCGTCGGTGCCGCTGGACTCCTCGTCGCTGTCGTCGCTCGAGCGGCGCGCCACTCTCCTCTTGGCCACAGCTCGAGACCGCGTGCGACCGTTCTCACCCCTAAACATCACACTATTATCAATCAACCCAATGGAAAAACACTCCAATCGACCATCTCTATGTATAACTTATGATCACATAATGTCACTCCTTGTTTTGAAGCGGTTGACACGATGACGCCGGTGGATTTTGTAGATTTACATATTCATATCTTATCAATTTCATACAAATGTTGTTGATGTTTCGCTCGTTTATCAGTCATTCGAGCTGGGGACAATCGGTTAAAGATCAAATCAGTCACTGAGGTCGGCCTAACTTGCTAGACTGGTCGGGTTTACGTAACAATGTAAGTAGTGTTTCATTTACCTCTTCCAAAAAGTCGATAAAGACGGAAATAATGTTTAAAATATTCTATAATACTAATCTAGCACTATAGTTCAAGTACTTTCATGTAGTATGTGTGATTTTAAATATACTACACAATGTTTACCTATTAGATATGACGCGGCTTTAGTCTAGTCTGCGTGGTGTGGAATTAATACTTGAACCCGTTTGTATGACGACCAACTCGCACCCAGTGTGTTCACTTTCAAGGAGTTCCCTCACTGGGAGAATTCTCTTCTGATTTAACTTGTATGAATCGATTTCAAACATTACATTAGCTGCTTACTAGCGATTCTCCTACCTCAGAGATGTAATGCTCGGATCTGTACATTATAAGCGAATGATTGGGATTGTTCATGCGTCTTCTTACGTCTCTGCACGAGTCGAAAGCGTATCAAAACGCATTCAAAATGCGACCGGCCGGTCTTAATGTGGTGATGTCGATCGTACCTGACAGCTCTCTGTCGAGCCACCTTCCTCCTCCGCTCGGGCAGTGATCCGGTGCTGTGGTTGCTGTTCCCGTTCAGCAGGTCGGGCGTGGGCTGCCGCGTGGGCGGCGCGCTCAGGTGCCGCTTGCTACCTTCGCCGTCCTCGCAACCGTTCTGCGCGCCCTAAACACCCAAACTCGTCAAACACACGAAAGTTTACAAGCTTTTTACTTAAACGCGCATTCCAAATAGAGGTTAAAAGCCCGGACCCCACCAACCAAGCGTGACACGTGATGTATCAATAGTATTGATTATCAAAACACATCTCTCTGCTCTGCTTTGATGGAGTCCAGACCTTATCGTGTAACTTTAGTTTCTATCACTGGAAGTGACAACTCATGTCAATGTATTGAAATTTTAGCCAAGCACAGGATACGATTACGCCCTCCAGTTCAATCAACATCAATTCACAAACCAATACTAGCTTTTCAGAGTCGAAAATTGTTGAGCAATCCTCTTACTGCCAGAAAAGTCATTCAAAAGCATTGGGGGGCTTTTATTTAATTTATATGATAATCACAATCTACCTTCACAGATCATAATTAAAGAAGCGTTTATATGTATAACCTCGTATTGTACAATGACATGCATGTGTGATCAACCTAGCACCCACACACACTTGTCACATATGAAAGCCCAATATATCACATCAAATAGCCACTCACACTCCATAACAATGACCATGTATTATATCAGATAAGATAAATAACTTATTCGCTTATATATACTGTATTTAATTAAATACTCGTATATGTAACTGTAGTGATTATAAATTCCACCATAAATAAATAATTACTTATATATTTCCATAATATTTTGTGTCATAATATTTATATGATGAAGAAGATCATGATCCCAATGAAAATACTATACGAAACACTACAGTGCCAATCTTCTGTTTTGAAATATACGAAAATACAATTTAATAAATATATAAGGCTTTTTTGGTTGTAAAAATAATAAATATCTTCTGATGTCTGAAAGTATTTTCAGTTTTCAGTCATACTCAATTTATAGTTTATTTTTGACTTCCGACAAGTAAATATTTTTACAACCAATAAAATATTATAGACTACATAATAGTAATAATTATACTAATAGTAAGATGATGTGATTGGAAACAGACCCTTTTGCTGACCTTGAGTTTCGGATTTTTCAGTCTTTGAAAGTATCTCTCCAATTTGGTCCTATCTATAATATGTAAATAGTAGGAGACTGGTTTCCCCGTCCAGGAGACGGACCCCTTGAGCGGCGACATCTCGCTGACGTGCATGATCGTGCCGATGTCACTCAGGTTCCGGTCTGTTATCCGAAAATTCAGCGGACAAAAGCTCTTCGATGACACTATCTTCGCACCATCTTTCAAATCGGCGAATCTCTCTTTCAATTGGTGATCTACGTGGGGCCCGAATGCGAAATTATTTACGAATACTATTGTAGCCGCATTTATTTTCTCTCTGTGTTCATCCATCAAGAAATCGCCTTTTATCAATTTGTACTCTCCGCACTTTTTTCCGTACCACCGCATCCACGTTCTGAAGTAAGTATCCATACTCTGGAAACAAGTGAAGGTGCGTGAAATAAAAAATATACAGTGGAATAATGTGCAAAGTGTTGGTGTTTGTTTTATGTGAGAAATAGTTACCTCTGCATATTTGCTAGGGACCTCTGCTTTCTCGACGCCGAGACAGACGCGACAGGGCGTGGCGGCTGCCATCTGCAGCACGACCTGCCCCACACCCGAGCCGAGGTCCACGAACACGTCATCCGCTGTGATCTCTATCTGGTCGATCATCTGACATACCAGCTCGTACGATGTCTCACCGTATACCTATTAGTAATGTAAACAATTTAATCTACACCAAATAAACAAACAAATGCCTAGTATAGGGATAGACGCCCACGTAAACTCAAGATGCCTTCTATCATCGTTTAGCCAAGGCCTTCGGTACACGGTAAAGAATGCTTTATTAAAGCGTACTATCAAACACACTACCATACGGTATATACGTTTCGATGCTTCTAGACGATGAGAAGAAAAGTACAGAAGGAAACATTGAGGCTAATTATTTTACTTTATTTGTTTACCTCTGGAGAGAAGGGCTCGTATTGATTTAATTTTTCCGGGTCGGCGACTGCTTGGTTGTACGTCTGCTGCAAGATGTGCTTGAGTAAACCCCTTGATGGATGCTTGTTTAGCCGCTGAGCTGGTAGCGAAGTACCTTTTTCCTGAAAAAGAAAATGCCTTCGTTATACCATTCACTGGCTTAATAGGGTTGAGAAACTAAACTAATCTCTTGCCTCTCGATACAGACACAGCAAGTGGTCATATTAACTGAACAATAACGAATACCTGTCGTACATATGCTTTATCTAAACATGTTGCGAATTCATTGTGTAACCAATTGTGTTAGAAGTCAATTCAATCCTAAATATTGTTATTTAAATACAAATTAATACAAAACATAATTCTAATTGGCTACAAGCTCAAAATACGGCAAATGCCATTAAAAAGTCTAATAAAAAGTAAGCTTAGCTTCTTTTTTCTGTGTTCTCATTATCTAAACATAATGCATCGAAATATGGATGCTACGTTTATTCGTCTTCTTTAGCGTAAAAAAGACAGATGTGCGCTACTTTATTTTACACCTTTGTGAGTGAGTAACTTTTAAAATAACAGTACCAGATCTTTCAAGAAAAGATTCTCAATCCCCTGCTTTCGTGCCAGTTATAGTTTTTTTAGATCTTAGCAACGACTAACTAGTCAGTTGAAAAATCTGTAGCCTTGACATTGTCTGCGCGCCGAAATGACCGATCGATACGGCTACTTCGTCATATAAAGCAATGTCGATGGCCTTGAGTCCGATCAAGAGTCGAGATTCGACATAAGCGAATTATAAGAGGCGGTCTGACTAAAGACAAGCGGTCATTAGCTCCGCTATACATAGAAAACCGAGGAAGACGCGTGACGGAGCACGTGCGCCGCATAGTGCGGCTCTGCTGCCGCGCTCCCAGCAGGAAGTAACGGTTCGTTCGTGCAGTTTGCATCACGACGCCGACGCCCGCAACCACACCGCACACCGCGTCCGCCCGCCGAATACACCTACTTATACACAATGAATCATTGTTTAGACCCACTAACTCTTCATCATTTTGACAACTTTATATTTCTTCGGAACTAATATGTAAACTACCCTATGTTATAAAGGAAAATTGTGGCATTTTGTCAAAAAATGCGTAAACAAAGAATAGAATAGTACGTCGGCGCAAAGAAAAGCATTTTACGCAAAATATGTTTATTTATGAGGAAGACATCGGTAATTTTGCAAAATACTCTTTGAACATTATAATCTTCTCTACCGTTACAGGTGTACACAATACAAATATTACCATAATGGGTGCAATGACGTTGTTGCATATGTAAATGAGTAAAACAAGAAATTTAATCGAAAATAAATCGTACAACCGGTTTAATAATAGCTCATAATTGCATTAAAGAACCTCGCACACGGTAATGTGCTTCGTATAAAAAATACAAAACATTGCCGTGGACAAAAACGGATCGATAAGGAAGAATGTCAACAGTTATACCTATAGAGTAGTCTAATGTCAGTGTCGCCCAGGGTCTAAAAGAAGAAATCTCTAATTAAACGACTTTTCTAAATGCAGCCAAAAAACAAAACAGCCATAAATGGTTAAACATCGTAATTATTTACAAACATCCCGGTGACATCATACTTGGAACAGCAAACAAGTCTCGTAACCGAGGAACTGTTTGGGTTAGCTATAGCTAAGCTGTAATAGAGAGTTAAAGCAGATACTATATTTAGCAGGGAGTGGAAAATCAATAACGACCTCTATAAGGCGGCAGGCGATTGCGGCACGCGCTTCTCTAGGGTAGCCAGATTAGAAAAACTTGTCGAGAGTAAAATTTGCATCGTAATTAAATATATTGTCTAGAATATATAAAAAAATATTGTATTTGCTATCGCAATGTGGAATACTATAATAGCAATAAAGAAGTTACGCATGAATAAAAAAATGATGTGAACATAGTCATTTTAACCAAATCATTCAATGAGACAAGGGTAATTCACGCCTGTAATCTTTAATAAGTATTAGAATATACAGACCCTCAAATCAACAACATGCAACTACAATTGGAATTCAACGACATATTGTATCCTTTTAAGAATAAGAATAAAATAACATATGTTTCATACATGATGTTATATTTTTGTGATTTTTATTTTATTTGGATTATTATGAAGCAGCCGATGGCAACACTAGCGCGGCCGCGTACCTCCCGGCCCGCGGGCGCGCCGGCCGCCTCCCTCGGGGGTGGGCCACCTCCGCCGGCCCGCCAGGCCGCAGCCTCATGCCTTGTTTGTTTACGTTCCGCACGCATTTCATTCACACCACTATAATACATTTATCAACTTTGATACACGTTCAATGTCGATAAAATACATACCGGACATAAAGTATGCAGGACGTAGATATCTACTACTGGGTGAGTCTGTTTGGTATAACGTTTTGATTATTGACTTTGGGTACTAATAAGCCGCCAAGGACTCGCACGACACACCTAGCACAGTTGCTATAATCATATACGTGAAAACTATACACGTAATGTTATAGGTACCTATTTAAAACTACAGGTATTTTAATAATAAATGTAACTGTTGCTACGCAGACCCTTCAGGATAAGATTACATATTCACTGTAATAATATTTGTATGTAAGGCAATCACTTTATAAAATTAAACGTCGCAAGACATTTATTATGCAGATTTTGGATGAACGCCGCTTGTAGCACCCCTTTTTCTAACCCCGACTTCACACGCGTAAGTAGGTTAGGGGAAGCTGGGTGACAAATCAATAATACCAACTCTCATGGCCGTACAAGTTTCTGTGATCGCGAGTTCGTCCTCTTTAAAGGTTTGCTTCTTGTTGCGCATTTTATATAAATGGGATACATTACGATATTCAAATATACCCCCTATTCCCAGTAGTCTTACCGAGTAGTCTTACCAGTTAAAATAGTAAGACTTCGCTTTTCCCATTATTAGTTTTACTATGTCAAAATTTATAAAACATAGACCTAATACTGGATACACAGTAGATGAGGACGTTCAGACGTTTCGTCCTAATTTATTGCCTGTCCGGTGAACTCTCAGGTGGATACTTATGCGCTCTCGGACCCTCGAGCTAGGTACTTAGTACATCCCATGCTCCTTCCGTATTAATAGTATCCCCAAAATCTCTAATTTGTATAGCCCTCAAATTAGGGCAAAGGTTAAGTATGAAAAATGATAACGAGCGAATGAAAAAGGAATATGACGTTACAAAAAGGAAAGTAAAGAATTGTGTAGAAAGAAAGAAGAAGGATGTGAACGAGCAGTACAACAGAAGTATGTATATTATTTATTAATTAAAAATATGTACCAAGTGTCGTCAGTCAAGCAAATGTTTTATCTTGGGTCATAGATTCAAGTTCACTGTGTAGGTTGTCTATCAATTACCTAGGTCTATATACGAGTAGGACTATTGAGAATTTTGTTTTACTGGTAAGTCAAAATTCCCAGTGGTCCTACCAGTAAGTCTATTGGGAAGGAAATTCCCAGTAGTTCAACTGGTAAGACTACTTGGAATAGGGGAAATATACATACAGGTAATGTCCCATAAATAGTGAATCATCTTTAACTGTTTTTATCTGGGATATTGCCGTTTATTTTATAAAATCCGCTTCATACATTAGATAGAGCAATTATTCAGAAGTACCTAGCTAAAAACAGATCAGAAATTGGAAAAGATTTGTAGAAATCTTTATAAAAGAAAATGTCATGAGGCTGACTTTTTAATTTTTCGTAAAATTCTGATATAATATTCATTATCTCGAAAACTATGACTTTTTTTACTGAGGTCAAGTTTAGTTTTCTGTTTAATCATACATCTCTATCACTACGTTTCTTTTGGACACTACTTATGGCACACCCTGTATACGAATTATGTATGCGATTTAATTTTATGTAATATACCTAAGGATATAATAAAATTCAGAAAAATAAACTACAACAGCGACGAGATGATCTCGAGATATTTGGCAAAATCGACACGTGGGGTCCAACACCCTATTGATTAATTATATAAGAATAGATAGAGAATAACCGAATTACGTCCAATGACGAAATCGTCATTACGTAAATACGCATGATCCTTATCAGATTAACATGAATACACTACAACGAAAGTATTTGTACTCATAAATCACGACATAATTAATAACACGTACAAACAATTGTATAACACGGTTTGTTTACGAAAAATTGCTTGGATTTTCAATAGTCCAGTCTAACCTGTTTGTGGTTAATTCAGATATTGTGTAACAAGTAAAAATATGCGAAAATCTTTAAGCGTAACTGTGCAAATGTTAATACACAAGTAGGTAGGTACTATGTAAACTTTGAACTGTTTGATATGATAACATTCTTTAGGAAAGCGTTGTGGTGAGTACTGAACGGTGATGCAACCAGCTCTCGAAGGGCCGCTGCCCAAATAGCCCATATGGCGCTAAACGTTGCGTCATCACCTACTCTCTCAGGGAAAATTAGAAAGTGGCCCTTCACAAATTCACAATCGCAGCTCACTCACATTGTAACAAACGTTAACATATCGTCATCAAATCAACAAGTTGCTTTTGTTCGAAATCATCTACTTTCTATCTATTTAAAAGCTGTAATTATTCTGCACTTTGGGCAAGCAACACAACAAAACATGATAGGTATTAAAAACATAATCTGTTGGTAAACTTTCTACGCTTTAAAGAAACGCAGTCTTTGATTTGGGTAGGGTAAGTTTAAAAGGAAGTAGAGGAGGAATTCTAAGTCGATTTCTGGCAGTCACTTTAGTCACAAAGCGACGCTGGCGCAGCCAAAAAAAGGTCATTAACACTACGTGAGACATTCGCGCTCGCTCAATATTGCGGTCATCGCCCTCATGCGGCCCGACTAAACTGAGCGCTATCGCGATTCGCCTAATGAATTCAACATCTAATAGTATTATTGTAGACGTCAATTTACAACACCACTCATATGAGTACCTTCTATATAGAACGTAGAAATCTTCGATAAAAAATATGGGTATGAGTCAGTCATTTAGACGTTTTACATTCTTGACCTGACGGATTCGGTGAAAACTGCTACAGGTTCAACTTTAAAGCACTTTGTTATGGCAGAATGTAACCGTCTGGCTGTATGCTAAGGTCACTCAACTCATAGGTTAACTACGCCACTATTTGGATTCCAAATGAGGGACTTTTTAAGGCTACGTTCCCTAAAGAAATATAGATGGCGCTGTTCAGAGTTGCCTTCGTTCAAAATAAAGAGAACAAATATAGGTAGCTACATAATTCTATACCGTATCTGATCCAAACATCAAGTAACAATTATTTTGGTATATGCCTCTGCCACACATTATATTTTTGAATAATTATGTAGGTAGGTACCCGAGTAATGAGAAAATAGGTAAATCACGTTAAATCTGTGGATAATATGGTCAGGTCAGGACTTAGGGCAGTGGCGCAAATAAAATATTGTACCTATAGCTTAACATCCCAAGTAGGTATATTGTTTACTGACTATCTAACGCTTTCGGAACATAAGCATGTTACGAAGCATGATACGGAGCCGTATCAATGGTGTAACGTGATGGTTTAGTTAGACAAATATATTACCTATGTATATATGTATTTTAAATTATTTTTGGAAGGCTTGTGGCTTTACGAACCCGTATCAGGGCTTACTGGCATGAATTATATGTAAATAAAAAATATATATTTAGAACAATAATTTCAATACCAGTTTACACACTTTGAGGTACGATACGATTTATGTTGTTGGTTACGAAACACGGGCTCGGGCGACGTCACAGACACGCGTCATCGCTCGATACGAATATAAGGACATTCGCACGAAACCGCAGACTCAGCCCGTCATCTGCCAGGTATTGTCAGATCATCCGCGCTGATAATAATAACACGTCCCATTTGCAAAACTACGGTTATTTATGTAACTTGTTATATTACCTAGTAATTTCATTATTCCCTTTGTATTTTTACTTGTAAAGGAAAGAATGTCAGCGTAACCTTTCATAAGAATCATGCCTTTTGTATTTATCGATAGAAGAACCTACGAAGGAAACCTTTTGTTGTTAAGCGGCAGGTGCCGTAGGTTAAATGTGAATAATAATCATTTAAATACAAACTGGTATTATGCCTAGCCTATGTCAGCAACTACATTTACATTTTAGTTTTATCTAACGTCCTGCCTGCGGCTACAAGGTTATGGGCGCATTACCATACCACTCCACAACAATCGCTTATAGCCACTATTCGATGACGTCATGTCGATCATAATAGTACGTTGTCAGTTGCAACACAATGATCCTCACAAGTTGCCACAGCCAAATATAATTGGAGCTTTAATAGGACTCTGACAACGTAATAATTAACATGATTTGTACATTCATTGATACGAAATAAGGAGTTTACTTTGAATAACTTTTAGGTTCATGCAATTTGCGTTATCAAATCAAAGTTATTGATGGAACGAAGAATGATATAACGAAAAAGGTATAAAATATTAACGATGGGTGTCTATTTTTTTATTGTGTTACCTATTTACTATACAACCCACACCACATCATTAACGTGTAGTATAATACGCTACCTTCCATCAAGATAGCGTCAGGGTCGAGCGACAGGTGCATCTGGTGCAATGCGACTTAAAGAACTTTTACTCGTATTCTTCGATAATAATTTACCGGCAGTTGTTTCACCTAAGGGTAGGACTAAAGGTGATCCGAGCACGTCATAAGGACAGCGGGGAAGAACAGGTTTTTGTAGAGGGCATTAAAGTATAGATTACTAAAACCCGATCGAATTCAACCTAACTTAATATACTCTATACTTGGCACGTGGGTTAGATGACGTAATTTATATTGTATTTGTTTAACATCTTGTGATGTATGCGACGCATACAAAGTAGATTGTTGTGAGGTTTGAGGCTCGCTGGCGGCCGCGGCACTTCCATGTCATAGTGAGGAATGGTATGCAACGCGTATAAATAGAGTTGCCTCGCGCCGCGTCTGCGGACATCGATCGCTGCGTCCTCGCCGCCATCTTGGCCCTCGTGTCTCCCTCCTGCAGCCGCCGCGCGGGCGCCCCACCCCCCTCTAATGCCCCTCACTGCCCCACATTCACCGTCCTCACCGCATCGTTTCGCACATGCTACAATCTAACGCGGTACACCTACTGTCTCTAATTACAAATTAGACAATTGAATAAATGCTTCTTTAAGGACAAACAGACTATTCACGTTCTTCTTCTAACGAACAATGCGTTGTATAATGTGTGATTCAAATTCAAAGTAGATAAGTACGTGAGACCGAGAATAACGACAGCATACACAGCCGACTATAAAATAAAATAATGAAGTGACTAAGTAGACTCGTCCACAGCCAATGAAGAAGCGAAGCAGATGTAGGAAGTCTGTAAATAGATGAAGGTGACATTGGCGATGTTTCCGCGTAGCGAAAACTATGCCAAGTGTAGGGCTGCGCGTAGAGAAAATGAAAACGTCATCTCTAGCCGTTGTAACATTGATAAAAACTACATCAATAAACAAAGTATTACTTCACTTCACAAGTTAATAAGAACTACCTAGATACTAGCTATACTTTGTATACATTCACAATGAAACTATGTACAATGTATAGCTACTTACACGTACATATTTATATATGTATACAACGTGCACAAGTACGTGCTTCTACTATACTGACTGAAGGTGAACATCAGCATATACTAGGGTGACCTTCTGCGATAACAGCGCTAATAACTGACGATAACAAACCCTGGGAGAAATAAACGCAATTTTTTTTTACAAAACGACGATATAATCCAGTTCCAGCTTGTACTACCGTAGTATTTGAAACAAAAGCGAGTTACCTCAGCCGTCATAATTTTATTGACCTAATTAATTTGAAGCGAACAACCTGCTCAACCAGTTTCGTACGAGTTTAAAAAAAAGAAATAACTAAATAAGAAAAAAAAGTAGTCGTAACGAGACTAATTTCTAGTTGTTGATCCATAGTTGATTGAAATATCTAAGTTAATGAGCCGTTACATTTTAAATGCTAACACAATGCTTTCAATGCAGATACATAAGTTAAATCACAGCTGCGAACATAATACATGTACACCTAAATAGGTAGTTACCAAATATAAATACAGGAGTTATCGACCGACACGGGTAGAATGGAGATAATGCAATGGCATGGCAATTATGTTGAACTTGTTTATTATAGTGGCATAATATGTGACAGGTCGGGCAGTCCGGCGGCTGATGGGCGACGCACCCGGCGCGCCCTGCAGGGTGCACCGGCCGCGGCCAGCCTGCTCGGCCGACCCTGCGATACCTTATAATAGTACACACAATATCGATCGAACCAAGAGGGCGTAGCCCTTCACAACAACTGCTGACGTAAATTATTAGTTTTACTACGTCTACTCTGCGCATCACGTGATTGCTAGAACAATGAAATTCAAATATCTTGTTACAACTGCGGTGCATCTAGGATAGATGCGTTGATAATAATAGTGAAACAGTTGATAAGGAATTACCAGAGACAACTTATTTATTAGACGTATTTCAAGGACGTTTTGAATTGAACTATCAATTCTAGATGAGCGTACTCGAATGAAATGACAGTAGGTATCTACATTCCGAAGTTTCGTGTGCACGTATGACGTCCGTGTTTGTTTGAAAATAGGTTACTTCATTTAATTTTATGTCGACTGTGAGTCGGTAGCGTAACGACGGCGGCGACTCGCTTTGGATGTCTGCAATTTAGGTCAAGCTTGCGCTCGGTCCCCCCGAAACTACCCGCGCCCCATTTGGATGCTTTTCACTTTCGACGGCTGCCACGCTTCCATTCGGTGAGTGGCTCTCCACTGCTCATGGCTAGCGGCTGAAATATGAATTGAGTGGAAAGCGGAGATGAGCAGGGAGACGGAGGGTGCTGGGCGGTGGGAGGCGCGGCGGCGCGGTGGGTGCGAGCCGGCACTGGAATAAACTGCGTGGAGGTCAGGGCGCTAGTGACGCACGGAATTCACGGCCGTTTGCCTAATCATGTCACGCTTTTTTATCATGCGATTTGTTTGTATATAAAACAGACGATTTGATTTTTCGAATAGCGTTTCCGTCATGTCAGCGAAACGTCTGGGTACCGAGAACCTATACACCCTTGGCTATTGTTCGATATGCAGTGTAGATACGTATAGAACCATTTGTTCCACGAAGGAACAACAATAGCGACGACGAATCTTTTGTGCCGTCTACTCTATGTTGCATCAACCAACGTAACCATGTTTTTTTACTTTTCAATTGAAATATTAGGTTCAGGTAGAAGGCGAGTACAAAACACGTGCGTCCGTGGAATTATAGTAGCATCCATTTGTTGCAAAGTAATGCGATAGTACTGTTACATATTTATACTAGAATACTATATCAAATGCATTTTATACACCTGACGACGTAAACAACCGGATGTAAAGCAAGGAGAATTACATATACGTGCTAATTCCAGCAGACACCATTTTTTTTAATAATTACAGGTGCCTATACCTTAAAATAAAATTAGGAGTAAATAATTGAATATTGAGCCCTAATATAAGTAATGCCACAATAGGATGAAATGTTTCAGAAACATATGAATGCCTCTTTAATATTAATATCAACACGACCTTGCAGACGCAGACACTATGAGGTTCCTACTTATTCATTGGATATAAATAAGATTGTTAAAGTTAGAACTAAAAGAAATATCCAATGGTCGTTGAATATTAATGATATTATACTTACCAGGGCGACTACGGAGTCTATGGCGCGGTTGAAGCGGTCGCAGAGAGCTCGCATGCTGTCGTACGAATGCGTGTCGAAGTCGCACAGGATGTTCTTCTCTAGTGCTGACTTCATTTCTGGCAGGTCTTCGCAGACCCACCTGTATCAACAAAACAATACGTTTTTCATTCAATCAAATATTTTACTGAACAACGTTGAAACAGGCATAGAAACATTCTGTTTCTTTGCTTCGTCAATCTCGTGAATTATTCTTTATTCTATTCTCGTGTAATCATCTCCCTATCGTTACCCCGATTTCACAAGGTCCGCTTATATAACCCGAATATTCGAAAAGTCCAGTTTTTTCCAGAAGCGACTACTTGAGTGTTCTACCAACCCGCGAAGAGAAAACTCAGCCCAATACAGGTTAGGTCAATACCTCCGAAACGTGGTTCTTGGGAATGTGGGTCTTCTCACGATGTTTTCCTTCACCGCTCGAGGACCGAGCACGAGATCATGATTCACGATCCAAATAAGAAAATCATTGGCCAGACTCAGTCAAGTATTGTCATCAATCAGACGAAACATAATATTTGTAGTAGGAATATAAGTCCTTTTAATCGAAGGGAATTAAAACACATACGTTAAGTATAAAGTATTATAAATGCAGTGGTATTCTTTAAACGAGGACAGTTTCAAGGCCACAAAGGGTGAGAGAGACGTTCGGTCGAGAGGTCGCTGCGGCCGCTCGCGATTCCACGCAGCTCCAAACCGCTCGACCCGCCAAACTGGTTCCCGATTTATTTCCGACGTGGGAAAACAGGTGAGCTATACGTGCCATGTTCCGGATTTTCAATAAATGAACCACATCACTTCATTCTTTGAAGCGTGTGACGAAGCAGGATACACTTCCTATTTGATTAGTCATCAAATTACACGTTTATTAATTATGTAACCCACATTCGTCACGGAAACGTACCTTTACATATTCATATATTTCACATCCATCAACTTTTTTAATTGCATGTTGCAGCTTGCCACTAGTATTTCCTATAAATATTTTTCATAGATAGTATTTCAATGTAAGGAAACATTAGCGGCTATAGTGTCTTATTTGAATGATCCAGGGATCTCCATAAAAAATATGTGCTTTACAAAAATATAGCTTTTTAGCCTTATTCGGAAAGTATCAAAAATTCTTTTGTTCACCTATATCTTCATACTATGAATTACACAATTACCTTCCTTACTTACATACTATCACTATACATAGATTGACTTTGAGAATTGCAAGGTATCATCAAGAAGTCTGATATTTTGATCATAGACTAACACAACACAACATGCATAGTTGGATCCAATTGAATGTAGTTGCGCAGTAGGAGTGGCTACATTGTTTTTGTGTTGTAGGTCGGGCAGTAGGGCGACATTGCAAGTACTCAGGCCGCGAGGCGCGCGAAATTGCTGCGGTCATCGCCCCTACGTCCTTCACGCTATACACACGCAACTGATATCAATTCATATTATAATTTTTAGTGCTGACAGCAAATATTACGATAACAAAATATTAAATTAGCGGCCTTAAAACTGACGACATTAAAACCCTTAACATTTTGTGAACTAATAATGGTTGCATTCCTCATTGGTAGTTTACACCAACAAGAAATTGATTTGCAAATGCACTACACTTGCTACATGTCTTAATGTATTTACCTTATAGTTTCTACTATCTCCAAGGCCCCATCGTGTTTGTCCTGCAACAACAATAAGCAAATTGATTACAAGTTCAATAAATACAAATAAATTGGATAGCTGCAGTGTCTCCTAACTATATTTTAATTACTCTAATCAACTTTATTTAATTATTTATTATACCCACCAGCTTATATGTCCTACTATAATAGGCTGATTTAGGTATATATCCTTATTTCATAGATCTAAATATGTATATACATTATAAATATAATAGGTATTTATGCATTCCCAATATCTATTAGGCAAGTAGGTATTTATTATAAAATCATAAAAATCTAAATCACTTTGTTACTTTTTTAAATCCTAGTTACTAATATGTTATATAATATGTTGAATGTAAGGCAGTGAATAGTAATATCAAATCTTTATTAAGGACTACCATTAAAGTTAGGTAAATATGCCACCGAATTTCTGATCTATAAACTATTTAAAAAAAAGGTACTATTTCATATTAAGGTCCCAAGACCCAAAGTCATTTTGGAATCCAAAACCCATGTTTAATTATTTTCTGGAAATCCATGAGTTAGCACAGTTTATAAAAGCATTCTTTTTATATAAGTTATTATTTCAAGCACCTCATTTACAATATAACAGATATATTATATTACACCAATGAAATAGCCTGCTTTCAGAGTTTCATAACTTTGCATTACCTATTCTACACATTTTATATTTGTTCACCAATAAAATGGAAAGAAATGTAGTATAATAAAAAAATGCATCACTATATACAGCAACTAATTAAAAATATTATTTTATAAGAATCTCAAATCAGTTCTCTGTTGGGGTAATATGACTACTAGTTATGATAGCTTTTAATTTTTGTTGTTGAAGTTTCCCTCCAAATTACCTATCTGTAATCAATAATGCTAATGTTATTATTACATTTCTATATTATCACTTTCCTTAGCATATTTGATTATTATAAATATTTAACTTTGTATAAGAAATTTATAATTGTTAGTCAATTAATTTATTATTATTGTATTTCAGATTCTTTACTGAAACTGCTCCTCAATAATGATGCGTATAAATACGAATGATGATGAGTGAAACTACGCAACAGCGTGTACCTATCTAAAAAAAGCCGACACCTTGACAAAACACGAGGTCAATACACTCCACTGCAAGACCCATGTGATGTGGGGGTGGTAGTCTGCATTCTTATTGCTTTCCTCAACTACACTCAGGCTATACATTGCTTTCAAAACATATAATAAATTGAAATAGCTAGTCGGATGAAAACAAACGCTTTCTCCACAATTTTACTCTATTTAATTGCTTGTGTAAGCGATGTAGTGTGGTAATCTAAACATTTAGCGGTATTAGGTCGAATAGCAAATGCTCATTAAGAGAAATGGTTTTGATAACAAACTAAAACACGCTGCTACTATCAAAGTATCAAAGTACCTACTTATAATAATAAATTATACGATTTCCTTACCGAGCCATGACCTGAAGTGAGGGGCCATGTATAAACAACAGGTTCCGCGCCTGCAGGAGAGTGCAGGCGTAAATCCAATGCCATTATAAGAAAGACGCTGCATTAAAGCACACACTTTTCACTTATACACTAAAATTATCACTAAAAACACTTGATTTTAACATAATTTCACTGCACTTTCACACACACACACTCCGAACAACCGTGCGCCATGTTGAAATTTATTTCTAATCATGGCGGACTTTAGTCTATGGTTGAATAGTTTAGTATTGCCAGATCAAAAAGAGTTTAGTTGGCGCGTTCCATTCATGTTCCATTCTTCACATACTTTTTTGTAAGACCGGCAAAGGAAGCATATCTTATACAGCCAATCTACTTCTCTCAAATTTTATCTTCTTATTTCCCTAGAAGGTATTTAGTTCTCTTCTAGAAATAATAATTATTTGTTTTAAGATTTTTATATGGTGTTGTCACTTTTTCTTTTACAAATGTCGATTTATCGCTATTAGTAAGTAAAATCAGTTATGTTCCCTTTGCCTGTGGTCTTTGTATAGACAAAAAACAAAAAAAAAGCAAAGTCAGTTATTTGTTTAAATTCGCTCCGTTGTTGGCCGTTATTTTAAGATTTCTATCTTTTATGTAAATACAATACATAATACTGCTGCTTTTCTAAGTTATTTTAACTTGTATTAATTTGTGGTAAAATGATAACGTGCGTAACATCTTCTCAAATAAAAACTTATACGACTAAAAATAATGTGGAAAATTTGCAAGCCTATTTGTGTTATCCCAAGATAGTTATCTTTGAAAGTAATTCAACTATTCGAGTCGTTGATATAGAAGACAACAAGGAAAATCCTGCAAACCCGGATTCTATTTATACCTTCGACCATCAAATTTTAGATAACACACTAACGGGTCACCTTTTGTGGCTTGTCTTCAAGTCAGGTGATATTGTGGTAATAAACTTAATAAAAAGTTCGCAAATACGTATAAGAAGCGATAACTATGCTAACTATAAAATCAATCGAATTCTGAATGATGATGGAAATTTATTCCTGCTCAGTGAAAGTGGAGAGTGCCTGAAGGTACCATTTAACAGTCAGGAATTAAATGAAAAACTTGAAGAAGGCAATCCAGATGTTACTGTCAGTCTAGAAAAAGCTCATATGCGTAGCTCTAAGTGGGATAGAAATGTTAAAAAATATGTATTAAATGGACTGAACTTCTATATTGATTCTTTTGGTAACATAACAGCACAATGCCCAGTAACTGGTTTACTTGAAATCATAGAAAGCAATGTCAAAACAGAATCTTTAGTGCCATGGTATGATATGGTAGTACTTTCCAACAAATTAAATATGTGGATAGTAGATCTTAAAGACTCAAAAGTTGTGCACAGCTTTATTGAATGTGATGCAAACTATTATCCTCTAGCAGCTCATGGCAATGGTTTTTATTATCTTGTCTGGAATACAACAGAGGTAATTGGTATTTTGCAAACATCTGATTGTACCATGATTTTTTAGACATTTTTAAAGAATATTGTATTTATTTTCCTCTAATTACAATTTCAGGTACATATCTGCTGCACTACAAATATTTCTACAACAGCAGAAGAGCATCAAGATAATAACAAGCCAAGTAAACACTCTACAAAGTCTTCGCAGGATGCCCTCAAGTTACAGCTTCACAGTTTGGTTGATGCTGCACTCTCCAAGTCTTTGGATCAAAATCAGGTATTATTCCAGGTGCAGATATTTTTTGAAAAAATCGAAGATTTGCATTTCCTACTTGAAATTGCATTTAAACTTTGTCAACATGATATTGTGTACAAAACTATATTGCAGCCATTACAAAGAAGAATTTATGAAATGAAGGATTACAATCAAATTCATCTGTTATGTGATTTAATGATAAAAGTGGAATTACTTGAATATATTTTGTTCAGAGGGAACAAAAGTTATGAAAATATTAATCTATTTCAACAGACTTGTAAACAGCTATGCATAACTTTCATTGCAAATTCTGATTTAGATTTGGCTTCAATTTGCTGGTTAAAGTACACAGAAATAACATTAAAAATGACACCTGATGATGTGATCCAAATGTTAGATGCCATACCTCACAATATAAAAATGGGATCTCTCATTATTTGGCTGAGAAACTTTGTACCTCCACTTTTGGATCAAAACCCTTACTTTATTGACTTATTTGTAAAATGGACAACTCAAAGGGTTTTCACATTGGAAAAATCTAGTTATTGGCCTAAAATAGGATTGAAGTTTATAGATGAAATTTTGTCAGTACTTGAAAAGTCTCTAAACACTATTGCTGTTAGACCAATTTCTATGGATGATTTAATCACACTTAAAGATCATATAAACTACATATTGGAGTTAAAACAAAAATACAGAATAAATATGCTTCTTGGAGAAATAAGTTCACAAACTCCCAATGAAGTCGCATTGATTATGTTGCGTAGATGTTACACAGAGGATTTAGGCGAATTTTTGAGAGAATATTTACCTGCATATGCCACACGATATTTATTTGAATTAGATGATACTCTGCGCACTTTTATTGAAAACGAAGCAGCAAGTTGCGGCGGTGGTATCGACAGCTCCCGTCTCAAAATATTAATCACAGCTTTTCGATCACCTACTAGTAAACTCGATTGTTTACTTCAAGTCTTAAAAGTACTTGACGTGCCGTGGGACGACACTGTTCTCGATTTAGCAGTCACTGCTGCTGCTTCTGTCTTTAAAGACTTTACAGTCACTGAGGCTGATCGCGTGCTTGCGCAGGAAATACAACACGAATTGAGTTACGCTAAAATTAAAGTTATTCTGAAAAAATATAATTTTCCCTTAACATGTACGGATTATTCTCTGGTACTCCATAAATTGATTAATGCGTCTATCGTTGATCTAAACGACCTGAAAGTAATAACTAGTGTTATGACTAAATATACAAATTATGGAAGCATTTTGTATGTTGATAGATGTCTGCGAGACTGTGAAACCAGAGCAGCATTAGATTATTTTAAAGAATTAACTAATAAAGATAAAAGAATACTGTTAAAAACAATGATGTCTAAATATGAACAAATAATCAATGGAACTTCAAGTAACGCAGGAGTTGAAAGGAACTATTTAGACTTCCTAAAAGGAACTAAATTGCTAAATGATATTGAGATTGAGAATGTTGAAAGTCTATATCACCTTAAAAACTCTTACAACGTCCAAATGAGTTTGAATAAAATGTATAATGAAGAGTATTGCGCTACTAAAACTAATATATGGATAAAAGGTGACGGAAAAACTGCAAGTTCCGGCCGCGGTCGTTGCGTAACTCAGCTTGCTCAAACACACCAATCTCGTTACTCGGAATTAGTTGCTTTGTTATGTCGTACATCGACCAGCAATAAAGTCCGTAAACTGATTGAGAATCTTCTAACATCGTTTTCATGTGAAGAAAAAATAGGTAACAAAGACATTTCAGACGACTTAATGCAGTTTAGAGACGGACGCAACTCTACACTTTTATTGGAATCGTGTGGGGTACTCATCGAACTTTTAGCTAACTGTAGCGAAGAACACATGCATCACCTTATAAAATATTTATCTATATTAAATGCATTGATAAATACTAATGTTGTAGTAAAAAATCT
This sequence comes from Pectinophora gossypiella, assembly GCF_024362695.1. Taxonomy (NCBI): domain Eukaryota; kingdom Metazoa; phylum Arthropoda; class Insecta; order Lepidoptera; family Gelechiidae; genus Pectinophora; species Pectinophora gossypiella. Next base: position 7,335,004 of record NC_065405.1, read on the forward strand.
ATCTATTGCTTGGAAGTTCCACTACATATATTTGCCTATGATGCCCGTTACTGCAACAAATGATCTAATAGACTTTTATTATGAAAACCTATCGCAGAACAACATCGAAACAATCTACGCAAAAATTGTAAATAAGAACGATTTTGTCGTATATAGATTATTATCCCACACAATGGGAAATTTAACAAACTCACAAGAGATACTAGCAGATTTACTACAAGTAAAAGATAATGCAACCAGGAGATTAATGACAAAAATTACTGCAACACATGACATTGATGAAATCTTACTGACGAGTTTATTATTGATTTTGAACGGTGCAGAAGAAGCTGATGATAAAACTCGGATGTTAGACATCCTTCAAGGGCAAAATGAGTCATTACCGCCTTCTCTCATGAATTATCTTTCTTCACCGTTGATCCGCCGCACATTCGGTCTTGATAACGTATTGCCTGGAAGTTCGACGTCATATCCACCACAATATATTCTAAAATATAAATTCAACATAAATTTAGCTGAGATGGCTCTTCCTGATAGTACTGAGGAAACATGGGATGTGAAAGTTGTTCTATTTTATGTTTTACGTCAGTATCCTCAGACTACGTTTGAAAGACTAGTGGAACTCTGTCGCACTTTAAACGTAGCGATCAATGATGGTCTATCTCTGCAACTTATATCCTTGTTAATAACATGGGAGCTTAATTATAAATTGTTTAATGATGATTTAGGATGCCGACATCTTTGTGTGGAAAACGATGAAAAGGACTTGATGTTGAAATGTTTCACGATTTGGGAAAGTATTCATGATAAAACTTTTTTGAGAGACATCTTAAACGACTTTTGGAGAAATGGCGAAGTCTCGTTGCACGGAAGATTAATATCTATTAATCCTTACTATTATGAAGTATATGTCTGTATATACTATTTAATTCATGGCGCGACCATGGATTCTCGGAATAAAAAGGAATATTTTTTACTCAACTTCTTAAAAGAGTACCATAGAAAAAGCACTCCCAAACAATATGAGTTTGAATTATTTTCCGTTAAAGGCATGTTTCCGGAAATTGGTCATTATCGGTTACCATTCCATCTATTTATGCGCGAAGATATGTGGTCAAATTTAAAATCTGAAATAACTTTGGAAACATATGAACACTGGCTACCGGCGGTTATTTTACTGTCGCTTGATGCGGATTTGCAAACAGCAAGAGATATGATTTGTAGTAATGCTTTAAAACAAACAATGACTACCAGGAAACATACCGAAGTCAAAGACGAAGAGTCTAAAGAACATGAACCCTGGCTCTTGACTACACGAGAAGAGCCCCTTCTTCGTGCTGCTCATCGTTGTGTAAGACATATCGCCAACATGGAATGGGCAGGAGCGTGTCTTTTTTACGTTCTTCAAGGGTGCGCACGTGGTGCTGATCAGGTTGCAGCAGCACATCTATGCTATCAATTTGCACAGCGGTGGGCTGCTCTTCAGCCAGGTAACCGCGCAGTGCGACAGATGGAACGCTTGTATTCAACGCTTTCAACGCGTCATGCATTACATAAAATAGACTGGGCTCGCGAAGAATTTGTTAGACTTGCCTCAGAACCTGCACAACTGATTCGTGCAATGTATCTTCATCCCGACTTTGTCGAAAAGATGTCACGTAATGATGTAAATAGAGCAGCTAATGAAATAGCTGATAAGAACGGCATCAATATAAGCTCTATTAGAATTCAGATATTAGAAAATATTCTTACGAGATCGAAGGAAGAAAATAAGAATAACATTTCCTGTGGTCTTGATACCGGAAAATTAATGACCGCGAAATATATTCTCAAGGCTACATGTCCAAAAATGGGAGCAATTTACTTGTCCCGAATTGCATTTGATGACGAAAGTGATTTCAACAAATGCAAAAAACTACGAGCTTTGGAATGTCTTATGAGTGTTGTAGAACCAGACACTGCTATGAAAGTTGCAAATCGAGAACGTGACGCTTTGTGGTCATCATTGTTAGAATTACTATACATTGTTAACCTAGAGGATATTGATATGCCTTGGTTAGTGGCTACATTTACGCAAGATAAGCCTCGCGCTCTTGAACAACTTATACAAGCTGCTACTGGGAATGTCGAAGCATTAAAACTAGCCGCGACACTCGCTAGACGCTTCGGAAATATACAAATTATACGTGATCTTATACCGATCCTACTGCGTAGTAGTCTATTCGAAGAAATGATACCTTTGTTACTTAAAATCACATCTCCTCCTGATGATATTATTTACACTGCCTGGCGTGCAGTTATTTTGTCTCCATTCCAACGAGCAGATTATCCCATAACAGAACGACAAAGAACAAAATGTCTAAATGCCATAAACTTACTGCCACTTTGTCCAGTGATTAAAGACAATGATTTAATAGAAATTTGGAAAAATTGTGTAAGATGCAAATGTTTTGGATTGGGATGCCTAGTTTTGCCTTATATTACTTTGGAGAAAAGGCAAACTTTAACAGAACTTCAAAAAATTGATCGTAGAAATCTTATAGCCAGCCTAAAAAATTTACACTCTGAAACATATCTTGTATCTGGTGCTATGATTGTTTTAGAAAATATGTCAACCAGGGTATATCGTTAAGGAAATAATTACAAAAAAAGTTGTATAAAGATTCATATTATATCTAATTATTATGTAGCTTATAGTATTTAACAATGCCGAAATTAAAGGATGACTAATAATTCTTTCATTTCGATAAATAGCTGATGTGCTTTTTTTTGTGTAAGATTTAGCATAAAATCGAAATAACAATTTTACACTTTTTAAGAAACTATAATATTATAATGATAGTTGAAACATGTAACTGTTTGAAAATGAATAAGTAGAATACCTACATTGTTTTGTATTGGTAAGCATAGAATAATACTATCTTTACTTTTTTATTTTTAAAATTAAAAATGGCTTGTATAAAATAACTTTTATTTACTTATTTTAAAAGATCTTAAACCTATTAGTTAGTCAATTTCAATTGGGCTTGTACATAAGGATTACAAGTAAAAGCTAGTGAGCGAATATATGATGCTGCTGGAATTGCCATTTCAAATAAAGGAGCATATATGCCGTGTCCACGAGCCAGGTCTTCTGGAGTTTCACCAGAGTTATTGGGTTTTTTCACTATGTCCACTATATCTTCCCTTAGTAATAAGATTAATAAAGTTGATTTACAATGGCTTATCGCAGATGTCAGATGCAGAGGGGTTTGGTCTGCAAAAAAGTAGAGGAAATATGAACATACATGTATTATAAAATTCTATAACATAAGGGACACATGTATACTTAATAGAACAAGTTAAATGTGTTACCTCCATCAGAAACTGCAGTAGGATCAGCACCTGCTGCAAGTAGTCTTGCAGCAGCCAAGTAATTGTTCCAGTTGCAAGCAGAATGTAACGGAGTCCATCCTAATTCTGTCTTGGCACTAACGCTGGCATTCATGCTAAGAAGATAAGATATTGCTGTGACATGATTGCCATAAGCAGCTCGATGCAGGGGTGTGTATCCATCGCTATCCCGAGCATGCACAAGGCCAGGTTGAGATGACAGAATCTCTTTCAATGCCTCAACTTCACCATTTTCAGCAGCCCACAAAACATGGTCAATTGGATTAGCTGAAAAAATATAAATTCGTAAGTATTTAGTTTTCAATTTAATAAGACTCACCATAGTAATTTATTAGACACGAACCTTTAGGATCCTTTACAACATCTACATCCTGATCGGCGTCATCCCATCCAGATACAAACATACCGGCTGTGCTTGGATTTTTCTTGCACTTTTCGATTTCATCGTGTATATCTTGTAATTCATTTGGGTCAAAATTATCTGAGTCCTCCGAGTCAGACATATCTACGAGGCAAACAGAGAACTAAAATATAACACTAGCTCAGAAATAAACACAGTAAATATGTTTTAAACAAGTTTTAAATCGCATACGTAGTACACTTGCAAGCACAGACTAGTAAGAGATAGATATAGATACTAGGTACGTATCAGACGAACATCTCTAGTACTAACGTTTTGTTTGGTTCTAATGATACATGACAGTTGTTTTTTTTTAAATAATCGAACTTAACCTGGCAAAGGACTACGCGTTCTCTCTCTCTCTATTTAAGAGCTGTGCTCTTGTCGGTGGAGTAATCGCCATTCCTCTCTTCTTCCCGCCAAAACCTTCACCTCCCGATAAGACACGACCAGCACCTTCTCTTTTATTTGTTTCATAAATGTTATCCTAGGTCTACTCCTTCCTCTCTTCCCTACAATTTTTCCTTCTATAATGTTTGTTTTACATAAATGAATCGTGTCGTATCAGGTGGCCAATCATATTTCCTCCCCGGTTCTCTATAGTCTTCGAGCGGGATGCTCAAAAGATAAGGTCTTGTTACCGGGATCGGTATTATTCTATAGATTTTAATTCAAGTTTGAAACAAGTGAGTACTTATTTCAAAGTTCCAAATAAACGTAAAATCTGTAGAAAATAATTCCGAACCCGGAAATAAGACCTAATGACCTCTTTTTTAAGTTAGGGCTTGGTTTTTAAATTATTTATTTTTTTACAATATTTTTTGCGTGATACAAGAAATGTTTCTAGCATCGGAGGTAAACACTTCTTTAGATTTAGACGGGATAAATCCGTACCCTTTATGCGATTTACACACAAAGAGTTTCAAAAGTTCACTTCTTGTGTATCTTTTAAATTAATTTAGTTTTCGAGACACTTCCGCCACTTATTGAGTCTTTTCTCGGTGCATTCAAAATGATGCAAAACAGCACCTTGTCGCAAATTTTGCAAACACGGCACTTGCGATATATTTTCGAAAGAAAATACATGCGAAAAGATTCACTGAGCTTTGTATTACAAGATAAAGTGAAGAAGATAAGCACAAATACACTTCACTCGATCACACAGTTTGTCACATTTTTGACAGGACGCCGATAAACATGGCTGTCACCGCTAACCATTCACAGGCCAGCACAATTGTCATACATCATTAAAAAATATGGCGCCTATCGACAACATTCGTTCCACGCAGATTACAGACACGGCGTGCTTCCAAGTGACAGCTAACATTTCAAGGTTAGCCCAGCTGACGTCATATCACCTTGCGCTGCCATTTCAGAAAAAATAAATAACCGAGGACCAATGTTTTTTATAGCAAGGAAATGACAATGGGCACTTTTGTATGAAACTTGGTCCAAGAACCTCCACTGATGAGACTTATATGTAATGAAAGCTTATGCTTTCCCTATGATTCTGGCAAAGTCCTATCAGATTCTGTCCCGGGGTTCTTTTTTTACGGCCATGTTTGTCCTGGCTAAAAATGTGATAAAATACAGTGGGAGCTAAAATCGGCTCAAGATTTGTTGCTGGATAACTAAGACTACATAAATAATTATGTATCATATTGTATATCATTTTAAAGAGGATCTTTTCCAGAATCCGAAACATAAAAAAAAAACAAAAAAAAATCTTTTTGTAAGCGAATCATAGTCAATTTATATCTGCAGCGCCATTGTTTCTCGGTAGCTAAGTTCAAGTTTCATGCCTTTTACCCCTTCCAAAAGTATCTTACCGATTTTTTTTATATTGCTTCCGGAATTTGATCTGAGTGATAATAACAAGAAAAATAAATAAACACCTCTCCGATAGAGACCGGCTAAGCTATTGCCTATTGCAAGAAATCGTCATCATTAGCAAGTCATTACGGTATTGCATATTATAAGCTTATCAGCAACTTGGAACTTGGTCCAAGAACCTCCACTGGTGAGACTTGCATGTAATGATAGCTTATACTTGTCCTATGATTCTGGCAAAGTTCTATCAAACTCTGTCCTAGGGTTTTTTTACGGCCATGTTTGTCCTGAGTGTACAGTAGTGGACTGCAAAATTACCTCAGGATTTGTTGTCGATAAACTATTTAACTAAGTCTATATACATAATTATATATCATAATGTATATCAATTTTAAAGGGGAAGGTTATCAGAATCAGAAACACAAATAAAAAAATGCATTAAGTATGTAAACGACTTTTAGCCAACTCACGTCCGTAGCACCATTTTTCTCAGCAGCTACGTACGAGTTTCGCGCCTTCCAACCTTTCCAAAGAAGCCCAATCATTTTTTCCTTCTTCTGATATTGCATTCTTAACCTGACAAGACTAAGTGACAACAACAAGAAATAAAATAGATACCATTCCGATAGAGGCCGCGTAAGCTATGGACCTATTGCAAGATAACGTACTCAAAGGCTAGTCATTATAATCCAACAGACGTAACATGATTAGAATGCGGGAGGACGCAAATGTAGTATGTTTTCTTTCACCACAATCTTGTTTTATTAATCCAGGCTTATATCTTGTCTTATAAACAATGCCGAATGGTACAACAAACGTATCGTAAACGTAAGGTTGCCTGGTAGTAATTGCTACCTTGGCAATAAAGCCTCTTTTTGCACCAGTTATTGCCTGAACTTGTTTAATAAATGTGTTTCTTTTGTATACAATAGAGTCATTGTATTGCATCTTGATTAGAATGACTTATTTCTTGTTTCTCTCGTACTAAGCTGTATAGTTGTATAGTTGTATTGCTGTTAGTGTTAAAGAGACACATATTTCGTCTCTTTCGCATAAGGCGATGTACTACATTTCCGTCCCGCCGCATTCTAATCATGTTACGTCTGTTGGATTATAATGACTAGCCTTTGAGTACGTTATCTTGCAATAGGTCCATAGCTTACGCGGCCTCTATCGGAATGGTATCTATTTTTTTTTTCTTTGTTGTCACTTGTCAGGTTAAGAATGCAATATCAGAAGAAGGAAAAAAAATATTGGGCTCCTTTGGAAAGGTTGGAAGGCGCGAAACTCGTACGTAGCTGCTGAGAAAAATGGTGCTACGGACGTGAGTTGGCTAAAAGTCGTTTACATAATGCATTTTTTTTATTTGTGTTTCTGATTCTGATAACCTTCCCCTTTAAAATTGATATACATTATGATATATAATTACGTATATAGACTTGTTAAATAGTTTTTCGACAACAAATCCTGAGGTGATTTTGCAGTCCACTACTGTACACTCAGGACAAACATGGCCGTAAAAAAACCCTAGGACAGAGTTTGATAGAACTTTGCCAGAATCATAGGACAAGTATAAGCTATCATTACATGCAAGTCTCACCAGTGGAGGTTCTTGGACCAAGTTCCAAGTTGCTGATAAGCTTATAATATGCAATACCGTAATGACTTGCTAATGATGACGATTTCTTGCAATAGGCAATAGCTTAGCCGGTCTCTATCGGAGAGGTGTTTATTTATTTTTCTTGTTATTATCATTCAGATCAAATTCCGGAAGCAATATAAAAAAAATCGGTAAGATACTTTTGGAAGGGGTAAAAGGCATGAAACTTGAACTTAGCTACCGAGAAACAATGGCGCTGCAGATATAAATTGACTATGATTCGCTTACAAAAAGATTTTTTTTTGTTTTTTTTTATGTTTCGGATTCTGGAAAAGATCCTCTTTAAAATGATATACAATATGATACATAATTATTTATATAGACTTAGTTATCCAGCAACAAATCTTGAGCCGATTTTAGCTCCCACTGTATTTTATCACATTTTTAGCCAGGACAAACATGGCCGTAAAAAAAGAACCCCGGGACAGAATCTGATAGAACTTTGCCAGATTTATAGAGAAAGCATAAGCTTTCATTACATATAAGTCTCATCAGTGGAGGTTCTTGGACCAGATTCGCCCATTCTCCTTTTGAAGTTTTCGTAAAAGACTTACTTACAGTTTTAATGATACTTACTTGGTCCTTGACGTAGTAACTTAGGAAACTTTTTACGTTAGGAACAAAGACCAAGGTCCTTGGAAAGCTACCCAAAATCCAAATGTCACTTTCGGAAATAAGGAGTGAGTGAGACAGACAGTTTTTTTATTTAGTTTGTGGCTTGGTTGCACCTCGGTTGCACGCACGATGGATGGTCCATTATTGCAATAGATGGGCAAACTACCCGGATTTTGGGAAAATTCCGAACTAAAAAATCAGGAAGATTGCCCATCGCAATCGATACGATACGTACCGGACGGGATCTTTGTTGCCGGGGGGCGGAAAGAGAATTACTGGGAACGGCACATCACTAATGGTGACGTCTTTTTTTTTGAAAATGTCCGCGGTAAAATACAAATTTTGAAAACGGGGTAGCAGAGGCCATAGCATTCATATCAATTATTATATTTGTACAAAATTTTCCTGTACCCAAAGCCTGCCTGTAAGAAATTGCTGCATGAGCAATAAGGTCGCCTGTTGTGCCTTTCTATATCTGTTGTCCTTATCTCTGTATGTAGTGTCCATTATGCTCAATAAAGTATTTTATCTATCTAAAGAGAAAGTCACTGTATCTATCGCTTTGCCGTCAACATAACGTGCGCAAGTAATCATAGCGTGGACAAAGAGACGTTTGCTTGCGCGTAAGCGCGGAGACGGACTGCATGTGACCTTGTATCGCACGGTCACATGCATTTCTCTCTACTTATGAGGGATAATAATGCAGCAGAGCATAATTTTACATTAGACGTTTATTTCATATAGGTACTTAATTAGATGTAAGTTTCCTCTTCTGTGGCTTGGATCTACCACGTCTCTTTAACTCTATAGATTTTTGTACTTTAGAATTTATCTCAGTATAAATCTGATTCTTTGTTTCTTTTATGGCTGCCTCATACTCATGTGACAGGCGTTTAAATATTTCAGTATTGACTTCCAGTTGTGGCAATTCAGATTTTCCTCCTGATTGAATTAACTCCTGTAAATAAATTAAAATAAATAATTATATTTCCATAACCCAAGTGTTTTACACTACATTACATATTAAGATAAGAAGAAACAGCATACCTTAAATAAACTAACTTGGTTCTGTACCAAAATAGTAACAGCATGGCCTGTACGTCCAGCTCGCCCAGTTCTGCCTACTCTGTGTATGTATGTCTTTATATTTTTTGGGGGATCATATGATATCACATAATTGCAATCTGGTATATCAATTCCTCTAGCTAAAGCGTCTGTACCTATTAACCTGAAATCAAGGAATGTTATAAAAAAAAAAAAAATAACAGCGTGCATTGTATTTTTAACAGTGACTTGTAACTTACACATTAATTTCAGACTGAGTGAATTTCTTTAAAACTGACTCCCTTGTTGTTCTGTCTAATGCTGCAGATAATTCTGCTACCTTCAGTTTCTCTTGTCCCCAAACATTAAGGAGGACTGCCAGCCTATGGGCAGATTGAGCTGCATTAGTGAAGCAAAGTACTTTGTCCCAGTTTTGCTCAACCAAAAAATGGTATAAAATGAGTGGCTTCTCCTCAGCAGAGCAGGTTACAAACTGTTCCTTCAACTCAGCAGGAGTTGTATACTTTCTTATGGAATCTTCATCTTCAAATTCATTTATTGGAGCTGCAGAAAACAGTTTTGGCTGGAAAAGGCCCCACTGTTCTAACTTCTCCGGGTCTTGGGACAAGGTTGCAGAAAACAGCAGCTTATGTGGTGGTGCTTTCTGTGTGCTGAGACAATTCCAGCTTAAATTAGGCACTTTACCTGTCATTAACTCATTTTCTAGTTTAACACATTTATCCATGTGATAGAGCCAATCATTTTGAATATGGTCCATTATTCTGTCAGCTTCATCAATTACAAGAAATTTCAAATATTTTAATGAAAAGCCTTCTGTGTTCTGTATATGTTCTACAAGGCGTCCAGCTGTGCAGACTATAATGTCCACCTCACTTATCCACCCAGCTGACTCTGCTGTGAATGTAGGAATTATATTAATCAATATTTAATTATTTGTAAAATAATTTATATCTTAAAATTAATACTTACTATATTTCACTATTTGTTGCTGCTCTTGTTGAAGTGGTGTAGAGCCACTCAGTAAGGCTACATTGAGTCCGGTCTTTGCACAATACTTTCTGAAAACTTTTGAAACTTGTGCTGCTAATTCTTGTACAGGCAGAACTACTAGTGCTCTGATGTGTCTCCCAACTTCATTCATAAGTATCTTAAAAATAAAGATATTATCCATTGAAAAATATTACTACTTGTGTTTATAATGTTACTTGTATTTAATTACTTGCAGTGTTATACCTGAATGATTGGCAATACAAAAGACAATGTCTTGCCACTACCAGTTGGTGCAGAAACACAAACATCATGTGGCCACATTGGTCCTGGTAATTTATGTTCGTCAAGAATAAATGGTATTACTTTTTCTTGCACAGGGAATAGCTGTGTAACACCTTCACTCAGAAGAGTGTTCTTTAGAATAGTGTGTAGCCAAGGTAGATTCTCAACAGGACATGACAAGTTCTGTAAGCTGGTTGATACTCCATCTGCATGTGATAACCAATAAGGTAGGATTCTGTGAACCTGTGAATTAAGTTTAAATTAAATTAAGTAATAACTGTAAGTCAGCTATCACAAAACAAATTATATCACTACAATATTTTTAAATAAATGTTGATATCAAGTAAGTATTACCTTTGTTTTCTTTTCAAAGTCACCATTTCCTAAGACTTTGAACTCAAAATCAGGTTTTCCTTTTTTTGGTTTGACATGTGACTTTTCTGCATCTGCAGTCAGTTTTTCGTTTTCATTAGTTTCATGTACAATTCCATCATTCTTTATTTCTGCTTCAGAAGAAGTCACAGGCTGCTCTCGCAGTGTTATAACATCTGATGACTTTTTTTGTGAAGCGTTAGCTTTCTTCCTCTGTTCAATTCTCTGTTTTAGTTCCTGGAGATGTTTGGTTTCATGATCGATTATATCAACTTCTTCTTCTGTTCCTTTATACCTGTAATAAGGGAAATAAATTAAGAACAAGGTAACATTTTGAGTTATTTGGAAACTTAACATAACCTAAAGTGCAGCAAGCAATTAAACATTATCGTACCTATTAATAACAAATAAATTCATTTTTCCGCACACAATTCTATAGTGTTTGTTGGTATAAACGTGGAAATTAATTTATAGCACAAATGCTGCTATATAATGCTATTGCTATAACAATGCAGTGCAGTGGTGGAGAACGAAACGTGTTTGTGTTGTGACATTTGAGTTTTGTTTCATACAATTAATCCAAAAAAAGAAACAAAACGCAGGTATTTTTTAAAGCGTACATGAAATATCTCGTATACATAAGTACTACATGTAGTCACGTCACGTCACGATTTGCTTCATTTGCCGTAAATTGCACCGAACGTAAAAGTGGTAATAATATTATTATTGAGTAAAGAAAATCTCTTGTCCTAGAATCATGAATAGGGTTCTTTATGTAGGTATTATACAAGAGACTGTATAACTTAAATCATTTGTCAAAATAGATTGGTCATCTAAAAAAAATACTTGAAGTGTTGCCATCTTTTCATTGGTTATTTTGTTGGTTTAAGTTTGATTTTAATAGACAGAGACAGAGTATCAATAATCAACAAAGAGCAAATAATCAAATAAGTTTCTGCAAAGATTATATTTTGATAGCTATTTCATACAATTCATATAATATGTAGTAATTTTCTACCACCTATCTTATTTTCTCTTTTATTTTTTTTTTGTATGTTTGTCCCCTGTTGTCATTTATTCTTGAACGCATCGTGATCTCGATTTTTTTCATTCGTTTCGGCCAAGTTTCGGCGACGTTTCGGATCGGTGTTCGGTGGTTTTGGAGAATTTTCGATTTCTCAAACCGATCAAATGTTTCTCAGCCAGTTTTTCAAAAAATAAGTTAATTCTTTCTTATTTTCAGTAAATATCATTTTTAGTGCCGAGAATATAATAATCCTATCAAAATGGCTAGTGTATCGTATCAAATAGCGAATCTGCTGGAGAAGGTAAGCCGGTGTATTTCTTTTATCATTTTTTGGAGTTCATAACCTGTGTTGACTATGTGAATAGGAAGAAATTGTGGTGTTTGTTTTAGATGACATCTAACGACAAAGACTTTCGGTTTATGGCTACAAATGACTTGATGACTGAGTTGCAAAAAGATAGTATAAAGCTCGATGACGACTCTGAGAGGAAGGTTGTGAAGATGCTGCTGCGCCTGCTCGAGGATAAAAACGGTGAGGTGCAGAACTTGGCGGTCAAATGGTAAGTTAACACTTCACTTAAATGCTTAATGACAAGTATTTAAGCTTTGTCATTGAATTAACATAAACAAGCAATATGTTGCTCTCTGATAAGATATAACAAAATATTTCTCTGCCATGTAAATGGAGTGGGATGGTATAGCTATTTTTAGTACATTAGGAGACCTAATATATTTGTTATAAGATTTAATGGAGGTATATTAGTAGTTTAACACTACTCCACCACTAAAAATATATTTTCTTGCTTTTCTAGCCTTGGCCCACTTGTAAACAAAGTTAAAGAGTACCAAGTAGAAGGAATAGTAGAGACTCTTTGTGTGAACATGCTGTCTGAGACAGAGCAACTGCGAGACATAAGCAGCATTGGCCTTAAGACGGTCATATCTGAACTGCCACTAGGTTCTAACACCCTAGCTGCTAATGTTTGTAAGAAGATTACTGGACGGCTGAGCAGTGCTATTGAAAAGGTATTACTTGTGCTGCATATAGTATTACTGTATATTTAAAATACATTCATTCAAATTATTGTATAAGTAAGTAAAGCTGGAAACTATTAATAAAAATAAAATTAAAGCAAAGTTTAGCACATAGTCTTTTACTTTCTTGTTTTTTCTTGTCTTATTTGTCTCAGGTTTGTTAAAAGAACATTTTTTTTCTTTGTGTACAATAAAAGAAGTTAAGACTAAACATATATAAACTTCTCTATATGTAAAGTTTTGCTCATATGATGACTCATAATTTCAGCAAGAAGATGTGTCTGTCCAGCTGGAAGCTCTGGATATTTTAGCAGACCTGTTGAGCAGGTTTGGAGGTCTACTGATATCATTCCATCCCATGCTCCTCAACTCATTGCTACCTCAACTTGCTTCTCCACGTCAGGTAAGTAAATGATATAGAAAGATTTAAATGAAATTATCAATTTAGTTATTGATTATTATATATTAATCAGTGTATATAATCAAGAAAGAATACCATACCATAAAGTTTTTTTCAACAAATTTTTTGTTCATTCCTCTGAAAATATCTTGATGCTCAAGATATTTTCAGAGGAATGAACAAAAAATTATCCCTACCATATGTCTACTCATCCCCTTTTGTTTTTCCCAATGAATAATTGTATTATTTGTTTATAAATTAATTCAGGGAGCATAACTAATATGATAGATCACACATTGTTTTTATCTCTATTTCATTATCGCATTTTGTTAATTATAGTCTTGAAAAATGTCTGTTAACATTTTAGGCAGTTCGCAAACGCACGATAGTCGCTCTGTCGCATTTAGTGATGTCCTGCAATGCTGATCTGTATAAGAAGCTCATTGATCACTTACTGGAGGGCCTTAGCGCATCTACCTCTTCCTCTGTCACACGTACACACATCCAGTGCATTGCATCCATATGGTAAGGTATTTTATATTAATATGATTAATATTATTTGTAAGGTCAACTTATGTCTGTGATCTACTGGAAGACAGTCACAATTCATTTATTTATTTATTTATTATTTGGATTTTTGTGTGTATTTATATACTATGTTCAACATAGAAACATTTTGTATCCGGCACCATAATGTTATAATGTTGTTATAGAAATGGTTTTTACGTGACTTTTAGAATACATAGCTTAGTTGTAGATAGGGGAGGCCTGGGATTTAAATAATAAGTCCATTAATTCTGAATTGTTCTGAATTTTTTTTCTACAATCCAACATATTTTCAGCCGTCAAGCCGGGCACAGATTCGGCGAGCAGTTGGACCGCGTCGCGCCGCAAGTGCTCGAGCATTCCACCAAGGCAGATGAGGAGTTGCGTGAACATTGCCTGCAGGCCCTCGAGGCATTCGTACTTAAATGTCCTAAAGAAGTCCAGCCACATATTTCTACTGTAAGTAGTTTCTATATAGTAACCAGTTTTGTGATTTTAATTTCAGGTCCTCTAAATTTAATTTGTTTGTAAAATACTTATAGCAAATTCCATTTAGTTTCTATGGGACAATGGGCAATTACTAATTGTGAGAATGACCGGCGCGGGTATGCTGATTTAGTGAACGCTCTATGTACATACACAAATAAAAAAAACTTCTTTTCGGCGACATGGCGTCAGTGTAGCCATGCCATTTTTGTCATAGATAAACTAAATTCTACACCTTTTTGCCACTACTTGAAGGTCTGGAGAACCTTCGTCACACTTACGCCGTCTATTGTTGCTGAGCGAGGGTCCCAACACCCTTAAGTACTTAACTCCACTGGACGCGCAGCTTAACGCTTTATTGTTGTTCAGATTATCGAGCTCTGCTTGAAGATGATCACGTACGATCCCAACTACAACTACGAAGACGAGGAGGGCGGCGGCGGCGAGGATGAGGAAATGGAAGACGAGTCCTTCACTCCCGATGCCGAGCCTGAGTCTGATTCCGAGGAGTACTCTGATGATGACGACATGTCTTGGAAGGTAATGTTTGTGTTAGCAGTATTACTGGGATAATCTACATGCAAATGCTTGGATTTTCTTTGAGGTTGTGCCCGAGCCCAGGGTGGCCAATATTAAGGTGCCAATCTTGACAAGTAATTCACTAATGATAACAAGAAATAACTCAAAGTACCTATATTTGAAATTGTGTACTAAAGGTTTGTGCACATTATAGCAGACCACACCGCACCGCACCATAGAAAAATAATCTTCCTAAAACACTTTCGTACAAAAGTTGACAATAAATAGGCTAGTTTCCAACTAATCAAAAAATCAAATCAAATCAGGTACTTTTTAGGTTTAATATTAGATTAGGTTTAATATCTCAAATTTTACAGGTAAGGCGAGCTGCCGCTAAGTGCTTGGAGTCGGTTATCGCTACTCGGCACGAATTACTTGCCGATATGTACCAAACTGTATCTCCCGCTCTGATTGCCAGGTTCAAAGGTAAACTGTCAATATTTTTGCATTATTTTTTTCATTATGAGTTTTTGTAAAATACTTTATTCAAGTGTCACTGCAGGTATTATAGCTTTTATACAGAGATAATTCCTTTTTCCAAGTTCTGTTTTCGTTGTGTCACTTCTGATGTATCACTACTCAAAAAGCAAAGCATAAATATTGAATAATTTCATTGCAAATGAATGAATCATCTAAAAAACAGAGTACCTCAAAAAAATATTGGACCTAAATTAGGATAAATCTAGTATGAACTCCAGTGTTTGTATAACGTTTCTTGCCTTTCCAAAATAATAAACTTATTACTGGTCTTTTCTAGAACGTGAAGAGAATGTGAAATGCGACATTCTGAGTGCGTACACGGCATTGCTGCGCGCAACCCGCCCGCCGCCCTCGCTGCAGATGCCCATCGCACCCGCTGATAACTCCCCACAAGCCCTACTCCTACAAAGGGTATGTACCGGTTGTATAGTTATGTCCCGAGATTTAGATGTGAGTGAGGAACTTGTATTATTTTTGCTGTGTATTTATTATTTGGTTTCACAATTTATAAAGACGAGTTGTCCCATCGGGGTTTTTTTATCTGTGACATGACTTTTCGACTTTTAAAAAGCGTACAATCCACGAAACTAAATATATTTTATACCGACTGATCTTTTACCCGCCGTCCGATCTGAAAACACTTTTGTTACTACTCTGCATCGTATATCTCATAAAAATGTGCAAGTAAACTATGGTCCCATTGGCCATTAGATAGAGAGTGGTTGCGGGTCGTATAAAAGAGTAAATGCAGTATGCCCCATGGCCGGCAGGTGGCGGGCGTGGTGCGCGGCGCGCTGCGCGTGATCCGCGGGCGCTCGGTGCGCGCGCGCGGCTGCGCGCTGGCGCTGCTGCGCGAGCTGCTGGCCGCCGCGCCCGGCTGCCTGCGGGACCACGCCGACCGCGTGCTGCGGGCGCTCACGCCCGCGCTCACGTCAGTGCTCCCATACCATGCATGCTATCAAACCATGTCTAGTTTCATTCATTTCAGCATATTTTGGTGCTGTAGTAACCAAACATAAGGTACATCCATCGCAATATGGACTAAGTACCCACACCTCACCGAGCTCTCTGTTAGACCAACGTGATAGGTGGTGAGTCCTATCGCCGTCTATAATGATCGAGCCAACTATTTTTAGAGCAAGACCGGTGTTGGGGTTCGAACCGGCGCCCTCAGGTTTGAGAAGCACGGGAACTGAGTGAACCAGGCCACTGTGGCTTTTTTTAAATCGAAAGATAGATTGCAAAAGTTGATAAAAATGATGACTTTTTTCCTTACCTTGTATTAACGCAGTGCTGGGCAAAGGCCTCCATTTACTGATTTAAACATGGAGATAAATCCAGACGCTCACTCCAGTCCGATATGCAATAGACTCTTGCCAAACAACACTCCATTATTGACCAATTAACTTATATGGATAGATTCATTGAATGTACCGACTCTACCGACCGAAATAAGGACGCATTTGTAGAATAAACTATTGTTATACATTAAATGTTATAACAACACATAACCTAAGCTTACGCCTATATCCCAATGAGGTAGTCAAAGGTACATTCAACGCAAGATGAACTAAGTACTCACACCTCACCGAGCTTTCTGTGAGATCGACGTGATAGGCGGCAACAAAAGCGTTTTTATTTTATAATATTCAATTCGTCTACAGCGACAAATCGACAGCGTCGTCAATGAAGATCGAAACTCTCGTGTTCATCGTATGCCTGGTGCGTGGTCACCCGGGCGAGACGATGCGCGCGCACGTGGCCACGCTCATGCCGGCCGTCATCGCCTGCGTGCACGACCCATTCTATAAGGTCACTGCTGAGGCGCTCAGGGTGCTGCAGACACTTGTTAAAGTCATCCGTCCACTTGGTGAGTGTCGCAAATCATCAGAAGATGATACAGCAGCCGCATAAATTATATATAATGTAATAAATTGTTAAACTTTGATCACCAAACCATAGGTCACGAGTTAAATTTCCGAACAAGCTCTGCACAGATTAATAAGAAAGGGGAGTTGGCGATAGTTCATTTCGTTAAAGATAATTACGCCGAGGCAAAAAGTACACGGATCAAGAAGGAATAACATACGCCCCGCCTCCTTTCGTGAAGTCATGGTCCGATTGTTCATAACGTGGCTTACATTCATATGTCAACTAGGTATGTTTGTGTTATGAGTTATGTTTTAAACGGACCGTTTTGTTACTCCGATAGACGCAGTAGTGATCACAGAGGGCGAGGAGGCCCAAGTGCAGCCGCCGCCGGAGGACCTGCAGCGGTTCATACCAGAGATGTATCAATGCACTCTAGTGCGCCTGCGCGCCACCGACATGGACCAGGAGGTGAAGGAACGAGCCATCGCCGCCTGTGGACAGCTGCTGTGTCACTTCGGGGATTATTTAGAGGTATGTACAGTCACGAGTACTAATATATATACACCTTGAAACCATGTCACATTAACTTTTTTGACAAATTGAACCGTAAGTCTCATTAAATGTCAAATATGATAGTGCGACAGGGTTCTAAATTGGGTATATAATATTGCTCATGACTGTTTGTGTGATAAGCTTACCCATACTGTCTGGTTTGTTTGTATGTTTTATTTTGTCATCATTTACAAATATGTATTCATAAATAATAATTCCCAGCGGAAGCTGCAGTAACTAAATATGTGTTATACATTTATAAATTCACGCATATAATCCTTACTGTGCTGGGTAGACGTCCAAGTCGTCAAAAGACAATTTACAGACTCTTTTTGATACATTCTGATTTTTGGTCACATTTGAATCGGAGTAACAGGTTACGCCCATACGTCGCCTTCAAAACTATTATATCATCAATTTCGTCATCAAATTACGACACCTTTATTAAGAATTTATTGGACTTATGATGTCTAGGACGCTCGGTGAGGAGTGGGTACTTAGTTCATCTTGCGATGGAAGTACCTCTGTCTACCCCAATTGGGATATAGTCGTGAACTTATGTTTTATGTCCACTATGATTAATTCGGAACATTCGAACCTCTAATATATTTTTCTTATGTTGTCGTGTTTTGATTGAACTCTAATCGTATTATAAAGAACTGCTGTAGACTGAGAATTGGGTAGTTTCTTAGGTCAAAGATAAATTATGAAATTCTGATTACTAAATAAAGACAGTTCTAAAGGTGACAACGTTTTCTTTTTTCTATTTAATTTTTTATGAATTTTAATAAAGAAGAATGTAATTATAAGTGCGACATTTTGTCACGTTTTTCTATGACGTCATAAGTTGTTTTTTCATACAAATTATATTATAGTAATTCGTGTTTTGTCTTTTAGTAAAAAGTAACTGATTTGACTAGTTGGAAACTACCCTAATAGCGAATAACGAGTATCTTTTTTTCTTTTCAGAGCGAACTTCCCGTCTGTCTGCCAATATTCTTAGAACGTCTTCGCAACGAAATAACGAGACTGACTACCGTCAAAGCGCTAACGAAGGTGGCTTCCTCACCTCTGCGTATTGATCTCTCACCTATTATGGTAAGAAAATTAATGCCTATTTTGTTTCTGTTTACATATTGTGCGTTACAGAAGAAAAAGTGAGGTGGTAGAGGATGTAGCTATTTATTTTTATATTACCAACTACATATAAAAATACACTTTCAAGCCTTGCCGCCATCGTGGAGCTAGTCACAGCGACATTCGGATAATAATATTATATTTAATTATACATTTATATTTTTTATTTGTGTCCGAATATGTATTGACCACATATCTGAATTAAATACATTGATTTCTCTTATCTGAACGGAAATGCTCATCTGAAGTCATGAGAAAACAATTTATACGTTCGGTATTATTTCTAATTCCTTTCATTCATAATATTTCTTAATAAAGTATGCCAAGAATGTAGAACCCCGATACCGACCCCGCCGGCCTGGACGACGATTTCCCTCATTTAGCGTTTATCGCTATCGACCCACTAGGGTCGATTAATTCTTTCAAATATTATACTCGGCGCCCTGAGCCGAGGTTCGCGTCCAACTGGGACCCTCAGGCCTGTTGTTTTAAGTGTTGTACCGGATGTGAGCCCTAAGCGTTTCCTATTTGTCCGGCCAAATAGTTAATGCCATTTGCGGCTAATCTACAATAAGTCACATCAAAATTAAAATGGCAATAATGTGTTTCAGTCTGATGCTGTGCCAATTCTTGGATCCTTCCTGAGGAAGAATCAGAGAGCTTTGAAATTGTCCACTCTGGTGTTGTTGGATACGCTGGTTCAGAACTACAGTGACTCTATCAGCATAGAGTTGCTAAGCAAGGTACGTACGATGTGTCATTATCAGTGATCGGATGTTCGGGCTTTTAATGTTGTGGCGCTGGTTGGCTAATAAGTATAAGGAGCATTTTTGTATTGGAAAAAATCGGCGAAACTCGGATTGACATATAGCTTAAATTAATTGGTTTTAAGGAGAACTAAAAATAACTATCGTAACGTTTTATTATACGAAATACATTGTTTTAAGTAGCCGCTACCATACTTTCATAGCTTTATAAAAGCAAAAAAGCTCCCGCTCCCTTTATAAAAACAAAGAATTTATATTATAACAAGACCAAGTTTTGCCTCTGACCGCTTTGGCTCTATTTGGTTGAATACGGACCAGAATATTCATCAGCAACGTCGCTTCGCTCGTAAAAGGAAACTGAGGAGGTTATTGCACCAACATAAGTACTTTGTTAGGTCAAGAGATTGCATATGTTAGGGCATTGACGGTACCGTTCAGGTAGTATGTAATGTAAACGTTTTGCAGGTGCTAATGGAAGTGCCGCCTCTAATCTGCGAGGCGGACCTGCACTGCGCGCAGACGGCGCTGACGCTGGTCCGCGACGCGTGCCTGTCCTGCCCCGCCGCGCTCAGCGACGACGTGCGCCGCGCGCTCACGCCCAACATACTCGCGCTCGCCAAGTCGCCGCTGCTGCAAGGCGAGTGTTGCCTGATAGATATTCTGCTAACTGCCCTAATGAAAACGCTCAGACGGCGCTCACTTTAATATAGAATAAAAATAATATTACGTATAGTTGTACGTTGTACAGTCACATTGCTGAACGTCAGGGTCACCATGATATGTCCAGCAATGGGATTATAATAAAACTTGGTCGTAGAATGTACTAGTATATCGAGAACCACTTTAGAGCAACCGTCTTGTGCGCAGTAAGTTCAGTAATAAAAAACATGTTCGCTAACAACGCCAGCTATGGTGCATTTTTAGAATTAATCGACATACATCACGATAGGTGGCGTTGTACAATAAACGGTATCTCCGCCCCGCACTAATTCGTATCGGGCGCCGACCTCACTTCTCTAGGTCTTACTTCAGTAAGACTGAAGTCTTAAATGGCCGTTAATCGGTAAGGAACAAGGCGCAGCATGTCTGTCTCACTCACTTTTAAGCGTTATGCGACACACAATGGTAAGATTGAGATTATTCTATGGACTGTCCGGAGTTTGACTTAAGTAACGGAGGGAGTTGACACGAAGCGAAGCTAATCTGAGCCCATTTTAATAATGCAAAAAATTGCCTCCCCCAGGTGGAGCTCTCAAGGCAATGCTGGGCGTGCTGAGCGCGCTGGTGTCAGCGGACGTAGCCGGGTGCTCGCGCCGGGACCTGCTGGCGCTGCTGGTGGCGCCTGTCACGCGCCTGCACGATCACACCGCCACGCCGCACCACATGAAGCAGGTACACATATCACCGCGACCAGCATCCACCAAAACAGGAGGTGGAATCAGGTGGCTGGGACTGGTGGGGGGCTGAGAGTGTCCCTTCTATAACATAACACACCTGAATACGTCTCAATGCACAATTGGCCTCCTCAAATAACCGTAGCATACCACACTACGTTACTACAGTGCGAGATTCTTCTATACATAGTATTATTCTTGTTTATTCTATGATATAGTGTTACCAGTCCTTGTAGTATTGAGTTACTGAGCTAGCCAACAGCTGTTAGATATAACTTGTAGCTATGTACATTTCAGCAGTGGTATGAATGACTGTGGCTGTTGCCGATCCGTTACGGATAACGGATGTGATGTTAATTTTATAATGTATAATAAGTCATGCGGGGTTGGTTGGAAGAAATCTCTTTTAGAGATAAGCCCACCTTTTGTACCTATTTTATTTGTCATTGTCAATTATAATAATAAAGAGTTTTAGTAATATCACACGTGTGTGTGTGTGTGTGTGTGTCGGCAGGCGTTCCACTCGCTGGCGAAGTGCGTGGGCGCGGTGGTGGTGGAGGGCGGCGCGGACGCGCTGGACGTGGTGCGCGGCTTCCTGCGCGACGCCGAGCGCCCGCCCTCCGACGCGCACCACATGTTCGCGCTGCTCGCGCTCGCGGAGATCGGCAAGCACTTGTAAGTAGCTAGGCTGTTAGAGCGGGTGCACTTTTGTTGCGTTTTCGTACGAATTCGACTTGTCTGTATATGTTTTTGACTTAAAACACTGGTGTATGACCTCCTCCCAGTGTGCATAATACTTTAAAACTCGGGATTATTCCTGCGTAAATACAGTCCTAAATAGACTTCATCCACCGAGCGAAAAGGACGAGTTGGCGATAGTTTACATCGTTTCGAAAAACTCAGTACAGATCTCGCGGTCAGACTAACTTCATCGTAAGTCGAACACGGTCAGCTTGGCTTAATTAACCATATAAATTATTTGTTTGTACAGAGATCTGAGTGAGATCCCAAACCTGAAGGAAGTGCTGCTGAGCTCGTTCACGCCGTCTTCGGAGGAAGTAAAGTCGGCAGCTAGCTATGCGCTTGGCTCCGTCGCCGTGGGCAACCTACCCGAGTTCCTGCCCTTCATACTTGAGCAAATCGAGGCGCAACCCAAACGGCAATACCTCTTGCTGCATTCTTTGCGAGAGGTAGGTTAAGCTGTGTATTTTACTTTATGGACCATATTAATATTGTGAAGTGTCGGAATTTACAAATAACTCTAGAGTTGACCCTAGGACCTGTGCTGGGACTCTAAATACGCGACATTTTTCCACTCTCCTGTATATTGAATAGGACCAGTCATGAACATCATGATGAACTAACTAGGCTAACAATGATGAAAAGTCTTCACAAAGATTATATAACACAAAAACATGAAAAGACAACGTAACTTTTTATAATTGAGTCATTTTGTAGATTGGAGTATGTAGTAGATTTTGTATGAAACTTCTTCACCTCTTGAAAACCGCTGTCACAAACAACAAAGCGTAATAAAGTTGTAATTTTGCAGATAATTTCGTGTGAATCGTGCACGCCGGAAGGAGTAGAAGCCCTAAGGCCCTTCATTCCGGAGATATGGGTGCAGCTCTCTAAACATTGTCAGTGCGTGGAGGAAGGATCTCGTAATGTCGTAAGTATTGAATAACATAACATAGCCGAAGGGGTAGCCAGAGGTTATGTTTAAGTACCAAGCTAGCTAGCTATTTTTAACAAGCATACACAAGTAAAGTGATTCCTGTCTATCCTAACTTTCTAACTCTCGCGAACTTAATGTTCGAGACATTCTACACCAGGTTTAAGAAAATTTATTCTCATAAGAATTTTACAATTCACTTACATGAGAAACTTAAAAATATTTTAATATAAGTAATATATGTTTGAGACAAGCGTACGAATTACAATATTTCTATTTTCTACTATAAAAAATAAAACGAGGTAGGTAGTTGACGAATAATTTGCATGAGGTGTTATTGTGCGAAGCGTTATAGGCACTACTCATTCAACGAGCAAAGCACACGGATCTAGTGCGAACTGGAAGTGCCGAGCGTAGTTGCGTCGGAGATGGAATAGATAGATAAAAATATATTTTATTAGTTACAAGTATGGTTAGTTAATTTATATGTATATATGTGTGTGTATATAATTTTAGCTTTACTTTAATTTGCCATTTACTTTATTAGTAGGTATGATTACCAACCTCATCAACCCTGGTGTCAGGGTTACTACTGAGCAGCCAAAGGCCCCTGGCATGGCTCATGTAACGACTACTTACTTACTTAACGTGCCTTCCGAAGCACGGATCATCTTACTTTTGGAAAATCAGGTGATGAGTGCGCAATGTCCTAACCAAACCAGGAACCACAAAGTATTTAGTTATAGTCAAATTAGCTAGTCTTACAAAACGTCAAAACTAAAAATTGCTATGGAATTTGTATGGAATCACAAAACTATGTCGTCTTAACAACTATGTGAAAAATATAGTATATACCTTACTAAAGCTGGTTTTTGCATTTGGAGAATAAGCCGATGCTCCGATGCTCCCTAGGACAAGAAAATGGTTTAATAGTTTAAGACCTATCTTTATTTAAAAAGCAGCATTTCATAGTCTATCTGTGACCCACACAACTACCCAAGTTAGTCAGGTGATATTTCAGTAATCGTTTAAATGTAAGCATGCTTTTGGCTCCTTTAATATCTTTAGGCAATTTATTATATAGGTCTACACTTTGATAGGTTATGTTATTTATTCCGTAATTAGTCCGTGGGCGCGGCCACATTAAGTTGTCTGCCGATCTTAACTGATGCCTGGTTTGTATTTGACTTTTTTTCGTGAAAGTTATTGTAGTATGTATATCTTTCATTAAAATTTTTCTTATTAATATACAGGTATAGTATCGAAATGTCTGTGCAATATTCATTAGTTTTGTTTTTTTGTATAGAATGTCAGTGGAAGTCAGATAGTCGTAGTTGAACAACACTTTTATCAATTTATTTTGTGCAATTTGTATAGCTCTAATGTTTGTTTTGGCAGCTGATCCCCATAACTCAATCAAGTAATCTATGTGTGGTTTAACAAGTGAGTTGTAGATCGTGTATCGTACATTTAATGGTAGACATCTAATAATGCCACGAAGTGCTCCAGTGAGTGATGTTAATTTGGATTTTACATTTTTAATATGTGATTTCCATGTTAAGCGATCATCTAGCGTTAGACCTAAGTACTTTTCACTGTCTGTTCTAGCAATTACTATATTGTTAAGTTTTAAAGGTAGAAAGTCAGGTATTTTTTTATTTTTGGCTCGAAAAATTACGTAATGTGTTTTAGCTGCATTTACAGTGAGGAGATTACACTGGAACCAGATATTAAGAACATCCAAGTCTCCTTGGGCATCTGTAATTATAGAATCAATTTTGTGTCCAAAGTAGAATAAACTGGTGTCGTCGGCATATAGTGACAATTTTCCTTTCAGGTCAAGTTTGCAGATGTTATTTATATAAATCAAGAACAGTAAAGGTCCCAAAATCGACCCTTGTGGGACACCGAATATAATTGGTTTTGGGCTACTTTTTGATTCTGCAATCTTAACAACTTGTTGGCGATTGTAAAGATAGGATTTAAGAATATTATGAGCAGTACCAGTAATAGCAATGTCATTTAGCTTATTTAACAAAATCTCATGGCTCACGGTGTCAAAGGCCTTCTTAAGGTCAATAAAAATTCCCAAAGCAATTTTTCTTTGGTCTATACTGTTCTTGATTTCGGTTACAAGGTCTACCGTCGCAGATAAGGTGTTTGATTTACTCCTAAAGCCATATTGCCTTTCATAGAGAAAATTGATTCTATCTAGGTGTTCTTCTAGACGGCTGTAAATAATCTTTTCATATATCTTAGAAACAACAGGTAGCACTGAGATAGGGCGGTAGTTACCTGGATCTGAACGACTACCAGATTTATAAATAGGCGTTATCTTAGCAATTTTGAGGCTGTCCGGAAATACACCTTGCTCTAAACAATTATTTACGCACCGACTAAACTCTTCAGATATTAGGTTTTTCACACACTTTAGTGATTTTGTGGTGATTCCATCCAAACCAGCACTAACATTCGGGTCTAAATTATCAATTATTTTAGTAATTTCCGTAGGTGTTGTGAGTCTAAAAGATGATAATGTGTTTCCAGCTAGATCAGTGTGGTTTGCCGTGGTAAGCACTTTGTTATTATGATACTGAGCAGGTATCGCTTGAGCCAATATGGCCCCAACGGACGAAAAGAAACTGTTAAATTGTTCACTCATTTTTTGAACATCTGTAATAGGGACGTCGTTGACTATCAATTTTGCTGGAATAGAAACCTTTTTGATTTTGTTCTTAGACAGGTCATTAATTAAAGCCCACATCTTGATTGGTTTGTTTACACAGTTGGAGAATTGTTTCCGGTAATATTGACTTTTTGTTCTCTGTATATTTTCAGCTACTAAATTTCTTTCCTTTAAAAATTCTTTTTCCACTTCTTTGTTGTTAGGGTTTGTTTTATATTTATTCCATAAGGTATTTTTGTGATTTATTTTGTCCAAAATGTTTTTGTTGATCCAATCTTGTTTTGGTGGATTAAGAAACTTGATTTTGTTTATTTTAGATTGTTTAATTGCTTGTATCAATTTCTCTTCCAGGACCATATAGCTATCATTGTTCTCGTTCTGTGCTTCGGTATACTCCATTGATTTATACAGTTTTTCGTAATCAATTGCTTTATACTCTGATTTTTTCAGTATATTTGGTTGGCATTTTCGTATCTCTAAGTATATTTGCTTATGATCCGACATCGACGAGTCTACAATAGCTAGGTGAAACTGGTTTCCTTTCAGGTTCGTGATTGCATGGTCTATTAACGTTTTTGTGGATGTTGTTTGTCGTGTGCAATATTCTATATCTATTTTGTTTAGGATTCTGTAGCCTCCCTCTTCTAATGTATCCATGTAATCGCTTACGTAATCATCCTTCGGTTTTAATAGGTTGAAGTTGAAATCTCCCATCAATATGCCTCGCTTTCTCTTATTTAATTGGACGGCAAATGTTTCCAAGAAATTGACGGCACTGGTACGACCAGGCTTATAAACGCCTCCAATGTCAACTGAAAATTTTTCTAGGTGCACCCAGATAAAGTGATTATCATTGATGGTTAACTCTTCAACAAGGTAGTGTTTCAGATTGTCATTTACGAATATCGATACTCCTCCACCACGCCCAGGCCTATTGTTATAATGATGTGTATATCCTTGTAGCTGAAACAGTTTTGCCTGGTCTTCGGACGAAAACCAGGTTTCCGTTAAAATTATAATATGAATTGTAGTACATAATGCCTGTAACACACATTGCAGTTCGTCAAATTTACCACGTTTTACTATACTACGGGCATTGGCGTAGAACATTTTTAAAGATTTCATTGTAGTTGTAATGTCGTTATATCTATTGGTGACTTGGTATGTAACATCTTCTACATCTAACTCTTTGATACTTGAGGATTGGACTTTTTTGATACCTCTTCTTTTATAATTCTTGGTATACCTTTATTATACTTTATGCGCAAATTTTCCTCGCCATCTGAAGTCCTTCGGATCAGTTCATCCTTTAGTTTTTTGTAGTGAGTTTGCTGAGATGGCGTTTGATCGGCAAAAATTTTTATATTATTGTTTCCTAAAGTTGCTCTGTTACGGAGAATATTGACAGCTACTTCTTGGGACTGGAAACATATCTTTATGGAGCGGTTCACCCCGGCTTTATACTTGCCAATACGCATAGTTCTGACAGGAGACGGGCAGTCTGCAGAAACTGCTTTGATAATTTTTAATACTTCATTTTTGTCCGAGTCCTGGCGTGCTTTTGCATCAGTAGACTGGCCTTCAGGTATGCCGCTAATTATGATATTTTTGCGTCTATGATCCCTCTCATGTATTTCATTAATGATTTCTTCGTAGCTATTTTTTGGCTCCAATTCGCCACCATGAGTTTTTAGGATTTGCACATCTTTCTCAAGCACTTCAACTTTTTTATTAGTCTTTTGAGCAGAGGTGGTTAAGATTTCCATTTTATACTTAATCTCGTTTTGTTCTTTGACAAGATTCGTAACCCTCTGCTCAGTTTTCTTCATAGTGGATTGTATATCCGACATTTGTTCTTTTATAACACACAAGTGTGTTAATACTTTTTTCGTTGTTTACATTTGCAGGTTTTGCTTTTGTGTGATAGGAAAATAACTATTACCTTAATGTTTGCAGGTCGCAGAATGTTTAGGAAAATTATGCCTGCTAGAACCACAATCACTATTGCCGCATATTAAAGAATTCTTGAAGTCACCGGAGCCTCTCACTAGGACAACCGCTGTTACGGCAGTCAAATTCACAATTTCTGATCAGGTAAGTTTCAATAAAACATTTTTGGTAATACCTATTTACGTGTTTTTTTTTAAGTAGAAGATTCAATTATGTTGAATGTGAATACTTTCAAAGATAATCTTCATATACACTTGCTATTTTATATCATATTTGAAGTTTCGATTGTTGTATGAACAAATCATATTCATTACGTTATATTTTTCTAATGTTCTTACTACCACATTTTGTGTTACCTGACCAAACATGGACAACAGCATGGTTATGATGCATTTGAACAGTGTAATAGACAGTGTGTTAGGGCGGGTTATATCAAAGCGGAGAGGAAGTGAGACGGCCAGAGAGCGAGGGGAGAGCACTCTCTCCCGCAGCATAACAACAAGCAAGGGCGCGGACAATAACATGCTGTTATTGGTCGATTCCGCACGTCTCTGGTTGTCTCAGCTTCGGGGGAAACTAACCCTTAAGCAGTATAACGACTGTTTTGACAAATGTGTGTTTACGAATGTGATCCAGCCACAAGCGATCGACCCTCTGCTGCGCAGCTGCATGTCGGAGCTGCTGGTGCCGCTGCAGGACCCGGAGCTGGGTGTGCGGCGCGTGGCGCTGGTGGCGTTCAACTCGGCCGCACACAACAAGCCCAGCCTCGTGCGGGACCTGCTGCCGCAAGTGCTGCCTACTATCTACAGCGAGACCAAAGTTAAGGTACGATTACTTTACGCGTACGAGTAGGAAATAATTGTTGACAATTTAATTAAGGTGCAGTAAATAGCACAGTATCGTATAAGCTGTTGGTGTACCTCATCATCATCAATTTAAGAGCCACGCTCTTGTCGGTGTAGCATTTTCCATTCCAGTCTATCAAAGGCCAATTCCTTGACTACCTATTATAAATAAACAAATAAACTGATTAGATTTAATTAAGTAGCAGTTAACACTACCCATTTTTTGTTACAGAAAGAGCTTATTCGTGAAGTAGAGATGGGTCCGTTCAAGCACTCTGTGGACGACGGGTTGGACCTGCGTAAGGCGGCGTTTGAGTGCATGTACACTCTGCTGGGCACCTGCCTGGACCGCCTCGATGTGTTCGAGTTCCTGCGCCACGTGGAGGACGGACTCCGCGACCACTATGACATTAAGATGCTCACCTACCTCATGTGCGCGCGGCTCGCTCAGTTGTGTCCCACTGTTGTATTACAAAGTAAGCATTCATTTTTATACTATTTGCGCCCTTGCACGGTGCCTGTGCCAGTAGGAATAAAAATCGAGTGCAAACTAGTGCGAAAGAAGCGTTTGACAGCTGTCTTCCATAACTTGACAGAGCGCAAAAAATATTAGTATTTATTTACAAATATTGTTTCATGCGTTGTCTTTTAACTTTTTCAATATTTTACTGTAATTATAGTGACGATTTCAGCTGTTTCTCTCCTGTATAAATGATGACCATCGGAAACTAAAAAAAAAAGACATAACAGAAACGGACTCTTTGTATTATCATTTATGGTGCACTACATGTTGCATTGATTTTTTATTATCGCGTCTTCCTATCGCTAAGATGTATTGAGAATTTACGTAACGTAACTAACATTCTAATAGCTATTGTGTTTTATTTATCCAGGGCTAGAAAGCCTAGTGGAGCCGCTCAGGGCGACGTGCACGATGAAGGTGAAGGCCAACTCAGTGAAGCAGGAATACGAGAAACAGGACGAGCTCAAGCGGTCCGCGCTGCGAGCCGCCGCCGCCTTGCTGCAGATACCCGATGCTGGTGAGTCTTGAATCATTTCAGTCATCGAAAAACGATTGTAACCTCGTCTGAACTAGCCAGATTATAAGTTCTTTATTTCACAAAATGTTATTTCTATTTACAGAGAAAAATCCCCACTTGATGGACTTCGTGACACAAATCAAGTCGTTCCCGGACCTGCAGCCGATCTTCGAGTCAATCCTGAAGGACCAGTCGGGCGGCGGCGGCGTCGACGCCAACCTCATGGACCAGAGCTAGCCGTCGCGCTGACAAACGCATTTCTACTAGTTCAACACGCTCTTCGAGAGGTTACATTGTTTTTATTTACGTTTATTTTGTTGTTTGATCTTTGTACCGAATATTTATCTGCGAGCAAATTGTTAAAATCGTCCGAAATTGAATAGTTAAATGGTTTTTCGTATAGATGTCGCTTTCATTGAACTAAGTACTGTAGTAAGTCTAGTTAATAAGTTTTAAAATGAGACAAGTTAATCATCAATCAACAATTTTATTATAAAATTACAAGTACACAACTACAAACGTTGCTAACAAACTCCCGACGTGTTGTAAGGTCACACGTCAACGAACCTGGCGATACTCAGCTGGGGCACTAGGGAAGTAGGGACTGAGCGGTCACTGCCGGTGTAGCGTGGCGCTCACGGCAGCCTTGTGTAACTATCGATAGCTCAACTGTTCATAGTGTAGGATTTCATGCGTGTCTCTGATAGTTATACAAAATAATAATATTGATATGTATTGTGATATTACATGCTATGTGGAAATCATAGGAGAATGGATAAATACAGTAAAATGAAGCGAAACACGAATAGTATCAATTATTTCCCTTTTCTCTTCGCCGCGGGAGTGGCGCTCGATGCTCGCGAGCTCGGGACTTCATTCTGCGAACACAAGGCACAGCTGAGACAAAATGGTAATTAGTAGGTAGGTTTTATTTTTAACGGTTTCAAGAAGGCGTTGCGAAGTTTTGATATATCCGTTATAATTTATGCATAAATCATAACGGATCTACGATCGATCGGTAACTTTAGACCATTTACCACCACGAAAATAAAACGAAGCTATTGTTTAACTAGACGCATCTTGTGGTGGTAAAGCCAGCGTTGTTGGCTATGAACTGTAAAGCGGTTAGCGTTTCAAAAGACTCTACACAGCAATAACTCTTAGATTGGCATTGAAAGGAAAATACATTACCGGTTTAGCTGGCGAGGCACGTTGTAGCGTAGTAGAGCTGGCGTTGCGCAGTATAGGCCTGTTGTTGGCCACACTACTTGATATGTTCGCCGCCGCGCTCGCCGGCCGCTCCGGACTCTTCTCTTTGCTGGAAATACGTAGATATACGTATACATGTTTTTTTTTTTATTAAGGAAAGCTAGTAGCCCAAGTTTTTCTTACATACCTATTTGCATTGAGGTCAATTACACGCTCCCACATTTGTAAACAAAAGCACATCGAAATGAATTACTGGTGACACTGTTGTCAATGAATATATTTTTGATGATGCGTTACTCAAGAATGAGGTGAAGGTTTTTAAATCTTTGGCCACACTGCAGTGTTATAAAGCGGCGTAGTTACCTGTTCCCACGAGACATTTGTCCTTTTCGGCTGAACATGTCTGATAGCCGCCCGCGCAGGTCTCGTTTGCTGCCAGCCGCGCTCATATCTGAATCTGATCCCTGCTAAAAGACGTTAAGTATATTTGTTAAAATACCGAGAAGAAACTTGAAGGTACATGTAAAATCAGAAATCAGAAATCAGAATCATTTATTCAACGTAATTATCATGGATAAACTTGTTGAAGGTCAATGTAACATTTTTGAATTTACGTCATTTCGCAAGGTGTTATGGCTGAGGAGAAGAAATGACAAGAAACTGCAACAGCAACACATCTTTTAAAAACCAATGAGGATATACATTACAAGTTATTTAATAACTAGAGGAACACATTCAATACCAGACATTTTTATCATTTAGGTAGTCATTAATCTTATAATAAGCTTTTTTACATAAAGTAAGCTTCACGTGAGCTTTAAATTTATTTTCTGACAAATTTAAAATATTATCTGGTATTTTATTGTAAAAACGTATACATAACCCCAAAAAAGATGAATTTAATTTACTTAATCTAGAATTTTGAATAGCAATTTTATGTTTATTTCTTGTATTGTAAGTATGCCTTTCACAGTTTCTCGGAAGGAGAGATAAGTTTTTACGTACATACATAATGTTTTCATATATATATTGACTTGCGACCGTCAGTATATTTATTTCTTTAAACAGCTCCCTCAAAGAGTCCCGACAACGCAGCTTATAAATAGCGCGAACTGCTCTTTTTTGAATGATGAAAATAGTTTCTACATCAGCGGCTCGACCCCACAGCAAAATACCGTAAGACATTATGCTGTGGAAGTAGCTGAAGTAGACAAGTCTAGCAGTGGGTACATCTGTGAGTTGTCGGATCCTTCTGACGGCATATGCTGCTGAACTTAGCTTGCCCGCTAGTGATACAATATGTGGGCCCCATTGAAGTTTTGAATCTACAGTAATTCCTAAGAAAACTGTGTGTTCAACAAAATCTAGTTTCTCGTCGTTAATTTTAATGTTATTATTTACTTTCTT
Source organism: Pectinophora gossypiella (assembly GCF_024362695.1). Lineage (NCBI taxonomy): Eukaryota > Metazoa > Arthropoda > Insecta > Lepidoptera > Gelechiidae > Pectinophora > Pectinophora gossypiella. The sequence continues at coordinate 7,366,698 of NC_065405.1, forward strand.
TACGTTTGGTAGAACAAATTTAATACACTTCGTTTTCTTAGCATTTAGAACTAGGTTATTTACTGTAAACCAACTTAGAACCTGCGACACAGCGCCGTTTGCTTCGTCAAATTCCTCTAACTTTCTGTCGATTTTAAATATAAGAGAAGTGTCATCCGCGAACAGCACAATGTCAGTTTGGTTCTGTACTACATAAGGTAAATCATTTATGTACACTAAAAAAAGAAACGGACCCAAAATGGATCCTTGAGGAACTCCCATTTGAACATGAGAGCCCGAAGAAGTTGTACTATTGATTTGTACCTTTTGTATCCTACCACCTAGATATGAATTTAACAAACTGAGAGCTCCATTATTTAGTCCATAGTGCCTCAATTTCAAAAGCAAGGTCTCGTGATCCACGCAGTCGAACGCCTTAGACAAGTCACAGAATACTCCTACGGCATTCTGCGACTTCTCCCAAGCATCGAAAATGTGTCGAACAAATGTCACACTCGCGTCTGTTGTAGACCGACCCTTAGTAAAACCAAACTGCTGGCTGTGGAGTAAGTTATTTAAATTAAAATGACATAGCAGTTGGTCGAGAATAATTTTCTCGAAAATTTTACTAAGTACTGGTAGAATAGAAACCGGTCTATAATTCGTGGGGTCTGATTTTGTGCCCGATTTAAAAAGAGGTATAACTTTACTGATTTTCATTAAATTTGGAAAAGTGCCATTTTCAACACTCATATTAAAAATGTAAGCTAGATATGGTGCTAAGATATCAATAACAGAGCTCATCAATTTGACAGACAATCCCCATAAATCTTTCGAGGTTTTAAGTTTCAGCTGTTTGAATACTTTAACAATACTACTCGGATCAACGCGTTTAAAATCAAATAATTTAGTGCAAGCAGTAACATTACTTTTTAATAATATATCAGCTTGAACAGGAGAGGACCTGAGAGATTCTGTAGTTTTTACAGGGATGTTCGTGAAGAATTTATCAAAAACTTCAGCTACATCTTTATCTTGTTTTACTAACCCAGTGCCCGATTCTATATTGTATTCTAATTCACGCGGTTTAGAAGCCTTTGTTTCACTATTTATTACTTGCCAAACTGCCTTTATTTTATTATCCGCGGTCTTTATTTTACTACTAATATGCATCTGTTTGGCTGTATAACACACTCTTCGAAATATTTTAGAATAATTTTTGACGTAGCTTTTGAAACTATCAGCGTGTGTATACGTTTTTTCCTCATATAAAGAATAAAGAGTATTTCTACTTTTGCGAATGCCTACGGTAGCCCAGTCACTGAACTTGAATGATTGACTGTTGGTAACTACCTTTTGAGGAAAATTATTTTCAAATTCTTTATGGATAATAGTGAAGAAATCCCTGTAAAAATCGTCAGGATTGTCTGTATCAAAGTTTGGACAAGGTAAGTTACTAATAAGACTATTTCGATATTTCTCTATCCGATTATCAGTGATGGGTCGAGTACTAAATTTAATTTTTTGCACATTTTTAAGTACTGGAAAACTAACCAACTGTCCACTGTGATCAGACTTAAAACAGTTAAGGATACTGTTATCTTGGAAATCACAATTGCAAAAAATGTTATCTAAACATGAGGCAGTTGTTTCTGTAATTCTAGTTGGCTCCATAAATATATTAACAAGGTTAAAAGATGTAAACAAACTTAGAAATCTAGTTGTAATTGAATCTACTTCATATAAATCAACGTTAAAACATATAGTCTTCATAATTTACCTGTGAAACGTGTGAAACTGTGCCTATTGGCCTAAACTCCACGACTTCAGGATCTGGCTGGTCGTCTATAGAACGAGATTTGGTGAGTTTTTTAAATTTACCAAAGATACTCTTTTTCTTCTTTTTCTCTGAGGGCAGCACGTCACTCTGGGTCGAACCACCGGATAAACGACTGGAAAACGAAGGTAGGTTTAAAATTGGTACGATCGCTGTTAAGATGATTGACGATGGTCGCTTCCACGCGTACTTCTTTATTCTATTATTTGACAAGTGTTCAAGTACGTACTTACCTCTGTCGTTATATAACAATAGTGATTTCTGAGTATCTGATTATTCATAGTTCCACATTTCATCACTATCTAGTACCCCATTCATTGAGCAAATAAAAAATGTAAACTATGTGTGTCTATGCTAACCTGTCAAGACTGGAGTCTCGGTTCTGCATTGTGAAGAGCCTCATATCGTTGTCTCCGTCCAAAGATTGCATTGAAGATACGCTGCTGTCGTCCACTGTCTTCCAGATTTGACTCTGTAGAAAAGAATAATGTGATAGGCAAAGAAATAGGTTTAGCGTGTGAGCTCTTCAGCTGAAGTACATCGTGGAAATGCGGTATAAAAAATATATTGAAACAAATCTCTGGGCAATGTGAATTCGAAGGAATTATTTGAAGGGAGTACCCGTAGCATGCTTTACATCTATCGCGCATGAAGCAATATAATGTTGTCTGTTGAACAGCGCAATATGCGAGCAACATGCTATGTTCGGCAGAAAGGCCGTTCGTTCACCTACGTTATATACTGCAAAAGGAAATAAATCTAAATTACCTGATCCTTAGTTGTTTGTTCGAGGGAAATTGACCGCTTCTTGAGTGACGGCGCGCGAGATGGTGTGCGCGTAGACACAGGCGTCACCGTGAGCGTGTCGCGAGGCTCCGTCGACATGGCTCTGAAAATAACATTTATTTGTTTATTACGGGTAGCTTATTGAACACAGGACCACAGATTTATTTATTATTAATAATTATGACAGGACAGTATTATTATCACTATGCCTCTGAAAGATCCCATGTATACCACTTTATACCACCATAAATATGAAGATGATTGGAAACAGTAGAAATAAGGTGATGAATTATTACCGCCTAGCAGTGGCTTGTTGTCTTCGTTGGCGTTCAGCAATCCGTGAAGCACGTAGTTCGTCGGTAAGACGGCGTAGACGTGAAGCAGTATTTGCTGCCTCAATTCCCGCCGCTTCCGCTGACTCGGGCGTCGCTGAACGAGATCGCGACTTTGACGACTGAAATCATTTTAAAAAGTTACTATTGTAGCTCTGATAGCTATTTACTAGTATAAGCTAACTACTTCTACTCGTCTCCTAATTCAGGAGAATTTTATTATTAGCAATACGAATTGTTTCCAATAAAATACCCTGTTTCTCCTAGGAGGCGTTGGAGTCATCAGACTCTTTTCAGGCTTGACTGGCGGCCCGCTACGGAACAGTTCCGGACTCTGCTTCATCAAGTCATCAATGGTTTCCAGAAGTTGTGTTATTATCCTATCGTCCTCCTGTAACAAAATACGTTTGCATGCAACTTCTCATGCTAGGGGAAAGTTAATTTAACAAAGGATAAGACGTTTTTGATCCTTAGTTTTTACGGGAATCTTTGAAATCGTTTCCATTGGGGATGACAATAATAAGTCGGTTAATAATGTGGCTTGTTTACACAGGTAATTTTCGTATGTTTTTCATGCTTCTTATTGTAATGGAGTCTATTTTAATTTTACCTGTTGTGCGCGCTTGAGTGATCCTACGAGAAGTTTATTTTGATCGCGGTCTCTGTCATGGCGCTCCTTGTCGCGACGCAGCTTCTCATTGGCCGTACGCAGTTTGGCATGCGCGTCTCGTAGCTCTAAGAGATCGCATTGCAGTTCTGATACCTAGAGCATACATTAAAATAACATAAGACACCTTAATTATTAGAAATATTACCCCAATTAGTAGCAGTGATATTCATAAAGTTACCTTCTTCTTTGCCTCTTCGGTTTCCTCTTCGGTAGTTCTCTTCAACTGATCTATTCTTCTCTTCATGTCTAACCTCTCCTTTTCTCTTTCGCGTTCCACCTGACAAAATAAAATTATTTACTTTTAAAGTTACATATTTTGATCGGATGATTGTAAAAATTGTAACTAATGGCGTTATATTTTCTGACCTCAAACAGTGTCTGGCGCAAGTCTCTTGCCAATGTCGAAGTTTCTTGCAACAATCGCTGTTGTTCGTCACGTTCTTTGTGCCAAGCCAACTCCATTCGCGTCGCCAGACCCGCGACTCTAGCTCGGCCTGATGAAAGCAGTCTTTCTTCTTCGTACTGTAGATATAAACATTCAGTAATGGTTTAGTAACATTTGTTTGTTGCATCAATCTACATAACTACTTATATGAAAGCATTACCTCATTGAGTCTAGATTGCATCTCAGCAAGGCGGACTTCAGCAGCAGATTTCTCACTGACGAGTTCAGTGTTAAGCTTAGAGGACAAAAGTCTCGCCTCACAGAGCTCATCTTCAAGACATGCTACTTGCTGCTCCAAAGCAGCCACCTTGCTCCGGTATTCCTCCTGCAATAGACATTAGATTAGTGTATTTATGGAAGAAATTGTTCTTAGACAAATAGGTATTATTATATATGCACGTTTCGGTTATTCGTTGCACAGTACCTCATCGGTGCTTGATATTGACATTCTATGAGTTCTAGCGTTTTTATCGCCGTTTTTAATTTCAGCCATTGCTTTTTGAGCTGCTTCCAGCATTTGCTTGTAGTTATCTCTTTCACGTTTAAATCTCGACACCTGAAAACAAACATCTTTTATTACAGTCTCAAATCCTCTTCTAAAGATCTTATTAGCAATCATTATTAGTTTACCTGGTTGTGTAAGGATTTCAGTTCATCACGCATTGTGTTCATCTGACCTTCGTACCTCATCTTTGTGTCAGTAATCTCAGTCTTTCGCGCTTTCTCTGCTTGTTCCAGGCGATTATTCAAAGCTGCGAGTTCGCGTTCTAATTCAACATTCTCTGCAGTCAAATTCCTCTGGATCTTTGATACTCGTTCGTAGTCTTCTAGTTTTTGTTTGGCTTCTTCTAGCTGAAAGGTTTAAGGAATATATTATATTATAATTTACAAGTTTACAATGTGTGTATGTTAATTTTCAATACTTTTTCAATCTTACATCTTTCTTAGCTTGTTCGTGATGGTGTTCTATAACGTCCCGTTGGTCTTCCGCATCACGTAGTTCACGCTCACGTTGATCTAATTTGGCGGTAAGTCGAGCCTTCTCCACTTCCCAACCACCACCACAGAGACGTTCTTGTAGAGATGATATCTCTGTCTGTAAAATTAAACAGTAGTGTAAGTGATATTCAAATCTTCTCAATATAGATTTGTTATGTACTATATCCTAGTCAATATTTTGCAAAAATGTTGACATGATATACCTGTAATTCCGATTTTTCTTTGGTCCACGCTGAGGATTGTGTATCATAGTTACCTTGAAGAGCTTTCAACTCCTCCAGAGTTGTATTTAGTTGTTTTTGCACGTGATTAAGTTCACTGAAAAAATAAAACTTATTTTTAGCCAAAAAAGATTTTTATTATGAGTAATGAAAAAGGGAGTAAAACTTACCCCTGAGCTTGTTCTTTTTCTACAGTTAGTCTAGCTTTGGTTACCACGTGTTCTTCCTCAAGCATTTCATATTTTCCTGTTAATTCATCATACTCTGCTTTTTCCACTGCTAATGAGTGTTCCAATTCTGAAAGTTGAGAGTTTTATTAGTATGCTTCAGTCTTGATATCAATATTTATCACAATATGTTGCAATTCATAATACATACTTTTAACGTTCTCTTCGTATTCTTGTTTGAGATCGGCTATTCTCTTCGCTCCGGCTCCTGAACTCTGTTCTAGTACCTTCAACTTGCCCTTCAAAGTTGCTAGCTCTGCCTCCTTGTTCTTGGTATCCTTATCATGCGCAGAGCGCATACGTTCCAGTTTCTTTCGCTCTGCCTTAATACAAGAAAAAATCAAACAACTTTCACTTAAATTAATCATACATGTAAACGGAATATTACTTACTTGCAAGTCTGTTTCAAGTTCGGAGGCTTTGCTCTCCCAGTAACCCGATTCTTTCTTCTCCGTTTGCAATTTGTTTTCTAAATCTTTTTTCTCGTTTTCTAATTTTGATGTATTCGATTTTATTTGTGATATTTCTGTTTGAAGAGCCGAAAGTTCTTTTTCAGTCTGTTTAAGATCCTGCTTGGCTGTTGCTAGCTCGTCCTCCTTATCCTGTAATTCTCTATTTACCGTGTCCAGCTTATCCCTCATTTGAGCCATTTCAACCGATGACACTGCTTCGTCGTATTTCTGGTTGGATGTTTCCCTCAAAGCATCTTCCTGAAAGTTAAAATATTATTACATCCAACTGGATAGATTAATAGGGGTGTGGGATACTCATATTAAGTAGAATTGATTGGTGCAAATATTCTGGGGCTAAGTTATTAAGTGAGAAGTGGAACATGCGTAGGTCTGAATTTGCGTGAATTTGTGCGTTTACTAGGGGGCGTTACAGGGTATCTACAAATGCTATCCAGGTAACATAACATGCCGTGGTGTAGGCCACTCCATATCTTAAAATATACCAGTTGTTTTATATGGACATCTTTAGCAGCGATAGTTGATTCCAAACTAGTAATTTTATCTTCATATTCAGTCTTCATTTCTCTCATATCTCCTTCGAGTGTAATGAGTTTACTTTCAGTTTTAATGAGTTTTGCTAGCATTTCATCTTTTTCACTAACGAATTCCACAGACATTCGCCTTTGGGAGCTTGCAAGAGCTGAGGCTTGCTCCTTCTCTTCCGAAAGCTAATAGTTACAAACGTTAATATTAGTGAATATTATGTTTAATTAAATAATCATTTCAGAAGGAACACTATACGTACCTCTTTTTCTAATTTAGATACACGTTCTTTTCTGGTAGTAAGTTGTTTTTCAGCTCTCTTATATTTATCTTCAGAGTCTTTAAGTTTCTTCTCTAGTTCACCTATTTTCTTAGTTTTATCCCCAACCTAAAATAATAAATTAAAATTGTGTCTATCAGAACATAATCGGCACCAATATTAAAAATAATTACTTTTATAAATTTTTGCATTTACCTCTTTAAGCAATTTGTTTTTATCCTGCTCCAGTTTGCTGACGTTTTCTACTTGCTTCTTAAGTTTTTCAACTTCTTTATCTTTTGCTTCTATATCTTTCTTTAACTCATCTATCTTCTTCGTCAAATCAGATGTCGTTGATGTTTGTTTTGTAGAAGTAGTTTCTGTAACGAGAATTTGTTTTATATGACACGTAGTAAATTTAGTTACATTACAATTTATGTTATTTCAGTTACTTACTCATTTCAGCATTGAGTTTAGTTATTTGTGACTCCAGACTTTTCTTTTCTTCCTTTAGAGTTTTATTCTCATTGACTGCGTTACTTAAATCTGTCTCTAATTTTTTGCACTTATCTTCTAATTTTTTACATTTATCGACCAAATTAGATTTTTCAGTTTCCATTTTTGTATTGAGATCCTTTAGTTTACCTACTTCGGTCTGTAAGCGGTTCTTTTCATTGGAGAATTCAGATTCGTTCCTATTTAATTTTGATTTAGCCTCTTCAATGTCTTTTTCTAATTGGGCTTTTACATTCAATTCTTTTGTTGACAAACCGGCGTTTTTCATTACCACGTACATTTCGCCTATAAATATAAGGTTAAATAAAAACAATGTAATAAGTATGTTTCAAACTATTCGCCTTGAATATAGAAGGGTGGAGAATGCAACATTAACAAGAGTTTGGCTTAAGTTAATGGTGATGAAGTAAGTTTCTTATAATAATTTTGCAAGACAACTGGGATATGACGAGTATAGAATATGACGAAAATTCTTACCAATTTCATTTTCTAAATCCTCCACCATCTTTTTCATTTGCAACTTTGTTGTTAAATCTGTAAGCTTCTTTGGAGTTCTAGGTTTGAATGATTTGATGGCTTCTTCCTTCAATTCTTTCAATGTTGCTTGTAGTTTCGCGTTTTCTTTTTCAAGCTGTGGATTGTGTATGTATCTTGTATTTTTTTATGATCAAAAGTAAATAAAACGTACGAATAGAAACATACCTTATTAAAGTTCAGTTTGAGTTTATCCAGTTCATCTTGTTTCACTTTGACAGCATCTGCGTCCTTCTTCCCAACTTCTCCACCAAATCGTACTTTCTTTTCAGTTTTATCTTCTTTACTTTCTAATTCTTTAATCTTAGCCATGGCGTCCTTTAGTTCCGTTTCTAGCTGTGTTATTTTACTGGCATTTTGTTCTATAGATCTGTCCGATTTTAAAGTCTTTGTGTTTCTGAGCAGCTATAAAAACATATTTTTTAATTTAGGCATTCATAATTGTTATCAGAAGAAAGACAGAATTGAGTAGACTATAACATAGAATTTATTAAGATATTATATTCATTTTTATTTATTTAAATGTCTGCACTTACTAGTAACCGCTTGTTTTCAGCCTGTAGTTTTTCATTGTCGGCTTCCAAACTTTGAGTTTTTGCTCTAAGTACACTAGCTTCTTGTTCTATGACTTGCAGTTGCCTTTTAAGATCTACATTTTGTTGGTCTCCATCCAAAGATCTGCAATTTCATATTGCTATAAACATGCCATTTGGATTAAGAATATAATACAATGAAGAATGACTTACTTGCTCTTTATCAGGGAACCTTTTGGTTTTTTCTGCGCTAAACTGAGCTCTGCGTGTAATCTTTCACAGTCGCGTTCCTTCTCGATTAACTTCTTTCTCAGTTCAGCTATTTCATCTTCTAAAACCTTTTAACATCATATATAAGAGATGAGGAAAAATATTTAGATCATGAAAATATTTATATAAAAAAAAATGTTTTTTACTCACTTTGACCTTTTCATCCGCTAAGTTATTTGTTTTAGTTTGGCTGTTTCTACGAAGACTAATTGTAGAGTTTGTAGTTGTTTTAGTCGTGGTGCTCGCTATTTTGTCCGTTAGTTCTTTAACTTGTGTCTTCAATGAGTCTCTGTCCTGTTCCAATTCTTCTACCTTTCGCCGTAACACCGCTGCCTCCTGCGTAAATATAATAACATAAATGAAATGTACTTTCTTAATTGGGGTAGGTGTAGTCATATAGTCATATATTACGTACCTGTTCGTTAAGTTCAAGCAATAGGCGTAATTCTGCCGGGTCCTCTTCGTCGGAAATTCCTTCGTCTTTCTCATTGGGTGCCTCAATAGCGAGTCTATTAGTCGGTGGCGTTGGTGATAGTTTGCGACCTGTCAGCGGTAAGAACACACCGTTAATATTATATGAAACAAATCTCGAACCGGAAAAGCAATGATTTTCGCGAAAAACTAACGCTTGTTATTGTGATCAAATATAAGGAAAGTTAGTTTTGGTATCACTAGATTATATAAGACCAATCAAGTATAATGATGGTATATTCTGTACATTTATTCACAACTATAAAATATAAGGGCCACATAAATAGATTTCACACCGAACTGGAGAAAATGGCTACCATTGATACGCCTATACTGCCAAATTGAATAGACAAAGCGAGTTAGTAAGAGAGGCCAGAGTTCGGATGGTTACGGAGAATGTTGTAGATGATTTGTTATTATAATGTCATGTGATGCAGACAGGTTGGGATCTGGGGTGTTAAACAAACTTGAGTGGATGTCCCACAACATAATCAGTTTGACGTACTTCTGGCTTTGGTAGCCATTTTCTTCAGCTGTAGAAGCAAGGACTCATTGTCATCCTCGACCCGTGATGCAGTTTTACGCAAGTTATTTGCCTGAAAATATTCGTTAGTTTTATTAATGGACATGAAAACTTCGTTTAGTCTATTCTATACTTGTAATGTGGGCTTTAGTTACGTACATAACGGCACTATTAAATAAAACGACATATAAATATCTGGGGTAAAATTATATGTACCTATTGTTGGTAATCTTACTGCAAACGGACTGAACAGTGAAACGAACGGAAATGAGAAGCCAGAGGAAGAGTCAGCTGTAGCTTTTTCGGGAGTGAGAGGAGGACTGTCTGATTTTTCTGTAGGGCAGGGCAAGAGATCGCTGAATTCTTTAAATCCATTATTTATGTCATGTGTACTCGGTAAATCTTTTAAATCATAAACATCGACGTTTTCAGTTATGGTCCCTTTATTGTAAACCAAGGTAACCTCAGTCTCTGTACTTGAATCAACTTTTTGTATTTCTATTCTGGCAGCTTGTTCACATTTATCGCTATAAAGTTTTGCGACAGTCTGCACAGCCGCATTTCTCAATTTCAACTTATCAGTCTGCGTAAATGCATTCACATTCACAAAATCAGTTTGTACGTTTTTAGTTTTCATAAATACTGCTTCTGTTTGCGTGTACATTTCTAAGGTATCCTGATTACATTGAACGCTTGAATCGAGAGTTATTTTTCTTGTTTCCGTAGATACATCATGTACCATCACAACATCAGTTTGACACCCTTCAGAATAAAATTGGGTGATATCTTGAGGTACCTGAGCAACCTGATTCACTCCAATAGATATATGGCTTACATCTAGAGACGAAAGACTTTTCTCAAGTGATAACTGCATTTCCAGTAAACGTTTCATAGAATTTTGTTCATTTAATTCGTCAACGTTTTTAGTGACAGAGTTTTGATGCGGGATAAGATCAGGATGGATGGAGGAAGTTACTTGTGGTGCGAGAGGTATCCTTCGGCCTCCGAAGCGTTGTCGATATCGACTAGCCTGTTTGAAGACAAAATATCTTAAACTTAGTTAAGTTTAAAGCAAGCTATAATTAAAAAGTATAGTATAATTTAAAAAGTGACTATTATAGGCAATAACTTATAGCAACACGGGAAAGGAGTAGACACACGAGGTAGTTTTATAAAAATTAGTTAAATAAGTATTTTAAACCTACAAATCTTGCCATTTTTACTTGTTTTTCCTGTCATTTCTTCACTAATATTTCACACCCTCTCCATTTTTGTAAATTGTATAACTATCTTTTTTATCTTATTTGAAACCTGATTTCCCTAAATTAATTTTCGAATTTATCAATAGTCCTTTTATCGACAATTGGTACAACCACAATGTGACGTTTCTTCAGCTCCACGAAAAGTGGCAGAAAATGTTGTATTGGCAACTAACACTATGGCTACTCCCCTCCGGTTCTCCGGAGGTTCATGTTGCTCTATGGGCAATAATAATACGTTTTAGACTTTTAGTAAAGAATCATTATTTATGGATAGTGTATTTGTGTCTCGGTGTTGAGTCAGTTCACGTCTGGCATGCCGCCAGCTGGCGGAGCTTGAGAGCTAATGCCCTATTAAATGCAATTGTTTCACTACTAAAACTAACTGATTGCAGAAATAAGTGGAGCCGGTGGTAAAATGTTAACAAGTCATGAAATACTGTTAAAATTGCATACTTCGATACCACTACAATGAAGTTGATATTCGATTTACGATTTGCATACTATAAACCCGCACGCGCTTGTTTATTACTGAACAATTTGATTAATACGTCAGTTGATGTTGTGATTTAGTGCTTGTATGATCTGAAAGGTATACGTAATGATTTTACTATCAAATCTGTAATAAAGGCTACTAATTATACATTTTGCCAACAATTGTATGTAACGATTTATTTTTGATGTATGGTACTTGTGACATGGATTTATCTGGGGAAATGATTTTTTATGGATGCATTTACCTCTTCTTCAGCATTCCGCAGTTGTTCCCGCAGGTCTGCCTCCCGCTCTAACGAGTCTTGAAGGTCCCTCAGTAGTTGGGCAGGGTCCTCTTGACTGCCACCGCGAGTCAGCGACGAACGCGACACTTTCTGCTGTTCACGTACATTTTGAGGTTTTATTATTATGAGTGTGATCAACTACTTGTTGTGGCATGAAAATACCGTTACTTTTCATAAACGTCCTGTACACGACCTTCTCCTGGGGTTCCCCTCAATCAACCGGAGGGGTATGGAGCGTACTCCACCACGCTGCTCCACTGCGGGTTGGTAGAGGTGTTTCACGGCTAATAGCCGGGACCAACGGCTTAACATGTTTTTTAAATTACGAAACACTATTACTATTATGCATTGCGAGCTTGCGACTTTAAAGGCTTACGGAAAAGTTTATTTTTTATAGATCCTTGTTTTGTTTCATATAATAGGTGATATAATTATAGGTAATTCTTTAACAGACAGTCATTTCAGAGCTAGCATATTAAATGGCAAGTACTTACACCGTCGCCTAGTAGCGGTTTCTTGAGGTTTGCTGGCGGAGCACCGGTAGCCGCAGTCAGTTTGGCGTTAGCGTCAGCCAGTTCTCTCTGCAGTCGTAATGACACTTCATTCGCCCGTGACACTTCTTGCTCCAATTCTTTGATGCGGTTTTCCCGTTGCATACCTTCTTGACCACCAACAAGCTGCAAGTAATCCAAAGAGTTTAATTAATAACGGTTAGATTTGTAAATTCTTGATCGTAAAGTTTTGGTTACTATGCATACCTCTAGTAATTTCTTTTCCTGGTCATTTTTCTCTTGTTCTAACTGTTCCGCTTTCCTTTCAGTCTTTTTTAACTTAAACGATAAAACTCTACAATTCTTAATTGTCTGTTCCAGTTCTCTTCTCAATGAAGAATATTCATCTGCCTGGTCCTCTCTGAAATCAGATATATTGTTAAAAATTTAGAATGCAATTTACATATATTATTCCTTTAATCATTTACCTGAAGTTATCCTGCATCTCTTCGATTTCTTCTTCTAGGTCCCGCAGTTCTTTTTTCATGTCTTCATTTTCGTCCATTAGTTCTTCACACAAGGTTTCTGCTGCTAACAATTTTGCACGGAGCTGTTCAATCTGTCGTGCTTGCGCTTCTGCTGATGGTCGAGCCTGCAAGAAAGTTATAGGTGTAATAATTCAATCGTTCAAAATAAGTGTAGATTTAAGGTAAAAAGTATAACTTACTTCCAGTTCAGATTCAACCTCCTTAACTCTTAGAGTAAGATGTTTCTTCTCGTCTTTCAAGTCTTCATTTTGAGAAGTAAGTTCATTGACTTTCTGTTGCAGTTTTAGAACTTCCGAAGACCGCCCCGTAGTGTATTTATTGGCCGTGTCGATATTTGCCAGTCTTCGAAGCAAAATGTCACTTTTTTCCTTTTCTACTCGCTCACATCGTCTCTTCAACGTGTCTACTTCGTGTTTCAGACTGTCTATTTGGTCCTGTAACAAATGTATTCGTGACGAAGTTTCTTTTTTACAAAGTTTTTCTAATTTACGAATACATTTAAAAACTATAATGTTGTTACAGTAAAATTATGGTTTTTGGTTTTATGTTGCTAATTTGTCAAAACCGATTAGTAAGCCTGTCAATACCTTTAATATTTAATTATTAGGTATAGCATTAGGTATTCAATACGTTTTATTTACGTAATTAATATGCATATCGAGTTGGCATTACCTGATATTCTTTTACGTTTGCATCGACTAAGGTGGTTTCTGTTGTAACAGTGGTTGTGCTAGCGGCATCGTCATCCGACGTTTCTTCCTTGTCCCGAGATGGTCCACCTCTTTTCGGAGGTTTTGTTAGTGAATTTCTAGAGCTTTTTACCTGAAGACATATAATTTTAAAACACAAGTCTATTTAATCTTAAAGAGAAATGTAAAGATGATTTCAAATATTACCTGCATCATGAAGTTTACGTCTTCTTTAATAACCGACGACCTATCTTCTTTAGGCCTCGGTGGCTTTTCTTCCTCTTTGCTCCTAGACATACTTCTTCTTTCTCTTTCTTTTTCTATACTTGATTCCTTTTCAAAACTATTTTGAGCTTTTAACAAATTCATCTGTAAGAGCACAAGCGATTTAAGTGAGTACTTCTGATTTATGAATATTGCTTCTAAATATAGGCAACAGATCATTTCCTCTATTAATTATATCGTCTTGAGCACTGCCAGGCACCAACTTTGATGGCGACCTTTCATGTTTATTTTTAGTTTCCCATTGCAACAAGAGTTAAAAGCTTCAGTAGACATATCTACTGGTTTGACCCATTTAGTAAATTTACTTATATCCCAAGGTAAATATTATGAATATTATTGGCTTTATTGCGGAATTTGAATTGCAATTTATAATCCACACAAAGTAATTTGTGAATTCCTGAGCTAAACATTGTAAGCACCCTAATTTTCACGATAGTGTTCATTTACTCGTAGGCGTTTTACCACTGGGACTTATAGATCGGAAGTGGTTGGAGTTTACTTCAATGCGTTGTTTAATTTTTCTAGTTTATGTCAATTGTTTAGTAAAAAATGTTTAGCTTCATACGAAAGATACAAATATTGATAATCAAATAAAGGTTTTATGAATTTTAAAAAAGACAAAGATCACTAAATAACTCCAATTACCTAGGTGGTCGATAAATCGTACTATGCCTGATTAAGGGTTAAACAATGGGGTTTGGATTTATAAAGAACATTCGGTCTTAGGAGGTTATAAAGTAACTTGTCGCTGTCGTGAAACTAATCATCCGTTACCGCTAGTGTTCAATGTAGGCTAAACTTTTGACCAAGTGATTCATTCAGTTATCTCTTTTCGAAGCCTTGTAAAATTGTGAGATATAAATTTATATTACCTTCCGCACACGTTCAGCGAGGGAGTCATTCTTAGTGATAATGAGGTTCGCCGGGGTCGGTGGCGGCGACGGCGACGGTCGGCGTAAAGTCACCGTGTCCGCTGTTCACAGAAACAAACCAATATTGGAATATATTCTCTTAGCAAGCTCACTATTGTGGGTGAAACACAGTTTACAAAAATGCTGAAAATAAGATATTTTTGTGTACATGATTAGCCATGATGAGCAACATTTCCTACGTAACTAATGTCGCGCGCACAGGTCGCGCGGTTAAGTGGAGTGTTTGCCGTATGGAGGAATTTGTCAGATATAAATTGCTATGTCATTTATGAAGACTTAACTTTAATCACGAATAGATTTTAGTAAATCATGGTAGGTTAGGTATAGCTAGAATCTATGACTGTTAGTAACAAATCCGATCGTAAGTTCTGAGAAATCAGAGCTGCGTGCCCGGGTGTGACCTTTACTTTTGGCACAAACGTAGTTCGACGTTGATTCTTTGATAGTTAAAACAATTTGCGGGGGCTTAGCGAGGTACAGCACATCTACGCTTTGTTTCAATATAAATTAGAATTGAAATATAGCTGCGGTGTAAGGGAAATAGTCTTCTTTCAGTCTAGGTTCTAATATTGTTCCTTGGTCCATTGGTTTCTGTAAAAATCCCTTATCCCTTGATATTACTCTCAAAGAGAAAGGATCGAAAAATTCTGACTCGGACGGAATTCGGTATGTAAGGGAAAAAAAAGTAACGCTAAGTCTAAAACCATTTCGAGATTTCGTCTTAATTAGCTTTATCTCTCTATCGCCGGTATTTATTATAGCAATAACCGTGTACTTATTTGACCGTCATATTTATAATAACATAACGTTTCAATTAAAAATATAAAAAAAAAATACCTTACATGCCCAATTTGTAACCGCACACATCTCGGCTTGAGAAGCGTGACTTTCATCTGTTGATCGTTTCTCTTTATGAAAGCCCATATCCTACCAAAGCTGAGCTGTGCTGAGCGAAGAGAAGATATTTAAAGTTTCGTTATTGACACGACATCTCCAACAGAGAACCCGAACGGGCTTAAGTCCTATGGAAACAAAAATAATTTACTGATATTACTAATGTTGTTTTGCCCCGTGTCCAAGGTCGGTAGTGGTCCCGTGGCTCGCCGCTTGGGCAGCTTGAGGCTGACGGTGACGGCGGTCGTGCTCTCGGAGTCGTTGGCCCCCAGGTCTGGCGTCGACGTCCACGATGAACTGGTTCTGCTGAACCCTGGCACAGTTACATACGCATCGTAAATTGACCTTATTTGTGAGCCAGAGTAATCTATCTACCAATGGTGCTTCAATTCTTCAGATTGCAACCTTCATTTCGTTTTTTTTTTGACGTGACTTATTGTAGATTTCCCGCTGATGGCATTAACTACTTGGCCGGATATTCGTCTTGCAGAGGTAAGTAGAGAAATACCACTGATTTCGAATGGGTTTTGTTTTTCATGTTTGGATCTTTGTGTGTGATTCTAAATCTGATTGTGATTTAGAATACCGTTATGGTATTGTAACAATTGGTGCAGGTTATCGTTACAATAGATGTATTAGACCGCTCAAACGACCTCATAACTTTGTGAATTCGATTAATAATTTTATGAATATACATAATCTAGGTATGTTAAGTGTATGAGTGAAGTGCCATATAGACTTTTGACATACCTGTGGAGAAGGCGTCCTTCTTTGTGTCATTGCCGCTGAGGTTGGTACTGGATGCCCACCCGCGCCCCGTCTTCTCCCCCGCTACACCATTTTCTTCATCACGATTCCTGTGCCATCAGGATTTATTAATATTTTTAATCTTTATCGAAACCGGTTTTCTAGAGAACTTTATAAACGTTTCCGGTAAAACTATTTCTAATTTCTGAGAGCATTCTAATCTTGAGTATACTTTCTCAAATCTGCAATGTATTTAATTTAAATAACGACGATAGGTATTTTTATTTTTTCAATATACAGGGTGTTAGTGACATCGTAACGAAAACTTTGAGGAATGATTCAGACCATGATTGTGAGTTGACATCAAGTGGAATTTTCCGTCGCAAAAGTATGGAACGGAAAATAATTAAAAAAACATTAAAATTTTCGTGAATTTTCCGACAAGAAAATCCACTTGATATCAACTCACAATCATGGTCTGAATCATCCCCCTCAGTTTTCTTTACGGTGTCACTAACACCCATACCTACTTGTATGGCTACCAATATGTACCTGTACAAGGTGTAAGTGACATCGTAACGAATACTAAGAGGGATGATTCAGCTCATTATTCTGAGTTAATATTAAGTGGATTTTTCCATCGCAAAAGTATAGAATTAAAAATAATTTTAAAAAACAAAAAAATTACGAATTTTGCGACGGAAAATTCCACTTGATATTAATTCAGAATCATAGTCTGAATCATCCCCTTCAGTACTCGTTACGATGTCACTAACACCCTGTAGGTACTGTAATGCCAGATGCATTTTACCTATTTTCACTGTTGGTGTAAAAAGTCAATTTAAAACTAGAAATCTTTAATATTTAGCGGTATGACGTGTTAAACTATTAGGTACCTAATCTGTGATGGTAATCTTAGAAATTCTTCTATTTAACATTGCATCCTACACATGACAACAGCAAGATTACTTTTGTTTCTATACATACATATCGATTATATTTTAAAAAGTGGGTCACCTAACCGTATTCGATATGATACATCACGTGTCAATGCACCTAAAAGCTGACAAATATGACGATGTATGATCCTGATCCATTACAGCCTCGTGTTATGTGCACAGGCGGCGATCGCGCGTTGCGTCAATCCGTCAGTGTTCAGCGCAGTACAAACAATACACAAAAAAGCTCAGGAATTTTGGAAACTTGCCACGTTCTCTATATTGTTTGTTATGGGTAAAAGATGTTTGAACATGACTAGAAATGATATGTTGACAATATGTTTCCTTAAACGCTTCATATTTAGAAATGTTTGAAGCAGTCTATTTTCCGAGTTGTCATAAAATTTCCACGATCTTTGATCCGGGTTTTGGCCTCCATCGTAGTCAGATAGATATCAAATTGACCAAGCATTCCATGCTCTACTACATACATAAAGTAAGTCATTTATTATGACAACAATAATATTATGTAATGTATTAAGTATTTGTTTTTCTTTCTGGCAAATACTTAGCATATCCATTTTTAGAAGGAGCTTCTTTTTACTTTGCTGTTTCTATTACTAACATAGATACAATGTTACGTTATAAAAAAAAAATACGCTTTGAGAGATCGACTAAGTTATTCTTTCTGAGCAAAGTTTCTGAGCGTCGTGATGAATGAAATGCTACTGTCATCGTAAACCACGCTTGATGGATTAGCAGACAACTATTTATTATTGTTCATGTTCCAATAAACAACTTAAAGTATTTAAATACTCTTTGAAAGATTTATTAGCTGAAGTTTCAAATCGAGATTCCAAAATAGAATATCTATTTTAAAATAATCGCTGTGTAGTTTAAATTCCTTTGAATTCTCTTCGTTTACGTTGTACAACCGATACTTTTGGTGTAGAGTTTAGTAGGTATCCAGTCAAGAAGCAAAGAGTGTAAGTAAGGGATCTATTGCCATAACTAAAGGTAGGTGGAGAGACGTTAATAGTAGTTTGGAGGCACGATGTTCTGGAGGGAGAAAGATTCGTCATGTTGAGTTTCGGAGTGTGAGTGTCATTCGGCAGCACGTACCGTGACGCGGGCGAGCTCCAGGTGGAGAGGCTGGGCGTGGAGGCGGTGAAGTCGTCCGGTTTCTTGGCGCCGCCACCGCCGTGCTCCTTGTAGTCGCGGAAGCAGCGCTTGCAGCGCGTCGGCCACCGCACCTGCGGGTGGAACCCCAGCGGGCACAGTGGGTCGCCCTTCACCTTCGGATACAGGTGATGCATTTTCGCTACACCACACACGAAACGCTTTACAAATGCACTTCACAAATGTCAAAGATTACACCTAAATGCCACTAATTCACCCTTAATACATAATCACATTCCTCTGCTTTCACTCCAATCCGTTCCGTGTCCGTAACGAAAGATCGTTAGGATCGACTACACATGTTTATGGAATGAGCTTTACGAATCTACGCTATAAATAATAATTTATTTGTCTAGCAATGTGTTCGGGCGTCCTACGTTTGCACCCAACAGTGGCAATAAAAATATCCCGCTGCTAGCACTGAACCGGGCGACCTAAATCGCCAGCTCCGGACTCGATACTATTTCTTAGACTTTAATCGTAAACACAAACACTACTAATCATGTAAGTATTTTTACGATGCATCTGCGAACGACTAGGTTAGACGACGCGCCCGGTTTTGTACAACGAAGTGTGGCTAACAGCGGAAACTAGCGGAGGTGCGCTGGAGTATGCGCAGGGGTGCGGACGCGGCGCAGGCGGCGAGACGGCCGGCGCTCCGGGGACTGGCGCGGTCGGGGAGCCGGGGCGGCGCGGGCAGCGAGCCAACACCAGCGCGCCTGCTGCGCCACTTATGCTCTATTACACCACATGCCGCTCGACCGCCGCCGCTCCGCTCTGACCGTCAATAAAAATAAAACCGACTCTCTAATAAACTGCGTTAGGGAGTACCCCGACCCCGCCGTCCCTGGTCTGTCCGGATGTTGGCTCGCGCCGCTGCAGCCGCATGTGCTCCAATTGCAATTATAACTCGACGTTTTACTTTTTCTTTTTCTTTTAGACGATACGCAAAGCTCGAACCTAAGTCGGGTTAGTAATCAGGCTTCTTTCACGCGAAATTGGCAATTATCTTTATGAATGAACACTGACGTAAATTGACGTCAATAGTCTTGGAAATTCGAGCTATATTTACCAAAAATTTTATGTTACGCACAAAAATATTTGTGGCAGCTTTTAAAAATAGCTATGAATGAATTGCTAAAATGAAACCACGTTGTAACAAAAGAGTATGTTTAACATTTATTGGAAAATACAATTTACATTTGAGACTTAGATAAGGCAGGTATATAAATACGATTATTATGCTGTCATTATAATGCTTTACTTTATATCACAATAATGGTAGGTTAGATTTTCCTTCAAATTGCTCACATCTTTGATCATAACATTTTTATACATAGGAAAGGTGTTATAAATAGTATACCTTCCCTAAGAGAGCGTGCATGACGCACGTAAGAATACCTACCTACTTGTAAAACTTAGGCTATACCTATACATTTTATATTCATACGAAAATTGAAAATCTCAATATTGTGATATTGACAACTTCTTAGTTCTAGCGGTACTAGATTAATAGTGCTTAGCAGAAGTCTCCCTCACAAATCGGGTCGTCTTCCTTCTTATCATACAACAGAGTCTTATAGATGACCTCTTCAAAGTGCAGTGCATTCAGTCCCTTTGGCTCGGCGACTTTTATCTTCACATCTCCCGGGTACAATATTTCTCCCTTGTTCTTCGTGCTGCCCATAACTAGCGACTTCTGCAACTTGTCGATGCATGGAATTTCTGTAAAGATTTATGTTTTGGAAAACTTTGCATGATAATAATTTTCATTTTCAGGCGGGAAAATTTCTTTTCGTCACTATAGAATATTATCTAACTTGATTATGGATGTTTGACATGAAAGTCCACTGAAAAACAAGAATCCAAGTGGATTCTTCCTTTATTTAATAACTATGATAGTTAAAAAATCCATGTACATAGGTATATTGTTTTGTACATTGGTTTTTGTACATAGGTATATTGGGTTGCCTCGAAAGAATAGGATTCGTTTGAAATCGTAGTCTGTCTGTGTTGTTAGTAAGTTGCAATAGTAGCTGCACATGGAATTTACGATACTTACGAAAGTAAGAACGAAAATTTAAAAACTGACAAGAGGTTGCTTCTATGCTAAGCCAATAAAAACAGAACGCGATTAGCAATTATATATATGTGTGTATGTGTACATGAGCTAACAAAGGATAGTACCTGAAGTGACGACTTTCTTAATGGGAGTTCCCAGCGAGGCTTCGATGACTCGGACGTCCTTCACCAGCTGCGCGAACTCGGTGGGCGTGAGCGAGCACACGTGGTCCGTGCCCTTCATCGACTTGTCCAGGGTGATGTGCTTCTCCAACACCTGGAAATTAAAACAATCAATCGTGATTGCGAACGAATGGGGAAAACGGAGGGAGTCCAGGAGACAAGGGTACTAATAGGCGCGGGTGAAGAAGTAGAAGATGATCATCTCGCGCATAGTGTCCTAAATCAATAGGGATTTAAGTATTTAAAGGGGTCATTGAACATCCTCATGTCGTACCACAGTACTCTATTTATTTTGGTCTCTTATTCTTCTGCGGCCAGTGACATTACTAACATTTACCTAATCGAGTCTGGTCGTTAGGGTCTGGGGCTTCTATAGGTACTTAGCTAAAGTATTTGTGCTCTTATGCGCAATCTTATCAGTACACAAGTAGTGGAGAAAGATTTAGACATCTACAAGTAGATTACTACTTCGCGTACTGCCGTCTAGCATCGGAAGATTGAAACGCTCACGGTCACAGCCCATATTTTCCTAATTTAATTCTTCTTAATATATTTTTTTAAATTCCATTATGAAAACTTATGAACCACAAAACATTCTCAACGGCAGAAAAATATCTTACGAAACACTCGGACGGTTCCGCGAAACTGAGAAAGCCCTTGACCGATTTACAAAATCAGGTTAAGAATATTTTCGTGATTTGTTGATGGAACACATAAACAATTTACAACTGAACTTAGAAGTTTGTTGGGGCAAAGGTATTTTACGACTAATTATGGATTCTGTTTACAAAGTTCGTATTTAGATACCCACCTTAGCGCCTAATGCGATAGCTCCTAAAGCGACAGCAGTTCCGATCTCCTGACCAGAGTAACCAACGGGAACGTCAAAAGTATTCTTGTAGTCCTGGAGTACTGTCAGATTGCAGTCTTCATACGGCACAGGGTAAGCAGATACGCAGTGGAGTAAGCAAAACTGTTTATGTACAGACGATATAATGTCGTAGATCGTCTTCACGGCTTGCTTGTCTACCATACCCGTTGATATGATCAGGGGTAGTTTCTTCGACGCCGCATACTTCAAGAAGAGCAGGTTATTCGAATCTCCAGAAGCAATTTTGATGAATGGCACTTTGAGGTTGACGAGGGAGTCAAACGACACCTGAAAGCAAAGTCGGTTTAAAATAACTTACGACACGCGTCTTTTATAAATAGCTCCCTTTGTTCTTGTTCATATTTTTATAAGTGATTATGGAGCTCTCATTTCACTAATCGTTGTGTGATTCATTACGACGCGAAACATTTCGTATCGTAAGTTTTTGACTTTTTTTGCTACCTAGGATACCTACATAATATTATCGGATCCTAAGAATATCTAAGAAGCATCAGAGTGATGGAAATAATACATCTGGTTAAAGAGAATTTATTTCTTATTTTCCAACATATTACATGTCATTTACATAAGAAACAAAGTACTTACATTTGTATACATATAAGTTCACACTTCGCCTAATATACTTACACATATGCATTTCCTTCACGCACTTCCACACATACAGAGACTGGTCTGCAGAACCAAGCACCACACTTTCAGAATTATGATAACTTAAGTAGGTACCCAAGATATATTTTAGAAATAAGTGCAATTCTAAAAGTGCGGTACCTACACAGCCCCCTGGCCGGTTATTAAATATAAATATGTATAATATTTATTTGTATCTAGCACAGTCTTAAGTGATTAAAATAAATAGTTACTTTTCTAACAAATAACTGGATAATTTATGCTTAAATGCCTCAAAATTCTTAATATTCTTTATTTATACATAAAATATACTACCTTAAATTTTAAAGTTTCCTACTTTAAAGGGCCCGATTTTCCGAAAGTAAGATGATCCGTGGTTCGGAAGGTACGTTAAGCCGTTGGACCTGGTTACTACTTACTGATGTAATATCTACGTAGTCGTTACATGATCTATGTCACGGGTATTTAGGCATGTTAAGCCGTTGGTCCCGGTTACAACTTACTGATGCAAGTTAGTATTCATTAGGTACATGAGCCATGTCAGGGGACTTTGGCGACTCAATACTAACCCTGACACCACGGTTGATGAGGTCGGTAATCCACCTCACTATCCACCCTATAGAAGAGATAAGAAGAAGACTTAAAAGTAGTAAAAGGTATACAATAGATATTTTACTGAAAAATTACAAAAATCTTTGAAAGTTAGCTGTTTAAAAACTTTGTCTTCTTCTATCGTGTGGGTTGTGAGATGGATTATCCACACCATCAACCCTGGTGTTAGGGTTACTATTGAGTCGCCAAAGGCCCCTGACATGGCTCATGTACCTAACAACTACTAACTTGCATCAGTAAGTTGTAATCGGGACCAACGGCTTAACGTGCCTTCCGAAGCACGGATCATCTTACTTTCGGACAATGTGGTGATCAGCCTGTAATGTCTTAACTAGGAATCAAAAAGTGATTTTCGTGATATGTCCCCACTGGGATTTGAACCCAGGACCTCCGGATCGTAAGCCGAACGCTCAAACCACTGGACCACGGAGGCCGTTAAAACCTTGTACCTATCTACTTTATATTTTACAGAAGAGAAAATAGCGATTAATCCTATTCTACAATAACAAAGATTATTCTTTTGGGGCCAGAGGTTCGAAATGTAGAGATAGCCTAATATAAACATGATATAACATGATAATATACTCAATATTAAACGATAACAATGACCTGATTCAGCGATTCATCATCGTACAGCTGTTAATGTAAAATGTACACACTTGAATAACATTAACCCTCTTGGGACAGTCGGGTAAAAAGGTGTCTGGTTATGCGAAATGTTTCTTGTTTTATAGCATGGCGCACGGAGAAGGCATTCTAGGAAAAGGGCTTTGGGCAATAGGTTCTATCTAGTAGATAGATATTAAGGTAGGTAGTAGTCTAGTACTAAAGCACACCCTGGTCACTTCATACAAACAAAAAATTGTTTATATTAAATATTATATATATTAAATAATTTGTACGCGTATGTATGTCTACCTATACATATAATATTATACGTTGAATGTCTCTCTTGTCACGTAGGTCAGCTGGAAGAAATCTCTTTGTTTAGAGATAAGCTGTTTTTGTGTACAAATAAATAATAAACAACCTCGTTTTTCATAGACACTGCACATTGACGTTATCTATCGTTCACGCGCATCTGTGTATGAGCCAAAGGTATGAGCCGACTTGACGCCCATATGATTGAAGACTAAAATAAGACCGAGTGGGGGTGAGGTAAACCTAGCTCAGCCGCTGGTGGGGAGCGGAGAGTTGCCGTTTTACTAATACCTCAATGACTCTAGTACATTGTTTGAGGTTTAGGCGGTTATTATCATAATTATAACACATAATACCGGGTTCTAGAGGTAAGAAGCCGGTTTTATGTGTTTTAATAATGAGTCTAGTAATCTAATAGTCTTCACACTCCCACTACTGCGCACATGCTTTTTATCGGTAGTGAATAGTAACATAATAGTCGGCTTACCATATCCATGGCAGATGCGGTAAACAGGATGCCTACTTCCTGTGCATACTTGAAGAGCTCCCTGTACTGGCTGTCTGAGAACTCCAAATGTCTCTTGTGGTCTCCATAAGTCTTGCCCCAGGAGTTAGGATTGTCGTAGGACCGCTCCAAATATTTCTTTGTGAACTTCTCTTTGAGACATGTCTTTTGGAATTTGACGCAACTGGCACCCGCTTCCTGGAAGCAGTATGTTTTGTATCTTTAGAGTCATAGAACAAAAAAGATTGTATAGAACTGTTATTACAGTAGCCTCCGCCTACCCAATTAGGGATACAGGCGTGATCCTTTGTTATGTTACCTATATGAACTTATTTAGTTAGTGACACCTAACGAATATTGAGGGGGATGACACAGGCCATGATTCTGAGTTAAAGGAAGTGGAATTTTCCGTCGCAGAATTCATGAAAATATTAGTGTTTTTTTTTTATTATTATTTTCTGTTCCATACTTTTGCAACGGATTTCCACTTGATATCAATTCAGCATCGTGGCCTGCATCATCCCTCAAAGTTTTCATTACGATGTCACTAACACCCTGTATTTTACAGTCTTCTTCTTCTTCTACCTAGCGTGAATCCCGCCGTCTTGCGCCGGGGTCCGCTTTCCTACTGTAAAATGTGTGTGTGTGTGTGTGTGTGTAGAAACACTACTGTAAAATACCCTGTATTTTACAGTAGTGTTTCTATATTTTATTTTACACATAACTACTTCTTATACTCTGTGTGTTGCGAATTCTACAATATAAATAGGTACCTATATGGATTTACTTATCGTAGAAAGGATATATATTCGTATCTACCTAGGTACAAGTCTGATATCTCTTGTTGTTTTCTTTATCTGAAGTGGAGAACCATGAAACATTAATACAGATTCCAATAAAATAGGTAGGTACTGTCTTTGATAAATGCTCACATAAACGGATACATAGGGCGTATCATAGTATAGGTACATAATGTGGTGTATACCAATATACCTACTTATTTATATGAGTGTTTATGAGGAGAGGGCATCAAGTTGTTTGTATTCAACCTTGGCTTCTATTAGCGTTCTCTGCCTGTCTACTGATATATTGTGAAGGCAATTTACTCCTTTAGATAATATACAAACGAATTAACAACTTTCAACTTATTCAGTAGGTAGGTAAGCCCTAATTTATATATGATGATACGAAATATTTAGGGACATCTATATAATAATGGCAATACGTCACGAGAGCTGTTGTGGTAGCTAGCAGAACACCTAGTTTTTGACTCGATAGTTTGGCCAAGTAGCTCGCAAGAACAACCAACAAACATTGATACGAATAACTACTATTCCGACATAAGAAAACTTTGAGAGAGCAATTGCGACTACAGAATGGGTAACAAAGTTAATTTTCCTTGACTTATTCGTTTCCTACTTGATACGTAAACAAAACATTTGCCTAACCTTAAAGAGCTATAGAAAGTTTGAATGGTACTTACTTTAGCGGCTTTTATTAACTTTTTTGCTATTTCAATGTCACCTTGGTGGTTCTGTCCGACTTCCGCAATTATAAAACACGGGTTGTTGCCTCCTATTTTAACGTCCTCCGTTATCTTGACTTCGACCATTTTCACAAGTGTTTACGAGTATTCCATAAAAACAAATAAGCGGTGTGGGCTTGCGCTTGCGGCGGAGACACTGGCACTGTGAAGCTAAAGGTTTATCGACCTCGTTCAAGATCAGATTGAGTAAATAAGGTCAATTGAATATGAGGCGAGCTGCCTGGAGCGCGCCCGCCACGCTAGTGTGCTGCTAGCCCCGTCCCACCGCCGGCTGCCCTGCCCGGACCCGCGCCGTATGATAATTGATAAAAACCTGTATTATTGACGACGACACTCGCGTATGACTGTCGACATAATCTTTGTCCGTTCACAAGCAAATAAAATACGTGATAACAATACAAAACTGTTTATTCCTTACTTCTTATTAATAGAAATGATACATATTTATAAGTCGTATTTACATTATTCAACATTTGTTTGTCCAAGGCACTCGTACATAAGTTAAACTTCGCATGCAGCTATTCTGGCAATGTCTTTGTGATTACTAAATCTATCGCCGATCGCTCTATTTACTTTAGAATCGGTGGGTTTGCCGAGGAAGTTTGAGATATATCGACCCGCTGCGACTAGTTTGACCAGATCTATGTTGGTGTTTACTCCTAGGCCGTAAAGGAAGTAGACGAGGTCCTCGGTGGCGAGGTTGCCGCTGGCGCCGCGCGCGTACGGGCAGCCGCCGAGCCCCGAGATGGACGAGTCCACAGTCTTGATACCAAACTGCAAAAAACATGTTTTGATTTAAATATCATGCGATGACGTCACCGTTAATATCGTAGGCGGGTGTATTTATGACACTACCATAGAATAAGGAATATTACTAACTATAGAACGGCAACTCCCCGCTCCCCACCAGCGGCTAAGCTAGGTTTATCTCAACCCCCTCAGTCTTACTTTAGTCTTCAGTTGAGACGTCAGACACAGGTACGCGTGTACAATAACGTCAATATGTAGTCTCTGTGTAAAATGAGGTATTTTGTATGAAGTGTCCAGGGTACACCAACTAGCAACAATTTTCATTCTTATAAACTTGAAACGCAGTCTTCAGATAAGAAAAGAGGAGATATAGGCACTTTTATCAGTCATACGACAGTATTATTCTTTTCTCTTGTTGACATAATAAATTGAAACGGTGTTGATAACAAAGAAAACAAGATAATTTCTAGAAGTTAATGTTGTTGTTGAGCGAGTACTAGCGGGGGAGGTCATTATAATCGCAAATTAGACTTCAATGCAATAAATACTGTACGTAATTATAGCGGTATCGTAGTCTTTTGTTTGCATTTTCTAAAAGGATCCAGAAAAACATTACGTAATTTGGTATAGCCGTCGGGGTCTACCTAATGCCCGGAATTACTTTTATATTGCGAACCTATCGTTTCTAATGTGACCAACAAATGATAGCAAAAAGTTATTGATTGTTGATAAATGTTGTCTCTTACTCACAATAATACCTAGTACAATTTGTATATAAACGAGATGATATATTTACCTCCAACCCTGCTACCAGGTTGGAGAGCCCCTGTCCATATGTGTCGTGGAAGTGCAGCGCCAATTTCTCAGGCTTTGCGACTGTTAGGACCTCACGCATCAGTCGTCGCACCGACCCAGCCGTGCCTACACCAATCGTGTCTCCCAGAGACACCTCGTAGCAACCCATGGATAACAGTCGCTCTGTCATCTGTAGAAAGATAAGTATATTAAAACTTATCCCACTTATATCGATCCCACTGCTGGGAAATGTCCTCCCCCTTGATTCCTCGACTCTTGTCGACTCTGCGCAATCTCCGGCCAACCTCTTCGATAAGCGTTGACGTCATCATACCATCTTTTACTGGGTCTGCCTCGACTTCACAATAAAATCTCTTACTGCTTTAGTAGATGTGTGCCCTCTGCACAAATGATTAAATTATTATGAATTGCACCTTGGAGGTAAGTACTCGTTAGGCAAGTCATCTGGCAAGCCAAACTATGTTTTGCAAATTATAGAACATCTAAGTTCATGAAACATCCTGAGATTGTTATGATTGGAGATTAAGCTAGGCTAAAAGTTAGAGAAAGTAGTTTTTATCTGTTTAACATTGCAGTTTGTTTACTAAATAAGTTGCGAGGTCTATGAATATCACATGTAGTGGAAGAATCCACTTCGCTATTCTGGGTGTTTCTCGACAAAGTGATGAGCCATTTAAATTATATTTACGTAATAACGTTACGTGTTTTTATATATGCGTACAAGCATTTAATTAACAAATAATATTATAGGTATCAATAAAACCAGTAACTACCAAAATTTAGAAAAGTTACATTGACCGTACGTACCTAATTAAGTACACGCATCTCTTTACCCAAAAGGCAAAATAACTTTTGTGTAAGTAGATATCTACCTTCGCAATAGTTTTAGGGCTGACAGGTCCGTCGTAAGGGCACCCGAGAATGCACGAGATGTATCCTCGCACCCTGATCCCGTCCTTTAGAGCCTGCTTGGTCACCAGCTGGAACCTCTTCAGACCATCTTCCACTGAACAGCCCAGGTTCTTCTGCGAGAAACCCTCTGTGGCGGCAGGGAATATTGCTATTTCTTCTATGTTGCATTGTTTCTAGAATAATATCCAGATATATTTTATTTGGATAGTCTATTTGGACACTCGTGTGGTATCGACTTCATGTTGCCTGCTACCACTGATAAGGGATGCCTTTATACAAAAGACAGCAATGAGTTAATTATTTTCCTTCCATAATAATATTGTTTTGTTTTGTCCTTAACTTTAAAACTACTAAGCCCAATTTGATGACTTGCACTATTCCCTAAGTTGAATAAACAAACATTCTTCTTCTATCGTTTGGGTTGTGAGGTGAATTACCAACCTCATCAACCCTGGTGTCAGGGTTATTATTGAGCCGCCAAAGGCCCCTGACATGGCTCATGTAACGACTACTAACTTACAGCAGTAAGTAGTGACCGGGACCAACGGCTTATCGTGACTTCCGAAGCACGAACCATCTTACTTTTTGGACAATCAGGTGATCAGCCTGTAATGTCCTAATTAAACTAGGGATCACAAAGTGATTTTTGTGATATGTCCCCACCGGGATTCGAACAAACATTAAAAAGAAATATCATCATCTCTCTAGCATTATCCTATTTTTTCACAGGATCCCCTTACATAACCTGAAGATTTGACAAGTCCGAAATATTCAAAAGAAATATAGAAATTACAATTAGAACAATTACCTACTGTCCTCACCAGGATTCGTACCCGGGACCTGAGCCCATGAGTAGAGCAGCTATACAGGGTGTTAGTGA
This sequence comes from Pectinophora gossypiella, assembly GCF_024362695.1. NCBI lineage: Eukaryota > Metazoa > Arthropoda > Insecta > Lepidoptera > Gelechiidae > Pectinophora > Pectinophora gossypiella. Next base: position 7,395,741 of record NC_065405.1, read on the forward strand.
CATCGTAACGAAAACTTTGTGATTCTGAGTTGATATCAAGTGGAATTTTCCGTCGCAAAAGTATGGATAGGAAAATAATTCAAAAAAGCACAAAAAAAATCATGAATTTTTGACAGGAAATTCCACTTGATATCAACTCAGAATCATGGTCTGAATCATCCCCCTCAAAGTTTTCGTTACGATGTCACTAACACCCTTTAGAAGTGAATTATCTGTCTACTAATATTTATTTTTTCTTAGGACAATAAAAGAGAAAGAGTGTTACAAACTGTCCTCTGGGGATTTGGAGCTCTCCCCGCCCTGATAGTGATTCCGGGCGTGGGATGTGTACGTATGTCTGATTTACTAGATGGAATGCACAGCAGCAATGTCTGATAATGTAATGTGCCGCCCATTTAACCTTAACTTGGGAAGTAGAAAAAAAGAATAAAAAGGTATTTCTTTTTAGTTTGTACATTAAATTATTGCTTACTACTACATAAGATCACGCCTATTTCCCGTAGGGTATGGGCAGAGACCACAAACACAATGTAGGGTTGATAAAATTTAAAATTAAGAATAAATAGATATAGTGTATGTCATTTGGTAACATTTTTAGTAATTACTTACAGCTATATCATATCCTTTCAAGTTTGGTATGAGCACAGGATAGTTGACTCCAGCCATTCTTGGGAGACTCTTCATTACTGCAGCTGCATCACTCATTTGTTTCAATTTTGGGCTTACAAAACTGAAACCATGTTAAGTGTCATCGAATGGCAAAAGACCAAGGAAAGTAAGTAGGTATTTAAAATAATTTTATTTTAATTGAACTAAGAATTTGCATTTATGTAATAAAGTTAAATAGTGTATCATTTAAGAACAAAGTAAAAGTACCTATATCTAATAAAATACATAATAATGGACATTAGTCAGATAGAGGAAAATCTAACATTTTAAGATTATTAATAATGTAAAGTTTATAAAATAATATTAAGGATATTTTATAATTTTACCTTGCAGATTCAATATGTTGTAATCCAGCAGCAGCAAGTTTGTTTATCAGATCTACTTTAATCTCGGTAGGTACAAACTTAGATTCATTCTGCAAGCCATCTCTAGGACCCACTTCATAGATTCGAATATCAGGTGCTGCATTCGACTGTGAGATATTTATTAAAATAGTTTAAAAACACAACAAACAAAAAGTATAATAATAATATATATTTTTATTGAATAAGTACATATTTCAAAAATTACTTACAACACTTCGACTTAGGGTTAATTTTACATTTCTTATAAAAATATTATTACTAAGTTTGTTTAATGAACTCATTTCAATTTTATATAATAACAACGATCTAATAAAAAGATGTACGGTACTTTAAACTTAAATAAATGAAAACAGTTCGAAATCCTACTATCGTTATCATTTGTTATTCTATTCTTATCACTAATGATAAGGCAATTCAAGTTTTATCAACCCAAGGCGAGAACCGCGAGAAAGAACCAATCAGTGAGGGGAGGTGACTTATGTTAATGTTGTGTTTCGTTCTCTCTACCGCATAGTACGACGCTCTCTCTCGTATCATTATTTTTATTGACACCTATATAATTACAAAAAAGAAAACTAGTGAAAAAAGAAAGGAAATTTAAGCAACTGTTTTACTTTTGCGAATGTAGAATTTCTACATTTGTTCAGTATCATCTTTTTAATATTCAACAAATTATGAATGTCGATAATTTATCCGTCTACTGTGAATTCCTGGCAGTAAAAAACAGTTTAAAAATAAAAGCTAATTGACAGCTGTCATCGGGTGTGTTTTGTACAGTCCTTTACGGCTATAAACAAGAAAGAAATAAATAACTTAATCCTCAGAACAATAACTAAAGCATAGAAGGAAGGCTAAAATAAGAATTCAGAAACTATAAACCGGCTCTCTTCTAGCTTACGACACAAACTATGAGTGAGAAAAGGACAAATGATTCGCTCTTTGCTTCATTTTTTCCGAGGTTGTCACAACATGAAATGTCATTTGGACCTATTGGACTCATTTTAACTCGGCCAAATACATAGTAACATACATAAGAAGATTTTACTTATATTTACCGAACTATTTGACACGGTCGCGTCAACTGTGTTTACGAGTGTCTTGTGTTCAGATTGTTTTAAGTGATAATTTAACAATATTTTTCCAAATAAATGGAAAGAAACTTTTATTTATATCAAATAATTGAGTGTCTCGACTGTGTGACATTATGTCTTGTGTGGTATGGGGCTGCAGCTCACATTCAGGAAGAAAAGAAAATAGCCAACAACTTCTGTCGTTTCATCGGTAAGTTTTTTGTAATTTTCTAGTGAAATGTGAACTGCTGAACAATTTTAGGAAAGTAATATGTTTTGCTGAATAGATTTGTAGCATAAAATATTTGAGATATCCATTATATTATACGTTTCATCGATGAATACGGAATTGATTTGAGGTTATGTTGATTGTCCATAGTGATGTACTAAAATTATCGATACTTTTAATTTTTAGATTTCCTGTAGACGATAACAAAGAGAAAGAATGGATAATTCGCATTAATAGACGAAATTGGATTCCAAATAAGTACAGCCGTATTTGCTCGAAACATTTTACTGCGGATTCATTTATGTGTGTTCCTAATTCAAAGTGGAGGCGTCTTCGAGACGATGCTATTCCTACATTGAACATTATAGATCAGACAGATGAAATGGTGTTTAAATTTAAATTTCAGCCTAGCCTGCATCATCTCACTGCTGGATAGATAGATAAGATATTTGTATCATGTTATCACAACACGTTTATACTATCTATCATTCAACTACATATTATTATGTACTTAATAAACTTAGTATATATACTAAGTCTGTAGTTGTTTTATGTCTAAACAATTATGAGTTGTACACGTTTTATATAAGTAAATTATTATTATCTTTGATTTCAGATATTAAATCCAAAAGTGTCGACTGGATTTACATGAAAAGGTATATCAAATAATTTTCTTTTTTTATATTTTTAACATGATATACATATATAGAGTGTATAATTCAACCAGCTGCACAATGCACTTAAATCAGATATATTTTACTTTTATTTTTATAGATTATTTTGTACATATACTATTTTAACATTATTATTAAACTTTATTTCAGTCAGTTCAAGAAGACGAGATGAAAAATTTAAAAGAAAAGCTGAACAAGTCCCGCCTCAAGATCAAACGACTTAATGAAAAAAAAAACAATGTGACAGGGTGTCACAAAGACAGTTTCTAAGCAAATTGACACTGTTTAGAAATTAATAAATTTGTATTTATTGTAAATATAATGTACATAATTAATAACGTGTGAAATAAATACTTGCTAATGAACAGATTTACGATCTAATTTATATTTCATTTTACCTCCTGTTCTTATTTACTCCTACTCCAACACTCCAGGTTGATACGAACTGCGCCCAATAAAGAATGTAATGAATGTTATAGATTTGTGTAAGCGACTTAGATAAATCTTGACTAAACCTTCCTTTACAAATACAAATATACTTTATTGCACACAACATACAATACTTACAAGTTTTACACGAAAGATACAGTACACCACCTACCTACCTTTTACTTTCCCTTTCTGTTCTCTTATGAATACTTGTATGCCGTATTTTTTTAAGTATAATGCTATATCTAGTAGGTACGAGTATGGTAATCCTAGTATTGAAACAGCTTGTAGCCCTAGTAAAGACCGCCATTTTATGTTTACAGAGTGGCACGTTTTTTCTGTAGGTATTTCCAGTCCATACTCTTTTCTATGTCTATGGCGTGACCCCATCGGGCCTCTTACCGTCTGTGCGGCTTAGACCCGGCGGCGGTGGTTCCAATTTGCACGGCACGTCGATCGACACCAGTGCACGGCGGATGACATCATAAATAAATTCGAATATTACAAAATACTTACCGATGAAACGATAACAGTTGGCTATTTTCTTTCCTTCCTGAATGTGAGCTGCAGCTCCAAACTAATATAAACCAGACAATATAATCCAAAAATGGTTAGATACTTACCTATCAGAGACAGAGTCTCCTTTCATCAAGAAGAAGATAATTGCATCCTACAAAAAGAAATCTTGTAAAAAAAATTTATCGACATTAATTGTAAGTAAATTTAATTTTATCGACATATTACTAAAGTGAAACCCAACACTAGGCAATGAAAAACTTGTGACAACCTACGAAATTACGAAACAATTTTTGTATATGCGTCTTTGTCTAACATTACGCCGGTTCCGTAAGATAAAGTAGAGCAGAATTATAGAGTTCTGTTGCTATTTTAGCCTTCCTTCTATGCTTTAGTTATTGTTCTGAGCCTTCTATGCTTTATTGTTCTGAGACTTAATCATATTTTATTTCTTTGTCTGTAATATCTGTTACTTGATTCGTGTAGTTTTTGTACTAAACAAACGCTGATTTGAGAACCGATTTGACTGATACCGGTTGAGCGTGTATAGTTTATTAGAAAATATAGCATATTTCTCGTATAAGTTCATTATTGTATACAGTAATAAATAACTTAAAATGGGTGAGATGTAACTGAACTGTGTAAATATGCAAATTATTTGATATTTTACTCATAATTGTTTTGTTTATTTCAGCGGTGAACAGTGCCACGTCTTTTGCAATATCTTCAATTTTAACACTCCTAATATTCTCTGGGATGCAAATGTTCAAGCCTTTTCTCGTGAAATCTCCAATAACGATCATATTTGGAGGTTACCTCGGTTCCATAATGTTCATGTTCCTGGTTACTGTATCCTTTGAAACTGTCAATATTAAACTACAAATGATGAGAGGGGCGCGTCTTGTAGCACCGCATTGCCGGTATTCGGAGACGTCTTCCAAGCAGCTTTCTATGAGGAATTGCAACAAATTGTCATTCAACACTTTTTCAAACTCTATAATCATCAATTGACTTAATGTGGGGAACATTATGTGAATCGTGAAAGTATATTTTTTAAGAATTTAGCTAATTTCTAAGTCACTGGTATACAGTATGCTCAAGCACAAGAGGAGGAACCTGTCATGGTAGTTTATTAGTTGAAAAACCCAGCAGTGTGTGGTGATTATGTACTGAAAAACTTCAGATTAACAGTGTGCACTATTATAAAAGGTTAATGTATGAGTACTTATGTATGTGTATAAATATTTTCCTTAACAACAATTCTTACAGGCTGTAGGTAATTTAGAAGCAACTCTATTTGGGAAGAACCACCAGTTGAAACTACCAGAGATAATACTGTCTATGTTAGCAGCTCTCATTGCATCCGCAACAGTTCACAGGATCAGCTTTACTACTTGGTAAATATAATAGATTATTATATTATATATCAAACGTAAATTCACACCCTAACACAAACTAGTACTGACAGGTCAGATATCCTTCCTTACTCAAGGTGACAGACATCATAAAATATTCAAATTTTCTTTTCCTTGCTGATCATGCATAACTTGTTTGATCCAAAAGTACCTACATTAGTAACGTGATTACTATTAGAAATATGTACTATTATTTTATTTCTAAGAAAATCAAGTAGGTACCTACCTATAATAATTCTAGCATCTTAATAATAAACATATTTATCAGTAGATATTTTACTTATAGATAGATCATGTAAGGTATTTTGATATGACAGTAATTTTGTTTTAATTGGTTTGTTTTTTCCTTTCCAGTTTGATATTCTCACAGATGACAATCTACTTCATGAACAAACTCTCACAAAAGACGTATGCCGCCACTGCGCCTGCGCCGGCCCTAGTCAAGAGCCGCCGTCACAAATAATTGTCACAATTTTTTCGTACTAATTTATACCTTTTCCAATAAATAATATTAGTATTTCTATGGTTTCTACTATTTTCCTGTAATTATTTTTGTATATCCTTATTTGGTATAAGCTTTATGTAGGTACCAAATTGAGAATTGAAATAAATAACACTTAAAAAAGTATAAAAATATAGTTTATTAAAATTAATAATGGAGACACATTAAATAAACATTCCTTTCTCTTAACTTTTAGTTGTAACTAAATGAACTTCAAGAGTAAGTAGTTTAATCTATGCTTGAAGAAAATCAATACTCAGATAACATACCCATCGTATATATGAATGAAATCTGGAAACTATTTTGAGTAGGTATTTTATTTACCAAACCTATGTGTATCTGTAATCATTTGTAATGAGATTAATTCAGAATACTTTTAGAAAAATAAAAAGAAATATATTTTAAATAACATGTAACTTAATAGTTTTGTTCCTTTTGTATTTTCGATAAATATCACATAGTTTATTCAAAATGGAATTTGAATAAATATTTCTATGCAACAAAATAATACTTGTTCAATCAAACTAATTAATCATATGACACTGTAATATTTTATTACGTAATTAATACTAAAAATCCTCAGATCCCAAAATTGATGCAAAATAAAAATAAACACCAATGGATCCAAAACAAATTCTTTTACACTTATATAATATTCATGGAATAAGATACTTATTAGAATTGATATTGCACATAGGCGTTTCTTAACGCTTATCAACTTTCTTTGCACTAATTAGTATATAAATCTGTTTATCTAATATCTTTTATACCTAATAATCCTATAAACAATAACACTACGATTTGTCGTGATTTAAGTTTAAATTTTAGATTTCTTATTAATATTACAATAAATTAATTACCACTCTCACTCAATTTTGGATGGACTACTTTTCAGTTCCTAATAAGGCGTACAGCTTTATCTTATCTTTACTTTTATAAAGATTATTACAATATTGTTAGTCATCTGCCATTGCCATTATACCTACATCAATGGTCATCTGTGTCTACATGAGTCACACCTACTTTAAATATTTCATCATGGTTAATGTCATCACTTTTGTTTACTTATACAAATAATTTATAGAAACATTTAAAACTATATGAATGCACTAACTTGGTGATGTTGGTTTGCAATTTTAAATCATGAATAATATTAAGAAGGTATAGCACAGATTAAGACACAAGAGGCAGATTTGTTAATACATTATTATGTATAATAAATTAGTTTATATAATTATAGTGAGCTATCCGCCAAATACACTCTCACATTGTCAGTTACTAATCTCATCTGGACTGAATTCTATGTCAAAGTAGTACCATTATTACAATTTTCCTTATTATTTCGGTATATATTATAGCTGAGATGATTTTTGGCACGGTTACTAAAAAGTTATTTAAACTAGTGTTCATGGACTCTTAGGATGTTAAAATATTTGAAAGCAATTGTTACAGTCAAAGATTGCACTGCAAATAACTTCCTGCTTCAGTGCCCCTGATACAAGCAAAATGAAAGGTTACATCATTACATACTAGTTATTTAAAAAATGTAAGGCACAAGTTTTAGACTCAATATGTTGGTCAGTAAAGTGGTGAAAGTTTGAAAATAGTCATTCACCTCAATAAAAGTAGCTACCTATATGATTTCACAGCTACTTTAATTGAGTGTTTTATAGTGATGGTTCCATGGTAAATAACTTTCCCTCAAGACAAAGGTGTCAATGGAAAATCATCAAAACAATGAACAATAACAAAAACAATGCATCACAACACAACATAAACCTGTTTCAATATTCTTGTACAACTAACAGTGACTTAATTGAAAAAAAAATAAGACATGGAGAAAGTTGAACATATATCAAACACACTTTGGACAGGATGTGAAGCATGCATATTTTGTTTAATAGACTTATTTATAGAATTTAATAAAGGTGTAAAAATATGATTTGATAATTCTTTTGTATTTTCCTCAAAATAATTTATTTGTTACGAATGTGCATGCTATTATTCCTCACATATGGATTTTGTAGAATCCGAGGTGTGGTTTCCATCACCCTTAGAAGCAAGTCATCTAAGTAGTTTTCTAGATCTTTGTTTTTCTTCTTTTCCAGTTCAGCATCCTTCTGAAGATTATAAATCATAACCATCAGATCTTCTCGGGATTTGCCTTCTAGTTCTTTTACTACTGTCTTAGGAAGGCTACTGAATGCTGGGTTGATAGAATCTTCTTCAACAATATTTTCCTCTCCAACAATTATGCGCTCTTCAAGTAATTTCTTAGGTTTATTACTATTCCCAAACTTTTTGAAGAACTTTGGGCTTGGTTTTTCTTTCAAGGAACTGGGACTATCTAGCTTTTTGTTCCTTTCAAGACTGGATGATTTCTCTTTGTCAATAGTAGTCTGGCTGTTAGACTTTGGCCGAGAATATAGTTTCTGTGACCATTCATCATCTTTATCAATGGCTTGAGTAGAAGGATGTGTGGCTGGAGGTGTGAAGGTGTCCAGGCTCAGACGAACAGGTTTTTGAGGTACAGTTTTATCAGGATTTGCTAAGTTGCTGCTTGTGGATCTTCTCAAAAATTCTCCACCGCCAAGGTTTTCAAGAGAAGCATTGATAGGTGAAGGTGTGTATTTATGTCCTCGTGGTAGTGTCTGGACATTGAGTGAACTTCCAGAACTCTTGTGAGACAGGTCATCAAACGCAAACTCATCATCATCCTCACTGATTACTCCAGGGTCTGCTTCACCAGGCTGTCGTTTAGGCGTGGAGTGATCTGGTGTGGACAGTGCAGAACTTTTAAGATTTCCAATACTTCCACTGAGGGAGGATGAGTCACTTTTTTTATCTTTTTTATTGAGATTTAGCTTTGACCCCAGGTTTTTAGCAAATTTCTTAATACCTTTACGCTTCTCTATGCTTCCAATGCTCATAAGACTGCCGCCAACATTCTGGGCTATACTAGAGAGGGATGATTTATGTTTATCTTTTTTGCTGAGATCAGTCAAACTGCCCTCCTTTACAGTGAAAGCTAGTTTGACCTCCAGTTCACCTCTGTTCTTGTCGTTTTCTTTACCAGACTTCCCCTGCAGAGGATATATACGGTTTCTTGGCCGTTCGTAAACATCGAGGTCTTTTAACGGAATTGACACTTGACCTAATAAATGATCTTTTACAAAATCTTCGTCATACACTTTCAGAACTATCTCTGCCGTATTACCTTGGCTAGGTATGCGTAATTCGCATTCTTCTTGCCATTCTACGTTTTCAGTCGCTTTGTGTTTTACGGAGGTTTGGAATTTTTCTTTGCCGAGGGCGATGGTAACAAAACAGTTATTTGTACCGTTTTTACCTTTGATCAAAAGTCCACGAGCCCTTTGAACGGTCACTTGCACATGAGTTGGATCCCACATTTTCACGGAAATATTCTAATTAATTAACACTGATGCACAGAAATACAAAAGCACTAAATATCACTGAAAAACTATACAATCACAAACTGCCGTCTCGTCATCGTCTTGATTCGTCTATCTGTCATCAGTCAATCGAATAGAGCGACATCTATTGCACATATTTTTAAAAGGGAACAATGCAACGTTTAGATCTCAGAATGAAGTAAAGATGGCGTTACACGCTCATTTTATGTCTAATGTAAGAAATTGGTTCAAAATGTAAAGTAAACTTTGAAGTTTGATTAAATTAAGAAGAAATTATTAATATATTAATTTATGTTTCTCTAATCACATTTCGAAAGACCATTGGCTTCAATTCAGCTACACTCACCTAAGCATTTACCTTAATCGCCTCAACTGCCTATAGGTATGCTCAGAAATAGTCGGATAGTCGATTCCGTTTTTTGTAGGTATTTTATCTAGTTCTATTGTTTTGTTTCGTTTGTATAGGCGCGGAAGGTACAACAATAGACGACTAAAAGCAACTTCCTTTTTGTTACAAAAAATAAGTATTATTAAACAAAGCTGATCGTTTCGTTTAGTCTTCTACATAACTTTATCTACAGTCTAGGTACTTACTTAGAAGAAAGATCGCATCAATATTGTTCATCGGTGGAAAAAGTACCCCAAGAGTAGGTGGAATATTATCTTTATTATATTCTGACCTGCACGGCTAGGCATAGATAGGTCTCCCCTTCAATCAGTCGGAGGAGTATGGTGCGGTACATATAAACCTACCTACTCTACCAGACTGCTACGAGTTGGTGGAGGTGTTTGAGATAGCAGCCAACCCATTCTTTAGGGTTTCAAATAATACATACTTACGAACTTTTAATTAAGTGGGTACCTTCTTTTTAACGCACATCGCGTTACGTACGCTGCCCGGGGAACGGTGTTCCTGCCTGCACTAATGAGGCTAACGCTACAAAAACAATATAGATTGCGTTGTACCGAATTAACGTGATAATTACCTATTTTCTCATTGTTCAGGTACCTACATAGGTAAGTATTCAAAAATATAATACGTATAATGGCAGACGTATATACGATAAAAATAATTGTTGATTGATATTTATATGAGGAGCTCGGTGGCGCAGCGGTAAACGCACTCGGTCTGCGATTGTTGAAGTTAAGCAACTTTTGCAAAGGTCGGTCATAGGATGGGTGACCACAAAAAAAAAAGTTTTCATCTCGAGCTCCTCCGTGCTTCGGAAGGCACGTAAAGCCGTTGGTCCCGGCTGCATTAGCAGTCGTTAATAACCACCAATCCGCAGTGGGCCCGCGTGGTGGTTTAAGGCCCGATCTCCCTATCCATCCATAGGGAAGGCCCGTGCCCCAGCAGTGGGGACGTTAATGGGCTGGTGATACTTCTCTTTATGATCAGAATAATAATGGGTGGAAGACGTGTTGGGCCTGGGTGTAATAAAATTTATACCCAAAATCATAGATAAAAGATGCATGTCTGTTATCCATGAAGATCTATTTTTTTTTATACCTTTTTTTTCTATTTGTTTTGGGGAACGTAGCCTGGAACGTCCCTCATTGGCGGGACGCGGGAGCATTCGTCCTTGTCTGTGGAATCTAGTGATTACCTAGGTAAACTACCTAGGTACCTTTAGATAAAGGTAAAGATTTTTCGCACCAATACGAGTAGTAACTACTATTTTTATTCTATGCCAATAGCTAAGAATCAATAATTAACGAAATAGGGTTTTGCTCTTAATTTTGTTGGTATTTAGGGTATTTATTTACTTGTAATTCTATAACAGAGCTTTTGTTTCTTATTTCAGTTCAGTTGAGGACTTTATATTCTCAAATTAGTTCACTGTATCTACTTAGTTTGTACTTACTTAATTTTACACTCAAAAGGTCTAAGGTACCTAAAGGTAATTTGAGCAGGTATTCCAATTATGGTAAAAATTGTTTCATCGCTAATTTAAGAGCCACGCTCACAAGAGCGACACCGACAACGGTGTAACATTCTCCATTCTACTTTTCGAGGGAAAAATAGTGCAATGGTTTCCCTTTTGCCTTCCGCCCCACAGTACTCTGTCTGACGTGAGTGGGATGGCGCCCAGAGTTGTCTATTTCAAAGCCGTACTAGGACTCCTATTCTTCGCTTCTGAATAGTAGTGATAGTTACTGCTGCCCTCTATCAGGTTCCAGGTTACAGTCCCTGTGACTTGCCCCTTCCGTTCTGCATTGCCATACCGATGGCTCTCATCTCCGCCTCCGCAACCGTTGAGGTCTTCACCCGTATCCCTGGGCCAGGGTTCTGCGTTATACCCCGTAGGCCTGGTCTGGTAAAATTGTTTAGTAGATATTTAACTAAGTGGGTACCCATTTAATTAATTAAGATTTTTTAAACAAATCGGTACTTTGGTGCAAACTTTAATTAGGTAAGTCCTACCCATTCGCAGGTTGAAAGCTTAAAATAATATTTTGTGGAGCATGAACGTTTAATTAAAGAAAAGTTTATTAAACCGAGGTCAGAGGAGTGATTTGGAAATCCCTATTAAGTTATGTAGGTACCTATTTATTTAACAGCCGACATTGTATTGTATTGGGTTTTTACTGATAGTAACAATAAGTATTTAGTGAGTACATTATACAGGGTGTTAGTGACATCGTAACGAAAACTTTAAAAAATAATAAAAAAAAACTACCAACATGAATTTTGCGATAGAAAATTCCACTTGATATTAACACAGAATCATGAGCTGAATCATTCCCCTCAGCATTCGTTACGATGTCACTAACACTAACACCCTGTATACCTATAAGTACAAAAAGTTGTTTTTTTAAATAAAACGTAAGACCGACATTTTAATAACTTTGCCAATGAAACATTTTATTAATGCTACATTACGAGTTGTTGGAAAAACTTCACAATGTGCATGACTGTTAGCCCGAGGCAGACTTGACTTTCTTTACGGTCCTATACATTCACTTTTTTATTCGTATGAACTCACGAGTATATTCCCAATTGGGCTTAAGGAGAACATCTGTGCTTATATTGGTTGGTACATTATACATCTGTCTCTCTACAACCTACCTAACCTATGCAACATGCAACCCATCGAGGCATAGATAAGTAGGTAGGTACCTAACTTTTGTCAATTTTAGTGAACTACAGGTACTTTCTTTCGTCCCAAGACTCATAAATAAACTCAAACCTGCACTGCAGAATGCAAGGGTTCTAACTACATGTGCTTCATACATACATAGGTACTACTCCCAGTGGGTACGTAACCTGCTCGAACTAAATACGTACTCCTTATAGTACCTACTCCGGGTTTCTTGTGAAAGAAACTTTTTCCTTTAGGTACCAAGTTAGGTACAGTTATAAATAAATGTTGCAGTTATAGTTGCAAATTCCTTTGCAATATACACATTTCACACATGCAATGAAATAACATAAGAAAGAGAGACAAAACAAAAACGATTAAAGAATATATACAATAGATAAGCAGGTCTACTTATAAAACAAATATTAGTTTTCATTCAAAAACTCTTTGACGTCATAAAATCATTTTTGCGCAAGCCATGTCTTACACACTTCAATACCTAGTTACAGGTAACATATTCGTATATTCTGTTTGCGGCATCGAGGCATATTTGATGCGGCGTCAGCTAGGTAGGATGGTGTGGGCACTTGGCGAGAATGTCCGACGAGAGAGTGGCGTTTGTTCTTTTCAGAACTTCAGTCGGGCAAACGATAATGCGGTGACCAATACCTGCGTTACACGAACGTTCTGAAAAGGCAAATGAGACGGTGTCACATCGAGCCCTCATACTGGGAGGCGCAAGCAAGCCAGCGCCCTGAGTGGAGACGCCTAGTCCAACAAAAGGTGTCTGACTTCGAAGAAGAAAGAAGTTCAGGTCCGGACAGAAAACGTCATAATCTGAAAGCCCGAACATCTGCGGCAATCACCTATAATTACGTAGGCGGTGTGCTGATGTGCACACAATGTGGGCGTACGTTTTCGCATAAAATTGGCTATGCGAGCCATCACAAAACACACCAGAGAGCAGACTTTCCAAGCTCTTGAATGACAACCGTCAATGAGTCCACCAGCTGCTGTCGCTGTAGTCGAAATCGACTGTGAAGCATCTTCATCGTCATTTTTTCTAGGCTTAGATCTGAAAGTTATGCTAATGAATCTGTAACAGTTCTATTTATAATCTGCTGATAATCAACTAACTGAAATTAATTATGCATGTAGGTAAAGGTTCACAGAGATTTGGGCTCGTCCTCTGTTGAAGTTGATGATTGATGATACTTCAGTTTACAAGGTATCTACATTGGGTAAATTTAAATTCAGCGCGCGTCGTCGGCCCTATGGTATTTTTAGTTTATCATAGCAAATTTGAATTCTCATATGAAAGATTTGTAATACGTCTTAGAAACAACTTTAGGGAGAAGGAGATACTCCACCACAATTTACTAAACAGTTACTTACTATATAAGTATTCTACCACACTGCAGCAAATGCGGATCCAGCTTTCGTCAGGGGGGAGGGGAGTCACCAGGTCGCAGACAACCTTTTTCCGTAGAGAATTACATAAAATTGCAGTGGCCACCCATGACCCAACTTGTCACCCCGGGGGGCCCTGGCCCGCAGCCTACTCTTCTGCGGTGTAGGACATACTTACCTACTCGTATATAAACTCAAACAGTATTTTCGGTAGGTGCGCTTAAACCACTCTTCAAAGTCCTCAAACGTGCTCATCGGTTCAAAGTGGCTACCCTCAAAGAGGCCTTTTTTAAAATTTCTTTGATTTGATTATAGCATGTTTACCAGGCCTTGCTCTTTCGACTCATCATCACCAGCCCATTAACGTCCCCACTGCTGGGGCACGGGCCTTCCCTATGGATGGATAGGGAGATCGGGCCTTAAACCCCCACGCGGGCCCAGTGCGGATTGGAGGTTATTAACGACTGCTAATGCAGCCGGGACCAACGGCTTAACGTGCCTTCCGAAGCAAGGAGGAGCTTTGTGAGCCAATTTGGCCTCACAAATCTATTTCGTTATTCTTCATTACTCGTTTATTGTCTCTACATGCAGGGGTTGTTTTACTATATTATATTCTTTTTGGTACTTATTACCCAAAGAATTGGATGAATTTTAGTCGCGCGATTATATTAAGTATTAGTAGTGATCAGCAATATCGAACTATAAATTGTAAACAATGAAGTCAGACGGAAACTTCCAGAATTTACCTCATCTCTCGTCGAATGCTAATGAAGTTGGTCTTACCAATAATTACTTACCAACAATTATCAATGTTACCAAATTGTTGGGGAGAAAATTCATTAGCTTATCGGCGGCGTATCGTTGTTGGTGAACTTCCGGGCTTTCGGGCAATGTCAATATTTTACTTGCTCTCCCAAGCCAAGTTGTAAAACAAACGGCTTTAGTTTCAATTTACGACGCACTTATACTTCTCTTGTTGAAGGGTAAACACAAATTGGTTATCAAAGTACAATTGGTTGTTATCTGTTTACGTACGTGTACAGAAACACATCCTTAAAGGGAAACCCACACCAAAGACGGTCCGTCGACAACTCGACACAACCTCCTAGCTAGATTATCCTTGATGTTGACAAGACTAGATATCTCTTCTCCTCTGGGAGGGTAAATATATTTCAAACTTTTGCTCTTTGAGCAAAATACTGAGCTACCAAGGAGTGCAAAAGGATTAAAGATGAGAGGAAGATTGTTCACAATATGCTATAAATTAATCTTATGGACACAGGTATATTACAGAGCATCCTAGCAGCCCCTTCCTCGGACTGCGTTAGAAAGCTCTTATGATCTAGGTTTTAGTCTAAATAATTTAAATTGTTCTGTTTAAATATGTTATAATAGATTGTAGTACTTGTTAAGGATCGATGGAGCTGGCATGTATTAAAAACAAAAGTTCCTAAAAATAAAGAAAAAAGAAAAAAAACTGAGCTACCAAACAGCTCTACAATAATTTCTGTGAAAAGTTAATTATAACGCAGTCACTTCGTTGCTCTCCACTTTTGCGCAGATTTTTCTTCCAGGCAGGATATTAAAATAGAAATTGTTGGTTATACCATAATACAGCTCTTTATTACTTGTGTAGCGGCGGGTAAATTTTGAGATATTGCTGTACGGCCGAGGATGGAATACCGACAGGATAAGTATTTTAATTGCCGACTCTATCCGGATTATTACGGATTATGCGTCGGCCGGCGTAATGCCTCCTCTTTGCGGATAAACCCGTCTTTGTCATTCGTTCCCCACAAACTAAACTTAACATTTTAAAATTAATTGAAGTTTCCAGTGCCGTAAATTGAAGTTGAGATTTACGGAATATTTTTGTAATTTAAGTAAGAACTTTTTTGTCTAACGTTATTAACTAACTTTTACAAAAAACTTTGTAATATTTACCTATAGTAAGCTAGCAATCTTCTTCTATCACCTCACAACCCACACGACAGAAGAGAAGATTCCGCAATTTTCAGGGTAGGAAGTTAGTTATAGGGGACCGTGTTACCCCGAATTTTACGCGAGTGAAGCCGCGGGCAAATGGTAGTTCATTAATAAATGTAGAGATATTAACTGAGTGAATAAGAAACTTGATACAAATTTGGGACCGTCAAGGGTATTATTTGTCGTCGTATAATGAGGGCGAGTATTAAGAAATCATCGTTGTTATGATCGCCTTCATCGGTTACCAAAAGCTCAAGTCAAGAACCAAATTAATGAAACAACTTTAAATATCAACAGTATAGTTTGGTACGAAAATGATTTTACGGAAAATGATACCCCATACTACTTAATTTAAAGTGATAATTACCTATTTTGTCATTACTCGGGTACTTACATAATTATTCCAAAATACAATGTAATGGCAGAAGCACATATAAAAATAATTGTTGCTTGATAATTGGATCACATTATGTATATAATTATGTTGCTACCTATATTGCTTCCCTTTACTTTGATCAGAATAATAATGGGTGGAAGATGTAATTGAGCCTGGATGTTAGTAAAGGGGTCATCATTTATACCCAAAAACAAAGATAAAATATGCATACGTCTGTTATCCATGGAATTAGAAGGTTAAACGAAAATCTGTACAGCGCCATCTATATCGTTTGGTTTTTGAGGAACGTAGCCTAGAAAGTGGATTTGTCAAACTACGTAAGCTAGTGTTGTGACGTTCATTAGCATAGTGATGTATCAGTCGATATTAGGTCGATTGATTATTTCTATCTAACATTTTTTTTTGACGTGACTTATTGTAAATTTGCCGCAGATGGCATTAACTACTTGGCCGGACATTAGAGGAGCGCTGAAGGCTCTCACCCGGTACAACATTTAAGACAACAGGCCTGAGGGTGCCCAGTTGGGCGCGAACCCCGGCTCAGGGCGTCATCTGAGTGGAAAAATATTTGAAAGAATTAATCGACCCTAGTGGGTCGATAGCGTAAGCGCTGATTGAGGGAAATCGTCGACCACGCCGGCGGGGTCGGTATCGGGGTCCTGAAGTGTTTGGTGTCGCGAGCTTATTGGCTGCCTCTATGGCTAGAGTAATCGGGTCACTATCTAATAATATCTATATCAGCATAACATATAAGCAATCGTTTGATCAGAACTTATAGTTATATCCCGTTTGCATTGTTTTATTGGGTTGTGTGAGAAAATTTGTGTTTCTGCGAAATTAAATCGAACACGTGTAATATACGAGTAAGTAAACGGTCGCGCCAACTGTGTTTGTGAAAATTGCTCTTAAGTCAAACGTTCTTTCAACTGCGGTTAATGGTACATACATGGTTGAAGATATTTCCGTACAGATATGTAAAAAATCTAGTTTTTTCATTTAGCCACACACTACTACTACTACTACACACTTACTTACACTTTTTTACTTTTTATTGACAGCATATTTTTTAATGGACCGGAAAGGATGGCGTGGAAGAGAGGAGGCCTATACCCAGCAGTGGGTGGATACATGCTGAGTAGATAGATATTTTTGAATGCGGTCTTAGTATTAATTACTGAGTAAATAATGAGCTATTCAGTTATATAGGCCTCGTCAGTAGTGGACATTTGGACAATTTTTGGTAAATCTTTCTTAATGACTTATTGGTGCAAGCGGTACCGGAGTTTGAACCAACGCTCTCCGGTTGAGAAGTAAGCCGGTGAACCACAGGACCACAGTGACTTCCATGATCAAATCAAATAATATATACTTTATTGCACAGAACTAAAACAATTAGACATAACACATGAATACAGTACAATTTTGGCGGCATGATGGATGACTTTATGCAAAATAGCACGCGAGATCAATCGTAACGTGTATTTGGAATACCAACGTTACACCTGTTGCATATCAACCAGCTGAAATCCCCTCGGCAAGCAGTTCGGGATATTACAGGCTTCATCCTTCATCACAATTATCCACTTACCCGTTCTCAAGTTACTAATGAGCGAGCTCAATAAATTGCTTTAATGATGATTGCATTGCGTAGTACATTTCAGACGTTTATAAACCTTAATGTCTTTGTTTCCAAGGTATGTTGCTTCAGATTATATTCGACACTTCCATTGCACTATCTGGTCCAGTAATAGTTATTTATTATCGTAAAGATACCTGGGGTGGGGATACCTGGTTGATGGTTGCGATGATTGCGAGTGTGGAGTATCACCACAAACTATGGCTCACCTTTTGTGCTGTCCTAAGTGCCCTAACACCTGCACTATTAAAGACCTTTACGAATCCACTGACAATGCCGTAAGCGTGGCCAATCATTGGTTAGCAAAAATTTAGTTTCGATCGCCATCGACTCGCAAAGAAGAAGATCGTAAAGAGAGAGTTTACCACAGAGATCTAAGTGGTACCTAGGGTGGTATTAATAAATGAATCTCAGCCGAGACTGCCCTCAAGACCATGCTCATGTCCCTGTTTTTATATAAGAACACTTTGACGTGATGTTGAGGGCAGTCTCGAAGCTGAGATTAGTTTATTAGACTGGGGTAGTCTGGCAATCACGATCTGGAGATCCGGGTTTGAATCCCGATGGGGCGCGTCGAAATCACTTTGTGCGACTGTCCTGTGTTTGGCTAGGACATTGCAGGCTGAATCACCTGATTGTCCGATAAAGAAAGACGATTACGTCACTTTTCTTATTTATTTATTTGTATACAATAGAACACAGAAAGAAACGTACAAAGAAAACAGACAGTACTGGTAAGCTTATCTCTAAGAAACTTTTCTTCATCTCCGTGTTGCTCTGTGTACTTAGTCTGGTGTTCGCATTTGCGTCTTTCACGCAGTGTTTGGTATAAAACCTGCTACTGTTAGGTTCACTTGAATTAGTATTGGATTTCTTTATAATCTAATTAGCAATTTAATCAATACGAATAAAATTATTAAAAAATATTTTTTTACGTTACACGTACCTAGCTACCTGTAGGGAATATTACTGTAACGTTAGCTAATTTACAAGCGAAGCCTTGTGAAACATTCAAAATAATTAAATTAACTCGGGCAGGATCGTATTGGGTAAGCGGAAATAGGCCTTGTATTGGAGTAAAATTTGCGACAACTTCATTAAACATGAATCAACCCTTTAGTGTCGCATGTTGCCTTGGGCATAAATTAAATAATCATAATTGCACGTCGAAGAACGTGAAACGTACGCATATTGCGCCATAAATATGTAAGTGGTCCCTTTACCAGTATCGAGGTCGATATTAGCACGAATGGTTAAATTGAATGAGAGAATTTTCAGATTTGACGTGATAAATTTCTTTGGGTGAATTTTCATATCAAAATGTGCCAAGTTTGGTGGCAAAAGGATAGTTCTAGCTACAGCTACAAGGTAACTTGTTCCTTTTTTCATGTCGGAACCCATTTTTTCACGAAAACATAATATGAAAGTTCGCCACCAAACTTGACACATTTTGATATTCACCCATTTTCTCATTACCTACATAATTATTCAAAAATAAAATCTAATGGCAGAGGCAGTATAAAAATAATAATTGCTTTATATTTGTATCAGATTATGTATATAATTATATTGAAACCTATATTGCTTCTCATTATTTTGATCAGGATAATAATGGGTGGAAGATGTGTTGTGCCTGGGTGTAATGACAATGGTCATCATGTATAGCCAAAAGCAAAGGTAAACGATGCTTATGTCTGTTACCCATGCAATTAGAAGGTCTAAGCGAAGGCAAATCTGTACAGCGCCATCTATATT
Organism: Pectinophora gossypiella; assembly: GCF_024362695.1. Lineage (NCBI taxonomy): Eukaryota > Metazoa > Arthropoda > Insecta > Lepidoptera > Gelechiidae > Pectinophora > Pectinophora gossypiella. Next base: position 7,415,311 of record NC_065405.1, read on the forward strand.
TGTGTTGGGGAACGTAGCCTGAAAAGTCCCGGTACTCTGTCTTCAACAAATATATCATTATAAGAGTATAAGCTAGCGGTCATACACAAACAGGAAACCTTTACTTTCCGCGTGACGCTGACGAGATTTAAGTATTAGGTACCAAAAAGAGTTTTCTATAAATTATTGTACAGTGCAGTGAACAGTGTCAGTTTTCATTTTGACTTTGAAGAGCAACTTCGGATTTTTAATAGTTTTGTGAGTGTAGCCAGTCAGTAGTGAAATATAAAGATGGTGAAGTTGCCAACTTCTGAAGAGCAGGCGGCGCGGCCTGTAGGGGAGCGAGGCAGCACACGGCCCATTCCAATGCGCACACGCAACCACCATAACTGGGGAGCCAGGTTCGGGGACCTTTTTTTTTGTTTTGACGTGACTTATTGTAGATTTGCCGCAGATGGCATTAACTACTTGGCCGGACAAATGGGGAGCGCTGAAGGCTCTCACCCGGTATAAAAACATAGAATGCTCAGTTGTTGGGTTCGGGTACCTAATACTTATATTAGGTACCAAAACGACATTATTTTTTGGTTAAATCGGTTTTTTTGGTTAAATACGGGGACCGAGAAAGATTTTACCTGATCTTTCTCCTGAAGGAGGTACTAAAGAGAATATAACCACTAAGTTTAGTAGGTACCTTAGGCAATCCGCGAAATCATCCCACGTAGGGCAGCTGATAATATTTAATAACGTAATTAACGGTCTCTATGGTCCAGTGCTTAAGCGTTCACGATCCGGAGGTCCCAGGTTCGAATCCCGGTGGGCACATATCACAAAAATCAACATGCGATACCTAGTTTGGTTAGGACATTACAGGCTGATCACCTGATTGTCCGAAAGTAAGATTAAACCGTTGATCCCTGTTACTACTTATTGATATAAGCACGTGGTTGTTACATGAGCCATATCGGGCCTTTGGGGGCTCGATAATAACCCTGACACCAGGGTTACTTAGGTTGGTAATCCACCTCTTAACCCACACGATAGAAGAATCATCACAATAAAACAGATCATGACGTCATGAATAAACATGACGAAAAAACGAACTCATTGTTATGTACTTCATTCTTAATTAAAATTCGAACATAAGTTGAAACGATTTTTTTTCTTCTCTAACGAAGAAATGGGATAGGTACTTTGTAATCAATCTAGTATTAGGTTGATGTCACTTAGGTACATAGGTATGTATAAAATAGCATAACAAGATAACAAAATTTGTTTGTTGTGTGTATTTTTAATGCTGTATTTACGTAGTATTTATAAAACAAAAGAGAAATAGCAAGAGTAATAAGCGGCTTTATTGCTAAGTAGCAATTTGTTTCAGGCGACAATTAGGTACCTATCACTTTATCGTGGATGATTTTCCATAGTTGTATAATTTACGTAACAATGAGTAGACGGAAGACCATTTTTTTTTAACTGTATCTGAGGGTAGTTAATAATAAGTGGAATATAGTGGGCGGAACATTGCCGTGGTGTTTACAGTGTTCATTTCAATATTATTTCTTTATTATTTGCTACGTGATGGCGTGCCATTTATTTAACAAAGAATTCGCCACCCTCATATTATCAGTTAACTATGGATTTTCTATTATACTATTTCTAGCTAACCAGACAAAAAAATAATCCCGTGTGGCAATTTTCTATTGTTACAAATTCTTTGAACTTCAAAACGGGTTTACTCCCAAAGTCCAGGTAATTAGACTTGGAATCATTAACAAAACGACTTGTTTTGACAAATGTCTGTCATTCTGTGGAGTCGTCTCGGAGCCAATTAAGGGATTGGTTAACTGTCTTTGCTCATTAGCAAAACGTTGGTGGTTTTCTATAAATTATTGTACAGTACAGTGAACAGTGTCAGTTTTCATTTTGACTTTGAAGAACAACTTCGGATTTTTAATAGTTTTGTGAGTGTCAGCAGTCAGTAGTGAAATATAAAGATGGTGAAGTTGCCAACTCCTGAAGAGCAGGCGGCGCGGCCTGTAGGGGAGCGAGGCAGCACACGGCCCGTTCCAATGCGCACACGCAACCACCATAACTGGGGAGCCAGGTTCGGGCGCCGTAGAGCCGACCCCAGCCTCCGCGCCGAACCTACTACTTTGCACCAAATCGAAGAACAGGTCAATCGAACTGTTCAGCTCATGGAACGGCATGGCCAAAGATCGGACAATAATTATCCTTTGGCCATGGATCTGTTGCGGCTGCAGTATAATCTTGTAAGTACTTTTTTAGTTAATTATAAGCCTCCAGTCACGTGCTGTATGTAGGCACCATCGGTACTGCTAACGTATCCTAGCTTCCTAGGCAATCTGCAAAATTATCCTATTTACTCATGACAAGTCAAATTCGAAACCAAGCTGGTTGGATATTCATTATGTGCGCTATGTTGTACAAGTAGGATATAAAGTACAAGTAAAATATAATTAAAAACATTTGTAGATAGTGTAGATAATGAGTGAATAAATAACAGTTTTAAAGTAAACGCACCTCATTGCTTCGGATCGAGGTAAACGGACATCTTGGTAACTCGTAACTCTGCCCACCCCTTTGGGAAAAAGCGTTTGTTACATTTTTAAACTTTATTTTCGACTATTAGCCGTAAAATCACATCCACCAACCCGCAGTGGAGCAGCGTCGTGGAGTACGCTCCGTACTCCCTCCAGTTGATTGAGGGGAGGCCTGTGCCCCGCATTGTGATGAATATAAGCTATTTATGTTATGTTTGTTGGGACTCATCATGTTATAACCTAACCTAACGTTTGATATATCGGTTTGCTTGCAGAACTTCTTGATCCCGTGTGACAAGCCGGAGTGTGCTGACAATCACGCCCACGACGAACTTTCTGCCCCGGAACGGTGACATTCATGATCACCGAACATTCGAGATTGAGACCTGATATTATTGTGATGAGCAACGACCAATTAATCAAGTCCTTCTTTTAAGTCACTGAGTACTTACTTCCCGCCGTTGGTCCCGGCTATTAGCCGTAAAAACACCTCCACCAACCCGCAGTGGAGCAGCGTGGTGGAGTATGCTCCATACCCCTTCCCGTTGATTGAGGGGAGACCTGTGCCCAGCAGTGGGACGTATATAGGCTGTTTATGTTATGTATGTATGAGTACTTACTTACTACCTATTTATCCTCGAAAATATACGTACATTTCTCGGGTACGGGGTTTCCTCAAGATGTTACTCCTTCACCGTTAAGTACGTGTGTTAATTATAATGATCCAAAAATGTATTCGAATTCAGTAGAATTCGACCCGAGATTCGAACCCGTGAACTTGATGTGGGTAGTCAAGCAAGTATCGCGTTCTCGTAACTGAGTTATCACGTATCATGATTCAATTCTCAAGTCTCAATCTTTCTTTATTTAGAATATAAGAATAATATGTATAAATAGGCATAGGAAATACTTTTGTGATACCTACGTAGTTTTAAGTTTATACGATTGATTTATGAATTTTGGATAAAATAAACAATTTGATTTTTATTTTTAGTCCAATTATTTTTTCCTCTTATATCCTCTTAAGACAGAAATTTCCAGACACAATAGTTAAACAATGAGGTTTGGATTTATAAAGAACATTCGGTCTTAGGGGGATATTATTAAACCTATTTAATTTCTTATTAATATACCTTTTAGTCAAGACTGAATAGGTAAGTTTTTAAAATTGTGTTTAGGTAAGATTAACAAGATTAACATTATTGATACTTAATAATAAAAGTAGGTTCTTAAAGGTAAGTTAATATTTGATGATTTACTTTCTTCCTGAATAATGTAAATGGCTTTCTAATACAAATTGTAAAGCCTGGAGACTGGAGGTGTAGGTTAGGCTAAAAAGTTAAAAGTAGGTACCTACTTAATTAAAAATAAAACATTTTTAGCGTTAGGCTCACGATCTGGAGGTTCGGGTTCGATTCCCGATGGGGACATTTTCGAAATCACTGAGACTGTCCTGTGTTTGGTAAGGACTTTTCAGGCTTGAATCACCTGATTGTCCGAAAAAGTAAGATGATTCCGTGCTTCGGAGGGTACGTTAAACCGTTGGTCCCGGCTATTAGCTCTAAAAACACCTCCACCAACCCGCATTGGAGCAGCGTGGTGGAGTATGCTCCATACCCCCTCCGTTTGATTGAGGGGAGGCCTGTGCCCAGCAGTGGGACGTATATAGGCTGTTTATATTATGTATGTATGTTTATCCCATACGTCTACACTCTTAGCAATAATCAATTTCAGATATTAATTGCTTGCTTTAGTCCCCGTAGAATGGTATGTGCAGTCGAACTAGTTTATTTTAGCGTGGCCAATAATGTTGGCGTATTTGTCTCGTAAGTACGTATAACAACATGCTGCACACAATATAGGCACCTATCTATATCCAAGATATCACTAATGATGTAACCGGCGTCGTAATAAAATGCTCTAGGATTGAATACTTTCTTACAGGCATTAACTCGGCGTCTGCTTGCCGTCTCGGCGTGTCTATGATCCATAATAAACATTTTATTACGAATAAATTCCCTGCGTACTTATTTTACTTGACCGCTTTTATATCTTTCTTAGATTTCATACTCAGCTGTATTTCATTTTATTATATTCTAAAAAATAGAAATGTTAATATGTAATAAACTAATCGTTTTTATAACTTCCTGTTATTATAGGTAAGTACGCTATTTTATTTTCATGAAGAGATTAATTTCGTCGTGTTGTACTTAAAATTAGTTTTTTTTAGAAAATATAAATTATAATTAATTAGTTTGGTACATTGAAAGAGAGAAGCACAAAGTTTTATTTAATTATTTAATAACATTTTTTCGTCAAATAACATGTTTTAAGGATTTTCTGCCAGTAATATCTTTTGTATTAAAATCTTTTTCTATTTTCCTCAATCGAAGGAAAATCCTTGGACGCAAGGACTTTCGTCTTGTTATATATTTTTTAAAGTCGTCTAATAACAATTGTTAGTGACAGATATATTTATCCGATCTATGTATCATGTGTGCTACGATTAGTACGTCACGTTATTAATTATACGCCTGTGGCATGCATACAGGAGCGGTGATTCATACACAGCCGTACAAAACAGAATTCCTGAAGGAATATAGAATAAAGCCTTGAATCATTTATTTATTATTTATTTATTTATTTTTACAGTTTTAAACCTCATACCATTACAGTAAAAACCAATTCGACTGAAACAAACACATATAAGACATAACAATTATTACTATTGAACTAGAACAATAGCGAAATGCCACATCTGTGAATTTGGCCACCGAACAGCTGCCTGATATGCCTGATATGGATAAAAATATTCCTGTTGCTTATTATCCTGATACCTGCCGGTGTCGTAGAAGTACCTATGCGAGTGACTATCGAGTGACTATGCGAGTGCATATATGATGAGATGATCGTACACCTCATATCTATCTCTTTTTTACGAATGATTTACAGAAGCAAAAGCGGTGGTCGCCTAAGTTTATACGTGTGAATAAGGTGTGAATTTAAACAATTATGTACGCAATAGGTACCTGTGAAATTAGCCTTTAACTCTTTATGTATGTTAAGGGATTTTTAGAGGGCCTCTTGGGATAAAACTTTGTTGGTTAAACAGTAAGTTTCGTTGTTAACGGCTGGCGCGTTTAAATGTTTGCTATCTTACCTTTAGATGGGGCGCGACGTGTGCTTGTGTAATTAAGGTAATATTAATTAGAAACGGCCCACTTGTGCCGTGAGACAGAGGTTTGTATGGAATTTTGATAGCTGGCTTTCATTTGCACCTCGCGGTGTAATATACACCCACACTTATAATGTAAGTGGGTCATCGTATGTTTTGTATTTACATAAAACTTTAAAAATATTTTATATACTTATATAAGTATCTTTTTTATTTTTTTATATCGATTTAGAAAAATAAATAATTTATTTTTGTGTGACCAACTGTGAGGCGCTTAAATAGGTTATTTATGTTAAATTTATACGTCTTTCTTTCTATATATCTACCGTTTTCATAAGTACTTAAGTATATGATGTTTTCAATTGTGAAACGCTAATATTTCGCTTCCCCCAGCTCAGGATTCACGTGCGCGACATTCTAAGTAGGTTCATCCTTTGCTTGTATAGAACGTGTGGAACTGAAATACAATCTTTGCTGAAAATTCTTTTACTTTCAAAAACATTAAAGGGTGAATTTTCAATATCGTAGAATATTTTGACTTCAGCAAATATCTGGTTTATCTTATGAGACGATGTTAACAAAATAACATAAGTTTACGACTATATCCCAATTGGGGTAGTCAGAGGTATCTACATCCATCGCAAGGTGAATTTGTTAAGCAACCACACTTCACCGAGGGTTCTGTTACACCGACGTGCTAGGTGAGCTGTATCGCCGTCTATAATGGTGACTCGTGGTGTGATGTTATTCGTCTATGATGTTACTAACATTTGTAGCGCCTTCAAATTAGTCGTGTTGCTGTAATGTAAATCTATACAAAGTGTGCAGCGCGGCTGATGTGCGAAACGATCCCGACTCATCCCGCGTTTAATAATTAATGGCCCTTAACTTACTTGGAAATATATTCACATCCGGTGATCTGGAATTTAAATTCCGTCATGTCAAGTCTGTATCGCCCATCACGACTGCGCCAATTTAAAACTATTGTCATGATTACCGAACTACTTACGCTGCGAGTTCACACCCGGTACAAAATGTATTAACCTTAATTTTTATTTGTATTAAAAATAATAATAAAAAAAAACTCTTTTTTGTCGGGTAGCTAATTAAAGATGACCGAGACAAATCTATGTTAAGTCACGACAAAAATAAGTAATTATCATGAATTTACCCCGAACAGGCTTATTTAAAATGATACCTAAATAAACTTATTATCGCCGGCATTCCTGAAAAAATTAAATACACGTAATTAGAGTAACTCATTGTATTTTTGTTTCTGCGTCCACATGCAATCTAGTGATTTATAATACTCACTTAAAATTGTAACGTTTCATTTGCAAAGTTGATAAAAGTGTTAAGTTTCAAAACTGCTTAAAAGTGGTAGTTATTAACGTAATATTTATCTTTATTAGTAAGTACCTAATTATACACGACTGACCTCATTGAGGTTAACATAATATTTTATATTATTTTTTATGATAGTAACATAACTTGCTTCTTTTTTGAAGTCTGTTAAAATACTGTTATTTACAAAAAAGAACTGAAAGAGATTGCTTGTAGTTCTTCTGATTCTTGAGATAAATGTAAATTTTAAATGCTTACAAATATTTCTATTTTGCATTCATGGGTATTTATAAACATGGTCATAATAAGCATTATAGTGCATATGCATGAATCGAAAAAACTGTGCAAAAATATGTTTATAGGTCGAGATAAAGGATATAGGACGACATCCTGATCAGGTACATGAACGTCGTAGGCAAGTTTCAATGGCTTCCACCTGTAATTTGTTTTTATGATACGTCCAACAAGGGCTGTAACCAAGAGGCTATCTCCAGGCATCAAGTGACACTAATGTTGCTTTGTCCTTCCTTGTGGGACCCTACTTACACCCTACTTTCTCCTCCGCTAATGTTCATTCTGGATCGGTAAACATTTTACCCGATACGTTAATATAATTTTCATTGTTTAACTGTTCTTGACACACGTCCCAATTATGATGGAGAGGTGAATTTTCTCCACCGTCAAGACTGCGAGGAAGGAAGTTCGATATTATAAATTATAATTCAAATGGAATTAATTAGCCTGATGCTACTTGAGAAACATTATAACGGGAAAGTCTACCAACGTTACCGCTCATTTTGAAATTGATAATATTTATAACAGTCTTAGCAGAAATAACGTGTAATCTCAGCTGAATGGTATGTAAATTTAGACGTCTTTAGCTTTGTATAAATTTGTGGCTTAATTATAAGTAAGTACATTGAGTGCGAGTCCTGTTTGTTCGCGGTGTTTAGAGGAAAGGAACCAACATCGTCATTAAGACGTCATTAACAACTCTCCACGTCTGAGGCAGGATTTCCTGCGGCATGCCTCGCGCCTCGCGCCTCGCGTCTCCCGCCTTCGCCTCGCACCCTCGCCTCGCACCCTCGCCTCGCGTCCCATCCTCACACTTCTGAGCCTCGGGCAGTGAGCAAATAGCATGATAATCCTACCAAACAACCTAAAACACGGGACTAATCACGATTAGCAATTAAAATATAACGGAACATATAATTTATTTGCAGGCTTTATTCGAGGTTCCGTGTCATTATTATTGATTACATTATAATTTGTTGTTATTCAATCGTTATATTTATAGAGGGGTAATATAGCTACGAGTTGGTAAATATTTACAAATACCAAATACACAATGTGGCAAGGTTATTCAGTGATTTATAAAGAAGAGGGATTGATGAATTGAAATGGTAAAAGGAAGAAGCGGGATCTGGATAGATACTGGAAAAGAATCTTCAGATTCAGGGCTTAGGAGTAACTCAAAGAGCATTCAAATTGTTTATTTGTATTAAATAAGCAATGGAGACTACTCATTCATTCAACAGAAAATTAAAACAAGGGGTTTAATTAAAATTATCCACGTAGATTTCAAAGTTGTATTAACTAATGAAAAAATACAATCATTTACTAAGTTCTTTCGACGAGTTAGATACTCTGTCGTATCCAGAAAATGGATCGTAGAGTACTGCACACAATGTAGGTTTGTAATGAAAAGTCTAGGTAATCTTATTTAAGTCTATTAGCTTTTATTGTACCACTGATAAGCAAAAAGGATCGAAAGGAGTCCATCCCTCTATGATTCTCTGTGCTTTCTTTAGAAACTCAGGAAGGCTTTTCACTGCGTCGTTTGTGCTTCGATCTCCTTTTTCTTCCGTCTTATCTCTAGGCAGCGGATTCTGTTATGAATCAACATTAAATTTAATATCAAATCAATAAAACTTTGCCTCACATAGAATAATAATACAATAATAATAGAACGTAACAATACAACGAATAAAACTATTGATAGCAAGAATAATTAATATTTTATTTTATATTAATATACTAGCTTTTGCCCGCGACTTCGTCCGCGTGGCGTGTTATAAGAGAGAGATCTTTGTGTGTGTGGGAGTGCATATCAAATTTCAAGCATCTAACTTATGCAGTTTAGATTTTTTCATACAATTTTTTTCCCAATAACTCCCATTTTTCAAAATACAGCCAAAAATAAACTTTATATTTACTAAGGTATGCATGCATGCTAGATTGAATCAATTGATTGAATTGATTTTTTTTTAATTGATTGTTCATTGAGTTTTAATTTTAATACACACTTCCTCTCTTCCCTTCAACGTTGCTGTGCCCTACAGGGTCCATGTTTTATTTCCTATGCCTATGTAACACCCCATTGTACTGCATGGAATGCAATAAATAATTTAATTGAATTGAATTGAAAACATCTCTCTTACGCGGTTTCGATTTTTTCAAACAAATGTTTTTTTCCCGCTAACTCCCGTTTCCGTGGGAATTTTGCAATATCCTGTTGCAACTAAGGTTTAAGTTAACTAAGGTACCTGCATGCCAAATTTCAAGCGTCTAACTTAAGCGGTTTAGATTTTTCATACAAAAGGATTTTCCCGCTAATTTCCGTTCCCGTGGGAATTCCGGGAATTCCTTTCTTAGTGCACCTCTACGGTACCTAAGCTATGTCCCTTCCAAATTTCAAATGCCTACATTTAGCCGTTCAGGCTATGCGTTGATATGTCAGTCACTGAGTCAGTCAGTTTCTCCTTTTATTTAGATTTGATTTTTTCATACAAATGTTTTTTCCCGCTAACTACCGTTCCCGTGGGAATTTTGTAATATCCTGTTGCAACTAAGCTTTAAGTTTACTAAAGTACCTGCATGCCAAAGGGTATAGCGAGGTAAGGAAGACGAAATGGCCCCCATGGCCCATGACGGAATTATCATTTGTATTGGTATTGGCACTCTAAAAGAATACGAAATGTAAGGTCGTTGACCCCTGACCTTGACCTGTCTTTGAGATATTCGAGAAAGTTCGTACGCGCGCCGAGTTTTTTCAAAATTTTTTTTCCGAAAAACTATAAAAGCTAGAAGGATGGGACCAATTGCGTATAATTAGGGATACTTTGAAAAATATTCTGAATTTTTTTCAGAGTTCTGGTGAAATGACAACTGTGCAAAATAATTAAACAAAATATAAATATATTTTTTTAGTACTGTTCTATTATGTTTACCGCGCCAAAAAAAATATATAATACTCTTTGATTTATATACTTACACCACACAAAAACTGATTAAAATCAAAGAGGCGCTTCTTGAGTAATTATGAATTTACTTAGTGTGCGTACGGCTGGTAGGAACTAATTAAAGAGGTCGTTTTTAGATTAATTATTATAATTACATGTTAAACAGAATTTTAATCATCATCATCACTATTTTCATTTATTACAACATTGATTGCATCATTTGAAAATATTTTCGACAGAATTTCAGCAGGACGTAAAATGCGAGATAGATATCTCGCATGAGCTAAATAATATAATTATTACACTTGCGATATATGAAAATCGACTTGCGAAAATCGTATTTTGGGCAAAAGAAAACCCATTTATGCAAACTGTTTACAATCTGTACTACGAACGGGTTTATAGTTGATTTTGCTGGGCCAATTTATGGTACGGAAAATGATGCCACTATTTTGAAGAAAGTGCTACAGGATGCTAAACTTAAAACTCTAGTTCGTAGTACAAATTGTAAACGGTTTGCATAAATGGGTTTTCTTTTGCCCAAAATACGATTTTCGCAAGTCGATTTTCATATGCCGCAAGTGTAATAATTATATTACTTAGCTCATGCACGATATCTATCTCGCATTTTACGTCCTGCTGAAATTCTGTCGAAAATATTTTCAAATGATGCAGTCAATGTTGTAATAAATGAAAACAGTGATGATGATGATTAAAATTATGTTTAACATGTAATTATAATAATTAATCTAAAAACGACCTCTTTAATTAGTTCCTACCAGCCGTACGCACACTAAGTAAATTCATAATTACTCAAGAAGCGCCTCTTTGATTTTAATCAGTTTTTGTGTGGTGTAAGTATATAAATCAAAGAGTATTATGTATTTTTTTTGGCGCGGTAAACATAATAGAACAGTACTAAAAAAATATATTTATATTTTGTTTAATTATTTTGCACAGTTGTCATTTCACCAGAACTCTGAAAAAAATTCAGAATATTTTTCAAAGTATCCCTAATTATACGCAATTGGTCCCATCCTTCTAGCTTTTATAGTTTTTCGGAAAAAAAATTTTGAAAAAACTCGGCGCGCGTACGAACTTTCTCGAATATCTCAAAGACAGGTCAAGGTCAGGGGTCAACGACCTTACATTTCGTATTCTTTTAGAGTGCCAATACCAGTACAAATGATAATTCCGTCATGGGCCATGGGGGCCATTTCGTCTTCCTTACCTCGCTATACCCTTTCAAACGTCTAACTTGAGTGGTTTAGATTTTTCATACAAAAGGATTTTCCCGCTAATTCCCGTTCCCGTGGGAATTTCGGGAATTCCTTTCTTAGTACACCTCTACGGTGTCTAAGGTACCTGCGTGCCAAATTTTAAACATCTTACTTGAATGGTTTAGATTTTTCATACAAAAGGATTTTCCCGTTAATTCCCGTTCCCGTGGGAATTTCGGGAATTCCTTTCTTAGTGCACCTCCACGGTACCTAAGGTACCTGCATAACAAATTTCAATTGTCTAACTTGAATGGTTTAGATTTTTCATACAAAAGGATTTTCCCGCTAATTCCCGTTCTTGTGAGAATTTCGGGAATTCCTTTCTTAGTGCACCTCCACGGTACCTAAGGTATCTGCATGCTAAATTTCAAATGTCTAACTTGAGTGGTTTAGATTTTTCATACAAAAGGTATTTCCCGCTAATTCCCGTTCCCGTGAGAATTTTGGGAATTCCTTTCTTAGTGCACCTCTACGGTACCTATGGTACCTGCATGCCAAATTTCAAACGTCTAACTTGAGTGGTTTAGATTTTTCATACAAAAGGATTTTCCCGCTAATTCCCGTTCCCGTGGGAATTTCGGGAATTCCTTTCTTAGTACACCTCTACGGTATCTAAGGTACCTGCATGACAAATTTCAAACATCTAACTTGAATGGTTTAGATTTTTCATACAAAAATATTTTTCCGCTAATTCCCGTTCCCGTGGGAATTTCGGGAATTCCTTTCTTAGTGCACCTCTACGTTATCTAAGGTACCTGCATGCCAAATTTCAAAAGTCTAACTTGAGTGGTTTAGATTTTTCATACAAAAGGATTTTCCCGCTAATTCCCGTTCCCGTAGGAATTTCGGGAATTCCTTTCTTAGTGCACCTCTACGGTATCTAAGGTACCTGCATGCCAAATTTCAAACGTCTAACTTGAGTGGTTTAGATTTTTCATACAAAAGGATTTCCCTTCACTACTCTGCTCCTATTGATTGTAGCGTGATGAAAAGTATACTATGACCTGTCCAGGAGTGTGAAGAATAATTGTACCAAGTTTCATTAAAATCCGTCCAGTAGTTTTTGTTTCTATAAGGAACATACAGACAGACAGACAGACAGACAGACAGACAGACAGACAGACAGACAGACAGACAAAAATTTTACTGATTGCATTTTTGGCATCAGTATCGATCACTTATCACCCCCTGATAGTTATTTTGAAAAAATATTTAATGTACAGAATTGACCTCTCTACAGATTTATTATAAGTATAGATAATTTTATTTTATATAGACTTTTAATCAAATCGAATCAAATCAAATATATTTTATTGCACAGAACTAAAATTTCAACAATCAGACATAACACATGAAAACAGTACAATTTGGACGGCCTTATTGCTCTAGAGCAATTTCTTCCAGGCAACCACCAAAAGGAAACAAACATTTGCAAACAACTTACTACTATTTGAAATTTACATTAATGTAAGTACTTACTTACCTATGATATAAGAGCAGGGTAGGTAGGTTTATCTTCTGTAATATTACGTTTTGTTTCATTTCATCAGACATCTTAGTTATTCGCAAAGTTTAAAAATGGAAAAGTGAATTGATATATAATAGTTAATCCCCTAAAGGTAAGTCCTAAATAGATCATTAATTTTCAATTTTGTGTGAGTACGATTAAAAGCATATTGAATAATATCTATTAAGAGCGTTTATGGATTGCATCCGATTCGAATCTGATTCGAGTCCGTGAGTTCGTTCCAAAGAGGTCGTACTACTATTTGTATGGTAGTTTGCGCGTCATGTAGCCTCACGACTATGACCCAATTGGGGTAGTCATCATCATAGGTACATTCATCGTAAGATGAACTAAGTACCGACACCTCACCGAGTTTTCTTAGACCAATGCTGCTGTTTACAATTCAAGTTTACGCGCTACATCCGATATTCGTCATCAGATTTCTCTAACTAGTTTTCTACTATCGAGCGGACTCGGATCGGATTCATATCGGATATACTGTAATGTGGATATACTCGGAGAAATATTTTGCATTGGTCTAAATCAATGATGTTTATAATGCAAGTTTACGCGCTACATCCGATATTCGTCATCCGATTTTTCTAACTAATTTTCTAATATCGAGCGGACTCGGATCGGATTTGTATCGGATGTACTCTAACCATTGATGCATCGGAAATTCAAATTCAAATCATTTATTGTGAAAAAGAATTCCTTAATTTTTTGTTTATTCATATAAAAGGTTTGAATGTCATTGGATAATTTAAGTCACTAGCGACATGAATCAAGAAATATTGCTGAATATTATGTTTTGGTTATTTTTAGTTTTCCCAAAAAGTGCAACGATTTCCTGTGGATATTGGGAATCGAGAAGCTTGATCCACGTATCTCATGTTCTAAAAGTAACTTTAGCCCAATCCATGAAGTGGAATTGGCTATGAAGGACTGTCAGTTTCATCGTACAGAAGACACATTGAGGTGCGCTCGTCATGTGGTTCTTGTCTATGTCAAGTACTGAACTGACGTTTGTTAGCGTCGACGTTTGGTGTTAGAAAATCTTACCTAAGCAGCTAAAGGCGCATATGTATGTCTGTATGTATATATTTATTTGTTTATGGTATATTTTAGTTAAGTTAGTAACATTATATGTTTATTGCGCCATCCCGCGCTGTAATGTATAAACAATTAAACATCTTTCAACCTAAGGTTGACTGGCAGAAATAGCTATTTAGCAATAAGGCCGCCTATTGTGCTTACTTTTATTCGTATGTATATGTTTTGTACAATAAATAATTATTGATTGATTGATGGAAGGCGCATCCAAAAGGACTGAGCATGTCACGATATCATCAAGCATCAGTCAAACATGCAAACTTTGCCACTGTTAACAATGCGTAGGTCTTAAGTGAGTTTAGATTTAAAAACTGATTAAATTGCCAGCTTGAATATATAAAGCTAAACCCGATATGAAGTTTGATGCGATCTTGATTAATGATGCATAAATGGCAATCCGCCACTGGTATTGGGAGGATGTGTCGTAGATGGCACCTCCGCCTGAAGAAGGAAATTGGCTGGAAATGCGAATTCTAATCTAAGCAGGCAATATTCGAAGACCATCAACGATACAACCTCTAGTCTCCTAATTACAGATGAACGAGTTCTCTCAACTCAACATTTCTGACTAATAGATCAGATATATGATGCCGCTCGTTAAAGACCAATCGCGAGCAACTGCTTCCGTGACCTTTCGAAGTTTTTGGAATCTTGAATGAGCTAATTAGAATGCAGCTTTCCGCTTTTTTCAACGCCCTTGCCTTCTTAGTTAGTTGACAGGTTGAATTCGATGTGAAAATAATCAAACATTAGGTGTCTGTTTGGTTATATCGTCGATGTCGAAGGCCGACCTCGCTTCCTTCTTTAATTGATGTAAATCTTAATCTACGGATCGACTATTTTCAACCAATTGGAACAGCCAAACTAATTCAATAAAGCTCATCCATTAAGTTCTGAATGTCCAGCATTTCTTAACTTAATGTAATTTACGAAAGAAGACAATTTTATTCAAAACATGTTTGTTGAAATATTCTGGCCAGAAATTAAAGAAACATTATAGATTTTTTACGCTGGCCTGTGATAAAATACATTAATGTGAATATTAGCACTAAAGTATACGTAAGGAACCCACTGAATATATCTATAAATATAATATAGTTAATATTAAGTACGCTATTGAATGTAACATAAGTTTGTATTTATTTATATAGACAATAATGACGAAATGGGATCTTCTGATATATAATTCTTATAGGAATACAGAGTATAGGTATTCGACGTTGAAACAGCACTATCAATCATTGTATGATTGCGTCCCTATTGTTGCTAGGAATCGACTTTTTGGAACACGGCAACAAAGGAAATATGTCTACACAACTATCCCGATCTATTTTGATTAGGTAATATTTACATTCAAGAGGTATACGTAGCGAATCGTGTGATATAAGTAGGGTAAATTCCTATTTTTCTGATGGGCTGGGAGTATGCGATATGCTGACAACCTTTCACCATACGATTCACCATATTCGTCTTAGGAGCTCAATATACCTACCAAGTGTGGTTACATGTTGTCTTCTAATCCGGGGGGTTCCACACAAAATTCTCGGCTAAGTAAATTAAATTCAACTTTTGGGGTTATGTATACGTTTTACAATAAATTTAATAAATTTAATAATAAATTTATACAATAATTTTGTGAAGCTTGCTTTATATAAAAGATAAATGATTATCTAAAAATGATAAAAATGGCTAGTATTATGTGTTTCTCTAGTTATTAAATAACTTGTAATGTATACCTACATTGATTTAAAACATATGTTGCTGTTGCAAGTTCTTATCCTTTCTTCTCCTCAGCCATAACGCCTTGCGAAATGACGTAGATTCAAAAATTTTAATTTGACCCAAATCATCAAGTTTATCTATGATAATTACGTTGAAAAAATGATTCTGTTTCAAATGTCAAATAGCAATATTGCTTTTTTAGATGAATTGTCTATCTTTAGTTCTTTCCCAAGGTCTGATCTGTTCTTGTACCGAATGGTTTAGTAGTTTCGGCAGGTAACAGACAGACAGCTACTTTTGCATTTATAATTATTAGTAGGGATTAAAAACGACGAGAGTCTAAATAGGCGCTTATCTAAGAATGGAAGCAGAAATAATTGCGCAACTTAGAACAACAATGCGATATTTTAATAACAGAGATCGATAGTCGATGTTGGCTTTTGTTATTACTTTATTAATAGACATTATTAAAATACCTATATTGTTATTTGTGATTTGTGAAGATCTAATAAAAATCTGGCTCATGGTTTGCGAACTCTAAGAAACGTTTTCATGCGTCTCATTTGTCTCCAAAATCTCATTTTTGGGTAATTAGGTAATAGTACAAAGGTCGTAAAGAAACTATTTAGTCCTTGTCATACAATACATAAATGATAATTATAGAGAAACAAGTAATCCACCCTTACTGTACCGAGAACTAAGGCAGATCATTTTGCTCATGATTCTGAGTTGATATCAAGTGGAATTTCCTGTCGACAAATTAAAGATTAAGTGTGTTTTTTTTAAATTATTTTCAGTTCCATACTTTTGAAACTATAAATTCCGCTTGATATCAACTCAGAATCATGGTCAGAATCATCACCCAAAGTTTTCGTTTCGGTGGCACTAACGCTGTATATATATATTTACTGTGGGTACGTAAATACGATGAGGAAAACTACTTAAGTACGTGAGACGAATTCATTAATACGGGACTATGTTCCAAGTCTCGCAATATCTAATAAGTAATTACTTAAGTATTTATTTTAATTCATTATTTACAATAAGTCACGTGTTTCCGTTCATATTATCCAGAAACAAAGTTCATTAGTTATTCCAGGGCTTTGTCTCCGATTTCTGTTATTTTTTTTTATTTACAACACACAATAATAAACATGGTTTTGGTGACTAATGGTTTTATTCCATTAGAATATTGTACTTAGTTGTGTAGGTACATACGTGACACCCATGTTAACACTACAACGCTGTTTGGGCTAGCTTTAAAAAAACATAAGTCGGACACACACGAAATGGGTTAAGTGCGTACGTACCTGCTAGTGTGGACTCATATTTATATAATTCATGGTGGCCTTACTGAATATACTTCTTCGTATTTCCCCTTTTATATTTCAGTAAAATTAGTCGAGTAACAATCTTTTTTTTTTGCTTTTGACGTGATTAACTACTTGGCCGGACAAATGGGGAGCGCTGAAGGCTCTCACCCGGTATAAAGTTTAAGACAACAGGCCTGAGGGTGCCCAGTTGTGTGCGAACCTCGGCTCAGGGCGTCGTCTGAGAGGAAAAATATTAGAAAGAATATAAGCGATAAGCGCTGTTTGAGGGAACTCGTCGACCACGCCGGCGGGGTCGGTATCGGGGTCCTGAAGTGTTTCCGCCTCCGCCGCCTCTATGGCTACAGTAATCGGGTGGTCGATATTAGTAGTCTCCGCATAAATCTTGTAGAATCACTGGTCCTTTCAAAGTTCAATTATGCAGATATTGTCTATGGACCAAGGCTTTTAGCAAAAAAAAAACCTTATACACCGTGTTCAGAATGCTTGTGCCAGACTTTGTTTTTATATTCCATCCCCTTCACCCTTTATAAATCAGGCCAAACTACTGAATATGTCCTCAAGAAGATCTGTGCATTTTGCTACACTCCTTTTCGGCATTATCAAAAGTGCAAAACCTTTCTATCTTTATAGCAAACTTTTTCTTCTCGCATTCGTCTTGGTCAGTTAGTTATACCCCCACATAAAACTGCTGCTTTTGAAGGTAGCTTCAAGTACACCGCCGCAAAAATATAGAACAATATCTATCCCTCCCCCACTTCGCAACCTATCTACTACTAAAAGCTTCCGAATAAACGTAAAAGATCACTATTATAAATCCCAATGCGGTGTTATAACATATTAATTCAACAAGTAAATAGAAAATAATAATAATAATAATAATAGTTTTTATAAAATATTTATCTTAGACACCTACTTATATATTTTGCACTACACACACATACACGAATACCTTTTATTTTATTTAGTTTTTTTATTAAAAATATATTTTACTTTTCAGCACGTTCATTTTTAAGATATATACTTAATTAGAAAATTCAAAATGTGCTTAGTCTTCGTGTCCATTTTTTGTTTAATGTGTTAAGTACCTGATTACCTTACCAGTTCCAACTGAAAATCAGCGTCATAGTCTAGGCTACGGCATTATGCTGAGGTGAAGCCATTTCGGCATATATTCATAATAGTATTATTTTGTTTTAATATGTGAAAACAATAAGTAAGTATGTCAAATAAATATTTTTTCTTTCTTTATAGTAACAAGCGAATACCTACCTGTTTCATCTAGTATATCTTAATGTAGATACCTGTCTATTTTTATATTCTTTTATAAATAAGTCTCTAGCGTGGGTTGATACGGCTGAGGCAAGATGATTTCATTAACGGCACTAACCAGTTTTCTATTAACATCCAGGCTGAGGTTTAGCTGCTTATTATAAAGTCTAGGAACAGGTTGCGTTCTAAATGAAGTTATGGGACTAACATAATTAATGCGGCCAAGTTTTCCGTGTCGGGGCTCGGTTGAGGCAAATTTACTAAAACCCATTAAACACACACGCAACCCTCACGGTTCTCTTTTGTTTCACTTTCTAAGCTATGATAGAACGATGTAAGCGAACCCAAATTGCGGTTAGCTACAATAGTTTCCAACTGATAATATCAATAAGGGGAGAACAGAGCATACATTGAACGAAACTTTACTTTTAAACACTTTCCATAGAACAATATATTTTTTTACAGTTGACACCAATGTGGCAGTAGGAATGGGCTAACTATAAGCTGGGAAAAGAGATTATTTTTGTGCGATATTGATTTCCCCCGTAACGGAAAACCAATGGCAAAAGTAACTGCCTCCGTGGTCCAGTGGTTGAGCGTTGTGCTCACGATCCGAGGGTTCCGGGTTCGAATCCCGATGAGGACAAATAACAAAAATCACTTTGTGATCCCTAGTTTGGTTAGGACATTACAGGCTGATCACCTGATTGTCCAAAAAGTAAGATGATCTGTGCTTCGGGAGGCACGTTAAGCCGTCTGTCCCGGTTACTACTTACTGATGTAAGTAAGTAGTCGTTACATGAGCCATGCCAGGGGCCTTTGGCGGCTCAATAATAACCCTGACACTGAGGTTGGTAATCCACCTTACAACCCTCACGATAGATGAATATAAAAAAGTTATGTTTCATGATCTTGTTTGTGAGAAGCCTCTACTCCAGCTCAAGTGTAAAAATTCTGATAGAGGCATCGGAAATTCTACAAGAATAACTGTGTGGACCCAGTGGAAGCAACTTACCTTTCGCATTATCTAGCTCCGACAACGCGACGCGATTGTGGAAGACTTTAAAATATAACGTAAATATGCTAACAAATAACGGATCTCAGTACTACGAAGACTCGTGCAATGAATTGCGCTAAAGATTTTTTTCTATGTAATTTCAGTTTGACTCTTCCAAATGAACAATGTCGGTAGTTTTTCTTATTCAGTACGAAATGTCTGCAATGCAGGCTCTACTCGGAAATGAGAGAAAATAATATATTTTAACTTGAATGGTGGCCTTCTCAGGCTCAGCACAATACCAACGAGATGCAACTTGCTTTTTTCTTCTTTACAGTACTTAATATAAATAGAGTGACTTATAAGAGCAAAGTTTAAAAGAAAGAAAGAAGAAAAAAGAAACATTTATTACTCCCGGACACCACAGACACAGACAGACAGGACATTACATTCAACATAGAACAGGAACCACATGGAAATCAATACACAAAAAAAACAAAAAAACACAAAAGGAACATCAAGATCAAAAATCATTAACAAAAAAAGAAAAACAAAACAAAATAAATAATAATAACAGTAAATTGTCCTAAATGCAACGTACCTACTGACGGCCCGATCATCTGCGGTGGCGTCCGGAATAAAAGAACCTCGCTCAGCATAAGTCGCGGCTTGAGCCACGACGCGCGACGCTGGTAGTTTGTAGCTGAGGAGGTACAACAACTATTGCCATTATGGCATGTGATGTAGGTAAGTACAGTCATATTGAGAAACGGGCTTTGTGGCCCGGTGGCTGAGCGTCAGGCTCAAGATTAGGCTGGGTTCGATTCCTGGTGAGATAAAAAAACTCTTTGTGAAATAACCTGATTGTCCGACAAAATAAGTTGATTCCGAGTCACTATTTACTTAAGTAATTATGTATTCGTTCGCTGCCAGTTGCGGCCTAATAATAAATCTAACACCAGTGTTGATCAGGTCGGTCATTGAACTCGCAACCCCCACGAGGGAATATCGCTACACAAGTAAGCACATAGGTAATGCAAAAAGTAATTACAATTAAATTACATGTTCCTCTCTCAAGGTTTGTCATAATTTCATTATATACCTTTCAAAGGGCAGAAAGAACATTTTTCCAATGCAACTAATTACATAATATTGATTGATGCTTAAAAAAACTTTGATCAAGTCCACGTTTAGAGAACATTTGATTATGCGTAAAGCAGTCATTTTATTACTTTAATTATGACGCCCGAGACGATAACGAAATTAAAAATTGAAAATTGCCGTGTAAATCGCAATAAAAACATAAAACAATACTTATCGTTACGAAATGATTTCCTTTCTCTTGAAGCATCTTGAATTGTTCTAACGATGGTGAAACTCACGGTATTTATTACCGGTAAGTATGAATATATACTTGTGGATCACAGATTAAATAAATGTATTGAAATATAAAACAGATTAAAATTTGCAGTGATTGCTGCAGCAAGTTTATTTATAGATAAGGCAGATAGTTCACCGCAGAATATAGACGTACAGAATCTGTTGCAGTCCTTACAACAACAGTTACAGTTAGAGCAACAGCAAGTGCGGCAGAAAGTGCAGCAGAACAGGGTCGAGGAGGAGGAGCGAGACGAGGACAATGACGACAACGAGGGCCGCTTCGGCAGCCTCAAGAAGCAGGACGTGGAGCGCTTGCTCGGCCTCGCGGACACCCAGCAGCCCAGCCGCCCCAAAGACCGCTTCACCAACAGGAACGACCGCCTCTCCATTCTAGATATAAAGAAATACCTCCAACAAAAACAAGCTGCTGAAAAACAGTCTCAACAAGTCAGATTATCAATCAACGACTTACTAGGATTGAATGACGACAAAGATGCCCTGGAATCCTCCTCTTCAGAAGAAAACACAAGAAACGATGAGAACCCTAATGGATTTTCAAAAGTATACGTCGTTTTGAACACAGAAGCTATCAAGAGAAGTAAAAATAAGGATAAACTAAATTCGTTGTAAGTGTTCTTTATAATATGATAATCAAAATTGTAATGGATTGCAAACAAAATACCGTATCTCGCGCAGGTTATCGAGCTTGCTGGCGGCGCCGGCACAGAGTTCTGGGGACCGTAAAAAGCCTCCCAGTTACAAAGGGTTTGTGCTCAATAACAAACTCAATCTAAACAGTCTTGGACGGAGGTTGAACCGTGATTCCAGCGAAAGTGAGTTGGTTTTTGTTTAAACTTGTATATTGTTTTTCAAGCTATCATACATACATCTAAATGTTTGAGAGGTTTCAGTATACGCAAAGGATATGGTCGAGAAGGAGCGTCCGATGCGGCCCCGCGAGTCCCGCTCGCGCGACCGCGGCCGCGAGCGCGGCGGCGGCGGCGGCAGCGGCGGCCGCACCGCCATCCCCTACATCCGACACCGGGGCGACATCTACGAGAGAGACGAGTGAACCCACATTTTACTAATAAATACACATTACAAAAACCCAACCTTTACTTTGTTTTTCATAACTTCTACTTCCACGTAGAGACGTAGGTAAGTCTTCGTTGCCGTTTTACAGGGTAATGGCAATTATTACGCGTCAGCGTCTCTGAAAATGTTCTTAATGAGTTTTTATTCCTGGACGAAAATCGATAAGGGTTACCAAATAAAAGTGCGTCTTTATTTAATCATATTTTTACTAATGCATCTTCTTCTATAATTTATTTTATGAGTAAGTATATCACAGTCATCACTTTAGTGCACAGTACATAATAAGTTTCCATAAATTGCATTATTAAAGAGAACAATATACTTAACACTGACTACTACGTTTTTAGTAATCTTGATCAATTAGGAATAAAAATAAATAGTCGATTATTGCCTAAGTGTAACAGTGCTCTATCTAATTATTAAAATCGTGAGCTCTATCGGCCTATAGCTCGTAATATACAGTAATACAACTTAATATAAAATATCTAGAGTTCTGTTGACAATATATTATGTTTCTCTAGTTAGTCACCGGAGACACCGAGTGTAACTTAGACTACGTAATAATGTATGTGTTACGTGGAATGTATGGCAAGTTGGCCTGGGAGCAGCGCACACACGCGGCCCGGCGAGGGTATCGTTTTTGAAGCTGCAAATACATTTTCACGATTGTATTTCAATTCAAATATTTGCAAAACAGGGCTGATAAAATACGTATTACTGAATGTCGAGTGAATTATAAATAGCCTCGCAGCCGAATAATTGAAATGTGTGTTTTATGAGCTTATTTTACGTTCCATTGTTACATTTTTTGTATCGTGTTATCTGAGAGTGAAGATTATTTACATATATAATACACAGAACTTGAGTTGCTTATTGTAAGCACGCTATCGATTGTCACTTGATAATGAACGTTTAACAACAGTCTGTGTTGAAATATAACGTCTAAGTAAATATGATTTTGATTACTTATTATAGTACGAGTGAATTACATATGTTCTAATTGAATACTGCATTTCTTACAAAAATGTAA
Source organism: Pectinophora gossypiella (assembly GCF_024362695.1). Taxonomy (NCBI): domain Eukaryota; kingdom Metazoa; phylum Arthropoda; class Insecta; order Lepidoptera; family Gelechiidae; genus Pectinophora; species Pectinophora gossypiella. The sequence continues at coordinate 7,438,342 of NC_065405.1, forward strand.
AGATTCTTTATCTTTCTCTAACCAATCACAATACATGTAGCCTATGCAATAAGTAGTTCAAAATAATTTCGGGAATTACATTAATTGACTAGAATATGTGGCTCAAATTATTGTACAAGATTTAAATATAGTTTGACTAGGCCATAATATATGTATATTATAATTATTTTTTATAATATCTAAAAAACAATTTATACTCACACGAACATAATGTGCATTTATAATGCGGTTATCAGACAATAGGGTAGTTTCCAACTACTCAAATCATTTACTATTTACTAAACGTCAAATCACGAAATTACTATGGAATTTATATGAAAAAGCAACGTGGGACGTGTCAAAATATCGCACTTATTATTACATTTTCTTTATTAAAATTCATAAATAAGTTACATAGAAAAAGAAAAGGTTTTTGTCACCTTTAACTTGATCGGTCTTTATTTAGTAAGTAATCAGAATTTCATAATTATCTTTGACCAGGAAATTACCCAATTGCGTGTACACGAAATATAATTATAGCATAATTAATACTGAAATAACGTAATAAGTATCTTATATGATGAAAAAATAAACTACTTTTTTATTGGAAGACAAGTAAGTAACGAAACAATAGCATAGTTAAGGTTTACGTCGCATACACACATCTTCACATGAGTTCACATGACAAGTAAGTTCTTAATATGAGTTGAGATGACTGGAAAATAAATAATTATTTAATGTGTGAGGAATATCTTAAAATCGGCGAAGGTACATAATATGTGACTCTATTCACGTGTTTGTTAAAGTTACCCACCATTTTACACAAATCCGGTCCGTATAACATATGAATGATCATTCACTAGAGTTAATATCTAAAATTCTTACACGAGTTTATTTCGATTTAACCTAAAATATACGCGGGCTCTACCGTACAGACGCTTCTTGATGTATTTTTAACTATCTGTACTGAACATTGAAAAGTGTACTTACGGCCGAATATCGAATACTTTCTACATTTTGCAGCAACGACTGAAGACTGTACTGCATAAAAATAAAGTTGAAAACCGCGAATTTGGTGCAGAAACTATTAAATATCTACAATTCAAATTTATTCTACTTAACGCAATTGATCCCGTTCCAGGCAATTCACAATATGTATTTTATTCCGTTGCAATTTACATTTACATAATTATCTTCATATCATAGTATATAATTAAAGTTATAATTGAACTACTAAACGTTCATGACGTGTATATGTATAATTTTACACCAGCCGCCTTTACATTTGAATTGGCTAAGTCACTGTTTGAACTACTAATTAAACAATTTAATGGACCCTTTCATTTTCTACTCTGTACATGTACACGCACCACTTTTCCTCACTAGTACTAACACATATAAAGTATTATGATGTATGTCACTGAACACTTGTTGCAAAGTCTAGGGTGTGTGGTTGTGGACCGCGGGCAGTCGTCGGGGCGTCAGCTTCTAGCTGCTGCGGCGCGCCGGCGAGGCCCGTCACCCTCAGAGGTAGTTAGGCCGTGACATACAGCACAGTACGCCCATGCTCTTGTACAGAGACCCTCTCCGCTTGTTCCGCCATAGTCCATTCACGTCCTCGCCTTTCAACGCCACATTCGTCTCTGCAACAACAAAACAAAACTGAAGCACATCATTTATAATGCCGAAATAAGGACCCAGGATCATATTAACATTGCATAAGACTCAAAATAATTCAAACATTAAGCAGGGACAATTGCAGAAATGGCAAGGCGTCGCGACCAAATAAAAGAGCATTTTTCCCGCACTCCACCACAAAGTGTTCTTAATGTCAATGGGAAGACGCAGACGCGGCGCAAAGCTCATAATCCTTTTATGTAAATGGCCCTCGTCTTCACGTTTTGTTAATACGAGTGTGTTACTAGCCTACGACTTAATACAGCTGGAGAGCATTGGATTGATATACTTGTATCGACTTCTGTTGAAATAGCATTAGCATATAATATCAAAACGTTACCATACCTAAATGGTTGAGATTCTCTGCCTGTGGCAAAAGCTCTTGAATGTCGTTGACTATCCTGGTGATCTCCTGCGTGTCCTTTACGATGCTGCACAGCTCCTCCTGGTTGAAGTCTGGAGTGATCTGCTTGCACAGCAGAATCTGACTGATCACGTTGCCGAAATTTGAAGGGCCAGCACGGTTTTCTGTCACAAAAACATCAAATATAAAAGGATATCAAAGTCAGATATTTTCCTCGTTCACGCGATACTGATATTTCGTATTATTATGTATTTTTTTTATATCGAAGCCGAAGATAATTGAAAACCATTTTGTGCCCGAAATGTGTCGAAGCGAAGTGCTTTGACTGTCAAAAAGTAATTTAACAGAATGTCTTTCCTTGTTACGGAGAGTATTTTCACACCATGAGAGGGATTGTTGTTTTTCCAGCCGCTCGGCATGTTTGCCGACTTCAATTAGCTATCTCTGTGGTTCTCTTGCATGATAAATGAGTTTCACAATTAGGATCGGATTGGGAAGGCAAATTAGATTTAATATTTCAGCAACTAATTCTTTCATAATGTAGCAATTTTACTTAGGAAGTTGATCGACGGCTATAACTACAATATGAAATTTTAAGCAGCCGGCTCAATAGACGCAGTTAGGCCCAAAGCTTTATTAATATTTCCTAAGAGTCGTTCGATAGGTATTGTATCATTGGGATATAGCTGAGGACTAAATTACGTTGTACAGAACAGATGTGGACGATTAAAGGGTTTGGAAGTAACTAGAGGTTAAGTTAGCTCAAATTACATGCGATCAAACCGTGCGTGTAGTATTTATTTAGGGCGTTCGGATTATTTTGTTAGCGTTAGGGAATAAATCCTTGTTAACGCCTTGGGTTGGAAGGGTGAATGAATAAGTTTTCCTTGTAAATGTCCTGCGAATCTGTGTGCATTCATATGTTTTATTATTATTGTTATGAATGGTAATGGTTATAATTTTGTACTATTTGTTTAATTCTATCGTTTGTGTTATATGTTCCCATTCCGCAATGATGCATACAGTATTGTAATGTGTTGCTCACCGTAGTAGGAAGTCATGTCCATGGGCACGAGCTGCACGAGGCGGTGACACTTGGCCAGCTCGCGGAGCAGCAGCTGCGCCATGAAGTACAGCAGCACCAGCTGCGGCTGCTCCGTCACGCTCTCCCCCGCCGCTGGCCTGCAGGTCACATTAACTTATATATACCTATGAACACATGCCCAATAGCAAATATAGCCACAAGTAATCGGATGACAACATGCAGCTGTTCAACCTTACGTAGTCCTAATATGCGGCTTCGTGTGGACGAGATGAGAGAGGAGGAGGTATGCAAGCCAGCGTCATATAATAACCATTTGCATACGACGCGCAATACCTAGTCTTGACCCTAAATTGTGGGCAGAGCCACAAGTAAGTCTTATCTTTACTCTAGTTCAGAACAAGTAACTTTCAATTATTCTTCAAGTCCGAAGCAGACTATAGACGACGCTCTGAAAGATAGGAAGTATATTACAGATTACGATCGTATCTCGAACATATTTCACTAGTGGATATTTCAAAATGGAGATTTAGTTTTATGTTCCTTGCAGCTATATAACGCCGAAATGGATGTGAAAATGAAACTCATTCTTCATTGCCATTTCACTGAGAGTATAATCATGTATCCAGCCGACTTTATAGAATATACCAAAATGTGCTAGTGTAGAGGTGCGTTTACTTTCACAAACTCTTTACCGACTTATAACGCTTTAGTAGTGGCCAGGCGTGTCTATCTATACACATAAGTCGTTGGGTCCAGAGTAAACATAATAGTGCGACCAACTGGTGCCTTTGTTTGTAAACAACGTCAGGGTGGCATGCAAGTCGTTGGCACGCCGCCGACTTGGTCCTTGCACTGTACCTGTAGGTGAACCTCTTTATTATTTACTACACATCCTCAATTTTAATCCACTAGAGAATGCGCTTGTAACGTAAATATAATGAAGTAATTAAATGGCTTTAGCACCGGGATACTTGCCAAAATATTATTTGATGAATACTTTGCAAGAACCGCAACAATTTAACGGGCACCGATGCGATGGCTTGCAGCCAAGTAACGGCTAGGACTTTTTCTACATTCCATCCAAAACTCAGTTTCAAAAGCCCTCGTAAAGTATTTACTTAGTATGCAGAAAAGAAAGTATATGAAATGATCCTCCGGTTGGGAGACCCTTGTAAGAACCCACGAAAGATTTATTAGTTTGGAGATCCCCATCATTTTGAATGAACCCATTGAAAAGGTAAAAAACTTTTCCGCCGTAATTAGTTAGCTACGAATTTTGCTTCGAGAACGAGTGGTTCGCCCTTTGAAATGCAAATAATTTTGTATTTGCGTTTGTATAAAAGGCAACGACACAATTTTGTACAATTTGTCTGCTTTGCGGTTTGTGTTACGCGATAAATACTTGAATCAACGTTAAAATTTGCTTTTTCTGATATATTTCGTAAATCTTAGCCATTATTTTTCACGTGCTTTGTTTATTTATTGTTACGATAACCCTAGCGGTTCTTTTTTATGTTCTGATCAGAATATTTACATCGCAAATTTACAGTAAGTAAGTACATAAATCGTTTGAACGCTAGGAACGAAACGTGGGTCCAGTATACACGAACTGAAAGGGAGGACATATTTTTCTGATGACGTTGTATATATCTGAATTATCTAGCCTGTGCATGGTTCCTTGTGCGTACAGAGCCATTTATCCGATCGTGAAGGAGCATTAATCTCGCCGCAGACACTCTTTGCCCCCGGGGTTTCGCGGATTTAGGACTTCGCTCCGGCTGTCCAACCCGGACCGCGATACAATACACTCCATTGTTTCCAATCCAACCCCAACGAAAATTTATAACCAAAGTACTGCTGTATTTTGTTGTGCCATTTTATCATTAATTGTTTGTTTCAATTTGCTTACGACACATTGCATACGACACGAAGGTTAATTAAATGCATCGCGGTGGGCGTATTTGGCAAACATCCAAATCTCACATCATACCTAATTGGTGTATTAGCAATTCCTGGACAAACAATATTGTTTAGAGCGGCGTAGCGTAGAATTAATGTGCCGTAAATCGCATAATGATGCTAATTAGACATCAATCTACATACTTATTGAATATCACTCACAAAGATTATAAGGTACCTATTGCTTGCTATTATTTTGGTTTTAGTACTTAATGCTTTGTCATCGTTAACTAGTGGGTAATGTTCACAAAGGCTGGATTATGTGTACGGAATAGGTGATATTATTCCAGTTTCCATCACATTACCTACACTATTATCACGAAGGGGGCTTTGTGTTCAACTCTGAAATAAGGCTGATATTTGAATGTATTGAGCAAAATTGGTTGGCATATGTTTGATTCTATACAAGATAATTAGACAAAAAAACCACTAGCCGACAGCGCATTTGTAACAGTGGCAAAAGCTCGCGGCATCCATCGGTGTTCGGAAGCTGCCAGTTTTTGTAGCCCGCTCTCTGCTGCGGGGTCTTAGGATAACTATGCAAGGAAATACTAATATGTAAACATTAAAGTAAGGAATTATAACAGTAGGACATCTAACTGTTAACCGCGCGGGAGGTCGGGCAGCGCGATAGTGGCAGATGTCGGAGTCTTGTGTGGGCCGAAGCGACCACAAGTGGCGACTCGCGGACGATGCGCTACCGGCTACACGTGTGTGGCGAATTTCAACAAAATGTATGAAAAAGTGCGTTAACTACTTGTCGCTGATGGCTGGTTGTTTTAACGTTGCGAGGTTGCGAGTCATTTCCCAACACAAGTGAACTAGTTTACTTAGTGGGAAGGTTATTTTTAAAATGTATTTAAGCAAATTCCTTAAAAATTAAATTCCCTAAATTCGTTTTATTCCTTTTTCATTTTCATTTCATTCAACTATAACACGGGGCACTTACTTCTTGCAATTAGGCAGTACGAGCTGGCTGGTCTGCTTGGTGGCCTCGACGCAGGCGCGCCGCAGCCGGCGCACGCGCTCGCGTAGCTCGGGGCAGTCGTGTGCCTGCCCTATGTGGATCAGCAGGTCACGGAACAGCGCCAGCTGCACGTTGATCTCCGTTATCAGCTGAGGGGGGAAATTAAGAGTTAGTGCTCGGAATATTGTTTGTATTAAGTATAGCATGGAGCGTATAGCAGCAGGACAGGAAGATAGAGCCTATTGTGAAAAACACATATTCTGACAGATATCATACCTACCAAGATATAATGAAAAAAGGTAAATTGTTTGTGATGAGAGGTAGAAATTGTGTTGTTCGTTGCGAATTGAAGACACTTGAAAAACGATGGTCGAGACTTACCACTCGTCATTTTTACCTTGTACTTAAGTAATGACTTAATGATAAGATTTGTTAAAAAGAATATGTTCTTATACCTACCGTCCCTTTTCTCATTAGGCAGAAACAACGAAAACACAAAAACCTCATCAGACAAGTTCACGGTAGACCGGATTACACTTCGTAACCAATTTACTGTAGGGTTTCTGGACGTTGTAGTCGAGCGAAAAATTTACTTAATGGCCCGGTACATCTGTATCGGCAACATACGATAAATTGTGAGGAAACTCGGGCCCCGCCCTGCTAATTGTCCATCCACCGCGATTTGCAGCAAGCGAACGAAAGCCGCGGGCTCAGCGTAACACGGCCATGATTTATTGCTCCTGAACGCATTTTTTACGCAAAGCTTGTGTGCCAAACCCGAAGTAAAGCCGACAGGAACACATGTACGTGATTCATAACCTAAAATAGCCAATAGACAAAAGAGACGCAATGCCAACATTGCAAATGATCAATCCGCTCATTTATCAGCGCGTCACTCGATCGCCGCCGCCCGCACTCTCCACACGAAATGGATGTTTTTAGGATTCTGTTGTCAAACAGGAATCATTGGTGTCGTTAACTAAAATTAAGTATCACGGTTTGTCTAAAAAAAATACTTTCTTACATTTTCTTAAAACTTTTGATATGGTTGATGGAAAATTTAAACAAAAGCTTTTAGATCGAACTACTTACAGAACCCTTTTGTAAGCTAGTCCGACACGCTCTTGGTCAGTTTTTTGTAACGAAAGCTTCAGTCAATTTCAATCTGTCGAAGAGACGTTTTTACTGTATGCAGGAAAAATATTACTTCGTCGAAGCGAAAATGTTGATGGATGCCGATTTTAATTTTGACAATGGATTCGCAATGTCAATAGGTATCTTGAGTTGGAGAAAAAATGTGTAAAATAGTGGGTCTGCCTTTTGAAGCCAGTAGAACTGCTGACCTACAGGTAGGTTACTAAATTGGATTGCATCATAGGGCCATGAAAGCACAATAATCCAAGGAGACAAAAAATATTTATGATCGCGTGAGCCCTGACTATTGCAGCATTCATTATTCTGTGTGTATTTTTGAAATGTTCACACCTGTTTATGTACTTAACTATTACAAATACTTTTTTAATCTTAAGCAGTTCCAACACGTAAATAAACTTGGAATTAAGCGAGTTATTTATTTATTCCTATCAGTATGTTTATACAGACGTCGATACTGCTAACGGTAGAAATAAATTGATACAATAAATCTTTCACAAACTTATGTTTGGGGCGAAGATAATTTCTTAGTAAACTGGCGGGATTTAAAACTTTCTTAATGGTAGCATAAAGTAATACGAGTACTTTCACATTTTCTTGAATCTCTAAAAGTAATTAGCCTAGCCTAAGGTTGCAATACAATTTCTGTCTTTTAATTTAATACTTCTTGTACGCCAAAGCAATAAATAATATACTATTGGCGTGAAAAGGCGTTGATATATAATTTAATATGACTGTATATATTTTATAACAGTAATTGACAATCATATCGATATATATCTACTTTTAAATTATATATCATTAGTCCATTCGAACATTCGATTGTGCTGGAAATATTTTATAGTAATTGTTGGATTTTTAACGCTCCAACTAATTACGGGTTTGTGGAAATCAGTAAAAAGCCATCGCGGCTACGAAATTAAGTTATAAATATAAAATGAATTGTATGTTTTATTTTAAGGGTTAAAATACATATACAGCCGTTCTCATTTTAAAGCAACCAAATTAAAATGAGATCTCAAATCATTACTTTACATCATTTTAATACAATGGGGGATAATTATATTACAACGTATTCGATAGGTTTATTTGGGGTTCCTTATACAAAAGAAGTACATAATTGGTTATTGATTTTGAATTTGATAAGATAAGTAGGTACTATGACAGCGAAATTGTTTTCAGAGACGCTGAAACTCAATACGCGATTGGAAAGAATGTGCTCGTAGGTACCTAAGGAATATAAATAGTGAACTAATACTTGAAATGAAATTAACATAAGATTACGTCTATTTCTATGAAATTACACTTACTACGATGCTGTTTGCTTCTTCCACTCGAAGGACGTAATATACGATCCTGACGACCCGATTACTCTAGCCATAGAGGCAGCCAATCAGCTCGCCGACACCAAACACTTCAGGGCCCCGATACCGATCCCGCCGGCGTGGTCGACGATTTCCCTCATTCAGCGCTTATTGCTATCGACCCACTAGGGTCGATTAATTCTTTCAAATATTTTTCCTCTGAGACGACGCGCTGAGCCGAGGTTCGCGCCCAACTGGGCACCCTCAGGCCTGTTGTCTTAAACGTTGTACCGGGTGAGAGCCTTCAGCGCTCCCCATCTGTCCGGCCAAGTAGTTAATGCCATCTGCGGCAAATCTACAATAAGTCACGTCAAAAAAAGAAAAAAAAAGCTTCTTCCACTCTCATCAAAGACTTATTCGTCGACTATGCATACTCTCTCTTTAAAACAACTTGGTTATGAACGCGATACGTACGCCTAGGTCTTCGTCTTCCAACTCTACCATTTACACCCACATCATAAATAATTTTCGTAAGTCTACTTTCATTTAGTCTCTCTTCATGTCCGAACTATCCTAAGCAAATAAATGCATACGTAATATAAACTTACGCCCGTTTATCCCTAATAGGGTAGTCAGTGGCACAAGGTGCAGCCGCTTTGATACGAAAACCGAATCGATATGATGTGATGGTCCATATTATGGTAATCAGCCCGGATGGATTATCGGATTTTCATATTAGAAAGGATCACTCGGTCGGTTTTTACGATTTAACTACAAGGACACAGCTGAACGCGTTTCATGTTTTTAGCTCGCGCTGAGTCTCTAGGTAAAAGCAAATTGAATTTAAATATATTTTTTTTAAACACGAGTTATTAGCTGTTCAGTAGCTGTAACCGAACCGGTTGCACGGGCACACGTCACGACGATTTATCACGTGTGTGTAATTCCCGGCATGACTCGTGTAAATGTCACAGAGGAAGTAGGAAGGAATATAAAATTATCGCCACACGCGTGAGTAGGTGGCTATAATTTTTGTAGCGTGAAAACGAAGGAATTTAAGCAGCGATCAGCAGCGGGCGACTAAATGTTGTATTAATCATCCTTAACAAAGTACTTTTGTAATTGTTGCGAAGTTCTTTGCATTGTACGTAGAACTTATGCTTCTAGGCTATTAACAAATGTCAGTCATTAAGCTAAGTCAGAGGCCTTTGGATGCCTCTAACACTGAAAACGGGGTTAGCTACAAGTTCCGAAACCTCTACAAACACGTGCCACTCATAAATTGCGCACTTATATAAACTCATAATCTCTGTCGGAGTATGTAGAACCACAAATTGCTAGAAATCCCTATAAAATAGAGACTTTTCAATTCAATTGAAAACACTATTGCACATAAAAATAAGGACAGAAGTACAATCGGCGGACTTATTGCTAATCAGCATTTCTTCCAAGCAACGGGCACCTTAAGATCTTCTTCTATCGTGTGCGTTGTGAGGTGGATTACCAACCCCATAAACCCTGGTGTCAGGGTTACTATTGAGCCGCCAAAGGCCCCTGATATGGCTCATGTAACGATTACTAACTTGCATCAGTAATTAGTAACCGAGATCAAAGGCTTCCGAAGCACGGATCATCTTACTTTCGGACAATCAGGTGATCAACCTATAATGTCCTAACCAAACTGGGGATCACAAAGTGATTTTCGTGATATGTGCCCACCGGGATTTGAAACCGGGACCTCCGGATTGTGAGCCGAACGCTCATACCACTGGACCACGGAAGCCGTTAGACCTTAGGATGAAAGGAAATGATATACACTGAAATAGGGGACGGTGCAATACAGTAATAGTATATATTAAGTATAAAAAAAGTACTTAGTAAAACGTTTGAGGTACTTAGGTAAATATAGCAATAGAGACAAACCCACCGCCGATTGCTATACGACATTCCCGGGGTGATAAGTCAACCAGCTTGGAACATCACGAGTTATCGTCCCTTAGTATCCATCGAATGTTTCTCATACTTTTACTACCGAAGAAACCGTTCCCGATACTTTGACGGCGTGAAAGGATTTCTTTTTGATTAAGTTATTTAAAACGCCGACAAACATGAAACAATATCATGCATTCACAATACCTTGTGAATGATGTGAGTGAAAGCAGACATCGCACTTACACGTACAGAGTGTTAGTGACATCGTAACGAATACAGAGGGGGATGATTCAGACCATGTTCTGAGTTAATATCAAGTAGAACTGTCTGTCGCAAAATTCACGATATATTTTTTAAATTTTTACTACTATACTATACTTTTGTGATGGAAAATTCCACTTGATATTAACTCAGAATAATGAGCTGAAATTAGTATTCGTTACGATGTCAATTATACCCTGTACAAGTACGTACAGGTAGCCATACAAGTGCGTATGAGTGTTAGTGACACCGTAACAAATACTGAGGGGGACGATTCAGACCCTGACTCTGAGTTGATATCAAGTGGCATTTCCTGTCAGAAAATTCATGAAGTATTTTTTATTATTTTCAGTTCCGTACTTTTGCGACGGGAAATTCCACTTGATATATATCAACTCAGAATCATGGTTTGAATCATCCCTCAAAGTTTTACTTGGAATATGCAAAGACCGGTGTATATTTTACTGTTTCGAAGTCTTATCATGGAATGTAATGAGCTCGTGGGGACAGTACATCATAGCCTTTGTTTAATAATAAAAGCCTGCAGAGCTCCACATTCGAGGTAAGTGGGGACTGGGGAATTCGGTTGAGGTAACACCAGACAACAACATATACGTCCCACTGCTGGGCACATGCCTCCCCTCAATCACCGCGCTGCTCTGCTGCTGGTTTGAGGCAGATATAATAGGTCAATAAAAAGCTCCACAATGTCTTTTTGCTTTTCTTATGACTAAACTTATTTGAATGATTCAGGTCAACATCGATTAGAAAACTTTTTTAACTTTAGATCGCTACCCGACTTTCACGCTATTGAAAAAGCAAATGAATTTTGTTCGCAGTTTCAAATAGTTTAGAGGAAAAGTTAGACAATACGTGACAAAACGAACTGAACAACGATTTTATAACCACAACTGGCTTTGACCGCACCATTGATTTTATTTCAGAAACAAAATCGAATTAAAAATAAAAATGTATGCGAATGTTGAAAAATACAGCGTACTAGTAAAATTCTGAATGCTGTTTCAGCACTACGGATTTAAATCATGATTTATTTAATTTTCAGGTTCATATGTTTGACCTTTCACTGTGGTTTAACGCGCTACATGATAATTTCATTTGGGAAAAATATGAATATTTGTATACATATTACAACTAAAGTATACATTCGGGAAAAATATTGCATGTTGTAATTATATGAATGAGGTACTACGGAAATTGATCGATGACTGCCTACACGTAGGCATTCGCCTGTAGCTTTTGCTACGCCGTAGCAAAGGTAACACGAGCGTACATGAGATATGAATCCATACAAATATGCCTGGCAAACGGAACGCTAACTGGAGCTTAACTTGTTATGAGTTCAGTGGGTTATAAAAGCTTTGACTTCTATATGACTTCATGCAATCATATTATAAGACTTCTTTTACTTCAAAGATATTATTCAGGTACGGTTAGGAATTACTATAAGCCGTCTTTTATAAAAGGAACGAGATAAATTTAATTTCTCGTGTTCGTGACCTCTTCGTCGAGAAAAGGGAGACAAGGCAGTAGGTGTCGGATAATATGGGTATAGCGGGGACCAGATTGCATCGGGTTACGAGAAACTCAAGTTTTATTGGATTCCGACGGCGTCTAATGTTTCGGAAGTATGTCACGTTATAACTTTTGATGACACTTATACAGACATTGGCAATGAATTTGATTCTCATTTTAATAGAGATCACATTAATTTTTTTGTAAAAATTATAGTGATTCATTGTGTGAAGTGATGTATTCGATTACTCGTATATAACAGGGTTTAAGTGACACCGTAACGAATACTGAGGGGGATAATTAAGACCGTGATTCTGAGCTTATACCAAGTGAAATTTCCTGTCGGAAAATGCATGTCAATTTTGGTGTTTTTTTAATTATTTTCAGTTCCATACTTTTGCGACGCAGAATCATCCGTCAAAGTTTTCGTTACGATGCGATGTCACTTACACCTGTATAGTATAAGGAAAAATAAACAGTAAAGTATTAATGTTTGGGTATGTGTCCAAATAGAACTGTAAAGGATGGCTATCTAGGAGGCCCCTTACCTGGCATTGCGGTAGGCACACTTACTATAACTCTAGGATTATTCTGTCTGAGAACTGATATTAGGCAGCTAAATTACTCAATTGTATAACAATATTTTATGTTTTTTTTAAAGAACGTCTAGGGTCCTGTGCCGAGGTTATTCTTGCAGCTTCTTTTCCCGGATATACAGGTTGTGAGAAGCTGCAGTAGTTTTAGGCGGATGAGACGTTCGTTATGTAAATATTGACGATTCAAAGTGTAACTATGTTACCTACTGAATAAAGATATTTTTGAATTTGAATTTCGAATTTGAATTTGAATTCCTGAGACACCTCACTCTCATCACGTGCTCGTCAGTTCAGAGCACTCTTGACCTGGCCTTTCAATAGAACGTCCTTGAAGCGATCGTGGTGATTCGCTTCTAGGCTTTTTCTTGCGACTCTACCAATTACATTCACCTTATAAAGTTTCGTCAGTCTACTTTAGTCTATTTATACAGCGTGTTAGTGACATCGTAGCGAAAACTTTAAGGAATGATTCAAACCATGATTCTGAGAAGATATCAAGTGAAATTGTCCGTCGCAAAAGTACACCCCTGCCCCTGACATGGCTCATGTAACGCCTACTTAGGTACTTACATCAGTAAGTAGTAACCGGGACCGACGGCTTAACGTGCCTTCCGAACCACGGATCATCTTACTTTCGGACAATCTGGTGATCAGCCAGTAATGTCCTAACCAAATTAGGGACCACAAAGTAATTTTTGTGATATATCCCCACCGGGAATCGAACCGGGGACCTCCTGATTGTGAGTCCAACGCTCAACCACTGGACCACGGAGGTCGTATGGATATATTGGATCATATTTGAATGATATGTTTCTTGTATAAAACACAAATAAATAGGGACTAATAAGTTGAAGAATTTTTGGGGAATGATTAAAAAAAATTAATGATTAAAATAGCGCCTTTCTTTTATTAGCTAAGTACTTCATAAAACGTCGACGAACTGTATAAGTCCTTCCAGAGTATCTCGTTAGTCAACTTCGCCGATTTTTAAATTGTCTTTTTTGTGAGATTCTTTATCAGTTCGCAGTAGAAAATTGCAAAAATGATAAATATTTCTTATACCTTAAATGTCTGTGACAAATTCTAGACACGTGATATCAATTATCTATGATCGAAACATGAATTCAAACACATAAAGTCGCATACACTGGTTTAGGGCCTGAGCCGGGATTCAAAAACGTGACACTAGGCTGTAAGTCACGCGATCTCCGTACATCGCTAACACGAATAACAAATGATATCCATTTATTTCAGGTGTACTTATATATTGTTTTTTGACGTTATTTATTGTTTTTCTTCAGAAGGCATTAACTACTTTGCCGGATATTTGAGATAATATAATGATTTTGAGGAGCTCGGTGGCGCAGCGGTAAACGCGCTCGGTCTGCGATTGTTGAAGTAAAGCAACTTGTTGATGGGTGACCATAAAAAAAAAGTTTTCATCTCAAGCTCCTCCGTGCTTCGGAAGGCACGTTAAACCATTGGTCCCGACTGCATTAGCAGTCGTTAATAACTACCAATCCACACTGGGCCCGCGTGGTGGTTTAAGACCCGATCTCCCTATCCATCCATAGGGAAGGCCTCTGCCCCAGCAGTGGAGACTTGCATGAACTGGTGATGATAATGAATGCTCATTTTATGAAAGCTTCGTTTTCTGTAATTCCATGGGCTATCGTTATTTTATTGTAACTTAGTTAGTCTCATTAAGTAAAATGTGACTTTTGAGATACTTAAGTTCTGTAAAACTTTAACTCACCGAGTTGACCGATGGTTCAGGGTCGTGGTGGTATGTGGACAGGTGCCGGATGGTCCCCGCCATGCTGCTGACGTCACTCAGCTGCGCGTGCGCTTACTCGCCCTCGCCATCGTCACGCAACTCACACCCGCTACGGTTCACGCCACCGCTTCGAGTTTTCATGGTAACACTGCACTTTCATATAACTTTACTTATATTTATACCATGTCTCAAGCTATTTCTGTAGGTTACTTTATCCAACTAGAAAATATTTAATAAAAAAATATACTTAATACAAAGTTGTATAGGGCTTTTTTAGGCTACTTCTAATGTTTACATACGAAAGTTGCCCGAAATATACATATTAAAATGTTTAAAGATCCGTCTTAGACGTCTTAATCCGATACCTTCTAAGGAATTTTAATCCAGCTCGTAATATATTTCTTAACGGAGCTTGTGAGTACCTAGTTGGTTTCTCAGCCGATACACGAACGGGAAATATCAACTGTAATGATTAACTTTTACAGAATATCTACTAATATATATGTAGTAGACAAATATAAGTACTCGTAGTAACAGATAATTGACAAATAAATAAACAAAAAAACACGTGGCGAAGCACAAATTAGTTTCACGGGCTCTTACTTTTAAGCGAAATACGAATTTAGTGGAACAAGAAAATACGTTTAAGCTAAAATTTGTGTGTTAATGGCTCAAAGCCGAGTTTCATAATGTTATTAAGTTGGAAGGGGTCAGGTTGGTTCCCATGCGGCTATGGTCCCTCAGAAGTGAGTACTTTTTGCCGCGAGTGTACCTGCCCGGACTTGGCTTTCTGATTGGCCAATTATTTTATTATCTTTACAAAATAAGTGTCAGCGGCGGTGAGAAGACAGTAATTGACTTCCATTGATGTAATGTTCTCTCTATCGGAAAATGTTCACGCGTAGAAAACATTTTTATTAACGACGCAATATTTCCTATTATTTTATGTTATAGAAAAAGTCCGGGACAAAGGATAAACTTTTTCATGAAACCACGAAGATTGTAAGTGATAGATTGGCAAACTGTCAAGAGCTATTTTCATTTCATGTAGGTACTTATCTTAAAAATATTCAGGTAAGTTGTCTCCTCATTTTGTATGACATATATATCTATTATGTATTGTACATATAAGTGTAATTTATAGTAAGTACTTAATATTAATAGTTGATTGAGTCAAAGATCTCAGTGCGAACGTATGCAATCAACTAAATGAGTTTCTTAAATATTTAAGTCGGTTTCAGTAAATTCTAAGGTGAGATACATTTAGATAATTGAAGACGGTTTTCGATTCGATGTGAGAATATGTAAGTTTTGCTTACATCGAATGTTCTTACAATTTAGGAAACATTTTTAAAGCAATTATATTACCTGTGAAGGAAAACAAATATAATAATCTAATTACCTACCTAGGTACGAGTACTTCCTTTTCTTTCACGGATAATATATTTTTTTATAATTTCTGTGAAAGAAAATTAAATCGAATTTTACGCATTTAGAAGATGTAGCATATGGGCCCGGGACCAACGGCTTAACGTGCCTTTTGAAGCACGGAAGCATCTTTAACCAACCCGCGATGAGTATGCTGCATACCTCTGCGGTTGATTGAGAGGAGGCCTGTGCCCAGCAGTGAGATGTATATAGGCTGTTTGTATATGTAGAAGTTGCAGATATTTTTAAGATATAAGAGTTATTGTTGTGTGTGGCAGCTTTTGTTAGGACACCATAAGTAATGGAAAAGTAGAAAAATATGGTGATACGAATTACTTTTTAAACTCTTTAATAGATTCTATATCTTCCAACAAAGATGTCACAATACACCTCAGTAAGACTCTTGTATGTTATTCGTATTATCTCCATATTTTGTAGTTTCACAAGCAGATTTAGATCACTTGACAACTTTAAAAAAAATCGTTATATTGTTTACTCGTTATTGTTATATTCTTTGTATTTCTTGTGAGTGCAATTAAGTATTTGTTATGTTATGTTATTTATTGTTAGTCGAAACAAACTAGAAGCTTACAGTTTAAAATTGACTTTTTCAGTGTTACTATGAGTTATTTCATGTAACTTTTAAATAAGTTGGGTAACCGCGGGGGAGTGATTTAACTGTACAAGAAACGTCGCGGTCGCGGTCGCGGGGCGCGGGCGGTGGCGGGGTCTCGGGCGGCGGCGGCGTCGGCGGCCGAGGCTCGACTGCCGCAGCGCCCGAGCGCCCGCTCCGCCAGCCGCAGTCGCTCCGCCCGCCCATCGCCCGCGCCTAATGATTCACAAAATACCTCACCTGTGTTTTCTTACGGGAGCAGAAAGCTCGAGTAAACAAGTGCCGGCCGGAAATACAATATCCACGAATTCCATTTTCGCATCGCCCCGAACCCCGCAACTCTAATTTCACACCGCGTCACATGTCGTTGACAACTGAGAAATGTGGAATATATCCTATTTTTATTCTTAGAAAGTCTTTTTGCTTAGTTTAATGGTGGTAGTAAATCAATCGTAGCGATCGTCCGCGCGTAGCCGACCTCATACATCATCGCATCGCGGGATCACTTGGCGCTCGCTACGTGCCTCAACAAACACATCCCACAATATAACATACCAATGGTATTGTAACCAAAGCCGCAATAAATTTTAAAAAAGATATACTTAACATACAACTAGTTTGTAGATACTTACATCCATTATTAATCGTAACTGGTTTTCCGTATCGAAAAACAAACCACCCATTTCCTGGACGATTACGTACTAAAATGGTTTTCACGTGATGTGTAATGAAAATGTCACGCACACATTTCACATTTATCGGATATCTAATATAAATAAATAGGTGCCATTTGGAAGGCACTGGCAGTAGCTTGTGATACAAACAAATAAATACGCAATGTCCGTTGTTCATACATAACGATCCTATAAATAATATAGGTACTTAAGAAATAAATGGTAGAACGATTGGCGATATTATTGCGGAGTAGTTATTTTCGTGTTTCCTCCATTGCTCATTTCACTTGAAAAGGCGGATTAAATTCTATGATGGCATCGCAATATAGGGCATTGTTGCAAGAAAATGTAGTGAACTCGCTGTATTGTTTACCATTTTTAATTTCCTGTTTATGTAAGCTTTCTGGAGAAGGAAATGAGATGATCTTTTGGATCCGTGTCTGGCCATTTGCATAAGATGTTTTATTTTAAAATATTAAGGTGTTTCTGAGATTGGTCAGGTTAGCCTAACATAATAACATTAGCGAATTTAACAGTGAAGATAAGACAATCTATCATAATTATTATTATAGAAGAAGAACACGCATTCTCTTAGAAAAGGGAACATGTCTCGCTCAACGATATGAAAGATTCCGTTCCATACGGGAAACGGAAATTCTCTTTAGGTACTTGTTGAAGCTTACAAGAGTTACAAGACATGAAAATTTTGATTTGTAGAGAGCAACTGAGGCGGCAATAGGATTCGGTTTCTTTTGCAACCTACTGTTGCGTAATTCTCTAAACATTGCGGTTGAAGTAATACTATTCATAACATGTTTTATTCATATATATTTTTCATATTTTATAAGTATACTTATAAACACAGCTGATTGTAAAAACGTTGCTCTTAATCGTTACATGCATGGCTAGAGTCGAAAAGAAAACCTATCTTTTTAATTCTGAATGCCGAAGATAATGCTGATTATGCTGAAGATAATCCAGCCAGTTAGATGTAAATGAAAGATGCACTTTTAGTCGCTTACTTTTCGTATTTTCTTGTAGTTTTTAATCAGTGCTGTTGATATCATGTAGCCATAATGAAATTAGGTAATAATTTTTGTCATTAATTTTATTCACATAGTACGCTTTTGTGACTTAATTAACTTTATTTGATTGTTTTATTATTATTTACTGTTCTCGTTCGTATTATTTTATTAGGGATATATTGTTATTATTATTTTTTTTTATAATTTTCTACACAATGTAAAAATTGTTCAGAAATAAATAAACTTGAACTTGAAACTTGATGCGTGGACAAGATAGATCTTAGATTAGTGGAACAATGTCTTCCCTTTAATTGTTTCCTATAGCTTAATATACTAACCCTAGTATGTAAGTCTATTACTAACCCTTACATGAGTCATTGTTACTTGAAATAAATGTATTATATTTATTTAAAGTAAATAGATAATTAAAGACCCACAGGCTGCCGGCATTTCTTGAAGCGAAGGCCGTGACCGTCAAGTTTTCTAGGCATGTTTTTAAATTATCGTGATAACTATAGGGAATTTTCCCAAGGATATGATCTGCATTGCTAATCATACTTCTCTTCAAGAATTCCCCGCGCGTCTCCATTGGCTCCGATAAGGCGGCACAGCGACCTTGCTCGCTTACATCTTTTGAAATGCAGTTGCAATAACATTATCCGTAACATTCATACATATAATTTGGGGTAATTTTCCCCACGATTGCAATCAGATGTCAAATCATTCCAATTTCCAGTCAGTTTCATAATATTCGCATGTAATATAGTCGTTTGAACGGCATTGGTTTTTGTACGCGCGTGTGGGAATTTACTAAACTAGGTAGTGAGCTGTAACAACCATATGATTATTGGAAATTATACTAACTTTGTTTCTAGAGTTCGACTTCGACCATACCATTATACATAAGTTGACTTGACCATATTGTTGAAACGTGCGAATAATAAAAATGCGAATAGTCGATTAATTTTTTAGTTTCAAAATTGTCGATATGGAAAATTGTACAATTACATTGATTACATCGATTATAATATCAATCGAGTTTTAAATATAATCGACACCAGCGCCAATACCGACGGATAATGTTGCTAATTTTATTATATGATTGCCAACGTTTGGCCATGTCATGATTATGCATTTAGTTGCTCACGTCGATAAACGTTTTGTGTTCATTGATCTGGCCAAACTACATCACGATGGCCATTGAGTGCTATTCTATTTCATGATAAAATGATCGAGCACATCATAAAATGATCAATTCATAGATCTGGCCATGATAGTATACACTATAAAAATCTTTTTGTCGAGTTATCGATATCAAAATGTAAACATATTTCTTAGAAACTGAATAGGTACTTTTACAATGTCTCTTGCATTCAGTATTGTGTTTTATTACTATTGTTCGAGAATCACTTCGATTCCAATGGAATTGAATTGTCCGTAAATAAATTCTATACAGATCCTGCAGCCCTCACAATACTTCGATTCAATATCGCGAGTCACATTATTTTCATTATTGTTTATGTAAATCAGTTATTTTGTATTTGTATTCATATATTAGTCTTCAGGTTATCTTGCTCGATTAGTCTGCTAAACAGAATAAAAAAATATTTATTTTGACATCAACTAAAGGCTAATTACAAGTCTCCACCTAATAGTGGCTAAGTTATTTACTCTTTTACAGTCATAAAAATTAAGTAAATTACATACATTTGACATTCCCAAACTAGGGCTAATAAAGTCACTTGCGTCACAAAAAAAAGTTTTCGCAATTTTTTGTCGCATCATGGAAACTTTAGAACAAAACAGGTCCAGATCGTTCTCAGGTATCAGGTATACTGTTAACTGTCAATATATCATATCAAGTAGGTATTATGCCTATAGTTAGTATAAAATGAGATCATGCATTCTAATTGTCCAAGTTCAGCACCAATGGGAATATGGATTGTATTTTCATAGTTCAGTCGCGTCGTTGCGTGAGGGGTGCGACGGAAATAACTCAATTCACAAGGATACTTATGATTTTATGTAACGTTTATAATCTTAATCCATATTAATATATTTATAATTTAAAAAATTGTTTGAATACCTACACGAATGGTACTAATAAATAAATAGCGTAAGTTGAACTAAATGAGAAATAAATAAGTAGAAAATTTTCCATCGGAACAAGTTTAATGGAAATACGAATTTAAATACAGGATGTTAGTGACATCATAAAGAAAATTTTGACCAATATTTCAGACTATGATTTTGATTTGATATTAAGTGGAATTTTCCGTCGCGAAAGTATTGAAAATTGAAAATAATTGAAGAATTTTCTGACAGGAACTTCCATTTGATATCAACTCAGGATCATGATCTGGGTGTCACTAACACTCATACGTGCTCGTATGGCTACCTGTACGTACTTGTACGGGGTGTAAGTGACATCGTAAAGAATACTGAAAAGGGATGATTCAGCTCATTATTCTGAGTAAATATTAAGTGGAATTTTCCATCGCAAAAGTATAGAATTGAAAATAATTAAGAAGAAAACCCAAAAATTATCATGCATTTTGCGACGGAAAATTCCCATTTGATATTAACTCAGAATTATGAGCTGAATCGACCCCTTCAGTATTCGTTACGATGTCACTAACACCCTGTATGTTAACAGGTACCTACCACTTGTTTCAATCATTACAATGACTGTCAACCTGTTCGGTCTGTGAACTAGGTCAACATTACACGAGCAAATTCAGTTTCAACAAGTATATATATTTTTGTGTATTGATGTAAATGTATGAGGAATACAAGGAAAACCGTGCTGCCTACTGCTGTGTCGTGTCAACCAGCGATTTCCTTTGAAGTACTGCAGCGTTAAAATATTTGCGAGGAATAAGAACTGTTAAAATATTCCTAACGTCCTGTACTACGGACTGGGTTTAAATTTTAAAATACAGTATTATTTTTATACATTGTAAATTATATTCGTAATACTATAAAAAAAAAAAAAAACATCACATTAAGATAAGAAATAAACTCAATTCGCTGTTTATGATTCAACATTTTATCTATTTATTTATTTATTATTAGGAAAACCAACAGCTACATCAAATAGTATAAACATAAATATAAATCACAAAAGAGCCAATTATAGGTTTCTACAGATAGACTTCGGTATATGTTGGTCATACAGCAACAATAGATAGCAAAATAAACTAGGTGCCTATACAAACATAGCAAACACATTTCACGAAAAAATAAACTAGTCGCCCACAATAACTTACACAAGTAGATACAAGTTTTAAAGGTGGAGATGGGTGCGGATATACACTTTTAATACGCAGTTCCACTACAACGAGGGCAATGTTTAAAATTAAAAGACGTAATGGGCGTTCAAGTTGCCTGTCACCTCCCGAGGTATGTTAGCGGTGAGACTGGGGACAGCGCGATTAACTGATTGGCACAGATTCATGTCAAGCTGACTCTTTCCGCCGTTGTTTGTCTACCTCTCCCGTGCGCTCTAGTGACACGAATTGCGACCTGAAGTGAGAACTGAGTGAGTTACCAGGGTAGTGAGCAGGTGATAAAGTAAGACAGTGGCTACCTGTTGCAGCGGCGGTTTATTTCCGTCGCCGCGCGGTCGCCACGTAAACACCTCTTTGATGCCATGATAAACAAACGCCCCTCTTACATAATCTGATTACCTACTTTCCTATCTCAAGGTTTAGGTGATTTCTTGAACCGGTTTTATTCAGAATTAAAAGAAAAAATTGAAAGGTTTGGCTCAGGGTGTCGTCTGAGAGGAAGAATATCCGATTATTCGGTTAAAAAATCTCAGTACTTACTAAGAGTTTCTTCCTTGTACTACTGAAAAAGTTATAGTGCTTTAGTAAGACCCATTCAAGTTTTTTTTAATACTTGCTTATTTACTTTTATTTTATACTGTTACATAGTATGGAAAAAAGCGTAAATAGTAAACGAGTGTTTTATTTTCGTGTAGAATAATAAATTCTTTAGAGAAAATACGACGTAGCAACAAAGTGAAAGACGTAAAAGTTGATTCGGAACACGTACGTTTATTTGAATTGGTGGGTTACGTACGTGCGAACAATGCTGGTTGCTGGTATTGCACTCGCGTTGGCTGGCATCAGCTGGGCTGCGGGAAAGGTCACGACTGGCGGTGCAATTAGCCGGCGAGATTGCCAATCCAGGCGACTCGGGTGGGGAATTTCGCACTTCGTTGCGGACGGGACTATAGGTCTTCTGCGCTGCAGTTTTCGAAAGACTTTCTACTTACACCAGCATAATAATATTATTATTGTATATCTTATGGGCTCACTACCTCACTAGGACACCTCCACTACGATCCATTACGGTTGCGCCACCATCAATATATATGCAGTTGTATAAAGGGTACTTAATTTGTTGCCGTACAACTGAATGGCACAACCGCGGTGTCCTAGTGACATATGGCCCTAAAAGTGTGGGTAGCGTAGGGACACATGTAAATAGAATTTTTTGGTACTTACAAGATATATATTATAACGATCAGTTCTATGGCACGGTGATAGGTCATCAGCTCATCGCCCATATGATCTATCATCACGTATTTCTAGCGGCTGGGCGTCTAAACTGCAGTGATTATTCAATAAAACGATAGTAAATGCATTTCAGGTCTTGTGTCTTCGTCTGTGTGGCGATCATTACGTTAAATACCTTGCAAAGGTCAGAACGTGCGAGCGCGCGGCGCAGAGTTGGGCGGCATTGTTCCTACGTGCAAACTCGCGCGACCCACGACACATAGCGAGTTATACGCTGCCTGCAATGCAGTGTTCACAAAATAAAGATATACTTACTTTGTTCTCATAAAGCCGATACCACCAGGCACAATTGCTAAACAATATAATTTGGAAAGAGCAATGGGTCTTACGACCTTTTAGTACATAATATATTCGGTATAATAATCATTACCTATATAATTATTCATAGAGTTATTCCTAAAGTTAAATTATAAAAAATTACTATAACTACTTTATGAGGCATTAAAACCACTGATCCGATTTAGATAAAATTTGGTATGGAGAACGTTTGAGACTCAGGGAAAAACATAACATAGTTTTTATGCCGAAAATCAACCCTTAGAGGGATGAAAAGAGGGCTAATAAAAAATCTTCCGAGTGCGATAACTGAAACACACGCTTACAAGGTCGCGCAAAAAAGCTAATAATTCATAAAAAATGTTCATTCCTTATTCGAATATTCATTTTAAAAAAATGGTTTCTGTGGTCCAATGGTAGAGCGATGGTTGGGCTTTTGAACCGGAGGTCTCAGTTTCAAATCCCAGTGGGGGAAAATCGGGACATATCACAAAATTATAACCTTAGCACCAGGGCTGCATCTATAGAAGAGGATTATTAAAAACAATTTCCACTCCAGCACTATTGGCTCACGCGCAGAATTAACGTTTTAATTAACCTTTTGATTTCATAATTTCATACATCAATAAACTCTGACCTCAAGCTATTAACAAGGTGCAAAAGACCACATACGAACCAGTCGTATGATTGAAAATCCATTCGAGTGTTGCGCTTGACTGATTTTAATTTTCATCTCTACCATACCTACATTACTACTCTATTGTTTTATGTCCACAATAACTGGTGGAATTAAATTTTCCTTGATATATCAGAAGACGACAAAAAAAAAACAAAAGACAAACGAACCATACGGAAGATTAAAACATATACATTTTTAATACTTAAGGAGATTGTTTATAAATGATAAAAAGTATAAAATTCCATATACAAATGTATACAGGGTGTTAGTGACATCGTAACGAATACTGAGAGGGATGATTCAGACCATGATTCTGAGTTAATATCAAGTGGAATTTTCCGTCGCAAAATTCATGTTATTTTTTTAGTTTTTTAAATTATTTTCAATTCTATACTTTTGCGATGGAAAATTCCACTTGATATTAACTCAGAATAATCACCTGGATCATCCCTCTCAGTATTCGTTACGATGTCACTAACACCCTGTATATAGGTACCTAATATAGGTAGGGGTGCACCGGGTAGCTTCTCAAACGGGGAACCTCGGTTCGAACCCCAGTATCGGACTTGCACCAATTACGTCTTAATTTATCTTACGTGCAGTTTTCACTAACACAGTTGGCTCGACTATCGCGTTGGTCTAACAGCTCGGTTAGATGTGGGTACTTAGCTCATCTTGCGATGGATGTACCCCTGTCAACCCCAATTGAGATATAGGATTGTGAACTTATGTTATATAGGTCAATGTGTTCAGGTGTGAGGCCGCAATCAGTTGCGGGATTGGGCCGCGGTGCAAGTAATCCACTCGAACGCAAGCCTTCGTCTACAATGTAGGTGCACTAATTAATGGCGAGCAGGCTTCATACTATAAAACAACACCTAGGTATGGGTACGGACACACACATGTATATGCATTACACTATATTAAAGAACGCAAGAGGGAAACCACTGCCCTATTTTTCCTTAAAAAAGTAGCATGGAAAATGCTGCACCGACAAGAGCGTGGTTCTTAAATTGATGATGATGATGATGACACTATTCATATAGGTTTTTTTGAAGTGCTGTTATGTGACCCGTGGTAGCCTAATTTAAAGAGCGTTTGACTCTCACTGTGTGTTCGCAAGTTAGAATCCCAGCTCAGGTCAGTGATTTTCGAATTCATGTTTGGATCATTAAATGATAATCATTCATCAACTCATCAGTCCCAAGTTTGGTTAGGACATTACTGGCTGATCACCAGATTCTCCGAAAGTAAGATGATCCGTGCTTCGGAAGGCACGTTGAGCCGTTGGTCCCGGTTACTACTTACTGATGTAAGTTAGAAGTCATTACATGAGCTATTTGTCGGGCCTTTGGCGGCTCCATAGTAACCCTCACAACCCACACGATAGAAGAAGACCTTATCAGCGCTAGTACCCGGGAGATGGTTTGAGAAGTATCTATGTGACCTAACTTGTAATGAGCTGGTTTTCCCTTTCGGGTTGGAAGGTCAGACAGGCAGTAGCTTCTGTAAGAACCGGTCCTGGGAAATCTTCAGGTCGGACCCCTGTGAAAACGTTATAACACTAAGGAGATAAGTGTTATTACTCACAACAGAAAGTAGATCATACTTTGTATAAATTATGTATTGTAATCTCCAAAACAAATGGAATTTCTTTACCGGGTGAGAACCCTCGGAGTTCCCCTTTCTTCCGGTGAAGTAGTTAATGCCATTTGTGGCAAATCTGCAATAAGTCACCCACGTGAATGGAAAACAAAAATGGAATTCCACATTCAAGTATAAAATCTCTAAATAAGCGTCGCCCGATTACTCTAGCCATAGAGGCGGCCAATTAGCTCGCTACAACAAACACTTAAAGAACCCCGATACCGACCTCGCCGGTGTGGTCGACGATTTCCCTCATTCAGCTTCAGCGCTTATCGCTATGGACTCACTAGGGTCGATTAATTTTTTCAAATATTTTCCTCTCAGACGACGCCCTGAGCCGAGGTTCGCGCCCAACTGGGCTCCCTCAGGCCTGTTGTCTTACATTTTGTACCGGGTAGAGCCCTCAGCGCTCCCCATTTGTCCGGCCAAGTAGTTAATGCCATTTGCGGCAAATCTACAATAAGTCACGTCAAAAATAAAGCGTCTAAATAAGAGCATTCCATATTACCTATTTGTCATAGCATACCTCAACGATGAGTCATGCATGCCGAAGTATGAAGCTTATGTTATGCGCTTGCGTCGAATGTGGCCTGTTTGTATGGATTTGAATGAGTGCTCCTAGATAATAGTGTTTGTAAACTGAGTGTTTGTGGTTTCCCTAGACCTTGATATCAACAAAAGTCACTGAAATACACTTAAAATCATTTGGAAAAGATCTGCCTAGGCATGATGATGATGATTTTACATACTTTTCGTCTGTATAATGCTGACTAATGGATATTAGAGCGATTCCAGTATTTTGGACGCCTTTATAACCAGGCCAGTGACTAGGTGTAAATAAAATAAAATTCATGATTTTTTTAGTTAAATTATTTTCAATTCTATACTTTTGCGATGGAAAATTCCACTTGATATTAACTCAGAATAATCAGCTCAATCATCCCCCTAGTATTGGTTACGATGTCACTTACATCCTGTATACATATACCTTATCTATTTATGCTGCGTTAGCAATAAGGCCGTTTGTTGTTCCTTTCTGTATCTGTTGTCCTTATTTCTGTATCTTGTGTCCTTGTGCTCAATTAAAAGGAAAAATCTCATGTCCTATGTTCCACCCAGATTAAATATACGTACGTAGAGAGAATGGTGCAGGTGTGCCAATTTCCTGGCAATTGGCATTTTACTTTACATTGTTTATTTCATGGGCGAAAGAAAACATTGTAAGAAGGAAATCTCGCTGTCTGCGGGATCCACTTTCATTGAAAATTTAACAGGTTAACTTGTAGCTCTGAATTTTAAATTAGTTGTTCATCTTCATCTCCTAGAATATATTTTGTACAGCATTTATTCATCCTTCGCGTAGTTTTCATAGTACTATAATTGTAATTTAGGACTAACTTATTTCAATTTACTTATCATCCTCCGCGGAGGTCCGTGTGTGTGTGTGTGTGTGTGTGTGTGTGTGTGTCATCCCTACACGTGAGAACATGGAGGTAATTTCAGTACGGTTTTTCAAAATGCATGATCAAAATGGAAAATTGGAATTGCTAGGAATTAATTGATTAATTAATTAGGCACACCTACTTATCAAGAATAAACTTATTGAACGTCAATTCAAGAATTATTTATGATCATTCATTTGGGAATGGAAAGGTTAGATGATGCATGAAAAGGAACGTTTGGAGCGAGAAAGTAAGAGAGAGAAAGAGAAAGACGGAAAGAGGAAGCGGAAATAGATTTACTTTTTAAATGACTTATAAGATGTCGAGATGTGATGTTGGACGATGATTGCCTGTCTATTGTTGGTGTTGAAAAATAAAAGATAGTGAAAAAATTTTGACTGTGTATTTATTTGAAGTCGAATTTTTAGTGAGATAATGAAATGAGAAATAATTCAACAGCAATACATTCTACTTTATTAGAATGAACGATGAAATGTGTTTGTCAAACGGCAATAGGAAATGAGTTAAAACTCGCTATAAGCTAATGTGTCAGTGTGTGCCGCAGTAATCCGCCGGAGACCGTCGATCGTCCGTTCATCCGGACCGGACCGGATACACAGGCCGTACTTTATTTCGTCCGCAGTACTATTGGTAATCCCTGACGAGCTGCAAGCGAGTGATTGGTGGGCTATTACTCGTACAGAATTAGAGTACCTACTCTATTCGATGTCGACGTTGGAGATATGATTACCAACCGACTCGTTTTTACTTAAGAAATTACCTATATTAAGAAACAGTATATAAAATATTCTAGAAAGTTATTGTAAAGTTTTTATTGGAAAATTCCTCTGGTTGGTTAAAGACGGACAATGCCCCCAGTAGTGGAACAATCTTACTAATATTATAAATGTGAAAGTTTTTAAGTATGGTCGAATATGGCGGACATCCTACCTATAAGATCATTTTGTACCTGTATTCTTACAAATAAAGAACTTTGAATTTTGATCTTTATGGATGTTTGTTACTTTTTTACGCAAAGACTACTAAATGGATTTTAATAAAACTTTACAATGATGTAGCTTATACATCAGAAACACATATTAGGCTACAATTTATAAAGATACTATGTGAATTGTCAAAAATATGACGATAAGTGTCAAGTAAGTAGGAAAAAATCTACCATCTGCGAGCAATTCTGGCGTGCGCTGACAAAACCGTTACACATGTAATGTATCATATATCATACATGTAATGTATGATATGATGGAAATGTTAATCTTAAATGGTCCTACAAAAAATCCAGGCCTATAATCAGGGCTATGTAGTGATTGATCTATATACATTTTTTAAAATTATTAAATTTAAAGTCTATACCCTAAATTTTATCATATAAAAAATCTGACATTCTTACCGCGGAAACCGAAATCCACGCGGACGAACTGGCGGGCGGCCGCTAGTCATACATAATATAAACAACCTATCTCTCATATTATTGGAGATAAATTAATCATCTCTCTATCCAAAAGACGAGGTAGCGTGCACTCTATCAAGTTACCTCACTGCAGATAGCAGAGCACTAAACTAGTAACTAATCTAATCGTCAGTATTATGCCGTAGATGGCTGTTAGCTTTGACTTGAGCGATCTTAATAAATCGCGTTTGTGAATTATCAACGGAAAGTCAAGTTTCGTTGATGTCTTTTATATGAGAAAATATAAATGATTTCCTCGTATTAAGTTAAATATTTCAAGTACCAACAATTTTAAAATATATCCTCGTAAACTTGTACAAGCTTTAAAAGGATGTTCAGTGGCTACTTTGTGTCACCTAGTATTAGTGAATAAGCCATTTTATCGGTGACAGATACCTTTACTACTTTTCATACAATACAAATCGTAAAAAAGTACAAAAAAACAAAAGAGCGACACCTTATCTTGACATTTAACGGTCTACGGTTTTACAAAAACATCTACTTTTCATTTCTATTCTGTCCACAGGTCGCGGGCTTCTAAGATATTACGTGCTTCGAGTTAATGTTTATGACTGGCAATTCAGTATGATTTAGACCAAAACTAGGAGTGCAGGCCCGGAGCCGTGCAGAGCTTATATCGGATGGAGTAGGTACTGTCTTTTTTTTAGGTTAAACCTGGACACAATAAAACACATTCCGAACAAGAACTGTGCATGCTTCCGCAACCCCAATTTCTTGAAAATTCTGAAGTGATGGTGAGTTGAGTTGTTGAGCCGGGTTAATCCGGGAGCGGAAAAAACCCTTGTCTTCCTTTGATTGAGAAAAGGTTTACTTAAAGTCATCTTTAGACTACCTTCGCGCAGACTTGTAACTGTACCGATATGAACGGCAACGTTTTAGTACATATTGAAAGAGGCATTGCTAGTAACGAATATAACTATTTAAAGTTATGGAGTAAGGGTCGTTCCTAACTTCGGCCCGTAATAGAGCTAGAAGTCGCGGCAGAATGAACACAGTGCAATAAATATCTCCATTGCAGCCGGACTTGTAATGTGAGAACGAAAGGCCGTAACTTCGCTAACCAACTGTACGGTCGCGAACACATGTTGTTGATCGCATGTACTCATGCGCGCATGCGTCAGGATTGCTCGTTAAATCTATAAGTTGAAGTGTACTGGAACATGATTTTTAAATCTGAACTTTTTTCTCAAAAGGAGTCCAGTCACAGTCGTTATAAATATAAAAAAAAACACTTTGTATTTTTTTCCGTTTTGCTATTTTAATAAAATTAAACTCATTAATCGTGCAAATGAAGCTTTGGCTATCTGGAAATAACACATGAATAAGAGTGTTTTATTTTCTAACCTCACATAGAGTAGTAGCTCTGTCATTGGAGGATTTTTCTTTGATTAAGATTAAGTACATCAACCCTTTCTACGTTTGAGCAAGTGATCTTATGTAGTATTAGTACTTAATACATAGGCAGCCACCTGCCTTTAAAATTAAAATGGTACGTCATTAAGGCAAGATTAATTTCCCAAATGACTATACAGGATTTCTCTTTAACCAGAATATTACAATGTTAAGTAACGTAATAAGCTGTTAAAATTGTACATATTTTAGACACGATTAATCGTCTTGAGAGCTAAGTTCACTGGAATCCTTTACAAGTCAAACTTCGTACTACAACTAAGCTACAATTATCAAGTTCCAATGAATGCTATGTAACAGTCGTCGGGCTTAGTATAACTTGAATATAACTTGTAGGTACATAGCACGGCCGCAACTGTCTGGTATTACATTCATAACGGAGAAAACAAACTTATGCCTGAGCACTCTCGTAATTAATCGTTGGTAGCTCACAGGAACATCCTCTGTTCACAACATAAGGTTACTTATGGCCTGTTCATTGATGTGGAACGGTGAGCGGGAGAAAACCCACGAGAAAAAAGTAAAGTAAAGTAGGGTAGGGTGGGGTAGGGTTTTAGGGTGGTAGGGTAGGGTAGGGTGGGTAGTGTAGTAGTAGTGTAGGTGTAAAGTATATTTGATTTGAATTGAGAAAAAATCCTGGATTTTTATTGGTGGATTATTTTTCTCACTGGCATCTTACCTCTACCATTATTTTCTTTTTAATTTGGAAAGGATAAGATAAAATACATTTTAAACACTTTTAATTTGTGAAGTACCTATCTAATCTTTTCATGCACCTAGTTAAGTTACACTGCGGCCACCAGGGGGACGAAAAGTTTTTAATTTTTCGTTAATCATGTTCGCGGGAGTTTATGCATGTTATTAGTTAACTACTAAAGTATTAACATGGAAACTATAGAGTTCGACAAGTATGTAAACAAAACAATATGAATAGACAGTCGGGATTGGAAAACTTCTCTACAATCAGGCTGATATTAATACCATTCATAAGAAAATAAACTTTTGCCTGAGCATTGTCATATAATAATGAATAGTTGGCAACATTTACAGTTCAAAGTAGGTGAAGTGGATGAGATATTGAGACGTTATTCTGAGTTGTTCCAGTGCACAAAGGCGAACCCAAGAAACGTTCAATTTCTACTGCGATTCTTGCTGCGGGGTAACAGTGAAGTGTTCACCTGTGCATACAAGTGAGAAACATAGAACCATTGTTTGATGTTCACAAACAACCATGTGTATCATATTTATATATTCACTGTAAAGAGTATACCTATGTCACAAACCTTGCTGAATACTCAGCTATAAGTTTAAAATATGGAAAGAGATTTCATATATTTTGGAGAGTAGAATCTACTCGCGTTGGTGAGTTTATTCTTGACACTCCACATATTTCCTACGGGAATGAAACATTTTCCCTCGGTAGTGCGACTGTTACTCTAAATGGATATAAGTAGTCATCAAAGCAAAATATTTTGTATTAATTTACGTAAGTATAATGATATACTTCCAAAGATACCAGAGCTTCGATCTGCCTTCGCAGCATGGCAACCGCGCCGCGCGTGTAGCGAATCATATTGAGGGCTTTGACCAATAGCCGAACGGCGCGCGGCGTCTATCCACGTAGATAGCATTCGCTGCGTTCTACTGGTCGAAACCCTTAATATACTTAATTCGCACCGCGGTGGGGTTGTTGTGCAGATCTGCAACTTCGTTAACCTACGACACCATTTGAAACAAACAATAAGAATAATCATTTGCGATTGATTTGTGGATTTATAAGTGTGCA
This sequence comes from Pectinophora gossypiella, assembly GCF_024362695.1. Taxonomy (NCBI): domain Eukaryota; kingdom Metazoa; phylum Arthropoda; class Insecta; order Lepidoptera; family Gelechiidae; genus Pectinophora; species Pectinophora gossypiella. Next base: position 7,469,946 of record NC_065405.1, read on the forward strand.
ATGAACCAGAGAAGCAGTCATTGGAATTAAACAACAAGGACCAATCATTTGCATGCATCGCCGCGCTCACCCGGCTCACTTGATTACCACCTCGATAAATATGCGAGTGCTTATTAGAACGTAAAACAATCGCGTTTCTGTGCTGCTAATATGCTGGGAAACACCCAGATGGTCATCATAATTGATTGGTGAGATGTTAAAGATTAGCATAACATTTATAAGCTCACGTACCTCGCGTAGTCGAGGTATAATAATTTTTAGATGAGCGAAGTAGTACACACACCTCACCGAGCTATAGAGTAATATTAAATTAAATGATATTCAATGGTATTTCAGCGGAGCATTTATATTTCCGTATCATAAAATGCAATGTGGGTGGACATTTACAAAATGAGACTGGTTCTCGCGTGCTAAGGAGTAAAATTCGGAACTTCTATGGACGATAAGATCCGAGCCGAGGTGTTCCGATAGAGCTATAGCTAAAGTAACAGTGACCTGGTTTCATATGCAAAGGACGAGCATCTGTAATCGACTTAAAGGTGGCCTTGATTGGTTACTACGATGTTAACGGACACCATGAGCTCTGGTTGAGGGATGGATAATGGACGAAGATATGCATTATGCATGTACATGAACCAAAGCTTATTATGTGATACTTAACTATATTTATGTAATGGTTATCAGACAACTATTATTTGAAATTCTATATTTTTTCCTAAAAAACCTTTTACCAAGCAGTGAACATTTCAATAAAATGCCCTCAAGTGATTTTCATTTCGAGTGGACGGTTTGACAAGTTTATAATACGTACAAGGAAAAACACGTTTGTACAATATTCGATGCAAATAACATTTTTCATATCTAAGAAAGAGGGTTTCGTACTACGCTTAGATATAAACACATCGCATACAAGATAATGGAATCATTTTGTACATGTTGCGAAGTTTCGGGATCTCAAGGATGAGAAGGATATACGAAGTTGTGGACCCAAACATCGTTCGTCTGTTATTTCCTTGATAACATTTGTCACTTGTAATAAGAAACGTTTACGTGATTTAGCAATTTCCCTCAGAGCGAGACATAATAAGGGCATCAGGAAAATGGAAAATAATATAATGTTGTACCGGGAACTGTTTTTGTGAACAGTGCAGCAATGCCGAAGAAAACAATCGCATTCTCTGAATAAATAAAATGGTTTCCAAAATCTACCGTAAAAACGGAATGTATGATTTTTTTAAAACCAATTTTCTATTCGAAGCCTCGGGCATATTGCACAGCGCAGCGGTGCTGCCAACAGTTACACTAGCTTTATAAACACATGAAAATAAGAGCTCCAATTTTACATTGTGAACAAAAATTTCGTGGCTGGAAATGGTCAGAATGTGGGACGCCGGAATGAATTCCTTGGTGCATGAAAATTGCACGAGGGCTCCCATTAAATGTGGGTAAGACTACATGAACGAAGCCGGCCGTCTCCCTCTGTGTTTTTTCCTTATTCTTCCTCGACGCAATAAAACGCTGGACTTATAAGACGCTTCAATTATTAACGACCTCAAGAAGTTCTCGTACTTGTTACATTTTGTCTTTTTGCTACTTTGTCCTGAGAGCCGAAAGAGGAGCTACTCTTTATTTAATGAGCTTTTTAGCAATACCTCTTGACAATACTCTCTTGATAATACTTTCGAGCGATCATTTTACTTTTTTAGGGTGCTGTGTTACCTACGCTGTATGTCCGTTCGTCCGTCCGTCTGTCGCGTCCGACCTTTAAATGACTGTGTCTATTGAACCGTATTAAGTAGCTAGTTGAAATTATCATAGATTTATGGCAGGTTTACCAACATATTATAAAATACGACAAATTAAGTAAAATATGAACAGGGTCCGTCATACGAGAAACCTGTTTATTTCCAAGGTTTTTATTTTTGTTCTATAGGACAACATAATTATTGTTCTCAATTGCTTCCCCCTAAAAATATGCTTTTTATTTTTGTTTCTTGTATTAAACAAACGGAGAGGAGATACAATAATCCGTAACGCCTTGTAAGAATAATTACTTAAAAAAACACCATAAACACACACACACATAAGGACCGCTTCAAAGACAACTTTATTTACAAAAACTTATACCTGATAGACGTTTATTTTATAAAACTGTGATATTACGAGTAAGTACGGTTTTCGTAGGTTTTTTATGCAATTATTTAAACACATTACGTATTGTTAAATTAAATCGTTGGAAATTCAAACTTCGAAGTATTTTATAAGTCAAATGCAATGCATATTTTATTAGTTCAACCTCAGCTCAATTCGCATTTGACCGAATTAATTTAATTAATAATACAATTTTTATTAAGGCATTGAGTTTTGTAAATACTTATTACAATTAGGTATAATATTTTCTTTTTTCCTTAGAAGCTATCTCTGAATTTATATACCTAACGCTACAATGAAATATTTTATGATTTAATTTGGTAGGGGTTCAGGTGGACTTGTATTAATACAATGCAATAAAGGAAAACAATATTGTGTTACAGAGAAGACAATGTTATTTGATTTCATTACCGTGAAAACGGTAGAAAACGAAATCCCTCCCCTTCTTACTTACTAGAGAGTCCATTTGTTTGATTATGAGAATACTAAGGTAAAAATAACACTCAAAGTAAAATAAAGTTCTTCAATGAGAGTATGAATATTTACATACATACATACATACATAAACTCACGCCCGTAATCCCTAATGGGGTGGGCAGAGCCACAAGTAATCAAAGACAACTTGCAGCCACTGTTGATACGATGTCGTAAGCTGGATATGATGAACCTTATGGTGATAAGGGATCAGCCTATCGCCCATAACATTAGTCCATCATGTTAGAGGACACAATCCCTCTGTCGGTTTTTACGACATGGCCGGGAAGACAAGCAGCTGAACGTTTTCTATGTTTTTTATTTGCTCCCAGAACAGCATAGAAGCAATGGATATTAAGTACTTAAATGAATATTTAAGTACTTAATATCCCTTATAAGCCTGTGATAGAACATGATCGCTAGGCAACATTTATGACGTGATCGTGGGACATCAGTTCTTTTTGTCCTAAAATGTGCGGGTTGTTATTTTTTAGTTTTATAGAAAACATCGAAAATTATTTAATTAAGTTCCGCTACTAGACACAGATAGCGCTGATCTAAATTATACAAATTCTACATCGCAGTGTAGACATACAGATCACAAACATACGAACTTAGGTTACTATGTATAAAGTGCGTGAATCTTTAAAAGTGACGAAAATTTAAAAGTATTTTTGGGTTTAGCAGAACTTCCTTTTATTACCTAATTGATAGATTTGGGTGGTAGGTAGTTGTGAACTCTTCTGAGCTTGGAACTCTCGGGGCGGGAGTCTCACTCGGCCTGTTCGTATAAAAAGATCAAAACGGTTTTCGTTTTTGATAAACGATGCTTAAGAGTAGTAAAAATTCCTGAAGTCTGACCGTGAACTATTGCTATTCTAATATAAAGCGGAGATTAGTGCTATGGAAAATATTTCCAGTTATTTTTAGATCTAGCTCAAAGCCTGTTATAGGCTACTAGTCTACGCCAACGCAATGCACAAATAGCTTTCAAGGCTCTGTGTTGATTGTGAAGTGGTTTAATCCCATTGGTTTAATTTATTCATTGAACAAGTATTGCATATATTGCAAATCTAAATGTTAATTACCTACTTAAGTGTAATTAGCTACGGAACTTATGTCACCGTCCTTTGTAGGTATGCCTCTCTGAATGAAAATAGTACTATTTATTCGCAATCACATATATCCATAATAAAATGTATTAAACTCGATATCTTCCAAAATTATAATCATAAATAAATTATATTTTTCCAATTTGGTCGTGAAACAATTACGATGAAAATATCAAATTAAATTATTTTTTTACTGATTGCACAGTTTATATTTTGCGATCGGCGAATGCAATTAGGCTACGAATATCCTCGACAATTTCGTAAACACTCGCAGCAAATCACGTGGCTAGTGCGTGCCATCAAGCACCGGCGGTCACGAAACGCGACACTGCGGGTCGCGTGTAGCCAACACGAATTAATGAGTCTCTCGTTGTACTTTCCATGTACTTACCCCTTAATGAAAAATGGCCAGATTATGTATTTAATTATACCGCTACCCAAAGTAAACGACGCGACGATATTTTGCGGCGAAATCTCGGATTTCTCATGACCTTTGTTGTGCTTTTAGCTAGCATTTCGTTTCACTGCGGTTTCAGAATGAAAATGAGCTTTTATAGGTTAGGTATTAGACGAAGCCGTGAATCAAATCCATAAACGGAAGGAAGTCCATTATTAATGGATTCAGTAAGTAGTCAACCCTTGTTGTGTAAAGTGTACTGAGATATTTATTAGGCCCGTCAGATCGCTCGTCTTGCGAGCCACTCGACCGGAAAGTGCTTTGTCACGGAGTCGCGGCTTGACGCGCGACGGTTGACAGGTGAGCGCCTTGGAGCCAACTCCTTCAACTTGTCGCCGGCAACGACTTCAAATGGATTCCAACGCAAAAGATTGAGATGTAACAAAAGCGAAGTAGCACCGTTAAGCGTTGCCAGCTTTACGTTTTAATCTCAGACTGTACGCACGCTGATGATTATATAATCAGTTACTTACAAAAGATACTTTTTTTTGATGTGATTTATTGTAGATGGCATTAACTACTTGGCCGGTCAAATGGGGAGCGCTGAAGGCTCTTACCCGGTACAACGTTTAAGACAACAGGCCTGAGGGTGCCCAGTTGGGCGCGAACCTCGGCTCAGGGCGTCATCTGAGAGGAAAAATATTTGAAAGAATTAATCGACTCTAGTGGGTCGATAGCGATAAGCGCTGAATGAGGGCAATCGTCGACCACGCCGGCGGGGTCGGTATCGGGGACAAAAGAGACGTAACGAAAAAGTTTAGGCAAGAAATGTAAACTAATACTCTCTTTATTAACGTCATTTCAACTTCGTATTACGTTAATTCGCCTGCAAAATTTTGCCACTAGGTTTTACTGGGTGCGTGTATAGCAAAGTGAGTGGAATTTGAGAAGACGTAAATAGGTAATAAGGCTCACAGTGAATCACTCGAGCATATTTGTGGCCGTAGCGTTGTGCTTCGCAAACAGAATTGAATTCACCTCAGTTTCAGTCTCGGCACTCGACACCGCCCCGCGTGCTCATGAAACTTGAGAATTGTACCCACTTGAATTTTTTATAGAATGCACTTAGCGTACCACTATGCTCGAAAGCGTAACACTTGTTGTGAAACTAGCAAAAACGTATCGATTACATGATTCAGGTGTTACGATAAGCCACTTTCACACGTCAGTGGCGATTATTGATGGTTCTTTAGCATTTTGGTTTGGGAGTCCTAGCGAGATTTTGGTCATACAAAAAACGTAGATTTATGTGGGCATATAATTGCGTATAAAGTACAAAGCAGCGTGGGCGGTAACGTCTGCTGGTGTGAGACAATCCATTGCTTTCAGCGCGTGGTTTTGACTGTGACAGTCCAGTAGCGGTGATTGCTGAGCTTTAGTTCCCAATTCTCTTTGAGACGAATACTGAGAATTTCCCCGCAAGGGCTACAGTTGCGTCAATATGATAATTTATATATTAAATAGCAATGTCCCTCACAATATTTCTTTAATTAAAGGCTAAAGTATTTGAAATCTAGACGTTTGCAAATTAACTTCAACAAGTTTGCTAAGAGATACCTACAAACTGAAAGGCGAGTTTGTTTACTTTATATTCCTCAGTTTCAGACGTAACTTCTAACTACGGTTTTCATTTTTGGTTGGAAACTGTATACTTATATTGCAACTTTTTCTTTTTGTCATATCAAAAGCCACTTTATACGCGACAGCCAGTTGTTATACACATAGACAGTTGATATTTTTAAATAAAAATTAAGGAACATCTATCTCTCTCCAGCTTTAATTAAGAGCTGCTCTCTTGTCGGTGGAGTAATCGCCTTCAATAGGAGTATTGAAGGCGATTACTCCACCGACAAGAGAGCAGCTCTTAAATAAAGCTGGAGAGAGATAGATAGGGCGTATAGAACGGTGGTTGCCCCAATCGCCTTCTGTTTCGCAGTACACCGACCAATTTCTCAATCGGTGATGTTCTAGCTAGAGCCCTACCAGAATCCATTTCCTCGGCCCCCAACCAGTACTGATACCGCTGTTGCCCGGCATCAGGGGTGCGCTTTTGAAGTAGCGGCGCCCAATCTATCTCTATGTAAGTAAATATATAGTAAGTACCTACCTATTATTATTACATTTATTTGTATGCCAGTATATATAATGTTTGTATATTTTATAATTAGTTGTAGGTATAAGTAAGTCTAATATATAACTATTGTGATTAGTGTATATTTTTGTATTAGTTTATGTTTGTACACGCTATCTGCCCTCTCCTTGTTAATCTTTCACTCTCAGAGGCCTACTGGTAGAAATTTATATTAGAAATAAGTTGTGCCTTTGTCTCGAATATCTTCGTGTTGCCATTTTGTGTTTCTGTGTTATACTGTGTAAAATAAATTTTTAAAATAAATAAATAAAGGATATCCATTCTAAGGTCCATTATACGTGTACTTAATATGCAATAATTTTAATGAATGGGTTCTGTATAATACCACTGGGTGGATACGATTCGTGGTTGCTTTGAATATTTTATTGCTCCGGGTTAATATGCCATGGCGCATTAAATGTGTTTATTGGGATCTGTCGTGTCGCACGTAACGTGCCCAGTAGTTCGGTGTAAATATTAACCCGTGATTTAACCGAGAAGTGTAACGTAGGTACTAACATCGCCTTATCTGATGCTAAGAAGTAACAATTTTGATAATAAAACTTTACGTACCTAGTTGTTTTTGTAATTAGTTCATAAGAAATGAGGTTAAATAGTCACCAGTAGTAATTTCTTTTTTATCGAACGGAAATTCTATTTTTTAGTCGATATTTCACTTACAACAAGGCTGTCAATAGTTATTGTATTGTAAATCAGGTGTCTATTTTAAACCAAGCTATAAACAAAGTCTCTTTTTTATTAAAAATTGGTTCGTGCTTAACCACAAAGTTACCAGATTTATTATCTACATATAACTATTACCCACCTTTAATATACCCACTAAGTACTAGTTTTAATACAAGTAGGTAGTTTAAAGAATTTCGAAAGCTGAGAAGCTTTCTTGTGAGCGCCATCTAACGAAAAGCTCCCACAACAGGAGGAAAGCATTCCGCCCGCCCAGCGCACATTCCTTGTTCGTATCCCGGGTACGGACCAACTTTTGTGACATTACGTTATTCCAGCGCTTCTCAACATCCGATAGATGGCGGTAGTTACTTCAAACTGTCTCACGTGTATTGTAAACAATCAGTGTACCCTGAAGATGGATGTGAAGACCGGAGCAAGTGCAATTTCCATTTATCTTGATAGACCGTGAGTTACTCGCACATGACTATATTAAGGGGGAATTGCATTTACTTACATAGGTACTTGAGTTATTTATACCGTCAATTACTTTATTCACTACTTGACGCTATTCGGTAATGAATTGCTAGTAGAAACAACGATAAACGTAGGCGTTAGGTTGTTTTAGAAATACCGGCACCAGAAGGCGTCGAGGAAGTGTAAGACAATATTTTTAAATGTAAGTACACATAAAGATTTCGGTCTTATTTTTTACAAACGAGCAGAGAAACTCGCAATCTGATTCCTCATTTTTTGTGGAAAACGAAAAGGATTTCAATAAGCGTCTTCATGTTTTTCCCATTTGTTTATTCGACGAACATTACAATGCGAATGTCCGCACACACGTTATTCGTATTTGGGTTACGCGACGCTTTGTTATCTTCAAACATTTTATGGCGCAGTGTATTTGCTTTTGATTTGTATGTGCCTCGCACACGAGGTGTGACAATGTGCGACGTCTACGTTACTTCGTTACATTCTCGTATGTGTGACCTTTAGATAGGTCGAATGTGTTGCGGTTACAGCATTGACGCTTCTTGGGAAATCGGAGAGAGACTTATTTTTCTACACTTTATCCACTATTTTATGTGTTCAGAAACATAGTAGGTGCCACATCTTCTTATCGTGTGGGTTGTGAGGTGGAATACCAACCTAGTCAATCCTTCCACATACACAGATATGCCACGTACTTCCACATGTTAAGAGTCACTTCTTGAGCTCCTAGCCGCCACTATAAAATCTTGTAAATGATTACTGTGCCCATAACATGTGCTTAAAATACATAGAGAGAATTACGATTACATTTACTGTTCCCATCCACGTTATGGAACCATTAACGTCCATATCTGTTTAGAATTCACGCGTCGAGTTGTAAACTGAGTTAAAACGATACACGTTCGGGCTATGGGTTTAATATTTGCGGTAACAGCTATAGGTGGGCTAACTTTGTGCCGTCGCCAAATCGAATTCGGGGCCCCGAAAGCACTGAACGCAATATGGCAGCAAGTATTGAGTAGACAAGCGCGCTGCACTTTACAGCGTCGACATCAGCTAAAAGCTAAAAGACCGAACTATTCCAATAATCCCAAGTAGTGCACAAGAACTCCTTTTTCCTATACCCGTCAAAGATCGCGTTAAAACATACAAAGCGAAAAGTTGAGTCTACAAAAATTACACCAAATTTCGGAGGAAATTCCAGAACATTAAAGTATTAAACGATAGAATTTTTCTTGTCGAGAATAAAAAGACTTCAATGTCAGCAAAGTCTATAAGAATGGTAATGACAGAAAGATAAAACAAAACGTCGCAATAACGAAACTGAGGAAAAATAAATTCAACAAAAAACCGAAAAGGCAACTGGAAATGAAGGATTTTGAAGACTTTTTTATTATTCCAAGGTCGAATTATAAAAACTAATTTGCCAGTTAGCTACAGTGTGCAATAAATTCTTGTGCAGGACGCGTCCGCGCGCTCATTTTTTCTGCTTCGGCCGTTCTTAGGGCAGAGTCTGCGTCGTACCCTGCAAGGAGGCTGTATATCAGTCAACGTCCGACGGGCACTTTAATTGTGCCTTAATTTATGACCCTCATATACTCTTTACGGAGCACTGGAATCTTTCGGCACATAGCAGTATTTTGTTCACGTACCCATTATAGAGGTATAAGGGATTGGTGAGGATCCCAATTATGACAGATACGATACGTACGAGAACGGAATGTAAGGCTGCAAATTATTTGAAAATGCTTGTACACTTCCACGAATATCTGTAAGTACTACAATAAATAAATGTGTCTGTAACGTGTACTAGATAGGACAGAGTCACAAAAAGGGCTATTTTAAACTTGCAACAACTTTATACTTTACGACCATGTCTAGACAAAGTAAGACATCACCCTTTCTAAGTAAAGCAGTTCCTTTACTTCCTGACTGTGCAGCGGTGGTACGTAGTAGATATAATATTTGTCAACTTTGTAATTTTGTTCTGTGATTTTAGACAAATTCCTTTTTGAATTACATCTGACAAGAGTTTGAAAAATGGAAACATTTTACAAGATAACGATTTAAAGGATGTGTGAACCATTTTATCATTCCAAGGTAGAATTTTCCGAAACATTGTTTTCCTAACCGCTAGTTGTTGCGTTCACAAAGGAGAGACTTTTGTTGTGACGTTAAAGTTCCCTTTGAGAGCATATTGAAAACTGGCGAGGGAATGATGGATCTGAATATATTTAAAAGCCACACTTCGGAACATATTGGGACTTATTATAGGGAGTACCTGATGGAGATGAAAAAGCTCGCATCGTAGTACTTTACTATAAGACAAAATATACCTAAACAGAAAAAATAGCCTGTACATTAATTTTGAACAATTTCTGGCTTCGGTAGGCACGTAGAACTGATCTGGGCTACTGAAGGAAGGAAGGAACATAGCGATAACAGCGATTACTGAGTCCCGCTTAAAACTTGCTTGGTTTGTAATAAATTATGGATTTGAATTTGATAAGATCTTTGGGAGGTTGGTGAACATTTGTGACGGCGGAAAGCCGTCGGCAACTCGCCTTGGACCAGCGAACAGATAACCAGGAACGTAGGTAGATTTATATATCTATTCATGGTCGCAATAGGTAAGTAACTAATTGAGATGCAAAGTCAAAAATCCGCGGAAAACGATTTTCTGCTAATTTTGCTTTTCAAAGATAAATTATTAGACCCGTGACAGCTTACTAGCCCATCATGTTAGTTAATTTCTACAGTATGGTTAATAGCATTTAGTATGATAAAGATATTTAAGTTTTCTCTTAAACCAGCCATGTCTTTAATTTATAAGTGCAGCCCCGACATGATAAATGAACTTACGCCACGCGTCGTGTCGCTACGCGATACATAAACCATTTCTTCTTCTCGTTAATTTGTCGCGTCATGCGCGACAAGAAGACAGCATACAACGGCTACAGATCTGTATTCAGAGTGAGACGTACACAAACAGTTAATGCAGAAAGCTGTACATAAACGTAAATTAGCTGTAAAATATAGACACGTCAGAAATCTGATTTACGATAACACGTGTGTTTATCTGCAGGTGTTTTGTACAGTTCTGTTATATTTAGATATTAACTGTGTGTAGGCAGTTATTAACTGATATTATATTTACAACGTGTATGCATCTGGTAGATTCTTATCGCGTATTTCATGCTCTACTCGTTGGAAATACGTACACATTTGTCACGCGTTTCTAGTAGGTAGGTGGGCGGGCTATTACCCTATTGGAATTATTACTTCCTCTTTGGCTTCCTTTCCATGTATGAACAATGAACATTTTTAGTTCGGTCTGTAGAATTCTTGAGCAATATTAAATATAAAAATATAGTTACCACAAATTTAATAAAAGTTTAGTTTACTACTCTAACATCAACTTTATGGAATAAAACATAAAGAGTATGACAATGTGAAATTGTTGTTTTTCTTTTTATAAATTGTTCACTCAAAAGATTGCCATAACCTTGACTCGGAAGCTTAGAGAAATAACATATAGGGAAAATGTGTTATAACTTGTTTAAGTTTGATCGAAATGGGGAATTCGGTAATTTTATTTGTATGAAATAGATGTTCTATAAATATCGATGAGAACATCAGTCCGAGTGAGAGCCTTCAGCGCTCCCCATTTGTCCGGCCAAGTAGTTAATGCCATCTGCGGCAAATCTACAATAAGTCACGTCAAAAAAAAAAAGAGAAAATCAGTAGCGGTGACAGCTTAGTTATCATACAGTTCGTCTTTCTGGGTGTCGAGTGTTCGATTCCAGACTTAATAAATCAAAGAGATTTTCTTAACAAGGGTGCTTCCTATTTCAAATAGATTGTTTTACTTTTTGGCTGCATAGCCAACCTTTATCCCAGAAAAAATAAAAGTGAATAAATATACGGCAGAAATGACCCATTACCAGAAACACGATACATAGTTTACTTGATAACAAGAACTTTTACAAAAATGTATAAGGATCCTGCAGCATCCTGCAGCATATGTATTTTTCGTTATTAGAGCTGGTTTATCGGTAAAAGATACGACGGGAAGGAGTCCTCATACGATCGTGAAGAAATTGAAAATCGTATTTGAAATACGCTAACTATCAGCTTCGGAGCAATGCGGTGAAGTACCCTCTCTACACTACTCCTCGGGTTGACTACATCAATACAATCAGCTAGCAATATGTGTGCCTTAACACAAGAACTGAAAATGTAACTAAAACTTCACTGATCATTTTATCCGGTGAACACGTCACGGAATCTACTCCTAAAGATGTTTTCTTCGTCCAACCAGCTGTGAGCATGACGCGATTATTTGATGCTCATTTATCCATTAACGGAGGGACGGTGGATCCCATTAAACGGTGGAACACTTGAAAACACCGCTATTAAATTCATCATCTGAATCACGATGAATCGCCCTTGCCTCGATTTGAGAAACAATAGATAATTTTCACCAACGTTAATTAAGCTTCAACAATATTCAATTGCAGGACTTCTTTATAACACCACATATGCCACTAAGTTTGAGCCTTTTTACTAATGATAGAAAAATACGTGTTGTCGTGAGAAGAAATTAATATTAGCTATATAAAAAAAATAAGTAAGTAAGTATTTATTAAAGTATTTAAGAGAAGTAAAAGTTAAGATCAAGGTATAAAGTTCACGGAGACAAAGATAACAAGAACAGGACTTTAACTTGTTGAACAATGAAAGTGACTGTGTTAAAGAAAAGATAGGATTAAAATTATGATGCAAATCAACAATTTTTCCATTTCCAAATTGAAATCCAGATGTAATTTCTCGTAATGCTATAAATGGCGCAGTGGCAATGGTGGGTTGTTCCAAGAAATGGGACTGTTGAAATCCGCGGACGAGGGCGGATGTCACGACCGACAGGGCACGAAGCGGGCGGCGGCGACGCTCGCTGCGGTGACTCCGCTCGCTGCGACACTTCGAGCACCCTGTACAACCTTCCGAGTGTTTACCACAATTCCACGAAAAGTTGCACTGTATTTGAGGGAGAGTTAAATATAAAAACAATTATTTATTCAGATGTCATTACTTCCTGCTAAAAATGTCAAAGATCCTATTAAATCATTCTGCATGACACAAATATTTACTTACTTGGAAAATTTAAATGAAATTGAACATTCCCTTGTTTATTATTAGCGCGAAACAGGATCAGACTTTTGGCTATATTTCACCGTCATTTTTCGTGTAGGGCCTCTGATGTACTAGAGACTGTGTAAGTATCCCGGAGTAGGAAGGTAGCGCCCTTCGGGGTAAATTAACAAAACCAAGTGGCCAGTAAATCGTGCACCGGACACCACCCCCGGATATTGACGCATGGAAAATTTACTTCGACAATTCTCAGGGATTTACTCAACTGACTACATTTTCGCTCCAATAATACTGGAAAGGTTCATAAAACGATATCCGTGGAAATCACAGCATTCACAGGAAAATAATGACACTTTTTTACATTGAAATATATTAAAAGAGTTACTTGGTAATATAAGAACGAAAGAAAGAATATACAATGTTAATATAATCATCACTCTACTATTGGTCTGAACAGAAAACTACAGTGTATGAACGTAGCAAGTACAGAATCGTGTTCATGACTATTCGCTGACAGAAAAGAGATTAAGTGACAAATGGGTGGATTCTGTTTGTAAACCCCCACAAAATTTGCAGGGCCTTTTGTTAAAAGTTGGAAGACTTGTATTTCGTACAATTCAGTTTGTATCAAAGTACCGTCGTCCCTGACCACTCCGTCTTGTAGACTTAACTAGTTTTTTACAGCAATCAGTCTTCCTCGGCATTCCCTTGCGTGAAGTTTGAGGCCACGATCCTCCACGAGCTTCATAAGAAAAGTAAAAAGGCCGTGCCGGCTGCCGGCTGCGCTGGGCAGCGATGTGACCGCACAAGTTTTGAATGCTTTCATTCAAACTTGTCGTCGTGTCCGCCCATGAATGGCAGCGGCACAGTTCGGCTCAGCAACTTCGTCGATTTAACTCCACGCCGGCCCACTGTTCTCAGCTTATCTTTCGCTTTCCGAAAAGGAAATTAAATCTTTTCAATTTAATTCAGTGTGAATTTCAATTTTAAGATAACATTCTAAATATAATTGTTATAACAGAACGTGCGTTCTGTTTATATCTGCATTTATATTATCACTTGCGCAAAGAAGAATAATCAAAAGGTCATGTTCGCTCGAGTAACGCTTTGCTAGACGAAAGTCATATGTGAAAGGGCTGTGAGCATCCAACTGAAAAGCTTAACGAGAATCGCAGCAGCTCAATCTCGTATCGCCCTCCTGTCTCGTCTCTATGAAAAATGTTTATATGAAAAGCAATATACTTTATAGATACTTACTGCTAAAGAAGTTTCCCATATCACACGCTCTCGACATATAGGTATTAACTTCAGAGTCGCTCAGTGGCATTGGCATAACCGTAAAATGAGGCAAACTTTAGTAATATTCCCTGAATTGTTAGTGTTGAAGTACTTTTTGCATTCAGCTCCAAAAAGTTAAATTAATAAACCGCCACTTTATCCAAAACCACAGCTTTAAATTTGGGTTGTACGTAAGAACAACTGCGGAACTAAATAACTAACTTTATCAATAAAGTAGGCATTTTCTATTTGGGGCGAGCGGCGAAAAATCTCACGAGCTATTGAAAGTTTGCGTGCGGAAAGGTCTTGAGATACGAGTTGGGAGGATGCGGCGGCCACGGAGCGACCGTCAGTCTGACGTCGGAAATAAATAACATCCACGCAAACACATGTCGAAAAACATCCATCATTATATCCTCTAATGTTACCAACGTGATATTTTTCCAAATGACAGCACATTCAATGCTCCACGCTTTGGATTTCCGGCATCGTGAGTCTAAATGAATACAAACAAACTTAAAAGGTTCCCAGGCCATATATTCTTCTCTACATGTTGAAAAAGAAAATGGAGGGCAGGGAAGGCCGACCTAAGTAAATAGGACCAATTCCATGAACGGTGATGATGATACAGGGGTTAGAATATTTTATACAAATGTACATATAAGTATTATGTGAATAAAAGACCCATCCAGTGACACAATATAGGTGTACTTGTCAGATGCAGACCGAACCACAAATGGACATATCAAGTTTTAATTGAGGACGTAACTTCAAGGTTTGTACGGTTAAACGATCGCAAAATTATTACAACTTAAGTACTTGAGAAAATCATTTTAATTTAACTTTCATAAAAAGTAAATAATTACTATATTATTCGTTTTTATTGTGGTCTACTACTATCGTGTGGGTTGTGAGGTGGATTACCAACCTCATCAACCCTGGTTTCAGGGTTACAATTGAACCGCCACAGGCCCCTGATTGTGATTAAAATCATTATTTACTTAAGTAAGTAATTAGTTTTTTTTATAAACTTGGAGCTTCCGATGTTGCGAACATTTGAGTAACAAAGTTTGTCTAATATTAAGTTGAGGTTACAGTATGTATTTAAGACCACACTTGTGGTATTATAAATTAACATAAAATGAAGATATATTCTAAGCGTTAAAGTTTAACTAACGTGTTCTGCAGCATAAAGTACGGATTTATTTATAGTCTAGTGTTATTTTCTTTGTGGACATTGACTCGGCTATCCAAGTTTAAATCTTTGTACAGTGCAGTGAATGGTATAGTCAAGTGGTGGTTGGATACCGTCGTTATGCCGTAGTAGGGAGAGAAATAGTAGTACAGACATCAATTTTGCAAATATTTTTAGAGCAACGATTTGCACTCACGCTACGTTCAGATTGTAAGTATTAATTATAATAACAGTAACAACGTAATACATTAGGGTTTGATCGATCCTTGTAGATGTTCTTTTATTTACTTAATTCACTTTTTATTACTTATATTAAAACTAATAATAATAATGAGTGCAGT
Source organism: Pectinophora gossypiella (assembly GCF_024362695.1). Lineage (NCBI taxonomy): Eukaryota > Metazoa > Arthropoda > Insecta > Lepidoptera > Gelechiidae > Pectinophora > Pectinophora gossypiella. The sequence continues at coordinate 7,485,415 of NC_065405.1, forward strand.
AAATAACACAGTGTCGTGTAAATTACAACAAGTAACAATAATAATAATTATGAAACAATTATTTATTGTTGTGTTGAATTCATGTTTGGATTATAAGTGCTCAGCGGCGAAGGAAAATATGGTGAAGAAATGCATATACCCGAGAAATGCGTTTCGGAGGTATATGATCTAACGCGTATTGGTTGGAAGGTCTGACCTTCATGTTAGTTTTAAATTGATCTCTGTGAAAACGGGAACGCTTTGGAGACGATGAATATTAATTCGACTGTACCTTTATGATAGTGTTTGAGGTCAGAACTAATAACCTACTCCCAAGTGCAAAACTTACGGCCTCTGTGGTCTAGTGGTTGAGCGTTGGGCTCACGATCCGGACGTCCCGGGTTCGAATCCCGGTGGGGACATATCACAAAAATCACTTAATGATCCCTAGTTTGGTTAGGACATTACACGGTGATCACCTGATTGTCCAAAAAGTAAGATGATCTGTGCTTCGGAAGGCACGTTAAGCCGTTGGTCCCGGTTACTACATACTGAATTAAGTAAGTAGTCGTTACATAAGCCATATAAGAATAATAACCCTGACATCAGGGTTGATGAGGTTGGTAATTCACCTCACAACCCACACGATAGAAGAGTGCAAAACTTGTATAGATCTGCCATGGCAAACAGAGGGTACATGTAGCTGTAAGTGATACGTGAAGAACACGTCCCATTCACACACAATGCCATGTCTGCGATGGCTGCTCCACATCGATAAGCGACGTAACTGGCTCGGAGATACTATACGTAATAGCGGCTGGCTGTTCACAGCCTCACACCACACACAACCAACCTACACACATTTCTTCAAGACTTTACGAATGTCTAACAGATATTAACCCAACTAGGCATTAAGAATAAATGAGGCATACATTTTGCATGGTAGAGTAAATTCGTCTGTCGCTGAACATAAGCGATATGAGTATGTGACGGTATTAAGCAAACGGACCTTCTTGCTGATATGGATTTATTCTACGTACAAATGTCTGCCTAAAATATGTAGTACGTACCTAACATATATCATCATCTCCCTAGCGTTATACGTACCGTACGTACGTACCTATTTCGCAAATGTTCGTCGCTAAAAAAATTAAATAAAAGTGTCTCTTTATTAAATCAGCGACAAAGAAAAATTTTAAAGAACAAACAATTTGAATTCCAAGACGAAAAGGAGCACTTTTTCCCGACATTTTATAATCACGAGTTAAATGAAGCACTTAATTGGGTTCCATTTCAATGCAGTCACAGAGGTGGATCAACTGAACCGGAGGCGGAGGCCAGTTTTGTCTTTTCATTTATACCAGTTAAACTCATAAAGCGGAAAAACAGGCCAGCGAAAAAATATTCGGCAAATAAAATTATCGATATATTTTTATAATAGTCCATGTCAGTTATAGGAGTACCTACAACTATTTATTGATGAAATAAATAGAGTACTTACTTGTAAGTATTATTAAAAAAATATGAACAACTCCTTGAAAATGTTGATTCCAAGAAACATAATGATCATCATCATTATCTTCCTAGCATTATCCCGTTTTTCACAGAGTCCGCTTACCTAACCTGAAGATTTGACAGGTTTGGTTTTTTACAGAAGCGACTGCCTGTTTGACCTTCCAACCCAATTCCATGAAACATAATAAGTAATATTATATAGTTTTTACAGAATACCTAACTCATCAATATATTTTTCACGCCCAAAGAAGCGTTTATCTTTTTAAGTATTGACAACAAAGTAAAAAAGTTGAATTTTAAAATGATTTTCTTTACGGCAGGTTTATAGCCAACAAATTGTTCGTTCGGGAACTCTCGAAGACATAAGATACTTTATAACTTAATTACAGCCCTCATTTCGGTAGGTACACTGACTTACAATTTCGACTTTATTTGGAATTTATATCCCACACTTTACGATCTAAGGTAAGTATAGGAAGCATTTGACCATTTTAAGTACGGCTTTTCTTAGCTTTAAATTCGCCTTTCAGGCGCTCCGCTTCATTCCTTTAATGTATTTTGCACTTTTTCTAAAAACACTGACTGGGAATGAAGGCGCCGACGGAACCTCATTCAATTTAGCGCGTAGACATTTCATTATAAAATTATTTTTTTGCAAATCGGGTCGGCACGAAGACAGGAACAAGGAAATTGTTAGGAAGCAAAATTATACAACCGTTGACTGAATGTCAATACTCCCGCGGTGACAGCGAAAATGGTTGCTCACCGTAGCCGAGCATTTGGTAGAGACATCCCACTCTTAATGAATAGTCCCGTGCTCTAGACAAGTTTTAATCTGAAGTTTAATTAAAACGCTGCTCACACACTACCATTTAAATCTGCTTGGAAGATATTACTGGAGCAACATATTTATTGCTCGTTAGTTCTGTCTGACTACATTGAAGTAATTTCAATATTAAGTTTTCTTTGGAAATTAAACTGGGGAACTAAGCTTTGATTGATACGAATACATTGAATTAATATTTTACAATACTTACCTATTTACTTAATATATTATGCTCAAATACGTCTTTGTCGTTTGCTTTTAGTCGGTAGTCGGTACTGCATGGAACTGGAACACTCGTGAGTCTATGCAACGCCCACTTTTCCCTCTTTGCAACTGCTTAAAAGCATCTCCTCTTACGCCGAAAACTGTGATGTAAGACTTATAAAGTTCGCACACCCATGAATTGTTAAGCGAATGTGAGCCAATTCGCAGTATTTAATATTACAGGAAGCGGTGTCAAGCGAGTGCGAGGGGCTCAGTGAATAATGTAGCGGCGTCACTTCATTCACGGCCGGGGTGCGAGCAACATTACAGCCTGATTTTTTAGCTACTTAATAAGGTTAGAATGTTAACGCCAGTGATATTGATGTTAAACAAAGTTCGTCTGAAAGTTTGATGCAGTGGTTTACCGAGCTTTTTTTTTTTTTTTTTTTTTTTTTTGACGTGACTTATTGTAGATTTGCCGCAGATGGCATTAACTACTTGGCCGGACAAATGGGGAGCGCTGACGGCTCTCACCCGGTACAACGTTTAAGACAACAGGCCTGAGGGTGCCCAGTTGGGCGCGAACCTCGGCTCAGGGCGTCGTCTGAGAGGAAAAATATTTGAAAGAATTAATCGACCCTAGTGGGTCGATAGCGATAAGCGCTGAATGAGGGAAATCGTCGACCACGCCGGCTGAAGGGTTTACCGAGCAGCGCGCGTGGTCTGGTATGAGATAATCATAATAATACAGTAGAATTCGGTAAAACTTTATCATACAGTTATGACTCTAATCTCACTAAATTATATTGAGGGTGTATGCATAGAAGTGTCTGACTGAAAATCTATTCAGAGTGCCGGTTGAATAAATTGAAAACTCAAACTGCACATTTAATCCGGGCTAAAACGAATCAAAGCAAGTGAATGCAAATCCTACGAATTCGTATACTTATATAAAAAGGTAAGATTAGAATCCTCTTCTAGAGCTTAAACGAAAATAGATTTAAAAGTCTCGTTGGCGATGATATTCACAAGGATCCATGCTTGCTGACGAAACCAGAGAGTAAGATGATTTTTACACTGATTGTACGCGACAGGAGCTGCGGCTACGCGACGCGCCGCGCACCCTCGGCGTTCGGCAGCCGGCCTGCGCTGACGTCGCGTCCCCGCGGCGTCGACGTCGCGAGGACGTTGCGCGGACGCTGGGACGACGTCGACGCTGGAAAGACGCTAGTGTGGAGGGTCCCTTATGTGCGTCATAACAATTACACCACCATCATTAGTTGGATGTATTATGTTGTTAGACTCGATGTTATTAGTGCGGCTCATCATTCATCAATGATAATAACAAGCTATTGGTGATAAAACTTTGTGGGGAATAAGGATAGGTACATACCTACATTTCTATAGCTCTTAGAATCTGTCTAGGCCATGGTCTGTGCTTGTAGACTGGAGATTACTCGGAACCTCCTCATGGTCCGAGACAAATCTGGGAAATGTTTATTTCGAGTTAAAGAATAAATCTCCAAATCCTCCCTAAACCAATGAGACTAATGACAACGGCAAACTGTCAGAAGGGATCATCGGCCGGCTCTATCACTAAATAGATGCATACCATTGAGTAATTATGTTATTATGATGAATCGTGTTATAAAAAAAAAATCTGTAGGCACTAGTAATTACAGTACTGAGGACCATATTGATGAAAAGCTCTGCAAAAAAACCTGAAGTGAAGTTTCCACATAATGAAACAAAATGTTGTGAAAAGAGCTTTTAATCAAAATCTGGGTATTTACTTGGCCAGAAAATAAACGGGAAAGAGTTCAACATTCACGCACATTCAATTAAGGGGCGTTGTAATACAAAGCGCGTGTCACCGCGAGACAACGGATGTTTGTTATCGCTTCAGTACGACCATTGCAAAATCAATAATAACAACTCTCATTCTTCAAGAATGATGTGCAACATTGGTACACGGAAGAAGTCCATAATTGATTTTAAATGCTCAAAGTCATTAGTACTCGCTGGACGTAAACTCCACCTAGAAAGCAAATTAGCGTCTTCATCAAACACAAGTTAGGTCGTGTAACAATCTAGAACCGTAACCAGCACATAGAGTACATAATGCTCTCTAGCGTAATTAAATCCTATGCTGGTTTGCTGGTTAGGTAACATAATAATGAAGTATACTGGCACACATAATCCAAGCCAAAATTGTGGACCACGTCGGAGTCAGATTACGTAGGTATTATGTCGTTTAAATTCACAGTGCGGCCTCTTTTAATTCCGCTCCATCCATTCCATACCCTTTTCAACCGCTGCCTTCACTGTCATTTCCGTGCTTTTTGTCCACGTAGCCTACCAGTAAAATCGGGATTTTGAGCCAAATCATATTTTTCTATCTGAATCATATTTTTAGAATAGAATTTCTAATTTCGATTTTAGTTCTAAAGAACAGCTACGTGTTAGGAAAACATAATGAACTAAGAATTTTCAACGTAGGTACTTACGTGAAGGAGAGTCGTAAAAAGTCTGAATGTACCTAAAATGCTTTATTAAAATACTCACTGGCGGCTGCAACGAAAGCCTTTTAGTTAGTGGGATCACAAAGAAGGGTCAAATCCCTCATGAATACATCGTGTTCAAAAGTTGTTTTAGAGAATGATGCGATTCTAGTAGCGAAGCGCGGCGGCGCTGCGTTCACAAGCACGCGTGTTCTAAAATTAGTTGTGTGAGCAAAGTAAGACATTGTTAGCCCTTGAATGAGAGTGCGCCGACGAATAAAAGCGGCGAGTGTGAGCCGCCTTGCGCCAGCCGAGACCGACAAGCTCGACTTGCTTCTAAAAACAAATACCAATAAAAACTGCCTCTTGTATAGCATAAACACAATGTGATAATTGTTTGCACGATACAGCTTGCTACGTCGAATATTTATATAATACCAACAACATACAGCGGTTTCACTGTTTATCGGCCAAAATACCTATTACAATTTCAGAGAAACTCGAATCAATGTAAGCGTTAACATTTTGACGATGTAAATGATAGGTACGTTGCAAAAATAGAATATAAATAAACATAGTGTTATTCGAATGAATTTTAATAACCAAGACGTCATAGAGTAATTGGTTAAATATTACTGATATTATTTATATTCACTTCATGATTGACAGGGTTAGTAAGAAGCTGTTGGTTTGAAATCAAAAAACAAATACCTACTTATGACAGTTATATATATTATAAAACACTTCGTTTTTCAGATAGTGAAAATATATATTTGCATCTTATAGAAATATATAGATAGGCATCTTGCAGGTGCAGTTGTAGCAACTAATCGCTATATTTTATAAAATATCCATAAGTACATTGTCTTTATACTGGCAGCAGTATCTTTGAATATAAAGATAGTGTATGGACATTCTGTGTTTGGGATGCAAACAGACAATTAGGGCGACAAGACAATGACGTTAATCTGATAGTGGGTGTACAATGGCTTCGTGATTAGGCCACGTTAGGCCGCGGCGCCGTTGCTTCCGCATAATTGACTGCTGTTCGCGAACACACCAATTTGTCCGCTTTACTAACGATTTATAATGCAAATTTCCGTCAGCTGTTGCATTAGACTCGTCCGTCCGGATTGCTCCCGTTTAATCGAATCCCAATTTGCCGTAAAAGTTTCACAGCCATTCCGCTTGACTCAACTTGAAATTTTCAAATTTTGTAAGTAACTACTTTATTTTTTAATTTTGTAAATGGGTCCTTTAATGGATCTCTTATGACATGGTAAAATATTAGCAAAGTAACAGATTACCTTTGCTAAAAAATGTAGAAAATAAAACAATATTTTATGAAAAGGATTCGTATGGTAGGTATAAGAAAATATCCTTCAGTTTTATTTAAATAATATCAATTGCGAAAGGTATTCGAATTGTCGCAGTGACAGAAGGTTTAATTAATGAATCCGTTTTAGCCCCGGGGGTGTAAAAACTACGCGGCGATGGTAGAATAATGCGTGCCTACTCGGATCGGTAGTAAACTCCGAAGCCATCTATAGAATTAATGTGTCGGCCGATGTAATTGTAAGGGCGCGCAGCAAGGGGACAGTATGCGGGTCGCGAGAGCGGCCGGCGCCCACGGCGTCCCACAGGTCGATAGCCAGATAACTCGATAACTGATAAGGAAATACAATGCGAGCTTTATTAGAAAAGTTCGAGATTGAGTTCGGCCACTCAATATGACAACAGGAAATTATATTGTTTCACGTATTGCGAACTACGCCTTTCTATTTATACTCGAGAAAATTCCGCTTTTTAAACTGAGCAGGACAATGACGAACTATGAGTCGAGTTTGCAGGAAGTTTACTAAATCTCACAAAGAATAACCGCACTTCCTGAGTTATAGAAACTTTTTCAGTAAATAATAGCAAGTTTGTTTTTCATGAACTAGTTTATACGTAAAGTTGGGAATGAATAGTTTTCATTGTATACTCTCGTCTTGGATAGTTAACTATTATGGCCGTCATTTTTGTGGCTGGATGCTCACGGCACCGACGACATTGTCATTTGGTTACACCGTTGTACTAGCTTGTCTATAATTTTAAAAATAATATACTGTTTTATAGTGAGGCGTGGTTCGTAGTGGAGTCGTGGTAGCACAGTTGGTAGAAAGCTTGCCACTCACTTTGAGGTCGCAGGTGCGAATCCAGCACAGGCCTAACCCAATGATTGTCGAATTTGTTTTCGAATTCATATTTGGATCATAAACTATTTATTATATATAAACTATAACCGCTGAGCACGCGTCAGCGGTGAAAGAAAACATCGTGAGGAAACCCACATTCCCGAGAAATTCATTTTCGGAGGTATGTGATCTAACCTGTAATGGGCTAGATTTCCCTTCGCGGGTTGGAATGTCAGACAAACGCTTCTGTAAAAAACCGGACCTGTCAAATCTTCAGGTTAGGTAAGCGGATCCTGTGAAAAACGGGATAATGCTAGGGAGATGACTGGTTTATAGTGAGGATTAGTACTGTAACTACTCGAGTTATCACCTGTGGTGTAAATAATTAGATATTAGCTTTGAGATATCTTTGGTAGATTTGGTTTTTAGCTTGGTTTTACTTGGTGGTTTTATCGGGTCTAATATTCGGGGAAAGTAAATTTCAAGTGTATTTATTTAAAGATATTTGTGACCACCATTTGTGTTGTAAGCAGAACAAACTCGGTCAACAAGGTACTTATTGTTAATTGAATGATAAAGAAGAAGCCTTCAAGGCGAGGAAAGTTAGATCGCGCTGGGCTCAGCATTCGGGGTCACTCGGTAAATCGGGTGAAAGAAGCAATCCAGAACATGGGGAATTATACTTACGAAGGATAAAGACTGGCTCAAGATTGCGGAGGTCAAACCTCGATGGGAATCAAGGGATTTGTAGCACCAAAGAATGTAAATCTTTGTATATGAAGTTTGAAAGGAATACGAAAAAGTATTTTAACAAACAGTATAAACTCAGTCAGTCAGTTATGAATTATTTAATTAGCTCCATAAGTAGTTAAAAGACTAAGTCACGCATAACTAAAACTTACCTTGTAGTAGGATATAAGTAACCTATTACTTTGCTTTTTGCCTGCTACGTTCCACCGCAGGACAAAGGCAATTCTTCCACGACTTTCTATCCTGTGCTCCTTTCAGCAAGGCGTGCGGGAGTATTTGAGATTATAATGCTGTGTTTATCAATGATTTACCTTAGCGGGATCCTGGTGGTTCCCAGTCACGTAAACGGAGGCTCGCCGGCCCAGCAGCGTGCGGCTCACGATGGAACTGCTTCGCCGGCCCGACAGCCGGTCCTGAGGCACCGGCAGCATCGTGTCCCGTTAGCACCACTACAACACTACTACAAGTACTAACATCTCCCTCCAACAACGAACAATCTTATTGTTCACAACACTATCACACTATAACATTATCTAATGTTCTATATCACACATATTTTGGCGTTACTCTAGCTTTTCTTTGTTACCATAGGCACAATAATTAACCGATGTTCTAACAGCCAATTCAGCTTTAAAGCTAGTAATCTAAGTTTTAACTAGATACTTATGGCAAAATTCTTATCTGCAATTTTTCTTTTGATGTTCTAATAGGCTTTCCTTTGTGCCGGCCACGATTGATCTGAAACAAGAAAATTGATATTTTCATATTGTATATTTTAGTTTTGCCGTACGATTTTTGGCGTAAGGGAAAAGGCTTCCGGTTGATGAGGGTCATCATTTTCGAACGCCTTTTGCGCATCCGCCAATCACTAACAAAAATGATATGGGTTCTGTTTGAAATTCCACCGTACTTCTGTCAAAACACCTTATTCTTTTCATTGGCATAAATAGATATAGACAGCTGAGCACAACATAGATATCAAGTTTTCCTGTAAGTAGTTCAAAGGTATCAAAAGGAAAACAATATTGTATAAGTTATGAATCAGATTTGGTAAGGATAATGGCTTATTACTTTAAATGATATTCTTTAATAATTGTAAAATACTGTAACGTTGCATAGGCTATGTTCCTAGCTAAGCTGAATAAATGTGGTAAAACTATTATTTACAAACTATTAATTAAAATAAAAACAACACTTAAAACTCATTAATAACTAATATCATAATATATTTACAGTCTAAATCAAATAACAGCTTATAAACAAGATGAACAACAAATGAACCGAAAAATAAAAAAGGCATATGTAGACTTATTTCATTGTGATGTTTTTATGATTATGTACGAACAACGTGTAAAAATAAAAGGACATATTTTTACATAAAAATGTCCCCGGCGGCGCATTAAAGCTGAAATGAACTAAACAAACTTGATAAACAGAAGTAAAAGTGCACTTAGCTGTAGAACGGACATCCTCGAGCGAGTAATGTTTTCGACTAGGATTTGCGAAGCCGCAAATGGGCTTGAGAGCTTATGTGCTGCTCATTTGGTGAACACTCTTTGGAGAAAGAACCTACTTTCTGTGGGAGATTTTTAAATCGGAATTTATTCGGAATAAATTATGCTGGCACTAATTTCATAGCAAAATTATACGTAGGTATGTAAACTAGTTGTTTGTTTGTTTTTAAATGTTCTTTATTTCATCATAAGTACAACTTAATTTGATAACATGACACTGTCTTGTTAGCAAAAATCTTAAATAATTAACAACGTTTATCAGGCTAATAACACCTATTAAAACTTATACTATGAATGTTATCAATACTTTTACAATGTTGTGGTTTCAAACTTTAAGGAAGACAAGTGAAGGGATTTGCTAACATAAACATTTCAGATAATGTTTATACATACTAGTGTTAAACTTACAAGTAACAGAATCAAGCATACGATCTAACATAGTGTAATTTTATAAAGGATCAAATTAATTTAGGTAAGTAAATTAAATAACAAAGTTGCTTAAGATCAAATTTCATATTTATATTTGTGGGTAATTAAATAATATAATAGCCAAAAGTGCTAATGCATACTAACTCTTATTGCATAAGGAGAACAGATTAGATTAGTAAGCGGTAACTAATCACCACGAAGATGTATTAGTCACACGTAGTGCGGGTGACTCGCTGACCGGTTCAGATAGGAAATAGTGATGGGGTAACCTGTATCTCTTGTAAGTATCGATATAGGGCAAGGTGCAATAACGACTTCTGCCAATTGCTGATATTAAAATATTTGGATGTTTTGGGTTATTTTTAATATAAAATTTGAATGCTAGTTTAGTAATAAACTCTTTTATAGTAGGAAATTTAATGGAATTTTGTAATTTTTTCAGGTTAGTGTAAAAAGGAGTATTGTAAGATATTTTTAATGCACGATTTTGTAGTTTTTGTAATTTAAGAATATTGGAGATACTGGTAGAACACCACACTGGACAAGCGTAAGTGATACGAGGCCTGATTAGTGTCGTATAGAGGCGTAGTTTTGTGAGCGGGCTAAGATTCGCCCGCCTGTTAAATATAGGACCTATCATATGCATTGATTTTATACCTTTAGCACGTAGTGAATCTATGTGAATAATCCAATTTAATTTGGTATCAAAATTGACCCCTAAGTACTTAACACTAGGACGCCATGGTACTTTAAAGCCTTTAATCGTGATTTGCCTCCGTGGGGCCCTTATTTTACGTGTAAAGAAGATTGCTTCCGTCTTGGTTTGGTTTAACTTTAATTTCCAATTTTCAAAATATGTTGTAAGAAGTTCTACAGACCAGTTAAGTCTAGTAATGATATCATCAACATCACCAGACGTCGTGTAGGTCGCCGTATCATCCGCAAAACACGCCAAATGGGTATACGGTTGCTTCGGTATATCATGCAGATAAATGTTAAAAAGGAGCGGTCCTAGCACTGACCCCTGAGGCACACCGGCTGGAATCTTGAGGTCATAAGATCTGGTGCCGTCAATATGAACAGCGTATTTACGATTTTCTAAATAGGAACAGATCAGTTTGACAAGGCTGTTAGGTACTTCAGCTTTCATCATCTTATGAATCAAACCTCTGTGCCACACAGAGTCAAACGCTTTCTCAATGTCCAATAAGACCATGCCAGTAGACATTTTAAGATTTAAATTGTGAGCAATATGTTCGCTTACACGAGCCAGCTGTTGAACAGTGGAATAACCCTGCCGAAAACCGAATTGTTCCATCGGGATGAAGTGATTGCTCACTTTTAAGAGACGTATCGCAATAATTTTCTCAAAAATTTTACTCAGATTCGGTAGTAAACTAATTGGGCGATAACTTGTTGGAACAGTATTATCTTTTCCTGGCTTGATAATAGGTATCACCTTTGCAATTTTCCATTTAGATGGGAAGTAGCAGTGCGTAAAACAGGCATTAAATATCTTAGTAAGCATGACTATGCATTTTTGAGGTAAATTTTTGATTAAAATACTATCGATCATATCAGTTCCCGGGGCTTTATTTGTTTTTAGCTGACGGATTATTTTACATATCTCATTAGGCCTGCATATGAACGGTACCCCGACATCACAGCTGCTGTGAAGGTGACGGACAGAATCTTCTACAAGTTTTTCGATGTAAACTAGTTGGGCACTAGCCCAAACCAAACCGCACCAACTACATACTTAATTTTAGGCAAACATTACAATTAAAAGTAGCTACAGGTTGTTTTATTACGCCTTGTGACTATACGATTGCTTCATATAGAGACTTTACTGGTGAAAACTGATCATTATCCTCCAACTCGATTCTCATATAAAAAGCCGAATACTTAACATTCTCGGGCTTGTCTATCACTATAATAACAGGTGAATTCCAGTATTCGCTATTATTCCAACCAAAAAACTAAGCCTATTGATTTGGGCTACAATGAGGTCCTGATACCATCTTAGCCTATTATTTGTACTGCGATAATAATGAAAAACACCATAGAAATATAAATAAACCGCTACGAACAGCCCAACTGAATTTAGGCAAACAAAACACTGAGTAATGTTTTTCGTATTTACAAAGCCGCAAATGGCCTGGAAGCTTCAGCGTGCCTCATTTGGTGAACGCGTTTGGAGAAAGTATCCCCACTGTGTGAGTATCTTTAAATTGGGATTTACTCGGGAATAAATTAAGGTGGGCCGCCGCGCCCACCAATCACATCCCAACAAAACAATGATTGCTTCCGTTCTGACTTTAATTTGTTCTACTATCTCGAATTATATAGGCATTGAGGTCCGTTGTGGTTCGTTACATATCTTTCTATACTATCTACCACTCAGAAAGAGAGAACAATAACTTATTCAATTATGGAAAAAATAAAATAATGACGTACCTACCTACATAATACCTTCCTACGTAATTACTGCATGAGCAATAAGGCCGCCTGTTGTACTTTTTTGTATATGTTGTCCTTATCTCTGTATTTTGTGTCCATTGTGTCTCAATAAAGAATTTTATCTATTTATCTATCTACCTATGTGTGTGTAGATTGTGTTGTAGGTTAAAGATTATGCTCAAAATACTCGCGACCTATCAAGTATTATAATCGTACCAAAAATGCCAAAATTGATGGTCGAACATGGGTGTACAGGGTGCTAGTGACATCGTAACGAAAACTTTGAGGGATGGTTTAGACCATAATTCTGAGTTGATATCAAGTAGAATTTTCCGTCGCAAAAGTATGGAACACAAAATAATTTAAAAAAAACACCATAATTTTCATGAATTTGCCGACAGGATAATCCACTTGATATCAGCTCAGAATCATGGTCTGAATAACCCCCTCAGTATTTGTTACGTTGTTACTAACACCCTGTCTTGTATGGCAACTTGTACGTATGAAAATTCCACTTGATATTAACTCATCATAGTCTGAATCATCCCTCCCAGAAATAACACCTATCTATGTGGTTTCTAGGACGACTACTCAGCCCTACAATAAACACAGGCTCTCGGGACGGATTAACCGGCCCGGCCAGATGTCTTCGCTTCGGCCAATCTCTTGATCTCGTGAATTATGACTCAGATTAGGGAATATGAAATTGTTTCTACAACGTACGTCACGCACGGCACATAGTTTTATTATTTAGCTTCACGTAAAGCGAAAGTTGCAGGTTCATATCTCAGAGTGAAGAAATCATGACTAGAAGTTGGTCCGGCCAAATAGTTAATGCCGTTTGCGGCCAGCCAACAATAACTCAAAAAAAAAACACGAGTAGAAAAGCTATATGTGCTCAAGAGGATTTCAAAGACGTGCAATGACTATTTTTAACCAACTCTCAATAGAAAATCAAGTGAGTAAAACTCCATTGACAGGTAACCCTGTGTTACGTAGTGGATCGTAATAGTATGTAGGTACTGTATGCGAGCTGTTTATGTAAATACGGCATACACATGTGTGGTATGTCAATCTGACACACAGCCCATTACGTAATCCAGGGGTATCGGATACGAATCCCCGTTTGTTCTAATGAATTTATTAATAAATTACTGTCAGTTGTGTGGTTCAAGAAAACGTTGCGAAGGAACCTTCTTGTCAGAGGGGAAAATACGCAGAGGTCAGGCTAGAAAAGATAGTTATTTACGGAAAACGACGGAAATTAATGTTCAGGGTCCAGAAATTGATACTCTATCATTTCATTATATGAAGCTATTATTATTATGTTACGGATTGTATTCGATTGTAAGTTGACATTAATTTTATCAGTAAGTATTTATTCATCATTGGCCCCGTTTCTTGCAGACACCCCATAATTTTATTTTAAGTTATACCTGTCATTTTATCCACCGAAAAAAAAGGAACGGAAATGAATGAATAACCCGGGCGAATAAAATAGGAATCTTGTATATGCACCACGTTTGTCGTGTGCTGTCAACTTAATTTTTGAGTCTTTTTAAACTTCTGCCTAAATTTGACGTGTGTTCCATTTTCATACCTGTCGATGATCCGTCTCTTTCTTTTTCAGCGGATAAGAAAATGACAGGTGTAACTTAAAATAAGATTAGATGGTGTATACAGACATCAGCACCATTATTTCATGTGGGTCGTTGCTGTTAGAGTTGCGTTGATGACCAATCTTACGTTCCTGGGGGGTTAAAAAGCCACATCGAAGCAATTCATCTAAAAAAGCAATATTGCTATTTGACATTTTTAACCCTCGTGGTGTTATGGTGATAATGATAGAGGGCAATAACAGCACAAAAAGATCATTTATACAAAAGAAGTAACAAATAAATATGTTTTAAAAATGTATTGTAAAATCTTTTTCTTCCGCTAAAAGCTATAACAGTAAATCCTAACGTATTTATTTTTAACTCGCTTAGAGATTTGTCACGTTGGAACATTGTAGAGGAACAGATTGTTTCTCTGAGAGCAAGGTTTACTTGTTACATAACGACGCCAGACCTCGATACACATCAGGGGCCATTGGAATCGGATACACTGGCTTTATTGGGTATCAGTGTTACAAAACAATTCCTACGCTGTGTTTAGTCTAAGTACTTATATTCCCTAGAGTCGAATATTGTTGAATAAGGGCTAGGACATTTGTATCTAAAACGATGTTTGTTAGATTTTACTATAATTTATGTTAAGTGTTTGAAATATTCTACTGCCAATAGAGTGCTGTATAATATATACATAAGGTCACGGCTATTTCCAATCGGGGTAAGCAGAGACTGTGCTGTATGTGCCTTTATTTAACTGAGTGTTAGTTAAAGTCAAGTGCAGTTTACAGTCGAAATGGCTTCTAAATATTTTACAACAACACATAGCGATGCATTATAACAGTTGACTGGCGAGCAGGAGAATGAAACATCAAACCGGCAATAATCCATCAGACTTCTCCTACAAGTCTGCGGTAGAGTTTGCCGCTTTAGGATTGGCTTGCACAGCCATGAAAGAAAGTGCTTTTCTTCGAGGCAATGACGTCATCAATCGTCTGAAACAGACACATAAGGCCAATGATGATGATGAACTCAACTTTTATTTGTATGGAACCTCTCGCTGTGCAAGTCCAACACGCACTTGAGCGAAATTATTCAAGTTTATTTTTAGATCTCAACATATTTTGATATGATAACAGTTTTATAATCATCAATATAAGTACTACTTTGGTTAGGACACTACAGGCTGATCACCTGATTGTCCAAAAGTAAGATGATCCGTGCTTCGGAAGGCATGTTAAGTTGTTAGTCCCGGTTACTAGTTACTGATGTAAGTAGTCGTTACATGAGTCATGTCAGAAGGCTTTAGCGGCTCAATAGTAACCCTGACATCAGGGTTGATGTCCCAACTCATCAACAAGAAGAAGAATATAAGCACATAGAATAAAAGGAAGTTTGTTCTATGTGTTGTATTTTTAATGTTAAGAATAACAAATGTATACGTAAATGATTGGATTTTCGCTTAATCTAATTGTATCCCGACAAAGCTGGGTCGAGGCGTATCATAAATTAAAAATTGCACTGCAGGGCTCCACAAATCTAAACTAAACTAGCAAATGAATTTCACGCTACATCCGAGACGATGCACCGAGATAACCGAGCCAATGAAGCGTAAATAAAAATCTGCGTGTCGTAGTCGTAGTCGCAAGCGGTGCTCATTGCCGCCGTGAATTTATCTATTTATTTATTATGGTGCATCAACAGCAGTACAAACACAAACACATAAAATAAAATACACAAAATTAAAGCACATAATAACGGGTTCTTAATTCGGGTAAGAACCCGTTATTATGTGTTTTAATTATGATAATAACCGCGTAAACTTATAACAATGTATAAAATACACAAAGGAAAAGTTCCGGTATGCCTGCCAATTATAGCAACACACAACACTAATAATAAAAAGTAGAAACTAAAGTTAACAAATGAAAAAGATCGATAATTGAAAATAAAATGAAATTAAACAACATACCACGTCACTGTTTCACTAGGCGACTCATTGCCGTGTAGGGAATATGTTATCAAGTAAAGTATTAGCGGCTGTGCTAGTACAATTTTGCGTTGCGCGTGTTGACTAGGGTCAAAACAAGAAAAATAGCAATCAACATTATTGTACTTACAATGGTACATTATGACGTATAGTTACGAAACCTGAAAGTGTATGGCAAGGCTAACAGTAGATATTATTATTCTTGAGTCAAATTAAGGTTTATGATACAGGTTCATATCTAGTATAAGAGGCAGGGTATATTATTGTTATACGTACCAACATGTTTTCTGTATTTTTTTGCTAAAAGTTTGAAGTTTCAATTGGAATATTACTAAAGTAATTTAAAAAATTCTTGCGCAACTTCTGCATTAGACTTAGTAAGACCACGAGGTGTGTTAAGCACAAATTTATTATCTCGGGGTTTTGCTTTACAAGTTTCAATATTAATCACTGACCATGTAGTTTTAGTTTTATTATCTTAAAATACTTTGTGCATTGTATTGCGTGTCACTGATTTGAGTTTGAGTCAATATATATTTTTTTATATTTTCGAATACATCGCCTGAAACTGTGCGGGGTAGCCCTTTTATTGAAAAAAAATCTTACATCATTAAATATTTTTTTCACGTGGTTAATTGTACTAATGATATTAAAATTATTGCTTGACAATTTATTGGTGTTAGAATTCCAGAGGGTGTGGTATTAAGGTGGCAGTGTAGAAGTGAATAAAAAGAGAGTGTCATCGCGACAGACGCGTGCTCGTTAAACCCTTTGGCCTCGTGAATTAGACATGCGATACGTGACTACTCAGCTAGTGCACCATTGTTGATATACTAAGACATTCTAGGAAATATCTGGTACATTTTGTTTTGTAACGGAAAAATACAAATTGAATAGAATATCTCCCTGTCACTGCAAGGAAAGACTGCTTTCTAGGCTAAGAGCGAATAAAAGCAGAATTTCATAGACGACTGAACGCTTGTTACCTGCAGCGGTGATACGTGACTCCAGTACTACATACGGTGTAACTAAAACCAACGAAATATTGCAGCATTTTTATGGAGATTCGTAATAGTACACCTTGCGAGGTAGACAGAGAGCTTGGGACATAGGACGCCATGGTGGCGGCTCTGTTGCGCAGTTGTCACCTCGGCGGTACCCAACGTTTAAACAACTGCATACATTGTTGTGGCACGACCGTGGGTCGCTAAGTGACGCTATTCGGGATTATGAGCAACGTGTCAATTTAAACATGCATAAACCAACGAAAAATAGCAGGATTAATTTAAAAAGTCGTATAGCAGGCCTTGCAAGGTAGACAGAGAGCCGTATAAGAGTCATGTAAGAGTAAATAAAAAGCGAAGTGAGGCGGAGTGTCATCATGGACGGACGAGCGCTCGTTACCTGCGGACACCGTAAATTAAACACGCCATACGTGACTGCACGTCTAGTGTACTCATAGGGGTGCTTTCACAGGCACTGGGCATGTTTCTGCAGTTCCTAAGGGACAACACAACACAACACAACAACACAATACAACTAGGATACCATGGTCGATCACCGGCGGGAAATTATTCGGAATTCTGTTACCGTCAATAAATTGGTTGTGCAATCAGATGAAATACCCTTTATATACAATTGCATACAATTTGTTGGTGGCGCAACCTTTGTGTCCAAGTGAAATAGGGCTAATTGCCTTAGAAGTTTACTCATACGCCTATTGGCCACAGTTAGTATATCCAAAAATTAAAAATGTTGAATGAATTTATGATTCAAATAGGCATACAAAATACTATAGAGTGCAATTTAGCTTAAGTGGTAAATAACGAAAAAGAAAGTTTACTCTAGCACTAAAAAATACGATTCTGTTTATTACCAGTAATACCAGGCTCAAATACCTATTTACAAAAGCACTATAAAAAATAAAAGAATCAAATGCAAGCTTACAAAATAATTCGGTTCAAATGTAAGTACCAGTTTCTTCGTTGGTACGAGAAAATCCCAGTTCCAAATGGGAGGAGCTAGCTATAAACGGCAAATCGTATGGCCGAAAAAATCGCGGGAACAAAAACGGCGTTGAATATTCAAGATGTCGGGTTTGTTGAAAACATTACCATGTAGAATGTTCAGTGCTGTAAGAAGCTATCTTCATACACCGGTAATGGAATTCACCGGCAGTGGTCCGTTTTATTTTTTGGCGTGATTTATTGCCGCAAATTGCATTGATTACTTGGTCGGAGTGGATGTGCTTGTGCACCATATAGAAACAAACAACATCCTGATAATTAAGGCACAGCGCCACATCGAAGCAATTCATCTAAAAAAGCAATATTGATATTTGACATTTGTTTGCATTGCGCACTTAATTTTATATGCGCAAATGTCAAATTGCAAAATTGCTTTTTTAAATAAATTGCTTCGATGTGGTCTTTTTAACTCACCAGGTCTTGGGAGCGGTATTTTGTGATGTTAAAGCTTCTAAGTAGTAACAAATATGTTTTCATGGAAAAGTAATTCATATGAGTACGTAAAATGACATCTAATTGCTACTTTTATTATTCTTGTATTTGCGTGAAGATTTTTATGAAAGTGGAAGAAGCGAAAGAAGTGTGTTAGAATAGTCAAGTGGCATTCCGTAGTCTCTGCCTACCCTAAATGGGAAATAGTGTGATTTGCTTTATTACTGTTGCAACCCTATATATATACCCCCCTAACCCCCCCCCCCCACCCTATATTTATTGCTGTTGTGTTGTGTTTAAATAAATAAATAAACCCTAGTTGGCTGAGATATTTCCTCTGTATAGAAATATATCATACAAGGCTCCTTCACTGCAGTTCTATGAAGACAGCTTAGTTGTCTGATTGCAAAGCCACTTACGTCGGGGTCCAGTGTGGCCGCGATACAGAAAAATAAAGAAAGTGTTGGTACTGCGAGTCGCTCTTTCATTCAACCCCTGCTGTTGTAAAATGTATTCAGGTTACTGCGGGGCGGCCGGTCAGCCCCGCGGCGACATTAACATGTAAAATGCACGCCGAATAATTGTTACGACGATAATAGTTTGCTAGATGCAGTCAGAAAATTATTCTGCCATATAATAATTTCACTCATGCACTCACACACACACACCTTTTCTTTTTATATTTACTGTTTTCCACTGCGCATATGGATTAACATAACTCTGGTCTGTACATTACGCTAACGCTTTGCCAGACTCACTGACCCCTAAGATATAGATTTTTTGCCTAGTTTAGGGGACAGCGAATCACTTCTTTGTATTTTAAGTACAACCATTATAAACTTCATTGTAACAGTTATTTTTTGGAAATAAATTTATTTATTACTTATTTATTTTATTATTATTATTATAATGCCTTTTGTAACTAATGGTACCATCAGATCCAGTAAAGGTGGCTGCGTCAACCCATCTGAACAGTACTTATGTAATTTTATTTTTATTAATTAGTTTGGTAAGACAGAATACTAAGCTAGAACTTTTGCTTCGCAAAAAAGGCGATACGATATTTTTACTGGGATAAGGTACTTACAGTGTAATAATATGTTAATACCGCTACCTGACGAATCCTTTTAGAAAAGTATTTTTCAGATATTTGTTGTTTTACGTTCAGATGAATTGTAAAATAGATCAAAATAAAAACAAATCATAATTTAATTTATATTGTGTAATTAGTTGTGTAAGTTTAGTATACTTCATGATTATTGTACCTACCTCGCCTATTTTTATTGTACCCTCACCTCGTTAATCTATGACTCTCTCGAGCTTATTGGAAAATAAGTTGTCCCTTTGCCTCTTTTCCTGTTGTTTAACTATGTTTTTGTATTTTCTTATGTAGGTACGTTAAATAATGAACTAAATAAATAAGTAATCTTTTATTTCTAATACAGGATTATCAGAAAACACTTACTGAAAGTCAAGATACTACAACGGGTACTACAACACTACTACTACTACTGCTACTCTACTACTCTTCTACTAGTACTTCAGTTCTGTTCTACAATGTTTATATAGGTAGTATTTACTACCGTTGTTTTTTGTTTCTTTAATCGACGCTTCTTTAAAAGCAAATTGCTTTTTCTTAATATACCTGTAGTATTTTACAATTTTTGTCGCGTTTCTTAGAATTGGCATATTCTCTACAGTAAAGTAATGTTGTAATTTATAAGTCAAAGTGGTTCTACAGTAAATATAAACAATTTATTGGTCCTGTGTATCGACCTTTCGGGGTGAGCAACAAATTATAAGAAAACATCTTGCATATTTATCTATTACTCGAAGCTATCGGCAAGGATAAATGTTCTGAGACCTAAAGTGTTCTGATTATGGATAGCATGAATGCTAGTAGTGAACTACTTGACTGGACAAATGGGGAGCGTTGAGGACTCTTACACGCAAAACAATATAATCTGACTGGAATCGTTCCCAGTTTTTCGTTTGAATCAACGCCAAATATACTATCTGATTGCGGATTTGTACCAAAATTACTAGGCCAAATTGACATGAACAGTAGCTCATTGTAGAATCTCATCAACCAGACTAGATTTGATTATGCTAAGTCAGCCAGTCAATCACAAATATCCCTATATACACATTTTGATTACACGTTATGTACCTATATAAGTTTGTTGGCTTGTAGGTACATTAACAATGTAACGGTAAATATTATATAAACCACAGGCATTGTACGCGTATTCGACGCTTGAATTGATAATATTAATTGCTAAACGGGGCAATAACACTTCGTTATTGAAATATAGAGGTGGGTAAAGTTTCAACTGTAAAATAACCACAACTAGCAATACTAATTATGAAACCTCAAAACTTTATTAGCCGAGTTCTTTTTGAATCCCAAAATCGTTAGTTAGTAACTCTTAGACTTAATTAACTTAACTCACTAATGGGATAGGTGACATAATTACACAGAGTTCGTTGCCTATCACAGTTATGATATGAATGACAGTAAAAAAAAGTGTAACGAAACCTGTTACCCTTACAAATAAGCTAAGCGATTGAAGTGTAAGAAAATCTCATTAGAAGCTTAGACTGACAACACCGTCTTCTAAACCCGAAAGTAAGAAATTGCATTTATGTTTGTATTATTCATGTGGTAGGAATGTACGATATCTACTAACTAACCGCTCCGTCGTGGCCACAAAAACATAGTTAGGGATTCTGATGTTGACTTCCTTCCTGATGTAAAATAGTTATTTGTTCAACAAGAGTTGAATATTGTTTTGTGTGCGAGTGCTGAGTTTAAATCACGAACTAGCGAATTAGTCTAGAATTGAATCACAAGATTCACCAGTGTAGCGGGGTATTCTAATATAGACCACTGAGCGTAATAATAAGTGATAACATAAAAAAAATTCGTCTCGTGTGAGGCATACAAATTTTTACCTCTATCAGCGAAAATAAAGTGGTTGTACATACACAGTTTTCTTGCAATTTGTGGTTCCGGTTTCTCCAATAAAGTTTAAGGATATGAGTTGAGTATGAAACATGTAATTAATTTTCTGTTTGGAAGCAACAAAAAGTACGACGTACATTTGCGTACAACAT
The DNA here is from genome assembly GCF_024362695.1 of Pectinophora gossypiella. NCBI lineage: Eukaryota > Metazoa > Arthropoda > Insecta > Lepidoptera > Gelechiidae > Pectinophora > Pectinophora gossypiella. Next base: position 7,506,946 of record NC_065405.1, read on the forward strand.
AAATTAAGTGCAAGTAGTTTCAGTTTTGCAGTCTCTACTCCCATGAGTAAGTACAATTGTTTACACAAATGTATTGTTTAAGTTCACCGTGATGTGAACACAATTTATTCACAGTGTAGGAGAGGATGGTTATACGAGTGGAAAATTGTAAGTTATTCAGTTTGTTTTTCTTTTTTACTTATGAATAAAGTAAAATTACCTAACGGACTTTTTTATCAATACAAGTCGCAGAATCAATAAGAATAACGCGACATGTGGTGCGGTAGATAAAATACACATTTCTATTAATCCGTTTCCGACAACAACTATTTCCATAGATACACATGTTTGTACATTTTTTTTAAATTTGTTAAAAATAATAACAGTATAATCTTTTGAATATAACAGAGAGAACCTATCTTTATATTTTTGTACACTCCATATTCATCTGTATAAAAATACCGACCAATGAAAACATATCACTACCGATCATAATAGCTTTCAGATGGTCTAACAACATTTTGCGAGACAAGGGCTAAAAAGGGCGAAGTAATTGGTTCTCAATTTCATCACGTCAGAGGGATGTGGGGTCCTGATCGGCCGGCCCGGCTGTAACGAGGACTGACAGCTCGCTAACTAGCCCACGTAACTGGGCCACTGTCTCCTGACTGGAAAATTTAAAAAAATATGTTTAATCCTATGTGTGTGTTTTAACTTGTATGCGAGATTGGGAGCTTCAGGCGTCTTTAAAACGACTCAATGGGATCATTTGTGCGTATTGAGTTTCACTGTATCCCAAGACATTTTATAAGTACGAGGGGAGGTCAAAAAGTTCGCGGAATGAGGGGGAAGGGGGTCGAAATTAAACACGAAACTATTTTTCCTTTTCAATATATTCTCCCTTAACCTTAACACATTTTCCGGATCTATTAAATAATTTGTTTATTCCATCATAAAAAAAAGATTTCTCTTTGCTGTCAAAATAGGCCGAAATTGCAGACTTGACTTCTTCATCATCGCCAAATTTTCGTCCACGCAGTTCCTTTTTCATTTTTGGGAACAAATAATAATCGCTGGGGGCCAAGTCTGGACTGTAAGGCGGGTGGTTTAATTTTTCGAACCCGCATCGGTGAATGGCAGCCGTCGCAACATGGCACGTGTGGACGGGTGCGTTGTCGTGCAAAAGGAGCACACCTCTTGACAGCTTTCCTCTTCTTTTTTCCTTGATAGCCTCTTTCAATCTATCCAGTAAAGAAGCGTAGTAATGTCCCGTTATAGTCACACCACGATCTTTATAATCAATCAGCAAAATACCTTCTGTATCCCAAAAAATAGTGGCCATGATCTTTCCGGCCGATTGTGACACCTTAAACTTCTTTGGAGGAGGTGTGCCTTTTTTATGCCACTGCATCGACTCTTGCTTCGACTCAGGTTCATAGTGGTGAACCCAGGTTTTATCTCCAGTAACAATCCGGGCCATAACTTCTTCCTTATTCTCTCCACAGAGCTCTAAAAACTGGCGAGAACACTCGACACGCTCGCTTTTTTGAAGTGGCGTGAGCATTCTTGGAACCCATCTTGCGCTGACCTTAGTCATCCCAAGATGTTGATGTAGGATATTTAAAATACTTGTTTCGGATACACCGACCATTGCTGCAAGCTGCTTCTTCTTCAAGCGGGTATCTTCTAATACAAGTTTCTCTACTTTTTCGATGATTTCCGGTGTGGTGGCCTCAATGGGCCGTCCGGAGCGGGGGTCATCTTCAATCGACTCTCTTCCTTGCTTGAAAAGACTATGCCACTTGTAAACCATGGTTTTACCAGGGGCAGAGTCCGCGTAAACTGCTAACAGCTCTTGAAAAATCGTCTGAGCGGATTTTCCTTGCTTGGTGAGGAACTTAATGACGGCGCGGTGTTCAATTTTCTCCACATTCGCTGAGTTCTTCCCGATTCACTTGTTTGCTGGTCGATAGTTCAAACGTTAATGACCCGTTTTGCTTCAAACTTGGTACATATACTGTTAATGAGGTGTGCAACTAGCGGCTACCTATACGAGCAAACCAACCCCCTCCAACCCCTCCATTCCGCGAACTTTTTGACCTCCCCTCGTATTACCTCAGGCTAAATAGTAGTGCGATGTACGCTTGCGCAGGTCTTGTTTTTGTAACAAGACTAGGTCAAGAGCACTCGTAATATTGTGCGTATTTATAGGTAGTATGAACATGTTGGTTAAAGTGTAGGATGAGCTTTTATTATACCTAACATTTGTCATTTGCTTGGCTAAGGAAGCAAGGTGGCGACTCCCGGTCCGGGCATTACCTAGCGCAGCATATTTCCCTCGCCATCCAACGGCGTAACGCTGCGAGCGTGATGGGCACATTCGGTCGAGAGGTGGTAAAAGGGAGCATTTTCAATTGAGCCTGTAGTTATGTACTTTTGTTTCTGTTTGTTTTTAGTTTTAGTAGTCTAGTTTTGGGGGTATAAGCTAAACTGAAATGGTGTCAAATGAAAAAGTGCTGGAAAGAGTTGAAGAAAAGAGAACCATAAAGAAGACTATAGAGAACTGGAGAGGAAATATGATCGGCCACCTGATACGACACGATTCATTTATAACAAACACCATAGAAGGAAAAATTTAAGGGAAGAGAGGAAGTGGTAGACCTAGGAGAACATTTATGAAACAAATAAAAGAGAAGGTGCAGGTCGTGTCGTATCAGGAGGTGAAGGATTTGGCGGGAAGAAGAGAGGAATGGCGATTACTCCACCGACAAGAGCGCAGCTCTTATATGAAGAGAGAGAGAGTCTAGTTTTATTTATTTGTTATGTCAAGATTAAGAATATTTAATTGTTAAGTTTATGTACCTATATGTAATATCATCGTTTGTATAGATATATGATAATTACGTTGAATAAAGGAAAGAAATGTCTGTGGTAATATGATAAAAAGTGTATATGAAATATATAAATACTTATTTTTTTTTATTTATTAGGTTTACCAACAGTTACAACATTATTACTACGCTTATTCAACAAACATAGGTGTTATTCTAAATGCATAACCAATTAAAGGTAACAGCTAACAATTTTTATAAACTTATCAAGCTAAAAGTAACGCGCGTGTGTGTGTGTGTGTATGTGTGTGTGTGTTTAAGTGTGTTTGCATGTATATGCGTGTTTACGTGTGCTACAATAAGTATATATATGTATATAGTATGTGAACATAGATACATACGATATAATATACATAAATATCAGCCGCCTTAAAATCTGAACCCTGTTGATCCTGCATTAAATGATTGGAATACTTGCGACTTTAGCCCCAATTATTATACTATTATTATTTTTTATTATTATTTATTATATTATTATACTAGTTATAAACATCTGCCTCCGCCTTCGGGTATACAGACGTGATGTTTTGTAAATACCTATACAAATGCTAAAAGCTTGCAACTATGGTAGGTTATGTATATTGACCGCATGGGTATATTTTGTCATCATCATTTTTAATATAATCCCTTCTGCAATCCCTTTGTTCAATTTTACGGCATGCCTGGTGTAATAGTATCAAAATACTTTCTAAGTGTTTCTTTGTGTCACAGACGTTGTAAGGAACAGTAAAGTCGACTATGGATATACGAGCTATTCTGCTTCTGGAATCTCTAATTCTCTAATGAACCGCGTGTATTTCGTTCAATAAAACCGTACATATCTCTTACAACAGCCTCCGTGGTATAGTGGTTAGAGCGTTAGGCTCACGATCTGGAGGTCCGGGTTCGATTCCCGATGGGGACATTGTCGAAATCACTTTGTGAGACTGTCCTATGATTGGTAAGGACTTTACAGGCTGGAATCACCTGATTGTCTGAAAAAATAAGTTGATTCCGAGCTTCGGAGGGCACGTTAAGGCGTGGATCCCGGCTATTAGCCGTAAAAATACCTGCACCAACCGCAGTGCAGCAGCGTGGTGCCCAGCAGTGGGACGTATACAGGCTATTTATGTTATGTTATGTAATATCTCTTACGTCGGTATAGCGCAAGTTCCTAATTAACGCCTGGATCTGCAGTTATACTCCCAATCAGCTCGCGACACCAAACACTTAAGAACCCCGATACGGACCCCGCCGGCGTGGTCGCCAATTTCCCTCATTCAGCACTTATCGCTATCGATCCACTATAGTCGATCAGTTCTTTCAAATTTTCTTCCTCTCAGACGAAGCCCTAAGAAGAGGTTCGCGCCCAACTGGCTACCCTCAGGCCTATTGTCCTAAATTTTGTACCGGGTGAGAGCCCTCAGCGGTCCCCATTTGTCCGGCCATTTGTAGCAAATCTACAATAAGTCACGTCAAAAAAAAGCAGTTAATATACTCGTTTGTGTTTTCCAAAAGGCAGATTTTATTTTACCGAAGCAAGTGAGAAATAATAAAAAATCTGCTCCTGATTTATTTGAGGTAGCGAATTTAGTATTTGACGGTAACAACAGACGGTACAATTATGGAACTCAGCAATTAGAGAAGTAAACATTTGTTATTGTACTTCCCCAGAGTTTAGTTTGGTATGTATTGTTTACCTTGTTTTAAAATTTGCAGTAAGTCTATTTTCTGGTACAAAAATAGCTTAGTTTCCAATACCTACCTATATTTCGTATATTTGTAACAAATCTGACCCAATGCTGATTCTAGGTTACTCTCTCGGCCAGTGCACATCTAATATAGGTTTTAGGTTATTACATACAGCCAGGTAACACACTTAGTGCTTGTAATTTGATAAGTCTCTTCTCAGCGTAGGTTATCTTTAGTTATGATAAGTGGACAGTAATTCTGGGACTAAGGTCCAGCATCTTTTATAACATCGAGAGCAAAAACAATTGAAATACCTAATCAATAAAATGTGTAAATAAATTATGCAAATTCAAATCACAATAAATGATTTGAATTTGAATAAAAAATTACCCTTCCTTGGCAATGCAATAAAAAATAATTTACCATACTCGTTTTACAAATCGACTTATATCTTTATTATATTTACAGAGGCGTATGACATACGAGGCGCATGCCTCGCAATGTCTGCATGCGCCTCAAAGCGATGTAGTTATTATACGGCAAATTCAAACTCAAAAAATGTATGTTTATTCAATTGGTAACATTACACTTTCAAACTTGTGAAACATCCATCGCAAGATGGATTAAGTACTTACACTATTACACCAACGCGATAGGTGGTGAGGTGGTAATCGATATTTCTACTGACATAAAAAGTTGCATTTTCAATTTTGATGCTTTGTGACTCTACCTACCCCGATGGGAATTCGATATTAGTGGTTAACAACTTACCACTTAACAGACTTGTGATTTAGTTAACCAAATCTGGGAATGTTAAAATTAATATTCCATAATAAATCAAAAATACGGCAATGCAGGACAGAAGGAGCAAGTCACAGGGACTGTAACCTGGAACCTGACAGAGGGCAGCAGTAACTGTCAGTCCTATTCAGAGGCGGAGGACAGGAGACCTAGTATAGCTTTGTAATAAAGTAGCATAGCATCTAAAAAGTAGCATGGTGAAAATGCTGCACCGACAAGAGCGTGGCTCTTAAATTGATGATGATGATCAAAAATGTCCCATAAGCTAATCGCTGAAGTTAAAACTAAAAGCGGTAGATAGATACCTATATACCTCTACAATTTTGAGGCTGTGATCATTCAATGAGTAGTATTATTAATAATAGTAAAACTTCGAAATGGCTGTTAATAGAGTGCGGTAATCATAACTTAAGCGATATTCTGATTTTGACAAAAATCACGAGTGGGCGTTTAATAACATATTATACAGGGTGTTAGTGACATCGTAACGAATACTGAAGGGGATGATTCAGACCATGATTCTGAGTCAATATCAAGTGGAATTTTCCGTCGCAAAATTCATTATTTTTTTTTTTAGTCTTTTTTTTTACGAAGAACGTTTTCGTTACGATGTCACTAACACCCTGTATATTACTTAATTACAATATACTCTGGTATTGATGCCACTTTTAGCCCACTGAAATTTTTCACTTACATTCTATCTTCAGTTGTTCTGTAGGTAAGTACTTATTTTTGATTGCGTAATTTGTAGCGAGACCTTGTTCCGAGGACGTGTGGGGTATTATAGGATAACACAGAATATTAATAGCGTTTCTAAAATATTTATGACATTTGGACGAAATGCAACGACCATTCAACCAACGCTTTGCCAAGTCCGCAAACTATATGCATAACATAAACATACTTCCCTTTATAGTTTATAGTATGTTTATGTTATGTCGTAACGGCCTCCGTTGTCTAGTGGTGGAGCGTTGGGCTCACGATCCGGAAGTCCCGGGTTTGCATCCATATCACAAAAATCACTTTGTGAGCCTTGGTTTGGTTAGGACATTACAGGCTGAAGCACGCGATTGTCCTAAAGTAAAATGATCCGATGTTGGTCGCAGTTACTACTTACTGATGTAAGTACGTAGTCGTTACGTAAGCCATGTCAGGGGCTTTGGGTTGGTGCGGTTGGTAATCCACTTCATAACGCACACGATAGAAGAATATAATAATAATAATAATACGTATAGCAGAGAGATAACTGTAACTATTTACTTACTATTTATTTACTATTTAGTTATGTATTCCGGACCTATCGCGGGTACTGTAAGAGTCCCCACGTAAGCTTTCTAAGTATTGCATCGCAGACTCCCGGCGCAGACGGACAACACGCGTCCTGCGCATTCAGCTAGAGATAAGCCCGAACTACCGGGAGGTATTGTTATTTTGATAGCCTTCTTAGTTAATAGAATTAGCTCGTAAGTTTAGTCTTAAGTTGACCATTGTAGAGTACACATTAAAAAGTTTAAATTCAAAGTTCAATTTTTACTTTTTAAAAAGAGTCCTTCGCGTCACGGCAACTTAAGTATTTACTATGTTTTATTTATTTACTATTTATTTGTTGTTTGGTACATATACCAAATGAAATGCTAACATACGTGTTATGGTTGTAAGCAATCACAAAGCGAGTATGAGCAACATATTGGTTATGTGAAGCTGTGTCAGTGAACACATGTAATTGTGAGTTGTGAAGACATGTAATTACTCTTGTAGCACAGATACTAGACAAGACTAAACGTTGCTAAACGATGACCTGAAATCGGTTGTATTATGTGCTTCATACATGTAGGAAAGCGAGCATACTATGGAAGAATAATGAATGGGAATTTGACTGTTTATGGAGGATGGTTAATTAATGGGAAATAAGGCAGTTTTTTTTAAAGTAAGAAAGGGAGTCTATGGTTCGATGTCGGTCGGGTTAGAGGATTTTTTTAAATTATAAGGAGTAAAAATATTTAAAATATCCCGTGTTATTTCTATATCCCACATATCTACATAACACTGTCACACCCCGGACCCTTCATACAAACAACCTCGTTTTACACAGACACTACACATTGACATTATCGTACACGCGCATCTTTGTGTGTGACGTCTGACGCCATACGATTCAAGTCGTAGTTCAAGTCTAAACTATGTTCGAGGGGGGGTGAAGTAAACCAAGCTCAGGCGCTGGTGGGGAGCAGAGAGTTGCCGTTCTATACGTAGTATCATTTTTTATTCTATGCTACTGTCTAACATAAGTACTAATGCACGCCTATAATCCCGGGCGGGTAGAACCACAGGATATGCAAACGCGCTATCAGTCTATAAATAAATAATAATTAGTATCGTTCCATACCCATCCGTCGCGGCCGTGCCCGAAGTATATGAAAGAAGCAAGAGAAGTGTGTCAGCAAAGCAAATGGAATTCCATAGTCTTTACTTACCTAGGTGGGAAATAGGTGTGAGTTTTGTATACCATGACAAATACTTTATTGCACAAACAGGAAATACAAAACAAAAGAGAAACATAAAGAGTACAATAGGCGGCCTTATTGCTAAGTAGCAATCTCTTCCAGGAAACCTTTATTTAATGATTCTTGGAAAATGGTATTTATTTAAATTTTATTATATTTATATAATTTTATATAATATAGCGGTAATGTAGCGGTATGTTGCAGACCATTTTGCATTTGCACCCAGTCTTAAATTGCAGTCCTAAGATATTATTAATCTGTTTCTATCTACTCAGCCTGTACCCACCCTCTGCTGGGTATATATAGGCCTCCTTTTTTTCACATCATCATTTCCGGTCCTGTGCAAGTCACATCCACTGCTTTCCGGCATACCTCACTATGTTATCCGACCATCGGGCTGGTCGAGCTGGTGGCGGCTGATAAATCTGTTAGTGACGTCAAAATTTTTTATCATGTGCATTTCAGTCAATAATGTTTTGTTTAAATAATGCCATAAGTACATATATCCCCGTCAGTTTGCCAGAATTAATTATCTTCTAATTTTGTTCTGATGTAACATTAAAATGCGTATTCAAGTTCCCTCACAATGCCTCCGTTCACGCATAAGCCAATGATATACATACAAACTAATAAATTACAACACAATATTCCCATTACACAAATAGAAACGTTCTTGAACACATTCCAATATATCATCGAAATGTGGCATCGCTATCGTAAAAGTTTCCTAACCAAATTCATAAACAGAACAAACAACGCTTTTTATGTAAGTACATTATATTTGATTAAAGTATATATTAAACTTTTTCGACAGTGTTGTGCAATGATTAACGCCAACATTTAATCCAAAAATCCAGTGGTTGCAAAGTGGGTCAAACAATAACAGTATCATCCCTGGGAGGCGACGCGGCGGCTAGATGATTTCATACTTTATCCTATCGCCTTTATAGCTCGTCTCATATCATTTTATAGTTACAGCCGTATCTTCTAACACGTTGACGTTCTAAGGACGTAAATACTAACGCAGAATTAAATATTCAAACATAGTTCGTGGGAATATAAACAATTATAGAACAATTTTACACCGTTGTGAATAGAATAATGAGTTTGTTTGTATGAGCTGTGTAGTAAACTAGAGTTCATTATTCTAAATTATAAGCAGAAGGAACAGCATTCCCTTGCCGCCTGCCGTCGCTTTAATTATCAAGCCAACACACATGCATTCTCGGGGGAAAGAGGTGTAGCAAACTTTGAGGGGCTTACTCACTGCCACTATTACTCGTGAATGCGAGCTCCTTAGCATATTTAACCTATTATGAGGTTAATGGGCAATGATGGCGCTCGCGCGGGTCTGCGCGGGCCTTAATTTTCCGCCAGTTCTTAGCTAACGAGACGGGGCTTCAACCCTCGCGCCGGCTTTCATCGCCAAATTGATGGCTGTTACAAATAAATGCTTGTAAAATATAATTTTCTTCATTGTTGCCCCCGAGAGTGCAAAAGCGTGTTTCTGATACTGAGTGAGAGCGACGTAAAACGCAATAGAGACATTTAACAGATACACAGTAAGCCAACTAGCGCGAATGACTATTTTCTGGTGAACTAAATCTTGTAGCCGCAGCTACGTTGCTTCAGGATATTTCATCAGGTTCAATTTCCTCCCGTTAGCCTCCCGATCGTGTTTATCACTCGTTGCCAGTATTTTTCGCTCGCTGCGTGGTGTAGGTTGCGGCTTTCGTCACCGATAAACAACTCTGTCCCCAGAGGCATTTTCTCCACCCGTCCGTCGATTAGCGTTAGTGTAAATTATTTGGTGTTGGCAAGCCGAACTTGAACTGTTACGTGTATAGAGACAGTTCACCCATTCAATACGTGTGAGAACTTGTGAGCAAGTTTCTTATCCCTACATTAGTAGATTAACGATCTTCCCAAACTTTGGCTTTGATTAAAACCACAAGACACCATGACTTGAATGACGAGGAGGGTAATTTTATTTACTTAGATATTCATTTTATTTGCGTCGGCACGTGTCAAGTTATTATAAGTTTTCATATAAAATACGTGGCTGTAACTTCTGTTGGTCAGCCGCCGCGTTGATACTACAGCACCTATCTACACATGTAACTAAACAATATGAGGAGATTCGCACGTAATTTCTAAAGGGTTTTATTGCTCTCATCAAACTGAGTAACTTTTAATGAAGTAACATTAAAATTTTAGCAATAAAGTGAGTTAGTCAATAATGTTCTCTATGCCTACAGACGGTGGTGATTTCATATAGGTATGCTTAGATTTTATAAATAAGTATACTACAATACTTTAGCAGCTGTGTCTAATGATGATAATAGTTAACTCAGTACTTTTTATTTTGACATAACAAATACTTTATTGCACATACAGGAAATACTCTTGTATACAGAAACAAAAAATAAATAAAGAGTACAAAAGAGATTACGCTTATTCAAGTACATATATATGTACTTTGATGTTTCTTCATGAGTGTAAGTCATAAACTAATTTAACAGGTTACATGTTGGGTAACTTATATTTTTCTTTTGTTTCTCAGGGAAATAAAAAGGTTATCTCTCGTATGGATAAAGAATATCGACATCAAGGGGCTCAGAGAGGCGACATTACATGGGCATCACATCACCTACTAAAACAACCGACAAAGTATAAAACTAACGTAAATCCTGGAGGGAATCATAAATAAAACATTTACAACCCATTCCCGAGCAGCCCTAGTCACTACAAAAAATTGTCTGACATTTTTAACAACCCTAAAAGAATGCTCTCTTAGGTATAAATAACTTCATGTAACTTTCATTTTTCTCGGCAACACTCAGAAACAATGGAAGGTAGTTGTACAAACTTTAAATTAACGCGATTATGAAGTTTTCACTGCAAGTTGTTGAAATTAATAAAGCGCTACAGAATATCTTAACTATTTAAAATTTACTTTATATTTAAAGCTAACGTGGACTTTAGATGATTTTAAATAGACATTTGGCATGGTAACGTAAAATCGTTATCATTTAGTACAATACGCGTCATCGCTCGCAGCTTTAGTTCTGCTATAACTCGAAATTGCGAGCGCTTGAATCGGTTGATGTGAGCCATTATACTTAATAATTAATTTAATTAATTTTCGTAATGACAGAGTAACACCAAAAGCACTAGACGCGACAGGGTTAATTAATTAATGTTTATGTGTCATGTAGGTACTCCTAGTACTGCGAGTGCAATCAAAGTCCATTAACTAATTGTCAACATGGGACACGCCACCAGAGACGCAGCCGAAGGTTTTTATGGATAGCCATAGGCTGTGACCAGATCACTTAGGGTCAAAGTTCTCTTGAAAAACAAGTACGAGGCGCTTCGATGATTGTATCTAACAAATAGCTTTATATTGCACCTGAAAGAAGAATATAAACAAAAAAGTAAGTATGTATATAGCCGGATAATGTTTATTTTGGATGAATAAATCGAGTTCTATAGTTAAAATTATAACAATCAATCACTTTGCTGCCTTAAAAAACGACCGAGCGCTAATCGCTATTTTATCAAAACAGATTGTTGTCGTTGAGTCGCTTCGTCACTCCTGTTTGAGGATTCATTCAAGGTTTCCACAACACGTTGTTGAATGCTTAGCTGACAATTAAGTGGCATTGTTGGCATGACGAGCGGCGGGCTTGGCGGCTGGCAGGCTGGGTAACCCGACCGTAAGAACAAAATATGTTAATATGCCAGTCATTTCACGTTATCTTGTGACATTTGCCGGGAACACGCACGTTTTCTCCACAGATTTACGTAAAAAGGGCGCTGCGTGGCAGACATACGCGAACGTCACGTGTATGTAAACGAAAATACGTGTAAACGCCATTACTACCCAAAAAGCCGCTTCTACTATATTCTCCACAAGTAAATTCAATCTGTTTAGAAAGTTCATTCATCAATATCCATTATAATGTCCCATTCAACCTTTACGGTTAGCGCCTAACAACAGACAGAAATTTAAAAGTTTTGAAGCGAATAAAGGCGGGGCAAAACAAAAACAACTCAATTTGTTTTCGTCAAAGATCAAGAATTGGGTAGCGAGGTCATCCGAGATTTATGTCAATCGTAAACAACTTACTGGAAAGGTTTGCATATTTTTCACTCACTTATAGCGAACTCTCAGAAGGAATCCCGAAGTAGACATCTGTGTAACCACAGCCCGCAGTTGTAAATTATATGAAACGACATAACAGTTTGCCTAGATAATAGAAAAAATTGCGGTACTTAGTTTATCACTCTTTTTCCTGGAACATAATTTATTAACTACACATTGAAGTTTATAAAATACTGTCATTCATTATAAACTTCAATGTGTAGTCTCACATACTTATTTTTTCTTTCATTAAAAATATTCTACGAAGGACTTATTAGAAATATTCAAAAAAAGATAAATTAAATCAGTAAAGGTGTTCTCAAGTTAGGGTGTGGCCAAAGGAAATAAGGATTATTTTTTATATATAGATTATTATTTCTTATTAAGTTACAGATCTCTTTGCTATAGCATATTTTGTTGATATTAGGTACTTACATATTTGCTATCACCGGCTACTGACGATTAATATGAACTTTAGACCTTACTCAACTTTCAAACTCCCTCTACAGTCATTAGAAAAGTTGAAAACTTTCAAACAATGTCAGCGCGGTTAAGTTACCTACTTTGAGATAAGTAATTTGTTTGAAGTTTTTTTACTAAGTTCCTTGTAAAAAAATACTTACATCAATTGACCTAATAGATGCGAAACTCTGTGTAGTGCGCATGTTGTACAACTCGACTACTGGGTCACGTCGCAGATACAAAATATTATTCAAACTCAAAAATCTCAGAAATATCTTTATTCATTAGGCAGTTACACCCCGATAGATACCTTTGATGATATATGAGATGGATAGACGTGATAGCCCAGTTGATAGAACGCTTGCCTCTCACTTTGAGGTCGCAGGTTCGAATCTAGTACAGACCTAAGGCAATCTTATATCATCAACGTCCTTCTAGGTCTTCTGCCAGCCCTACCACCAACCTTCGCTATAGGTATATACTGCATTCGCAATCCTATTATAATTATACTATACTACTACAACATATATTTATGTATTTATTACTATAATTATTATGTACAATAAACATAAAGTGAAAAATTCTTACGCCAAGCCATCAATTCTTCCAATTTTAGAAAACAAACATCTATATAGCTTTACTTTGGATTAGCGGTTCATGGCTTTATAGGTTACTAATCATAATCCTCAATTAAAAAGCACTTGTGTTACAAAGTATTCAAACGGCACGTTTAGCTGGTTAGCAATGACCACAAACGCTAAGCTCCTTGGTTATTATAGCACAGTTAGGGCGACAACACAAACACAACTTTACGTTGCGGCGACGCTCAGAGTAGCCGTCTACGTTTCCGCGCTCTCATATGGCAGATTTTTCATTGCATTTTGGCTATAAGAGGAACGTCACACGACGCCTTGTTGGTCTCTATGTAGTGCCCAGCGTTGAAACTCCACCGTTTTCTATATATAAAACACAACGACAAGCACATAGTGAGGTGTGTGATAAAGCCATAGTTTGAATTTGAATTTTGAATTCGTTTAATCGCACAAACATACTTAGCGGACATGTTTTGACTCCGTGCCTGCTTTGACCGGGAAGTGGACAATGTGCTAGTCTGCTTTATTTATTGCGGATTTAGGTCAGCTATTTTGTTGTTAACAGGCTGGTAAGAATAAAAAAATATAGGAAAATTGTGTTGATTATTTGTAGAGAATCATGAACGTATTTGTTGCCGTATGAAACTATATAAAATTACTGATGAAGAAGTAAGGATAAGACGTACATACCTACACAAGGATATATTAAAGAAAGATCCATTGACAGAGAGGCCAGTGACACAATTATCATTTGAATAAATTCCAATAAAGACACATTTATTTTATATTTAAACGTGCATAGACTCTTCTATTATAATTAAATAAAAGTCGACGATTGATCGACGTTTTATATAATAATTCCCGTGTTGCCTACAGCATAATTATCCATAAAGATTACGAATATTTAATTACGTGAATACGTAGGCTCAATAGCCTACTTACAAATAATATTCTCACAAACGTATTTCAGTGTAAAAAAGAGGGTAAAAAACAAACATTCAACCGCACAATATGCAACCGCGCAGTAGATGACTAAATGACGTCACCTATCTGTCAGGGAGTATTATGGAGTATTATCAGCAAACTTAACGCCTCAGTAAGTTAGAACCCTATCACCTTCAGCAAAAGTGGTCAAGCGGAACTCTTGCTGATAAAATTATGATAATAATCGTCACAAGAAACGCACGCTTCAATAGACACAGTTGTATATCGTAGCAATGAGTAGATTATATAATATAACACATATAAGCTCACGACTGCCAATTGGAGTAGTCAGAGGTATATTCATTGGAATATGAACTTAAGTACTTACTCACATTTGACTGAGCTTTCTGTTAGGTAGATCATATTGAAATACAATAAAAAGAAAGATATGATAATATACCGTGAATACCATAATACTTATTTTGCCTGCCAAAGTTCGTACCTGCCAATTGTAAATCGCAGAATCCTATTATGGCGAATCTTGTAGCAATATAACTCTATCTAAAAAAAATCGAAATAAAAACGTCTATATTCTGATAGGTTGTGGCTCTGCATCCCCATTAGGGTTTACGAGCGTGAATCTTCATGTAGGTATGTTCGTATGTATCAATAGATATCACGTTTAGATAAACGTTGCGAAGGATGCCTTCCGGTTAGAAGGAGTAAATCTCTCTCAGAAGGTTTTTATAGCACACTTAGGTAATGTTGATGTGTAGATGTAGTTATAGTAATTATTCTCTATGTACTTGATGATGACCAAAAGATGAGATCTACCCTGTACGCAAGAAGTAAAGATATTTAGTATAAGAGGTTCCGGATGGAGGTATTACATTTTTTTTATTTAACCAAAAAATGCATATATACATGAAATAATGCAGACATACCAATAAACCGTCTTGGGTTTGTCCTGGCATGCCATCGCTTCATTATATCTTGTTTTTGAAATTGTTTTACTTACTATTTTTAAACAGTGATGTGTTTTATTTCAACAGTATTTCTTTTAATTAATTATTTATTTCCATTGTTGTTAATTATATTAGTTTTTAGGCAACACGGATGTCGTGTACATATGTATGTATGCGTGTGAATATGTGTTTGGTTAGACCTACGAGATTCTAAGCCCTCTTGGTGTCGGAAGCTGCCATTATTTTGACAGCTTCCACTAACCGTATGTGTGTGTGTTAGAGAGTAATAAAATGGTAATTAGAAATATAAATAAAAATGTGTGTCTACCTCTGATAGTAAAACGGCTGGGAGTGATGTTATGCCTTTGACGTCATAGGAACAAGATTCTGGCGACAGATAGTTATAACAAGGAGATGAAGGGCAACAGAATCTACAGATAACAATGTGGGGTTCTTCAATCGCAGCCCTTCTTTACCTTGGCAATTAGATTGGCTTGGCTTGCTGTGACAGAACCATGTTTAAGTGAATTTCTGACACTTGTGTAACGTGCAAACATTTCTGATCATATTCCAAGGTCGGTTTGATTCTTAGTTACGAATACCTACGTCCGTAAATAAGAGTTGATTACCAGTTAACTGTAACTACATATGTATATCGTACGCTCTTCAATATTCGACATGACATCATATTTGAGGCTTTTCATAAATTATTATGGTGAATTCGGGAAATAGTTTAACCATAGTTGGAGTCAGCCGGAAATGCGGAAGATTAACCAACAATCATATGATATATGTGGTTTTTTTGTAGATAGATTACGTACACGCAGGTTTTGTATACGTATAGGTATCTAAACCCCTCGACCTTTTCCTTTAAAAGCCATTGACGAAAAAAATAAATCTGTCATTATAACAAAGTTACTTCTGAGTAATTGTGTAAAATAGAAATTAGATTAAAACAAAATTGTAGAAAATAAACTCCTTTTTATGGGTGACTGCCATTTGAAGTGGGTCGGAATAATTTAGTGGCACAGTTGTGCACTCGAACACTAAACGGCGGCTACTGTTACCTAATTTCAATTTCAAATAATGAATTCAGCTGTTCTCCGTTCGGAAATTTGAGAGCACAAAAATCTATTATAATATCTGTTCCAATGCTAACTTTGATCGTAATTCAATGAAAATTGCAAAAATATATCGACGAATTACATTGGCCATGGAAAAAGATTTCCAAGTTCTGGGTCGGCTTTATGTTTCTTTTTAAACTTTTATCCTAAATGTGGGAGCTAAACGGGCCTGATTTTGGCGGAGTCGTGAGCTGAGGGACTGAGTCCCTCCCCCTCCTTGTTTGATCTGCGGGTT
This sequence comes from Pectinophora gossypiella, assembly GCF_024362695.1. NCBI lineage: Eukaryota > Metazoa > Arthropoda > Insecta > Lepidoptera > Gelechiidae > Pectinophora > Pectinophora gossypiella. Next base: position 7,523,242 of record NC_065405.1, read on the forward strand.
TGAGGATCAACGGAGGGAATAATAAGATATTTTTTCTGCCAAGCTAATTTTGCAGCTTCTGTAGTCCGCGCGGTGTCGCGGCGTCGCGCGCGCCCCTCTGTTGATCTAACGTTTTCTTTAAACCTTTTATCTCTTGCTTTCTGTCTTCCTTATTAGTTAGATTTAATTAAGGTTTACATATTAGATTATATATTTTGTTATACAATCAAGACTAAATACTATGAATATAACGGAACAAATATAAAATACTAAAACTATTTTGAACACAAAAAAATTAAAGAAAAAAAAGGTCTAGTATATTAACTAAAAGTTATCATTTCCCTAAAAACTGTGTTAATAAAAATAAATACTTGCCTAAACATAAAGCTTTATCTCGACCGGTTCAGTCTTCGATAACCAATTATCACTCAAGGTTTAAGTTAATAAAAGTGGGAAGCGATCGACAGTAAGAAGTTAGGAAGACTAGACGCGGCGAAGCGACCGGCATCGGAGCGGGCGGCTCACTCGCACCGCGCGCGCTGACTGCCGCTACGTGCTACGCGGTGCTACGGACCGCGCTACGTTTTGCTACGACCACTCCAAAAGATAACCATGCTACACATGACATATCAGGAAATAATGTTATCGACGCAATGAAAACACCTCCATTGATAGCTATCAAGCTGATATTAATAGACTCCACACCACATATTGCCTCACAACTGGGTCGCGTTATCATTATATATTTTTTTTTATACATCAGATAAACTATGAACTATTATTATTAAATTATAAATGGACTAGTAGAAAATTGTACAGAGCGCCGTTATGAAGAGCGAGGTAGAGGATAAAAGTTGACTATAAAACGTTGAATTCTACGACATGCCTGGGATGCTGCAGCGTCTTCAGTTCAATTTTCATATTTCTCTGATCAAAATAGCTAATGGCATTTAATTATATTTTTTTTTGCAGCACACTTGATTTTGCTAAAGGCGAACTCTCCACAAGTTTAATCAGACCAACTTTATTGTCGGGACAATAAGAAAGTGCACGACTGAGTAATGCAACTGGGAATCGACATTTAGCGTCCTTGGGAAGTTTGAGCGTAATGCAATTTGTGTTTTCAACGGGTCGCTCACAAACGGTCCACAAAGAACCGAGCTATGGAATTGGTAACTACTTGAGAAACTATGTTGCTGACTACTAGGAAGAGAGGTGCATTGGGTTTCTGCAACGAATAATAAAGTCTACAACAATAAAAGGACACTTCTGAAAAGTAACTGATCAGATACGAAGCTACACTTACAACATTAGTTAAGATATAATTAAACTAACTAGAGACAATTACAAGTGAAAACATCATTCATGATAAAGAACAACAAACTATTTCAGAGGCTCCGCATACCTAACGTGAAGAATTGACATGTCCGGTTTTATGTACAGTGTTAGTGACATTGGAATGAATACTGAGGGGGATGATTCAGACCATGATACTCAGTTAATATCAAGTGGAATTATCCGTCGCAAAATTCATGTTTTTATTTACTTAGTTTATTTTTTAATTGTTTTCAATTCTATCCTTTTGCGATAGAAAATTGCACTTGATACTAACTGAGAATCATGGTCTGAATCATCCCTCAAAGTTTTCGTTGCGATGTCACTAACATCCTGTATATAGGGAAGCGACTATCTGTCTAACCTGCCAGCCTGAAGGGAAAACCAGGCAGCCCCATAAAGGTTAGGTAACATAATACCTCCGAAACGCAATTCTAGGGAATGTGGGTTTCTTCACGTTGGTGACAGAAATAATGTGACATTATACATTGTTTTAAGTTTACGCGGTTATTATCATAATTAAAACACATAATAACGGGGGATATGAGACTCACAGAGGGAGTCTCATATCCCGATTTAAACGCGGTAAGAACCCGTTATTATGTGTTTTAATTATAATGTGACATTGGCCCCGATTCCTGCAGACATCTCTTAATTTTACTTTAAGTTATACCTGTCATTTTCTTATCCGCCGAAAAGGAAAGGGACGGATGATTGACAGCTCTTAATTTTAGGACGAATGAGTAAATAAATGAATAACCCGGGCGAATTTTTAGACGGTTGTTTTAGATTTGTGCTTAAAATTGACGTGTGTTCCATAAATTTTATGCTTGTCGATTACCCGTCCCTTTCCTTTTCGGCGGATAAGAAAATGACAGATATAACCTAAAATAAAATTAGATGGTATTTACAGGAATTAGCACCAATATCTAAGAAATTCTGTGATACGTTTCCATTTGCACACACTACTAGTGTATTTTATTTTACTGTTGAGTAGAAGACTTGATCAATAAGGGTTCAGTTAGGAAATGAAGTTTTCTAAATTGACTGGGTGGCAGGGGGGTGAGTCCTTTGTATCTCCAACAACCGGCAGAAGAACTGTGTAACGGAATATACTGCATACGCCTGACCATATTACTGAAGGCCTGTGCCCGGCAGTGGAACTTTTTGTAATTGATGTGGAAATCTTATAAAAACTACAAAGTCGAAGATCTGAATATATTAAAAACAACTTTCTTTGATATAAAACTAACTTTCAAAGTTTGACTGGCAAAGTAGCTTGCAGGTTGTGTATGAATTAGTAATTATGGTGTCTCTCTGAGATTTGCCGGTGAGGCTGTCTGTTGAATATTCTACCAGTGTTACTGCGGTTATCAATAATGCATTCGTGTGTAATACCCCTCCATCAGACCACTGTTGCTGTTGTACTGTATGTGACAACTTGACAACGACGTGACAAGGCCCAGCTTTTCACACATACATACATAAAATCACGCCTATTTCCCATTAGGGAAGGCAGAGACTACTGAAATCCACTTAAGTGCTACAATCCTGACTCACTACTTTCGCTTCTTCTATTGTCACCAAACTCTTCATGCATGCAGCCCAGTTTAGGGTACTCTTGACCTGGCTATTTTTTAAAACCTCCCAGATTATTATTTATTAAGTATTAATATTGTTTTCTATAACCCAGATTTATGCTATGTATATTCTATTCTTATTTCTTAATTTGATTAGATTAATTAGCATCATTTAAATCTGTGAAAAATTTAAATTTTAGCTGGATGAAAAGATTCGACAAAACAAACTCAAGATATTTTATATCGAATTTTCTATTCTAGACTAAAGTGCCAGTTTGTTACACATTATAAATAAAAGTGAAGGGAATCAATCGCCTAAACTATAAACGTTTGACCACAACATAACATGTCCGTGAACACGCAATCTTAAAATAGGTTGTAACGTGAATAACTTTTTGATCTAAACAAATCTGGCTGGATTACAGAGTAACAGATAACACAAACAATGACAAATGCATGAAGAGCATAATTTGAGCAAAAGCCAGCGCGATCAACATTTCATCATACTGTGACGATTTGTTTACCTTATTCCCTTGATTACTATGAATAGAGTCGCCAGCTGACAAAGTTGGCAACATTATGCAAAGATAGTGGAACTAAAGGAGATGAAATAAGAAGCGGCAGACCAACCGGCGAGAATAGGGAAAAATTCTGACAGGCATATCGTGCCGAATACTTGGGCAAAATTAAGAAATTCTTGCGAAATTGTGTCTTTCTCTACGTGACGTTGGATATATATATTCCCGTGGTAATATAAATTGTCTTTTGTAAGTAGTTACAAGAACCTATGACTGGTATTGTATTCACTGCAGAGAGTCGCGAAGTGCGGATGTGCTCTGTCCGGTCCTAAATAGCTTTAAGGCCTCGGTCTCGAATTTTGCGGGCAGCGGAGCGGCAGCGGCGGCGGCGCGGGAGAGGGGCGGGCAACGCATACCTGTTCTCGAAACCAGCGGGCAGATCGCGCGGCACTGTAGCTACTAATTAATTTGTAAACCATAATAAACATTGTAAATAACATAATAAATAATTTTTATATTCACCTACCTTCAATATTCAGTTCGTTTTTTATTTCTTCCCATAAACGATTAATTATTCTTCTATTTTTATGGTTCACATCTTTGCCGTTCCATATGGGTCTCCTCTCAAAGATTGCCGAAATAATTTGCTCTTGCACGTCCGAGGACATTTTGCTACCTACGTCACGAAAAAAAGTACAACACTATACTACAATGCAGACGCGCAACGGTCACCGCTCGACTGGAGTGCACCGCTCGTTGCCCGCCCCCGCGCCGCTCCCGCGCCGCTGTTTTCGAGACCCGGTCCATTTGACGATACGCATAAGATCCTGCCGCTCCCGCGCCGCCGCCGCCGCCGCCCCGCTGCCCGCAAAATTCGAGGCAGAGGCCTAAGTCTCCTTGACGCGACGTTGACAAATTACGAACCCGCTTTCGATTTTAAACTATGCATTATACCGCTCGACCGGTGTCACTATGAAACTAGTTACTAGCGATATTTGAAGTTTATGTTATTAATTTATCATTTCCATATAACAATTATAATTGGAATATCTCAGTCTGGATTGACTGAGACAAATTACCTAAAAGCTATGATGGCTTTTTCAATGATAATAGCTGTTGGGCGTTAATGCATAAAGATATTTTCTTTATCTCTTATCTTATCTAGCTTACTTGATCCCACTGAAGACTTTTCTTTATAACTATAAAAAGAAAATAGCAATTTAATGGTAAGGAATATAAATTATCTTGCTCAACAAAAAATTACATCAAATTATATTCCAGACATCCATAGACTCACTTTCATTTATCAGGTGCTAAAATCATAATTCTTTATCGAACGCATTTACGTAGGAGACCGAACACGACACGTCAAATGCATCTCAAAAGTCAAGTAAGCATGAAGCCGCCGGTGTCGACTCCAAACCAACATTGCCACAGATAACCTGTTTAAGTACACGGACAACAACTACTTACATTGAATACGTTACGTTCGAGTACCCCTGTATGCGGCAAGGCATAACACTAACGTGTGAACTGATACTGATTGGAATCGATCAACAAAGTTAAACAATCTGGGGTTGAAATGGCCACATGGAAGCAATTCATCTAAGAAAGCAATATTGCAATTTGACATTTGCGCATATAAAAGTAAGTGCGCCATGCACGCAAATGTCAAGAGCAATATTGAAAACTTGACTTTTTTATTTGAAATCTATTTATTATTATTTAGATTAACTTGAAAACTCTGGCAGTTGACAAACAATATGTCACAGCAACAATACAATAACATCAAATTTATACAACAGGAACAAAAAAACATATTATTATTGGCCGATACAATCGTTATGGTGGTGGTGGACGTTCTCAAATATATAGGTACGAGTATACTAGCCCGCTTCTCTCAGACTGCAAGAGGCAGCGGGTTTGCGTATGCTACAGTCAGCATACTATACATACTTCCTCCGGCTGATGTCCAGTTCTGGAATGTTGATTCGCTCTGGAGTGTGTAAGTTATGGCAAACGTTCACGCTCCAGTCTCCAAGCACCAACCTTGATAAGTCATGTTTACCTGCCGACCCCACAACGGTGTATATAAATCAACTGTAGCCCGGAAACACCGCCGAGAGCGAGTTTAGCCTTCCCCCAGCCCCGGAATGTTCCGTGGTCGATGTCTCAATTTTCCCAACATTTTGAGGTCAATATTCACTTACTTCCTTTTATGTTGTCGATCAAAATTACATACCGTTGTTGTAGGAGCAAGGCATGCGACCATCATAATAAAGCATCCATGCATAGCGTTGTATGAACCTTCGGTACAAAAGCTGGGTACTGGGTACATATTGGACGGGGAGGACTATCACATCGTTATACAAAATTACTCATAAAGCCGATAGAAATAGAGGTGTAAAATCAGTCTAACGTACCGATAAACCGAAAATTTTGTTACCCGGAATTTTTCAATGAATTTGAAGATCGAATGTTTTTAGATTGGATTGTAATACTCAACGGGAATAGCAATGTAATGTTATAACAATTCTGACCTAAGGAGGAATTCTTACATACGTAAATTAAATCATACGTATAACACCCTCTTCAGCTTCTATTTATATCCTTCGATAAGCAATTTATACAGATTGTATTGCAGTGGAGCAGCGTGGTGGAGTATGCTCTATACCCTCTCCGGTTGATTGAGGGGAGGCCTGTGCCCAGCAGTGGGACGTGTATAAGCTGTTTATGTTACGTTGTTATTCCAACATTATTATAGAAACCATGAAGAATTTTCTTATTGTTCCAAAACAAGCAAGCATAGATATTACATGGAATTCTGTTCTGCAGTTTGTGGTGCACCTATTAAGGATTCTAATCTAGAATTGACCTATTATCGTATTTTATCAACCAAGGATAAATTATTCCTCTAATTTGTCGCGGTTATTAATCTCTACTTGTTGGATTACACCGAGATTGGTGCTATGTGTTTGTATTCTCGTATTCCGTTCAGTGCTAATAACGATGTGTTATTGTCTGCATTCTGCTGTTAATATATTATACAAAGACAGTAAACTTGTATCGTGAATTGTCAAATAAAGCTTAGTAACTACATACAGCTTAACAACGAAGCTGTGCTTAATCATATAATCTGATTGGGATAGCGGGCGCATTTAAATCCGAATATCGTCGACCTTATTTTGTAAACTTAGTATGCCAGTTTTTGTTACTAACCCTATGGATCTTATGTTGTCCGAATAAATATTTTTTGATTTGATTTGATTTGGATATTTCCTGCTTTAAGGCTTGAATAATCTAATTAACTCCTATTGTAAATCTTACCTACATATATAAATCACGCCGATAATACCTATACAGGGGGTAAGCAAAGCCAGTGTCAAAAGTAATACCTACTGCACACGTTTGCTGTTGGTAATAGGGTAGTTTCCAACTAGTGAAATCAGATACTTTTTACTGAACGTCAAAACACGAAACTACTGTGGAATTTCTATGAAAAAGCAACCTAACGTCATAGAAAAACGTGATAAAATGTCGAACTTATTAACATTTTTCTTTATTAAAATTCATAACTAAGTTAAATAGAAAAAAAAACGTCTTTTGTCACCGTTAGATCTGTGTTTATTTAGTAATCAGAATTTTATAATTTATCTTTGACCTAGGTATAATCTACTTAGAACAAACTTAATTCAAAATGTCATCTTTACGTCTTTCTAGGGCTTCTAGAAAGGGGTTTATAAGGTTTAAAAAAGTTTATGTAAGTAGGTAGTTGAAATCACTGTCAAGTCAATTTAAAACAATGTTGACGTTATAACATTAAGTAATGGAACGCTGTAATAACTCGCAGGCAGTTAACCAATCAAAATGTAAATGTGCCTCGCATTTCGTACGAGCTTAAGGCGCTACATTTCTCAGAAAATATACTTTTTAAATACAGTCTGGCCACAAAATAGAAGCATTGTTGTGGGTGTAGTGAATTGACTTTTAAAGAATTGTGCCTGAATATGCAGCATATTTACAGTAAGTTATTAGTGGATCTAAACTTAACGCTGGCGATGTAATTTGATAGCCCCCCATTAGCCACTCCCATTGTACACATCGTATTTTATCCGGTAAACCGTTAACAAAGAAATCTTTTTTCGAAACCCTGTCATTAAACAGAAAGGATCTTTATCGCGACTTACCACGGACAATAGCCACTTAAGTTGTTTAAAGAATGTATTTCTAAATGAATGTTTGATTGTTTTCGTGCAGATAAGCCCGCTCTAATCTTCGACGCTTACTATGGCACGTGACTTGACCCGGTGCTGGTCGAAACACGTCCGAAGTTTTAACATTTTTAAAGCCGCAGTTAGTTGCATTTGTGCTCTACATACCGGAATGCACCGCGTAATCGGCTCAGAAATTACAATTTAAAGAGGTTTTACGAGGCTTTTCCGTTTTTGTACGGAAAATAATAAAGTTAAATGCAAAGCAGCTGAACTGATTTTCTTTCGCCTTCATATTATAATTTGATATTTAAAAAGCAATTTTACCGTTGAAATGTTAAGGATACGTAGATTCAGAACTTCGCCCGTAGAATCGCCACGAGCAAAGTTCGTATTCTAACCCCCCGTGTTCGATATTCAAGAAGTTTAGTCAGACGTACCCCAGGGAAGCGTCGAGGACACCTCTAACAACACGTGACGGCTTTACGTAAAGCTTTACTGTTTCAATTAAAATAGAAAAACGTGATTAAGTTAAAGTCACGTTGGTCATTGAGCTCCTGTGATAGGCCACTTGAAGGCTTCGACCCTGTCACATTTATACCTACACAGCAAAATGTAACAAACGTTTCTAAGCCAATTTTCTTTCCGGGCCCGAAAGCTGTTAGTGACAGATAGTGTGGGTTGATATTGAAATATTGAAGGCGTAGTAGGAAACAAGTATTCCCCACGTGACCACAATCCAGAGGAAACTAAACGAAAATCTTGCTGACTATAAAAAGGATATAGTGCTGAAAAATAATGGCCGTGATATCCATTAAGTAATGCGTAAATAATTCTGCTGGAAAAGGTTAAGAGTCAGGTCGGGCGAACCCTTTCCATTCTATTTGGCTAGCCCATTGGTAATACACCTTAGTGCGAATAAAGAAAACGTGTTCCCACTCTCAACGCGGTGGCTTCGACTGGTTTCGCCGTATATTTTCTTTATCACTACGCCTGCCCCTTGACCCTTTCGCTTAAACCTCGATTGTTTACTGCTCCCGGCGAATTACTTTGAAAATTTCAACAGTTTATATCGTAAGTCTACGAGTTATATGTCTGTAGAGACCAGTATTGACACAAAAACAAGATTTGAACGATTTAAAATATATTTATATGACGTTAAAACAACTTTATTTAACTCCAATGATAATCCTATTACTTTAATAGCGCTGCGAAATGCAAAAGTTAGCACATCGGATATCAGACCACGTTAAACACGCAATCAGATTTTAAAATAACATTAAACGGCAAAATTATCATTATGAAGGCACTTTAAAAGTGTTCGTCGCAATAAAGGTATTTTATCAGCCCAATCGACACCAGAATATGTTTTTAAAATTTTAATAGTGCCTTTAGTGTTTTAACATATTCGTTAGATACTCTTTCTTTGTCAAGTACTTAAAGGTAATGGCCATCCGAGAAAATCTGCATAAAATAAAATATTTATGGCTTTCCAGTGCATCCCTATTGTGATTGTATTCGAAAATACAAAAAGCACAGAGAATATGCCTCCGTTTCATCTACGGTTCACTGAATAGAAATATTTTCTTTCGCAAAAGCATATCACTTTTGTATAGCTTTGATCGTTTGTGTGTTTATCTGAATAATATTCCTTTATGAAACTGATCCTTCATAATATAGGTTTCCCGCCTCTTCGTCTAGACATTTAATCCATTCTTTGCAGTAAGTACTTAAATGGAAGGTTCAAAGAGCTGTGTAAATTACGAATGCTATGCCTCGTCTACCTAGGGCTCTAGTAACAATGTTTCCCTACTTGAATGGGGCACATGTATTTGGTATTGTATTTTTTTATATGTATTTATGCAATATCCTCGTTGACTGCAATTTCGCGATTTGTGTTGTGTGGACAATTTTGATGATACTGTGCTTTAGATATTTCCGTTAAGTCCCACGCGCCATTAGTAGGTAGAAAGAAAGGGTGTTTCTAAGTTTTACCCTTTCTCGCTGGAGCGTGTCTCTGTTTATTTTTGTCTTTGCGCAAGATATTTTCTGCTTGACTTTAAATAGAAGATTAACATTGAACGACTTTTATTTTTAAAATAAAAAAAATAACAAAATAAAACAAATGTACCGTGTTTTAAACAGCAAAATATTCTGCTGGTTAACTTGGACTTGCACTTAGGCTTTTCATTGCGTGTGTCGTATTGCGATGAGAATTTCAAAACAAAAAATATAAATAATAAATTGTCTGTATTAACCTTTCTATTACGCATAATCATTTGAACCTAGTGATAAGTATTTACTAGCGCATAAAAACTTCTTGAAAGGTTCTATGTAAACTTGCTAATGCCGCTAGTAGCGAACTAACTAATCAGAGTTCAGTGCAGTCGCAGCTGTAACCTTTCCAGTTTTCCATCTCGCTGCTCCGATGGCTGTAGGCGGTGGAGTTCCATTTCGATTGCGCTGATCGATCCACGCGAGTGTGACATTTTATCTCATCAATAGCCTTAACCCAGCTTCGTCTCGATACAATTTTTAATTTTGGAAAAATGCAGGTTACAAATAATTTCGTTACCTTATGAAATTTATTTGGTAATTACATAAGTATTACGAGTACGATACTGAGAGAATGCAGCTCTAAAAGAGCTAACTATGAATCGTGCACTAATTTAATTGTTATCCTACCTTTCCCGGTACATCTGTTAATAAATGTGGATATATCATTAAATTAAGGTTAGTTATATTGTTAGATTGTGGCCACTGTTCTATTTTTCCCTAAAAAGTAGCACGGAGGATGCTACACCGACAAGAGCGTTACTCTTAAATTAGTGATGACGATGATATTGTCAGAAATATAAAGTTATATTTGTAATATTAACTTCCAGAATTTAGTCAGATGCCATTAACTGGCAACAACGAGCCAAAATTATAGTAAGTACTAATATACATTCTTCTTAGTCGGTCCTAATTGATAATTACACCACTTTTTAAAGCATTCTATCTATTGTGGTGTACTTAAGTATTGTTACCAAATCTTAAAATGAACTTTATTTGCGTCACCTTTCTCTATTCAGGTAAGTACACGACATCGGTCTTGTGACGCATTCGTCACTGATCTACATAATGCAGGCATGCAGTAGCTAATGCGTTTGTTATTCTGCGAGAGAAAATATATAAAAACGCTTTTTTGTGATATTTTGTCCGATTGACGTGTTCAATATATTGCATTAGTGACGGGTCGTAGCATCCGCCCTACAATGGTACCTACATATTGGCTACTGACACAGCTCTCTGATTGTTTCCACCGACTCACGTGTGTTTCCTTTATTATTTCAATATTCCACACGTCAATATGTTACCCAGTAACTACTCTCCTTAGGCAATAACAAACAAACGAGTAATTTAATTTACGGTGGTGCTTACTGCGTTTCGTTCACGAAAATCCAATTGGAAACGGTTTGCTTTTTCAGCAAGTAGGCGTCAACAAGGTTAGAATAATTGATTTTAAAACATGGTGCTTCTCACAGATAACGGAGATTGAAATTTAAATCTAAGATAAACTAGCTATTATCTCGGCGCGGCCAGTGGTCCAGAATTTAAAAAAGTGGGCCTTTTTTTTCTTTTTCGCATTTTTTGTGAATGCCATCGTATTCTACATTTCTCTACAACTTTTATGTAAGTGTTTCTTTCTCCAAATAAAACGTCATTTTTCGAGATAGACTGTCTTACATTTTCCTTGTATGGTACGTACAACTACCGGAAACTTAGCGAATAGGTATAAAATATATTACATTTGGTAGCAGTAGACTTCACAGATGTGAAGAGACTAACTTTCCTAAAAACGACACCATAAGAATCTCATCCCAACTCGTCTGTCGGGCAGGTGCACCAAAACTCTATGACAATTACTTTATTTTATATAAGAATATGAAAATTTAAGATAATAAGTAATATATTAGGAATCAAGGCTTTTATAACCAATAAAAGTCAAAGTAATGGTAAATAGTGTGGTGTGACGATACTTATAGTCTCTACTGCGAAATGAAACCATTTCTTTGGAATTGCTAAGCGTCCACGCATCCGTGTCCCACAAGAATCATGTAAAATACGCTTTATCTCGAAAACTATAGTTTTAATTGAATAAAATAATATACTAACTATTAATAGATATAGACAGACTCATGTAGAATTCATATTCTACATGATAGTATTCACAAAAAACGCGAATAAAAGACGTTGAACTATTTTTAAACATGGACCACTGTGCGGCGCGAGAAAACCGATTGACATTTTCATTATCGTTTATTTTTGAACCTTATTACCGTAAGTCGTTATCCTCGATGCTCCCGCCTACGAGCTACGTCAGCCAGGAATAAGGGAGCATAATGAATTAATAGTCTTATGCAGCCGTTCGTGACTACACCATCGCGATTCATTAATACCAACCCTCTACGAATACAAACGAACAACATATTTAATTACAGTCGTTTTTATCACCCCTCGCGCAGCAGCGTCTATTTTTGTTTCTTTTTCATTTCGAATATAGGTCCCCGCTTGACCGTCAAATTAGAATATGATCGAAAACATGCTTGCTTCGTGTGGTTAATATTATTCTCTATAGAAGAATGCTTTACACGAACTTTTGCATAAAAAAGTAAAGCTTTTAATAGCAACGCTCGACAGTTTCCACACAGTCGTGAAAAATTGGGACAAAAAATATTGACAGAGCCATTGCATACAAAGGCGAAGAATATTTATTCATTTGAGTAGAAAGAACAGCTCGTATGCACAAAGGTTTTCACAAAATTAATACGGCGATATGATGTGCTATGTACAACGAATGTTATTCCGCAGACAACAAATAAATGTAGGTATTCATATCGTAATGCTTCTCATAAACGTTAAGCCGGTCGTTATCCGAAAATTCATTGGACATCGTACAGGGCTGTCAATATGTAAAATCAAATCTGCCTACAGTGAAAATAATCGAGATTTCCCAGCGGACGTCCATTTTTATTAGGCTAACGTGGGCCCGAGTGGCCGTGTGCGTCCATCCAATTTGACCCCAGTACTCCGCCCGTCAGCCCACCTTGTCTGCTCATTTCTCCATCTACACTCCACGCACGGCCCTCTCCTAGCTCCTACATTAGCTATTGTGTCGTAATCCACTTCGATAGAGAATTACATGCGCCTGAACGACATCGCGATCAAACACTGTTTAGTGTCACAGCGGGAGCCCTCGATTGCCTTAGCACTATAGATCTGAATTATAGACGGTATAAGTCAAATGTTGTCTGTGTTTATTTTCAGAAGAAAATAATGATAATACTGTGTCAGGAACATATCAACGCTTATTACAGTAGTTTATTCTTGCCTGAAGCGCAAGAAAGTCACATTGATATTGTAAGATAAATCTATTACAATTTATCACTGCGTCATCTGCCTGTCTTAATTTGTCGTCGACAATCGTCGTTAGCGGTTAAAGTGTTACTTCTTTTTACTTGTGGTGAACTATTTGTCTTCATATCACTTTACAAACGTCGGCGACGGGTCCGCTCGTTAATCACCGACTCGCAACGCTTCAGATGGTTTTTCTTTTAATGCATTAGGATTTATGAGTCTTATGTGGTCAAAGTTGCAACGATTTACTCTCCGAACGATGTAAGTAGCCTTTATAAAGCCGTTTGGCGCCGCTTCACCGCAAAGCCTTTTAACATGAAAATAGAATATCTGAGCGCCTCGACCGAGTACTGGCTAAGCAGATTGTCGGAGTAACAAATGGGCCAATTCCATGGACGATCCCTTAAAAAACTTTCGTGGATTTGCGCGAACCCAACCAATTTATCCCTCTACATGTTGTAATGACCGAACAAACAGTCTAGGTACTCGTATTTGCATAAATTTAAATTCATAATGGGCCGCAACCAATGCTAATGAATTAACCTAAAATGGGGCCATTAAAAGTTTTGAAAATTAAGCTATAAAAAAACATCTTCGTTACAACGATCCTCAAAGCGATTGTAAAAGTGTATGCTATAAAATGAAACCGGTCTAAATTACCTGTGAGTACAACCGAGTAACTATTAAAGCCTTAAGTTTACTTTCAATCTTACCATCCTGTATACCAACTATAAAGGATTATTATACATATTCAATCCATTGACTTGCAAAACGGGCTTGTCCTAACTTTGCATAGCGTCCGAATTCAGACAGAGTTTCTGCTTTTGTCATATCGTTACTATCATTCGCATTTTCGTTGGAACTTTAAACCTTACCATCCCGGCTTAGACTTACTTTGTATATACTGGGCATATTCCACTCTCTTTAAAGAGAGAACATTTGTTTTTAATAAGATTTCACATTATAACTTTATAATGATAGCGAAAGGCATAACCTACCTACGTCCATCGTTTTAGATTCGACAACATGATGTGATCCTCAAAATATATAGAATGATAACGACTGTTGTTCTTTTACCCCTCGACCTAAATACTTTTCTTATCGCACTAGCTATAACGATTATGAATTTCGTATAATTTACAATAATAGCTTTTCTGAGAACTTACGGCTCTATTTCCTCTAATATAGACAAATGGCATGAGTTTTATCTTAACACGGTATTACCGGGGCTGTAGACATTATTGTAGGTGAAACTTAGAAGTTACAGTGACAACAGCGTTCGCTGAAAGTATGCTGACAACACTTGATTAAAATTCCTTTCCGTCTACTTTTAAAATCCAGAAGAAATTTATTTGAAACGGTCCGTGTTGCTGTATTCATCTCATTATAAAGCGCGGCAAGAATCTCAGTGTGTTTTAGACGTTCTTGATGCTTATTCATTCGTTATCGAAAATAACCCAGACACGAAGAATCCAAACGCATCATAACTTGACGTTTATGTCAGGGACATTACGAGGTTTCTTAACCCGATATACATGCGGCTACTTCCTATCCATTCTTTATGTGGTCGCCGAGCCCGGTCGAAAAATCATCTCGCTTCACTGACATTCTACAAAAGACGTGAAGTACATACATAAGACCACGCCTATTTCCCGTTGGGATAGGCAGGGACCTCGGAATTCCCCTTAATAAGATCCTGACACACCACTAGAAGATGAAGTACAATATGTTCGGATCTTGGTGTGTGGACTGTAGTTGTAGTAGATGGTGAGAGGTCGAGGGTTCTACTGCCAAGTGCAAACACCAGTTTGTTCCTTATCGCTAATTATTTATATTTTTATATTGTTAATTGTTACACTTTCGCGGGAGGCGTCGGTCATTCAATTCGGTACAATACTTCCATGTAAAAATATTCTTATATGTAAATATTTTATACTTGTGTTGCCAGCAACACAATATAAAACATTATAATTACTTATAGTGCATTCATAACATTCATTTTGTTATTATATATATGCACCCCACGCGTGAACTGAAAAATCTAACGTGACTTTCAGGTGCAAACCATACTTGAATCGCGTCTGCCCGGCAACCTCGAATTCAACAAATAGGTACGTTTGACAAACAAAGGTAAGTACTTAATTGCTTATGCATAGTGGGTTTTTTGGCTTGCAAAACAGCGAAAGCACCCACTGAGTCTTGCATCGGTTGCACCAGACTTGGATAAAGCAACGGCATTATGAGCCAGGACATATTTCATTAGCTTCAGAGTACTTACAGACTGCGGAGATAAATTAATGTAAGGACACGCCCAAGCATTAAAACACTGTGTTTAGTACAAAGGCGAAGTGAGAAGCTGAGACAGGACATTAATTTATCGTCACTCGTTATCATATTAGGTGTTTTGTGTAGGTACCCGCTTAGCATTGGTAGGGTTAAAATAGTATTTATTTACTTACGTCATGATATTATATTCATGTCGGTTGAAGGTAATGAGGTACTTATAGGAAAAGGTGTGACAGAACTAAGAGCGATATTACATCTTTCAATCATTCGTCAATCATCTCTTACGATTCAAAGAGAAATTTAGGGTCATATACTGTTTGTCAAAAGATTGACCACAAACCACGGTTTTTTGGCAAACAGAATATGACCCTACAAATAACGATCAGAACACAGTAACAATAAGGTCGAATTTTGTTTGAAGTGAAGTAATGATTGACGAATGATTGGTGGATAGATGTAATACTCCTCTAACGAATAGTCATGTGTTGCCCCGGGGTAAGTGACAAGGTAACGGGATAATTGAAAACCTTTCATAAATGGAGAAGCAATTTGCTATGAATCGAAAATTATAAAGAAGTAAAAATCCTTTAGTTGTGTTAGGCACTTGTTCCTGCATGACCCCGAAAACATTTCTAACAGTAAATACTATATCATGCGTGTTATCACAATAGGTACTAAATTATATCAAACGCTACACTGCTGGCCACTAAATAACGATAGTTTGTTAAAAGTAATTTTCGTGATATGAGTAAGTAGGTAATAAATAAACTGGAAAATAAAGTCAGTCGTACCGTTTTCGACGTTAACTTAAATGGAACGTATTGTTGAGTAAAGTTTCGTGACCACATGCTAAGAAGCAAACCAAACTTCGAAGATTAATCATTCAAGAATTGAAAAATAAACTTTTAAACCGTAAAATTGTTGAACAAGTTGTGTGTTTGGCTTTTCCTCCAAGATTTTTGTTCATTAAAATGAAGCCTTTTGAATGTTTGCACCACAGTTCGCAATCTGTGTGGAAATAAATTAGATTAACATATAAAACACAATAACTTTCGAACAAATCAAATGGTGTAGGTAATAACATTAAAGCGCAGAACGCACAACAAAAGTTGTCAAGCTTCGCGCCCTAGAGAAAACTGTTAGCTACACTTTTATAATTATTCGACTCTAAATCTACCCGGCGGTATGTTATATCCAAAAAGTGTTGAAAATTGTTTAAATATCGCATTATAATACGTAATTCATATTCAAAGCAAAAAATTTTAATTCGTTAAATCTACGAAATGTTTTGGTAAAAAATGTTAATAAGTACTTACATGTTTTTTTTAAACAAGAAATGGTCGATGTTGGTAGCTGTGTGCAATTAAGTGGTTACCTATGTAGTATACCTAACACACTAACAGTACAATTTTGACTCTAGTTTGCCCACTAACAATTTAATTTCGCCTATTTAGTGTATGTACCTAAGTACTAAAATTTGGATCTTTAAATCTCACAATATAGCAAGCTTAATACACAGAATCGAACAGCTTTGCACATTCAGGAAATACAATCTCCCGAAAGTACATTTTATTTTTTATTGAAAACTCTTTGCTGATTTTTTTTACTCTCGGTTCATTTGTAACACCACAATTGGTCATTTTCTCAAAAAAAAATATCTGAGAAAGCCATTTGTGATTTCTTTTTTACAATTTTTTTTCCTCTAGTGGCCTACACTAATATTTATTACCGAAAAGTTGCCAGTAAGCTTCGTGAAAAAAACAGCTAGCTAATCGTAGTAAAATCTCTTTGCTGAAAAATATGTATTTTGGTCGTATCTATTCCCACCATTTTATTTATACAGATTCCATAACTTTATTTTTTAAACCTTATTATTTGATAAGTACCTTGACTTATTTATTATTTGGTCGATATCATACCTAATGCAATATTATAATATATTTAATATATAATATTCGTATATAATTAATGTGGATTACATAACATAATGTAGGTTACGTATACGTAATTAGATCGCTCTGAAGGAAAGCGGATCCGCGATGGATTGCGCGGATTACTTACCGAGCAGTTTTTCACATCCCCGAAATTAATTACTCCCATTTATATCAAGGTGTGTGTGCGGATAAATCCTACGTCAAAAAAGTTTACAATATGTCCTAAGAGTTTGCTTACCATTGCATACGACCAAGGCAATCTCCTATATTCGGATCACTTTTAGAGAAATATTTTCTTGGTTTTAGTTATAAATGATTATTTTTTTATATATGTTTGGGATCTTATTTATTGAGATAACGTGCTTATGTTCTGTTTTTATGCAACATTTAGAAATAAAACCTATCCGAAAGATGTCTGAGCAGTTGTGTTATCAATAAATACGTAATTTACTGGTAAATAAAAGAAACTCGCGGGTAAATGTTAGTAATGTGTACATTATTGGGCATGTGCAAAAAAGCCCTTTCATTCGTACTATTTTTTTTTTCTTCTTCTACCGTTTATGTCTTGTAACATTGAATTTAGTATGACGACACATAACCGAATAATCAAAATGCTTCTAGTGGCACCTCATTTAGAAGTTGGTTATGGAAAGAATTATGATGAAAATAATAAATATTCTCTAAAGTCACTCGATTACAGTGTTTACTTAAAACTATGTGATTTTTATTTTCTTTGGTTACTAGAGATTTTTTGAATGAGCCTGTGCTTCAAGCTAAATTGGTAACCTGCTCCGTTAAGTCAAGATAACGGAAACTTATGAATAGTTGAGAAAATGAGTTCGCTTCTTAGGAAATTTATAATAATAGTTCTTGTCTCTTCCCCGCGAAGGCTCTTAGCGAAGCTCCTGTTCGATACCTTGAAAATATTCTTCAGCATTTGTTTCAATGATGTAAATCAATTATGGTCTGAATAAAAAAAAAACTTATTATATAAGATCGAATTGGTAAACTACATTATATAAAAATATAAAATTATATTTTCACTTTCTTCTTTTATCGTAATGGGCAATTATTACATGGAATCGTTAGGTATTTACGAATCGGACGGTACGGTATAAGCAATTCTCATCGAACACTCATTAAAAAGTAATCAATAAGATCAGAGCGGTCGCCAACGACGTAAATCGGTTTGGTATTTATACGAACCGTGCTATTATTGTCAGAAAGTACCGGTATAACATCAAACTGAGTTCCAAACTCACATTTCATACTACACAGCACAAGCGACAACTTCAAAACTTCTATAATACATAATATTATTGCATTTCCACCAATCCATAGCATAGCCAATGCTCCATAATACGTTTGTTTACAATGGTATTTTAAGGTATTTTTCAAACTTATTTACTATCTAGCTGTATAAAAATTAGGTCGAACTCGATGAAAGTTTTCACTGAAACCACGGTAAACGTGGAAGACATTCGATCTAACTCTGCATTTAGCGAATGAGTGTGGCAAATAATTAAAGCAATTTAGCCGAATTGGTCCCGTTCGGGCGATTTGCTCCTTGATTACAATTGAGCCAAACCACCTTGATTAACTCTGACCGGCACTCAGGGGTGTTCTCCATCCACACCTAATAGTTGTCGTTTACATCAAATTGTTCTAATTGGCAACTTAGTTACGCCTCCCATTACTTTGATTTTTATATATCGATATGTATTTCCCCTAGTTTCCCATTTGAAACATTGAGCAACCCGCCCAGAAATACAGTTACCAAATTTACATTCTCAGTTCATTGGACATCTCACTCAATGCATACGAAAAGGGCCCTTGAAAGTGGGAACACCTTTGTCGAATAAATGTAGGCAAGCCCCTGGCTACGCCTCCGGATAGGCTCGATTTGAAATATTCAGCTCACGTTGATACCTACTGTTAAATACACTTGACCCGGATTCCGATCTATTCACATGTGTAATAGGATTTTTCCCACGCTGGAAAATATGTGAGCAAATGTAAAAATTTCCGATCCTCTTAAATCTGGAGCGCATTTTCAAGGGAATTTTAAATAAGTAACTCAACCGATACAACATACTCGTAGGTACTATAAACGATGACAGTGATGCGAAATCATAGTAAAATTTTTATTATCAGCTTAAGTACCTTTTGAGGAAACCACGTGATATATTCGAAAAGCCTCGTAGAATATTGGATACTTAATATAATCGAATAAATATGAAACAAGTTGCTTTGTTCTGAAAAATTTTCCCGACAAACAGTTCGTGGAAAACAAAGGTAGGTACTGTACTATTACGTACATGCGAAACGCCAACGTCTCTTCTAGACATGCGAGCATTGTTTCCGGCTGAAGTATGACTCATTATAGTAGCTTTAAAAGTAAGCTAGAAGTGCATTTTTAACTGTTGCAGCGTCTCGACCTTAATAAGTGTGCCAGCAATTAGCGCGGCGACAACAGCGGGATCGCGAGCTTCATTACCGCTCGCTTGCGTTCCGACAGCTTTAATGATCGTTTCCAGAATTATAGCTGTTGCCCTAATATGTCGCTATCATCAACAAATTGAGCGTGAGGGTTTCGAAGGATGCGTACGTAGGAACAGAATAGAATTCAAAGTAGGTTGTCTTACGTGTCTGGAAATACAATGGATCGAAAGTTTAATACCGGAAATGTACTTAGTTCGGTGTTCAAACTAAGTAGGATTATAGGAGTTTATCCGACATTGCGGTAGTTTAAGAGTTAGGAGTAAAATGTCAGCAATTGAAGACTTAGTTTCAATTGCAAAATACGCTAACGACCTCTTCTGCGGAAATCAAAGGGGTTGTAAAATGGAAACATTGTAACTATCGTCAGGAATCTGTCCGGAGGGAGGTGGGATCGTCGCGTCGCTTAAATGTGCCGTAGAAAAACTTCAATAAAAGCGACATAAACGACTCTCTGTGCTTTATTGCCTGAAAGCCGTTCTCTCAGTGAAACAGCCTGACACGAATAAGACGTTCGTTAAAATAGCTTTTACTGCCCCATTGTTATGATATTGCGTAAGTTATGCTACATGCTTACCTGGGATTTGACTGGTATTTTTTTAATATCTAAGTATTTCTGCTTTTGAAGTGTCAGTAAATATAAACAAAGATGTAATAATGGAGATTAAAATCCGGCTGGTTAAAAAGCTATTACCTACTACTTATTATCTCGTATAATAAATCTCTAAATTTTATTGTAGAGAAAAAGCAATAATACTATCTATTGCATATTTTAACGAAATCTCAAGTTGAAACCTGTAATGCGCTACAGAAATAAGAATGTATTATCACTTTATACGGGATGCCTGCACTGCACGAAAATCGTTCTCGGAGCGGTTTCTACATCTGTCAGATTTACAGTTTTCTATTACAGTGAAACGAACCAAAGCAATGAACATGCAATGTAGTCGTTGGGTTATTTCTATTTAGTAAAATAGTTTATTTTATTGGTGGCGCTTATTGATTGAAAACAGTCAAGTACACAAATAAAAAACAGTGATCAGTCAATGATGTGTGACCCTGTAATCACTTTAAAGGCTGTACCTTTACCTTCTATACCATCCAAAAGAACACCACTGAAATATTTTATACCTAAGCATATTCTAGTGGATATATCTTCTTAATCATAATATGATAACCCATAGCCACTGCAGACTCGTTATATTCGCTCCAAGATGGATATTATGAACCATATACTGACAGGTTATCGGCCTAAATACGAGTAGTACTTACATCATTTTTGAAAGGACTTTGCGGATGTAATGAAGTATGTACGATAAGCTGCAAAAGTCCAATCAGTTTCTTAATAAATTAACTGGTTTCTGTAATAGACCAAAAACACCTACAAAAACATATTTTTTTTTAATTATGAAAACTAATGGTTTATAATTTCACCACTGTTTACAAATAATTCGCTGGGCTCAGTGACACAACTTTTGTTCTTTGATTGTACATAGTTGAATACAAAAGTATCACACGATATCTTAACCTCCGAGCGGATACAAAGGATACAACAGATAAGACAATGCAAATATTATGAAATAGGCTTTAAGGTCCATTACACTAATGGGGTGACATGATGCAGTAAACTCCGCGCCATAACCCAAAGGATTTTGTTCCGAAAAGTAGAATCACGGTCGTTATTAGCTTTGTTGACCTGCCGAGTCATTCGTGCCCTGATAATTTGAATTAATCTTCTTGAAAATAATATTCATAATATTATTTCACTTTCTTTGGAAAATCATATTTTAAAATCTGGCTCAGCAGTGAATGCCATCCGAAGCCAATCTACGATAAATGACATCAAAAACAGGAATGTTTTAGTATTTATAATTATACAGCAACCAAAGAGATCGCTATAGGTTTGTTCTTCTTCTATCGTGTGAGAGTATCGCTGGAGTCAGAGTTATTTTTGAGCCGCCATAGACCCCTGACATGGCTCATGTACTTACTTTTTGGACAGTCAGGTGAACAGCCTATAATGTTCTAACCAAACTAGGGATCACAAAGTGATTTATGTGATTTGTCCCCACCGGGATTGGCACCCGAGACCTCCGGATCGTAAGTACAATGCTCATGATCTGGATTACGGAGGTTTGTTGACCGACCATGATAACCACAACTTCATTTTCTTATTGATTTCTATTAAGTCACTGGGTAATGTAGGAAAAGAAACATCACGAATACTTATTCCTAAATGCATGTAATAGACAAAACTTTTGCATTTATATTCAAATTCTTAAGCAGTCTATAACTTTGTGAGTGTAGGATTTAGGACTGCTCAACCATAAGCTGCGCTATTCGCTAGTCTCAAATGAATAGCTTAGTTTTTACTGTCTTCTTTTAGGGATCCTTCAGCTTGATGTCTCACGGAAGTTCACCATATAATAGTATTGAAACGTCCAAAATAGAAACATCGTGTTTTGTGAAAATACTCAGCACGAAGCCTATTATTCGCATCTGAACCGTGGGAGTGTACGTCGATTATTCGCGTAATTGGCTTTTATTCACAGAAGATAACTATGGACAATAAAAGACACCACAACGTTTTCCTTCCTTCGACACAATCCTTCCCCTTTTACTGGTAAATACCTCCAAATTCGGGCATTTAATACTTTAATCATATTAAAATATCAGCATTGTACGGATCCCCCCGAAAATTATTATGAATTGTATTCGCAACGCATTCGAATTTACCTAATTGAATTGTAAGAGCTCAGTCATCTGAGGGGATTGAGGGTAAGATCGTTTATTTTAAGGACCGTATTAATGTAGCTATCGTATAAACGCAGGCGGGTTATACTGGTATCATGGCATTCCTATTTACACGAGCACTTTATCATGTTTTGTGACAGAGGAGCGCCAGGGTACTTAGTAAATAATGTGATAAGTGAGACTACAGGGTCGAAATTAGGGTTCATTTTGTGCTTCAATGTATTAAATGTATAATATTTTATACCTATTGTAAACTTGTAAGATATAGACTTTATTTTAACGTTATTAAAAAAACTGTTTAGGTGATACATAGTCCTTCCATCCCTTACAACGTATCTGAGCAATTTCATCTTGCCATCTATCATCCGAGCGGAATGTAACACCTCAACACGTTCCTTCGTGGGCAACCGTAAAAATAACTTAATGCAAATGGGAGTGCTGTCGCGAGTTTGTGAAAGCACGATAAGTTGGATCCTGAGAAATGGGTTGAGCTCAGTCCGCCATGAGTAAATTACATCATTCGTTACAATTCGGCGACAGATGGATCTCCACACACCCCTTTAATTAGTAGGTACCTATCTATCTACGCTCTAAAACGTCGATTGTCGTCATTGTGTTTTATGATCATAAAATTGATATACTTAGGTAATTTAAAACTTAATGCAGTGGAATGATACCGATTTTTATGGTAAGTACCTATAGAAAAACAGGTGAACCTGGGTTCGATTTCCGATCGAAGAAGTGAGTCTAGTATCTAAGTACCCGGTTGTTTACTATTATTTATTTTTTAAACAAAATTTTATACGCTAACTACTGAAATACATTAGCGAATTTATCATTTCAGTAAAACAGTGATGACAGCTATCAACTGGGTAGGCGTCGCCGAACTCCCTGCGGGCGCGTCGGATCCCGGCTTCATTAACCCAGATGCGCCCGCGGTGCCAATAACCGAAGCATCCCGTTATCCACACTCATTATAACCATATAGAGAAAAAACATACTTAAGTATAACAATTCTCTAACAGTTCAATGAATAGTTTTATACCACAAAGACAGAAACCTTTTGCTTCCCCGCAGGGACACATCCGTGGCCAGTTTCATTAGGTTAGCTAGATAAACTGCAATGTAACAAAAGCAAGCAGAAATAGAATTAGTAGATAGGTACCTACTTACTCTGCTGATTGATTTGATCGACGCCCTTGGCCGATGGAGATCTAGAAATACAAGTGGCAAATATTTGTCAATAATATATCTATATACACAGTATGTAACGTGTTTCCTATATTCCGCGTCATAAAATGCGAGGGA
Organism: Pectinophora gossypiella; assembly: GCF_024362695.1. Lineage (NCBI taxonomy): Eukaryota > Metazoa > Arthropoda > Insecta > Lepidoptera > Gelechiidae > Pectinophora > Pectinophora gossypiella. The sequence goes on from NC_065405.1 coordinate 7,547,046, forward strand.
AGCGAAGCGACGAGAAAAATAAACACTCAGATAGAACCATCTGCGGGACTCGGCATCAAAAATAGCTAGTGGGTTTACAAGAACATTTTGGCTCGTATTTCATGTGCACATATCCCATTCGGTTTCCTTACATAAATGGCCGATAACACCCGGTCTCTCACTGCATTAAAAAGTCATAGCTGTGAGCATAAATAATAAAAACAAGGGCACTTTTATTGCGCCCATATAGCGCAGCTAAGTGCTGGATACGCCGCAAGACGTTTGTGTCAAATTACACTTTTTATTTCCGCAGATTTTATTATGGTAATAACGCGAGGAGCGCCATGAATAATGTTTCTTGCCTATAATATAACAGGATCGTCAAGTTCTTTGCCCCTGTAGAAAAACGAGCTTCTATTTTACTACAAATTCGTATGAAGCACCTTTTTATGATGTCTTTTTTCAGACCTACTAAAAATATTTATTGCAAGTGTATATAACATTTCCTACACGTATTATTGTAAGTATATAATATTATACGTATATAGGTAGGTGCATGTATTGAAGTGAGTGCTTGATTCATCATTTCCATTGCCATCTAAGGACAAGTTTAGTTGCAGTTGTTTTCTGATAATCTGTGGTAACGCCCATCCTGAAAAGGATTAAAGGAGTGAATTGAGATATCAATCTCAATTCACTCACATCAGTGTGTGTCTGTCTGTGAAATACCTACCTTTGACTTTTGTCAAAATGTCGTATAGATAAGATTTTCATGAATCTTGAACGAATTCGTCCCATCCAAGCACTGAAACCAATCCAAGTCATGAATACATTCGTAACTCGGCGAGTTCGAGTGCTTATTCCTTAGCAAATGTCATGGAAGCCAACTATTGAATTCAATAAGATCTTTTCTATTGCGATCTCACCTACGAATGTTCGTCCGAGATAGCACAAATGTCTGGGAGTAGAGAATGAACACCTACTTGACTCGAGGTTTAAACTAAACGTGCCAAATTACACCGATATTTCTTAAAAGATTTTCTCCAAAGTTCCTTCTACTCATCTCTAGTTGGCAGAAAAGGTTTTCTTTGTTTTCGTAAAAAAATATTTCGGATCATTTCAGAATTCAACGGAGACATTTTTGATAAAATGTCTTCGAATTAAGTAGATAGAAGTTATAAAGAAAGAATATGGAGGCAGTAAAAATTCTTTTAAAAGAAATTCCTGCTATTAAGCTGAATTTATCAGGCGGCGGGCGGTGTGTGTAATAAGAGAAATTTGGCTTTATACACCTGAGACAGTTAACCTACATACAACAAAACCTTAAACATGCGTGTTTTACATTACGTAGGTACGCTTTCTTTTTGCTACCCACAAAGATCTGGATTTGGTAGGTGCCTACATACAATAATTTGGTGAGTCGAATAAATCTACAAAATTTTCCAGTTAGTAGCAGAATGTCAACCAACTAATTTGAACTCAATACATCACATAACACTTTTAAAGACACCTACCTACCTACTTCCTCTCACCTAGCTAATTATTGAGCTGTAGAGATACTGTCTATCTGTCAGAAGTAGGATGGTCACATAATTGGAAAGAGAAGTTACCTACCTAGGTACTGAATTATCTATCGCGGCTACAAAAACTTAAGTAGCTAGATAACGTGGAATATTTTCAGTTACAGTCTAGACTGGAAACAGAGCAAAAGAATAATAAAAGCTATGACTAGGTATTCCAATGTATTTTTGATAGTTTTGGTAACCTAAATCGCCTCAATAAAAGTGCTTGGCCAAATAAATATAGCATACATAAAATGAATCAGCGGAAAGTTTAATATGAATGAACTTATTCTGAAGGCTGCTGTAAAAAAGGCGGGCGGCCGCGGCCCGGTGCCCGATGACTATTAGTTTTGTTCGCACTTTTTTGCGCGAAAACATCGTCCGTCATGTCGAATAGGTACCTATATCTCGGACCGGGGCCAACGATCAGGTTGGCCAGACTGGCTGCGGGCCAGAGAATCTGTCCGGTTTATTCAATAGCAAGCAATAAGTGCCGAATCACCATGTTTTGTTGGAGTTTTGCTTGTAATTTCCTGTTGCTAAAGTTTCTACTTAAATATTAATTACCTACCTAGGATATTTACGCGCTTGTATCAGCGACTATGAAAGAAACGTTGCACCACTCCGGCTGCTTAAGTTCAGTTGAGTTTCCAGCCCTCGACAGACGTACTTAGCTCATCATATAAATTCATAAAAATATTAATGTGAGACCTAGAAATCCAATGGATTTATTACAGGATTTATCGCAGTTTACGGGTCATAACATCCCCTAAAGTACTAAATCAAAAATTTGCACACGACCTGAATAGCACAGGTGAAAATACGTATATCTATCTTACTTAAGGATTTCACTTCAGACAAGGATCGGGAGCAACATTCCCGAAAGGTCACACTTTACATATAACTATTAAGGATTTCGTAAGGTTTTTTTTTTTTGCTGTCCCTACTTAAGTTCGACTTCGCATAGCGAACTCTTCGTAAGGCTGCTTTTCCACCAGAGCTGTGCGAGTGAAATGTGTCGTACGAGGATGTGTAGCTGTGCTGTGGAAATGTGTAGGGGTTTCGACCAGAGCTGTGCGAGGTAAATGTCTCGTACGATGAAGTGTAGCGGAGCTGTCAAAATGTGCAATTTGCGATGCGAGGATGCGTTGCGAAGCTGTGAAATCGTCGCAAACCTCGCAAAATATATATTCTTCGCAGCACATTTCTCGCAACACATCCGTCGCAACACATCCTTCGCACACATATCTCGCTTTTGTATGTAGAATTACCTCGCTTCGCTAAACCCTTTTCCATCAGAGCTGAGCTGAGCGATGATAGGAAAATAAACTGATTCTATTGGTGGATTTTTTCCTCGCACACCGCTTAGCTACCTCGCACAGCTCTGGTGGAAAAGCAGCCTTATGGTAGGGTCAGACGAATTCCGAAAAATAGGCGCAAACCTCTAAGGGGACTTTGTAGATATACCTACTTACACCTAAAGTCAAATCATGGGTTTGTTTTGTATATCCGTTCTTTCACTCAATCAACTGCTCAAGTTTTTTACTAATTTTTCCAGTTATCAACGTGAAAATTAATCTTGACCTAATCTCGCGCGACGATTGTTAATTTAACGAGTTCGTTGTTTCAGTAAATATCTTTCTGTCGATATGAATTAGGTATATTTTCCAATTTATGGCGGGCAAATAATCATCCAGTGAGATTTTATTGCTCGCCTTCCTCGATATAGATGTCACATTTCCTGCCATTTATTAACTCTCCTATGACGTGTTATATAAATACTCGACACATCGGAAAATCGTACGTGCACCCTCACGTTAATTATATAAGGCTCAGGTTAACTTATCCCTCCTTACCTTACCTCTCTCTACACGGTTTAACTTCAGAAGTTAGTTCACGAGAAGCTTCTTTGCTAATTGTATGCAATCTCTTTGCTTCTATGTTAATGACTTCTAGAACTTTCTTTATCGCATTACTTTGTAAGCTTCTGGCTAAAGTCATAGAATAAGGAATAATACTGCGTATAAGTAGAACTACGTATAGTTTCCGTGGTGTGCTAAAGTACCTAATTTATAAACTTCAATTTCTTAAGTGAAGTATTGAAGATATTAATTTCAGAAAGCATAAGTACAAAAATTAGGTAAGTATTTTATTGCCATGACGCAAACATTTCTCATCAAGAAAATCGAAATACTTCGCAAGGCAAAAATGTAGGCATGTTTTAAATTCATCATTTACCTACCTTACAGCTATTACTATCTATACTATATACAAAAATATGTACGTTATAATAGCTACATATTACTAAGAAATTTAAAAACACGCAGTTATGATAATCAACATTTATTTTTGTACTATTTGTATTATAATTATTACAAACAAATAGTAATAAAATACCTAGTATCACAAATAACATGTAGTAGCAACTTACCTATGAAACATTACTTACGCTAGTACAATTAAGTGGAAGAAACTATGTGTGAAGAGATCATTATTAATTATAATTTAAACAATTAAAGGCATAAGGTGACATGCTATCTGGATATTTTGGTTCTGCATTTACTAAGCAAAGTAATTATATTAATTATAGTTATAATCAAACTATAATCAAAGTTCCCATGCAAGATTGCTAACGAAAAATTAAAAAAAAAAATAACAAACAAGTCAGTGATCATTATTTTCCTAAATTTCTTCTATCTACAGCGGAATTTATTTAAAAGTAATAATTAAAAATAAAAACGTAAAAACATTATGAAGGACTAGCTTCATTACTTATTAAATGTGTAATTTGGAAGCCATCAAAAAACTACTGTACATTGTACCAATATCAAAGAAAAACATATAAGAAGTATACTAACAAGTATTAAAATTACGCAAACTATCTTAATAGTTAATGTAATAAATAAGTATTGTAGGTATACTTTGTAGTCAATCCCTGTGGATTTTTATATTATTGTTTAAGGGCAGTTTCTACTCAAACATACACACACAAGGGCGCATGCGTGTGGACAGTGACGTCACTGTCCACATCGGATTTAATAAAAAGAGATTACGTACGGATTAAATAATTAGAAAGAGAATCTAATCAACAAGAATATAATGTACAGAGCCACAAGTAATCAGAACACCTTAAGTTTATATAAAAAGTATTTTAATAATCAATAAAGTCTAAAAAATGTTCTATAAGATCTTTTAGAATTAAAATTATGATTATTGGTGCTGACTCCAGTACACACCATCTATTTTAATTTTAAGTTATAGCTGTCTATTTCTTATCCGCCAAAAAGGAAAGAGACGGGTAATCGACAGGCATAAAATTTACAATAAATACCCTTCCAAAATTGTATATTGCCCAATAACCCGACAGAATTGAGTTAACAACACACGTCCATTGGATTGCATATAAGCAAGATGCCTATTTTTTCGCCCGGGTTATTCATTCATTCACTCATTCCTTTTAAAGTTAACAGTTGTCAATTATTCGTCCCTTTTCTTTTCGGCGGATAAGACAATGACAAGTTAAACTTAAAATGAAATTACGTCGTGTTTGCAGGAATCGGAGTCATTGTGTTCAATTTCTCTTCATAAAAAATCAAATCTAATAATTCAAAATTACTTCTTTTTATCATCTACCGGTCCTGATTTACCATTTATTGTATCCATGTTCTCAGGAATATCTTCTCTTTTCTCTTGTGCAGCTTTAGGGGTGAAGTTACCTTGATTGCCTGGAGTGGTTGCTTCCGTTATTGTATCCATTTTATCCAGAACTTCTACTTCTTCCTTGCTAATTTCTATAAGGTCCTCGGCTTCCATTGTTTCTGCTTCTGTCCCTTTCTCTCCCTTCTTTGGTTTGGAATGAGTCTTCTTATTCGGCTTACCCTGAAAACATCACGGAATTTAGTCGAAAATAAAAACAATAACTACTTTTATACTTCATAACATAACAATGGCTTGCTATTTAATAATTATTAGCGTCAACATGGCGGGACCAATTACTTACTGTTGAAATTCCATTTTCTTAGATCTATTTAACTAGTGTACTATTTGAAAGAAGAAGAAAGAGATAAACTATATTTATCAGCATAACATAAATTAACATTACTTAGGGTGGTATTAATAAACTAATTTCAGCTTCGAGACTGCCCTCAAGATCATGTCAATGTGACAGTTCTCATATAAAAACAGAGACTTGAGCATGATCTTGAGGGCAGTCTCAGCTGAGATTCGTTTATTAATACAACCCTTAGAGCCAATTAAATTACTTAATAATTATTATACTTAATGCCGAAACGGCTTCAGCTCAGCAAAAGTCACAGCCTAGCTGTACTTAGACTATGACGCTATAATATATATTTGATGACAATTACTTCCGCACAATATCCCAGGAAGAGGAAATGACTGAAAACCAGCGCTGGATGGCGCCATAGCATGGCTCCATCGCAGCACAAGCTGAGACATTTCCTTTTGCCCGTATTCGCAATATTCATTATTATCTAGTTCATATAACAAATGTAAATTGTTACTGGCAATAAATTTATTTTATTCTTAGGCCCTGCGCAGACGACAGACTATCCGTGACGCACTTTTTAGTCTGTGAAAATATAACCTATGCAATTATATGCAGTAACGCACACGACGCGCAAAAAGTCCGGCGCGTTACTGCATATAATTGCATAGGTTATATTTTCACAGACTAAAAAGTGCGTCACGGATAGTCTGTCGTCTGCGCAGGGCCATATTCTTATTCTTGATAGGTCTTATTAAAAAAAAAATCTTTTTAAGAAAGAGAGTATGACTTCTTAAGAAAGAGAATATGACTAGTGCTATTGTACTAGTTCAGAAGTATACAAATGCATTTAGACATTGCATTTAGTGTGATGTCACATAGCCTATAACCACCTATAATCAAGACACTTCTAATGGCATCTCATTTGTTTAATTCTGACAAGTTGTTTCGAAGTTAGGTTGGAATAGATGTGTATACACACGTACATACATACATACATAACGTTAAAACACATAACCCTCCTTTTTGCTTCGCCATAGTCGGGTAAAAACAAATTTTATAAGTATATTTAGAATATTTCACAATTTCTTACAACAAAATACTTTTTACAGTTACAGCTCTAAAGAAAAAATCGGACAGAACTCTTAAAAGGATCATATTCAGACATCAGTTTTTCAGATCCTTTTTCACAGCGAGCGTCGTGTTTTATAAAAGAAAAGAGAAATATCAAAACTTGTAAATTATATTTTTACGTAGAAAACCATCCCAAATGTTACCTCTTTCTTATCAGGCTCTCCCATCTCCATAGAGTTTGACGACTTTCGGCTTCGGTTGTGTTTCTTATTGTATTTGGCTTCGAAGATCTCAATGAAATCATGCTGATTCACATACGAATCCGGCTTTTCCTTGGCAAAAGATTCATTGATTTTAATATCTGTAATTAAAAGACAAAACAGATTTCACAAAAACAGACATGTAGAAAAGTATTTGTGAGAGATTATTTGCAATCCTTTTGGGTAAGATGAGTATGTTTATTGTGCAAAAAGTATATAATTGAATACAGTTGGCATTAGAAAAACAATAGTCTAGTGCCTTGTAAGGTAGGTTACTGGTTTCTAAACTAGGTAGGTTCAGACGATATAATAATATATATACATTGTGGCCTCGATTCCTGCAGACACCTCCCAATTTTACTTTAAGTTATACCTGTCATTTATTTTTCCGCCGAGAAGGTAAGGGACGGATGATTGACAGCTTTTAATTTTAGGAAGAATGAGTAAATGAATTGACCGATTGTCCGATTGAATGTCTGAAAAAAATAGACTCCGTGCTTCAGAGGGCACGTTAAGCCGTTGGTCCCGGCTATTAGCTGTAAAAATACCTCCACTAACCCGCAGTGGAGCAGTGTGGTGGAGTATGCTCCATACGCCCTCCGGTTGATTGAAGCGAGGCCTGTTCCCAGAAGTGGGACGTATATAGGCTATTTATGTTATGTATGTATGAGTAAATAAAGTATGCTAACCATTTGACGTGTGCTGTCAACTTAATTCTGTCGAGTTATTAGCCAATGTACATTTTTTATAGGGTTGTTTTAGATTTGTGCTTAAAATTTACGTGTATGCCCCTTTCCTTTTCATGGATAAGAAAATGACTTAAAATTAGCTGGTGTCTACAGGAATTAGCACCATTGTATGAGTATGTAAATTGTAAACATTACCTGCTCCCAGTACTTCAGGAACCATGTAAGGGTACAGCCAGCCGACGAGGGGTGTCGACCCGGCGTAGTAAGGCGCTCGCTTGTGGTAAAACAACAACCCGTCCAATGGCGGCGAGTTGTTTGTAAACGCCGGGTATGACATCATGAACCTGTAATGAAACATCTGAGTCAAGTACCAAATCTAGTTGCTCCTGGTTATCTTTGAGACAGTGTCACTTTTTAGGAGAAGTATTGGTAACAACATAAGCTCACTACTATATTCCAATTGGCGTAATCAGAGGTACGTCCATCGCAAGATGAACAAAGTACCTGCACTTCACCGAGCTTTCTGTTAGACCAACGTCGAGGTACTTCTTCGCTGAAGTAGGAGTGAATAAAAAACAACATGATCAGCTGCTATCTTCCCGGGCTTGTGGTAAAAACAGACAGGGATAGTCTTTTTTAACCGACTTCGAAAAAGAAGAAGGTTTTTAACATTTTGGATACAAATGGGATCACCTATCGCAATATGGTTTCTAACTTAGGAATTTGTGTAAAAAATGAGTATAAAATGTCTTTTATACCGATTATTTCTGTGCCTACCCAACGGGGATTACGTATGTTTATGCATGTGTGTACGTATGGTCATGGGTACTAATATGTATGTATATACTTTACAACCATGTCACATAATTTTTTTTGACAAATTAAACCGTAAGTCTCATTATGTGAAAATATATAATAGTGCGACAGGGTTCTAAAGTGGGTACGTGATATTGCTCATGGCTGTATATGAGTGAAACAAAAATATTGTTACTTTATACAACCAGAGGGGATATGAAGCATACTCCACCACACTGCTCAAGTGCATGCAGAGAGAGATGGAATATGCACCATAGCCTACAATAGCTGCTCTATAGGCTGTTTAATGTTCTTTATTTTTCGTTCATGCTTTACAGGAATTGGTATGTCATGAAACATTTTCTACAGGTATAGAGCTTAATATTAAAAGAAAACTTACTTGTTGAAAGAATCTGGTGCACAAGGTACTTTTGGCAGTACTTTGAAATTTAACTGATTTCTTTTACTCAAAACATTTATACCCGGCAGTTCTGCTAATTGTGATACCAACCAGAAATGACGAAATTCGGTCTGAAACAAAAATTGATATAAAATCATTGTCAAAAAATTATGAAATTCTGATTTCTAAATAAAGACAGATCTAAAGGTGACAAAAAACGTTTTCCTTTTTCTATTTAACCTATTAATGAAATTTAATAAAGAAAAATTTAATAATAAGTGAGTCATTTTGTCATGTTTTTCAATGACATCACAAGCTTGCTTTTTTATACAAATTGCATAGTAATTTCATGTTTTGACGTTTAGTAAATAGTAACTGATTTGCCTAGTTGAAAACTACCCTTTTCCTGCAGAGGTAGGCAGAGCCATAAACCGCATGGAGATAATTTGCAGCTAAACATCCTATTGGAGCTCTAAAACTAGATATTAATAAGTTAAATAGAAAAAAAGAAAATGTATTTATTTAGTAAACAAAGTTATGGTTATGGATGTATGTTGTCCATTTCAGGAGATTCTTTTGTGTATTGCATTATTATGCAGACTCTAACAAAAGGTTGATGAAAACTATATTCTCACCTCTCCATCAGTCATAGGTTGGTTTTTCCATGCTAGTAAGTCTAGAATAAACATTGTATTTATCTTCTCATTATAGAAGCAGTCCAGGACACAGCAGTCACTTGATCTTGTGCTGTGATAAAAACCTCCAGGCAAGGCTGTGCTCCTTTCAAACCTGAAATGGCCTTGTTTTGTGTAACATTTTGTTACACCCTGAAAAAGACAAAATATAACTTTTACATTCATATAAGTACCCTTCTGTTTGATGATTGGAGATCCGAGTATAGCAGTATATTATATTATTTATGTTTTGTTCCATATCAGAAATAACTTATTTATTACAATACTGCACTGCAGTTTACAAGCAATTTTTCTATTGTAATATTCAAATATATAAGGTGTGAGTGACATTGTAACAAATATTGAGAGGGATGATTCATCCCTTGATTCTGAGTTAATATCATGTTTTTTCTTTAAATTATTTTTAATTTTATACCATCGCAATGGATATGTCCACTTCATATTAACTCACAACAATAAGCTGAATAACCCTGTTCACTATTTGTTACGATGTCACTTACATCCCATATAAGTATGTACAAGTTCGAATAGGTGTTAGTGACACCGTAACTAATACCGAGGGGGATGATCTTGAGTTAATATCAAGAAGCATTTCCTGTCAGAAAATTAAATTAAATTTTCCATTCCATACTTTTGTAATGGAAAATTCCACTTGATGTCAAATCAGAATCATGGTCTGAATCATCCCTCAAAGTTTTCGTTACAATGTCACTGGCACCCTGTATGTAACATAAAGTTGTTTACCCGATTGGCCACCACCAGCATTCTTACTCCTTTAGGGCAGGGCACTACAAACCAATTTTCATTAAAATCTTCGGGCTTCTCAACCATCCATTCTGACATCATAAGTACGTTACTATATGAAAGTGATGTTTTATTGAACCCAGCTACATATATGTTGGGTCGATAGTAAACCTGGAAACCAAGAAAAACACAAAAAAGTCTTACATGTGGAATCCGTCAAATCCTATAAAGGTATAAATTTATTAAAATGGTCATTAAATTTATATTTACTTTTTTCTTCTGATGAAATAAATCTTGCTCTTCCACAGCATTCACAAGTTCTAAAATACCCCTAAATTTGTCCAATTTGGTTTGGCGGCTCCTGTGTACAAACAAAGTATCTAAGTATAACACTAAGTTAATGGTATTTAATTTTAAAATTACTCACAACTGATATAGAATATTTAAGTACAAGGGGTAAATATTTGAAAAGAATCTAGTTTCACTTTATCGGTCACTCACGTTTTCTGCATTTCCAAAAGTTCTTTTCGCCGCTGTTCTTGGTTGTCAAATTTCGACGTACCATCATACTTATACAGTTCCACAAAGTTGCTTTTCGATCCATTCTGGGTCTCTGCGACGAGAGTTTTCTCAAATATTTCAAGCACTTCATCCATTTTCTACATCAATGCTTAACCAGATTCAGCACAAAAATATTAAAAATATCTTGTCAATCCATTTTTTTTTTGTTTTGGTTTTCCCCGAAGGGTAAGGCAAAGGGAACTATGCCCATACAGCCATGTCTGACGTATTTTTTTTCTTGATGATTAATGAAATTATGAAAGGTGATGATGATGAAACCTAAGCCCCCACCCTCGGAGTAGACTCCTACTCCGAACCCCAAACGAATTAACTCAAAAGTCCGCATAAACTTTTGAGTTATGAAGCGGCTTCCTGACACGAAGCGAAAATAGGCAGATACACTTTGTTCATTGAATACTCCAATATAATAACACTCGCGAATGTCTTCCGACTAACTTAATGCGATCATTAACCACAAAACACCACTTCGTATTAATTATTTAGATTACTCAATGAAGAAAGCAACTGTCCCGTTCCCGTTTCCCGCCAAAAAGCCTCTTGTCAATCCAATACAAATTTCAAAGGAAAGGGTTGCCAGTGATAATTTGTCAAATTCCCCATATTAAATATATAAGTCAGAAAATTTGCCGATTTCCCACAAAAGTTTACTTTTGTTAATTTCTAAAATATTTTATTATTTTTTGTTGTTTACTTGTTTGTGCACACTGTGACGAGGGACTTTCCCCGAGGCATGTTCTCTAATAAATAATAAATGACGCCGTATTACGCTGCCTTGGTTTAACCTTCTAATTTTATGGATTTCATATATAATTATGCATTTTTTATCTTAGTATGGGTATAAAATGATGACCCCTTTTATAAACCAAGGCACAATACGTCTTCCACACATTACTATCCAACTGGTCAAAATATCCAGCAATATTTATTTTTATAAGTATGTTCTATGTCTACCATTATATTATCATATTTTTTAATAATTGTATATCTACCCGAGTAAAGAGAAAATAATAAATAACTAAATACATACCTATACTAACAGCCTATACCTAAACCTTCCAACCTTCCACTGCCTCCCCTCAATCAACCGGAGGATGTATGTAAATGGAGTATGCTGTCGATACCTCGGTCGGTGGAGGTAATTTACGACTAAAAACCAGGGGAGTTAAAAAGGCTACATCGAAGCAATTCATCTAAAAAAACAATATTGCAATTTGATATTTGCGCATGAAAAAGTAAGTGCGCAATGCAAACATATGTCAAATAGCCATATTGCTTTTTCAGATGGATTGCTTCAATGTGGCCTTTTTAACCCGCCAGGACCAATTGCTTATCGTCCCTCCTAACTCAGAATCATAGGCCTGCAATATCCTCTACAAATAAAATAACTGTCACAAAGTGATTTCGATATTTATGTGGTAATCGAACCCGGCCCTAAATCGTAAGCCCAACGCTGTAATCATTAGACTACAATTAGTTATAAGACGTTAGTATTATATGATCTGTGGTTATAAGCAAATAATATAAATATAAGAAAAAAAACTTAATTGATATATTTTTAAACAAATAGGTAACAAGATGTCGTATAATGGTTCCGATTCCTGATTCCTGATTTCCAACAAGTTAATTTTAAAACGAATAAATAAACCGGGCGAATAAAATAGGCATCTCGCTGGTTTGCAATCCGTTTGACGTGCTGTCTACCTAACTCTGTCGGATTATTGGCCGATGTAAAATTTTTAGACGGTTGTTTTAGATTTCTGCTTAAAATTGACATGTGTTCCATAATTTTTATGCCTGTCGATTACCCGACCCTTTCTTTTTCAGGGGATAAGAAAAGACAGGTATAACTTAAAATAAAATGAGATGGCGTTTGCAGGAATTAGCACCAATGTTTATCTTATTAATCGTTATTTGACTCGCGTGGCGATCTAATGCATTAATATCCCTATCGGTGAGGGATCAAAATCCCCGCAATGAGAGACATTACAGGCTACGTAACCGCTGCGCCACCGAGCTCCTCATCTTACGATTATTTGTCATCAATTAGTCATCTGTTTTCAATAGTTTCATAGGGAAATCCAAAGTATTAGCAGAGCCAGCAGGGCTAACATGCGCACCGTGATAAAATTATCGATCGATTCAATAAATCTTGTCGAAATCGATTAGTTTGCTTTTTTCCCTAACATGCGTGCCATGTCATTTTGTTCGTATTTTGACAGAACGACATGACTTATTAAAATTTGGGTCCACATATTAGCACCAATCGACAAAACGACATAATTATATTGTCAGAATCGGTAAATGTCTTGGTCCCAATTGGGGTAGTCAGAGGTACATCCATCGCAAGACGAACTAAGGGTGGTATTAATAAACGAATCTCAGCTGAGACTGCCCTCAAGATCATGCTCAAGTCCCTGTTTTTATATAAGAACTGTTACTTTGACGTGATCTTGAGGGCAGTCACGAAGCTGAGATTAGTTTATTAATACCACCCTAAGTACCCACGCCTAACCGAGCTTTCTGTTAGACCAACTTGATAAGTGGTGAACCGTATTGCCTTTGTTTAACCTCTAATTTCATGGATAACAGACATAATGCATCTTTTATCTTTGTTATTACACCCAGGCACATAATAAAAAGAGGCAATAATAGAAACATAATGCTATACACATCTGACCCAAATATCAAGCTACAATTATTTTTATATACGCCTCTGCCATTACAATATTTTTTATTAAATTATGTACTCAAGCAAGGAGAAAATAGGTAATTATCACGCTAAGTTTTTACAGCGCCATCTATATATTTTTTTGGGAACGTAGTCTGGTCAGGCCCGGGCTCCTTTCCCTGAATGTCATTCCCCGATCAACTTGGGATTCCCCGCACTTTGAGGAGTTCCCCACAAACTGGCAACTCTGCACTGCAGGCTTACTTGACAGTTGAGTTTTTTAACTTGTTATCTACACGGGGAATGGCAAAGGAAATGATAAAGAATGCTTTCTTCACGGATCTACCCGAGAGCTTAAGGGAGAAATATAAATCAAAATAATTTAAAAATAAGTGATGTAATGCATGTTCTACTTGCCCATACAGTTAGTTAGTCCCTTATAAAGAAGTATAAATAAAACAACTTTTGATTGTTTGAAAATTAAGACTATCCAATGCATTGAAAGTTCGTCTCAATACTCTCATTTCTATTTATATAAGTAACTATGCGATGTACTACATACCTACCGAATTAAATAAAATATTTAGTAAGACTAGTAAATAGACGTTATGAGGCTTGTCAGGGGTCAGGGACCTCTGGGGGTTTATACATAACCCTGAAATTAGAATTGGTGAGGTCGGTCATTGACCTCACAATCAACACGACACAAGAAGCAGATCAATCCGTTTAGACTGCTCAGTGCAGTCAAGTCACTGCACAATCTGCATAGGTAGGTACCTACTGCTGCCAATGTACATCATAATAAATTCTACAGTTTAAAACTTCGCGGTAATTTATGAGGCTACTTCTGCACTATAAATATAATGAGGAAACAATGTTAATGTTTGTTTTCTTGTTTTAATTATTTTGATTATATTTATTGCTATACAAATATTATATTAGTCTAGGGAAAATATAATTCTGATCATTATTTATATTTTTTTATTACATTATTAGCATTATTATTATAAAATATTTTCTGCATTGATGTTGCTATTTTATAGTTTTACCAGATTTGTAAGGACTTGTTAAAATTGTTGCGCACTTGCTGAAAATGTAGAAATTAACTGTTTAATTTTATGCATCCTATATCTTTGTAAAATATTTGGGTAAAATGATGACCCTTGTTAATAGATCCACGCACAACACATCTTACATTCATTATTATTCCGATCAAAATAAAGAGAAGATTGCGTAGCATCATAATTCTTTAAAATAATGATTGCTTGATTTTTGGATCATAATTATAATATATGATCCAAAAATCATTCATTATTTTCATGTATTTTTGAATAATTATGTACCCGAGCAATGAGATAATAGGTAATTACTACGTTAAATCTGTACAGCGCCATCTATATTTTTATTGGGGAACGTAGCCTAGAAAGTCCCTTATTGTATTTTATTATACAGTCCATTTAAATACAATATAAAGAACGCTTTGAATGGATTGTTTCAATCAAATAATGAAAGATGAATAAGAAATATAAATTCCTCATGTTTTACGTAACGTATGTACATGAAATAAATATTGTACAATAACAAATAATTACTTTTTCTACTCCTCTACTTTAATCTGGCATTTAAATAACCAAAAAGTCTAATATAAGTACATACATAATTAAACTCTTTGAAAAAGTGTACGCTCTATGGCCTATAAAAGCATTGTTTACAAAGTGTAACTGTACTATAATGTCGCCAAAAAAGCATTGTTGTTGTTTTTTTTTTTTTTGACCTGGAAACTGGCACCTTTACTTTGTTTGGTGCCATAGATATACTATAAAAAAAGTTTACATTTGCCGCCATTTTCCCGCGCGTTGGAAAATAAATTGGAAAATTTTTGTGTTTCGTTTCAAAACACTAAAAAGTATAAAATAAAAAGGAAAAATGGATGAAGAACTATTGATTACCATATCACACAATACCATTCAAAATTTACATCTTCATTTTTATAAATAAAATATTTCTTTGTATAATTTTTGTTTCATTTAAAATTACGTCGTCGTAGAAAAAGTATTGTATGCAACGTTGTATAACTAGGTCAAAAAATGCTCGTGGCGTCTCTTATTGCGATGTTCGCCAAGGCTCACATCGCAACTCACGCCACTCGCATTTTTTGACCCTTCTTATACAACTGTTGCATAAAATACTATTGTCATTCATGCAATGACATTATGACATAGTTATGTTACACGAAAATGACGTTAAGAATACAATGGTGGTAATGGTTATTATAAAATGGCAACATTATGGCCAGGTTACGAGTTTAACCGAACGTTTTTCTGTTGGCCACCGAAAACAGCCGAACGTTTGATTAGGTCACGTGGTACTTTTGAGTCTTCGTGGCGTAGCTTGTTCAGCTGCTCGTCGAAGCGGCTGTCGGACGGTCGCCTCCCAGCGAGTCTGCGTACGATGTAGCGGCCATTTTTGTTCTTAGTTCATAATAACGTGCGCTTATTTATGTATTTAAACGGATATTTAGGGAATTTTCACGATGACTATTATAGTCTTTCTAATAGATACTTCAGCTTCTATGAACCAAAGAGCTTATTTGGGCGGACGCCCAACATTGCTCGATGTAGCCAAGGGCGCTGTGGAAACGTTCGTAAAGGTAGGTGCAGTGTCATCGACTCTTCAATCGCTTCGTTTTTGTGATCGAATTGTTTATCGCGTGTTAATGTGTGGAAATGATTATTCGTAGGTTCGTCAGCGTGTTCCTGAAAGCAGAGGCGACAGGTATATGCTTCTAACTTTCGAAGAGCCTCCCGCGAACATCAAGGTTAGTGTGGCAAAGTGAACACGTTTTTGATTATTTTCCCATAGAATATGCATAAACAAGCATATTTACGCCGGTTCTGTGATGTCCTTGTGTTAAGCACTTTAATCTGCAATCCAAAACATTTACATACTGCTAAAGTGCGAAATTTACTGAAATAGGCAGCACGACGTAAACAGGACGAGCCGCCGCCGTTGCTGCCTTCGCGATAGCGCTCGCGACTGCGTGCTCGTCGCGCGCTCATTGGCTAAGCCAGCTCGTAATAACGAAATGGCGATTTGGGGGGAAATACAAACATCGCGCTGTCTACAATCTGATATTTGAGCTAAATCGATTAAAATCCCATACATGAATATCTTATTGCATTCTTATTAGCAGCTGTTGTAAACAAATATAAATGACAAAGTGCTGTTGAGTTACGACGCGACAGCTAATTACCTACATTCCACTACCTACCTATTAAAATTTTTGGTTTTTTAATATTTACTATTTATTACTATTTATTTCAGGCTGGTTGGAAAGAGAATTTAGCAACATTCATCAATGAGTTGAAGAACTTACAATGCCTTGGTTTGACAACGATGGGTGCTGCTCTAAAACATGCATTTGATGTACTAAACATAAACCGAATGCAAACAGGCATTGATACATATGGTCAGGGTCGTTGCCCCTTCTACCTGGAGCCTTCGGTCATAGTTGTTATCACTGATGGAGGAAAGCTTTCCAGTAATGCTGGCATTCAGGAAGAAGTGAGTAAACTATTATGGTTTTATTAACAGGATTACAGATACTACTATGTTTTACTACATATCACACTTTTTTCGAATATGAATTTCATAATATTAATATACATATTTCAGACATGTTCTAAATTACGATCAGTTATTCTAATATTGAACTTAACAAAATGGAAAACACTATAAATTATCTTAATTTTAAATTTGTTAGTTACAAGGCAATATTATACATCAATGGCTACATGTGGCAATTGTGGCAGGCACTAAATATATTTTATTTTAGTTTGAGAGCTCATTTTTAAGCTGATACTCTTTTTGCAGAATGTATAAAAATGAAGTAAATAAATAAATAAATAATGAGGAGTTTTTTGGGAACTGTAATAATGTGCATTTGAAAATGTATTTAGGTACTATCCATATCTTATCTAAAGTTGGTTCACACACACATTTGACTGACTTTTAATTTAACCAATGGTGTGGGTTACAAATAACTCACATTTCAAATTAGATACTAACTCATGTACCTACTACATTTTAATATTTTATCAAATAAATATATCTATTGCAGATGAGTTTCTGTATTGTGAATGCTGGTCTAATATATTTTTTTTTATATATCTTTTTTAATTTAAAATATGTAAACAAAACATGCATGCAAGTTTTTCTTATCTATGTCATTGCAGCCATAAAATGCATGTAGGTAGTTACTAGAGATTACTTAATACTTGCACTTTGTTGGATGTGGTCCTGTCAGCCAACCGTTCATAAAATAAATGAAAACCAATTTACTTAATAATAAGTGTTCAAAAATTTTTACATCTTTGTGATATAACTAACTAGTAAAACATGATTTATTTCAGTTCAATTTGCCGATGAACTGCCCGATTCCTGGGTCTGAGTTGACTCGTGAACCCTTCCGATGGGACCAAAGGTTGTTTTCTTTGGTGTTGCGGTTGGCTGGCACTCCAGCAGTGGAGCGGGACACCGGTCTTGTGCCCTCGGATTCGTCGCCCATCGACGCGATGTGCGAAGTCACTGGCGGTAAGTAAAAGAGAAAAAGAAGCCCCTTACAATGTGGGACTTTCCAGGCTACATTACTCAAAAACAATATAGATGGCGCTGTTAAGCTTTTTCTTCATTTCACCTTGTAATTTCATGGATAACGTGATGACCCTTTTTATCACACCTAGGCACAATTTCATTTTCCACCCATTATTATTCTGATCAAAATAAAGAGAAGCAGTAATGTAGCAACATAATTTGATACATAATGTGATCCTTCTTCCGTTACATTGTATTTTTTAATAATTATGTACCCAAGTAATAAGAAAACAGGTAATTATCATGTTAAAGCTGTATAACTCCATCTATATTGATTTTGGTGAACGTAGATTGGAAAGTCCCTTATTATTATTCAAATGTCACTTGAATCTGACTTTAATTATTTGAGCTACTATTTGATTCCTTTTTATGTTTGTAACTTTACATGTGTGTTTGTTGCTTTTTTATTTATAGTTGATATATAGATAGTATAGTTGTCGTTGTTTGATAGATAAATGTAAATGGTACATTCCCTCAAAAACCTCCATTAAACCTTCTACATAAATGTTATGTAGGTACCTGTCAAGAAAAAATACTTAACTGCAAAATTTAGGTCCTTATCTTTGATGTGATGTCCTCTTAAAAATAAAAATAAAATACGTACGAGGGAAAACAAGATTATCAGTAACAATAAGTCAGGATAATTATTAAGCTCTTTAGAAAACATGTTTGACTACTTTTTACGATGTTAATGTAAGTAACTCCATATCAAGGCTTCTACAGTGCAGCTAGCCGCATTAAAATGAAGTAATAGGAAACTTGATTAATTTTGGCCGTTGTTTTTGTAAGTAAATAATAGACGAATCAAAAATGTACATAACACAAATCTACAGAATTCTTCATAAAATTAAAATAATGAAATCAAATGGTTCAATCAAACTACGATCCCGTAAAGTTTCAGTGCGCGCATTCGTTGTTTTAAAATGGGCAGTATGATAATGTGAATGAAAGATAACACAATATGGAACATGAATGTTTCTGGTTTCAGTTGCCAGCTAGATTACACTAAAACTTGCATTCTTAGGGATAATCAGCAGTGACACACGCAAAATAGGCGGTAAACGTTTAGTTGTGGAACCCAACCCGCGGTTACCATAACGTGCTTTATCAGTTTTAAGGTGTTAAAAGACTGTTTGCACATTACAGGTCGTTCGTACTGCATTACGTCGCATCGTATGTTGATGCAATGCATCGACAGCTTAGTGCAGAAAGTGCAGAGCGGTGTGGTAATAAACTTCGAGAAGATCGGCCCGGACCCGCCGCCTATCGACGGGGGTACCGCCCGCGAGGGCGGCGAGGGCGAGGACATAAACCACGAACCAGACAAGGACATTGAAGGGGAAGCCGAACGGAATGGGGTAAGTTGTAACGTTTTTCGAATAATTGCTTAGCGATGCTGTTAACACTAAATTCCTTATAGGGTAAGAACTTCAGCCAGATTGGCTAGCCGTGTTAGGATTAGTTACGGAACTGTTTGACAGCGTTCTTTCGTTTGATTCAACCCAATATTTTGTTTAAAGAAACCATTGAATAGGCTACTGAATCTTCTGGCCGAAGTCCATCGTCATCAACCTTATCGTCGATTTCCATCGGCCGAGACTGAGATCAAGGGAATATCTAATTACCACATTAAAAATATGTAAATCGTAAACATTTAAGGTATTATCATTTAATTTAAAGTAAATTTTATGGGTAATATTCGTCGACTATTTGTTATTGAAACTTACAGAAAATGATATTGCACTACTTGGAACAAATAAATGTTTGAGAAGCGTGAACTTTGGTATTTTATGATAAATCACTTCATATGAATGGCAGTGTATCAATAGCATGTAAAGCCTTTTAGATACGAGTTATTTTTGCCTGATTATATCTAGAATTGGTAGCGGGATGCACGGCGCACTCACATTTGACCTTTTCATACACGCTCATAGTTACTAGAATTTGAAAGGGGAAATATTATCTCTTGTTACTTTGTGTAAAAAATATTCTATTGTAATATGGTACTGAATTTCAAAATGTCGTATTTTTAACTTCAAAGGATTAAGAAGGTACTATTAAATACGATTACGTAGCTAATGTGTTTTAAGTCATTTTAAATACCTTATTACCTATACAATAGTGCTGATTCCTGTAGACACCATCTAATTTCATTTTAAGTTATGCTTGTCATTTTCTTACGGACGGATAATCGACAGGCATAAAATTTATGGAATACACGTCAATTTTAGGCAGGAATTTTAAAAGCCCTCCCAAATTTATAAATTGGCCAACAACCCGACAGAATTAAGTTGACAGCACACGTCAAATATGTTGCATATTAGCGAGATGCCTATTTTATTCCCTCGGGTTATTCATACATTTTAACAGTAACAGTTGTCAATCAGCCGTCCCTTTCCTTTTCGGATAAGAAAACGACGGGTATAACTTAAAATACAATTAGGAGGTGTCTGCAGGAATCTGGGCCATTATTTTATAAGCATGGATTAAACATAAGGTATTTTCGAGACACAGACTTAAAATTTACCTCGAAGAGAGATTTCCATGTAGACGAAGTGGCGGACTAACTTATTTAACAAAATATATCATGATTTTTGCAGTTTTGTAGTCTTATGTTTACATGTAGCTCTGTCCACCCATTTATCTGATTACGGGTGTAAGGTTATGTATGAATGTATGTGTAACTTGATGTTGATATTTTCTTTCCAGCGATGGAACGGCGGTTCGTACCAGAGCAGTATGTCAGCGACGCAGGGCGCGAGCGCCCCGCAGGCGTGGCACTCATGTCGGCGCCTCATCTACGTGCCTCGCACTGTCGCGCAGAAGGGCTTTGCTGTCGGCTTCTGGCCCATACCTGAGAGTTTTAGGCCTGACCCTAATGCCCCTGCATTGGTAAGTACTGAAAATGTTCCAACTTTTTCCTTGATTTTACAGTAATAGAATTTATAACATTTGGTTTTGTAATCTGCATAATGCAGGATGTACCTAAACAAGCAATTCAAGTAGGTTATAGTATATGCCTTGACTAGGTAAATAGATGTATATAGAATGGTAAAGCATTGGTGTTAGCTAGCTCATACTTCCTAATCTCTCTAAGACTATAAACGTCGCATTTTTTAAAAAGTTGATAAAATTTTAAATGAGAATAGAATCAAAGAGTAAATATATCTTCCGTTTCTTTCCAGCCACCTCGCTCAGCCCACCCTGTGGTGAAGTTCACATGCTCGAGCCAGGAGCCGATGGTGATCGACAATCTGCCCTTCGACAAGTACGAGTTGGAGCCTAGCCCACTGACCCAGTTCATCCTCGCTAGGAAACAGCCCACTATTTGCTGGCAGGTTGGTAATGTCCAAATTTATCAGTTTTTACCAGTGTTAGCACGATAAGCCGTTGGTCTCGGTTACTACTTACTGATGTAAGTACGTAGTCGTTACATGACCCATGTCAGGGGCCTATCGCTGGTTAATAATGACCCTGACACCAGGGCTGCTGACCTCAGCAGCTCAGTTAGTCATCCATCTTACAACCCACAGGATAGAAGAAGAAGTAGCCACTAGTCTACTTCTAGCTAGTGTTGGACTCGCGTAAGGACAGGATTTGTACTTATGTACAGAATATTGCCAAGGAATTTTCATCTAAGAGCGCCATTGGTATACTAAATCTTGGGTATAGGACCTCCCGCCGAGATTGTCTAAATTATTTAGAAAGTTCGCTGGCAGGAATATGACAAAAACCATTACAAATGTGTGCAATAATAAGTATTATTCTTTATTTCGCTGGTGTGAGCCCACAACACATAGTATTATTCCTTATTCTATTCCACAACGCTTTTACGCTGTAGAATCATGACTTAATGACGGGTGTCATAGTGACTATAGATCGAAAAATGCGCATGGACAGGATGAGTACCCAGTGGTGTACTTGTTAACACGCTTGTCCCGACTTCACAGCAGCAGCGGTTTCAAGTTCAAATGAGATGTTTTCTTTTAACTATCTCTTTACGCTGTGAAATATTCTATCAACACCATATTCTATATTTTCCAGGTGTTCGTAGCAAACAGCGGGTGCAAGAACTCTGAAGTGAGCCATCCATTCGGCTACCTGAAGGCTTCAACCAACCTGACATGTGTGAACTTATTCGTTTTACCGTACAACTACCCCGTTCTGCTGCCGTTGTTAGACGACCTGTTCAAAGTGCACCGATGTAAGCCCACGCCTGATTGGAAGCTCGCCTTCCAGCAATACCTGGATCGGATGCCATCATACTATGTTCAGGTGAGTAGATTATGATTGATTTGTTTAGATAATTGATATCACGTGGTTTCCAGGATTTGTACCCGGTTAATGGCGATAGGCTCGCCCCCTATTACACGGGACTTGGATATACCTCTTTGGGGGTAAAGGGGTGATGTTATGTTATGTTGAGTAAGGTTTTTTTCCGTAACTTGTTCCCATGGATAGAGACTCAATGTAACGATGTGTAATATGTTTCCATACTCATCAAATTCCGGTAAAACATAGCCTTGAAGATAGCTGTTACTGGACCTTTAAATAAATATAAAAACCACAAACCATGATGTGATAAAGCCTTTCAAGTCGATGGCAGATCGCAGTGCAGTGAAAAAATAAATGTTTCAATTCTAGCTGTTATTTCATGGATAGGCGATAGTACTAGTCGCTTTGCAGTTCTGCTGGGTTAAAAATACCGTATATGCGCAAATGTCAAACTGGAATAATGTATTTTAGATAAATTGCTTCAACGTGACCGTTAATTGTACACTCCCTGTGCAATAGGGTATTTTCCAACTAGTCAAATCAGTTACTTTCTACTAAACGTTAAAACATGAAACTATAAAATTTGTATGAAAAAGCAACCTGTGACGTGAAAAAATGTCGCACTTTTTATTACAATTTTGTTTAATAAAATTCATAATTTAAATAGAAAAAAGAAAACGTTTTTTTGTCACTTTTAGATCTGTCTTTATTCACTAATCGGAATTTAATAATTTATCATTAACCTAGGAAACTACCCAATTACCCGGTTAAATAAACTGGAGCCGAGAATGAAAACGTAACAGGAACAACAGAACGGAAATAATGAAGGCTTGAATGTCAAAAATATGTTTGTAATAACCTTAAATAAAAGTAGGTTGTAAGAGTGTAACGACCTCTTGTTGGTACTCGGAGAGGTAGATTGATCTTATCTATTGCGGCTTTACTGTACATGGCGATTATATGAAAAGTAAAGACGAAATATCTTACGTTCGAAATGAACATATTTCCGCCATAGATTTATAGATAAGTACACCCATTCGAAAGACCTTGTGTTCGCATTTTACAAAACTAATCAGAATTCATTCATTCCACGTAATCATTTTTTATATTAAATAAACTCGAAAAATGACAGTATTTATGTGTTATTTAATTACTACATAATATGCAAATCAGCTCTAAATAATGAAAATAGTGAATAATTGAGTGTTTGAATGGCAAATTATTTAATGAGTGGCTGCATTAGTTCTTCATTTATGTAAAACATTTACGTCTAATAGGTTCCCCTAATTTATTACAATAATGACCGTGTTATCTTTATAACCGATGTGTTTGTTTACCAACAAATCCTGCGTACTATAGCTTTATAAGAAGCTACATAAAGGACATGTTTATACATGTATTTCGACAAATCCACTTATGAATCATATCTATAAATTTTCGACTGAGTCACTACAAGCTCAAAGTAGCGCTGCACCGAGTTCCTCAAGGTTTCCTCACATACGTGCCTAATGACGTCATGGGTACAAATATAATCATTGTCACAATATCTTGAGATAATCGTAAAAAGCGTAATATGTTAATGTTGGTTTGTTTATACAATTAAGTTTTTATCGACAATTAGCGAGATAACTTTTATATTGTTTGCTTTATCAGTCAGTGCCTAGTACGCGATAAAATAAAAAAATAGAAGTTTATTTATTATAGCATAGCATGCGACCTCGCCTGCAAGCATCTTTTCTTAAAATAAACGAACACGCCTACATTTCACAACGCTGGTAAACAAGCAAGAAAGCGCTAAGTGGCAGCTTCACAGCTACGAACATTGGCAACTAGATACTCATTATGGTTTCCTAGTATTTCAGAAGTTATAGTTTGTGGTCGCTCAGACGGAAATTTTCTAGAACCGTTAGTCGCGTACGTTTACAATGAAAGTTGATAATGCTGTGGTACTTGTTGATAATGTTTTTCTAACTGCCACGTGCAGTACTGTATTGTTAATGCGCGAAATGAATTTGTTACATTCAATTATCGTCTATTAAAAATATAAATGTAACTCTGCCACTTTTATGATCATATTTATAAAATAGATTTATTACTGTGCCCCAAGCAAAACTTTTCCACACAGCTTATTTAACTGTTAAAGTATGTTTATAATTGTCTTACTACAAATATCCCCCACGCTACTACCAGAAACTTTATAAACATCTAGCCCCAAATGATGAAAGTTCATTCACCTTTTGAAAAAACAACATACGTACATTCCCATCATAACAGTACATTTATTCCCGTCTATTCCCTTCAGCCTCTAAGACGGGCGCTCGCCAAGATGGGTGCTTCGGCGCCGCTGGTCCAGAGCCTGATCCCGGATACACAGGACAACTCTCTGAGCTTCTCCGTGCTCAACTACCTGAAGAGACTGAAGAACCAAGCCAAGATCGAGTTCGACAAGTTGTGTGCTGACGTCATCAATAAAGCTTCTAGCGCTAACAATCAGAAGGTGAGGCTTTGCGTAATGTACTCGTATTTGATTTCCCTAATCTATATTTTTTATGGCTTGATACGTCTTTTGTTTACGTAGTGAACTACCTCCTTTGATGCCTTTGGGATGTTTTCTGCCTTGCGTAGTATTACATCTGAATATGAACTGATATAGAGACTAATGTAAAGGAATAGGCATCGAAAAAAAAAACTATTATTGAAAAATCTAAACTAGCAATAGCTTACACAGTTTTGTTAGACTCTTTCGCTGATTAGTGATGTATATTCTGGGCGATAGCGATAAAGACTCCACGATGTTCTAGTCACGATGTTATAATTAATGAAATAATTATTAATGTAACCTTTGCTAACCGACATAACGCTTTCTTCCCATATTTTTTAGGTTGCGGAAAGCGTGCGAGTAATGCCACGGTCACCTCTCAAGAAGGACCTGACAACGCATCCGTCCCTCCAAGACAAGTTCTCACAACTGCGGGACCAGCTGAATGAGTTCGGCGGGTTCGTCGTCGGATTGTCACGCGGACGGCACAAGGCGCAAGCGCATACTTACAGGAACCCTTTCGATATACAACGGAGAGATCTGCTTGATCAAGTAAGTGGCATGTTACATTGTCTTAGAACAGGATACATAGATATCATTTTTATGTAAAACGATGTGGCAAGTACTGGGGGGTTAAAAAGGCCACGTCAAAGTCATTTTATCAAATTGCAATATTGCTTTTTTAGATGAATTACTTCGATGTGGCCTTTTTAACCTACCTGGTGGAATAGGCCAAGAAGTAATCAATCACATAAGTATACTGATAAGAAGTCTGGTTGTCTAGTAATGTGTACTAGAACTGTGTACCACAGATCATAGAAACAAGTGAGATACGCCCTTAGCACATTACACTACATTACACGCCACATGTCGCCTTTTAACTCACGTCATGTGAAACGGACGCACCAAGATATTTCTGACTGTATTGCTATATCAATTTACCCGCCGTTCATTGCGTAATAACAAGCACTCGTGATTGCACCGTAAGAAACCAGCAATTAATCGTTTTGTATTTCGGTCCCACCGCCTATGCTCCCACGACATCTATAATAGCAACTTGTTTAGATGAATGGAAAAGGATACATTTTTTGTTTCGTCTGTGTTATCCATCATCATAATTTCCACTCTCAATGCCAATATATTCATAACGAGCTATTTATAACTGTACGTTTCTTCTATCCCCCAGGTGGTCAGAATGCGCGCGAACTTCCTCCAACCATCGCTAGCCCACACGCGCCTGGTAGACGAGGACAGCGTGCACTCTATGCCGGTGGCTCAGATGGGCAACTACCAGGAGTATCTCAAACGTATGACGCCGCAACTACGGGAGATAGAGTCGCAGCCAGTCAGGCAGCATATGTTCGGCAACCCCTTCAAGATAGACAAAGTAAGTTTTGTATGGCGACAAGCTATTTAGTTTCTGATTTCTAATATCATACGCATATATTTGATTTTTGTGCTCCGTTTCAAAATTTAAGTCGCCAAGATAAAGCCAAATCCTTCGGGAGGGGTACAGGGGGGTTAAAAAGGCCACATAGAAGCAGTTCATCTTAAAAAGCAATATTGCTATTTGACATTTGATTTCACTGTGCACTTTTATATGCGCGTGTTGCTTCGATGTGGCCTTTTTAACCCCCCCCCCCCCTGGCTTGAAAATTGGCTAATGAGTTGGTTACTAACTCCACCCACTCCACCAATAGGCAGTTGAGGATGCTCTGTATATCTTCTGAGCCCAGCAGGGGTTCTTTATTTATCAAACTACTCTCTGTAATAGTCAAACGCATAGTAACACTTTGTAATATTGTTGTAGCGCATGATGGTGGACGAAGCGGACATGGACCCGCTGGGCGCGGTGCGCGGCGCAGGCGGCGGCGGCGCGGGCGGCAAGCGCGGCGCCGAGAGCCCGCGGGCGCAGCCCCCCAAGCGCAAGGCCGGCCCGCTGCCGCACCACGTGGTGGCGCGCCGGCCCTCCACGCCCACGCCGCCGCCCGCGCCCTCCGCGCCCTCCGCGCCGCCCGCGCCGCCCATGCCGCGCGTCATCCCCCCGCCGCTGGTTAGTGTTTTGTTTTTTTACACACGGACTTAAACGCAAACCGCAACTCGAGCCCGCAAGTCTCTTCTATCGTGTGGGTTGTGAGGTGGATTACCAACCGCATCAACACTGGTGTCAGGGTTACTATTGAACTGCCAAAAGCCCCTGACATGGCTAATGTAACGACTACGTACTCACATCGATAAGTAGTAACCAACGGCTACCTTGCGAAGGCTAGGCACGTTACCTTGCGAATCACGGATCATCTCTCAGACAGTCGGTTGATCAGCCTGCAATGTCCTAATCATACCAGGGCTCACAAAGTGATAACTGACTACTGGACCACGGAGACCATTTGCCGGGATGAGGTCGGCACCTGATACGAATTGGTGCGGGGCAGAGAGTTATCGTTCTATACGACGAAATCTGATATTAATTAATGCACAGCTTTTTTGTTTCAATATCAATACTTTAATATAATACTTTAATGTCCACGTAGGTGATCCCACCGGCGGCCCCAGCCGCGCCGCCGACGCCGCCGGCCGCGCCGTTGTCCCCCGTCACTGTGCGTCGGCCCACCTCGCCGCTCGCGCCCGTGCCTTCCGACGTACCGTCGGGGAGACCGCCGGAGGTAACAACCTTATTTCATTCATGCCGCCGGTATTAGACTTACCAATCCATTGGGCTCGGCGATCGGAATCGTGTAGTCTAATGCAAATTGGTGGGGGTAACCGTGTGGTTACCATCTTCAGTTGCATCAACACAATTTATATTATTCCCATTTTTATATTTATTTTCGTTATTATTCCCAGGAGCCTCCGATCGTGGACACCGGCGGTGCTGTGAGCGGCCCCGTGTCTCCGCCGTCGACGCCGCCGCCTATAGCGCCGCCCAATCTGCCGCCTGTTGTCAAACCCTTTCTCAATGGAGGTTGGTATATTCGGCAAGAGGATAAAAATCCTTCGATCGGCTGGCCATGATGCCAAGTCTAGGTGACAACCTAGTCAAATGAGATACTTTTTTTGAAACGTCAGTCTATATAGTGTTCGTATTTGTATGAGGTCAAGGTCATTGTCAGAACGAAAAATGAGTTTGTCATTTGATCACCTGAGTCCCGTGATCCCAAATGATGTGGGATGCGGAGAAAGGAATCTCAGGACAGTCAAGAGTTCTCAAAACAAATTGTAGTCACATTTGGTATTGTTGTCCTAAGATTTTCATATTTATTTCATAAAGATGATCATAAGAGAACCTTCACACGAGTATTATGAGTTGTAATTTGTAATTGTTATCATGAATAATCAAAATAATAGTCTTCGAATAACTTACGCTCACGCATTTCATTGCATATCAACTTACATAGAATATATCTTGACAATCAATAATCCATTTACAGACGCGTACACAACAATGGGCAGCAAGATGCCACGGTCGCCGTCTCCTCCAAACGAGGTGGTCCCACCTCCCATCGTGGTCACGCCAGCGGTGACGTCAGCAGCCGCAGGTGCGGGCGTGGGCGTGGCCAATGTACCCACGCTGCCCAGTCCCGTGGTCGCTCACGACACGCAGGAGTTGCAGATCAACGCGATCCTGCAAGGCATTGCGGCTGAGAACAATTCCAACGCGCGGGCCAAAAAAAGGAAAAAGAAGGTATGTCTTATTCGCTAACGAAAGTTATTTAGGTTAAGTAATTGAATCTCATATTATCTCTCTAATTGCCATGACTTCATTCGTCTTATATGTAAATTAAGTTATTCCTATTTTAATAAATATTATGGTAATTAATCAAGCGTTTTCTTGTCTAGAACGAGAAGCCGGAGCCACCCCCTCCTGTGGTGGTGCCTCCGCAGCCGACACGCAAGGAGCTCGCCGACATCCGCAAACACAACCTCACCGTGCGCTCCGAGGTGTATCGAGCCGTGCGTCGTCCGGGGAAAGGTACACATACCTAACTATATTATTGAAACAATTATTTGTATCGATATTTCAAATCGGAAAACTAACGCTTTCTTTCTTTTGCAGATTTCACAAAACTTTTCGAGCAATTAAAACTGTTAAAAGGTGGTGTGGACATTAAAAAGGAAGTGGTTCGTGAAATAATAAACGAGTCGTTAAGGTTTAAGAGAAAAGCGCTTGCGAAACTGTTGGAGGACTTTTTAGTGGGTCTAGAGAAGAACGGAAGTAGTGCCTCGACGGTCGGTATGAAGCGGCTCGCTAACTCTGTCTACAGTGCGACGAACAATCACAGCTAGTGGTCGCCGCGCGTCGCGTGGACGATGCCCCTCTAACACGAACATTGTGACATGTGAACCAGTTCGTCTTAAGCTCAAACACGATTGGTCAAGGTACATATTTTTTCTTCTGTTCCAAATTGATTGTGAAGGGACAACTTCGTTCAGTATGTAGTCATTACGTACATTTACATCCGTGTTAGACAACAGACTCAAATATTTGCTTGATAAATTAGTTGTATCAAGAGAAAGATTTCCGCCTAAATGTAGGAGAAAGTGTTAAAATGTTTCTTTGAAATTATGCCAATAAATAGGGAGACATACCATAGTTTGTAAGAAAAATGCTTTCCTAGTCTGTTCCACATTCGGCTTAATCTGTAAAATTAATTTGGAGCATTTATTTTTTGCACTGTACTACATTATTATTTATGATTCTGAAGTCTCGAGGTTTTATCCTCTGACCAACAAATTTCCGAGTGTTGATCAAAATGGACCAGTTTTTCCTGTCATTTTGTGTCTTATATATTGAACTTGTGAATGTAAAGGAAGCAATATGAATTTATTATTAGAAGATTACGAGTGTTGTTACGTGCAAAATGACGGTAAAATTGTGTTAAGATATGTAAATATCGCTGTAAATATAGGATCGTGTTATTACCAATGAAAAATGTACTTGTAGGATGCTTCGACGCATCAGTAATGCGGCCATCAGTGTGGATGGAACGACGTACAATCTGCAACACAATGGGAAGATAGCTCTGTGTCTCTAATACTTGGTATTTTATTAAGGTACCTATTTAAGCTGATATTTTTATTAGGACATCCGTCAATTATATATCTTCTATACACCTTGTAAAGTTTAAATCACGGGACAATAATTCGGTCTTTTAATTTAAGTAATATCCCTAGTGGCAGATATCACGACAGTCCGTTAACACTGATGGAGGCTTGGTCAATTGTAAAGTGTATTATATCGTTTTATAAATAAATTATGATCCTTATTGGATTTTATTACGTGTTTCATTATAGAGGCCCCGTATCAATCCAGGAAATATGTCGCATTATCTTGATTCAACAGCATAAATAAGTAAACTATTGTGTCGCGTATTGTGACGGGAGCCATCGGTACGGCAATGCATGCATAGACTAGGTACTCTGGGCTCCATCCCACTTACGTTAAACTGAGTACTGCGGGGCGGAAGGCAAGAGGGAAACCACTGCCCTATTTTTCCCTAAAAAGTAGCATCCATGCTATACCGAGAATGCTACACTGACAAGAGCGTGGCTCTTAAATTAGTGATGATGATGTGATTTTGTTAATGATGATATGACTGAACCTAATACACACAAGACACTACCGATAGTGCGGTGTGTAGTGTAACGGGTTTTTACGGAGAAGTTCGCGTTTGATTTTACGTTTAAAATCGACTACTGTCCTACCTAATCGTGAAGTACCTGCTTGTCTAAATCACATCTAACATGTTCAAGGATAGATTAGTACGTGTGGTATCGCGTCGCCTGGCGGATGGTAACCCTGTGGCTAACGAATACCGCCAATAGTGCTCGCTAATAAATCACTAATATTTGCACTATCATCCGCTCAATTTCAAGTTCTTTTATACGCGATCTATTTCAAAATATTCAAACTCTCTTCTTATTTGAATCATTTGCATGTCATTTAATTTCATTAAAAGCCTGTTAGAGAAAGAAGTAGGTAATAGTTTTCGAAATGAATCATTTGTCTTCTCTCTTCGCTGCTACTAACTAGCTATATCTATATTTAGGTTGTTTCGAAACTACACCGTTATGGAGCGTACTCGTTCGGTATGATGTTTCGAATAAACATTTTGTGCACAAACCGCCTTGGGAAATTGAAGGCGTCGAAATGGGCTGCAACAACAGAGATAATGTAAACGCAAAATTGGATGCGCCGCGTCCACCCTCCTGTATTGGGTCCCGCCAGGACCGCAGTTGGACGGCGATATGAGGTCCTAATAACCAATAGCGGACACAGTTTCCGTTACTTTATTATATAGCCTTGTATTGCAAGTAGTATCGGAACCTATTTACCATGTGTTCGTGTATATGGCTTCTAATCAAAGATTCACCTCGTACTTTTTTACGTATGTTGAACGTATCGAAAAGTTTTAAGGCACTGCGTCAAATTAAAAGACGCTTGGCTATTATTGGCCCCGATTCCTGTAGATATCTCCAAATTTTATTTTAAGTTATACCACCAGGGACGGCCCGGGCGAATTTTATGGGCATCTCGCTGTCATGCAACAAGTTTCTCGAGTCCCGTGCACTTAATTCTGTCGGAGTATTGGCCAATACAATATTTTAGGAAAGTTTTTTAAATTTCTGCCTAAAATAGATTACCACTTCAAATAAAATTAATTGGTGTGTACTGGAATCAGCGCCATTATGTGTCACAATCACAGGTCAGAATTCAGAATGAAGGCTGTGATCTCGAAACAACAGCACCACATGAAGGGAAACTCCGGCCCCCGGGCCCTTTAGCATCGATGGTTACGCGCGCAGTCATTTAGAATAGGGTAGGTCCGCGGCCCTCTTTCGTTGAAGTACAGAATCGTCGTAAAGTCAAAGCAAGATTTTCGTCAAAATATCTTAGCGTAGGTAGATTATCGATATAGGCTATCAGTATATCAGAAAAACTACCGGCCTCCGTGGTCCAGTGGCTGAGCGTTGGGGTCACGATCCGTAGGTCCTGGGTTCGATTCCCAGTGGGGACATATCACAAAAATTACTTTGTGGTCCCTAGTTTGGTTAGGACATGTTCTCCTGATTGTCCGAAAGTAAGACGATCCGTGCTTCGGAAGGCATGTTAAGCCGTTGGTCCCGGTTACTGCTTAGTGATGTAAGTACGTAGTAGTTATATGAGTCATGTCAGGGGCCTTTGGCGGCTCAATAGCCACCCTGACACCAGGGTTGAGGTTGGTAATTCAACTCACAACCCACACGATAGAAGAAGAAGAAAAAAAAATTAAGCAAAATTAAAAATTTTTAAAAAACCCACGGCGGTAAAAATCTCATCGAAAAAGAATAAAATAACTCAAAACCCCCGACTTAACCCAATTATTATGTAACGAAATATTATATTAGACTTAAAAATACTTTCTAAAAAAGAGTTGATATCTCGAGACATCGGTAATAGATATACTTAAGTACCTAAACAATGAATATGGATGTTTACAGTTTTTTCCTAACGTGTCTGTTTCTCGAAGATATACTTAAATGTAGCGATAATAATTTTACCATAATACATAACCGAGGAATATCCGTCGGGGGCTGCCTTTTCTATATGAAATTTCAACAAAAATTTAATCATACTCATAAGTGTATTTTATGTCGTCGTTAAACATCTACAATTCTTCAATAATTGTATTCACGTCACTAGAAAAACTTTAGCTGGGTTAATGGCAGCCCCCGACGGATATTCCTCGGTTATGTATTATGGTAAAATTATTATCGCTACATTTAAGTATATCTTCGAGAAACAGACACGTTAGGAAAAAACTGTAAACTTCCATATTCATTGTTTAGGTACTTAAGTATATCTATTACCGATGTCTCGAGATATCAACTCTTTTTTAGAAAGTATTTTTAAGTCTAATATAATATTTCGTTACATAATAATTGGGTTAAGTCGGGGGTTTTGAGTTATTTTATTCTTTTTCGATGAGATTTTTACCGTCGTGGGTTTTTTAAAAAATTTTAATTTTGCTTAATTTTATTTCAGACTTTTTAGAGAGCATATACGAATTATAATCTATATAATGTGTAGGTAAGATCTCGCAAAACAATAAGTGTGATTCATCCTACCACATAATATTAAGTCCCTTATTATATATTATACAGTTGCTTTCTGTTTAAAGTTACCTCTATAACACTCGTCTGAGAACATGCACCAATCACCCACGAACTCATTCCTGAAATCCGCATGGAAATCAGACAATACGTTTTAATTTTAATAATATTGCAATATAAACGTTTCACACTAATATAGCAGCGCCTCCTAGTGAGTTAATATCATAAGACTTATTTTAGACCATGCACCATTCAACTACGAACCCATTGCTGAAAACCGCATTGAAATTGGACAATTCGTTTTAATATTATTGCAATACTATTTTTCACTAATATTGTAGCACCCTCTAGTGAGTTAAAGACGTAATTTTTATTATTTGGGAACATGCAATAAGCTACCACGTACACATTGCCGAAAACAGAATTGTAATCGGACATTTCGTTTTGATTATATTGCAACATTGTTTTGCACTAATATTGTGGCGCCCCCTAGTGAGTTACAGCCATGACACCTGTCTAAGAACATGAACTCATCAAACACAAACCCGTTATTGAAAACCGGCTCAAAATCGGATCATTAGTTTAAAAGATAGGTGGTAACATTACTTTGCACAAACGCACACACAAACATCTCTCACCCTAAACGCATATACCTGCTCCGTTCCGTCGTGGGTAATAAATGTAATTAAAATTATACTAACCGTAATTAACAACACTTTGCTTTACTTAATACATAACATACATAAACTGCCTATATACGTCCCACTGCTGGGCACAGGCCTCCCCTCAATCAACCGGAGGGGGTATGGAGCATACTCCACCACGCTGCTCCACTGCGTGGTGGAGTATGCTCCATACCCCCTCCGGTTTTTACGGCTAATAGCCGGGACCAACGGCTTAACGTGCCCTCCGAAGCACGGAATCATCTTACTTTTTCGAACAATCAGGTGATTCAAGCCTGAAAAGTCCTTACCAAACAAAGGATAGTCTCACAAAGTGATTTCGACAATATCCCCATCGGGAATCGAACCCGGACCACCAGATCGTGAGCCTAACGCTCTAACCACTAGACCACGGAGGCTGTTTACTTAATACCTACCTGATTATTGAGTGATGGGTTCAACTTTATGAATTAAATGAGGATTAATTGGATGAATTTGATTCACTTGACCACACAATCCACGTGCCACTTATAGTCGATCTTGATTTTTCTTTAATCTTCGCCAATCACTTCGTATTAATTGATCTACAATTTATTGATTGTGATCTTCTCTGAAATCTGGCTCGAAGGACCATGAATATGCCTGATATGCCTTTTTACTGATTTTTAAGGGATTTAGGTAGCAATGAAACAGCACCGTGTTCGACGTAATTACGTGTAATCAATGGAACCGAAAAAAAAACGCCTGTCAAAAACAATTAACTAATAAAAACTATTGCAAATAAATTGCTATTATAAATTGAAGAGGCGTTTCGAATAATATTTATTCTAAACACTAATATTGTGGCGCCCCCTAGTGAGTTACAGACATGACACCTGTCTAATAACATGAACTCATGAAACACAAACCCGTTATTGAAAACCGCATCAAAATCGGATTATTAGTTTAGAAGATAATTAGTAACATTTCTTTGCACAAACGCACACACAAACATCTCTCACCCTAAACGCATATACCTGCTCCGTTCCGTCGTGGGTAAAAACAAATTAGGTACCTATATTTTTAGGTTCTATTTCTTTATACCTATTATTATTTTATTAGCTACTGGGCACTGTGATGTCCATGTAGGAAAGGGCGTTGTCACACAGGTGCCTGTGCGCATTACGAGTATGTTTGTATCATTAGCGCATCGACACTGCACACGTGACCCGACTATAGTAGCCAACCCTAATCGCAGGGTAAATCGAGTAAGGTGCACTTTTGGAGATTTTCCCTATAGGTACTCTATTAAATATAGCTTGTAGGCAGGTATTCGTACACCTAGTACTAATATCCAGCTATCATTCTAATCAAGCTTATTCAATAAAGCATCATCATCATCAGCCGTACGACGCCCACTGCTGGGCATAGGCCTCCCCCAAGGATCTCCACGACGATCGGTCCTGCGCTGCCCGCATCCAGCGGCTTCCCGCGAAAAAAAGCATAGCATAAAGCATAAAGCATAGTTTCATTTAAATCAATGAAACAATACAATGGTTAAATAAACAGGGGTCCCCAAACTAAACAGCCTAGCCCAGGCTTGCCTTAAAATAATATACCTACCCACCGAAAAATAAGATTACATCTCTTAACATGGTCATATTAGTTCTTCAACACAGTTAGGAATGACGCATGTTTCTAGTGTATTTTAAAATGAATAAGTAAATAAGTTTTTATTGGTAGGTAGGTACTTTTTAACCAAAAACGATTCCAGCTCTTAGGTCACCTACACCTCTGCTTACCCCTTTAGGGATACAGGCGTAACGCTATAATGCTATTTCTGACCAACAATTGGCTTCTAAAGCGAGGTCATGACACTAATGATCTCCCGTGAATGCGATTTGCTTTTGACTGTACGAATTTCTATTCCTTGTTGGTACTTATTCATCACTCGAGGCTGCTAAAAGTTATTCTCAGTAACTTTGAAATCTAATTAGGCACGGTTATTAAGATTTCGTCGACTTAACTTCCTACCTCCTACAAGCTTTGTACATAATTTCAGACTATTTCACACTCCAATACAAAGCTTAAGAAAACCCTTTAATAAATATGTTGAGTACCATTTTGGAATAGTCTTGCGTATTCACTTACTGAAATTTTCAATAACGTTTATTCCCAAATTGAAGTTCAATTAGGTTAAAGATATCCTACAGATTGCCATCTCATTGACAATTTTATGTCAAATAAATAATTCCACAGAATTTTGTTATACCAACCTAATTTAGTTAACTGAAGATGGAAAACGTGGAGATTGTAATCGTTCCTATTTCTAATTAAGAAACTGGATCTTTCTATTTGTTGGACATTGATGTAAGTAAAATATTATTGAAGGATAATGTTACCGAAGAAATTGCCGTGGTAGCCCTGTTGGTAAAACGCTTGCCTCTCACTTTGAGGTAGCAGGTTCGAATCCAGCACAGACCTAAACCAATGATTGTCGAATTTGTTTTCGAAATTCATGTTTGGATCATAAATGATAATCACGTGCTCAGCGGTGAAGGAAAACATCGTGAGAAATCCCAAATTCCCTTGAAATGCATTTTCGGGGGTATGTGATCTAACCTATATTGGGCTGGTTTTCCCTTCGCGGGTTGAAAGGTCAGACAGGCAGTCGCTTTTATAAAAAACCGGACCTGTCAAATCTTCAGGTTAGGTAAGCGGACCCTGTGAAAAAGGGAGATGATGAATGTTACTCAAAAAATAAGATTATTTCACAAGGCGTTTTTAAATAAATGTTTATTTGAAGATGAATATGGTATTCTGTCAGTATTCTCCAAATCTCCCAGTACAAGTGTCCAGTAGTAGCTAAAGAACGCACTGTCGCAATCCAGACACTCCATAAGGGCATATTACACATACCTGTCCGACACGTTAGATGTGTCAAGGTCGCGGGTGGTAACCATGGTTACTCCCCGCTGATTTGCTATTAGACTACACGATCTGGGGCCTATTTCATAAAACTTAAAATTGTAAATTACAAAGACAATTTGATGTACATTGCGGAGTGTGTGATCACAAATATTTTGCAGTTTCAAATTAGCTACGTAATGAACACCAAATTGTCGTTGTAATTTACAATTTTAAGTTTTATGAAACAGGCCCCTGATCGGGAAACGGGGCTTGGTGGGGAGTAACTATGGTAACCAACGTGACATTGACGCATCTAGTCTATCGGACAGTTGGGTGTAATAAGCCCTATGCAAAGATCTCATTCTTACCATGTGTCACCTAACGCGTACCTAAGTGCGAGGGAGACACACTCGCCCTTTCCCCTTTACTCTTTAGCGGTTTACGGCCATTCAAGTCTCCAGAGGGGGTGTCGGCGCCGAAATGGTGCGGGGCGAAGAGTTATCGTTCTATACGTAATATTCTTCTTTATTCTATGACACTTTTAAGCTGCAGTGACTGTATGGAGTCTGCATGAAGTGTTATAAGTACCTGCCTAACTTTGTTTTTTTGTAATGTTCGAATTGGTATGCACCCGTCCACATAGAAAACTGCGCGCCACGTTGTAATGTTTCAATACAAACTCATGCTTCTTAGAGAACGCTCTTCGTACTACCTCTATGCATTAGTTAGTAATGTAACTAGTGAAAGAAATAGCCACCTATGCACTTCCAGGATTATCTAGGGAGCAATAAAAAGATGAGCAAAGTGCTTCTTATTTTTCTTATCTATTGGGTCGTACCTTTGATGTGGATTACCAATCTTATCAACCCTGGTGTCAGGGTTTATGAGCCGCAAAGGGCCACTGACATGGTTCATATAACGACTACTTACTGTAGAATAGAATTGAAATTGTTTATTATAAAAGGACGCCACACACAAAGACAAGACAATAACATCACTTAAAATTTTACAACAGTAAATACCCAGTAACCGGGATCAACGGCTTAACGCGCCTTCCGATTATTTCCGAAGCACAGATCATACGAAGCAAAGTGCTAGTAAGTAATAATGAAAATATAGCGATAATAAGGGCTATACAACGGGGCTCCTCTCATGGCCACAGTAATTTATCGCTGAAGGGAGATTTATTTACATTTGTATCCATTCCGCTATCTAAATTACGAGGTTTATCGCCATTTGTCCAGTTAATGCTATTTTTACTGCCAGCTGCTCTACGATTACACCGTATAGGGTGTCTCGGCCTTAAATCGTGAGACATAATTTGAACCCTGGGGAAGATCGCTAATAGTTATTTTCATCAGTAAGCAATGGGTGTCATATGCTGTAAAGATTTGTTTTAGTATTTTCTTGATATAGTTTGCTTGTATATAAATATTTTACTTACTACTTACTTACTATAAAATACCTTCCCGTTGGTCCTGATCATGATTAGAGACAACAAGAATAATATACGTAACAGAATATACCTACGTATAATGTGGCTTATCATATAGGAAGCACATAAAAATCCTCCTTTTACCTGTGGTCCCATGTAGGAAGTAGCCTGTTAGCTGTAAGGCAGTAATTATTTCAAAAGTGGCAGAAGAATTGTCTTCTGGCGACTGGTGACGTAGGTTCTGCATACCGCAACAGAAATTGCAGACGAGAACATAAAGGTACACATCACGTGTAACGTAGTACATAAAAATATGAAAATAAAGTTTCTTTCTATCATGACTTTTTGGTCTAGACAAATATGAACATGTAATTCTATCTAATACATAAAGATCAGTCTGGAACATAACCTGAGACCTGACGCGCAGCAGTTAGCACACCACCATCGGAGCTAGGTCGTTATTCATGTTGATTACTGCGTGGTTTAGCTTAGTACATTACGCCGGCCTAATCTAGGTGTAAGCCTAGGCCTTCTGCATTCATCTGCTATAATTACAGGGAGGTAATTATACTCCACTAAATGTGTAGCTACTATAATTTATACATTTGTACTCAGTTGTACCTAAGCATGACGATCTTTGGTCATAGAATAAGGAATAATACTACGTATAGAACGGCAACTCTCCGCTCCCCACCAGCGACTGAGCTAGGCTTACATCACCTCCCATCGGTCTTACTATCTATATAGTCTTCAATCGTATGGGTGTCAGACGATACACACACAGTTGCGTGCGCGTGTACGATAACGCCAATGTGTAGTATCTGTGTAAAACGAGTTTTTTTGTATGAAGTGTCCGGAGTGTACTTTAGTGTAATTAATGACTAGTCTAGACCTCTTCGTCACTAAGCCGAGGTACGGTATCAATTTAGGAAAGTAAACGTTTAAGTGATTTAGGTTTAATTTCTCCACTCTAACCTACGGGCACGGGCAGGCAGTGGAGAAGCGGCGGTAAAAAGGTGCAAAATGTATGTAAAAAGAGCTTTATTACTTAACCTTTAGGCAGATAAAATCAGAGAAGCTAAAAGAAAGAACAATATGAAAAAGAAAACCAGCCAGTGTCGTTACAACAGGACCATTTCCACTTTGGGAACCATACCACCTCCGCGATTAATTGAGAGGCCGATGCGACAATTATAGACTGTTTATCTTCTAAAGTTGCTATTTAAATAGCACTTGACCATAAACTCACCTGATGGTGAAGTGGCTTAAGGTGGAAAACGCTAGTTTACCTAGCAAAGTTTTATTCATTCTAGCCGTATTCATTATTAGTTAGCAAAAGACTGAAGTCTGTGAAGATATCTTAAGTAGGTAACTAATCTGTGGACAAACCTCTGCTAGGTACGCATTCGCGCTTGTTATGAAATAAGCTAAAATAAGGACGAACTAGGGATAAGTAGGTAGGTAGATTATTCCAAAAAGCAAGCCTTGATGTCAAAGAGCAATTTAGCCGTATCGATTTTTCTCCATGACTAGTATTGCGGAACATCCTAACGTGCAGCGTGCTATAAATGCGAGAGAACGGTAAACGTGTAAGATGACGGAGTACGGAACCCTCTCTTGTTATCATATTTATGGCCGCATGTTCCGAAAAATTCTGCCGTCGATGTAGGTTACCTACCAGATTTTTAGTCGTACGATAAATGTATAGAGCTCTTATTTGTTTCATTTCTTAGTTTTTGTTTTACTTTTGATATACATATGAAGAAGTGTAAACTAGAATAAATTTTTGAGAATCGAAGAATCAAAAAGAAATTTGCTTAAAGAAGAATTTATAAGATTGCAGTGGGGTAAGTATTGTGGACTAGCACACATGAAAATTATGTTATTTTAATTACTTATAGTTTTTGTATACTGAAGTGTTAGAAATGTAATATTTATAAAAAGTGGTGTTGTTTACTAGTCACATAAATATTTACAAAAGTACATACTTGGCAGCTCTTACTAATTCCTCTCGCCGTGTCGTTGCCCCTAGAGTATTAACACGCCTAAAATTTATTTTTCATGGGAGTCACCTATGAAAATTTTACGGCATTTGTTAACTGCAGCGCTGAAAATTGCCTATAAAGGCTTTTTTCAATTTTTAAGCGTTCACTTTGTAAAACAACACAAATATACCTATTGCTATTGCTATGTGCGAGTAGGACTCGCACGTGATTATGATATGAATATATTGTAACAAAGTCTTTTTAGTGTGTTACTGGTTGGTTTGTAAAAAGCACATTACAATGACCATTAAATGTGCAAAAAAGATAGCAAACAATTTTTTTTTACACATAACTTTTGTATTTTGTACCTGACATTTGGGCAGAAGGCAAGAGGGAAACAGTAGCATGGAGAACGATACACCGACAAGAGCGTGGCTCTTAAATTAGTGATGATGACCAGACATTTATATGCATTTATAAAAGATGAATTCACTTTCATAAAGATGTTCTCAAGATTTTCGTTTGTTTGTGGAAGTGCGTGGTCTCTACCTATCGGGAACGGGAACAGGACGGTTGCTTTCTTCATTGAATAATTTAAATAATTAGTACGAAGTGGTGTTCTGTGGTTAATGATCGCATTAAGTTAGTCGGAAAACATTCGTGATAGTGTTATTATATCGGAATATTCAATAAACAAAGTGTACCTATCTATTTTCGCTTCGTGCCAACAAGCCACTTTATAACTGGACAATTTATGCGGACTTTTGAGTTAATTCGTTTGGGGTTCGGAGTAGGAGTCTGCTTAGGTTTCATCATTTATCGTCATCACTTTTCATCATTTCATTAATCATCTCTCTCTCTCTCTATTTAAGAGCTGCGCTCTTATCGGTGGAGTAATCGCCATTCCTCTCTTCTTCCCGCCAAAACCTTCACCTCCCGATACGACACGTCCTGCACCTTCTCTTTTATTTGTTTCATAAATGTTATCCTAGATCTACCCCTTCCTCTTTCCCCTTTCTTTCTTCATTAATCATCATCAAGAAAAAAAAGACATAAGACATGGCTATGGGCATAGTTCCCTTTGCCTTGCCCTTCGGGGAAAACCAAAACAAAAAAAAAGGTCTCTGCCTACCTCAACGGAAAATAGGCGTGGTCTTATGTGTGTATGTTATTTTGTTTCATTGTAAACAATAGACACGAAGATAGGTATAAGTAGGTATATAGTATTTCGGTATGCATTGGGTAACTTTCTTGTGCAACATTAATAAGATGGCGATTAAAATAACGTAAGCTAATAACGACAAAATGAGGTAAATTTAACTCGTGAAGCAGAAGGCGAGCCACGGGACAGAGGCAGACAGACAAAGCTAGGTATTAACTAGGTAGGTAGGTTATTAACTTGCTCTTCACATAGACATAATTTTGACACCAAAGCTCTATTGTAGCGCTGCGGGTTTGCGAACTTTTACGAGGTGAGGTACCTAGAGTTTATCAATGAGGGTTTTTCAATGACTTTCCAGGCGACTTTCACCGAAAACTATATATATTTTTTTAATGTGATAATTACCTATTTTGTCATTACTCAGGTACTTACATAATTATTCCAAAATAAAATGTAATGGCAGGACAATGTGATGGCAGGTTTAAAAAAGATGTTGCTTAATATTCGGATCACATTATGTATACAATTATGTTGCTACCTATATTGATTCTCTTTATTTTGATCAGAATAATAATGGGTGGAAGATGTTATTGTGCCTGGGTGTAAAACAAAAAACAAAGATTAAAGATGCATATGTCTGTTATCCATGAAGTTAGAAGGTTAAAAGAACAAGTTTTTCAATAGCCTTTATACTTATAGAGTTATGAAGAAACTAACTCTCAGGTAACCAGGTAGGTACTGTTAGATAGAAAAGAATCGATCGACCTAATATCGACTAATACATCCCTTTGCTAATGAACGTCACAACACTGGCTGACGTACTGTGACAGATGTTTTTCATACCGCGTAATGAGACTATTGTAAAATGTTATCATTCGAATCTCGGTGGGAACATATCATAAAAATCACTGTCATCCCCAGTTTAGCACATTGCCGCCTGATCAACCGATTGTCCGAAAGTAAGATGATCCGTGCTTTGGAAGTCACGTTAAGCCGTTGGTCCCGGTTACTACTTATTGATATAAGTATGTAGTCGTTACATGAACCTGTCACAGGGGTTGCTGTGGTTGGTCTATTCACAACCCTCATGATAGAAGAAGAATTATAATTTAACTGCTTATTTTTTAATAAGAATACTTACTTCACAGACGGTGATGATGGTACACTTAGGTAAAAATGTACGTTATACAATAAAATGTAACATCTCTAGATTTTACGTTTCTAAACTTTTTATTATTAGTAATGTACAGGGGTAGGGTGTATGTTCACACGGTTGAAGTACGAGTGCCTACAGCATGTAAGTTACCTTCAGAAATACTAAGGTTTATGTTGGTATATCTTAAGAACCCATCGATAAATAGAACAAAAATTATAAATAAATAAAAAATATAATTTCATTTTCGTGGAATGGAATCAAGATATTTAATAATTTCTACTTTAGGTAAAACTACATTATAATTGGGGTAATCAAAGGCACATTCATCGCAAGATGAACTAAGTATCCACGTTTCACGTTTCTCTTCGCTATTTGGTATCAAATGCTTTTGCACAATGAAAAATACTTATAAGAACAATATGGATTTGGAAACTTATTAAGTAAGTTATTAGAGATCATTGTGATGAATCTGCTGACTGTGATCACAAAGTGAATAAAAGTAATATTCCAGATACTTATTGAATTTTCATGTTTCATATTATAGAACACTCATTTGCAATGACTGATATAAGATTGTTATCCAAAAACAAATATTGATATTGAATTTGGTAAGAGCTGTTTACTCACCTGAGATCTACTTTTATTTTACCTGTTTATTGTATATCTAGTGATTGAATGTGACTTCGCTTGCTCGTAAGTTGTTTACTAACAATATACTGACTTTACTCATTTGGAACTGCCATTCTAAGTTGATCTCTGGGCACGTAGATGTACCGCACAACTAGGGTTCAGTTAATCGCGGTTGTTAGTAGTGGTAATATACACGATCGAGATTAAAATAAGCATGGGAGTAGATAGTAGAAGCGTTTTGCGTTGTTCGAATACTTACAAGCAGTCAGAGCAACGAGTATTATGAGAAGATTGTTGTGTTAAAGCCACCATATTCCAGTGCTTTATTACATATTTATGGATGAACTTTCAATTTGCTCGTATATTATGTTCATACACGCATTGGATGTCTGAAGTAGGTATACACAAACGCGCCTCCTTAGTTCAATCGTGGAGCAATGTTTATTTGCCCGGAGAAACCTCAAGATACTTTCATATCGTCCTTAAGCAAACATTTTCCTGTGCGGAAGCCACCCGTGAAATTTTGCGGGTATTTGATGGGCTCCTGATAAATTTGGAGCCGATCATATCTCTCAGTTTTATTGACCGTTAGATTTGATATTGGTTGATCGAGCCGCGGAACCGGCCGGTTTCAGGTTTTGTTGACACGACATTATTCACCATCGCCAAGTTTTGACCCGAGCATAATAACTTGATTTACTCAAAAGATAAAAGAGAAGACTCCTTCAAAGGGGCTCGTTAATATAAATTAAACAAAATTAGCCTTTACCGAGTTTAACAGGTAGTAAATGTATACGTATTTAATCATTTATCAAGATACCTTTGAAGACAGTTTGTAGAATTCATTAATATTGAAACTTTAGGTAGCTCTGCCTTTTAGTTGCAAATTATAGAAATATAATACATATATTCAGTTGCAGTCGCTTCTGTAAAAAACCGGACCCTGTGAAAAACGGTATAACGCAAAGGGAGATGATATTATAATACATATATTATATTACCTACTGTTTACAACAGGATTCGATGATGATGATGAAGGCGGAATGAGGCACCAATTTACAGGAACATTATACTTTTAATGAAAAATCTAGGTAGGTTGGATTACAAAGAAAATGAACAAGTAATTAAAGCACATAATAACGGGTTCTTACCGCGTGGCGCGCGCGTGTGGTGAAAAAACGTGAGGACACAGTGAGTGCGGTTTGTCGTAGTGAGTTTCGTGCGACTTCAGATGGTTCCGAACATTCCGGTATCAAAAACATAAACAAGCGGCAGAGAAAGAGGGTAGACAGATATGTCTGCCCGTAGAAAATTATGGATCTACCTACTCCACTCCAATCTCATCAGTCATCCCGTGATCATGGCACTTGCAACAGTGTCGAAATATCGGGAGTCTCATATCCCCATTTAAACGCGGTAAGAACCCGTTATTATGTGCTTTAATTATGATAATAACCGCGTAAACTTAATACAATGAATGAACAAGTAAATGACGCGTCCTCTCCGTACGTCGTCTGTCGTAATGTATGAGTGGCAGGCAGCGCGGTGATGTCCCGCGCCTGGCTTCCGGCCCCTCTCACGTCTTAGAGGTGTGTTAACTTGGGTTGTTAACATAACAACATAACATAAACAGCCTATATATGTCCCACTGCTGGGCTGCTGGGGCGTTGTTAACACCTACGTTAAATACTACGATAATACTAAAGGTCTTACTTACAAGCGTGAAATCTGATATAAATACTTATTTACCAACCCTAAGGTAAAAGGAAACAAAATACTTACATTTTCTACTCTGGTATGGTTATTGCAGCTTTATCTTGGACGCATGTGAGCATTGTTGAATGAATTGCATGGATGTGTATGGCAATCGTAAATTGACCTTCCGTCAAGGATGCTGATTGTCAGTATTTTATTGATTAATTCCAGT
Organism: Pectinophora gossypiella; assembly: GCF_024362695.1. Taxonomy (NCBI): domain Eukaryota; kingdom Metazoa; phylum Arthropoda; class Insecta; order Lepidoptera; family Gelechiidae; genus Pectinophora; species Pectinophora gossypiella. The sequence goes on from NC_065405.1 coordinate 7,591,904, forward strand.
TAATTTACTCCACCATTAGCTCCAATGAAGTAAGGCCAAATTCAGGTCTAGAAAAATGGTTATTCAACCTTTATACAACTCGAGTTCGCCTCGTTCATTCCACACTCTACTTAAGGTACAAAGGAACCATTTTAGCAGCTATTGTTTTATAGAAGTCCTACATTAGTTAGTAATGAATGCAAGTGCTTTTTAACAGCAACGTGGAATTCATAATGATTTGTTGGAAAGCTAACTTTATTCTTAATAGTAAATGTGAGTGGCTTATAATATTATTTTCTGTGCATACATAAACTATAGTTAACCGACCTACTAATTGATGGATTACTAGTTGATGGTAGGGCTGGCAGAGGATGACCTAGAAGGACTTACATTGAACAAATTGGAGACGTCTTTAGAAAAGGTTTAGTACGATCTACTCTGAACCGGCGTGGTGTATGAAGCGATTGATGAATGTGGAGGAAGCAAGAGAAGTGTGTCAGGATCGAAGTATTTAGAATGTAATTCCATAGTCTCTGCTCACCCCGGTGGGTAAAAGGCGTGAGTTTATGTATGTATGTGTACCTACTAATTGAAAATACGGCAACTTCGTATTTTTGAAATCCTATACTGAAAAGATAAAGTTGAATATTTTTTTTCTAGTCAGTTATTTGTAGCTAACATTAGAACCGTTAGAGATAAACATTGAATAAATATAAAAATATTAATATAATATTGATTAAATATTGATTTTATTTTTATTTAATTATAACTTCTACATGTTTCTACAAAGTATCACCTTTTGGTGTTCACATTCGAACTGTCACAGAGCAAGTTATGTAAATAGTGGTAGTCGATGACGTAGGTTATGTCACGGCCCGCTCTCTTACTAAGATGACAAAAGGTATTTTAACCAACATAATTATCGTACCTAAATTAATAGATTTACTTAGTAGAAATCAGTACCTCTATAGCAGTAGGCTGAGCAACAAGTTGACACTTTTCATTTTTGTCAAATAAAATACTTAAAAACTTTATTTACACCATACACAAAACAGTTACAGAACAAAAATATGAAACAAAACAAAAATAAAATTAAATAAAACTAAAACAAATAAACAAAACTCAAAATAAAATAAATTATCAATTAACACTTAAACTAAACCTTAATTAAAAAGCCGGCCGCCTTTTCATTTTTGGTATCCGTGTGTTAAAATACTTAAATACAAATAAAAATATTCAATTATTTATATAAATAATCCTTATCCGCTCATTGCCTGTAATGTTTGTACGTATTTTATTTATTTTATAGCATGTGGATAGCCATGGTTGCCTGATGGTTTTTACTGTAAATATGTATGAATATCTTGTAAATGAGTATACAGCCTACTATGTATATACCTACTTTCTACTCCCTAGTGAGCTTTAGCCCGTTCTCAATCAACGAGTTATATTGTGGGTTGATGGAGGCACATGCCGTTTGAAATCTTCACGTGACAGTCGGTTTTCTTACAATACTCTAGAAACTGAAATATAATGCTTTTCCGTATCAATATACGTAGATAAATAAGCTAACAGGTGAGATCTTACATATCTACTTACATTCATACATAAACAGCTTATATACGTACGCACAGGCCTCCCTTCAATCAACCGGAGGGGGTATGGAGCATACTCCACCACGCTGCTCCACTGCGGGTTGGTGGAGGTGTTTTCACGGGTAATTGCTGGGACCAACGGTTTAACGTGCCCTCCAAAGCACGGAATTATCTTATTTCTTCGGACAATCAGGTGATTCAAGCCTGAAAAGTCCTTACCAAACAAAGGACAGTCTCACAAAGTGATTTATTTATTTATGGATCACTTACAGCTACGCACATTATAACATTTAGTTAGGACATTATTAAACAAAGTAAAACAGTACTAGTGTAAGCCAATTACAAGTGAACACAACATTTATCATAAAAAGAAAACAACATCTAGTCTGTTGAGGCTAACTTCTCAGCAGCTAAAATCTTACTAATAATAACATTAACATATTTCGTGATTTCGACAATGTCTCCATCGAGAATCGAACCCGGATTTCCAGATCGTGAGCCTAACGCTCTAACCACTAGACCACGGAGGCTGTCACATATCTTCTATATATCTATTTAATTAATGAAAAATGTATTTTCTATATCCATCTTAATTACTTGATTATTGGGGATAGATCCAGACTTATCCCTTAATCCTGTGAGATCTCGATGACGCCGGAGCTTAGCTGACAACGGCCTAAATACCTAGGTAAGTGTAGCCATATAATACAATGGAAATGAACTACTTATTTTACTTTGTAAACTACTCAATACGTTACATACGTTGGCTTAGAGTAAAAAACTAAGTAAATTAAAAATAAACCGACTTCGAAATCTCCGAAATAAATAATATTGTGCTAAATACAATATTTAACCCTTTATTTTCCTGTTATTTTGTTCATATAATATGAGACCCATCTCATTTCATTGACTACGGGGCGGTGCGGTGCAAATGTGGTTCCTACATTCTATGCTTTCTTTTCATCTTCGAACGTGAATAAAAAAAAAAACTGTAATAGACAAAGTTTACATTACATATTTGTAAGGTTCCTTTCTTGAGAATTAGGGAAATGATTGTAAACTATGTAACTGGGGCAAACTTTAGGGTAATCTAATAAACTGTATTCAAGGCGGGAGTTGGGAATTCACTCGTGGCTCGGGATTCTTGTTGGATGTAAATTAATGCGAGTGAGTGCTACTCCTGCGACACATTTCAATTAGGTGGGACGGTACAGAATTAGTCCGCGAGTGTCTGTCTACAGAACGTTTCTACCATTCTACTCGCAAAGCTATAAATTAAACCAACTTGTATTTTGTGCCCAGTTTTAAATACAATGTATTTTATAATCAAGAAATTGAATGAGCTCTTTTGTATCTCTATATACACTGGTGGACAAAAAATTCGACTCAAGTTTTGTTGTCTGGTATAGAAGCGAATAAAGAAAAACATACCTACTCATATGCCATACCGGTCTCACACTTGTATAATTTTATAGGAGAAGGTATCCCAGGGTCAGAAAATATAAGAAAACAATACGACGTTTGCGTAGAGCGGAGTATTTTTCCAAAATTCTGGTAACTAAACCACCACATTAAGTCCATCAGAGTATTTAGGTACACTTTTAATTTACTTATAAGTTCTTCGCGCCGCGCGCATCGCGTACTTCACGCGCGCGCTTCGCGCAGGTGGTTTTCACCAATACGAGTACGAGTAGATGCAGTGAATGCTATCTACGTATACAAACGTTTGAAGCCCTTGATATAATTCGCGCCGCGCGCGGTGCACAACCCGTGCCGCGGGCGCTGTACAATATAATGTTTCCAATTATTATTGATAAACTATTCTTTATTCTATGAGTGTGACGATATGTAATTTAACCAAAGTGAAATTCAATACAAAACATTTGTTGATTTCTTATTGACGTGAATTTGTAGCCTTTCTTCTACCCACTTATTTATTTATATAAGTAAGTAGGTACCAAGTACAATGTTTCCTCTATCGTGTATGCGATGTAAGACATTTAAAGTAAAAGATCTAGTGCTCGAGTGCACTGCGTCTAGTATCGCGAAACATTTATAAGCTGAGACATCTTGCTCCGGTTGTATCTTTCCGAGAACCTACAAATCATTGAAGCCTGCAATGTTGCTGTAAGCTGTAAATTATTTTCTGTTCCGCGGTGTGACCCTTGGGATATGTCTTCCTGTGAGAAAATGAGGATTAAAGTCAAATTATTGAGTTACACACTCGGTTTTATGAATGAATCCCCAATGGCTTTGTTATAACAGAGATGTAATCGATATTTTTACATATTTTCGTAAATAAACGGGGAAAACGATAGGCGTGCGTTTCGGTACACGTTTTAAAAAAGCTAAAATAAATAAATCGGATTTCATATCTGAGAATTGGTAAAATGAGAATGTTAAGTAGACGTGTATGGTGTGGGGGCCGGATGATGTGTGTATTTAATGTTTGTTATGGCACACCGGCCGCTTCATCCGCGCAGTGTGTGCTTTGGTAATCGAATTTTCAATTAATTCTGTGACGATGATAATTTCATTGCGTTTGCTCTCCCTATTGACTGTGCCCACAGAATTATAATTTGAGTGTTGTGTTCCTGTTAATTGGATTGTTCTATTAAAAGTTAACCAAAAACCTTCATTTCAAAGAGTTTCATCTTGTTTGTTTATTTTATTTGAAGGTGCCTAATTTGAAGACAGAAAAAATAAGTGTTTACCCTGTGATGCGGGTGTAACAAAACGATACAGAGAGGAAAACGGTCCATTTTCCGGGAAAAGAATGACAAAACACTCTCTGCGGGCCTTCGATAAGATGGAGCGCGATTGAAGTAGCCACCAGGACATTATACTTTATTGCTTTCGGACGAAGACAACTCTTTCAAGTCAGTGAAGTTGTGGATACTCTTAATTTATTTATTTTGATAATCCAAATTACTAATTAGGATTCATTTTAATCGATTTATGCACTGCCTGAGGTTAAAAATAAATTAAGAATGGTTGATGCTGCTTATCATCCCACGCATAGGTATCGAACCGATTACGGGGTCGTGATACTTAAGTACCTAACTTATAGTAGTCTAGACTAGACTGGAAATTAACATTCTCCGCAGAATTCAACTTATATTATTTTTCCTTTCTGTGTTACAAGATATTTTGTGAAAGATGATACAAAAATAAAACTTTAACATCACCCTTGGTGTACCCACTTGCCAGGGGCGTACGATAATTAACAGTTCGCCGCTGGCAAGTATCCCAGTTATTCACCGCCTGTCCACGGGCGGAATATGACAGACACTTTAAAAAAGCGATGTGTGTTGTTTTAAAAATAAAGACGCGTTCCCGGCTGCTCGCGTCCGTCCACAATTTATGTTTCGCTCGTCTAGTGAAAGCCTCCGATGAAAGTTTCATCGTATCTGCGCGCTGCAGGCGTGAAAATAAAATTGGGGCGCTTTCGGCTTTCAAAATACCGGCTATCGAAGTACGGGCGCGATGGCGGTAAATGGGCACTAGTCCTGATATTTCCACCACCGACATTCATATGCGGTCGACACGGTACAAGATTGTTTGGGGAAGTACACTTTGTCAGTGAAGTCGGGAATACTTGCACATTCTTTTTGTATTTCACTTTTTTATCAGGATTAAATAAATATGTTACTTTAATATTAATATAAACATATAACGAGGGTTATTTTTGAAGGTTGATGTAGGGTTTGAGGTAGATTACCTAGTGAATTTTTTTAATGATAATGATTATGATAATGTTATGTTATGCTACATACACACATTGTAGCTAACATTTTCATGAGAGGGAATGAAGCGAAAGTGGTGTATTAGGATCGTAGTTAGTGGAATTCCGTTATCTTTGCCTTCCCCAATATGTGTGTAGGTATGTAATATAGTATGTATAAGAGTCGAAATCACTCTCTATGCTGTGTGTGAATGTTAAAAAAAGTAAATTAAGGGTGATTGAGCGTGTGGGCATTTGGCTCCTGTTACATTTTTCTATTTGGAATGTGCTATGCGATTATACCTATTGGTAAAAACTATTAGCTTACGCCCAAAATATGTCACGGACGACGCGAACACGACTTTTATTTAGCGTGAAACTACGCTAATTAGGATTTTCTTTTCAAATATGTTTTACGTCAAAAACCTCAATAAGTTTTACTTTTTATTTTAGTCAAAACAACTACAAGTTTCTAAAGTTAGACTTAGAACAGTGTTATCTCGCTAAACATTCCTTGCCTTTCCACTGAATATTTCATATCAAACTACCAAGTTTCAAAAAATCAGCGAAGTGTTAAGTACACGTTTATTAGGTACCTTCTTTGTGAAAACACAAGACCGCAGAAGCACAAGAAATGTGTCAAAATCAAATTACGTTTGTCAACGGAGTAACGTTTACAATGAAAATTTTCAATTCGGCGAGACAATGCCTATCAATATCTGACGTCTTAACACCTCACAGGTCTGCCGAATTGTTTTCTTATGAAAAAATGTGTCAGGAGCCACGTCATCCCGTTTTTATCAGTGTCCTCTCGCATGGATGCGCCGCGTGAATGCCGAGAATTTATTGCGCTGTACAGTCGTTGGACGACCGCGAAGAATTAGCGACAATCATGATTGTTGTACACGGAATACTGTATAGTTAGTTAAGAACTGATAAGCGAGAGAACGAGCTCAAATTAAGTGAGTTCTTGGATCGTGACATTATCTTAATAGATAATTATAGATAGTATATACTAACCTGTTGTTAATTGAAACGTAATGAACTTGATTCTTACAATACAGGCCTCGTTTAGTGTAAGAATCACAGATATTGTCGCAGAAAAACGTAAACTCAGTAAAAAAAAAAAGATGGTGGAAAGGTGATAATATTACGTATGATAATAATATATTTATATAATTAATAATTATTATTTTTGCTTATTAACATTTACAAATAAAATTAATGGATTAATCTTTTTGTAACTAAAAATAGAAATTATGATCGCGCATGTTGATTGATTACGTATAATATGCAATAATCATTGTTTTTATAAATAATATTTATAATATTTGATTTTTATTTGAGCGTATGCGAATGTTCATTACGTGACGTCATTGTGTATCTAGTTTAAACAAAATATTTAGGTGCCTACCTAAATAAATAAAAGCTAGGACGAACAGCCACAAACGCACGCATATTATCATGACAACCTAATATTTTATAATAGTAACCACGAGGGATATTTTTTTTTTATTATTTTTTTTGGACGAACAAAGGAGACTGGTCACGGCCTATACAAAATTAACCCAGGCCCGGCGCGAATGAAACTTATCTCATAATTTTCGTAAAATTAGGTAAAGTAAATCTAAAAAGTCCGCATCGCAGAAATATTTGGCAAACATACTGAATTTGCTTAGTGTTTTTGTAAAGGCGCAACATTTTATTTTGAGTTTTTTCGTTTATTTTTTTGTTTATTATGTTATGTTTCTGAGACGAAATTTTTTGTTACAAATTAGTGAAATTTTCATACATTATTTACATTTGTGTTCATTTAAGTAAGGTGTACGGAGATAGAACGAGTTTATTTCCTTGGCAAACATTATCATTACACGTAATTTACTTACTCGTGCGTACTGGAGTTATGTCAACCAAAGTCTTATTTATTTTCAACTTTCAGTCGAAACCTTATTAAGGTTGGTTTCAGACCGAGGCGTATGTATTTGTATTTGAGTTGATTGTTTGTATGTGGTGTCCACATAGTCCGCAGTGCTCTATAACGTATATTCACTGTGTACCTGAAAATTAGATATTAATTTTTATTTTTCGATAAACACATTGGAATTTATGTACTTACATAGACACACTATAACAAGAAAGACATACATATATGGGACATGCACGAGTTTCACATTCATTGCCTGATATGTGGTTCATACAAAGGCAAAACTTATATAATTTGTGGAGAGTATTAAAACCCTCATCGCGTGATTTATATTAAAAATACATATTTTATTCATAAGTGATGCATGTATCCGCCGCGTAGGGTAGGTAAAATGTGAGTAAAGAATTCGTACATGTAAATTATTAAGTACAAGTTACTAGTTCGCGTGTGTTTCCTATTTACTCTGCCAAATAGCCAGTAAGCACGTCACATAGGATTTAGTTGAGCTACAACAAATCTACTGTGATAGTAAGTACTTGTAAGTAAGTACTTTACATCAGTAAGTAGTCGTTACGTGAGCCATGTCAGGCGCGTTTGATGGGTAAATAATAACCTTGACACCAGGGTTGATGAGATTGGTGAATCTCCTCATAACCCACAAGATAGAAAAAGAATACATGAAACGGACGAGCCATATTTTTGATATTAACAAAGTGAAGATAGATCGCTTGTAATTTACAAACCAACCCTGTAAATCCGTACAAAAATAATTTTCACACACGAGATCCGAATTAGGGACTTCCAGGTTAAAGCCGGGTTTCCACTTACGAGGAGATGGGCGGAGAAGACCGGAGATGTGCAGATTTGACCAATTTCAGCGTTCGAGAGAGCGAAAAAGGAAGACGCTCTGTCACTCTCTCTCTCACGGTGATTGGTAGATTCATTTTGCACATCTCCGCTCCTCTCCGCACAGCTCCGCGTCAATGGAAACGCAGCTTAAGAGAAACTTACGGGTATTCCCAACTGACTTATACTTGCAGTATAAAACTCTTCTTAATCCGTGTCGCTGTGAGGCTGGGCACTGTGAAAGGAAAACGAAAACAATTTCAAAGCGATGCTCGGTGCAGATCATTACTGCGATCTTCAACGATGTTTTAATAGTTTTTTTACGGTTTGCTATCAGATGCCGTTCGTAGTAATGGGATGGTTTTCGTGCTTGGTTTAATGGTACCTAGTTAGTTAATAAAACTGGCAGCAATACCGGGATATTAAGGGTTCTTTAAATAAGTAGCTACGCTTCGATTTGATGAATTAAATTTAAATATTAGTCAGCGGATTTTAGACTAGGTAAGCAAACAGGTGGAATGCATTGAGCATATTTAATAAATAAAATCTTATAAGTATACTTAGCCTCAATTAAAACACGTAATACCGGGTTCTCACTGCGTTAAAATCAGGGATATGAGACTCCCTATATTTCAACACTGTTGCAAGTGCCATGATCAGTCATCCCGTGATCATAATTATCATGTTTTAATTATGATATTTTTAATTATCCTATACACACCATATATATTTTTTTAAGTTATACCTTCCATTTTCTTATCCGTTGAAAAAGAGAAGGACGGGTAATCGACATACATTTTACAATACATTTATACATTTTACAATTTGTAAAGATACTGAATTTTACCTAAGTACTTACTAGTATTTTTTCTCAAATATTAAAATAAAATGTTTGTTGTTAGTAAATATATATTTATAATTGTAATAGTAAGGGTTGTTGGTTGCTAAGTGAGTGCCTGACATTTGGTGAAGGGTTCTGTCGTGCGATGACAACTCTAGCCTCAAGGGGTCAAAATTGAAGCCGTTGTCTCCCTCGCTAGGGCGTGAAAGGGCAACGGGTGAACTGTTCCAATTTATAATAAGTAGGTATTATTATAATTCAGAAAGTAATATAAAAATATTTTGGTCTGCTGGTGGTTGGTATTTCGTTGCTTATATTTTTTTCTTTAAAAATATGTACTTACTTATCCACCGACCTTATATATTTAGTATATTTCACGTTTTTTTCTAAATGCTTATTTACACTGGATAATTTCACCTTTTGACGAATTGACTCATGTACTCTTCACTTACTAACCTATAATACATAACATAAAACATAAACAGCCTATATACGTCCCACTGCTGGGCACAGGCCTCCCCTCAATCAACCGGGGAAGGTATGGAGCGTACAGTCATGAGCAATATAATGTACCCACTTTAGGACTCTGTCGCACTAACATTTTTGACATTTAGTGAGACTTACAGTTCAATTTGTCAAAAATGTTAATGTGACGTGGTACCAAAGTACATAGATATTAATGCTCGTGACCGTACTCCACCACGCTGCTCCAATGCGGGTTGGTGGAGGTGTTTTTACGGCTAATAGCCGGGACTAACGGCTGTCACCCTATCTACAATAATTATTTTTATTTACATAAATAACTTTGAATGTTAACACATTTCCCGACTCACGACTTGAAAGCAATGTTTTCCAAATATAAGTATCTATCTGGAAGAAGTTCTAGCTCGTTACCAAAAAAGTCAAAATCACGGATTGGATTTTCCAAAGCTGACCGGCGAGTAGTAATTAATTACGCGTGGCCGTTTTTGCAGCGGCCAGGAAGAAAACGGCCAAGATTTATCGTCGGCGTCCACGGATCTCCGAAATAACGGAGCTTCTCGTGATTTATAAACGTCCAACGTTCTTTGAGTTTGCATGGACCCACAAAGGGTATCTTCCATTGTGTAAAATCAATGTTTATTTAAATTTTAAATTGGAAGAAGATTTTGTTTGGACTGGAATTATTCTATAATATCACAGTATGATAGGTTAAAATATTATTTTATTTTAAGGTCATATTGTTCAGATAGCCTTACGAAGGTAAAGTACCTACAATTTTTATCTTCATCCACATCCAGTGCGGTCACAACTTGCCTTCTTTGTGGAGTTAGTCTTTCGGTTTTCTTAACGATTGTTGTCAATTATATTGTGGTTATTGTCTTATTGATTGATTACCACAACATTTTTTTGAATACCTTTCTTCGAATTATTGTGCAGTTTGAAATAATCTTGACTGCTTAATACGAATACGCTTAAAGTAACACAAAAACTGCAGGTGTTTTTTATAACTTATGGGCAATGTGGCTTGGTTACCTTTGTTGAAACTGTAAGCGTGATAACTGATTATGTATTTTAGATTGCTATTTTACTTTGAACCAGCTGTTGGTTACGGCTACTAGCAGTAAAAATACACCTCCGTTAACCTGTAGTGGAGCAGCGTGTGCTTCTCTGGTTGATTGAGGCTCCCCTTAATACTTGACACAGGTCTCCACCTGTGCTCAGTAGTGCGACGTGTACCGGTTGTATATTTTATAATGTTACTCTCAAGGCCTGTAGTAGGCACTATCGTTGTTTCATGGCTCCAGGTCCGCGCCACTTCACTTTGCCGTCGCTCGACGGAGAATTACTAATCTTTTCTTTAATTCTGATCCCTTGTTTTCTTCGGGCGGTAATAGAGCCGTAAGCTGGATTAAAGGAAATGCTCATTTCAACCTCGTTTATATTGCATTGTCTGGGAATATAGCTCAACTGTTTTAGCCAACATTTTGTTGTGTCCGCCTTAGCAGAATACTTAAGGGTTGTTTCTTTTTACTTTTATTTCCCTGTAAATCATTGTAATGTCTTCCTGTTGGAGATTTACTACGGAGGTGATTCCAGTGTTAAACAGATTAGAAAATGTTTGCATTGATACAAGCTTTGAAACTATCCACGTATCACTGTTAAAGGTAATCGGATTTTAATACTAAATGCGTTTTTCATTATATTTTCACGGTGTACGTGGGGACACATTGCTATCTGTGCTGTATAAATTTCCTTCTAATAAATAATAAATTTCCTTTAAAACCCGAACGTCCGTTCCGGGAGGTTGATCTTGCAATCAGCCCACCGGTGCTTATCTCCTCAATCCACGCCGAATAGCCGCCGTGTCTGCATTAATTAAAGTTTCCATTTGACTAAAATTTCAATAACGGAAAGGTCACGAATTTGTCCTTCCATTTATTATAATGCCCTACGGACAGATACCCAAATAAACTTGTACACAACTAAATTGGGTTGTTCCCGTTAGGGGTTACCTTGTTATGTGATTGAGATTGCTGCGTAATGGCACCGAGGTTGCGGTGAAATATAATACGGTAAAACTTCAAAATTAAGCCCTTGTTTCATCGATGTAAGTTATGGTTTACTTAGATTACGTGTCTGTTAAGTGACCGTTGAGGTGGTTCACCCGAAAACTAATCCCCTAATTCTGGTTCTAGGTTCGGAATATCGTCTGTGCTTGATGCATTTTTTTATACAAATGAAACTCTGACCACCTCTTGATTTCCCAAATGGTTTCGTGAGATCAGACGTCACGGAATGGAAGTAAGTAGATAACTTAAATTTTAAAGTAATGAATAAGATAGCGAGCGAACTGGCCGGTCGCGGCGAGGTGCACAAACAATTTGCTTAGTTATGTTGGTGGAAGTTCAAACAGGAATAGTTGCCGTCTAGGTAACTAAGCTCCTTAACTTGATGTTCCTAGTAAGGTTGTAGTGCACGAAGGCGACCGAGCTTGGCGCTATTTTGGAGAAATTTGCTCGTGATTCCGTATTATGTAATTAACTAGAATTACCTGAAACAGGTTGCTACAAGAACCGCTGAGAACTGAACATTATAGTCCCCACACTTGTTGACTCAAAATCATATGATTTATGATGTTTTAACAATTATTGAAATAACCTCGACTCCATAAAACCCAGATATTTTTACCAGTGCGGTTTAAAACTAGATAAGTAAAAGTTTTATATTTTTCACGACGTATAATTCCTAATGAGATATGGCTTTAGGTATTTTGTTGTTCTTAACTTTGGCCGTTAATTAGTGAGCGGAGGCAGCGGGAGCAGCATGTTAGACTCAGGTGGGATGCGCTATGTGTTTCGACGTATTTACATAAAAGTTAGCGCAGTTACAGAATACGACCACCGGTGTGTGTTGAATGGATGTTGAGTACTGAGAGAAATACGACGCGTGAAAACTTTAAATTCGGAATTCTATTCGAAGCTGAATAGGATTGCGCGCGGGCGCTGATGGTCTACACAAAGTTTTCTGTTTGTGCAATTTAACAGGGAAAGAGACACCAGCGAACGTGTATTCTTCGATCTAGTACCGATTCTCGCGGCTCTAAACTCCCCTTTTGTTGTTTATATTGCTCTTTTTGTGTTTAAGAAAATGGAATGGACACAGGTAAAGACTGTGTTTTCAACTTTCAATTATAAAGTCGTCTCCGTTTTTCTTACAACGTGTATGACTCTCACTTAGCAACAAAATAACGGGAAGGGTTTTTGCTCTAAATTAATTAGGGCGTGTACTAGAAGTACAGCTAAAGCCCTGACTAAGACGTAAAGCCCGAACAATTATCGGGTTTACAATGGTATAGGAGCTTGTCTATAGTGTGCGGGAGTCTTGCGGATCCCGGCGAAGCGTCGAATGAGGGCTAATGGCCCGTTAGTAATGCCCGCCGTCGCTCTGTTAGCAGCCTTCGGGCGTCGAGCCTTCGAGCTTTCGCCCACGAATTACGAGGCAAGGCTTTCTGCTAAACTGCCGAGAATCGTACGTTTACCCCACACGCTAGTTCGGAGCCCTAATGAGACGTGCTAAAGATATGTTCCAGTGCCAGTGTAAGTATGATAAGGTAGACGCAGTTAGCGCTCGTTGCGAACTGCGGGTTGCGGGCCGGTGTAATGGTGTTACAATTGGAATACATTTGCATGCGCGAAGTGCACTACACTCTGCTTGTTCATATTTTGATGGTAAGTACATTGGATAAAATCAGTCTTCTTGCTTTTTATTTCGGTATATCTGCTTTATTAAATAAAAATGTGCTAAAATTTCATTAAAATACACTTCTCATCAAAAAAATCGAAACACCTTGCAAGTTTACGTTTTGTCAGGATTATCAGAAAAATGTGTACATTTAGGAATAAATGTTAAATGTCGTTTAATAGTGAGTAATATGAGCTTATCAAATCTTAATGTTAATGTTCTAAATTTAAATGAATTTTTCATAGGTTTCGTATTTTGTTAAATGAGTCATTTTTATTCCGTATGGAGTATAAAGGAAATGGATAAAACAACACACGTAAATGAAAAAAAAAAGCTAAAAAACGTTTATTTAATAACTTGTATTCCCTCCCCGAGCTCTAATTACTGCTTCCATACGGTTCTTCATCGATCGGATGAGAGTCACGATCACATGCTGTGGTATATTGTCCCATTCCTCTTGGATTGCATCTTGCAGCTGGCTAAGTGTTTCTGGGGCAGGATCTCTTGCTCGAATTCGTCTCTTTAATTCATCCCACAGATGTTCAATGGGATTCATGTCCGGGCTTCTTGCTGGCCATTCCATAATAGAGATATCGACTTCGTTAAGATAATCTCGTACGACGCCCGCGGTGTGAGCCCTAGCATTGTCGTGCATGAATATGAAGCCGTTGCCAATAAAATGTGCATAGGGCATCACATGAGGCTCGAGACACTCTTCGACGTACCGATGACAGTTTAGTGCAGGCAGACGTGGCCCAGACACGAAAGCAAGCTCTGTCTTACCGTCGGCGCTGATTCCTCCCCAAACCGTCCACGAACCGCCACCATAGCTGACCTTTTCTTCAATGCAGCATTGTGCATAGCGTTCTCTGTCTCTTCTGTAGACCTTGTTCCTTCCGTCGTTACCATACAGCATAATTTTACACTCATCAGAAAAGAGAACTTTGCTCCACTGTAGGTATGACCAATTTAGGTGCTCACGTGCAAAGTTAAGGCGCGCTCTTCGATGGTATGCAGTTAATTTCGGCCCATTTGCTGGCTTATGCGGTGCCAGTCCACGATCCTTCAACCTTCTTCTAATTGTAGAGTCACTTACAGCCACCCTTCGTACAACACGAAGCCGCTGCTGCAGTTGAAAAGCGTTAAGGCGTCGATTTCTTAAAGAAGTTGTTACAATAAATCGATCATCTCGCTCAGACGTGACCCGATTCCTGCCAGATCCTGAACGGCGCGTGAACAAACCAGTCTCCCGATAACGTTTATAGACTCTATGAACAGATGACAGGCTTAGATGCAGTCTTGCAGCCACAACACGCTGACTAAGGCCAGAATCCAGCAATGCCACAACTTGGGCGGCTTCTGTGGGCGAAGTATCCATACGTTTTAGAAAAAAAACCTTTTTTCAGACGTCCCAAAGTCACAGTATTGAAATAAAAAACAAAAAGTTTAAGGATAGGCGCCAATTTTTAGTTTTTAAACGCTAAATGTACTCCAACCCTAAACACACATTTGTCTCAAAACAGTGATTCATTTCGTTTATAAGATAAACAAATGAAATTCTAATTTTGAATTTAGAATTTTCGCTTATTACTGTAATGGCCAAACTGCCAGCTATACATTTATGTATTTTTTTTCATCGTATGAATTCTTTTTTGTGTTAAATTCGGACAGAAACAATGAAAACGGAAGTGTTTCGATTTTTTTGATGAGAAGTGTATTTCTGAGAATTGAGCTTCAGGGTCCTCGAGAAAATAATCCTAATCAATTAAGGAAGTAAATTTAATTTACTTATCCATATTTATACTCGTCGTGATATAATATATATTCAGAAGGACGTAGGACCGTACTCTGTGTGGAGTGTGACCGTTTTATTATGTGAAGGGTCCTCAATTTGGCAGGTTTGTCTCCCAGTACTGACCCGTAACTCCACAGGTTCTACGAGGTAATAATTTTCTTCTCCCGAGACTCGTCCAACCGAAAGGAGGAAGATAAAAAAGGTGGTCTCAGCTCTTTTGTCGGTCGGCCGTGAGTGGACTCCGATTTGTTAGCTATCTAAGTAAAACTTCCTCTTGCGCTGAATTTTTTCCGTATTTTTGAGCCTCTAGAGTCATTTCTAATAAGAGTATCTATCCTTCTAGGAAAATTTAAATATATCATAAATGATATTTAATATATTCTATAAATAATTTACTACTTAAGTGCTTTGTAGGGTAAAACGGCCAGTTTCGATGAATGACCCATGTCAATAATCGTTTAGCCAAGACAGAGGCCTTTGAGGGGATTGAAAACTTTGACAACTGGATAGACAACACGAGTAATTCACAGATGAGTATGCTTCATACCTCTTCCGCTTGATTGAAGGGAGAAAGGATTTACGTGTATTTTGACGAACCTTCAGAGTGAGCCCAAAGCTGTTCCAAGAATACCTACTCCAGTTTTATATTCATTTCACGGCGAGAAGGATATATAATTAGGAGAAAGGTATTTCGTAGAAGTTTTTGCCAAGGTCGCCACGTGGGACCAGAATAGTACAGAAATACGCTATCTTATGCATCAATTATGCGATATGTGACACCCACATTTAAATATGAATAAGAGAGGGCGAAGTCCGCCATATGTCATAAATTATTTCTAGAAACTTCCTTGGAGCTCTGACTACAGACTAGTTTGCGATTCCAATCCCAGAATGTCCCTAGGGAGTACGCAGTGGCCATCATTTAGGTTCTATTTCGGTTGCCACGCTATCTACCGACATCATTTACATTTTTACCTCGTTCATACATTATCTAAAAAAAAGTTTTGTTTTAGCGTATGAGTAAGGAGAATAAAATAGACTAGGTAACAAAAATATAACTTTTCATGGACGGTAAAATAATCGTTATTGAGTCTGGAAATAGAATTGTCAAGCTCTCAAAGATTAGGCAATTTGTGAATATTTTATAAGTATATTTTTTTGGATTCAGTTTTCGAGCTGAGCTCATAGTTTGTTTACAGTTAGATAACCTGACGGTTTGTTTAGACGGTGGTCAACAGTGGTAAGAGAATCTTATGAATAATTAGAATAAAAAAGAAGGATTGGAAGGAATGGCAAGGAAAAAAACACTTATATTCACCATTTCTTAGAGATGTGATTGATAATAAGCCAGGTGTCCCAAAACACAGGACTTTCCTAGTTTGGGTTCCTGTTTCCCTCATGACATATGCATTCCCGAGAAATGCATTTTCGAAGGTATGTGACCTAACCTATATTGGACTGGTTTTCCCTTCGCGGGTTGGAAAGTACAGAAGCGATTTCTGTAAAAAACCAGACCTGTCAAATCTTCAGGTTAGGTAAGCGGACCTTGTGAAAAACGGGATAATGCTAGGGGGATGATGAAACGATTTTGTATATATATATATATATATTTAATATTTTCTATTAAGTGTTTGTGCTGAAAGTTGATAACACTTTATGATGATGACTATAATAATAGTTTTTACTATTTGTAGCAGCCAAAATAAAGGGACAAACCTAGGTTAGTCCTGGCTTACCTGGGCACTTGCTTCTTGGTTGGCTGCAAGCACCAGATGTTCTCAATTTCTTTGCCTTAATTTTTATTGGACGTCCACTGTCTCTTTGTCCGTGAACAAATCGTCTGGGATCGCATTATTTCGTGCGTAGATTTATCGGCTCAGGCGGATCGAGGACCCTTTTGTTGGGATTTTCCATAAATCTTTCTCCTATTTAAACGGTTATTAGGACTCTAGCGATTGATGTCCACCGATACCCTCCGCGTGTGAGGCCGCACTAAATTTTCTAAATCTCGTTTTGATTATCTATTTGTTTACTTATGTTAGTTTCTATCAGCTGAAATAGTTATATTTGTAAGTGGAAATGGAGCAGACACAGGATTGTTTTCATTACAAGCAGTTCCACACATGGAAGGATAATCCTCTTCTAATAAGGACTCTCATCTCCGGTGGCAGTGTCCTCTTACATTCACACTGTAATGAATGAAGCTTGGAAGCATTCTTTAGTGAGAATAAAGAATTTGGGCGCAGTGGTAATAACATTGGCGATTGATACCTTTTATCTTAACGTACTAATACAGGAATGAATCCCGTCCACGGCGATAAAGAACCTTTCACCGTTATACATATATAGTTTATCAATATATATTCTACATATAACTTTCTATGGTATACCGTTGTGTAGATTTCTTAAAAAATAGCTGTCGTCCGCCACCGGGTATAAGTGCTACCGAATTTTTTGGAAACAACTCCACTCGCAAATCAAGCGGACCATTTATTCAGATAGATACGGTCCTAAAATTTCGATTCCAAATGTTCAGACGTTTGTAAAAGAAATCGTGGGACAGCAAAAATGCGTTGTTCGATAGGTACTAAAGGACAAAAGAAACGTTTGTAAAATCAGGGAAAAGAATTAACGTTACAAAATAAAAAGGAATACCTGAGTGTTCTTAAGAATGTCCTGCTGAGAGCACTCCGCTGTAATAAATTCACTCTCAATTTATCTTTTTGTGGATTGCTTTGCTTGTAACAGCGGCCGGGCGTGGGAAACTCTACAAAAGCCTACTGCTATCTCTTTGCTGAGCGGACCCATTACACAAAACATTATTCCAAATTACATTGGGACGTTACGATAATGCTTCCCTTCATTTGGTAAAATTCGAAACAAACAAAATTATGGAATGCGACTCTTCCGTCATTGACCAACTAGAATTAATCTACATTTTCCGGGTTTTAGCTTGTATTGTGACCTAAATTAGTTATTGGATTAATATGTTAACGCGATAATGTTAAAATAGCCTTCATTTCAGATTAATTTTATAAAACAAACTGCCAACATAATGATGTTACTCATTTGCTTTATTTCACGTTCACATAAATGTGGAACATTTTTTCTTGGGTTATCATATACGAAACTAAGTGTTATTTTAGCCATCAATTCCGGTGGATACGGTTAGTGCCCCTAGGTGGTTATTCGAGACGGTCAGAAATCAACGTAAAAATACGGTGGTGGGCGAGGGCTGAATGGCCGCGTTCAACGGAGCCAGTCTTATGCGCCGGATTACATTGGCTCCACAAAATGTTCCACACCACCGCTTTATACACTAAACCCAATAGCGTCGACGATCTACAGTCACAATTTTAAAATTATAATTCCATTCCATCGACTATTTGGCAGCCCGGCGGATGAACACTTATTGTCTGCCTGAAATACTGTCGATTATAGAGCGCAGAGCGTCTTTTGGGACGAGCTGTCGGCCATTGTTCAACGAACACTGTCGCTTCAGAAACTAACTGACAAGCTATGATTGATAGACAACGCAATAAATAAATTAGAAGATGCAAAATGATAACCATATTAAATAAAGTGGGTAACAACGGACCCACGGTTTCGGTTTCGGTTTCTATCTAGAGTTTACGAACGAACAATTTTAACTTCAGATTTTTTTACGATCTTAATTTTTTATAAATTCCGATCGCTTCAATAATTTTGTTATACGCGGGACCAACGTTATGTTATATTGTGACTAGTGTCTGCTATTAAATATTTTATATCCTTACAACCTGTTCCAACCGGCCCCTCGGGTAAACATTTGGTTCAGTTTATGGACTGCATATACTTTGTATCGCGCATAATCTACCGACACTTTAAATGCGAAATTTATTTACGATTTCCCTACAACATTTTTATTTTAGCTGAACTCGTAGCTTGTTTCTGGATGTAAGAGCGACTTTTTCCTTTTATGATAATTTATCGAGCTTTGCGTCCACTGTTTACTGCTATTGTTTTTATTTTTCGATACTAAAATGATCGTGTTTTAGTGTTCTTTATGTATTTAATTTCTTTATTGTTTATTATAGATGAGTATTATGTAGGTCTCGTATCAATATTTCCTTAAGGAACAGTAAACAAATTGGATATACAAAGTTTATAACACAATTGACTGGGACAAGAAACTTGATTTATTTGCAAGGAAAACCGCGGCCTGCCCCGGTGAGCCAGTCCCCTGCCGTAAGCCGTTTATAACTTGCAGAAGTTACAGAAATAGGTATTTCAATAAGATCCGATGTACAAATAAAGACGTTCGGCGACTAATGGCGCGTTAACAATTCGCGCGAGTCTATTCAATGGAAGCCCCCAAGATTTATCACTACAGGAGTCTGGCAAGATGCCTCCTGGCAAACGCTGATTATGCAGTTTTTAAACTTTCCCATAAAATACAATTAAAACCTAGTTTTAACTTATTAAATTCTTAATTAACCGCCGACCGGAAATTTCGGAAATGTTTTGCGTCAAAAGATTTTGTGAAATAAATGAAAAGCTTTTAGCGTATAAATTTATCGAAATCTGGGGGCACGGGAGTGCCCCCGCCAAGATGAACAAAGCGAAATGAAAGGGCAGAGTACTACCTACCTTTTCTCGAAACGTTTCGTCATTTTTTTGAATCCTAATAACTCAGGTTTGGATTATACCAGAAAAACCAAATTCTCAAGATCATCATAATTATAAGGTACTTCCAGATATCTTAGAAGGCTGAAATTTGGGATGTAAGTAAGCTAGTATTAGTACACAATAACAAGATTTTTTTATAAACTTGTAATTTTCATCCCCAAAATAGAGGTAAATTTATTAATGTGGTTAAGTTGTATAGCAATTGTATTGAACGATGTGAAAAGATAAGATTGTCTTGTTGTAGCCGTAGTTTGACGCTGTGTAAACGGTGAAATCGAACTATCTTTTGGAAAATTGGTGACTCCAGGAAGTCAAGAGGGTGCGCAGTTGAGAAAAATTGCCTGTTTCACGCTCGCAAACGAACACTGGCCTGCTGACCGCTCACGTTGTTCATTTAGGGTATTTGAGACACCGTCTATTTAGCAGTACTTACTAATTTTCTTACTGAGTGTGTTTGTGAAATAGTTTCACTTAAAGTACAGGTATGGCCACTTACTGTCGTTGTGTGTTTAATCTAATGTATAGAGTTAGTGAACTTAGTGTTTGTATAGTTAGGATGTGTGGAGTTAGAAGCTTGGCTCTCCACGAGATCTGTTAATTTTTGATATTGCGTTCTATATGATATGATCTCGTCTTGGCATCATTTTACATGAAAATGTTTTTGTTGGGATCATTTTTACGATTAAATTATTGAATGGCTCTGACAATAAATAATCGACGGTTGGTCTAACTAAGGTTTTCATAATTGTATTTTAGTAGTCTGGTGATGAAAACAGAGCCAATTCCAACAAGCAAGTCATATTTCACAAACACTACTGGTGTAATAAAATATGATACTGGTACCTACCATAACTTTAATTATCGTAGGTGGTAATTATGTACGTAGCAACTTTACCTGTATTATGTAAAGAGGGATACAAATATAATGTTGGTGTTGCCATAACAAAAGTTTGGTTTAGTCGAACAGGGTCGTAACATAAAATTTTACAACAACTTTAGACGTTAGAATATTATGGCTTTTTGATATCTTGCCGTGTTTAATAATGGATTTATTGTTTAATTTGAAGTTTATATTTTCCGTGAGTTACTATGCGGAATGTTCACAATAGAGTTTGGAATATTTACGAGAGATGTTATTGACGGAATTGCATATCAATATTGCATTTTGTATTTTGTATTGTCCGGGATCTGGGAAATATTTTCAAGTTGACGTTGAGAGATACCTAGTGTGATAGATAATTTATAGCGTTTATGTTAAGCCACAAGTACTAGAACCGATGACTTGCGCTTTTGACATCGTTGGTTTTATCTTATCTATTTAATACAACCAAGCACCAGTGAGGGCACAGCTATCTCTACGAAGTTGTGAATAGATTAAGACCGAACCTCGAATTCTTATCAATCACAAGCAGTCTCGAAACAAATCTTACTGAAGTCTCGTTTCGAACAAAAGAAAGGGGAGGGCATGGCTGTACCGATAGGTAACAATAAAAATATCCACCGGCTATCAGTGACGACAACTCGTCTCAATTTAATTTTAAAGTTTGGCGCAATGTAGCGGTGTGCTCGCATAATTTGCATATTTGTGCGTTTAAGCTGGGCCTTCGGGGCTCGAGTGATTGAATTATTAACTGACGGGCTGGGCCTACGGCTCGAGCCAGACGTGAGCTGTGTACGGAGGCAGCTCCTCATAATTGTTATAATTACCGGCCGCTGTCCCGTTTCGATAATGGCATCAACGCTACCCCGCGATAATGCTATTAAACAGTTTTCTCTTCAGGTATAAAGGCAAATTGCCTGTATTTACAAACAGGGTAATTTGTTGTGTACAATGTTCTTGTGGATCTTAAAAGTTACGATACTTCGGTGGAGTTGTTTATCGTGGAGTTGTGGTGCTACTGACCGTCTGTGACTTTATATAACTACAAAGTGTTGCTCTTTGTTTTGTTAAGACAACATATGGTATCATGTTAGCTAATGTTATGAGCTAATCCAATAGTATTGTCAGAAAGATCTTTCTTAAGTAACGGTGACATTTGTACATGCTCCATTTATGGATAGAGGCTCCAGTTGTAATGCGAAGGTTACGTCAATTAAAATAAAGCTGGTACTCACATGAATTTGTAGAGCGCTTTGTCGGTTGCACTACGCTCTATCCCCTTGATCACCAGTTTCACAAGAATATGAAGCCTAGCTGCAATATTCAACAGTTGATAGCATCAGTTATTAAGGTTGCTGTGGAGTTCACTCAATCACAATTTAACTTGCTGTAGTTTCATAGTCCGTGCTTTGCTATTTGTGAACGTTCCGTTGCCAGCGGACTGTTTCTATAGAGGCAAAGAGGGATTTTGCTCAAGTTACTAAATATTGCAATGTAACACGCTGTTTATACTTCCGGACCTGTTAGAGAAGTCAACTTATATCGTATTCATTTGAGATATAACGAAACGGTAAAAGCTGTTTACGTTATACAAGCTACTATTATACAATTTTGCTGAGAAGGGACAGAACATTTCCAAAGTAACCATTAATATCAGGGGGGTTAGAATGGTCACAACAAAGCAATTCATCTAAAAAAGCAAGATTGCTATTTGACATTTGTTCGCATTGCGCACTTACTTTTATATGCGCAAATGTCAAATTGCAATATTGCTTTCTTAGATGAATTGCTTCGATGTGGCCATTTTAACCCCCCTGTTCTCTTTAAGCTGGACAAGTTGGAAGTACTTTACAGTTGTAAATTTAACATGTTCATAATAAGTTGATTGATGCAAAAAATATAATATCCACCCTAATATTTAGCTGCACAACATCCTCGTGCTTTCATGAATCCGTGATGATTAAACCGAGATGTGTGAATATCGAAAATGCTAAAATTTACGCTCTCTATTCTATTTGTATACCCAGAACCAGGAAGTAATTTAATATTAAAATAATCCATTTCAGTGACAGCTTGATAAGTAAAAGCAAGATCATGTAATTGTATTAGTAACTTCCCCGCCCGGTTGTTACGTTATTAAACCAAGGTTAATACTTAAACAAACTTCTTGGAAATTCTAATCTAATATTATTCTAATATTATCAAAATATTGGCATGGGGAAATTACACACGTTATTGTTTGGTGACGTATAATAAAATCGTTGTAGAATGAAAATTTCCTAAGTTTTTACACTCAAAGTACTTATAATTTTTGCTTTTGAACACTATGAGAAATGCGTAACCAATGCGAATGTGTCGCATGTGAGCAGCGCGCGACGCGCGCATATACGGTAATAGTTTGGTGCGCATCTTTAGCGCAACTGATGCAATCCACGCATGCGGGTGGCGCGTCGGGGCGGTGCGTGTGCTGCGCGCATGCGTAAGCTTTGCTCTCTATAATTATTCTGTAAACTTGATTATTTCTAATTCCAATTATATGGTATATTCCTATATGGATATTCCCACTCTTCGAACCGTTAGATTCGCTTCCTCCTTCATTATGCGAACCGCTAAAGAATGGAACTCTATTCCTGCGTCATTTTTTACTGATACATATAATTTGGGGATTTTCAAGGCAATAGTGAATAGGCACTATTTGAGTTTGCGTGCTCCACCGTAGGTCACATCACTGCTTTAGACCAGGCTTGCTTGGATCAAGGTCAAACGCAGTTAAATCTTTTTATAATATATTATAAACTTTGATTTTCAAACAATGCGCGTGCGGTGCACGATCGGTCCGTGAACGGATCGCACAACCTACGTAGGCACGTACAATGCACGCTTGCAGTTCGCGAACCTTTTCCAAACAGCTGCATTTGCCGAATCTGCACGAGCTTACATTTAACATTAGGGTCAAATCACATCAACAAAATTACGTACTCGTATAGCTTTTGTTTTGCATTGTTAGTCATATCCTACTCAGAACTTCAAATATGCAATGACTGCAAGTAATTAACCTTATGAATTGTAATTTCGGCTCACGGTTACAAATAAGTTTTGTGTTGTGACGTAAGAGTTCAATAATGAGTGAGTTAGGTTAGGTTGTTACGGCGGACGCATATTGCGAGCCACGTACCCCGCATGCCTTGCCATGTATGTATATATTGTGGCCAGATCTTAGAATTGATCAATTCATGATGTGCTCGACCATTTCATGAAATAGAATAGCACTCGTTAGCCACATCATTATGTAGTTTGGCCAGATCAATGAATACAAAACGTTTAAGAGCCCGTCGTGCATATTGTTCGAAAGATAAATAGGTATTTAATTCAGATTGCAGATGTGTGCGTCACATGCACGCACAGACGCGTTCGAGATTGGGTTCTCACTAAAAAAAAACATTTTTTTATTACTTATACCTCTACATATGCCTCGCTAAGGATTGAAGGTACATTCCCCACTTTACACTGCAGAAATCCTTTATAACCAGTGTTAACATTATAATACCTAGTACATTTAGATATACAAACTTAACAAACTTTAGTTACTAGGAAACTTACACTTTTCTATAATTTCTGACTTACGGCGCATTAAGAAATGCTTTTTATTTTACATCCTATTGTTCGAATTAAGCCTTTTCTGTTTGAATTTATTACTAGTTCTGAGAAACGTAAAGTTTATAATCCTTTTAAAAGCTGCTCTATTAACTGGATATATTAAAACAATGAATGAAAATGTAGATATTTAAACTCAGGTATCCTTGTGAGGAGCATAGACTCCGCATGGAGCGTGCTGAACTAAGTACGGAGCAATCGTCGTTACGGCGAAACGATGTTCTAAGTATTCGTGTGATTTATGTGTCTTTCCTCAAGGACGGTCAGTACAGAACATCAAATCCGCACTGCTCTGAACGCGACCTCAGCATACACAGTCAACAATTTTTAGCAGCTTCGAGCCGTTAGTTGTAGGAAGATGCACTGACATATCTGTCTTGTAAGATTTCAGAAGATTGCGAATATCATTAAAGACAGCTACATCTCCTTGATATTTAATTTAAAAAGCCCACATAATATTTTTACACAGCAGTGGCTCGTGCGCGTTGATAATAAATAAACAAATAATGGTTCCCAGGACAATATTTTATAGTAAATTGGGTACTTTATAGCGGGAGTAGGTGTTAGATCACAATGCACACTTGGAGTCATATATCACGCATATTATCAAGGAAGAGGCGAACAACCCGCGCGGTCTTCGTGAAAGTAATTTTACAAGACCCGCCCATTCTACAGAATATCTTGGAAGCCTGAAAATGTGTTCCTTGATAGCGTAAGTGATACAGAATTTCACTATAGCCCTTTGAGGTGAACAGTTTCGTAGATGCGAGGTGCTCCACGGGTTCACTACTTTATAAAACTTATCTACATAAGTATCTATGTAGAGTTACACGTGCGAAGTATATGAGGTAAATGGGGAAAGTTCCTTCAAAAATTTGCTTTAGTTTTGGTGTTTATATGAAAGAGATATATTATTGTATTATGTTTTTGTGTGTAGGAGTAATCCGAACGATTTCTATAGTATAGTATTCGTACTATTATCAAATTCATTTATGATAAGTATCTACATCATAGCCATATTGTGTTGTTCGGCTTTGACATTTCCAACAAGCCTTTGTTAAGCAACCAAAAGAAAAAACCATAGCAGAACAATGGACGGCTAAGCCAGTGCCTAAAAATACAAGAGAACAGAAAAGTGTGAACAGATTTTCCTCTGTATCTTTTTAGGTATGAAAAATTTTTAACAAAAAAAAAACCGACTTCAAACGCAAAACTAAAAAGCAATAAATAAATTTACTTCGCACAAAGTAATTAGTACGTATTTTCAATTAGTTAATTATTTTATAAATCTGAAGCCGGTGCCAAGGAAATGCTACAACGAAGTACCGATTCATATATTTTTCAATACTGATTGTTTTGTAATTTTTTGTTTGACATTGTTTTGTAATTGCTTTGATATAGGTATTAAACAATATTGTGTGTACATAGTAATTTGATATTGTAGTAGGGTTGTTGTAGCATTTACTTGGCACCGACTTCAGAATTATAAAATAATTAACTAATTGAAAATACGTACTAATTACTTTGTGCGAAGTAAATTTATTTATTGCTTTTTAGTTTTGCGTTTGAAGTCGGTTTTTTTTTTGTTAAAAATTTTATTTTATTTTACGATTTTAAGTGATGGTTAGACCGAGCAAGGATGCAGACAGACAGATTTTCTGATTTATATTCATATATAATAATATAATATATTATTAGTAGTGATCACAATTATTATTGATGAACATGTTTACACACACACACACTCACACACGCGCTAACGCACACGAGCACACGCGCACGTACACACGCACACACACAGACACACGCACACACACACACACACACACACACACGCGCACACACACGCACACACACACACACACATGTGTATGTGTACATACACACATGTGGTTGTCAGTGGAAGCTGCTATCATACACACTCACGCATACATATAGATACAGTAGATTTGGCGTGGTGTCCTGTTTATTCGAAACTGTCCCTCTTCGTATGGCGGCCATCTTGTTTTTCCGCCACTTTGTTCTTTTTCACCGGCGACAGAATTTGACCAAGATTAAAATGGGTATCGTGGAAATAAACAAAATCCAGGTGCAATAGGTTTGCCAGGCCGTAGGATGTCTCCCTGATTGGGAGCAGTTTTCAAAGATGACGTTCCGATCACACGCCTATACATCATTTTTACCCCCAAGACATTTTCTGGAAAAACAAAATTTTGTATGGCGGCCATCTTGTTTTTTCGCCATTTTGTATTTTTTTCACCGGCCATTAAATTCAACCAAGATTTAAATAGGTTTCGTGAAAGAAAAATTGGTTCAGGTGTGATAGTTTCGCCAGGCCGTAGGGTGTCACCCTGATGCGGAGCAGTTTTCGAAAATCGGGAAGTATTTCCATACTTAACATGACGATCCGACCACAACCCCGATATATATTTTATATCCCGAGACATTATCTGAAAAAACAAAATTGTGTATGGCGGCCATCTTGTTTTTCCGCCATTTTGTTTTTTTTTACGCGCTATGGAATTTGACCAAGATTTAAATAAGTGCTCTGAAAGAAATATTGGTTCACGTGCGATAGTTTTGCCAGGCTGTAGAGTATCTCTCTGATGCGGAGCAGTTTTTGGTGATCAGAAAGTATTTCCGTACTCTACATGACGTTTTGAGTAAGCGCCCCATACATTATTTTTACCCAAACGGGCTTCTTCCAAAATCGACAAAATTTTGTATGGCGGCCATCTTTTTTTTCCGCCATTTTGTTTTTTTGCACCGGCGATTGGATTTGATCAAGATTTAAATACGTTTCGTGAAAGAAAAATTGCTCCAGGTTGTATAGTTTTGCCAGGCCATAGGGTATCTCCCTGATGCTGACCAGTTTTCGAAGGCCGGGAAGTTTTCCCGAAGCCTAAAGATCGATCCGATCAATATGACTTTACAAACGCACTAGTCGCTCCTACGATTTTTGAAAATTCCCCTCGATTTCTCTGGTCTTCCATCATCAGATCCTGACTTCCTTGACATGGGACCCCCTTGGGTATATCTCCTTTCAAACAAAAAAAGAATTATCAAAATCGGTTCATATACGACGAAGATATGCCCGAACAAACATAAAAAAAAAAAAAAAAAAAAAAAAAAAAAAATATACGGTCGAATTGAGAACCTCCTCCTTTTTTGAAGTCGGTAAAAAACAATATGATACAAATAAGAGTCGGCGTGGTGCGGCGTTTTTATGAAAACCAACCGGTAAATAAGGCAAAGGTCCCAGTCGTATCCATTTGTCCCCTCGGAGCATTCGTGGGAATGAGCAAAAACAAGTGAAAATAAAGTGAAAACATTGTTATTCTCGTGTGGATTACCCGCGTCGCTATGTTATTCCAGCCGGTGTGCTGTCTGGTTGGATAACAAACTATGGACTTTCCCACTTTCATACATTTAAATTTAAAAATAATTCCACTACTTGTGCAATTCAGGCGCGTTCTAATTGAGTCCATTAAACTATTGTGAGGCGAAATATTTTTGCAATTATATTCATGTGGTTCTACCCACAAATTGGTTTGGTATACTTACATATAAGTAAGGATGCGTATGTAACTTCGTGGCTAGTTATTTGTGAAATGTAAAAGCGGTATAATACATTCATAGCGCGCATGATAATAATATATTTTTTATGTTTGTAATCTTGTAAAAGGTTTTAGGGATTAAATACTTTTTCAACTGTTATTAAGTGGAAATATCATTTTTCTGTTCACCGGGCACGGACGTAACTGGAAATGGAAACATTGCTCGTGTCGCGATTAGTTCGCGTTATCTCGCGCGCGCTCCGCCGCACCGCACCGCATTATACTGTAACCACTCTTCTAATTGTTTTATTATATACTGGGCTACATTTTTCGCCATTTTCTTCGTCCACCCTTCTTTTTTCGTTTTGAAACTTAATCAAGTTGAAAGTTATTCGCCTGTAGGTACTGTTGTGTGGTTGTAGCGGGATTTAGCAAAATTTGTTTACTGTAAAATAAATGTAATGAAAGGTCCATTTTCTATTGAGACGTTTTACAATAGCTAGAATGGAATAAGCTGCTTGTGTGCGACGAATAGAATTGAATAACATACTTACTTCTGACACTATTACCTTCAAAATATTTCCACTCATCTAAAAACTCTCTGTTGGGCCATAATAGCCCGCAGCGCTAAGGTTTACACATCCCACAAAGGGTGTCAAGTTTCAAAATTTTCTGACGACCTACATGGGCAGTCGTTGCATACAATACATCGTTGTCGCCTCGTATTTGCGAGTGTAAATTGAAACATGTCGCAAGTTAATTGAGTCCACTCCGCCCGGGTCCGAAGCAGGATAATCCGCCAGCCATGGCCGATCTCCCACATTAGCCGAGCTCTAAGACGCTTAAGGTCGCATCTATGAATTCACAAAATTAATTGCTATTGTAGGTAGTATGTTACAGTAATACCGTGCCTTATCTAACGGACCTGTTACACTTGCGACAGCATTATTAGTTGCGTACTAAGCCAATTAGTTGGACTTAAGTTGTTGTTATTTTAATAGATTAATAATTATATCGCTAAATGAAGAGTTACGTGGGTTGGTGTATTATATTATTAAGTCGTTATAAACCACCATTCTTGTAAATGGAGATATAATTAATTACTTACAACAAATATCTTTTATAATATACGTGTATCTTTATCTTTAAATTGACATCTCTGCTTAAAATCCTACTGTATAAAATTTTGAATTTAATATTAAGTAAGTACTTAAATAATAAGCTACTATTTATATGCCTACTAACAGGCTGAATACAGAGATTGTAATATTTTGTATACTTAACAACCTTTTGTATACCTGTATTCACAAATAAAGATTTTGATTTGATTTGAAATAAATCTAATAAGACATTACTTACACAGTATTTAGAGCGCATTTTCTAATAGCAATTACATTATTTGTTGAATATATCGGAATTTCCGAAACTAGAGTTGAAATCGTTTGCCATCAAGTCCTGCTGACTACCAACTAGTCGACCCAAGTGTCTGCAGCGGCAACTGGAATATTAACTGAGGATTTAGATTTAGTTGAGAGTGGAAATTGAAACATGTCGGATCTTAATTGTGAGTTGGGCAGGCGTGGAATTTGGCCCGCGCCACAACACGCCCCCTGAATAAACTTCGCTTATTGTTCCCAAACTTTTTCATACAATCTTCGCTGTGGTTATAAATCTAACGTATCCTTCCTCGCTATGTATAGGTACTTTAACTGAGAATTTTCACATGTTTATTACATAATTTTGTGAACCTACTGAACACGTTTTTTTATACTGTAAAATCGAGCTTGTTGTATACTCGTAATTTACTCGTTTACATGTATATACAAAGTGTTTGTGAAATGTAACGAAAATTGTGATGGGTACTTTAGACCATGATTCGGAGTGGATATCAAGAGGAAAATTCCTCTTGATATCCACTCCGAATCATGTATCGCAAAAGTATATAATTGAAAATAATTTAATAAAAAAATCTTGTGTTTTGAAAATTCAACTTGATTTTAACTCAGAATCATGGTCTGAATCATCCCCCTCAGTATTCGGTACGATGTCACTAACACCACGTGGCCAGTATTCTGGGGACTTTGCCTCGATGTGGTGAACTGGAGGACATTTTTTATTTATAGACTTTTATTATTATTTTAAAATTATATATGTATTTTTATTAACACCCTGTATATATACCTACATACCGTGTTCTTAAATAGCCTCACGATGTTGGCACCCAACACATTTATAATTTTAAGGTGTACGGTCACGAGCATTAATATGTATACACTTTGCTACCATGTCACATTAACTTTTTTGACAAATTGAACTGTAAGTCTCACTAAATGTCAAATATGTTAGTGCGACAGAATCCTAAAGTGGGTACATTATATTGCTCATGACTGTAAGTATGTAAGTATTAAAAAATATATTTTTTAAATGTCATGTAAGAGATGTGTTGGAGAGAACTGTGTTGGAGTTCCATGAATAAATAAAATAAAATAAAAAATATAAATATGTATCATCATTTTATATTTCAGTGCACTTCTGTGCTTTTGTGTGTCTCTGTTTAGTTAGTATACTTAGTTGCAATCTCCTTGGGTACAATAAGGTATAAAAAAGCGGTAAGTACATTACAACTAGGTGACCTGCATATCTCGTAGGTACAATTCGTACATTTTCACGGAAGACCCAGATTCAGTTCCGACCACACTGCCCGTATTTGCTTTGTGAGTAAGTAAATATTGAAAAATCCCAAAAAGAAATGGTACCTAAATCAACGTTGGGTTTTCGTAGTACGTAGAAAATTTAATTATGTACAGCCTTTTCTTAACAAAATATTTGACTAGGTAGCAGTGAAGTCTTTAGAAAAATATATAATACGTATATACATGTGGAAAAGTCTCTACAAGTTATGTGTATAACTTGATGGTGATCTTGTGTAGGTATATACATAATTACATTTTCCTTGAGATATTAAATATCGTACCCGTGAGGCTATATCATAGCGACTCATTGTGAGGTCCAAATCATTTGAGTTCAATGAGGGAATTTCCAGGTTACCTCCAAAAAAACTATAGATGGCGTTGTACAGAGTTGCCTTCGTTCAACCTTCTAATGTCATTGATAACAGATATAGTTATATTATCATTGTTTTTGGGTATAAATAATGACCCTTCTTATTATACCCAGACATCTTCCACCCATTATTCATCATCATCACCAGCCCATTAACGTCCCCACTGCTGGGGCACGGGCCTTCCCTATGGATGGATAGGGAGATCGGGCCTCAAACCACCACGCGGGCCCAGTGCGGATTGGTGGTTATTAACGACTGCTAATGCAGCCGGGACCAACGGCTTAACGTGCCTTCCGAAGCACGGAGGAGCTCGAGATGAAAACTTTTTTTTTTCTGTGGTCACCCATCCTATGACCGGCCTTTGCGAAAGTTGCTTAACTTCAACAATCGCAGACCGAGCGCGTTAACCGCTGCGCCACCGAGCTCCTCCCACCCATTATTATTCTGATCAAAATAAAGTGAAGCAATATAGGCAGCAACACAATTCTATACGTATCTGAGCCAAATATCAAGCAACAATTATTATGTACCCGAGTAATGAAAAAATATGTAATTATCACGTTACAACGCTATACAACGCTATCTACATATTGTATATTGTTTTTGGTGACCGTAGCCTGGAAAGGCCCTCTTTAAATGAGTCCCTTTTACAAAACGTCTTTTTTTGACGTGACTTATTATAGATTTGCCGCAGATGGCATTAACACCTTGGCCGGAATTTACAAAACGTCGAAACGACATACTCGTATTTCTGTCGAATTTATTCAAATTAAGTAAACATATACGGTCTTACAAATAAACCTGGTGTAATTTTTATACCATTCAAATCCTAAGAATAAACAAAATCACTACAAATAAACTCGGAATAACTTATACCTTGGTGTAACATCTCATACTATCGCAAAACCAGCCCTCACCCTGATTTAAGATCGTAATGACCTAAAAGTGACTGAAATTGACAGAGGAAATTTTTTGTTTTGATCATTGAATTTTTAAATTATCTCTCCTTTTATCGGCTTATACCAGGTTTATCTATTCCTGTATGCTCCATACGCCCTCCGGTTGATTGAGGGGAGGCCTGTGCCCAGCAGTGGGACGTATATAGGCTGTTTATGTATGTTATGTAAGTGTTATAAAATACGTAAGTACACATGAATGTTTAGCAGAAATTCGTGGTCGCATGCCGTGGTAAGAAAACTCTTAGGACAGATTGGCATTTGACCACGGCTATCTCCTATACATCACTAATCGGAAGAACGTCAGAGAATATTTTCTTGTTGTAACGTGCGTCCATTATCTATTTATGCAAGATTTTGAGATAAAATCTGTCCGGCACATGTCTTGAGCAGCTATCTTATTAATTCAACGTAATTATCAAGTAAATACAAGCAAACCCACAACTGAAAGCTGGAAATATGTACATATTTGTAATGTGCAAATTAAGCCCTTTCGTTTGATATCCAACACAGTACCATTGGTATCGATCGCCATCGACTCGCAAAGAAGAAGACCATTGGAACAAAAAACATATTTTTGGTCCTTAGTTTATGTCCTCTAGAGGGGCGTACATTGAATTTAACGTGGCGTCGCATAGCCTATAACCACCGGTTAATAAAGACGGTTCTAGTGACACCTAATTTGTTAAATTCTGACAAGTGGTTTAGAAGTTAGGTGGTAAAAGATGTGTACACACACATTTCGGACGCACGATGCCCCTGGTGGTATTGTGGGTCTTTTAAAATTAAACGACACCCCTGTCAAAATGACCGTAGTGTTGCGGTGTGGAATGCGGAAATGCATTTATCTCATGTATGTAAACAACACATATATAAGTAGCGGTCAAACACATAACCCTCCTTTTTGCTTAACCGCAGTCGGGTAAAAATGGTCCTCGCGCAGCCGTCACAATTCAAGACTAAATTCTAGGATTCTACGATATAATTATTATACTTTTGCGGTATATACACAGAAGTAGGTACGTGTTAATACTTCTCGTTTACTCCATGAATTCAGTAACAGTAACATTGTCTCAAGATTGTGGTCACGTACACCTTTGTTGTTGCAAGGATTGACGCTTTGCAGACGAGCTTATCTGTCTTGGTGTACCTACTAAGGACACAACTTGAAAATATTGCGTATACTTAGAAGATATCTTAGTTTAAAAAAAAAATGTATCTTCTATCGTGTGGACTGTAAGTTGGATTACCAACCTCATCAACCCTGGCAGAGTTATTACTGAGCCGCCATAGGCCCCTGACATGACTCATGTAACGACTACTAACTTACATCAGTAAGTAATAACCGGGACCAACGGCTTAACGTGTCTTCCGAAGCACGGATCATCTTACTTTTTGGACAATCAGGTGATCAGCCTGTATGTCCTAACCAAACTAGGGATCACAAAGTGATTTTTCTGATTTGTCCCCATCGGGATTCGAAACCGGAACCTCCGGATCGTGAGCACAACGCTCAACCACTGGACTACAGAGGCCGTTGAAAGGAAAAAAAATGTAATGTAACAAATGTATAAACTAGTGAGATTTATGTGAGTATTATTAAGTACGTTCCGTTTTATTACTAAATGATGACACATCGAAGCAATTCATCTAAGAAAGCAATATTGAAATTTGACATTTGATCATATAAAAGTAAGTGCGCAATGTAAACAAATGTCAAATAGCAATATTGCTTTCTTAGATGAATTGCTTCGATGTGGCCATTTTAACCCCCCAGATATATAATATTGGCTCACGATCTGGAGGTCCGGTCCCGGTGGGGACATTGTCGAAATCCCTTTGTGAGACTGTACTTTGTTTGGTAAGGACATTGCAGGCTTGAATCACCTGATTGACCGTAAAAGTAAGATGATTCCGTGGTTTGGAGGGCACGTTAAGCTGTTGGTCCCGGCTATTAGCCGTAAAACGGAGCAGCGTGGTGGAGTATGCTCCATGCCCCGTCCGGTGAGACGTATCTATCTATCTAGGCTGTTTATGTTATGTTATATATTATAATTGTAGTCCGTGCCACGAAAGAATTCCAGTCTCTTAGTCATAGTGTCATAGTTTATGCATTGAATTATTATGAATTGTCAATAATTATATTAAAATCCGTGAATTTATTTAACTGCACGATATACATATTTTAAACCAGGGGGGTTAAAATGGCCACATCGAAGCAATTTATCTAAGAAAGCAATATTGCAATTTGACATATTTGCGCATATAAAAGTAAGTGCGCAATGCAAAAAAATGTCACATAGCAATTTTGCTTTCGTAGATGAATTGCTTTGGTGTGGCCAATTTAACCCCCCCTTGTATTATCCATAGTCATCATTTTGTAATAAGGTGGTTAATATTTAACTTTATGTAATGGACCTTCGTCACTCGGTCGCCGTATCGCACTATTTTTTATGGCATTCACTATTTGGCTGGACAAATGGGGAGCGCTGAGGGCTCTCACCCGGTTCAAAATTCAAGATAACAAGCCTGAGGGTGCCCAGTTGGGCTCGAATTTCAGCCGCGTCGTCTGAGAGAATAATATTTGAAAGAATTAATCGACCCTATGGGTCGATCGCGGTAAGCGTTGAATGAGGAAAACCGTCTACCACGCAGGCGGGATCGGTATCGGGGGCTTCGCACTATTAGCTGTACATAAATGTTTGGCTATCTCACTTTTATTAATTTCAGGACACTTTTCTTCTTGCATGCTTGGTAAGTAAAGGTAAGTATCTAGCATGACAACGTATTTTCTGTTTCGAATCTGTTTAAAATATCGGCTACATAGTCCGCAGTCCACTAAAGACATTATTGTTGGTTGAAAGACATTAGCAGCTAATTAATAAAAAAATAATGACAGATTTTTATCACTCATAGTCATGAAAATTACAAAGTACACAGTATCACGTACCCACGTTAGAACCCTGTCGCATTAACATATTTGTCACTCCGCGAGACTTACAGTACAATTTGTCAAAATAGTTAAAGGGACATCGTACTAAAGCGTATACATTTTAATGATCGTGACCGTACTTAGGGGTATTTTGAGTTATTGTCACTTCGGGCGATAGCTGACATAAAAGTAACTAGTTAAAAATATCAGCTAAATATCCCGCTGTTATATGAAGCAGGTAGCTATTCACTTTGATGCGGTGAATGTACACAGAGCGTGTAATGAATTGAATTCGGACAGTGTTGTTGGTTGCCACGGCAGCACGGTCACTGCGGACGACACTTGATGGCCACTCGTCGCTGTATCGTCACCGCTTTGTACTCACTTTACTAACCATCTACAATATACTGTGCTACCTAACAATTTTTCGAAGCGTCGTATCCGTTTTCATGCTGGTATGCGAGTTTGTAAAAGCAACTTCGTCGCTGTCCGTCCGTCGATGTATATCGTCAATGTATTAGAGTGGTTTCAGCTCGTGCTGTGGTGTTGATTCCATATTGCCGCATATATGCCTAACGAGACCTTAGTCACTATGCTGAGCTGTGGTTTTGCTCTTCTCTCTACAACTGTCCTGTCATATTCGTCATCGTACCATGTGTTTCCGGCATCCGGCTCGCCTCCCCATTGACTCCATGTTTGCCTCCACGACGAAGTGTCTTTAGTCGTTTCGGACCGCGGTGCGAATCGACTAATGCCGTTTTTGAATGGGCCGTTACACATCAATGTGGTTGGAGCGGTGCGTATTTCCCCATATTTCTTTTAGAATGGATCGATTCGGACCACAAGGTAAATTAAATTGAAGTAAATATTTGCTACCATCACTATCCAACCCCACGGTGGTCCGAATTGACCCATTACAAAAAAGGTCTTCAATTCAAAAGTCCTCTTAGTCGATTCGCACCGAGGTCCGAACCGCTTGCGGTGCGAAATGACTAAAGACCCACGTCGAAAGCTTGGGGGTTAGGTATATATATGTGGGATATAGAAATAACACAGGATATATTTTACTCTTTTTATTTTACGCACACCTTATATTAAAACCAAAACCCTCTCACCCGACCGACATCGCACCACAGACTCCCCTTTCTTACTTTTTACAACTGCCTTATGTCCCATTCATTACCCATCCTCCTTTCATACCATAAACAATCAAATTCCCATTCATTATCCTTACATAGCATTCTTACTTTCCTACATAATTATATTTATATACAGTATACAGGGTGTTAGTAACATCGTAACGAAAACTTTGAAGGATGATTGAGACCATGATTCTGAGATGATATCAAGTGGAATTTTCCGTCGCAAAAGTATGAAACAGAAAATAATTTTAAAAAAATAACAAAAATTTTCATGAATTTTCCGACTGAAAATTCCACTTGATATCAACTCAGAAATATGGTCTGAATCATCCCCCTCAGTATTCGTTACGGTGTCACTAACACCCATACCTACTTGTATGGCTACAGTATGTACTTGTGCGGGGTGTAAGTGACATCGTAACGAATACTGAGGGGGATGATTCAGTAGCTGATTATTCTGAGTTAATATCAAGTGGAATTTTTCATCGCAAAAGTATAGAATTGAAAATAATTTTAAAAATTTAAAATGAAAATCATAAATTTTGCGACGGAAAATTCCACTTGATATCAACTCAGAATCATGGTCTGAATCATCCCCCTCAGTATTCGTTACGATGTCACTAACACCCTGAATATGTATGTACGGTCACGAGAACTAATATGTATACACTTTGAAACCATGTCTCATTAAATGTCAAATATGATAGTGCGACAGGGTTCTAAAGTGGGCACATGATATTGCTCATGACTGTACTACTACTACTAGTACAGTACAGTATAGTTCTACTATAAATACAAAACATTAATGACTGTCTGTCTGTATATTGTGCTTTGCCTACTCCAGTTATACATATATATTGATACCTATACCTACTAAATTTTATAGGCTCAGACTACATACATAGAAGATAAATTGCACGACCCGTCTCTTTATCGTTACGTCTCACGATAGAGTACTCTTTACGATATAGATCGACGCCATTTCACAATGGGAAAAGCTGAATAATAATATTTTACTCCGAATGGCGTTGCTACGATGGTGATTGAGATTTTTTCTTTGAAGTTCTCTACCAACCGACAATGTAAATTCCGTTGATTAGGGGAAGACTGCTCCTAACAAAGTATATTTTTATTTAGTTCGAAGCGTAAACGTAATTATTCGTGTTTAACGAGTATATTAATAAATAAATAAATATTGGTGGGAAATTCCTTATATTCCATACAACTAAAACACCTATTTTGAAAATCCATAACGGATTTGCCATAAGATCCATTCGCATAATTATTAGAAGGTATAATATGAAATCGTAAGACATTACTTGCCATAATTATGAAAACTCATATTTCAGTGTGTAAGGAAAAAAAGTTACGCTTCACTATTTCGGGATTTCGTTTTAATTAGCTTTAGGTATTTCTTTATTTTTAGTTCTCAAATTAGCAGGATGGTGTTTATTTTAGCAATAATAATGTATTTATAAAGTAAGTATTTATTCATAAAGTATACTAACCTAATTATTATTATTATTAGCCTGTGTGATCCCACTGCTGGGCAAAGGCCTCCCCCATGTCTTTCCAAGTATCCCAGTTCTGTACGAGCTCTATCCAGTCTTTTCGATAAACTTAATTATAGAAATGAAAAATTAACAAAATATTATTTGAATCTATCTTATTGGGTCTGGGTATTCTTAGGGACCGCTTATTGTTAGGGCACATTACCCTAACAAAATTTCAGTATTAAAATTTTAATACAAACTAAGCAAAGCCAAATTTAGTAACGTTATTGAGACTACTTTAGGAGATATTTTTTTTTATTGTAGAAAATTAACAGCAGCTTGAAAAGCAAAAATATTCAAATTATTTTTTTTTGTAATAGCATAACGTTTCATTTTACATACATACATACATACATAAACTCACGCCCGTAATCCCTAATGGGGTGGGCAGAGCCACAAGTAATCAAAGACAACTTGCAGCCACTGTTGATACGAAGTCCAAAGATGTACGTTTCATTTTAAAATATAAAAAAAAAATATTTCACTTAGCCAATTTGAATATAAGTTCCATATAGGTAAGAATGGCGGTAACGGATGCGAGCGAATCGAGCACAGAACTCCGTGGCACTCCGACACTGTTGATATACGTTACGAAGGCTTTATGGCATGTGATCGCTTTGCTTTGTATAGCCGAGTGGGTTAGGTTGCTTGTGACCATCGAGGCCCGAGGGCCGAGAGGCGACGCAGCAGACTTGATTTTACGAGTATGTAAACTAAAAATTAGACGAAATAAAAAATATATGAAATGATTGTTAGTGAGAATGAAATTGTTATGAACAACCATTATAACGAACTTAAGAGAACCATTTTAAAGGTATGTGCATTAATTGTATGCGTTATGCGTATTTAAATCCTTTATAATAATGATAAACTTTACAATATACTTTAATTATTAAAATACATTTTAATATTATACATAGATTTCAATGATTATGGATGTTAATGGTTTTTTTCTTCTTCTGGCTTCCGCGGGTAGCGATGCGCCAATATGTTAATGGTTAGGTATAATCAATTTCGGTATTTTGAATTATGGATTCTAATATATAACTCCATAGATTCCATATTGATGCCGTAGTACGCGAATGCATGTTGTCATTCAACATCCTACAGCTGCAACTGAGTCCAAATTTCGTTGTCGCGTTGTTCCCCTGAAAGCGATAATGCCGATTACAATTTTGGCCATACTGTATTTCAATTGGAGACCGTATTGACTGTGTTGTGATGAGTCTGCCTGTAATTGGATACAACTGTTATTTATTAAGTGGCATTATTACAATCATTAGGGACCAACTGTATTGTGAAAATGATGTAGTATTCATGAAGTCATTAGGTACCTACGTACAATGCGTTATGTTTACTTGATTGGTTGCAATACCTGTGAAAATGCCTAGTGTCCGTATAGGTTGAAAGGTCGATGTTCAAACACACCATTATATCTTAACATATATTATATTATAGTGAAATTTTTCGTTTCCTAGTATATTGCATGAAGATAGATCTAAAAATTGACTAGCAATTTATTTATTTATTTGACTAACAATATCTAAATTGACTTCCTAATAATTGTTTGTACATATATCCGTTGACCAAGGGATTCGATAGCATCATTAACAGTAAACAGCAGAGCATAGTGCCGCTAGATTAGCGTGACACTCCGTAATATGTACATGCGAGCCAATTGGGCGCGATTAGTTAGAACAGATAATTACACATTCCATTTGTCCGGGTAATCCGGGCTTAATCGCCCCGGTTGATAAGGGTCGTTCCCGCCTTAGGTGTGACGGCCCTAACTATCACCATTTCTACTATTGTTTTCATATTCCTAAATAAACGGTCAATATTAAATGTTTTAATGGTTGTTTGGAAATACATGTGGCTTGTTAGTTGCATTTAATAATAATAATAATAAAACACTTTATTGCACACAAATTCACAAAACATTTACAGGATAAACTTATTCTAAGGTGGGCAAAGGCGGCCTTATCGCTAAGAGCGATCTCTTCCAGACAACCTTCGGCAGAGGATATAGTACACTTGTACAGCTGCAGTGTAGCGCGCAAAAAAGTAAAATAAAATAAGAGAAAGAAAAATAAATAAATAAAAAATATATATAATTACATATATATATATATATATATATATATATATATATATATATATAATTATATATATTTTTTATTTATTATATATATATATATATATATATATATATATATATATATATATATATATATATATATATATATATATATATATATATATATATAAATAGGATTGCTTCCCGTCGGTTATCCACTTTCAGCAAACAGATCGGCATGCTCAGCAGAAAAGTACACAAGTGATACCCACGTAAAATCCGAATTAAAAGTGGTCTAGAAAGCTGACAAACTGCGAATTCAAACACATAAAACATCCAGCGTATTTGCATCGTGAAAGCGGCGGGTGGCAGATGACTGCAGCAGTTCCTGGCGATAAAATTGCTCCAGAATTATTCCTGGCTGCCAGCTGTCGCCGGCGCGTCTCCTACCTGCCGCAACCGCCCCACTTACGTGTTCCTACAACACTATAACAATTGTATTCCCTCCTTTGTTGTTTTCACAAAATTAATTGTTTTCTGTTTTCTTTGGCCAACTTGTGAGCATGCACCACACGCTCCAATTAAATCTCGAATATGCAACGCGGGGAGCTCTGCCTGAATTAATAATGTAGGTATATGTCGCTAGCTGTACTCAACATACAAATATTCGTAATAAGCAGATGTTTTTACGTTGAAATTTACATGCTCATTTTCTTTCATAACCGTTCGTCTAATGGCATTATCATTTAAACAGGTAGATACACACGTACAAGCCTCTATAGCCGTCTAAAGCTTCTTTAAGAAGTATCAGCGCCAAATTATGTATATTTATTCAATAAAGCGTCGAAAAATGTTCACCGAGGTTGCGTGGGAAAAACTGATGCGATTTCGCCCTTTGTTCTCATTTTTCGCCTTATATTTTTGTTTTCAAGTTGAGTGAGTATTTTTTACTTTATCCTAGCCTCTAAACTCAACATACGAGTTATTTTTCTTGCCATTCTCACAGCTTACGCGACGTTCGGCCGCAAAACTTATTGTCTCTGCCCTCGCCCTCTTAGATAATGTAACAATAATAAACAACGCCCACGACGACGTTTATTTTCGGTCGCCTCGAGTAGCTACCTTTTAGAGTAGCCTCGTTTTTATATTATTTACCTTCTATCAGAAAGGCCTTAACTAAATTTGCATGTGATTACAATCCTAAAGGTAACTTGAATGCAGTTATGAGAGGTAGGGACAAGGATGGTAGAGACGTGCGGTTTGCGCCACTAGAAG
Organism: Pectinophora gossypiella; assembly: GCF_024362695.1. Lineage (NCBI taxonomy): Eukaryota > Metazoa > Arthropoda > Insecta > Lepidoptera > Gelechiidae > Pectinophora > Pectinophora gossypiella. The sequence goes on from NC_065405.1 coordinate 7,632,590, forward strand.
TTTGCCAGTTGTGGTGGCAGATGGCACCGTCCACTCACCGTCCAGCGAATAATTTAGAAAACCGAATTGCTAATTAAATTACAAAAGAATTACAACAAATGCAGTCCAGTTCCAGTTCCAGTTTCCAGTTCTTAGGTAGCGACTGTTCTCGTGAACTTCGTTCGCGGATGGACAATGTGCTGAAGGCTCCTTTCTCAAGGTCTGGATACTACAGAGATATATATATATATATTATATCACTATAATATATATATATATATATATATATATTATATCACTATAAATATATACATACAATGATACATATAAGTAAAAATAGAATATTAGTTGCAAGACGATGACTTAGCCAAGAAATAATAGTGCAATTTAGATTTGAAAATAGCCAATGACTTTGAGTGCCTGATATCAGGAGGCAAATCATTCCACAAGTGCGTGGACTTCACAGTAAAAGAATCTCTGTAGTATCCAGACCTTGAGAAAGGAGCCTTCAGCACATTGTCCATCCGCGAACGAAGTTCACGAGAACAGTCGCTACCTAAGAACTGGAAACTGGAACTGGAACTGGACTGCATTTGTTGTAATTCTTTTGTAATTTAATTAGCAATTCGGTTTTCTAAATTATTCGCTGGACGGTGAGTGGACGGTGCCATCTGCCACCACAACTGGCAAACTTCTAGTGGCGCAAACCGCACGTCTCTACCATCCTTGTCCCTACCTCTCATAACTGCATTCAAGTTACCTTTAGGATTGTAATCACATGCAAATTTAGTTAAGGCCTTTCTGATAGAAGGTAAATAATATAAAAACGAGGCTACTCTAAAAGGTAGCTACTCGAGGCGACCGAAAATAAACGTCGTCGTGGGCGTTGTTTATTATTGTTACATTATCTAAGAGGGCGAGGGCAGAGACAATAAGTTTTGCGGCCGAACGTCGCGTAAGCTGTGAGAATGGCAAGAAAAATAACTCGTATGTTGAGTTTAGAGGCTAGGATAAAGTAAAAAATACTCACTCAACTTGAAAACAAAAATATAAGGCGAAAAATGAGAACAAAGGGCGAAATCGCATCAGTTTTTCCCACGCAACCTCGGTGAACATTTTTCGACGCTTTATTGAATAAATATACATAATTTGGCGCTGATACTTCTTAAAGAAGCTTTAGACGGCTATAGAGGCTTGTACGTGTGTATCTACCTGTTTAAATGATAATGCCATTAGACGAACGGTTATGAAAGAAAATGAGCATGTAAATTTCAACGTAAAAACATCTGCTTATTACGAATATTTGTATGTTGAGTACAGCTAGCGACATATACCTACATTATTAATTCAGGCAGAGCTCCCCGCGTTGCATATTCGAGATTTAATTGGAGCGTGTGGTGCATGCTCACAAGTTGGCCAAAGAAAACAGAAAACAATTAATTTTGTGAAAACAACAAAGGAGGGAATACAATTGTTATAGTGTTGTAGGAACACGTAAGTGGGGCGGTTGCGGCAGGTAGGAGACGCGCCGGCGACAGCTGGCAGCCAGGAATAATTCTGGAGCAATTTTATCGCCAGGAACTGCTGCAGTCATCTGCCACCCGCCGCTTTCACGATGCAAATACGCTGGATGTTTTATGTGTTTGAATTCGCAGTTTGTCAGCTTTCTAGACCACTTTTAATTCGGATTTTACGTGGGTATCACTTGTGTACTTTTCTGCTGAGCATGCCGATCTGTTTGCTGAAAGTGGATAACCGACGGGAAGCAATCCTATTTTACTATTACTTTAGTTCTTTATCTGCTAGCATTGGAGTTTTTTGTGGTTTCGCAGTGTTAAGTCAAGCGTTTAACGATAGTCTCATCTAGTATAATGATAGAACTCACAGAGGTACGCAAGCCAACATAAAAACTTTTCTTTGACCAACAGAAATCAATGGAGCTTATATAATAGTGTTTGCAAAAGCTTTTTCTGGTGATTAAACTCCACTTATCTGTGGCCGCAGCCCTCGGAAATTGTACAATATCGGGCACGGGTCAATAAATAACCTCGTTGGACCCCTTCATTCGCGGTATATTTGTTATCATAATCCCTCTTGTCACATTTTCGTCATGTGTCTGTTTCTCCGCAGTCTTTTTGGCGTTATTTTACCCGCCCGTTATTTGTTTCGCTTCTCACTCGTCATGTTCAGTTCATTGTGATGGGATTCCGCAAATCCACGGCGATACTCAAACGTAGTATTATGTTTCTCGTTCGATCGTGCTAGCTTTTTAAACTAATCTATTTTTGGTCAGCTTATAGGATGGTATTGGTATTATTTTTGTAATTGACATAGTTCGTATACAAATGGTGAGTAATGCGAGTAATGCTCTGTTAATAGCGTCATGTTTGTTAATTTAGGAATCTTAATGTAAAATGCATTGCTTGACAAGAGGCCATGAGAGGCTGCTAATCCAATCCGTGGCTTAGCTGAAGAATAATGAAACACACCCCACTCACAGACAGTCAAATAAATTTTCCTCCTGAAGACTGTTAAGGGTAAAATTTAATAAAGCAAATAGGAATGGCGTTACAAGAGCTGCTATATTTAAACGCTATTTTAGGAGATTTATTGTCAGGGGAACGAAGCGTTATTTACAATTAATTTAAAATGATGTGTAATGAAGTGTACGAACTGTCGGAATATTTCATTAATGTAAGGAAATGTTTTACATTTATTTTTAATATTGGGAATTCTGTTTATTCAGTTATGTGAGTGGCTGAGAGCATACGTTGGGAGTAAATTTTCAGATAATGGACGAATTCATACATACCGGGTGAATTTCTGGCCACTTCACAAAATGAAACATGTGAAATTAAAGGACGGAAAATTCCGCTTGATATCAACTCAGAATCATGGTCTGAATCATCCCTTACAGTATTCGTTACGATGTCACTAACAACCTGTATACATTCTGTTGTGTTTAATAATGTTATGTAATATTACGAATAAGTTAGCACGTAACAGTGTATCGCCCAATGAGTTTGCAACTGGATTTCCTCGGTTCAACTCCATTAAAAGTTGTTCACGTCAAGCAGGCTCACACGTCCGTTATGCTCAAAGCAATACTTTATATCTATATATATCAATCTTTATATTGGAACTTAATATTCACATTTATTAAGAGTTACAAATTAAAAAAAAATATATGCGATGAAAATTGCAAAAACATAGCTGGCGAAGAGTGGGTGTAACGACACATACAATCTTCAAAACATCAAGCAATTTCCATAATGTAGCTTCACGCCTGAAGGGGTAAGCAGGGTATATGTAGGTCCAATATTCAAGGAATGGTTTTATAATCAAGCTTAGTTTTATATAATTGACTTAACACTGTCACGGAGACCAATCACCCGTCATTGACTTTTCATTCATTCTTCTATCGTGTAGGTTAGAGATTAATATGATAATTAATGACCAATATCATCCACCCTGTTATCAGGGTTATTATAGAGTCGCCAAAGGCACATATAACGGACGGATGGAGAGTCCTTTTGTAATTGTTTCTTTTTATTTTGATGCAATAAAGTGTATTTGTATTGTATTGTATTGCATTGCATAACGGACTAGGTACGTACTTCAATCAGTAATTAGTAACCGGGCGATGCAGGCAATGTCTTTACCAAACAAAGGACAGTCTCACAAAGTGGTTTCGACAATGTCTCCATCAGGAATCGAACCCGGACCTTCACATCGTGAGCCTAACGCTCTCACCACTAGACCACGGAGTCAATTAAATGAGATCAAGGGGTAATATAAGCTTTTTAATTAGATGCTTAACCGTTATGAACCTTTACTCAGTAAGTCTCTCTCTTTATTTAAGAGCTGCGCTCTTGTCGGTGGAGTAATCGCCATTACTCAGTAAGTATGTAAGAATAATGTAGGTATACTCGTACGTATCAGAATTCAATATCATTTCTTCAAATTATCATAGATAAACTTGTTGAATGTCAATTTAAGATTTCTGGATCTACGTCATTTCGCTGACGTCTACTATGGCTGAGGAGAAATGACAGGAAACTGCAACAGCAACACCTCTTTTATATCAATGTAAATATACATTGCGAGTTATTTCATAACTACAGGGATACATTGAATACGATCATTTTTATAATTTAAGTACGTATCATTAATCAGAAAGTAAGCTTCATGAGGAGACTTTAGGTTCGTAAATGGAAACAACCGTTTGGGTTGAGCTATAATTTATTACTGACTCATATCATTCGAAGCTATATTGATAATTACAATACGATTATAATATGTAAGTATGTAATATATAAGTACACACTTCACTTCACATGGGCATTCAAAATATTATCTCGTATCATATTGTAAAAAAATCTATATACATACGCTGGGCATAGTTCCTTCGTCTAAATTACTTTCGGGCGAGAGTCAGAAGGTTGTAGTTAATTGCGGTTCTAGCTCTCGGAAAGCATGACTTAAACCTTTAAGTGGACCCTCGCAGATTATTTTATATTATTAATCACATACGTTAACATGACCCTTAAAACTAGAACACCACCGACGTGACTAGGTGAGTGAATGATTAGATTTAGATTTGGTGGGAAGGGTTGGGCAACCTAGCAGCAACCTTGAAAAGAGGTCTTATGTACGGTTTTCTCTAATACTTGTATATATATATATATCTATTTATTTCCGTTCCAAACTATTTTTCGAGTCTCATAAGATACATGTCTTTTGCTGATATGACAACTTTTTTCATGTCTTTCCCTCAGTAAATCACTTTGTGATCCCTACTTTGGTTATAGGATATTACAGGCTGATCACCTGATTGTTCGAAAGACAGATGATCCGTGCTTCGGAAGACACGTAAGTAAGTAAGTAGTCGTTACATGAGCCATGTCAGGGTCCTTTGGCAGCTCAATAGTAACCCTGACATCAGGGTTGATGGGGTTGGTAGTCCACCTTCCAACCCACACGATAGAAGATGTCTTTTACTTTAAAAAAAGATGGTACATCTTAACTGAAGGATAACCAATCATTCTGTTTGCTTAGCCCGCAATAGCCTGTCAAGGATCTTTCGAGAATTCTCATATAAGTAAGTATATTTGCTGCGTAGTTTTTACGCCTTAGAGTGCGCATGTAAATCGTGTCATGTATTTTATCAACCGGTAGGTGCTTAGGAATGATGCACAGTTTTAGTGCTATGTATATTATGAGCAATTCTGTAAGATTACTTTGCACCATCAAATAGGCTTTAAAATTTTATTATATATTTCAAACCTCCAAAACGATCATAACGCGATTATGACAGGTTGTAAACGCGCCACAGTATTTTTTCCAATTTATCTTAACAACTTGTTTTATAACTCAATATCTAAGAAAATGTTACGATAATAGATTTACACACCAATTATAACTTTTTATGAGAAAGCGCTTTCGCTTATCAGAAAATTTGTTTTGGTCGAAGTTACACAGTCATTTCCTCTGGTACTGCATTAAATTGCTCGATTAATTAACGATGGAATGAGGGGACCTTCCAGGCTACCTTCCCCAAAAAATATATTTATTTATTTTATTTATTTAGGCACTTACACACACAGCAATACATATGAAACTTTTACAGACTGCATTATAAATAGAAAGACTTGGTATAATATATGCTTGCCAATTACATGCGTACACAGCATTCACCGTAAATGAAAACAAACAAACTATATTAATACTAAACTATATAAATTATAAACTATAAATATATATTAACACATTTTTTATGAACAATTTTAACAAAATATAAATGTATGTACTGTTTAACGCTTATAACGACAACCAAAGATGCAATATAGATGCTGATAGCTGTACAGAGTTGCCTTCGTTTAACCTTCTAATTTCATGGATATCTAACAGATATATGCGTCTTTTATGCTTGTTTCTGGGTATAAATGATGACCCTTGTTATTATACCCGGGCACAACACATCTTATTTTTATATATGCCTCTGCTATTAATTTATGTCATATCATTACCACGGTCTGAACCCCGGTTGGGATATACCTCCAATTTTGGTTAGGAGTTTAGGACATTACAGGCTGATTCCTGTTTGTCCGAAAGTAAGATGATCCGTGCTTCGGCACGTTAAGCTGTTGGTTCAGGTTACTATTTATTGATGTAAGTGAGTGATCGTTACATGAGCCATATCAGGAGCCTTTGGCGGCTCAATAATAACCCTAACACCACTTGGTGGTCCACCTCACAAGCCACACGATAGAAGATTACTATGCTAGCAATCAGAAAATAGGTAATTATTACGTGAAACAGCGCCCTCTATATTGCTTTTTGGGGAACATAGCTAGGAAAGTCTTTCATTAAAAATGTATTCCTACACCCATAAATATTACAGACCAAATAGCTGTTCTTACGTGACCGATGTCGTAGGATAACGATAACGCAACTGATAATTAGAAGGTTACACAAAGTTTTTTGGCACTAAATAAGGTAACCTGTTATGTAAGTGTTCAAGAAGGAGCTTTCTTGAGAAAGGTACCTTTTACCATTATGGCACGTTAAATGTATCAAATTATGGCATCGATACCGCAGCCCGGACACTCCGTTTAAAAAATTCATTCTTACTGTGTGCCAGCTTACCACGTAAGTACGAGCGAGACAGACACTCCATGCGTGCTCTTTTACTCCTTAAAGGCTTCGGGCTATTCGGAGTAAAGTGAGACCCAACAGCGGGGTGAGGTAAATCCAGCTTGGCACCGATACGAATTGGTGCGGGGAGAAGAAAGTCTGATTTAAGTATACATAGTATTATTCTTTATTCTATGCCCATACAGTGAAGAAAAGAAGTACCTAATGTTTTTTTCTGTCGTGTGGGTGGTGAGGTGGATTACTAACCTCATCAACCCTGGTGTCAGGGTTACTATTGAGCCGCCAAAGGCCCCTGACATGGCTCATGTAACGACAACTAACTTGCATCAGTAACTAGAAACCGGGACCAACAGCTTAACGTGCCTTCCGAAGCACGGATCATCTTACTTTCGGACAATTTGGTGATCAGCCTGTAATGCCCTAACCAAACTAGAGATCACAAAGTGATTTTCGTGATATGTCCCCACCGAGATTTGAACCCGGGCGGGACCTCCGGATCGTGAGCCGAACACTCAAACTACTGGACCACAGAGGCCGTTATATACCTTATATTTTAATTGTGTATTATGTAATTGACACGTATCGCAGTTCAGTAAAGCTTAGAATTATTTGGAACTTCGAGCGTATGAGTAAGCTCTCTGTGTAAGGAATCACAGCATCCACCAAATCCATATTCTGGAGGATTTTATTCGTTTCCAAAGTTTAACTTTGAATACTGTTACTCGGCATTCTCAGTTGCAGGCTTTCAGTAAATCATCGTTCAAAAATTTGCCAGTTGCCATTGAATACTGGAGTCTTGTTCGGATTATGCACGCGCCATTAGCTTCACTCCCTTTGTGTGGCAGACTCAGTCATTGTGTGAAAGGGCTGCGATCCAGGCTGACTTAATTATACATGGCTGCAGTTATTCACACCTCGCCAAAAATCCATTTGACGGATGCTGACGCGCGGAAGTCAGGATATATAAAAAAAACGTCTGTAATATCAATTTAATTTTTGTGTTCAATATTTCTCTCACGAATCGGTCACAAAGTCTAATAAGATGCGCGCCTGTTATGAAATCAAAAGTATTTTTTGTTTATTGAGTATTAGTATCTAATAAATAAGGAAGTCAAAATATTATTTTATGTGTAAGTATATATCAAGAATTTCCTATTTTTCCCTATTTATAAACTAAATTTCCGGAAAATGCTTAATAACTTGTCTTTGTTTAATATTTATCTTTTGGTTCACCTCTGCTTTTATTTTATGAACTGTGCGGAACAATGTCTAGTAATTAAAAAGATTCTAAAATTTTCCTTTTATGCAGCGTAACACAGTAGTGTTCATTTAAGAGGTGGTTTTAAAGGGTGGATGGTTTGTTTGTTGTAATAATGTTCGTTGTCAGAAGCTCTATTTAAACAGGTTTTCGTGCATACACACAACGATACCTAACAACATTCTTGTCAATAGACTTTTATTAAGTCCATTTTATAAAGTATCTAATTGTAAATAGCGGTAACTGGACTTGTAATATTCCTACAAATTCTTCCTCAGGTCTGCTACACAACAACAGCGTAAATTGTATAAAATTTAAACCCCTAACAGCTATTAATAGCCGCCAACACGTTTAGAAAAGTCCAAATGCAATTTCACTATTGTTTCATCAAAACTATAGATGAAAATGTGTCGTTAAAAATGTGCTAAGTAGAACAATTGGCTCACAGTAAAGTTAGCCCCTTCGGGGACCAATCAGAGCCGCGAATAACTCCAACTTCGATATGTCAACACAATAGCCGGTTTGTACGAACAATGAGCATAGTAAAGTTGATTCGCTGTATCAATTCCAGTTCTGCTAAAAGCAAAAGTTAAGAAGCTAATGTAAATGTTGATACAGGAACTCGCCGAGGTGGGCGCGTTGAATTGGTAATGGCAGCACATTCAACTCCGTACCGACGGCTTTCCGCTGCTAGCCTCTCGCTGCACCCAATAATGAATTCCAACCGCCACACTAACAAACTACTAATGAACGAATACAATTTATCACATTCACCAACCAGCTATTTCGATCTTCATTCATTTTTCGAGATATATTCAATTGTGGTTGAATAGTGAATGAACTGAAAACATGCAAACCACATTTAATTTGACTCTGAATGCCGATATGAAAATTGTTCTCCCGAAAATTGAATAAAAGCCTATACGGTATGTAAAATTGGAGAGTTTGAAACGGGGTGTAAAAGTACAAGTTTTTTGTGTGTAACTAAAATAGTTACTGACTGGAAGGCACAATATTTAATATTTAATAGTTCTGTACCTGTGAGAAAGCTTGTAGTTCTTGTTAAAGCGGCACAAGTTGTGCCGCGGTGTCTATCGGAACTTTACCAATAGTTCTGCTCGAGCAATTCATAGCCGATCGGGTTTCTATCGGCGTCCTTGTACAGGGGTTCTACTACACAAATCTCAGTGGGACACTTCAGTGTGCTCAACTAGCAATAACGCATTCCGCTCACTGTGTAATCTGTTCTTAATCGGTAATCAAGGCCGCGATAAGGGCTCGTCCACCTGAGAGCCTGTCTTCCTAGAATGTTAATTATCAAACTCCCCACATGGCCACAGGAAGTAAGGACGAGAACACAAGAGGCCCTCCCCTTCGAACTTTGAGAACAATGTGCTGCAACTTGATACGCGCTCTAATCAACATTATTGTGTTACCTACACTGCTAAAATAACACTTGAGTGTCATCAGGGAAATTAAACCAGAGTCAGTTTTGCATTGCGGTTGAAATTACGCTGATAAAAGTTGAGATTGTATTTATTTTTATTTTATTAGGGGAACTTACTACCATATTTACAAAGTTATACTAAAGTATACTACAAAAAAGACGTGGTGGAACGTATTTTGTTGTACTCCTTTCTTGTAGTGAAATATTTAAATTGTGTTGTTTTGGGATTTCAGATGAAGTTGTTGTATATATTGTTTCATCTTTTCTAATGGTAAGTGTCACAGTTTTTAGGATAAGATCAAATAGAATACTTAATAGTAAAAATCTCAACTTTGGGATTATTTTCTGTAGTAGCTTAAGCTAGTTCCTTTTTATTAATAATTAATGTAATACTTGTCAACGTGTGTAACATCAAGAATACCATGTATTAAAGTACCGAAGACGGCCGCTTCGCCTGTGCCGGTGACCGCATCCTTTCCAAGGGATGAGCCGACAGTCTGTATCATGTACGCACTCGAGGGTCGTTAAATTGTACAAACTTTCAGGCTTAGTAATTTACTCAAAGTAGTGAGTATTAATTAAAGGGTAGTAGCTGCCTAAATTGTATTAGACTCCCTCGCGTAATACACTGGATTGATAGCTCGTCTGTTAATGGCCAAGTTTTAATTGTATTTTCTAAACAAAATAACATTTGCCATAGACGACGACATACCTTGAATACCCGATACTTCGACAAGGATAAGTTGTTCCCACTATTCTCATTACTTAAGACAACCTACCGTAAGTTAATCTACGTATTGTAAATACATGTTTGATTAAAATATTCTCAGAACTTGTAATGTTGTCAGCTCAATTCGATTAAAAGTTTCTCAATAACAAACAGTGTGTTTACGACAACTTCAGCCAAACGGAAATATACTAATGAGTATATATATTTTCTATTATATGGTATATTTTTGTTTACTATTTTTGTTAATGTAAACAATAAATAATAATACATATCGTTCAAGGTAAGTACGTTTTAGAGTCGGTATTGTTAAGTAATAATGATCCTCGTAATTAGGTATCAAGTAGATGTATTTTTTAACTTCTGACTCTGTAAGGAAACTTTATTTTACTTTGACAGTTTCAATATTAAATTCGTGCGGTCCTTCACTTACTATAAGTATCGGAAAGAGATAAAAATATAAAACATAAACAGCCTATATACGTCCCACTGCTAGGCACAGGCCTCCCCTCAATCAACTGGAGGGGGTATGGAGCATACTCCACCACGCTGCTCCACTACGGGTTGGTGGAGGTGTTTTTGTCTGAAAAAGTAAAATGATTCCGTGCTTCGTTAAGGCACGTTAAGCCGTTGGTCCCTGTTACTACTTACTCATGTAAGTATGTAGTCGTTACATGAGCCATGTCATGCCTTTGGCGGTTCAATAATAACCCTGACACCAGGGTTGATGAGGTTGGCAATCCACCTCACAACCCACACGATAGAAGAATTAAATAATATAATAAATTGTTAATTTATAAACTACATACATATATACATAAACTCACGCCTATATCTCACCGGAGCAAGCAAGCATACTATGGAATTCCATTTGCTTGGACCATGACGCACATTTGAACCTGAATTTATAAATTAATATACATAAAACAATTACTAAATTTTAAATTGTGTCAGCGCTAAAATCTGCGCCACTGCTAGACTTATTTGTCAGCATCCAGCTTTATTATGCTATGAACTCATATTCCCATACCTCCAAACAATAGTACTCGTATTGATATTTCATAGTGACTATTGCGCGATGTTTGTAGTGCATAGGTGGTTAATTGGCACTTGGCACTTGCACTTGCAAGAGACTGTATAGTTTGTTAGCTGACTGCAACGACCCCTTTCAGCTTCTCGTGCAATGAGAACAAAATCATGAAACCATTTCAAAATTAATGATAGTACTCGTACCAAGTGCTTATGTAACTCTTTAGAGTAAAGGTTTTGTGTCAAAGTGGAGTGCAGTGGTGAAAAAAATATAAGTTTTCAAACTAAAACCCGACTACTGAAGTATCACGTTCTAGAAGTATGAAACAAGAAAATGTTTCTCTGAAATTCTTCCGAATAGTGTGATGTTTAGGAGATAGCCGTTGTCGTATGCCATGGTAAGCAAACTCTCTCTCTGTCTCTCTCTCTCTTAGGACAGATAGACATGTAACCACGGCTAAAAATAAAAAAATGTTATATTGACCTTCAACAAGTTTATCCATGATAATTACGTTGAATAAATGAATTTGATTTCTGATTTAACATTTCACTATTCGGAAGAATTTCAGAGAATAGAAGAGAATATTTTATTGTTTCATACTTTTTAGAGATGATGCAGCTTATTATTCTGAGTTCAAATCAAGTGGAGTTTTCTATCGGAAAAGTATAGAATTGAAAATAATTTAAAAAAACTAAAAAAATAAACATTAATCTTGCAACGGAAAATTTTACTTGATATTAACACAGAATCATGGTCTGAATCCTCCTCATTATTAGTTAAGATGTCACTAACACCCTGTACTCGTATAGCCAATCTTGTTGAAAAGATCCTCGCACTTAGCGGGCATGTGAGCATACTATTTAAATATGTAGAATTAATCGCCGCAGGTGGTCGGGGTTTCAACTTTCAATTCATCGCGCTTGGCATCAAACTCTAAGCGCCATAGACGTTCAAAGTCATGAACTTTGGTGGTAAATACATAAATCGAATGTGAATATTTGAATTCTAAATACAAAAAGCGAGTCGGGCAAGAAGCGAACCATTACTATGGTGAGGATTTAATATCCCTTTTTGTTTTTGAATATTGTAACTAGTAACATTAACATTAAACGATTATTTTCAATTAAAAAAAGGTGTAGTTTACCTAATTATGACTCTTAACCACTACTGTATGTATGTTATTCTTAGAAATCTAGGAGATCTTTATAAGGGTTAGGTTTTCTTTTTATTGTACGGATTCCTAAAAAGTTTACGGACAGATGCCAGAGTACCCACTAAAATAAAAGAAGTACAGTTGGATCGATAAGTTTATGGAATAAATTTTACACTCAAGTTACTTGAAATAGCTCCAGTATTCTTTTACCTTAGCGTTAATGGTTATTTGATAGAGCTCCAGTCGTAACCTGCCCTTCTATTTCGATTCTTCTCGTCCAATCTTTGTGGCTAGTTTGCATTTTACCGCCATCGTAAAACGATTTCAAACTAAAAAGGTAAATGGAGAATTGTATTGTGAAACGTGATTGTTTGCTGAGGGTCTAGTCCTGAACTAACTTTAGGAAACTCCAGCGATTGGTGGCCTGGTTTTCTATCTTAGTAGTTCTACTGAAGTTGAAAGGGCGATATTAATCTACGAGTGACACTGATAACAATCAAGCGTAATTATTTCACGAAGGAATAGCATGGACCATATTTTTTTTAATGAATTCCGACTTGTATTACTTTTAAAAACTGTTACAGTATGCTACGGCGTAGTGTCGGTGTAGTGGCGGAGCTTAGTTTACTCGTAGCTGTAACTACAAATACAGCAATCCATTTTAGTGTTACTTAAGTGCTTATTTATATCTGTGTAGAAGCAGCGTTATAATTAGCTAGTGCGCTCGGTTGCTATGTAATTCCTGTATGTAGGTACTTATGCTGAATCGTGTACCAATTTCCCATCGTAAGTGGCGAAAATTGCGTCTTGATTACAGTCACGTAAAAACACTTGTTAGGAGTCGGCGCAAACGACAGCCGGCATCAATCACTTTTGCTTTGCCATGTTTAGATTGCTCAAATTAAGGCCCTTGTGCGAGCGCCGTCGTGCTTCCACGAAAAATAATGGCGATTATTCAACTCTTCTCGTTATTTGTTAGGATTCTTTGAAGGCGCATAGTCATACGTGACTCAAAAACAAAGATAAAATATAATAAGTACTTACAATGAATTCGTCAGAAAATATAAAATTGTCTAAATATAAACAGGTTTTGTATCAGCAATGTTTTATGTACTTAAAGCAAAATACAATTATTTATTGATATCTACTGTCCGTGGAAGAGGGAATTTTTCTTTTACGACTGTAGTTATAAAGTTGAGTGTAGAACAATGTCCAGTGTGTGTTGTAGTTAAAGTTTTTAAAATAAATATCTTTTGTAACAGCGGCTCGGAATAAGAAATGGTTGTTTGGTCTACAGTAAAATTATAAAGGGGAAAGAGTTTGTATGTAGCGGGTAATCTTAAAAAATACGTATGGTAAACCACACTAGCTTGTATTTGAAGTCGCGGGCACTAAGCTAGTTTTATATATTTAAAGAGGTTCACCTTAATAGACATATCGGTTGATGCTTTATTTTGTATGAGCAAAACAGTTTTAGTATATTCTTAGTACCTTTACAAAACATCAAAGGTTTTCATTGAAGTCTAGGCAAAAGGGTAAAGTTAAAGGAAACATCATAATGTGAAAAGCTGTAGGGATTTATTATGTGTGATGAAGGGCGATTATTGAATAGCTAGCAGGTCGTGATCGGCGATTCTGACTTAGCTAATTTTCCGTCCAATTACTTAGTATGTGATTCAGCATTTTTTTTATACGCAAATGAAAAATTGCACTTAACTTTATCCATGTTTTCTTGATGGGAAATTAATAGTGTGTTTAGTATGTCAAGTATATTCTGTGTGAAGTTAATTGATAATCGGGTAGGTTAGTAACCCAGCTTGTAATTGAAATGAGCCTTAAAATTTACGATAAGACAGGAGTCCACTTCAACTATATGCATGACCGTCAAATCATTTTATAAGTTTTTCATTTTTGATTGTTAACAGGATAACGCCAGAGAGATGATGATGACGAAAATAGTTTCGTGCAAGGAAGTATTTTGTTTTTTAAACTGACAAAATTAACGTTTAACAAATATTCAACTTCGATGAACATATTGATCTGCTTCACATTTAAGTATATTTCTTTAATATAACTTTATAAATTATTATTGGCTATTATAAAAGCTTGAAACAATGAAATATTAAAGGATTAAAATTAGCAGTAATGTATTTCTCATTTGTGATTGATGCCAGTGATATAAATTATAATTTAATTTGCAAATGGAATTGATGCATTATGGGCTGGTAAGTTAATTGGACTAATTAGCGATTTGGGAACGAATGTAATTGATTTCCAATATTATGTATTACCCATTAAAATATTAATAGCACACGTAACAAGGTAATATCTCTTCTCAGCACAACTGGTAGCAAAGAAAAGGCGAAAACAAGAGCGCGTTTAGCTGCTGCATTCCGTGCATATCGAAAATTCAATTCATGGAATGGGTCCTCGTCAAGATGGTAAACTATACTTATATATGGACTGTGGGAGGAGAAGGTAATCTTAAGGCAAGTGAGTATGTAAAGGAGTCGCCATACTGCGAATGTGGTCACCCGGATCAAACCCTATCTCACACAGTGAACGAGTGCCCTCTACGCCGGTTATCAGGTGGCATAGCCGAGCTACATTGTGTGACGGATGCGACAGAGACTTGGTTTAGGGAGCTTAAACTAGATATACGATCCACGCAAGGATTTATATTTTTTTGCCATACGCAATAATAATAATACAAGGTCTTTCAGCCAATTCTAAAAATTTCGATAGTAATAGATGGGAGAGTAACTTTTGGTATTTTTGACTAAATATTATGAAATGTGTACTATTAATGATTGACTGACTACCACCTATACGTATAGTTTATAGTCGGACATAACCTATTTTTAGTATAATCTTACTAAATTAATAATGTAGGTATATTCTTAGGATCGTTTTGGCGGCTCAATAGTAATCATGACTTCATGATGAGGTCGTTCACTGTCTTCATAACCCACACGAGAGATGAAGAAGAATTTCAATATAATATACATGTGATACCGTGGTGTTTGTTGAAGATTATATACTTACATGACTTTTTGAAAGACAATATATTGTGTTCTGATATATGATCCATGCAAGGCTATATATTTTTTTGCCATACGCAAAGCACTATATATATAATCACTCAACTTTTCTTGACGTATTCGAATTTTCGAAATCTTATTAAAAAAAATTCTTAATAAAATCTTTCTTTCTAGAAGGAGGGAGAGCGTAAAAATATTCAAAGTTATACCATAAAATATGGGAATTGTTTAACGAGGAATTCAATTATCTGTTCTCAACCCTGAAATCATTAGCATAGAGCTGCAACTGTTTTGTTAAAGGTTTTGATATGTTCTGGGTTACATTTTTCTTATAGGTAATTATTTATAATTTCACTTCACGTCATATTTTTTTCGAGGAGGTCAGAAGATTGAGAGTGTTTAGAACGATATAGGTGTTTGTGAAAAAAATATATAAAAAGAAAGGCAATCGTACATGTCTTTGTTTTATTTTTGGTAACCATCTGGATGTAAACATACACTGTTTAGAAGTTTATATCTCACTATACTATAGAGACATGCATGAAGTAAAGTGCCCGTAATGCAACTTGTAAGCTTATTTCTGTAGTCATGTATTATTTAGGTATTCAATTCAAACTAGAAAGATTCAAAACAGTTTTGACTATTTTTGTAATATAGGAGTATCGGCGGCGTCGATAATATTTATGTGAATACAGCAATGTTTTACGTTCAATGCTGTATTTGAAAGCTTACAAAGTTGCAATACGAGGCGAAGCACGGAAACAATTTGTAAATACGTGTTAGGCCATATAAATACGTTCGGCAATATTAAAACGTTTATACGTCATTGTCAGAAACAAATAACTATCATATATCCTCTATTTTACGCTTTACATTTCAATATTTACATTCAAGTTTCTAAAATATTCAATAAAAACTTTCGTAAATATAAATAGGTAATATAAATTCTTCTACTTAAAATAATAATAGCAATATACACGGCTTCACGTTAATTCAATATAAACAGTTGCTTAATAACTCTTGACAAATACACAAATGATCATTATTCAACAGTAGTTATCCAAAATGTTAAATATTGTAATAATCTTACAACGGTTCAGATATTTCACTTATATATACTATGTACATTATTAAATACTAGTTATTATCACGTTACGCGCTGATGGAATATCATGTAAGAATATCTTAAAAAAAATCTAACGTACTTACTGAAAATTAAAGTATCTATCTATCACCCTATTAGATGTAAATAAACCAAGGAAGTAAGGCCGTAATACTGGTACGAGTAAATAAAGCTAAATACAAAACCTCTGTAGATACATTTCTTTCGTAGGAATAATGAAATTGGCTCTCGTTACGATGCCTAATAAAACAGCGCTTCATACAAACTGCGATAACTGAATGTACAGTATTTATCATGTTTAATGGAACAAAATTACCAAGGAGCGGAGAAAAAGAATCATCCACAGATATTTATTAGATATACTAGACACAGAATTCTGTGAGACTATGACTTTGCCATCGTTTGCGTACCACTTGTTGGCGCGGTCGGGGACGCGGTTGCTCTGTGCGTCATCTGACACCGAGTTGTCATCATCGTACACCTCAGTCCCATAGTCATCCTCTGAAGTCACCCGTTCTTCGGGGTAGTGGTACACGTGACGGTCGTTACCCGGGATTTCTGAGAAGGGAAATTTTTGGTGTCATATCTTATAATTTTTCTAGACATATAATGTTAAAATCAATTTCATCGACGAAAAATATTTTTTATTAAAGCAGACGAGTCAGTGTACTTAAATTTAAATTGTAATAATTATTTATAATAGTGTGCCTAAATTTAATAGGTAAACACTTATCTAAAATCTCTCTCCACCCTTACTTCTCAGCCTGTTTGATGTTGTTTTGTCAATTTCGCATCGTTAAGACGGGCACTATCTAACCAAAAGACAAATTAATTAAAGCAGATGGACACTTACCATACAATCTTATCTTACTCTCGACATCTCCGAGAGAGTTTTTGGCAACACAAATATAGCTCCCAAGATCATCCCGCCTTATGTTCTTTATAGTCATCGTCATCTCCGCCTCGAACATGGACTTTTGTCTGACAGTCATCTCGTGATGGTCCGAAGGTATTATCAGCTCACCTGAGGAACAATTTATTACTTAAAACACTTGCTTTCAAATTCAATATTAGAATTTCATCTTTCCACGGCGAAGTTTTATGAAAAATGTAAAAACTTCGCGCAGACACCTAGGAGTTTTATGGCTGCCTTATAATTTGTTTCGCTTTTATCGTGGATGCTGCACGCTGCTAATCAAATTGGTATTAGCTTTGTCATTTTGGCAAATTGATTAATTTAAGGGAGTGGGTTCCTTTAATATTGTTTTTGTTTGATGTATTGAAGTATTGTTTGTTTGTTTGTATACTCTTTATTGCTTTAAAATACATAGGAAATACTTATTCGTGATACAGTTGGCGTGGATTTGGTTAGTGTTCCATGCTCTCAGTTATGTTTCTTAAAATATAACTAGCAATATTCTTCTTTGCGAGTCGATGGCGATCGATTCTAAATTTTTGCTGACCAATAAATGGCGACTAAGGTTTAAGTTTTAGAATGCTTTATTTCTCAAAAGAATACAGTAGATTTGCTTATTGAGAAACATTCACTTACATAAGAATAGTTTTTAAACAAAATTGGAGTAGGACTAAATAAACTACAATAACAAGTAGATAGGATAGATACTTAAATATCATTCGAGACTTACTGTACTAAGTATAAATTAAGAATACCTGCTTACCACTTACACATCTCAATTTAGATATTATAATTGTTTATAGTCCAACCTGAGCGGAGTTGAAACACATTGTTTAAATCTATAACGTGTTTTATTTAGTTGATAGGGACTGCATATTGTCTTATGACACAACAAAAGGTTATTTGAAGGGTATTTTAATTAGAAGAAGAAAGAGGTTGTGCGTGCTTGTGTATGTGTGTGTACTGTATAAAGTTGTTCATTACCAGGATCTTTGACCCAGTAGTTGATGGACTTGGGCGAGGACTCGACGTAGCACTCGAGGGTGACGTCGGTGCCCAGCGGCGCTCCCACCAGCTGGTTCGGCACTTGGATCACAGGGTGGACTGTACACACGAGAACATCATTACTCTTCATTAATTTACTATATTCATATAGGTACTTAATAATGATTCCGTGGTCGCTACTGCGTCATTTAATGAAGACATTTTTTACTTGTTACATCAACGGTAGTTACAGCAATATACTCATACATTTAAATGATTTAGTTTTCTTAGTCTCTCGTGTGGGTTGTGAGGTGGATTATCAACCCCATCAACCCTGATGGCAGGGTTACTAATGAGCTGCCAAAGGCCCCTGACATGGCTCATGTAACTACTACGTACTTACATTAGTGAGTAGTAACCGGGACTTAACGTGCCTTCCGAAGCGCGAATTATCTTACTTTCGGACAATTATTATAGGTGATCAGCCTATAATGTCCTAATCAAACAAGGGATCACAAAGTAATTTTTGTGGTATGTCCTCACCGGGATTCGAACCCGGGACTTCCGTATCGTGAGTGCAACGCTCAACCACTGGACCACGGAAGTCGTTTAAATGATTTAGTCTAATTGTCTAACTAATTATAGGCGAGCACTTCAAGCAAAATAAAAAATAAGAGGTTACAAAAACGCAAATGTACCAAAATATATTATAAGAAAGCATAGTAAACTAGGTACATTAAGTGGGTCAATGATAGTTTAATGAAGTGCGTGAATCTTTAAAAGGTACTATGAATCAAATAAATTTGAAGGCAACGCTAATTCGAAGTATTTTTTTAATAAACAATAAATACCGTTAATGTTCATGTTTCGTTTAAGATCTATTTGAATTTGAGAGGCTAGCATTTAATATTGAGTTTAAAGTCTCTAAATCCGTGATAAAATAGGCTTTGATTAAATTAATTACGGAATCGGACTATGTAATTAAGTATAATTCCTCTTTCCTACAGGTAAACCAGTTTCTAGTTTAAATTCTCCTGAAAAAAAATTTGGCGCTAAATAAACTTTTCTCCGTGGGTCTATTCATTGTAATTTTATTTCTTGTTTGTGTACCTGTCCTAACCTACGCTAACTTAATTTGAATTATTCATTCATGAATAAGTACTCATCTTTATTTCTTAATCACAATTTCTTTGGTTATACATATTATAATTTGTCGATAACTAAATAATTCATCATCACTAATTTAAGAGTCATGCTCTTGTTGGTGTAGCGTTCCTCTCCATGCTACTTTTTAGGTAAAAATAGGGCAGGCTCTTTTTGATTCGCGAGTCAATACTTTTAAAACCATCAACTTGGCTGTGCTTTGGTGATTATGGAGCCAGGAGGTAATAGTGGAAATTTGAATAATCTTCAACGTTTGCCAGGGTCCGCTTTCTTACAAAAACTTGATGCACATAGAGGGATAAGACAAGCGGACATGCACGTAGGATTTTGTTTGCGGTCTCATACACAATCTAGAAGGTTGATGTTACTGTTGTGAAATAAAGGTCTTAGAGGCGGCCTATCAGATCGCGACAATAAATACTTCAAAACCCCGATAACGGCCCCGCCGGCGTGCTCCCTCTTTCAGCGTTTATCGCTTTCGGCCCACTAGATTCGACTGATTCTTTCAAATATATTCCTCCCAGACAACGCCGCCCGTAGCCAAACTTCGCCGCCGCCGGCTAGGTACAGAATCTAGGTAGGTTCAGGCGTCCTGTCCTAAATTTTGAAGCAGGGGAGAGCCCTCAGCGCTTCCTATTTATCCGGCTGATTAGTTAATGGCACCTGAGGCAAACCTACAATAAGTCATGTCAAAATAAGGTCAGCTAGTCTGGTTTTCCCGTCTCTGTGTGCAACAAGCGATAATCTCCTCCAATTTGCCCGGTCTTCGGTATCCTCAAGGGTCAGATTATTCTTATCCATTTTCACGACATCCGTTACCTTATTTTTTAAATAAAATATACTCACGGCTATATTCCCCATTGGGGTAGTCAGAGGACCTACATACCCGCATTTTACCAAGCTTTAATAGACCAACGTGATATATGGTGAACCGTAATTCTGTCTAATGTTTAAGTATCCGCAGGCACAATACTACGAGCACAACGAAACTCTATCTCACGCAGTGAAAGAGTGCCCCCTCGGTTCCCAGGCGGCATAGCGGAGCTCCATAGTGTAACTGATGCGGCAGAGATTTCGTTGAGGGAGCTTAAAGTAGACATATGAACCACGCAGGATATTTGTTTGCATACGCAATAATAATAAGTCTTAAGGGGCATCTATGTGTTGGCTTCGGCTCCACGTACGCCTTCCAAAAGTTTGTGACTCCATAGGCCCGAGAAATGAAAACGACATACAAAAAACGATAGACGACTTACAATGGACACTGATGTGGATCCTCTTGCTAACGGTGGGCGGGACCCCGTTGCCGGCGATGCACAGGTACGTGCCCATCTCCGACCGAGATATCTTGCTCAGCTTCAGCACCTCGCCTTGATACGTTAGCACTGCGGTCAATAAGAACAGCTGATTACTATATTAGCCTACCAAATTGTATTGGTCTTATTTCCCCTAAACGTGAAAAGTACGCAGGAATTAATTCTGTTTTGTAGGGATAAAACAGTGTCCAATTATCATTTCGTAGAAGAATCATTCGGTCCAAGTATTCGGATAATAATTTAGTGACTATGTGAAACAAAAGAAGAACGATTTTAACATACTTTTATTTGTCTCATAGAAGTATAATTTTGTAATTTTATGTGAATATGATGGTAACACAATACTTTGGTATCATCAAGCTGATTTTATTCTGGAGTCAGTAGGTTCGGATGTTATTTATTAGTTATGGAGTTTAGGCCTGATTTTAGTCGGCATGAGTTTCCTTAAGTATATAGAAATAAATTACTCAGTTTACTCAACCCGGTGGTGTTTGTGGGCGCATGCTATGCACGTATATGTTATATTAAAGATTAAGTGTGCAGATTAGTGATGTTCCGAATATCCGTATCCGTATCCGCGGATATCCGAGATAAAAGGAAAATCCGTATCCGTGTCCGTTACTTTTCACGCGGATCTTTTTCAGGTGATTAAGTAGAATTATTAAATAAAAAACTATAAAATTCCATTCAGATTGTTTTTATTTCTTAAAATCAAATATTTAGCACCTTTATATAGCTAACATTTAGATAGATAGATCTTTATAATGAAAGCAAGATAAAATATCAAGTTAAAACGTGTCCTGCCTGACGTTGCGGCGAGCGAAGACGTCAACTATCGTTTCAAGGTCGCGGGTGCCGACACCAATCAAATAATATCGAATAAGAAAATAAAGATCCGTATCCGTATCCGTATCCGCGGATCTTTACACTAAATATCCGTATTCAGATCCGTATCCGCGGATATACATTTTTAACGATCCGGCACATCACTAGTGCAGATATATTTAAAAAAAAAAACAACCTAGTGAGTATGCACCCGAAATCCTTTAGACCTTTTCATTAGTATGCCTGCTGTGAGTCGTATGTTAAACGTATGTGACAGGCTTAAAGGTATTTATGTAACGCGAGTAATTGCTTTAATGAATCCCTCCACGCGCCATACTCGTAGAGAATTCTTACGAAACGGAATAATATTAAATGAGAACATCTAGAACACAAAAGTTATGATTGCTGAAGCACTGTAACATAGAACAACTAACTTCAACAAGTTTCTTTTCCGGCTTCATGGCAAATGTTTGATAATTAAATTCGGCAAAGAAATCAATTGTGGCTCTAGGTTTTTTCCATTGAACTATTTTCAAGCGGTTCCGGAGTTCGTACAATGAGATCTAGAAGTCTATTCAACGCAGAACTCTACTAATTACGACAAACTTTAAACAATACTGGACGCGAAACTCATCCCAGAATAGTCGCCGCTCGGCTCATTGTGCGGCCCGAATGCGGTCACACAGACGTTCGTATTATTATACATATTCAGAAAAACAATGCCCTCTTTTCGCCATTCAAATAAACCAAGACAAATGATTTTTTTCACGCTTAAGTTTGGTGTTATTTTCTGGTCAATCATTGCACTCAAATGTGCATTATATGAATAATATCTGCATTATTATAAGATTGTTTTATGAACTATATATAACAACTAACACAACAACTAACATAACTATTCTATTTCTCTTTTGTTTTGTATTTTGTTTTTTCCTGTTTGTGCAATAAAGTAATTGTTATGTTATGTTATATTTTTAGATTTTCATGCTTAACCTACTTATAAATGAACTTTGGTGGAAATCTATCAAAGAAGAAGTGAGCGCACTACTAATATCCTGCAGTAAATTCGTGAGTACAAAGAAACACGAAGTTTCAATCACTATTCAGAGTCGCGTCGCGTGTTCAAATGTTGATTTTATCGGGTGTTGGCGGCGGGATTGCCATTCTACACCGGTAATTTGTGGAACAACTCCACTCTAATGCTTAAGCCCTTCGCAATAAAAGGGATAATAACGGCACGAATTGAGATTTCGTGCCCTACACAGTCTTTGGGTTTACTTTATTATTATACGAGGACCAACCTCCTACCTATTATTTAAATATTCTTAGTCTTGAGTCTCATTTTGCTTGTTTGTATAGAAATGTTGTCAACTCAGATGTTCTTATCTTTGATTTATAATTCTCAACGTGAGATATAAACAAATTTAAATAAGTAAATTAGACCATCTTAATTCTTAAACTGTACGTTATCTCCCACTACATTAGTTAAATGCAAACTTCGTACAGTAATATCGTAGCTCGTTAGGTAATCTCATTTCCCCATATAGAGACAATTAGAGTTATACGAGATCTCAGCAAGTCGACAACGACCGCAAATTGGTACTGAATAGGACACTCAACTTTGTGCTAGCTACTGTCTTAGGAAAATCTAACACTCTCGGGGGAATTGCAAGCATCGACTCACGACCACGGACCAAGTTTCTTTCGAAAGAATGTCGCGATGTTTGTTGCAGTTTACCTTTGGTCTTGGCTCCCGTGTGGTCCCTCACCACTATCTCCTGGCCGTCTTCTCGTTTCCACATAACTCGTGGCGGCGGGATCCCACGAGCTTTACAGGAAACTCTCGCGGTCCCACCTTCTGGCACCATAGTGTCACCCGACGTCTCCTCTGGGATGAAGTCGGGCGGTATCACTACTTCTAGGAAGCCCATCTGAAACAAACCGTGAAGACGAAACACGAGAAATTTCCGACTAATTTCACATTTAAAAGGCCGCATACATTCTGAACAGTTGAGAAGTTCACCTGAAAGCTCGAATGAAACTAAATATTTAATTACCAGTTAAATAATAGCAAAATGAAGATGAATGAAGGTTGTGTGCTCTGCATACTTCGATCGCTAGATGTTATATTAGCCTAATTGGAATTTCAGTTATAAAAGGGACCGAAGTTTCATAACAATAACAAGGAAAAATAACGTTGGTCTGTCTGTATTTAATCGATTCTGCTGCTCAAAAGCCGTCCTTTGAAGCAATTCAGACACGGATTGACTGACGAATGAGATTATATTTCGGGTAGCGTCAGAGTCCATAATCAGATTCTCAAACTAATTGAAACCTTTTCAGTTTTGTGTATGTACTGGATGAAAGGCGACGAATACTAAATAGGCAATTTGTTTGACAACTCTCACAGACAAAATCGTATTATAGATTTACGAAAACATCGTTCTATTGAATTTTCTTTTTGTTTTCTTTGTGATATTACATGCTCGTAGTAAAGAGTGAAGTATAGGCCCAGCATTTGGCATAATCTTAATAATACTTGACAATTTAATATCGTAGCGATTGATAGCAAAATTGGTTCTTACCACAGGTTGTTACGTAATATCAGAATATGTATTGAAAAACTGTCTAGGCAATCAGATGTGAACGTATAAGGGTCGAATAGGCCGGAATATTGGTTTTGTGTTCGATGTGAATTGAGGCTTTGTTTCCATTCTGTTTTTTTTCAATGTATTAAGGTAAAAACATTTCAATATAGGATTGCTAGTAGCATCCCAGCTACGTTTGATTGGAAATAAATTATCAACAAAGTAAATTACTCCGTGTACAGTTAATCGTTTAGAGGAATGACAGTTTGGTTGTTTGGTAGTAATGAATTGCTCTGACCTCTGGAAATATTTACTTTCTCTATCTATAAAATAATAAAAAAATAATATCTTCGTACTTTCGCGATTGTCTCCAGGATTCTGGTCGTAACATCTTGCGAAATACCTAAACTTTAACTTAGAAATGATTATTACCGTACTTGCTCGCAGTGTCATATTCACGGATCATTTTATACCACACACAACTTCGGATAAATTATATTTTCGATAGATGTTATATTTCCGAATTTGATTGCGTTTGCATGCAGATTGTTTAAAAGCCGTTCTTTAAAGAAATTTGTGACTGCTGGATCGTAATTACACGTATACGATCCCCATTTGTCCGGCCAAGTAGTTAATGCCATCTGCGGCAAATCTACAATAAGTCACGTCAAAAAAAAAGTATCGTAATTATTTTTGTTCTGAATACAGATGTGAAATAAATTGTATTTATTTATGGATCATAATATATGGATCGGGATAGACTGATGTAAATTATAATTTGAGTAAGTACACTTTAAAAGCAGAAGAGGCACTTCAAACTGTTTTTGTGAAGCTTAATAATACTCGTAGCAGTAGTGCGCTTGATGTACCTACTACTTATTATTCTCAGAAACAACAGTATTCGATTGCAGATTAGTCTATTTTTGGAGCAGTTGAAGAAAAAGTTAACTATCACGTCGTAACCCTCCCTACCACTAATGGCACTAAGTATAAACGATAAAGAACGCGAGAAGCGATCGTTTTGTCTTGACGTTAGCGTAAAACAAGGATTTTACTAATTGCTAAACTTTGGCAAGGACTGTATGTGTTGGCTAAACATAACATAAGCTCACGACTATATCCCAATTGCGAGAGTCAGAGGTACATCCATCGCAAGATGAACTAAGTACCTACATCGCACTGAGCATTCTGTTAGACCAACGTGATAGGTGGTGAGCAGTATCGCCGTCTATAAGGCCTCAAACTGGATGACAGCGGCAGCGGCGCGGCGGCGGCGGCGGTGTGGGGAGCGGCGCGTTCAAATGCTAAGACTTATATTGAAATGTTCTCGATGGCAGCGGCGCGGCGAGCGGGGTACGAGCGGTGCGCTCTAGTCGAGCGGTGTCTCTGCGTTTGAAACTCGCCTTTTTGTTTCCTTCATTCATTATAGGGATTCAGATCTTCTTTTGCCCATAATAAATCGTACGAAACAAAAGGACTACAATTGAAAATGTGTTGTCGCCGTTTCGACATCGCGTTCATTCGAGACACAACTCTATACCGCCACAACACCGCGCGATTTGTCCGCTGGCATCAAGAACGGAACATCGGCCGCTGTCGCCGCCTCGCCGCTGCCGCTGTCATCCAGTTTGAGCCCTAAAGGTCGAGGCAACGGTGTTAGTGAAAACTTAATAACTTATTGGTGCGAGTCCAGTTTGAGAAGCAAGCCGGTGAACAACAAGATCACAGTGACAATGTGTAGGTTTTTTACAAGGTTTTTATTTTAACAAAATATAAGAAAAGGGAAAAACCTGGCGAACGCACCGCAATTATATTTAAAGCGTTTATATAAAGGTCAGCCCAACGAGAGCACCAAACTAGCGAGGGTGTATGAAGATTTCATGAGAGCGAAAATTGTATGTCAGGAACTCCGTAAACTCTGCCGGGGATATCGTTGTAATCTCATATATGTAATCTATCTATACGTATTTATCACTGCAGTCAATGTGTATAATTTACTATCGAATGCTGTCTGAATAGACGCTGTTGGCAGTTTAATAAATGTCTTGTAAATTGTAAGCAATAAAATGTTATTTAATTACCTTACAAGTTACATACATATACAGGATGTGTGTATTATGGATCGTAGCGTACACTTTGAGGGATGATTTAGACCACGATTCTGAGTTCATATCAATTGGAATTTTCCGTCGCAAAAGCTTGAAACTGAAAATATTAAAAAATAACACAACAATTTTCATGAATTTTCCGACAAGAAATTCCACTTGATATTAACTCAGAATCATGGTCTGAACCATCCCCTTAGTATTCGTTACTGTGTCACTAACACCCTATATACCTCCACGGGGATACATTGTTGATGCGATGTATGTATAACTAGACAGAATGCCTAATTCAGTATAATTACTGATTACTTGTCCTACCTGCAGGTACTTGTATGGGGTGTATGTGACATCGTAATGAATACTGTGAGAGATGATTCAGCTCATTATTCTGAGTTAATATCAAGTGAAATTTTCTATCGCAAAAGTATAGGATAGAAAATAATTTAAAAAATCTAAAAATAAATCTTGAATTTTCCGTCGGAAAATTCAACTTGATATTAACTCAGAATCATAGTCTGAATCATCTGCCTCAGTAGTCGTTACTATGTCACAAACACCCTATATAAGATTACCCCTTTTTGCCGTTGGGGTAGACAGGGACCACGGAATTCTATTTACTACGATCCTGATGTACCACTTTCGTTTGTTTCACTCTCATCAAAGACAGACATGTAGCCTGCCGGTTTAGAGGACTTTTTAACTAATTTAAAAGTAATTTATAAGATATGTATTTATGTAGATGGATGGATGGATGGAGATATATGTGGAGATGTCCTTAGAAAAGGTTTAATACGATCTACTCTGAACCGGCGTGCGTGTATGAAGCGATTGATGAATGTGAAGGAAGCAAGACAAGTGCTGTTTACCCCGGTGGAAAATAGGCGTGAGTTTATGTGTGTATGTATGTACAAACCTGACTCTTCATAGGGTCGGTGTTGATCTGGCACATGTACTGTCCCCTGTCCTCCTCCTGCACGCTTTTGATGTGCAGGTACCAAGTGGAGTGGTCAGCGTGGGAGACGGAGACGCGAGGGTTGTGTGTGATCACGTGCTCGTGGATCGCCTGGATCGCCTTCGTGTCTGCTTTCACCCAGCCGACCTGGAACAAAGGAGCAGATGAGTACATCTGCAGGTCCGGTGGGTTGTGTGGGTAGTGGGGTTGAAGCAACCCGACTGCTTGTGACGAGGATTTTGGTTATCGCAGTCAGTATACGCGGTTTCTTCCGGTAAGTACGTTTTTGGAACGCGTTTGCTGGTGATGTTGTAGAAATTCATAAGAGATCTCTCCAACATGATTAGCTATAAAAGTATATAAGCGACGGGCAGCTATTTTCCTCGTACAGTATATTATGTGCTTTCGAAAGTATTACCTACCTACATAATCACACCACCTGATGTATACTTATGAACACTTAATAGAAATATATATTTTTTTCTTTTTGCTTATAAATATTAAATCTCCAGCTTGTTTCTTTGTTTGTATAATAACGGTATTGACTGTAATACTGACCCTAAAGTTTCCAAGGTTGACAACTATACATTTGAAGGTTGCGTCGCGGCCGATGGGCACCGTCAGGTTGGTGATGGGCTCCCCAAACTCTGGCACTTCCACACCACCTGGGGACAAACAATTATTTACTTACTTTATTAACTGATTTAAACAAACGAGTTCTCAAGAGTCGTGGTAGACCAGTTGGCAGAAAGCTCGGCTGCCATTGTGTTGGCGCAGGTTTGTATCCAGCATGAGCACAATCCAATGATTTTCGAAATTGATTTCGAATTCACGTTTGTATGTACGTATAGTATAGAGTATTTATTATGTTAACTTTAGTTTTAAGTACTTTTAGATATTTATTTTTTGTTGCACTATCCCGCATCCAAGTTTGTAAATGTTTATTTCCTTTTGGTGGTTGCCTGGAAGAAATTGCTCTAGAGCAATAAGGCCGCCCAAATTTTACTGTATTCATGTGTTATGTCTGATTGTTTAAATGTAGTTCTGTGCAATAAAGTATATTTGATTTGTTATATTAAAAGTATTATCACGTGCTCATCGCAGGACAGGAATGACCAATGCAGGTTCCCTTCAAGGCTTGGCAGGTCAGACGAGAGGTCGGAAACCCAAATTCCCGAGAAATGCATTTTCGGAGATATGTGGCCTAACCTATATTGGGTTGGTTGAAAGATGCTGACTGTGTATCTGCACACA
Organism: Pectinophora gossypiella; assembly: GCF_024362695.1. Lineage (NCBI taxonomy): Eukaryota > Metazoa > Arthropoda > Insecta > Lepidoptera > Gelechiidae > Pectinophora > Pectinophora gossypiella. The sequence continues at coordinate 7,661,109 of NC_065405.1, forward strand.
GTCGCTTCTTTAAAAAACCGGAACTGACAAATCTTCAGGTTAGGTAAGCGGACCCTGTAAAAAACGGGATAATGCTAAGGAGATGATAACGATGATCTCTCCATGATAATCCTTCCTCGTAGTGAAAATATCCCGAAGAACATCTAAAGCCCAAATGAAGCCAACACAAAAAAGAATTTTTTTTTTTTTTTTTAATTAAGATGGGTTTGCTCTTGACTTCGTTCTTCTACAAGAAGAAGAGATCGACGTTGGAACGAGCTTACCCAGAAAATGCCTATTCACCCGTGATTTAAAGGACCCCAGGTTATAAGAGTCAGGGAACACCGACGCCGGCAGCCCATTCCATTCCTTGGCTGTGCGCATTATGAAGGATGAAGCGAAGCGCTTGGTGCGGATTAGTGGTATGTCAACCAAGTAAGGATGGTAACCCGCCGTACGTCTGGATGTCCTCAGATGGAATGGACTTGGTGGAATGAGCCGATGGAGCTCCTGTGCACACTCCCCGAAGTACAATCTGTAAAAAACCGACAGACAGGCGACTTTACGGCGGTGGTCTAGGCTATGCAGTTTGGCTTCCACCAGCTTCCTGTCGCCGATCAACCTCTTAGCACGTCGCTCAACAGAATCCAACGCAGCAAGTTAATAAAAGTAATGTTCAAGAATCTTCGTAACTTGGAGTTAAAAGCTTAGTGCAGTTATACGATATACTTATCTGTCGTAAAGGGAACGCCTGGGCTCAGCACTGGGACAGTATAAGCTAGGCTAGACTTTAACAACTTTTAAATGGTTCTTTCCAAGTTGACACCTTCTCTAGAGGAATAATATTATAAAATACAAACTGTCTACTTTGAACCTACTTCGAGACACGCGCGGAAACTGTAACCAGTAAAGTGTTTGAAACAATGTGGTAAAAAGATTGTATGGTGTTGAATGCTGTCTGTGTTGTAGTTTACAGAGGTGAAACGTAGAGAATGAGCTGTAGGTACTCTTTCAATCCATGAGAAGAGTAATGTATCCAGCAGTGGGATATTTGTTTTTGTTGCATTATATTTATGTATGAATCATAGATAATTGATAGCACGTGGTTTTCAGGACTTGTGCCCAGTTAACTCTCCCTCTAAATATCTGGCGATGAGTGGGTGTATTATATGCTGTACAGCACTGCCTACCCCTTCAGGAATGCAGGCAAGATGCTGTGTTATGTTGTTTTTGTTGTTGTATGCCACACTAGTAAAAAAATGGATCCTAATTGCAGTTTTATGTGTTGTGTGGCTCGGGTTTTCCACTTGACGTGACTCTACTCGTATCTACTACTACTCGTAAGGGATTATGGGCAGGACTCAATGTACGCTGGTTCTAAGTGTAACGTGTATAAAATGATGTACTTATTTTGACACGTCTTTTGTTTTATTTTGGATTATGCTACGACTACAAAGTTCTTAACCAAAGCTAAATCTAAGTATTTTTCGTATCCTCCAATATCCTCTATCCAAACAAAAAACGATCTCCCGCCGAACGGTCATTTTATTTTTCCAACATATTTAAAAAAGAAACCGGCCAGTGTTGACAACTTTTCTAAAATATTTTACTCGTTTAGAGTTGACCCTACATTCAGGAATAGAGAATAGCCGGTGGGATCGAAATATGCACGAAACGAATAGTTTTACTGAGGCAACGATCGTATTATAAAACTTTCCACGTAGTTCATTGCTTCTTTGGTATCGCCCAACGACAACTAGTGCTTGTGTTACTACGCAATGAACGGAGAGTAAATCGACGTAGTAGCCCAGCCAGAAAATGTCGACACACGATGACGTGAGTCAAAAGACGATGACGTGTAATTTAGAGCTGAGGGCATATGATTTTTATGAATTTCAACTTATTTTGGGCCTAAGGTTAGGTTACGTTAGGTTTAACGACTAACGTGCTACAATTGAGTATAATAGACACAAAATTATTGGATAATAACTACTTACTTTTGTCTAATAGGTAAATTATATAAATGCCTATACAGTATTTTTGTATTACCCTATTAACTAGTCAGTGAGTAACCTCTAATTATATTTGTGTAACGATAAAATTACCTACAATATTTCTCAACCAAAACATAAAATGAAATACGATATAATACCCTCAATTTATTATCACGAGTTTTAATACTCACTTCACCTACTTATTAAGTACCTATGTTATGTTTAACTTATATTTATTTGTTATGTTTATTGATAGGTAGTTTAGTCGAGACAATGAGTTTATTATTTATTTATACAATATTTATTTAAGTTTTATTTACTGTGTTTTAGTTGTAATATAAGTATTATTGTATTTTCAGGTCTATGAAAAACGATATTACACTGTTTTATTTCTTCTTTTGGTTTAGATCGATACAGTTACCGCGCGCCCGCGATTAGTAATCGCTCCATGTTCGTCGACATTTTTTGAGTTTAGACATTTTGAACATATCGACTGATTTTAACCTAATGACTGACAATCTTTGGACATATTCAAACTAATGACTAACAAGTTAAATACTAACCTTGAATCAAACATAGAGTTGGAGAAAAGCGTTAATACAGTTTACTTATGACTTTACTTACTAGCAGCCGCCCGCGACTTCGTCCGCGTGGATTTCGTTTTCCAAGGTAAGAATTTCCGATTTTTTAAATGATTAAATTTAGGGTATAGACTCTAAATTTAATATTAAAAAAAATCGTATATAGATTACTAATTATAGGCCTGGCTTTTTGTAGGACCATTTAAGATAAACATTTCCGTCATATCATACATTACATTACATATGTGTAACGGTTTTGTCAGCGCACGCCAGAATTGCTCGCAGATGAGAGATTTTTCCTACTTACCTGACACTTATCGTCACATTTTGGACAATTCACACAATATCTTTATAAAATGTAGCCTATATGTTATTCTGGTGTATAAGCTACATTATTGTAAAGTTTCATTTAAATCCATTCAGTAGTTTTTGCGTGAAAGAGTAACAAACATCCAAACATCCATACTCACAAACTTTCACATTTATAATATTAGTAAAATGTTGCATTAATTTTTTGTTTTACTTTGGTATTCGTTATGGAAGCTATACGTTTGCTAGCATGTTGTGATGGCAACAGAGGTACAACACATCCCTAGCTTAAATTACGAACAGGGAAGAGCGATGAGCGTACGGAGTAAGTTCCAGTGACATTAGTTTGTGGGTCGTCTGTTGGCTTATCAGGAATGTAGCGAAGTTACCGCGATACTGTCGGCCGCACCAACCTCGTTCGCCTGCCTACAAAGTGTCAAGTAACCACTCCAACTCGGCCGTAGCCAAGACATGAGGTTCAGGCATAACTTTGCAAGTGATAGTACTCAACGCTTCCTCTACAATAAATTCTTCCGCTTAACACGTGCAACAGTCGGTTATATTACAACATGTTTGAAATTTCCTGAGAACACTTTAGTGATGTACTTAGCAAGATTACACCCAATATAAGGAAAGAGATTATGTAGTATGGTGGTGGATTTTGTACGAAACCCCTCAGGTTGTCTGGCTGTTTATTAGAACATTATAGACGTAGACAAAGCTTAAACTGAGATTGATTGAGCTCGGTATATAGCTTAAGCTCTCACTCGGTACATAACGTGCTGGCATCAACCGCTTTGTACCCGGCACAAGCAAGAGAAGCGGCTAAATGTTGAATATTGGAGCCATTACAGGCTATGTGTCATTCAGTCTACCATCAGGTTCAGGTTCAGCTATTTTCGGTAACATTTTGATAAAATGTATTCAGGAAGCGTCAAATTAAAAGTATTTTTCTTATTTTAAATTACTTTTCATTTATTTTAAGATGCCTTAATATTATTAATATCATAAAGATTTTACCATTTAAATATTTTTTATGGTAGTAGAAAGATTATGACTGAAAGTAAATGCCTTTACGAAACCAATTATGGCTTTATTGACGTAAGTCGACATATTACCCGGTTATTGCTCCACTAATCCATCAGTCAATAAGCTCATACTCGTGTCTTTGTGCTAATAGACGGTTGTAATAGTTCAATTCATAGTCAGTAGATGACTGTCTGTTTTTAGTATTTATTTGAAAATGTATGCTTTTACACTTGGAAATCTTTGGGCAAGTAGTGTTACGTCAACTATAGTTGCATGCAAATAAAACATCTGCTTTTGTACATTTAGTTGTAAAAAAGAAAAAATGCGTCGCTCTCCGTCTGGCGTTATTTCTTCCTTCCAGCCAGTCGTAACATCTTTTGAAGAAGCAATACAGTTAAAACAACGACCTTTGGCACGTGTGACGGCGGTATTTGTGTAGGTAGCACATTTCATAATACTCAACAACGGAAATGAATATACAATGTTCTTGCTATTTCTGTTATCGAGACTATTGTTTCTGTTTTAATTGTTTAGACACGAGGAACAGTTTAAGTCACTACTTTGATCGTCTGTCACGAACGTGAAGACTTTACATTGACTACTGTTTTCATATTTTTTTTTTACACTGCGGTTGACTTTCATTCCCACTCCCAGTTATATTTTGTTAGACTAACAAATGAACTTATTTGCATTTTATTAAGCACTCTTACTTTGAACGAACTTTTCTAAATTGACTGTGGTCCGAGTGTTTCTCCACCAATCCGCAGTGGAGTAGTGTGGTGGTATACCTATGGTACATACTCGTAATCACCCATTCCTCGGAGGTTTGTGCTCAGCAGTGGGATATTTTGGAGTAACAGGATACTGTCATCTTGCGATGGATGTGCCTCTGACTGCCCCAATTACGAATATAGTCGTGAGCTTATGTTGCTGTTATTAATATTACTGTCTTTGGGTTTTCAAAGTTAGTATGTTAAAAAAATACCCTTTACTCAGACATGAAGCTAAACCAGCAATATTTCATAAGTACATAATTTACAAGTGCGTGTTATTTCTTCGCAACTTGTATCTGATTAAAAGTTTAATACCTGCTATTAAAAGTTTAATACCTCTGTAATGTTACCGATATAAGTTCAATAGTGTGGATATGTAAAGTAAATACAAGACTTTCAGCATATTCTAACAAGTTAAATATTCTACGACTTTCAGGGTCAAATTAACGTCCGAAGTTTGACTTTGTCCGACATCGTAACCAAGCTAAGTTTCCAGCTTAGCGGTATGGTGTGGGGATAAGTACTACCAGTGTGCTTCAAGCCAAGAGTTATGGTTGTAATAGAGCTAAATTATAAGCTATTGTATTACCCTCACATTATGTGTAGTTATAGATTATTAGCATCCCTATTATTTAGGCATACAATTGATTTCAAGTTTATATAATTATGCTGTGAAGTCGGGGTTTATTTAATGGCGTTAGCTGTATTGGTTATTATACAGTTGGTTAATTATTGATAACATATTGTTTCAATATGGTTACGTTGATAAAATATACACATAAATACATACATAATATATAGATATACACATATATACATAAACTCCGCCCACAATCCCCTATGGGGTGGCAGAGCCACGAGCAGTCAAAGACAACTAGCAGCCAATGTTGATACGAAGTCTTATCATGGATACGATGAACCATATGGTGACAAGGGATAAAAGATATCGCTCGAATAACGTTATGTTACCTATATTGGAAATCAATGTCAATATTTCGGAATAAAGGTTTAGTTCAGTTCGGTTGTCGACACAAGAATTTTAGTTGCAGAGGCATTTACGATATAAAGGCATCTATGGCGGCGAGCGGCTGTAACGCTGAACGGTCTCGCAGAAGGCAGTAAAAAGTGCCATTTTGCAGCGACAGCATCCACAATATCGTCACAGACTGGGACGCAGTAAAATGTTTACAAAATATCCTGCTTTGTTCAGGGTGCCACAGAAACTGTTGGATATTGCTTTTGTATAACCATTTCGGCGTAAACTGCGCCGTCCAGTTTTTTCGAAGTCGTATACCTAAGTGTAATCGCTTCACATTGTTTTGTTAGAAACAGTGTGGCGAAACGGAACGTGTTTTAGACTTAGTACCTATTTGAAACTTGAGTAGCTTATTTCAAGTGCCTGTTGTAGTTATGTACTTTGCGGAACGCATTGAGCTATTTCAAGCTACGTTTTTAGATATAAGTACTTGGTTTTATAGTATACCAGTGCAATCCAATTAGTGTTCACTTACACGCGAGTTTCGGCTGTAAGTGTCTTATTATATAGGAAGTCAACAAATTGTGTGGCCATAAATATTACAATTTTACAATAATAGCTGTACGGATACAATGTTTATCACAATTCCATCTGAATTTTCAACCTTGCGATTCTAGATACGTTCATAAATTCCATGAAATTACCCATCTTTCTGTGCTTCAAAGGGGCCATATATTTCCCGCTGGAGACAGCGTCTTGCGGCCATCACGCGAATGATAAATCAGTAGCACACAATATCAGGCAAAAACCGCGCGCAAGAACCTTTTAAATTCCTATATTATTACTGAGAAGAAAAGCCTTTTGTTGAACATTATTTTTATAGAGTGCCAAAAATGAGGTTCTAAATTAAACGCTGCTAGAAACTTACACGTGGATCATAAGTACTCATATAAGGCTGGATCATTAGTAATTTAAGGTTAATTAAATCTGAATTCGGAAGTATGATGTCACTTTTTATAGGTGCCATAATTGCCCAAGACGGTTGCCCAGGGACATGCGTCTCCTAAAAGTCCTACTGAAACGAGTATGGAGTATCTATACTCCACCACCGTGCTCTTTTTTTTTTTTATTCAAAGTAAAAAAATTTGTACAAAAATTTACTTAAAGCTAAATATGTCGCCAAACTGCAGTGCAGTTTGTTGGCGACGTATGCACTCAATTGTGACATTACGCAATTTAACAAAGATGGCGCAGACCACGGAGTCCCACTTACTACAATCCTAGCACACCACATTCACTTCCGCCACTTCCCAGCAAGAACGATTTTAATTTTTTTCGAAGTGCGGTGCTACATAATTTGACATCCTCCCTTAACCAGTCTATTTCATTAAAGATTTTTGGAACCATATAATCTGTGCATCTTTTTCCATAATAATTATTCACTTTTCCCTGTGCTAACTTACCATGTCTTACTCTTTTTCTCAAATATTTATTGTTAAGCCGAACTTTATATTTGTCAGTGAAGTAATTTTCAATCGCAATCATATAGGTGCTCTTCAATTCTATTGGCAAGATCTTACAGATATGGAATAGATCGCAATAGGTCGATTCCTTGCATTTTTCTTTAATCTTTTTGCACACTAGATGTTTTATGAGCCTGATTTGCAAGTTTTTGATGTCCTTTAGATAAGTAGCAAAGGTGCGGCCATATACACTCAATCCATAGCTAATAAGAGACTCCGCCAGAGCATAGTACACCATAAACAATGTCTTTTTATCTAATATGTATTTCAAGTGAAAAAACCTTCCCAAAATTCTATTTAATTTCATACATACTTCACTTATGTGCTTCTTCCAACTAAAGTGACGTTCAACTATCAGCCCTAAGTACGTAAAGTTATCTACATATTGCAAATAAGGGCAGTTACAACCTTTTTTGCTTTTGTGAAGACATTCGTAATCGTGTCCTACTATGCGCATATCGCCACAAGAAACTTCCTTCGCATGTACATTATAGGGCGAATATATATGCAAGCACTTAGTTTTTGCCATATTAATGATGATGCCATTGTCATGTGCCCACTTTGTTACATTTTCTAAGTCACACTGAATATATTTTTGTATTTCCGAGGTGCTCTTTGATGCATAACATATGCACATGTCATCTGCATACATCAGCACATGACAGTTCTTAATAACATTTGTTACACTATTTACGTGCATAATATATCCAATCGGCCCGAACACAGAACCGGTTGGCACACCTAGTGTGACCTTTGCCTCCACACCGGTCGTCCCGTCAGCTGATACGCGCAATGTTCTATTAGATAAGTAGCTGCGAAAAAAGTCGTTCGTAGGACCTCTGATACCACACTCGTGCATTGCCTTCAGTAACACCTCGTCTCCTTTAAAACAACATCGTTTAAGATTTTTTAAATGATAGGTCATATCATACATAAACAGCTTATATACGTCCCACTGCTGGCGCAGGCCTCCCTCAATCAACCGGAGGGGGCATGAAACCACGCACCACCACTACGATGTTCCACTGCAGGATGGCGGAGGTGTTTTTACGGCTAATAGCTGGGACCAACTGGTTAACGTGCCCTCCGAAGCACAGAATCATCTTACTTTTTCGAACAATCAGGTGATTCAAGCCTGCAATTTTCTTACCAAACAAAAACAGTCTCACAAAGTGATTTTGACAATGCCCCCATCGGGAATTGAACCCGGACTCCTCCGGACCCGGACACTAGCCCACGGAGGCTATTTTACATGTACATTTACTTAGTTACAATTTAATATATATCTGAAGTAAGCAAGCTAGTTTCAAATCGAATATCATATTGAAATTCCTCACAGTATTGCAATTTCACATTGGTAACAAAGTGAATGGCACCAGATATTTTCTATCGTCTTTCCAGAAACCTCTCTTTCAAGAACGTAATCTGACAAAGCTTTAACAAAATATCTTCTGAATCGTTCGTATGATGAATGCTTGAAATTTTAATTTAAATTGCTAAATTTTGATCCAATTATAATGTTTTATTCCGTGTTTACTATGGCTACCTATCTGTATTGTGAACACCTCCTTACTTATATAAAATTAATATATATCAATAATATAATATAATAAAACCTAAAAAATAAGATATATACGTAGGTATGAACATTGCCATCAATAATTCTGAAACTTAGATATAAGTATTTAAACAAAATTTTACTTTCGCGGATGATAAAAAATCTTTTTAAATAAAAAATAGGCTCCACGCAGTCGCGCTGGCGCGGGCGGTTATTGTGAGATAAAATATTCGAATCAGAGGAATGATCATCGGCGTCCAATTTCATAATTCGAACATATAAACTAAACTAATAAAAATAAAAACAACGGTCCGCGCGCAGCCTACACGATTCAAGACTAAAGTAAGACCGAGGGGGGTGAGGTAAACCTAGATCAGACGCTGATGGGGAGCGGAGAGTTGCCATTATATTCGTAGTATTATTCTTTATTCTATGCCGTCACTGTGGTACACCGGTTTGCTTCTCAATCGCCGCCGATCGGAGCGACGGTTAGAACCCCGGACTTGCACCAATGAGTTATTAATTTATCTTAAGTGCAGGCTTCACTAATACAGTTGGCTCGACCATTATAGACGTCGATACGCTCACCACCTATTATTACCTATCTCACCTATCACCTATTATCATGTTGGTTTAACATTCTCAACTCAGTGATAGTCTTGTGCTTATTATGTCATGTAATTTAATGAAAGATGAAGAAAATCACTACATAGTATAAAATAAAATAAATAAATAAAATAGGGATGTACGCTTAAATCTTTAAAACTACGCAACGGATTTTGATGCGTTTTTTTTTAAGTAGATAGAGTGATTCAAGAGGTAGGTTTATATTTATAATAACATCCGCACCCGAGCGAAGCCGGAGCGGGTCGCTAGTACACTATAAAATCTTCGCTTCGCCGAAATGTTCGAAACAGTTAGCCGTAGTTTCAGATATCCGTGACCGAAATTCAGAGCCTGTTAGTTAGTGCTCCTTCAGAAGACGGCGTGTAATTCACTATACGGTCGTTACCCGCTTTATGTGAGATTTATTTTAACCTACCTATAGGTGCTGAGAACCTGTACCTACGTGGAGGTAACCTCGAATAAAACTTCTATGAACTTCTCCCTAGTATAAATCAGTTTTCGTTTCAAACTAAGTATCCGAAAGCCCTAGTCGAAAGGTCTAGTTTTCTTATTTAGAAATTATTATTTAAAAATTGTTTCTTTTTCTTTATTTTTCCAATTAAAGATATAATAAAATGGTTGAAAAAGTAACATATTACATGCTGAGTGAATCGTGGATATTAGTTCATTTTGCCATTGATTTACCTGTGTTATTTTGTAACATACTTACATGAAAATATAGACATTGGGCTCATTCACCACCAATTAAATTGAGTCTTGGCACTTTATTAGATACTGATTTGTTCCTGATTCTTTGATCATACCTAGGAAGAAAGAAAGAACTAAGAAAAAGAAATTATTCGACAAAACATAAATTAACATTACTTACTTAGAGGTAATAATAAAGAGGTAATTAGAGGTAATTGCTATTTAGCAATAAGGCCGCCTATTGTACTTATGTTTTTATTCGTATGTTTATGTCCTTTGTATATGTCGTTGTGCAATAAAGTATTATTGATTGATTGATTGATTGAATAAAATACTTAATAATTATTATACTTAATGCCGGCTTCAGCTCAGCAAATGTCACAGCCTAGTTAGACTATGACGCTGATTTTCAGCTGCAGCCGGTTTGGGAATCAAAAAGACATTGAAACAAAAACTGGGCTCTTAAGTCTAAGCACATAATTATGTATTTAATACGAATGTACCTATTGAGCTAATTAAAAAAAAGAGACTAAACCTGACTATTAACTCAAGTACTTAATAAAACTAAAAAGGACACGTCCATTAGGTAAAGCCGCGAACTTGTTATTACATTTTGGTTCCTAGTGTTCTAAGTATAATGTGTGCTGTAATAGTGCGAGTTATAAATCGCTGCCGGTGTCTGTCATCGTCATTTTCGCCTACTTTATCGATAAACAGAATGGACTTCTCCACGGTCATCTTTCTATACCACACTGAGCATAGAATAACAAGTTGTCAAAACAAAATTAAACGCGTTATGCGACAGAATTACCGATAATCCAATCCCGTAATTAACCTATGTGGAGCCATGCGGGGCCAATTGGGCTGTATTTGGCTATTTGCTAGTTTAATTCGAATGGAAACTAAATGAAAGTTGGGGCAGGTCGTTTGTCACTGGCCGGCGCGGCGCTGGGCAGCCCGGGTGCAGCGTAGCTTTTATTAATATTTCCTCTGCGAATCCCCGCTTTATTAGTAAACAGCCGTCATGTGGCTGATAAATTATTAATGTGGTCGCCAGCAGTTTGTTCGTGACCCGTTTTTTGCGCGAAAATGCGAACAGTTTTACATGTGTTCTCTATTATTGATAGCTTTATTTTGAAGCGAATTGCGCTGCTGTAAAATGAACATCGTATTTAGTGCGCTACTTAGGGCTCTATCCACCAACAAAATGTAATGCATAATACCGGGTTTTTAAGGCGTTAAATCAGGAATGTGAGACTTCCGATATTTTAGTTATAGATGTACCGACATTCATTTTAATAATAATAACCACAACATATAAATAAACTTACACCTGTAACCCCTAATGGGGTGGGCAGGGCCGCAAGTAATCAAAGACAACTTGCAGCCGCTGTTGATACGGAGTCTTAAAATGGATGTGACGAACCTTAGGATGACAAGTGGTCAGCCTATCCAAAAACAAAAAGTATAAAATGTATGCAGATGTATTGTGTAAAGGGTACCTACGCACTTGGTTGTGCAACCAATTTGTTGGCGGTAACTGAATCCCGAATAGTTGCCCGTTGGTGGCGCAACCATGGTGTCCTAGTGAGATGGTGGCGTTACAGTAACCATCTGGCGAGCTAGTGCCACATTGACTGTTGATTATCGAGTTTGGTACTCCACTGATGATTTATGAAACTAGTTTCATAAGGTACGTATTCTCAAGAAATTATAAGTTAAGTTGTAAGTAGAGTTTGTGAACTTAGGGTTTGTATAGTTAGGGCGTGGACATGAAAAAGTTTTTGTTGGGATAAAATGTATCCAAATTTACTTATCGGGATTTTGGTATAATATAAATACACATGTACGATAGTATTTTTTTTATCGAATGTCATATTTATAACAGTTATTCTGAGTGCAGTACAAAAATCAATTCTCTAGTGTTGTCCCGCTTGCACAGGGACAGCTTACCTAACCTGAAGATTTGACAGGTCCAGTTTTTTACAGCAGCGACTGTCTGTCTGACCTTCTAGTTCTCGAAAGGAAATCCATTACAGGTTAGGTCACATATTTCCGAAACGCATCCTCATTCTTCTTAGGACAGTAAAATATAAACAGAAAATAAATGAATGAAAGAAGATTTAAGTGATTCCCAGTTTTCCGTTGAATAAATATTTAAAGTAAGTAGTCAAACGAACAATCTATGGCGAAAGAACGTATATTACGATCAAAGTTCTTTTGTAGACAGTAAGTATGTCTACATTTAGACCCTCCACGCGGATCAACGATTTCTTACAGATTATTTGTACAGTTAATTGTGCTTTGGAAAAAAAATAAAGGAAATGAAAATCGCATCGGATGCGAGTAATCGGTAGGAAATTGATTATCGAGGAGCGAGCAGTGGGATTTAGTATATTGCTTTCTAATTAATATCGTGTCTGACGCACATCTGAGCATTAATAGAATGGTGCGGTTCTTTTGGCTAAGATCACATTGTCTGTACTTGTATCATTACAGTAATTATAATATTAATACATTTTTGTATTTGACTAACTAAGCACCCACGCACTACTTAGCTTTCTGTTAGATAGACGTAACGTCAACATACGGCTAGGTGGTAAGCGGTAACACGTTCACATTATAGACGGCGGTCTATAATGGTTGAACTACATGTAATAGTGAAAATTTTACGTAACATAAAATATAACTCAAAGGTACAACTCCGAACCGAATCGAACCGGCGTTTCCCGTTTGAGAAACAAGCCAGTACAACAGACATGACTACAGCGACTTTAGAAAGATATTGATAAGATAAATATACTTTACTTTTCGGGTGGTTTGGCACTTGATTTCAAGTGCAACTGTGAACGTATTATTTTTGTCTCGATACTGGGATGTGTTGATAAAAGGTTATTTTTCTGTTTGAAAAAGATGCTAAAACATACTAAGTATAAAATACTTTTTAAACAAACTTCTACTACGTTTATACAGCTCTGCCGAAAGTTTTTTTAATGCATAATCTCTTTTAATTTTAAAGAACAAAATATTAAATATAAAAAAGCAGAAAATGCACTCATTTTCGAGTGAGTGTAAAGCCAACAGAGCTAACTTCCTGAAAATAAAAACTCGCAGAGTCTGTCTTATCGCGGCGCGTGCGGTGACCATTTATAAACGTCACAAAATAAAAGCACGAAATAAACTGTGCTCACCAGAATATCTTAATTATAGTGATTAATAAAACCCAGGAAGGAAAATTGTATGCTTTATGAAATTGAGGATCTAGTTTGCATAGAAGCAAGAAGTGGAGATGGGATGACATTGTAGTAGACTAACGTGGTTTTATATTAAATTTTATTAAAGTTTACTTTGAGTTTGTGTGACAGTAGATACACCGATAAATCTAGCTAAAAAAGGAACAGATATTCCGAAAACTGGGAGAAGCATCCGAACAGTTATAGTTATTATTCAAGGCAAGTTCATAGTACTTGTCTCAGTGCGTTCTCTCTGTCTACTCACATCGGGACTAATGCTTCGGGGGTAGGTATAAAATGTATGGCGAAATTGTGGTACCGCCCACCGATGAGCTATTATTATATTACACTGCCCGACTCCGATGTACCAGCCGGATAGATTGGGTAGTCTAGTAAGCCCTTATGCTAGAGAGAAATGTGTGTGTGTGTGTAAGTAGATATTAATGGAGACATGACAATTTACAAATTCTGTTTGAATACGCAAAAGCCTTAGGGGCGACATGAACTCTATATGAACCCTCACGTGTCAATTCCCTTCAGAATGTCAGGTCATACCTACTTATAAAGGGTTGTCACACTATAACTGAAAGACCCTTTGAGGTTCGTAAAGTAAGTATTACAAATATTTTGTTTTGGATGTAACATCGAATATGATATGTAAATAGTCTTTCAAATTACTTATAACTAACCTACTTGATTTCAAGACATTAAACCTTTCTGCTTTTATCGTAGATGAATGTAGTTGAAGTACAATAATGTATTCTTTATATAATCTGTGATTGAAAATACATTATTAATGTATCTAGATATTGGTTTTTAGAGGAAAAAGAAATAACGAATTGGCTATTTTAAAGTAGGTACCTACAGTACTTTGTTACTGCAAAGTATACCTAAATTAATAATTATATCTTTACTCTCCTTAGCAATAGTTCTCTTCCTCCTCTTTTTAAAAATTCAGAACATCCTCTCTATTTCGGTTCACTACACTATAACTCTTTTAAATTAAAGCGACAGCCCTATTCCCTAGTGGATCGCGAAATCAGACGCGTAAAATCTAAGCATCAAGTTAAGTTAATTATCCCAAGCTAATAGGTTTGCGGTTTTACTCTCCACTGTCTCCAACATAATTAAAGTCATCTAAAACCACATGTTCATACAACACAAATACCAATGATATTACCAACGAATTCACAAAATAAAATTCCATTAAATAGAAAACCTCCATTTTAAGGGAAAAAATTAATGAGATGTAACCATTAAGTTTAAGAAGATTATGTGCTTACCTGTTTTAACAAGTGCCCTTCAAAAAGTCACTTTTTCGTGTTCGAATTAAAAAAGCGAATTAATTTATCACGTCAAAAAAGAGCCAGACATTTTCCGACTTCATTAAAAAATTTGCCACAACTCGATGCCGTCAGAATGAACTTTTCCCATTTCTCATTTTCTTAATTACCTAATCCTAACTGAAGAAATGCCAGAAGTGGTTTGCTTAAAGGCGAAACTAAAATAAAAATGGGGAGCTTTGCTGGAGTGCAGTGTTTTATATCTGAAAGCATTAAACTTTAGGCGTAAGATCTCAAATAAAGTGAGGATCACGTACAAGTGAGTGATATCACGTCTACGGCTCATCAGCGGGTGCACGTGACGACTTTAGCACAAACAGATTTCACAACACCACCAAGCAGGCGTGAGCCCCGGTGCGACCTGCGTATTCCTAGCTGGCGAGGAGAAATAAAAACACAAGTCGAGAGGTCTTATTAAAATGGTGACGTTAATACGCAAAAGAGCGGGCCGCTACCGCGGTGCTACAAACTTTTCTTTCTCCTAACTTTATTACGCCATTAGAGATCGCGTGACGAAGAATCGCACTTTCGTCGTAATATTTATCTTGACAATTGTATCAAGCACACGTTTTTCTTATCTTTCGTGACGTGCCAGATTTGATTAGATTTTCTCTTAGAGTCTAGGAAAACATTTGCGTTTTGTACGCAAAAGCTGAGAACTTTCAAGTGATTTACGGCACACGTAACTGTTTCTTGAGCGGTTTAGGGTCTGAAGTGTATCATTTGTATTTTTTATAAGAATCAGTCAGTCAGTTGATCATATCCCGGTATTTATTTTGTCACTGCCATCCTTATCCTATATCCTCACCGTGCTCGGGTGCTCTTTAAACAAAAAGATCAGTTCAAGATGAATATTTTCGTTTTTATTTTACAAAGAAAGTAATAATACTCAAAGTTTGCGAGCAACGGGAGGAAGATTGAAATAAAAGAAGTGCGGAGGGCTCGTCTCGAGCGGGTTTATTACCTACAAGGAAGGTGATGCATTCCCGCTACTTCCAAGCTACTTCTTGTTTGTGAGTGTCGCCAGCCTCGACGCCAACTTTTCAGCGGATTTCCCTAAATGAGATTTCACACGAACACACTCTGTTTGGTTTGAATAAACTTAGCGGAGTTCCTTGTGTTTTCGAGCGAAATGTCCCAATTGAAGTTTTTGATTAATGTGTCGATTTACATAAGCAAATATTATGTCTTACATTTTATGTGGAACACTTATTGTGTTAGCTCACGGGGCGCAAAATTTGCTTAAGGAATTGCGATTTCTCGATGCTCATACACAGACATAATATAAAAATCGTATGCCTTGTCGTTTAGAAATTGCAGAAACGAAACTTTTATTTCTAAAAATAACAAACTCGCAAATGCTTGAAATCTTCGTTTTAAAGTTATCAATAAGCTGTTATAGCAAAATATGGATTCAAATTTAGCTTAAACATACTTACATACTAATTACGATTCTATACACATGAAATCCATAAAAGTGTAAAATTTACAAAGTAGTGTAGGTATATCCGACAAACTTAAATATGTATGGCTAAAACATACTTGATTAAATTCATACTTCGCCGAATTTCGGGGCATTGTTAGTGCTAGTAATTCGGGAAATGTGGAATGAACCATGAAAATGAAGGTGGACAAATAGAGATTTATTGCCAAACTCCAGTGTGTTTTCATTTACATAACTAAAAGCATTTCATTTACATTTTAGATATTCACAAACTTGTGGGTGAATAGTCTAGGCGTTTAATAAATACTGTTAATTGTGAAAGGTGAAGAAAGAAACAATACATTTATTTTTATATCACACTTCTCTCTCTTTATTTAAGAGCTGCGCTCTTGTCGGTGGAGTAATCGCCATTCCTCTTTTCTTCCCGCCAAAACCTTCACCTCCTGATACGACACGACCTGAACCTACTCATTACACATGAGAACATTTATGAAACAAAACAAATATCACACTTATGTAAGCTTCAATATAACCTGTGACGGCTCAAATTGATTTGAGACATTGTAAGCAATTTTGCTCGTGTAATAATTATAATATATTAATAATAATGTGTGTCTTTTATATTTTTAGTTGAAGGTCACCTAATGCTGCTACGTCTATCCACATGCTCGAGATTTTTTTCACTGAAATAATTAAAGTTTAGAAAGTAAGCGCAGACGAAAATCGGCCTATGAGTGCATACATAATGATATCAAGTATATTTTCTATAATTAATTGTTCAAGTACAACCTTTGTTGTTAGACTCGTATTCTTGAATTCCAAGAATACGATGCCGTCTTTAGCAGCTCGGGCTTGATATATTGTTGAAAAGTAATGTTACTGCTTGCACTGAATTATTTGATTTTAAACGCGTTGATCCGAGTAGTATTGTTAAAGTATTCAAACAGCTGAAACTTAAAACCTCGAAAGATTTATGGGGATTGTCTGTTAAATTGATGAGCTCTGTTATTGATATCTTAGCACCATATCTAGCTTACATTTTTAATATGAGTGTTGAAAATAGCACTTTTCCAAATTTAATGAAAATCAGTAAAGTTACACCTCTTTTTAAATCGGGCACAAAATCAGACCCCACGAATTATAGACCGGTTTCTATTCTACCAGTACTTAGTAAAATTTTCGAGAAAATTATTCTCGACCAACTGCTATGTCATTTTAATTTAAATAACTTACTTCACAACCAGCAGTTTGGTTTTACTAAGGGTCGGTCTACAACAGACGCGAGTGTCACATTTGTTCGACACATTTTCGATGCTTGGGAGAAGTCGCAGAATGCCGTAGGAGTATTCTGTGACTTGTCTAAGGCATTCGACTGCGTGGATCACGAGACCTTGCTTTTGAAATTGAGGCACTATGGATTAAATAATGGAGCTCTCAGTTTGTTAAATTCATATCTAGGTGATAGGATACAAAAGGTACAAATCAATAGTACGACTTCTTCAGGCTCTCATGTTCAAATGGGAGTTCCTCAAGGATCCATTTTGGGGCCGTTCCTTTTTTTAGTGTACATAAATGATTTACCTTATGTAGTACAGAACCAAGCTGACATTGTACTGTTCGCGGATGACACTTCTCTTATATTTAAAATCGATAGAAAGTTAGAGGAACTTGACGAAGCAAACAGCGCTGTGTCGCAGGTTCTAAGCTGGTTTACAGTAAATAATCTAGTTCTAAATGCTAAGAAAACGAAGTGTATTAAATTTGTTCTACCAAATGTAAAGAAAGTAAATAATAACATTAAAATTAACGACAAGAAACTAGATTTTGTTGAACACACCGTTTTCTTAGGAATTACTGTAGATTCAAAACTTCAATGGGGCCCACATATTGTATCACTAGCGGGCAAGCTAAGTTCAGCAGCATATGCCGTCAGAAGAATCCGACAACTCACAGATGTACCCACTGCTAGACTTGTCTACTTCAGCTACTTCCACAGCATAATGTCTTACGGTATTTTATTGTGGGGTCGAGCCGCTGATGTAGAAACTATTTTCATTATTCAAAAAAGGGCAGTTCGCGCTATTTATAATCTGCGTTGTCGGGACTCTTTAAGGGAGCTGTTTAAAGAAATAAATATACTGACGGTCGCAAGTCAATATATTTATGAAAACATTATGTATGTGCGTAAAAATGTATCTCTCCTTCCGAGAAACTGTGAAAGGCATACTTACAATACAAGGAATAAAAATAAAATTGTTGTTCAAAATTCTAGATTAAGTAAATTAAATTCATCTTTTTTGGGGTTATGTATACGTTTTTACAATAAAATACCAGATAATATTTTAAATTTGTCAGAGAACAAATTTAAAGCTCACGTGAAGCTTACTTTATGTAAAAAAGCCTATTATAAGATTAATGATTACCTAAATGATAAAAATGTCTGGTATTGAATGTGTTCCTCTAGTTATTAAATAACTTGTAATGTACCCTCATTGATTTAAAAGATGTGTTGCTGTTGCAGTTTCTTGTCATTTCTTCTCCTCAGCCATAACACCTTGCGAAATGACGTAAATTCAAAAATGTTACATTGACCTTCAACAAGTTTATCCATGATAATTACGTTGAATAAATGATTCTGATTCTGATTCTTGGCTACACAGAAATACCTACATTATGATTATTAAGCCCTAAAGGTTAAAACAGTAAGTTCAGAAACTTTGAGACTTACTTATGAAAACGTCTGTGAAGGAAAAAGCGAGAAGGCTTGTATATTTTACGTGGGCTTATGTTCTGCCAGACTGCCTAAGGCTCATGTCTAAACAGCTATACGAGGAAAGCCGTAAATATTTCCGCGTGGAATTATTACTAAGTAATTCATAGCAATTGTTTTACTACTACAGATGTTTGAGAAAAAGTTTCAATTTAATTAAATGAATAATAATAGTACTTATTACTTTAAAAGTAATAAATATAATTTCTAGTTTTCGTATCGGTCTTGGGTAGACGCGTTCTCACGCCTTACTTATGATCATGACTATTAATGAATAATAGTAAATTACCAACCTTTAATAATTCCTACATTTTCAATACCTTTCAGAATTAAACATTAATACTTGTATTTTATAAAATTCATCAAATTTCTGTTAAAAATCCCCGTATTCTCGTCTGTTACTGTTGTTGTTTGAGGAACTATAACAATTATTTGACGGCACAAATGTGTAGGACGAGTTTACGTCTGTATACGTCATTAGTGAGGTTCCGGCGCCTAATTGCGTCGATGGCGCCTCGGACGGAAGCGAAAAGATTGCGTCCAAATAGGAAACGGTCTCGCTTTTCTCGCTATTATTCGACAGACGGACGAGGAAAGACATAAAGTGTATCCAAGCGACGATGACAGAGAAAACACAGGTAGAAATATAAGGTTCATTCCCTTTAGCCATTTTCGAAACATTCACGTTTCCCTGTTTCATACTCAGGTTAATTTAAATACTAATAAACATAAAGAAGGATATATTTTTACTTGTGTCGCTATGTCTCGCTAGTGGTAGAGCTACTAACTAAACGTAGATTAACAAAATAATCTCGTAATAAAGGGGTGTCAGAATGGAAGCAAAAACAAATATAACAATAATTACAAGTTCATTTTTGCTAATTGAAAGTAGGTTATTAGAAAATACCAGTGTAAACTAGATTTTTTACCCGGTCTATTTAGCTTGATTGTGTCCAGCGCTAGAACAGTATGTCTTAGAGTAGATAAAGAAAACGGAAAGGTTTTTTACACGACTGCGTCGAAGTAAAAAGGAGGGTTATGTGTTTGACCGCTATGTATGTATGTGTGTGTGTATGCACGACTGTTCCAACCGAACTTCTGAACCATCTGTCAGAATTTATCAAATGAGGTGTCACTACAAGCGTCTTGATTATCCGGTGGTTATAGGCTATGTGACGTCAGGCTGAACTCATTGTGGCGCCCTCTAGAGAACGTAAAGGGAGCACGAAAAAAAGTTTTTTGACTCAGCTTAGCTCATTCCACCAAGTCCATTCCATCTGAGGATATCCAGACGTACGGCGGGTTACCATCCTTACTTGGTTGACATACCACTAATCCGCACCAAACGCTTCGCTTCATCCTTCATAATGCGCACTGCCAAGGAATGGAATGGGCTGCCGGCGTCGGTGTTTCCTGACTCTTATAACCTGGGGTCCTTTAAAGCACGGGTGAATAGGCATTTTCTGGGTAAGCTCGTTCCAACGTCGATCTCTTCTTCTTGTGGAAGAACGAAGTCAAGAGCAAACCCATCTTAATTAAAAAAAAAAGACTGGGAGCATCACTAATTTTAGCTACGATAGTAATTTTCATATTTTTACCTACGACGGAACGGAGCAGGTATATGCGTTTAGGGTGAGAGATGTTTGTGTGTGCGTTTGTGCAAAGAAATGTTATTAATTATCTTCTAAACTAATAATCCGATTTTGATGCGGTTTTCAATAACGGGTTTGTGTTTGATGAGTTCATGTTATTAGACAGGTGTCATGTCTGTAACTCACTAGGGGGCGCCACAATATTAGAGTTTAGGGTCAATATTATTCGAAACGCGTCTTCAATTTATAATAGCAATTTATTTGCAATAGTTTTTATTAGTTAATTGTTTCTGACAGGCGTTTTTTTTTTCGGTTCCATTGATTACACGTAATTACGTCGAACACGGTGCTGTTTCATTGCTACCTAAATCCCTTAAAAATCAGTAAAAAGGCATATCAGGCATATTCATGGTCCTTCGAACCAGATTTCAGAGAAGATCACAATCCATAAATTGTAGATAATACGAAGTGATTGGCGAAGATTAAAGAAAAATCAAGATCGACTATAAGTGGCAGGTGGATTGTGTGATCAAGTGAATCAAATTCATCCTATTAATCCTCATTTAATTCATAAAGTTGAACCTATCACTCAATAATCAGGTAGTATTAAGTAAAGCAAAGTGTTGTTAATTACGGTTAGTATAATTTTAATTACATTTATTACCCACGACGGAACGCAGCAGGTATATGTGTTTAGGGTAAGAGATGTTTGTGTGTGCGTTTGTGCAAAGTAATGTTACCACCTATCTTTTAAACTAATGATCCGATTTTGAGGCGGTTTTCAATAACGGGATTGTGTTTGATGAGTTCATGTTCTTAGACAGGTGTCATGGCTGTAACTCACTAGGGGGTGCCACAATATTAGTGCAAAACAATGTTGCAATATAATCAAAACGAAATGTCCGATTACAATAAATTCTGTTTTCGGCAATGTGTACGTGGTAGCTTATTGCATGTTCCCAAATAATATAAAAATTACGTCTTTCTAGAGGGTGCTACAATATTAGTGAAAAATAGTATTGCAATAATATTAAAATGAATTGTCCAATTTCAATGCGGTTTTCAGCAATGAGTTCGTAGTTGAATGGTGCATGGTCTAAGATAAGTCTTATGATATTAACTCACTAGGAGGCGCTGCTATATTAGTGTGAAACGTTTATATTGCAATATTATTAAAATTAAAACGTATTGTCTGATTTCAATGCGGGTTTCAGGAATGAGTTCGTGGGTGATTAGTGCATGTTCTCAGATGAGTGTTATAGAGGTAACTTTAAACAGAAAGCAACTGTATAATATATAATAAGGGACTTAATATTATGTGGTAGGATGAATCACACTTATTGTTTTGCGAGATCTTACCTACACATTATATAGATTATAATTCGTATATGCTCTCTAAAAAGTCTGAAATAAAATTAAGCAAAATTAAAAATTTTGGAAAAACCCACGACGGTAAAAATATCATCGAAAAAGAATAAAATAACTCAAAACCCCCGACTTAACCCAATTATTATGTAACGAAATATTATATTAGACTTAAAAATACTTTCTAAAAAAGAGTTGATATCTCGAGACATCGGTAATAGATATACTTAAGTACCTAAACAATGAATATGGCTGTTTACAGTTTTTTCCTAACGTGTCTGTTTCTCGAAGATATACTTAAATGTAGCGATAATAATTTTACCATAATACATAACCGAGGAATATCCGAGGAATAACCCAGCTAAAGTTTTTCTAGTGACGTGAATACAATTATTGAAGAATTGTAGATGTTTAACGACGACATAAAATACACTTATGAGTATGATTAAATTTCTGTTGAAATTTCATATAGAAAAGGCAGCCCCCGACGGATATTCCTCGGTTATGTATTATGGTAAAATTATAATCGCTACATTTAAGTATATCTTCGAGAAACAGACACGTTAGGAAAAAACTGTAAACAGCCATATTCATTGTTTAGGTACTTAAGTATATCTATTCCCGATGTCTCGAGATATCAACTCTTTTTTAGAAAGTATTTTTAAGTCTAATATAATATTTCGTTACATAATAATTGGGTTAAGTCGGGGGTTTTGAGTTATTTTATTCTTTTTCGATGATATTTTTACCGTCGTGGGTTTTTCCAAAATTTTTAATTTTGCTTAATTTTTTGAGTACTTTCAGGGTTCTATCTCTCCGAGATACTTAATCGTTTATTTTACTGAACTATGCGTTTTATCTTGGGTCGTTTTTACCTAATAAGTAAGCACATGAAAATTTTATACAAAAAGGCGTTTCTTTTTTCATGTTAATTTAGAATTGCTTTCGTCTGTCTTTTGATTCATACACTTATTTGTTTGTCTCGTGTATTACAATACGTCAACGTTGATATAAAACACGTCTGGTTACGACTTCTAAGATTTGTATATGTTTTCCATTTAAGTATTGTAATATAATATGTTCATAGATTTTTTTTATATGACAGGATGATTCCAAACTCAAACGATGCAGTGCGTCTTGAGCTTTAGATTCAGCTTATAATCAATGTGTGTTTTCCAATGTTATCATGCAATAGCGATCACAGAAAGCCTATCGCTTACCATTCCGCCTCCAGGCGAAACGTGTCGTCGCGAGATTAGGCAAAGGAATGGGTCTCATTCTGCCTTCGGGTAATATCAGGAATTTAACAAAAGTGGATTTTCCCCCGCTCTTTCAAGGTTGAATAGTTGAAAGTTGATACCTTTTGTTCATTACAAATATTTTAGTAACTCAACTCATAATGGTTATGTTTGTGTTATGTCATAGAGTAGGTATATGGGGGTGGGCAGAGCAGGTTAGAACTAGAGACGTTACTAACTAACTACCGATATTAGTAGGTCAGATATTAGAGACGCAAAATGGTAGAGACAAACATCTAATAATACTACTAATTATTATTTTTTAGCCTCTAGCTTTTCATTTTATAGAAAGAATCAAGTATTTGCAAATTAGAGAAAAAAATATATTTATCCAATGCAGCTAGAAGATAATATCGCTTATATTGTTCTGAATTTCTCGTTCTTATATACAAAACGGTCGTGAAGCAACGGTAATTAATGAACAAAGCCAACTGGCTTCACTCGCGTTAAAGTAGTTAACTACGTTATTCTATAATAGTTTTTATAAGTGTCCCTTTAAGCTTTTTATTTTTCACAAAGAAACTTCATAACTGAAAGTTTTCTTGTTAAATCTATTTACGATTCAGTTTGAGGAAATATTTTAATGGGGTTTGGTTAGTTTGAGGTTTCATAAATAAACAAATGTAATATCATTGTAAATGGATGACTTTAATAAAAATGTATATAAGTATAATATACTTTTATCTCAAAAAGTTGTTCCACCAAAAGGAGGCGTATTATCATTTGTCCACTGTCCCTTTATCTCAGGCGGGCGATAACTTCCGCGCCGTTTAACGTGGCTTTATCAATCAATATTTTTTTTTGTAACCTCAATAACTTGGGTGGGCGGATATATTCGGAAAATATAGTAACTTTCATTTTTGCTGGCGTCTGTCGAGTCGTGGCAATCCAACAATGTGAATGACGGCCAGCTCGCCTGCAAGGAAAGGCAATGATTGATGAGGGAATTAATTAATACGCCACTTCCTTTCCGACGCTAGAAAAAACAAAACGAGTTTCCTCATGGTATAAATACTAATTCGGCGGCTAGCCGTGATTGACTGGAGCGGTAATTTTACCGTGATTAATAGAGAAATGTTGTGGTAATGTTGGAAATTGCTTATTGAATGTGGTCGACACATCGCGCCTTACACGTGTCCGTCTATTCATTTCTATAATGTCAGTTAATGTAATTTATTTGCTACATTCGATAAATAATCCATTTAGTATTGTAATTTGTTACAGCTATCGTGCTGTCATCTTGTAGAACAGAAAAAGCATCGAAACGAATAGAACTAAGTAGTTCACCCTATAGTAACCACTGGTACTTAACGAGTATTTTAATTCGAATCGTCGCCAAGAAAAACTGAGGGAATTAAACAAGACCACAGCGTCATTACTATCCCGCGAACGCCATATTTCTCAACCCTTTTTCTTGCCGTTTCAAAAGTTTTAATTAGTGCCAGAGGACATTATCCAGAACCCCGCTTCTGTCTCGGTCATTCGGACCTCCTTTCCGAAATAACCGATTTTACTTTTAATGCGCGTTAACTTTTGTCGAAGTTTGACAGTATCTGCGACTCTTTAGGGTAAATTCGTAAATAACCTCGTTTGTGGGTAATTCGATTTTAATTTCTTCATGAAACCCGTTGAGTTTCCACGAAACGGATGCAGCTTCTCCTAATCAATAATCCTTCTTTTCGATTAGGAGCACCTGCATCTGTTACATAATTAACAATTGGAACGAATTTTCGTTCCACTTTCGCTAATCGACACTGACTGGATGGTAAAATTACTAATGGCTTGACCCATTCGATTTTATTATTTGAAATTTTAACCTAGATACATTTTAATTAGGACGTTGAAACTTAAGCTGTGTTCAAAACGGCGCGCTTAAAGCCTTCGTCGAGCGCAAGTCAGCGCTGAGCGGGAAGATGAGTCGGTCTTAATCCCTGGCCTACTGGATGAATGGACATAATTTTCTGCACTTGACACCGTGTCTAGTCTCTCATTGTGCTGCAGCTCCGCTACGTAGCTCGCCGTGCTCCGTTTTGCTCCTTTTTATTGCTGTCACTCGTTAATGTATCTACATTTGTCTAACATTACAACTGCCATTGTTGTGTTGTATTGTAAGGCGTTGTTATCTTTATTGTTAAGGGTTGTTCGCGTTTTATTGGCGTGCAACTCAATTTGCGTGCGAATGGGAACGTATTCAAAATAGAAGGTTTGTGTTTGTTTAACTGTGAGTTGTGAGCCCGCGTTCTGTATCTCCACTAGTCGTTCGCTTGTCAATATATTTTGTCTTCAGCGGAAAACTCGCGTCAAAGTGGTCATTACTGCGATAAATTTCCGCCTTTAGAAATGATTTTAAAACGGTGAAAGAGAATCCTATTGTTTGTATTCAGAGGGAATTGGCTTATGAAAGCGATTCAAATTTTCAAGAGATTCAATTTACATAACGAGCGATTTGTACCTCATAGAGATTAAACCTTCTTCGCTCGTTCGTTTGCAGATATCCCTCGTTCTCGCTATAAAGATCGCCTTTTTAGGAGCCTATTCGGAAACGTCTTATTTTGAAACCACTTTAACAAAATTTGCGTTTGCCGATCTGTGAAATTATAAGAGGATGAAATCTTTTTACGAAATCTTATAGTGCTTTAAAATGAGACAGTCTTAAGATTGTTTTTACGTTCTTAAATATTTTACGTCCCTGGTTCGTAGTTGATAAAATATATAGGTGGATATATATAGGTAGATGCCTTCTACAATCCAAAACTGATTGTTGAACTATTGTGCCTGGAAATCCAGGCCTTACGAGGTTAATGAAGAGAACTTTAGTTATTACTTGTATCTTGAATCAATTATATTATGGAGAATTAATGTTTGGACAAACTACAACTGACGCACTAGGATGTACCAAAGATATTTAGGGTTATGAAAGTCTATTGCATACGGAAGATCCAATCGGATAATTTCTACATGACGTCACATAATACTTCTAGATGTACGGGATGAATGAGCCTTTATCTCTAATGCTATAACTTAGGAGTTACTGTACCGATGCATCTTTAAATAAATGTAAGATACTTATTCAACTCAAATCCAGCAAATGTTTTCTTCACTGTGTAATATGTAGATTTCAAGTTTTACCGAATTTCTACTCTACGGCTTGGTTGTTAAAGCTATTAACGTTTCTCCTTGTCTGGATCCGTTTGGTAAGTTTTTCAGCAGTAATAAACGAAAATGATACTTCCGTTCATACCAAGGACAGTTAAACGGAGCGCCATTCCCATCGGGTTATGCCTTTGCTCTTTCAGCTACAAGTTTTAATTAGTGTCAAAGATGATCGTAAAATTAAACAGTTTCATATTTCCTGTCCTCTTTGGCTTTGGGCGGAGCAATGTAATTGTACGGTTTTATAATGGCAGCAACTTATGTTACTTAGGGTTGTGAGTGCTGCTGTAATTAATTAGTGGTTGGAAAATGGTTTCAAGGCATTATGAAAAATATTTTGAGTGTCTTATGTTGCTTTGGCAAGCTTGGTAATCGCTATACGGGTGGGCAGAGCCGCGGTTTACTAGAATTACTACAATTGGTATTGACGTTAATGAATCATATTCGTGACAATCTACTATCCTATATTGATAGTCAAATATGTGTGAGATAGTCAAAGATCTGATTATGACCCTTGGTAGCCCAGTTGGTAGAACACTTGCCTCTCACTTCGAGGTCGCAGGTTCGAATCCTGCACATGCCGAATCCAAATGATTGTCGAATTTATTTTCGAATTCATAAATGATTATCACGTGCTCAGCGGTCAAGAAAAACATAGTGAAGAAACCCACATTTCATTCGGAGGTATGTGACCTAACACGTATTGGGCTGGTTTTCGCTTCGCGGCTTGGAAGGCCAGACAGGCGATTCTGTAAAAAACCGGACCTGTCCAATCTTCAAGTTAGGTAAGCGGACCCTGTGAAAAACGGGGTAATGCTAGGGAGATGATGTGTCCAAGATCTGATTATCGAATTGTATACCAAATGAAAGTGGTTATTCCACCGCTTCAAGTAAGTAGTAACCGGTATCAATGGCTCAATATGCCTTCCGAAGCACGGATCATCTTATTTTCGGACCTGTAATGTCCTAACCGAACTTTTTGTGACATATCCCCACCGGAATTTAAACCCGGGACCTCCGAAGCATGTCATAAGCCCAAAGGCCGTTAACTGAATAGTAAAGTAGACTAAAAGATTATCAAGGCAAAATGGACGAACATTACTTATAGACGACGTGAGCTAACCACCTCTATATTTTTACATCCAATTTATTTTTTATTATACCTTGTGTAGAAAGTCCATTATAATGGAGAGGACATAATCCTTCAGTTGGTTTTTACAACTTGTCCGATGGTTGTTAATTTATAAGTAGCTGGAATCATTTTTGTTTTTCCACTTTTAAGTAATCTGTGGTTTTTCTTCAGTCCCAGTCCAGTAAATTGTAAATTGAAATTTATGTGTGTGTATAATAAAAATAAAAAGTACAATCATATATATTCCAGTTTATGCGTAGCAAGGTGCCTGGAAACATTATGACTTGCCCTAGAACTGTACAGAAGGCTTTCAGCGTGAGTGGAAGAAGTAATATGTGAGGAAGAGTGCACTTAAATTGCGGACGGTATTTTATACAGCATAGCCGTATTAAAAATCAAATTTATTGAAACTGTAAAACTTTGTATTTCAGTGGAAATAGCGGTCAATTTTAACCTAGGTCATGAATTCGGCCGCTCGCTACAATAAGGTATTTTATGTAAAATATTTAATCGTATCTCATTTATATTTAATCATAACAGCCTTAGTGATCTAGGGGTTAGTGCGTTAGGTTCACGTTCTGGAGATTTGGGTTAGATTCCCGATGGGGACATTGTCGAAATTACTTTGTGAGAGTGTCCTTTGTTTGTTAAAAACATTGCAGGCTTGAATCACCTAATCGTTCGAAAAAGTATGCTGATTCCGTGCTTCGAAGGGCATGTTAAGCTTTAAGCACCTCCGCCATCGTTTTGATTCAGCCATATAGAGAATATCAATCCCAGTTAAATCCATTATAAAAAAAATCTAGTTAAAATTCAAAATCGAATTCGTGTCAGATTCTGTCACCTAGCGCACCATGCATCAAATAATATAAATTAGTATTCGAAGGGTTACTACATAATACTTATATTGGTGTTCGTTCGCTGTTTATCCCCCGGAAGAAAAGTGACGAAGATTTTGAAGTTTATAAAAATAGACAACAGCGGGACAAAAGCCTCGTCCTTATTACGATGAAAGGAATGGAGTTCTTCATTTTACTACTTTCGAAATGATTCCCAGAATTTTGCGCTCGCGTTACGCACAATCACTGTTTATGGTTTGATGTGCCAGCGAAATTAAATTTGCCATTTCTGATGTGTTTTTTTTTGTGAAAAGTAACTTCATGCTTACACGTGTAAAGAATTGTATGACTTGTGATTTTGCTTTTATCTCACAAATGCAGAGAGTGAGTAGGTAAGTAAGTACTTACTTAGAATGATTGATTCTGTTTCGAATATTGCGCCTTTCTACAATATTATGTTTCTTGTGTCTGACTTTCACATGACATCCATTATAATAAAAAAACAGTTAGATAGACAGTTTGATCCGTATCATTCTATGATTGCGATCAAAACTGACGAGTCTACGATATCGACGAGAATGTCGGCGACGGAAGCGATCCCTTTTTAAATGAGATCAGGGTTCATGGTAATTTAATAGCTCTATTTTTGTCATTCCATGTCGTGAGCCGTTGTAGCCCAGTTGGTAGAATGCTTGCCTCTCATTTTGAGATCGCAGTTTCGAATCCAGCACAGGCCTAAACCAATGATTGTTGAATTTGTTTTCGAATTCATGTTTGGATCATAAATGATTATCACGTGCTCAACGGTGAAGTAAAACATGGTGAAACCCAAATTCTCGAGAAGTGCATTTTCGGAGGTATGTGACCTAGCCTGAATTGGGCTGGTATTTCCTTCACGGGTTGGAACGTCAGATAGGCAGTCGCTTCTATAATAAACCGGACCTGTCAAATCTTCAGTTCAGGTAAGCGGACCCTGTGAAAAACGGGATAATGCTAGGGAGATGATTATCTTTGTCATTCCATCGGGTTAACCACGATCACCACCGGACAATTCAACCATCGGGCGATTAAGAGCTATGCTCACTAATGTACTTTGCTCTGAATACATATCTAGGTATACTTAATCGGACGAGAATTAGTTCGCTCTAACTACTCTAGGCTCAGAGAGTGTTCTAATGCTTTTATTAGGTACATTGAGATCGATCTTGGTCCATCATTCCCAATCAGCTCGCGACACCAAATACTTCAGGTCCCCGATACCGACCCCGCCGGCGTGGTCGACGATTTCCCTCATTCAGCGCTTATCGCTGTCGACCCACTAGGGTCGATTAATTCTTTCAAATATTTTTCCTCTCAGACGACGCCCTGACCCGAGGTTCGCGCCCAACTGGGCACCCTCAGGCCTGTTGTCTTAAACGTTGTACCGGGTGAAAGCCTACAGCGCTCCCCATTTGTCCGGCCAAGTAGTTAATGCCATCTGCGGCAAATCTACAATAAGTCACGTCAAAAAAAATAAATAAAAAAAGGTCCATCATTCGTACCACAAGCATCATAGCCCAACAGAACGTCTTCGTACTTTACAAACCGTATTGTTGAGGTTAAGTAGAAGTGTGTATTTCAGGAAAATCTTGACAAAAACCGTTGTGTTTTGTTACTTGAAAAATATGTAGTAAATAATCAAGTGCTACCCGCGATTGTTAATTTGCATTTTAAACCGGCGGCAGCGGTTGTCAAATTCACTCTCGCGATGGAGTTCACACGTCATCGGTTTCTACTAATTGGATGTATTGGACTTTACTTTTCAATAGTTGCGCAGTGATGGACGCCGTCGCTCGCCGACTGTCCACCATTGTACAGTATTGTGCATTTTACGCATCGTCGCGTAACATCATTCACGCTTCATCCAATGAATATTGCGTTAACTGGAATACTGGCTCATGAACGTCCAATTAATTTATTCCGGAACCCTTTGAAAAGTGCCGCGGGAAATTGTACCGAAACCCATTGTGTCAATTTCGTGTCGGCTGATATAATAACGTGTTGTCGAGAAAATACTTTTATGAATAACTACAGCAGAATAAAAAACGTTGTCGTTTGTGAGAAGAAAAAATGCCTTGCGAAAATTGAACGCCGCTGTCGGCCGGATGGAATTGACGGATTGAGTTAAACAACGTCACGAACTTGGATTGGAATAGAAAAGTAAATAACTATTTTTTGTCATTTGGCAGTTATCACCTGCTCCCAGCCGGTATGTAAGACTAAGCCGAGCTCAGGGCGCGTTATTTCATAAAGTAAATATTTATGAGGGAAAGGAGTTTTCCTTGCGCGTCCTCCCGTAAGCCGCCTGATCCGAAAAGACATAAACCTCCAGGGATTCAGTTCTAAGTTCACAAAGGCAACGTTAGGTATTTTTTATTTTCAGTATGAAAGAATGTATCTCTATTTCAGCTACATTTGCGATGTATAAAAATAAATAAGTATATATAAAAATGGAGAGATTGAATAAATAATATCTTTCGTGGATAAAATAAATATGTTGCAGAGAGCACTTTTAATGTGTTTCAAGCTTTTTATTTAATCATACACGTAGGTATATGGGTTTAAAGATTTATATTACTTGGACTTGAATTTTCCAGTAACATGGAATTTTTCAGTTGCATGATTGACTTTTAATGTTTTATACTTAGGTAAAAAAAATATTCGCATTCTTTAATCAATAAACGAAACTACTTCAGTAGGTATATGTGTTTGTAACCTCTCTGCACGTGTCCATATTATCTTATAAGTAGGTCCTTTCAACACATATGAGTTGTGCGATTAGCCTTTTTCTCGTTCGGACACTCAGGTGTCAGATGGGTGAGGTTGTGAGGTGGAATTAGGGATTACTGCGATCCCTCGGGTAGATCACCGTCATGTTTGATCTGCCCGCTCTGCTTGAAATAACACGGGCTCCTCTTAGGTACATGTATCAGGAAAGATTTCAGAGAAGTTTCTCGATACGCTTCTTCCTTGAATCTCTCTAGGTATTCTTTGCAGTCGCGATGCTTCGTTTCCTTGTTAAATATGCTGGTAACGTTGAAATTTATATTTATATAAGCAGTTTTTGTGTTGACATACGTAATTGCATACTCACAAGTTGTGTATTTTTTAGATTAATTTAGTAGCTATACTTACGAATAATTTATATTAATAAATCATCACCTCCCTATCATTATCCCGTTCTTCACAGGGTCCACTTACCTAACCTGAAGATTTGTCAGGTCTGGTTTTTAACAGAAGCGACTGCCTGCATGACCTTTATACCCGCGAAGGGAAAACCAGCCCAATAGAAGATAGGTCACATCTCACACACAAACAAGAAGAAACAAGCAAGAACAAACAAATAAGAATTCAAAACTATCAAAAATCATAGACAGTTATTACATAAATTTTATTTGTCTCGATGTTCATCGTACTAAGTTTTATAGTCTCTAATATACTTTGGAGTGTATTGTTTAGAAACACGGAGTGTAAGAAAGGCCCTAACGCGCATTTTGTATGAGCATATCACTGGTTCAACCCCACTCTCTTTTACTACTACTCCTGCAAACAGGTAACTAGGATAGCTCTACTGCTTTTCAAATTCCATAGCCACTTTCCTGGCAATGTACATATTTTATATGAAAGGCTGCAATTTCATCATTATTTTAGGTAAGGTACTGCATACAAAAGTATTTTTTTGATAAATAGCCAATCGTACTAGGGCTTTTAGCTTTCCTGTGATAAGGAGGGCTATCTTTACATGATAGTAGATATTTTTTTCCCTACATGTTACAATGCTCAAGTCACCTTTTAGTATACTATCACTGAGTTCCGTGCGTCGTAAAGTTTGCGGACGAGTGGAGTGCAAAATTGAAGTATGAACTATTTGCTCATACTTCTATGACGCGTGTTTCGCGCTCACTTCCAACCTCTTTCTTCTATTCCATGGTTGCTACATAATTCCTGTTACAAACAAGTTGTATCACTAACTCAAACTTTGTGTTAAAACAAACATTTAACTTACTAAATATTATTTTCCGTTGCAGGAGAACTTTACCAGTAAGCTGTTTATAAAAGTATAAATTGTCGCAACTGGGATTGCGAGGTTTGTGGCTAAAGAACGCCTAGTTTTTATTGGAAGGTTAATAATAGAAGGATTCAGATTTTTTACCTGTGTCTAGTTATTTAAAAATCAATGGTGTGACATTTCAGACTAGAGTTTTTTACGCTCGTTTTGTAGGCCACTAGTCTAGATATTTTGATTAACGGTTACTCGGGAAGGCACTTATGTCTATATAATATGTGTGTGATGCACATTTCTGTGTTTAGCTATATTGGTTATCATATACTTAAAACGATTTTAAGCAAACCACTCGAACTAGACATTAAATAGAACCTAACTGTCGACTTTAAAATAGTAACTGTAATTGTCGTATTTATACAAATGTCCGGGAATTTTTACCCAAAATAAGCGCATGAAAAAGTAAACCACGGAATTCTTTTAAATGAATTGAGTAGGGACCGGGGGATCCATGGAAAAAAGTAAAAAGTGCCCACGTTTATGCAAATTTTACGCGAATTTTTTTAACTTACTCACCGACTTTGTATTCTTATTATTTGCCAACAACAGGGGTCGAGCGTTATTCAGATTTGACGTAAAATATTAAGTAAACGTAAGCCGAGGTTTGTATCGTACGCGACGCCGACGGCGCGAGGATATAGTGACGAATTTCTCGATTTATTTATGAAATCGTCACTGTCACATTTATTACTGTCAGACTTCATGCAAAACAAATTATGGCTATTTCTCAGTCAGAAATGACTCTTGAGATGAGAGGTACAATGGTCAAGTTATTGTATTGGACTTGCGAGAAGCTTGCTATTTGCAGATTAAACTAAACTAATAATGTTACGAGCGGCCAGCTTTAATCGAAAGTGCAGTACCTACTCTCTGAAGATTTCCTGGCACAGCTTTAATAAAGACGATATTGCTTAACTAATCTTATATTTTTTAATAGGAACACTGTTCATTCAACCTTTAAAAATCTTTTTATTTTTAAATTATGCTAACTAAAGTAGATATTTAATAGTTGTGCACGTTCAAATCGTAGATGTGGTTTCCGACTATTATTGGTATTACAGTACCTATTGCTGTAATCTCATACAGTTCAGCGATAGAGCAAATGTCAATTTCTTGTAATTTCATGTAGGTTGTAGTTGGAAGAGATTTCTACTACATACAGGGTGTTAGTGACATCGTAACGAAAACTTTGAGGGGCGATTGCGACGAAAAATTCCACTTGATATTAACTCAGAATCAATAATCCCCCTGAGAATTCGATACGATGTCACTAACACCCTGTATAAGTTGAACTGTTTGTATGTCTTGTGTTAGTCGAATTGTCTTTGTATACAATAAATTGTAAAATAAAATGACAAATTTGACAATGAGCAATACTATCCAATTTTTGGTTCCCTCTTCTTTTTCTATCCTGTGGGTTGTGAGGTGAATTACCAACCTCATCAACCCTGGTTTCCTTAATGCCAAATATAGTAATAATAATGTTAGGGTGTCAATATTGGGGAAGGTGTCCACGTTTGACCGGTATAAAAAGTCCTGTATAAATCCGCATAGGGTTTTAACTTATCTGCTTTCTCAATTATAATTGGTAGATGGTCTGTACGTAATCGAAGGCTCGAGGCCAACAATTTTTAGAGCGCAGACTGAATATTCGAAACGACATGACGCGTGCACTCTTGTCTCTCCCCTGCGCCGCCGCCGTCCAGTTTGCGGCGTTAAGATCTACGGACTAATGCGTTGATGTGACAACCCTAAAAGGAGTACATACCGTGCTTGCCGGTGTTGGCGGCCGCGAGGGCGGTGCTAAGTACCAACAGCTGCGCCAGCATGCTCCTGCGCCGCGTCCCCGCACATCGAGCCCCCTGCGCCTCGTTCACGCGATATACTGCAACAATGAATAGTAAAATTAACTATTAACAGGGATGGCACATCGGGGTTGCCACTCCGTTGCGACGACGGACATGTGGCATTGACATGCCACAGCATTCATTATTAATTTGACAATCCGTTCTGACGATATACGATAGTAACGCCCGTCTAACATCTCTCGCAGTGGAACAAGTTAAAAATTATATGCGTATTCAAACTTTACACTCGCCTACTATTTTGCTTTTTCTTGGTGTGGATAAGTATTAAATCATTTTTATTTTTGCCAGAGTAAAAATTTACAGTAAGATGCATGAGACTATCCAGTTATCATTTTACCACAGCGGGAGATCAGAGTCCATCCAAAAAAACATTCCGCACTTTGCTTTTGAATGACTACATCAAAGTTACAAAAGCAAACACGTACTTATCAAATTAAATGTAACTCTACTAATAAATAAAAACTAACGATCTTTTTTTTATTTATCGGAACGGGATGTCAGTAAGTTTGACATTTAGATAATCATGTCGAGGGAAGAGTCGACATTGCATTGGAACAAATACTTAGTTTACTACGGTTGAAAGAGGGATTTAGTCTTACACTAAGTTAAACCAACTAAATAGATAATGTATGTGACCGTTGGGCCCTCGTATTTTGGAATAAAAGTCGATTTAAATTCTTATAATGTTGTTCCTATGACTCCTTGAGAGTGCAGTGCACGGAATTCCCCATAAAAATTCAATGCCGTGGTCGTTTCCACCCCACCTGCTCTAGCTACATTTACACCTAAGTAAAAACTATTGGAGTGTGTTTCCACGAAGATAGCGAACCGGATATTCAGCTTTTAAACCTTCCCTTTCCATTACAGTATTCTAAAGAGTAAGAATGGAATAATCTCTTAATGGCTAACGAAAAGCTCAGGAAATTAGTTTAAATAGACCGTTGTTAATAAATTTTCGCAATTCCTTTTCAGGCGTCGTAAAACTGTAGTCGAGTAGAACTGGAAACAACCGCCTATCGGAGTTTTCGTTGTGAAAAAAAATATAATTCCGTTGAGGAACCGAGAGCGGTTTGAATAACAACTCTTTAATTGAAAGTTTAGCAATTTGCTCGTACCCTCCCGAATGGACCCGAAGGCGCGTGGCAACTCTCATCCACCGCGTTTCAAAATTGAACGTAGGCAGATGCTCTTAATTACCGGGCCAGATGCTGGCCTCTCCCCGCTTATCTCGAGATGAACCTCCACCTCGCAGGCCACCGACGGTATTTGCCCGCTAAGAAGTGTTTAAATGACTTTTTTTCAGAGCCCAATTCGTATGCCGCCGCTGTCGGTAATTATGAAGTTACATAATCCGGGACTAATCCAGTAATTAAGTATCGACACGAAAGAGAAAACCTTCCAAAAAATACTTCGGTATTCGCAATTTGGCGTAATTACACGAAATTAAAGCTTGTTAAATTAATTGCTATTCAAATAGAACCTACATTATCGATTTCAATTTGTGTTTTCTGGGAAGGATTTTTCATGTCGATCACGTGGACTGGGTTTTGTTACAATATATAAATTACATAAGATGATTTGCGTGTGGAGAGGCCTGTACATAGACGGCACGCGTATGATCTCGACCAGGGAACTTTTACAAGGGTTTGAGTTTTCGAATAATGTCTTCGTAAGTGCCCTCCACTCTGAGATATGAGTCGTAGTCAAATAGAGAGATATCTCAATATGAAGACGTCGTAACGTGGGTGGCGGCGGGGCGGCGGGGCGGCGGCGGCGGCCGCTCCGCTACGTGCGGTGTCACACGAGTGAATCAAACTTCCCTTTACATTTTATCTAACTGCTAGGGCGGTCGAGTTTATGTTCCTCGCCCTACTTGATTTAGTTTTGATGGCGGAAGGGAACGGCTTTTAGATAAATGATTTCCAGCCGCCTCGCACTCGAAAGTGATTTTAAGCTTTGCAACAATGTTTTAATTTATCGGATACCGAGGTTTGGGTGGAATTGATGCAACGTTTATGTACGTAATCTACTTAATGAAATGGATTGCTTCTCAGGGGATGGTGGAGTGGATTGGTTTATTATTATTACTAAAAACGCATCTGGGGTTTCGTATTTCAATAATATATTTGTCATTGGAATGGCTGCCATAAAACATCTGTAAGTATATTAGTTTATTTACTACATTTCCTCGCTACTTACACGAGTAATTCCATTACGACAAAAAAATAAATTACGTTGAATATTTATTATTGTAAGAATAGTTCAGAGGAAAAATATTTACATAAGAAAGGTTGCTTCGCTTTTTCGTCAACTGTTGCGTCAAGTGTAGTTATGTTATGCTGACAATTTGTATGGGAATCACTTCTGACACGTAGGTGACTTTCTTTCATGTTCCAAAAAAAAATCATTGTATTATAAGTATTTCTCTTAAATCTCTTATATATACCAAAGGATACAAAACGTTCGAAAATGTGTTTTATAGCAAAATAAACAATCGTTTATTTCAAATTGAATATTCTATTTTCCATACTCTGCGCGTTTCTAGACGAATAGAAACAAAAAATTATCGCTCTAATTAGTCGTCTCAAAATATACAATTAATAGGCTAAATATTATTATATTAAAGCCTAAATATTTTATTCAATGGTATTGGTATTCTAATAAGAGATCATTGAACAAAATAATTAAACTTCTTTTTTAAGTTCGGTTGAAAGATTTTTCCAAATCATGTAACTAATGTATGACTTATTTTTTAACTAAAACGGATACGTGAATCTATTTCTCATGTTCACATGTTAAAATGAAACATTTTGTTTATTCAAGTCAAGTGGGTCGTGTAAACGCGCAATCATACAACACCCTTAGTCATTATTCATAGGTGCCAGGAAAATCTCTAGCAAAACGGTTCTCGAGACTATTTTGTGAAACGAAAAAATACTGTCTTGACTTTTGATAAACAAAAATAGTGTCCCAAAATATGTATTTGAAGCATTATAATAATATATTATGTAACTATTTACTACTTCTTAATATTCTTAATATTTACACATTATTTAAAGAGAATCCAAACATTTGTTGTTATTTTGTTTCTGCAAACTAAGTATCACACTTTTAAAATTATAATTTATTTTTAAGTAAGTACACAAGAAAAAGGAGTCGAAAAAGGGTTTATATTTATACATAAATTATAAAGAAAGCTAATACAATCATCTATAATTTTTTTTTTAAATATCCAACTTCTATAGTTTAAAACAGTTTGATATTTTAAAAGTGTTCTACT
Organism: Pectinophora gossypiella; assembly: GCF_024362695.1. NCBI lineage: Eukaryota > Metazoa > Arthropoda > Insecta > Lepidoptera > Gelechiidae > Pectinophora > Pectinophora gossypiella. The sequence goes on from NC_065405.1 coordinate 7,698,564, forward strand.
TAAGTACTTACTTAGTTAGTTAGTGTAGATAGATAAACTTATTTAAATTATTAAATAAATAATTGTTTTCTATATAAAATGACGTTTTTAAATTGTAATTAAATGTTTGCAATAAAAAAATCAACAAATCATACCTAGACATTGAAATGCTAAAAGCGTAAACTTGTGACTCTTGATACCGTAGCTTAATGCATGGTGTTTTGGTAGGTGGAGCACAACATTAACATGAATATTTATTAAGCAATGAGCTACGAAACTTTGTTGATACAAGTTTCTGTGTTGTATTATAATATAACGTCATTATACAACAAACGGTAAATTATCGAACAACTATTAATGGCGCATATCAGAGCCCGTCAGGTTCGCGTCTCGACTAATTGCTCCACAACACTATGAGTATCATGGCTTAATTAGTTGCTACAATTGTGCGGTAATGCGATCAAAACGCTCACTGGGGATCTCTGCCAAGCTGCCAGCGAATGTGTTAACGGGTTCTAATCAAAGAGTCGTTAGCCGTTGAGTCGATTACGACTATTCCGACTACAGAGGGATACAATGGGAGCGGCGACACTTCCGACTGATAAGCGGGCGGAAAGCACGATCTTGCGACAGATCGCCGTGTTAGACGGGCGGTTTAGGTAAGTCGTTTGCGGTATTTCTTGGGCAGGTTGGATAAGCGAACAGTGATAAGTTGCGTGCTGCGTTACCTTGCAGCGCTTATCGATGGGAAAAGATCGTAAAAATGTAATGATAACGTTGCTTTGGTAGATTACTTGATATAAAATGTCATTCCGTGATCATGGCACTTGCAAAAGTGTCGAAATATCGGGAGTCTCACATCCCCATTTAAACGCGGTAAGAACCCGTTATTATGTGCTTTAATTATAAAATGTACTGCCTTGAAATACTTGTAGATCGATCAGAATTGTTTGGTTCAACGCTGTGAATGTTTGTATATTATTTAAGAACGTGGCATTTCAAACAGTCCGAATACCTACTTTTAAAACGTACTTGTAGGATATGTTATCGGAAATATATGTTTGTTCAGTGAAATGTAATGAATGTTTAATCATGGCTATCATAAGGTTATAATAAGTATTTTATTATATATATCAGAAAACAGTTTTATTATTAGTAATAAAAAGTTGTTTAGTTAATATTTTCTTTGTCAATATCAACCTAACTTTTATTTCAGTGAATCCACATGTGGATACAAATATCAGACTTTGAGTTAAAATGAGTATAGAAACAACATAATAGAAATAAGTAGGTACGTACGGAGTGTTAGTGACATCGCAACGATAACTTTGAGGGATGATTCAGACCATGACTGTGAGTTGATATCAAGTAGAATTTTCGATCGCAAAAGTATTGAGCTTTTACGACACGACATTCCACTTGATATCAACTCAGAATCATGGCATGCGTCATCCCCCAAAGCTTTCGTTACTATGTTACTAACACCCATACATACCCGTATGGCTATCAATAATTTCTTGTACTTGGTAGTGACATCATAACGAATACTGAGGGGGGCAATTCGGCTCATGATTCTGAGTTAATATCAAGTGGAATTTTCAACTCTATATATATTGAAGGTATAAACCTTCTGGAATGTCTACCCAAGAAGCTTATACAAACAACATTTGACATCTCATTACATTTGTCCACACTAGTCTCCCTAGCTAATAACGTATGGAAAGCTCATTAGAACGCTAACCGCACACGTTCGTAAACGTAGCAATAACGCGAACGCAACATTACCGCAAACGTAACTATATGCGTTTTGGTGGTCTAACAATTAATCTTCATTAATGGCGGAGAAGCTATGTGTGGTCGGGTCAAAGTCAAGCAAGATGCGGCCACGTGTCCCATACCGTCCAAGCTTCAACTATTTTAATGTACTGTATAAGACGTTTAGGAACTCAGAGATCATTTGTAATGTTAAATTGGTTAAAATTATACCGTCGAATTGTGCTTGCGGGGAAACTATATGGCAATGTGATGAATGATTGGAAGGTATATAATGTGCCTATTGAATAAATATCTATTAAGTGAAAGATATAAAAACGTCAAGTCAATCCATTCAAGAACTTCAAGAAAAATATGCCCACATAAGACAAACTATTTTGTTGCTTGACTTAATATTTGCAGTTTCTGTAATCAAAACCTCATTTATTTTATTTTTAAATTAAGTATTAAAAGAAAGAAACATTTAATATTTTAGGACACCACATGTACATATAGATTAGTTTCATAGCTAGCTATCTTTATTTTAATTTTTTGTTTAAGAATGTTACAAACTTGCATGTTTTAAAAACATAAACAGCTTATATACGTTCCACTGCTGGATTCGAGCCTCCCTTCAATCAACCGGAGCGGTTATGGAGTATATGTGGTGGACCACGCTACTCCACTGGTGGATGTCTTTTTACGGTTAATTGCCGGGACCAACAGTTTAACGTGCCATCCGAAGCACGGAGTCTTGTTACTTTTGCAGTAAATTCAGTCTGCAATGTCATTTACTAAACAAAAGACAGTTTCACAAAGGAATTTCGATAACCTACTAAACACTCTTAAATTAGGCACTCTTAATAAGACAAGCTTTTTTCATAACCGATAATTAATATTAATTAAAATTCCCCGTGTGTTCTCAAATTGGCGGGCAATAACTAAAAACGAGGATATTAATTTATGAGGATATTTCGCCTTTTGAATACACAATGTTATTGCGATTTTCACTCATTAGGGGAAGGAAAAAATGGCGAAAATTCTAGAGATCTGTAATGAATGCGAAATTAATGCGAAGTGGCGCGCTATAAATCTCGTGGGCCTTTAGGGCAATAAAACAAAAAACGGGAATTACCAGTTTGATACACAAAAAGTTTGTTTGGCAAGTGCCGGTGCGGGGCGCGCTTAGCGGGTTCGGCTGGCGTAGGTACCACCCTCGCACATCCACCTCTATATTCCAATTTCCACTTTATGTGTTTGGACATGTTCACGGGAACTCGTTTATTTCAGTTAGTGTTGACGGTATGCGTGGCGGTACAACTTCGTTTGCATTTAATTGGCACTTCTATAACTGTTTAAGAAAGAGGAAAATGTTGATGAAATATTTAGCGGAATGTCTCCCACTGGCGAAACTTTTCAGCACGAACGAACTTTACAGGACTTAATAGTAGGTCTTCAATTAATGTTACGCATCCATAATTTATTATTAAGGCAACTTTTTGATGTATTATTTAAGTAAGTAGCTAATTCATTTTTCAAGATTATTAAGAACGATAGCTTTACAGACTGGAAAATAATTAAGCATTTTCGCGTAGAACATGCCAATTATGTTTAGTTAAAAACAAGAGTATTACGAGGGAATTTTCTAAAAGAATCGTTTACGATAGACAAATGGTTATGAATATTTATAAAGCAATCACTAATTATTGGGTAACGTCATAAAAACTTTAGCTGTGATGGAAAATCGTCTATCCATACTAATATTATAAATGAGACAGTGTCTGTGTGTTTGTTTATCTGTCTTTCACAGCGAATAGAGCTTCGAATTCACGTGATTTTTAGGTGGAAATATTTGAACTTTACATTCTATCCTCAAATGAAAAGACTATGAAGACAATGAAATGAATATACCTAACAGTAGTGTATTAAAATAATACTCTGTTCCGAGTTCCATATCAGGAATAATCCGTGTTACCCCGAATATAAAGCAAGCGAAGCCGCGGGCACAAGCTAGTTGGCTATATGACCTCCTCAGAGAGCGTTTAACTAATAGAAAGTTTGTTAAAAGCAAATATTTACGTTTTTTTTTTATTGAATTTTATGTTAGAAATAACATTTGTTTCGTTCAAATACAATCTTTCACGAAGACATCGTTTTTTCGATTTTTGTTTTTTGTTGTTTTTCATAACAAGCAAAAACCATTAAGCTAAATTATTGCAACGATTATTTTTAGGTAATTATATAACATAAACAGCCTTTATACGTCCCACTGCTGGGCACAGAGCTTCCCTCAATCAACTGGAGGGGGTATGTAACACACTCCACCACGCTGTTCCAATGCGGTATGGTGGAGGTGTTTTACGGCTAATATGCCTTTGGAATAAGTAGTTATTAATATATCATAGCGCAGCGAAGAGCCTACAATTAAGTTCACTAACAATATAAATAAAATTATCTTGAACCTGAAAATAAATTATTATACCTCGCCGTCTACAAAGTAGTAAAAATTATCTTATATTATTTTTAGTTTAGTTTTATTGATCCGTGGGAGGATGATAGATTTATTACTATGTTTACACACTGAATAACATTCTTCGGTAAATATATCTCTCAATTTGAATGATGACCAGCCTGGGATTGCCAAACTCACATTGTACTTACTTAGATAATAGGCCCAAAATTAAAACATTTAAATATTTAATTTATTTTGTTATTTAAGGCAGTATTTATCTGACCATTTAGGTTTACACATAACATAAACAGTCTATATACGTCCCACTGCTGGGCACAGGCTTTCCCTCAGTTAACCGGAGGACGTATGGAGCATACTCCACCACGCTGCTCCACTGCGAGTTGGTGGAGGTATTTGGGCTAGTAGCCCAGGACCAACGGTTTAGCGTGCCTTCCGGAGCACGGAATTATCTTACTTTTTCGGACAATCAGGTAACTCAAGCCTGCAATATCCTTGCCAAACAAAGGGGAGTCTCACATAGTGATTTCGACAATGTCCCCATCGGGAATCGAACCCGTTCTCCAGATCGTGAGCCCAACGCCCTTGCCACTAGATCACGGAAACCGCTCCATTGCCTGCTATTTAGGTTTATCTACCTTAATTGAACGTATCAACGTCGAACGGCAGCACCTAGAGCCATAGTACTTAAAGAACGGATTCGCCAACCTTTAAATAACACGCGATTCATCCCGGTAGGTTCTTCTATGTCCATAGGTACTACTATCTAACCAGTCCATTTTCTAATGTCCCGGGATTTCTCAACCGAAGACAAAAGATAATAGACCTTGTTAAAAATTTTTCAAAGTTTGATAACAGTAACGGCAATATTATTCGTTTAAATAGGTACTATTTTTAGGCTATTTATAGGAGTACCTATGGACATAGAAGAACCTACCGGGATGAATCGCGTGTTATTCAAAGGTTGGCGAATCCGTTCTTTAAGTACTATGGCTCTAGGTGCTGCCGTTCGACGGCAATGGAGCGGTTTCCGTGATCTAGTGGCAAGGGCGTTGGGCTCACGATCTGGAGGACGGGTTCGATTCCCGATGGGGACATTGTCGAAATCACTATGTGAGACTCCCCTTTGTTTGGCAAGGATATTGCAGGCTTGAGTTACCTGATTGTCCGAAAAAGTAAGATAATTCCGTGCTCCGGAAGGCACGCTAAACCGTTGGTCCTGGGCTACTAGCCCAAATACCTCCACCAACTCGCAGTGGAGCAGCGTGGTGGAGTATGCTCCATACGTCCTCCGGTTAACTGAGGGAAGGCCTGTGCCCAGCAGTGGGACGTATATAGGCTGTTTATGTTATGTGTAAACCTAAATGGTCAGATAAATACTGCCTTAAATAACAAAATAAATTAAATATTTAAATGTTTTAATTTTGGGCCTATTATCTAAGTAAGTACAATGTGAGTTTGGCAATCCCACGCTGGTCATCATTCAAATTGAGAGATATATTTACCGAAGAATGTTATTCAGTGTGTAAACATAGTAATAAATCTATCATCCTCGCACGGATCAATAAAACTAAACTAAAAATAACACAGCCTTAATAAGGAGGTACTTACCTAATGAAAAATGTACTTACAAACATAATAGAGAAATATTTGAGATAAAGCATTGAATAAGGAATACTACTTATAGAATGGCAACTCTCTGCTGCTCACCAGCGTCTGAGCTAGGTTTGCCTCACCCCCTCGGTCTTATTTTAGTCTTGAATCGTGAAAGCTGCGCGTGGACCGTCGTTTTAATTTTTTATCAGTTTACGTCGACGTTCTTTCGTCTGATTCGAATATTTGATCTGATAGTGGTAATTTCCCAGCCAGCGCGCCCGCGTGTTGCCTATAAATATTTCTTATATGCAAACATACTAATAATTTGCAATAAAATGGGACCTAGGCTAAACTATTATTAATTATTTATTTTATTTTATTTATTTATTTCAAAAATTAAGTACAAACAGTGATTAAACGTTTAATGTAATAATGATGTGAATGCAATTAATTAGTTCAGTGAATTTTTAAGTCAATTTTAGCTGTCTCTTCTTCATATCTTATGGGTTGTGAGGTGGAATACCAGCCTCATTATACCCTAGTGTCAGCGTTATTACTGAGCCGACAAAGGCCCCTGACATGACTCATATGCAACGATTACATACTTACATCAGTAAGTAGTAACCGGGAAAAACGGCTTAACGGCTTTAGTGCAACAGCACTAAAGCCGTTAAACTAAATACCCAACACTAAATAACAATTTAGTGTTATTTATTTATATTGTGAACCTTTGATTGTTCAAATCACGTTAACAGCGCCATGTATATTTTTGTGGTAAAGGTAGCCCGGAAAGTCCACCATTGCATTTGATACGACGTGTAGTGATCAAATGTAAATAAAATGAATCTCGAACTAACCTTGAGTTAAATAGTTTGCAAACGGATCGCATCTAGCAAAGTTGATCGAAGTAGAGTGAACTAATTGTTCCAAACAACATGTTACATAGTTAATCAATAGTTGGGTCATTTATTTAGAGGTTCAAAATTTATGGATTCCCAATAATTAACTGTGAAACAATTACTTTGTAAAGCTGTCATTTTACAGCAATTTGTAGACCAGGCTGTTACTTAAAATACATTCCAATTAAGCTTTACTAGCGTTTCCGTACAGAATTTGCGTTAACAAATTTTAAAACATGAAAATATTGGAGGCAATGTACTGAAAATTTAATAAAAGAATGTTATTGATTTAAATATCGTATTCCTATGATGATTCCTATAATAGATTAATGTTAACGACTCGAAGACTGTTATCTGGTTCATTGCGAAGATTTCTAATAGATATTTAGTGGCACATTAATTATCAGTTAGGCAGGTAATTGAAAGAACGACTTGGAAGTGTGGAGGCCGACGCTATCGTCGCTCGTCCGTATAGGTAGGCTGTTAATGACTGTTGCCTACCGTCCCCTTCTCAAACGGTTGCCATAAAATTTTACGGTGACTACATTTTGTAAAATAAAGTAATACTACGCCCGGCCCGTCCCTTCACACTTCCAAATTACAACGGATTCTTGGAAGATTGCTAGTTTTCACGACCTCAGCTTTATCAACGGTCACGAAAATACAAATAAGTAATAGAAAATACCCTCGTCTGGAAAGTTGAACATTGGAATCAAAAAGGACAGTTTGAATGATCTGATTTTAAAATGAATATTTTAGTTATTATCTCTAAGGGTGGTATTAATAAACTAATCTCAGCTTTGAGACTGTCATTGTGACAGTTCTTATATAAAAACAGAGGCTTGAGCATGGTCTTGAGGGCAGTCTCAGCTGAGATTAGTTTATTAATACCAGCCTAAGTTTGCATTGCACCTCTTAATAAAACCTCACCAGCAAAATGTGTTTACGGAAGCAACCGGGTTTGTGTACGTCCTGCTCGATAAGTATATTTCAAATCAGCTTAATGTACTTTAAAAATTGAGCAAGAAAGCGTTTTGCGACGAGTAAATGACATTTTTCAATCTCGCCCCAAGCCCTTCTAAATATATTGTGTGTAGGTACTTGTTTATAATAAGTACGCAGTATTCTAGGGCCATTTGCCCTGCCATAAACATGAATGGCGCCAAAACGTCTCTCTTATCTCGGGCATTTCTCGGAGGGGCGGAAGCGGGGCCCTAAAGGCTCCGCGCCGTTCCTCAAGTGTGGTCCTAAAGGATCTCGAAGTAAGGGCCGCGCAGATCCCTTTGAGAAAGCACTACGTTCTTAGAGCAAATGGATTGTGAAGAAGAAACTCGGAACCGATTTTGATATTGATTTTTATTTAGCCGATAGCACTCGACTCCCGAGCAAGGAGAAGCTTAATCTGAATCTCGGTGTAATCCATAGCACATTATAGAGCGTGCGCGGGTCCCGCCTGGCTTAACTCTGACATTTGCCCTCAGCCCTTCACGTCAGCTTAGGTTTCCTATCAGCAGGATTACTCTTGTTGAAAAAATAATTCAGCATGTTTCTAATGAAAACAAATAGAAGACTTAACAAGCTGTACCAGGGGTTTTCAGCTGTTACTAGCAGATGATCTGCCATTAATAGAAGATAATAGGTTGGTAATTTTTTCTATCATGCATCCACCCCTAAGTTCATCGCAGTTCGGTGCAATAAGGCCGCCAGATTGTGCTGTATCTTTCGTCCATTTGTGTAAATTTGTTTTGTATGTTGTGTGCAATAAAGTATATTTGATTTGATTCATCTGACGCTTATTATGCGAGTAGTTTCAACTACATAGTGTTTGAACATAATCCTGCGTCGGTGTCGCTTAGATAAGGTATCGCGGGAAACGAAATCCTAAACACAATTTAAAGTACGCTTTCAGCAAGAAACACTCACAAAACGAAACGAGAACCGCTAAATATTTATTTTGTTACTTGCTTCTTACTTATTTTAAATGGCTTTTTGTGGAAATATGTTTTTATATTATTTTTATTTGTATGTCATTTTCATAATGTCGGGCATATGGATTCCCGGACTTTTGGAAGGCGTGCGTTGGGCCTAACCGGCCGAAGCCAACACGTAGAGGCTGCTTAAGACAATTAAATCTAAATGTGGTTATTATTAAAAACTCATCCGTTCAATGATTAAGCTACAGCGTCAATTATGACTACGATGAAGCCTTTGAAGCCGTGATAGCCCGGTTGGTAGAACGCTTGAGGTAGCAGATTCGAATCCAGCACAGGATCATAAATAATTATCACGTGCACAGCAGTGAAGTAAAGAATTTTTGGAGGTATGTGATCTAACCTGTACTGGGCTGGTTTTCCCTTCGCGGATAGGAAGTTCAGACAGGCAGTCACTTTTGTAAAAAACCGGACCTGTCAAATCTTCAAGTTATGTAAGCGGATCCTGTGAAAAACGGGATAATGCTAGGGAGATAATGTCGATTGTGACTACGATGCGGGGTTAATATTATTATAAAAAAGCACGCTTCACCGCAGATAAATCTCTTCATGAAAGCGCCGTATTTACGAGGTTGTATGTTAAAACGCTTATCTCCCTTACGGCTACATATTCATAGGGAGGTCCCTATTCGGTGGATAAGTCAGAATTCGTCACCAGTTCCACTTAGCGGAAGTTTCAGTCATGAATAATAAACAGATAATGCAGTTATAATGTACGCCAGCCTCGATGTTAATGCGGTATTAAATTATGTGCTTATTAATTCTCGCATCTTATTGTCATGCTCGCAACCGTCTCAAGTACGATGTAAATTTTATATCACAAGCAAATTAAGTAATGACATTGACTATGAAAATTTTGATAGACACGCGAAACTTTTCTCGTCATTTAACGTCTCATTTGTTAAGTTTTATAATGATATTACGAGAAAATGCGAGTGTTAACCATCCGTACGTGAAAATAAACATTGATTTTGGTCTTATTTGTTCATTTTGGGCAACTTTGTTTTTGTATGGCTTGAAAACAGATAAAATGGTTAGTTACACAGGCCAAGTGCTTTCACTGCACGGCCGGTTAGCCGAGGAGAGTGGTGCGGTATGCACCATAATACTTTCGGTTGATGAGAATAGGCCTTGAACCGTAGCGAAGCAATTCTGGGTTAAATAAATACATAATTATTAGGTAAATATACTCTTCTGAATTTAGAGACACATCAGAACTTTGATTCTCATATTGTATTTAACAAAATATTGGGCCCGATTCCTGTAGACACATCTTAATTTTATTTTAAGTTATACCTGTCGTTTTCTTAACCGCCGAAAAGGAAAGAGTCGGATGGCTGACAGCTGTTAATTTTAAAATGAATCAATAGCTCGGGTATAAAATAGATATCTCGCTCATATGCACCTCATTTTACGTGTGATGTCAACTTAATTCTGTCTGGTTATCGGCCAATATAAAATCTTGGAAGGGCTTTTTAAATTTCTGCGTAAAATTGACGTGTGTTCCATAAACTTTAAATGCCTGTTGATTATCCGTCCCTTTCTTTTTCAGCGGGTAAGAATTAAATAAAATAAGGAGGTGTCTGCAGGAATCTGGGCCATTATTTCTCACCTTTAATTTGACAGATTTTGAAGCCGGTTATTTTTTAATTTTTTTTTTATTCTGCACTGTATCACGAAATTCTTTAGAATATTTACGGGGAAATATGTAGGTAGGTACTCAAAAGTTTGTCTTCCGAAAGACGGCTAATCATTTCCTTGCATTAAATTCATCCGTTACTCGAAATAGACCCAGTTGGTAGCGGTGCTGACAACGAAAATCGGCCATCTGTTCTATGGTGCCGACGTTTTCCCTTTCAGCGGTTGTCACTTTCGGTCGGTACACTCGACTCCGACGTAATCTCAGAAAACTCAGAGTTTACAAACAAAATTAACAGTGTCATTGATTTATTATTCGTTACATACAATAGGTACTTATAAAGGTAGTAGTAACATGACTAATTATTCATCTATAATATCGAACAAATTATACCGAATATATCCGTTCTTTACTAAACACAATGACATCCCGTATGTAAAGAGTACTTTAAATAAATCCTTCTTTTAATTTTGCAAAGACCATTAACTAGTTGACCGGACAAATGGGGAGCGCTGAAGGCTCTCACATAAAATTAAGATAGCCGGCTTGAGGGTGCCCAACCCATAAAGGAATAAGTATACCTTGAAATAAATGTGGGCATGCATCTATCCTACATATACCTAGCTACCTATCAGTACAAGTATTTTCACCTTATTGTGAGAGAAGTACCTATTTCGCGTCGCTATATACAAAAAGACTTGAGAATTTGAAGCGAAGTTCTCCTTTTAAGAAATTAATTTGCCAAATTATCCAAATGCATGACGAAGCAAAAGTTGGGCGTAGCTTTGCTGTCACAATTAGGAGCTATTTTGTATGATGTCGCTCTAAATTTTAAACATTATAATTTCCGTTCTGTTTCTTGTTCGTGCTTTCTTGTTAGCAATTTCAGATCTTATTAGAGTATGAGTGGATGCCACGGATATTAAACATTAAGTATAATTGCCCAAGAATAGACTAGGTACCTACTTGACGCATTCGTTCTGGTGTTACTTTTTGTTTCTATCAATCTTCCGTGTATTGGGATTTGAAGTCGCTCACGACTGAGTTATTATCAAGGTAACTTCATGATCGAAGAGTGTAGGTATAACGCTATATGCTATCATTTTACCGATTGCAAACCAATTATCATAAGTGTACCAAGGAAGTACGCACATTAAACAAGAGATCTATAGAGATTATTTTTTCACGTAAGTAAGTAAATAATAGTATAATATTTCTTCCCTGAAAATACCTTCATAAGTACCTTCTCCAGATATGGTTAGCCCGGATTTCATTCGCTGCCTCGAAAATAATAAACACAATTCATTTTACAAAAATTACGTTCCTATTCCAGCGTAAAAATAAGCGGCCAGCTCGCCTTTACTATGGCGGCGCAGTATCTTGTTTTTCCAACTTATTTACCCTATGTAATTTTGTT